>NC_071468.1:97747962-99191296 GCF_028500815.1 Rissa tridactyla
AATGGGAAAAAAAAATCCCAAACCAAACCACTTAGCACGACAAGTTAAAAATACATCATTTTATGGGGAATGCACGACATTCTAGAAGTGAGAAAACTACAGGGCTACCGTAAATATGACAAACGAGGACAAATTTAAGGAGAGACAGTAACTTCTATGAAACTAACCTATATAAATATGGAAAAAGAGACTAACTCCTGGGACTAACAAGGACTTTTCTTCCATTTCTGAAGCAGATGGAGCATATTGCAGTCTAAGCAGGCTGGGAACAGTTGCTCTGAGTTTATCTTAGTTACATTATGCTTGTTTCAGACATCAAGAAAAGCTTCCAAAAAGCTTGTACATTTTTCCAAATATATATAGTAAAATGCATTATCTCTCACTACACATCTTTCCTTGCTTTTATCACTAGATGACCGTGTTATTATGACTGCAAGTTGACCATTATATATTGAAATATAGAATCATAGAATCATAGCGTCATGCCTGTCTCACAAGAAGCTACACAGTTAAGGCATAATGGGACAATGGGGACAGGGGATGATAATATAAGTTAGAAGGGAGGACAGGCTGCACTGATCAGGCAAAGGACACGGCCAGACAAGCGGACTGACTAGCCAGCTATTTACATGGGACTGGCCCTTTTTGTCCCTTTATCCCTCTGTTTTTCCACACTTGTTCCTCCCCAAATCACCTAATTCCCTCCTCCCCACCTCTGATTCCTCCTTTAAACATCCCATAAGTCCTGTGCTATTCCAGAATGCTCTTCACCTGCATCCTGTAATGTGTCCCATACCCCATGGCAGTTACAACCCTCTCTGTGAAAGGTGCTCCAGCCAACGTTGACTCATTGTGATGGGTGTCACATCCGGACACTAGGGCTGACAGTCCCTAGCCTCCCAGGCTGTCCCAAGCCTGGGAGGGGCCCAGACAGGGTGTCCCTTCTTCTGAATCCTTTATTTGGGTTCCTGCCTGCCTTTGGGCTCTATACTCCTCTGGGATTGCAGAGATGGACCTCTGGTGGGCTGATGGCTCCTGGGATAGGGCTGGAAGTAACTGGGGCAGGGTATTAAATTGAGTTTCCCCACCTGCCATTGCATCTCTGTGCTGCTTTGTGGGTGTGTGGGCAAGCATTTATCACATAACCAAACACTGTTGATTTGAAGAGTTAAATGCCTCCATGACTTTCAACCCAGGGGGGTGGAGTTGCCTGAAGCAAGAATTTAGTCGCTACCAAAATAGAAAACAGGAAATATTTAGCAGTGCACATCATCAATATGCCACAATTTGGAACAGCGGCTATGTCTACATGGGCAGCTTGACTCAACCTCCCAAGTGACTTAGGTTGTTTAAGCTGTACATAAAGGGATCTATATCATTTAAACTGAGTCCAGTTATTGAGCTGTGGCTTTTTAGTAGTTTTGTGGAAAAGCAGCCAAATTCAAACCCTAGTCAGATAAATTTATTTTCACATTTAATTTAGTAAAAAGTTGCTTGTATTGTGTTTCTTGCCAATTGTAAATCTCTTCCAGTATTTATGATCACACTGGTGAATGAAAGTGTTTACAAATAGCACCATTTCAGACCAAATGAATGCACATTCTTCAACAGTGCTAGGAACTTTTTTTTCTGTAAAATGCTTTTTAAAATACTTCCTATATATTTGATTTTTCTGCATTTAAAACTGGGTCAGGAAGATGTATCAACACCTCATTGTGGAAGCAAGTGAGGATTAGGTTAGCACTAGAACTGCCTGACATCCAGGGAGATTTGTCGTTTCATAGTATCTAAGACTTAAATTAAAGTCTGTGGTGCTTGCTCGATCCAAAGAGAAAGCTTGTGCTCAGACAGTTAGAGAGATGTACGTATCACCATACTTCAACTCTTTTAAAATGAAAGAGAATTCTGATTATAATTATAATGCTTTGAATAGAAATGTGGCCAAATCATGTTAACATGATATAGAAGTCAAATAGTTTTAGCCTAAACTATTAAAAATGCTATTATTGTGTCTCACAAACATAAGCAGAGTTTAGGACACTTTTCCTTTACCTCAAAAAAAAAAAGAAAAAAAAAAGGCAAAAGATGTTCAATTGCTACCATGTCTGTAATCAGCCTTTATTTCTTTTTTCTATTTTTTTTAACACATTCATCTAAGTACAAACTGGGGGCATTCCCTGGTTGCTACAGGAAATTGATATGGTCTATAAAATATAAGACCAGTATGTTTGAAATATCTGAGTGGAAGGAATTTTGATAAATAAGATGCAGATATTTTAAAGAGGAAATACCAAGGTTTCATTGTACTGCAGCGTTGCGATGGCCTCATAAATATGAGTGAAGCAGAAATGGTTCATTTGCCAGGAACAGAAATGAACACCTGGACTTCTAAACTCTTGATGATGTTGTTAATTATATGTTACACAAGAAACTGGGCTCTTCTGGGAAGCTGTTAGTCATAATATGAAGTATTTTGTTAAGCCAGGAATCAAGAGCAAGCGCTTCGTAAGCACAAAGGTAAATTTAAAAGGAGAAGGATTTCAAAGGAATGCGAAGATGAGTAATTGTGTCAATTGCAGTGTTTTAGACCAAACTTCAGTGTTTTAGTTTCACTATATGTTTCACGTATGTACATATGTGACAACATAAAACAGAGTCCTAACTGTGACATGGCATTCAATAAACACACACCGAAAAGGGCCACCCACAGCACGCGTTCACAGCAATCTGTATGTTCCTTGAAACACTTCTGAGCAGCATTTATGGCAATGCTTCACAGTCCAAAGGATTCCAGCAGATTTTCTGTAGGGTGTATTCCCCCCATGTATAAAATTCATTTCAAAGTGCTGAAGTGGGAATAGTCACTTGCTCTGAGCTCTGTAGAGTGAAAATCAGCCTGCAAGCGAATTGCTTCTGAGCAGCTATGTTTGGCACACAATGTCACCTTCAGAGCTGTTTGGGTCTGCAGACTGAACTTTGCAGTTTGGTGACAGCAGACGCCCAAAGGGAATTTCCTCAGCTAAAAAAAAAATTAATCGCAAGATTTCTGGTCAGTCATAAGAGACTTGGGAGTGCTGATCTGGGTCGCTCTTCTTCCTGTTCAAGAGAATTTATTTTCTGGGTCGTTTGTTTTTATCTGGGCCTTAATTTCCCCCTCCTCTCCAGTGTGAGGAATGTCATAAAAATTGTACAAAATACACAGAGGCCCACTTAGACACTATTAGTGTCACTGCTCTATTACCAGTGTTTCAAATTCATATTTTCATCCTTGAGAAGTGAAATCACTTTTATTATTTCAAATATCAGCTTCCAATCAGAAGTACAAGTTACTAGTCCCTGTGATTACAGAAATAAGCTAAGCTAATAGGGCCCATGGGCTCCATGACTACAGATACCACAAAAAAAAAAGTAAAAGAAATACCTAAGTATTTACTGGGAGTGGGGAGGGGAAGGCATACACCTGAATTACCCATTATGCAGATCATGAACTTCTCATACAATAGTCTTCCAGATGTCAAGAGTCTTCTACTACCACCTTGAACTCTCACCTGGCAGTGCACTGCCCTGCAGCTCCAGCATCCCTTATCTTTTCATCCGTACACTTCCCAGAGTTTCTGGTGAGGAAAGCAGGTTTCCTATTAAAGAAAACAGCTTTTAATGTAATACTAGTTAGCAAAACAGAGGAGCAGGCCATTCCACCATGTCGTAAGTCAAGCAAGCAGGGCAGAAAACCAGCTTGGCTGAACGGGGAGCTCCTTGTGGAGCTCAAGAGGAAAAAGAAACTGTGTAATATCTGGAAGCGAGCTCAGGCTTTGCAGGAAGAATACAGAGCTGTGGTTCCTTTATGCAGGGAAAGACACAAAAGGCCAAAGCTCAATTAGAGTTGAAACTGGCCAGTGTTGTTTCAGATAACAAGGTGGTCTTTTTTAAATATGCTAATAGCAAGAGGAGGTCTAAAGAAAAGATTGGACTGATACTTGTTGAAGATGGTTGTCTCACTTAACAGGGATGAAGAAAAAGCAGAGGCATTCAATGCTTTTTTGCTTCATTCAGATGTTGGGCTAGTTGGTCCGCTGAGTCGAAGGACCACAAGTGTGGTAACAGTGACTTTACATTTGTGGTCACTGAAATTTTAAGGGACCAGTTGTATCAGCTGAATGTTCACAAGTCCATGGGGCCCGATGGGATTCATCATAGAACCATAGGGTTGGAAGGGACCTCTGGAGATCATCGAGTCCAACCCCCTGAGTTGCCAGAGTTCTGAAGGAGCTAGTGGATGTTATGGCAGGACCTGTCTCTATCATCTACCAAAGATCTTAGGAGTCTGGGGAGGTCCCTGACGACTGGAAACTAGCCAGTGTCACTCAAATGTACAAAAAAACGTGTGAGGGAAGACCCAGGGAACTACAGACCTGTTAGTCTAACCTCAGTTCCTGTAAGAATTATGGAGAAGATTATTCTGTGTGCTACTGAAAGGCATTTAAAGAATAATGCAATCACCAGGCACAGTCATTATGGATTAGCAAAGGGAAAGTCCTGTTTAACTACTTTGATCTCCTTCTAGGATAAGGGGAAGGCAGTGGATGTAGCTTTTCTGGATTTTAGTAAGGCTTTTGATACTGTGCTTCACAGCATCCTTCTGGACAAGTTGTCCAACTGTGAGATGAATGAGTGCATGGTGAGCTGGGTGAAGAACTGACTGAAGGGCAGAGTTTAAAGGGTTGTAGTGAATGGGGCTACATCTGGCTGGCAGCTGGTCACCAGTGGTTTTTCTCAGGGTTCAATTCTTGGGCCAGTCCTTTTCAATATATTTGTCAACAATTCGGATGCAGGAGTTGAATGCACCATTAGCAAGTTTTCTGATGATACCAAAATAGGAGGTGGTGTTGACTCTTTTGAGGGACAGGAGGCCTTGCAGAGGGGTCTAGATAGATTGGAGCATTGGGCTATGATTAATGGGATGAAATTTAACAAGTCAAAATGCCGGATTCTGCACCCTAGGACAGAGTAATGCCAGGCACAAGTGCATCAAACACAGTACCACCAGCCATTCAAGAGAGGGGATTATCCCACTGTATTCAGCGCTGGTGCAGCCTCACCTTGAGTACTGTGTGCAGTTCTGGGCCCCCCAAAGAAGGATGTGAAGGTCCTTGAATGCATCCAGAGGAGGGCAACAAAGCTGGTGAAAGGACTGGAAGGAATGTTCTACGAGGAGCACCTAGGGAGTTTTGGTTTGTCTGGTTTGGAGAAAAGGAGGCTGAGGAGTGACCTCATTGCTCTCTACAGCTTCCTGAGGAGGGGAAGTGGTGAGGGAGGTGCCAATCTCTTCTCCCTAGTATCCAGTGACAGGACATGTGGGAATGGTTGAAAGCTGCACCAGGGGAGGTTTAGGCTGGACATTAGGAAGCATTTCTTTACCAAGAGGGTGGTCAAACACTGGACCAGGCTTCCTAGAGAGGTCATTGACGCCCCAGGCCTCTCAGTGTCTAAGAGACATTTGGACAATGCCCTTAACAACATGCTTTAGCTTTTGGGCAGCCCTGAACTGGTCAGACAGTTGGACTAGATGATCACTGTAGGTCCCTTCAAACTGAAATAGTCTGTTCTGTTCTGTTCTAAATGTCAGCTTAGCTCCCTCAACTTGCCTCTCCTTCCCAAATTACGCTACATGTCTTACATGTCTGTACAGCAGGCCTTCCACCTCATTTCCATGGTTGGTCCCTGGGTAGGTCCCTGTCCTCTCCATCTCTCTGCGTCTTTACAGGCACAAAGGACAGGGAAATTGCAGCAGCAAGTTCTTCCTCCACCTATCAGCCAGCAGTCCCTGATCCAATACCTTCTCATGTACTGCAATGCACAGAGCGAGGTTCCTACCAGAACCTTGTGCCAGAGGTCTGCAAGCAAATCAGTATTTAAAATTGGTGATGATAAATATATAGGAATTTATAAAAATGCACTTATAAATTGCTTCATATAGCTTTGTTAAGTGAGCTGCTCCCTCAGGAGTACATGTTGTAGCTCAAACATCCAGTCTTCTTGCTGCTTCATTAGAAACATGAGCTCCTTTGAAAATAATTTTTCTAAACTCAGCTAAGAAAACATTTTGCACTCTGTTCATCAATATTTCTGTGCTTAAGAGCAAGTTTTGGTTTATTAAGAGCTGTATTGCAAACCAGTAAGAGAAACAGTGGCTGCAGAATTTTGTGACGACAAAGGGCATTTTTCTGAAGACTTTTTTACAGCTTGGAAGACTGGAAAATACAATGCTTAGTAGTAATTTCCATTCCTTTTTGCATCTTGTCTTTGCAAATATGTGAGCTGGTATTTAGGAGAACTGAATAATACTCATCCCACAGTGTATACGGCTGCTGATCCTGGAGCCAGACACTGACCTAACAACTGTTCACAGTTAGTCAGTGATAATATAAAAAAAGTGGATTATCTGATTGTAATTCTGTAGCCTGAAGTCTTCATCTCTTTCTATCCCTTTCATCTGTCTTGTTTTTTGCAATGTATTGTAAAGCTGTGGTTCATGATGTATTGGCAGTGAATGCTGAAAGGAACATTAATTTTAACTCATAACAGAAAATTCAAAGATAATGAAACCATTATTCTTTTTCTTCTTTGTCACTATATTCTCTCCTCTTTGTTAAGATTTTTTTGTAACTATAGTGGATTTTTTTTTACCTCCCACTTTTATGCTTACCTCGGATAAGATATACAATCTTAGGGAAGTAGGTAGCCAACCATATTAATATATTTATATAATGGGATAATTTGTCATTATTTGTTTGTGAGGCAATGGGACATACCATACCTTATTACTTGTTCACTACTGGGAATGCAGAAGAGGACAATGATGAATGGCGTAGGACTGACAGAGATACACAGGACAAGATCAAGGACAAAAAGTTGATAAAAGGCTTCAGTATTCTGTCAGAGTGGCGTGTGTTTCAGGCACGGTGTTAATTTGGAGTGTGTTTTTGCATGGCTCATAATCAGAGTCATGGGGACGCATCTCTGTTCTTTGCCACTTCAGACTGTACACTGCAAGAGCAAGAGTGGAAATCAGCTTGGGTGGTGCCTAGCCAGGAAAAGGGAAGTAACCCAGTGTGGTTAGCTGTGCCCTCTGCTATTTCAACCAGCCCCAAACATTTTCTACCTAGTGTTTTGAAGGACTGTATTTCAAGGAAAAGAGGGCTATAAGATTATATAATTTTCTGCACAGTCTTGGCTCCATAGCTTCGTAATGAAAAGAAAGAGAATAAAAGGAAAAGGTGGAGTTATCTTGTTTGACACAATTTTACCAATCACTGTATTTTTCATACAGGTTTATTAATTCTTTTTAAGTTAAAAATATGTAAGAGTATGGCAAACAAGTTTGTATTAAAATCAAACTAATGAAGGTCATTGCGTGAAAGATGTTTCAAAGACTCAATATTTTACACTGACGCACATTTACTGATAACCTTTAACTTTTTGATGTGATTGGATAAAGATCGCTTGATAAATAATAGTGTAGAGAAGAAACATGATTAAAAATGCGGTATAAAATCTATAAGGTTCTGTCCAGAAAAGATAAAATATGGAATAGCTGTCAAGCTAGATATATTGTATTAGCCAGAAATAGAAGTTTTTCACTCAGGATTAATTAGCATTTCTAAATACATTGTACTCTTTAGAGACCAGCATATGGAGGGCTATTTGCAAACACTTACTGTGCCTGCCTGCTAAGGATAGGGTAGTTAATTAGATACCACATCTGTCTTTTACTAGGTGTGAGAAACTGCTTCAACACTGTGGAGAAAACTGTGAAGAAGTAAACCAAAACAATGCATGTTTTCATAAAATGTGCCTGTGGGGCTTCTCTTGCCTTATACAGTATTTCTCCATTTGGTGACCACATGCCTTATATAGGTATAGCTCCATATGGTGGTCACTCACCATTCCAGGTAGCATCCAAGCACTGTGCACCCACAGGGAGGACCAGCACAGCGGGGAGCAGGGACGGGGTATGACAGCTTGTTACAAGTGCAGGCAGTGCTTCTGCAAGTCAACAATGAAAAAGGACGGTCCAGTCAGGGAATCTGAAATTCCCTAAGCCCTAAGGTGGGGCTGAGGTGCTCATCTGGAGAAGGAGACATGCCCTGCTTCTTGCCAGCCGCCTGGTAACCACTGTCAGGTAAATGTGTGCCCAAATATTAAGTTTAGACCACTATTAGTGATTTAATATTGTTTTGACTTGGGTAATTGTACTACTGATTTGTATTTGTTACTGTGCTGTTATTCTGAGATAAATTCTTTATCCCAGAAACTGTTGGCTGGTATTGTCTGTTACCGCATCTGGAACATATTGCACGGCAGCGATGTCTTAAACCCTTATAATGCTGTATATGTTATTGAATGCACTTCACGGCCCCAGCAAAATGCACAGTTAAAACTGGATAAAAAGACCATAAAGAGCTGAGAGGAGATGCTCAAGTAGTCAAAGATGGACATCGTTCATGAAAATTGCTTCTCATCAGATGTTTTGAAAGGGGACGTGCTCAGGTACCCGGGGATAAGAAATCAAAAGGTCAATTTGCAAAGAATGTTTAGTGACTGTGATCTAATCTGTAGTTCAGAAATCTCTACTCAATTCTTCAATACATTCCAGACTTTGTGCACAACTTTGTGCAAATAATTTACTTTCTGAGTGCCCTATGGTTCCCATTCTTTAAAACCAGAAAAAAAGTCTTTCCTTGATTTCACGGAGAATGAGGTCAGAATTTCTAAGTCATTTAGCTTTTGTGGCAATGAGGACCAGAGACAAAGAACATTGTGTACACATGCAGATTGCTTTTAATGAGCAGGAGGCTTACAGCCTAGATATGTCTCTTTCCTATAGTATATAAATATAGGGAAAAATCGGTAAGCAATACTGTGAAATGAAAAAAAAAGTCTAACAATTATTAAACACCAATGTGAAAGAAAATGTTTTTGTATTACAATATAACAAAAAAAATATTACATATCAGATTTTTTTTGTGAGACTGCAGAATGTATGATTGATTATATGTAAGCTTTCCCCATATGGAGATCTTAAAAGTAAAGTGCAATTCTTGTACCTGGTTCTGGTAAACTATAGGAAAAATTGCAGTGTACGAAAAGTTCCAAACCAGAATATTTGTCATGTTTTGGGTGGAAGATAGAGCTCCCATCTTCTTGCCTTCATACAAATGTGCGTTCAGTGTGCTTGCACGTTAAAGATCATAGATGTAGGGCATTCATTCAGCGTGCGCTTAGAAATACCTATCCTGCCTTCAGGAACCCTTAACTAACATGTCACGTTGACATTTGCTGATACACCTTCTTCAGGAAGGTGTATCAGCACAATATTCTTCAAAACATGCCACTTCTGTCTAAGGTGTTTTGAACTTGGACTATCACTGAGGTGTCTCTAAGAAGCATTTTAAGCCTGCTTGAGTGTCAAGATTTTGACATCTGACAGTTGACCAAATGCAGCATACACCACCTGTCTGCAGACACTGAGTATTGACGTCTATATTTACTGGTTTTAACATTTTTAATAGAAGTCCTTGTCTTTCTGTAGCATTTTCTGTTAATTTATTGCTATAAAACTTCATCGTCAATTTGGCCTGGTAATTTTTCTCTCAAGCCTATTTTCTTAGACTTTATCCTAAAAGCAGGAGGAAACAATAGGTGAAACCACAATTTAAGACAGAATAGCCAACCTTTTCAGTATTGTGAGGAGCCCAGGCCATATGTAGTACCACAGGCCATGTATAAATGGTGATACTAGTCTCTGGAGTCAAATAATAGCAACTTCCTATGACAGCAAAATTACCAAACTAAATTTTGGATCACATGTTTATTTTACTAAGGCCAGTTCCCACCTCTGTCTTCCTAAAAGACTATCCGCAAGCCCCTAATTATAGGTAAAGTTATTTAAAGATAAACTATTTTTTTAAATAACCTTAAATAGGAGCAGTTCCATTATCAACACGTTTTTGTCGTGACTCCAACAAAACCTCTACCTGGTAAATCTACCTATCACTTTGTTACATGAGGAAACGCACACAGAAAAGCTGATTCTTGTCTCAGTAGCCCCGAATTTGCTGCCTCCCAGCTCATGGGCCAAACTATTCTTGATTAAATGAGATATGGTTTTAGTTGTAAGTATGAATTGAGATGTTTGAGCCTTTTGTTCTAAGATGTGTCAAAACTGCAGTGAAATTGAAACTAGTATATAGTAATAATCTAAGAATATGTATATATATGTGTGTGTGTATATATATATATATAACAATTTTATGTATGTTGTGCAGTACCTGGTCAGTGGGAATAGCATCCTTCTGCTGTCCAGGTCCAGCTGCTATAGAACACTTTGCAGGACATTCCTTTGTTGATGTTCAACTATCTTTATAGGGAATGCTGAAAGGAGCAAGTAGAAAGGCAAAAAAATAACTCCCCAGTTAGAATGCTCCAAGGAGACTGCTGAGACAATGGCATACTTCATCCTGGTAATTAAGTGTTTTACCCTGCTGGGAATAACTTGTCAAGAATGGACTCTTCAGTGATCTCTGTCAGCAAACCAAATTACCTGGCTCCATAGTGGTACATGATAGAATTTGCCTTTCCCATTACAAAGGAAAGCAAGAAAAGACAAAAAACACAAAAGCCTCCTTTATTTTAAAATAGTCTTGGCTCCTAAATATTTTGTGTTTTATTAAATAAATAGAAAGGACGAAACAAGTTTTAAAAAAAGGAAGGAAGGAAGGATACTTCTCATTAAAGGAGCTGCCTGTCTGTCATAGCTTCCTCAGAAGCAAAAAATGCAGAACATGAGCCTCCCTCACACATGTCCAGGTAATTTGAGGGAATACTAGTGGACTGCAGACAACAACAAATTTAAATATGGGAGAGTTGTGTTTTTCCTCCAGTGCAGCACATGACTCACAAATGTCTGGGACTTGCGGTTACGTTCAGTCAGACTAGGTTGAGAACAAACTCATTGCCAGTTTTTCTTCTAATTAGGACAAAATCACTGTTTTGTATGGAAATTTCCTGGCTCCCATTTAAGATCACAGAACAAGGCATAATGTGCCACATGTGTGAAGTAGTGTTTAATAAATGGGACGGTGCACTCTGCATTGCCGCAGATTCCGAATCTGTGCTAGAAAAGGTTTGTCGGAGCCGACACCTGCACCTTTTGTCAGATGCAGATACTAAGGCAACGTCTGCCACTTCAGCGCCAGTATGGCAGGTTTCCCAGGCTGCAAATTTAGAAACAGATTCCACAGACTAGAGATGGCGATATCATTTCCACAATTATGTGTGACTGTTTCTCCCATGCTGTAAGTATTTAGGGCCAGATGCTTAAATGTACTTAGGCTAACATAGATTTACTTGGGGAAGATTATAATTCTTTACTGGCACTTCCCACTCTGGTTTGTACATGGTGCGGCTACAAATTCCTTCCTCCCCCAATCCCTCCTACTGCCTTAGTAAAGCTGGATCCAGTCACATTTGGTGCTCAAGTTGGTTGGAGATAACTGCTTGAATCTTTTAAATCTAGCCCCATACCCAGTCTTTCAGGATTAAGCTTTACTCAGCTATTCGTCATCTCTCTCCTGTTTTTTACTCAACCACATTATCAATATGAGCACTGTGTTATCTCTGTGCATCGACTACGAGTATTGACTACTGCAGCCTGACTACTCGGCTCCAGCAAGCAGTCTTTGGGACCGTGTGGGTGCTTAGTACCAGTGCTCTGTTGATTGTTTACTGGTACAGATATACGTACAGACTTGATTTTATTTGCTTTTTATTTGCTTTTTTAATCACACAGTTTTTTTCAGCATAAATTATAAACTTCTGTGTCACAAAACCAGTAGGTGTTTGAATGAACTTGTAGCCTTCACAGCTTTGGAGGAAGCAGGAGCTTATTGTTGGCAAAGGTATTTTAGAAAAAGCTACATGCTTTGCTTGGTCAGTGCCCAACATAAAGGAAATTTTCATTAAACTGAACCTAAATGACAGTAAAAAAAGGTTAAATAATTCATCAGTACAGTAAATTATACATTTTTAGACACTCAACTCCTAAATATTCAGACAGTTCAAATGATGGAGTAAATGATGTGAACAATATAATCCATGTAGGTCCTATTCACTGTGCTGCAAATTCTTCCCTTTATGATGTTTCTTTTTATTAATTCTCTGTCTGTGAAGACTTATTATTCCTTAACCTCTTCAGCACATCCTTGTACTCACTTTCGCTCAGGTGCATGTCAGAGATAGCATTTCTTTTAACAGGATAATTTCTTTGTATGTTTTCTTCTGTCTGTCTGAGTTTTGAGTGTACTTATTCCAGTGTACTTCTATTTGTAACTATGTTATCTAGAATCCAGGAGATGGCAGTAGTTGCCAATAATTCATTTCTAAAATAAACCTATTTTCAAAAGTTGAAAAATAAAGAGATTACACTCAGAGGAAAGCCAAACTATATCTGCATGTGTATAAAATATTACAACATATTAATTTATTAGTATTAGTCATTAAGTTCTAAAAAGGGCTCTAAAATAAAATAAAATTAAGTTCTAAAATAGAACTTGCAAATACATATGTTAAAGAATTTGCCCTAACACTGAATTATTTTTTTTTCATACAGCTGTTAATATTAGTCAACCGAGTTTCAGTGGCACAGATGTCTTTGGCTATACTTCATTCCTAGCTTATTCTACAATTCCAAATATCACCTTCTACTATGAATTCCGCTTGAAATTTCAGTTGGCAAACCACCACTCAGCTTTACAAGATAACCTGATTTTTTTCACTGGACAGAAGGGCCAAGGTAAGCTTTATTTTTATTACCTATCCTTACAGGCTTTCAAATATTCATTAAACAAACGGGATAAAAATACATATGGCTTTTTCTTGATTTTTTTAGGATATAATTTCATTAGGAGGAAATTAATCTCTTCAATACTTTCTTGTTTTATAAACACACAGTAAACAATCAGGTTGTATAAACGTTTCTTTTCGTTAAGGAGAAGTATAACTGCTTCCAGTAGTTAAAGTCAACAGGTAATCTGACACTTGAGTTAGCGTATTTCTGAACAAAATAAATGGAAGCCAGAAGATTAAGGTTCTCTTTTAGGTCATAAACATAAATTTCATTATTGATTACATTTAGTTGGTGCCCAGTTTTGGGAGATGCTGCCTGAAATCTTCTTTTCATTAGAAAATCAATCCATCCATCCAACATGCCACAGCCACCCTGCCATTTCTTCTTCCTGTGTCCTCAAACAACCTGCTTCAGGAGCAGCCATGAATTGCTGCTGTTGTCGCAATGGCAGCACTTCCATGGCCCACAGGACTCTCAACACTGAAATCCAACCCTGTCACAACCAGAATTGAACTCTTTGTTACTCATGTAAAATAAGAGACCCTAATGCCTGAGATCACTCAATGGAAGTTAACCCAAGTCGGCTATGAATAAGTTGTGCTACTGTCTGTATAGACAAGTATTCAACTTGGACTGATTAACACAGCTGAGAAGCAGGTTATATAGATTCAGCAATACTTTAAGTATCTTTTCACAGCACCCCGCTGTGGCCTCAGCATTGAAATGGGGTAAAATAGTAATACTACTTGTGTTCTGTCCATCTTAACATTACTGTCTACACAAGACCCATAATATTGAGAAAAGTCAAGAAAAATTTAATGAAACATTAATGCAGACTTAAAGCAGTCAGGGTAGAAGCTACTTCGTAGTTAGTAGATCATAGGAAACTTATTATTTTTACCTTAATTGTTTCTGCAATTGGAGCATGAGCTAACTGTTGGGTTTGGAGCTGTGCTATGGGATTGTTGAAGCCTAGGAGGGAGGTTTGGTGATGTGTCTTTAGGTCTAAACCCATCCCAGTAGGAGAGCGATTTAGGTACGTAAATATAAGTTTCTGTTGCCACAGTAGATGTTTTATCACATCCAAAACATCACTTGAGTTTGGCAGATATGGTCCATGACTTGTGGGAACCCTACGCTTATGCTGAACAGTTTCAGAAAAGTAATACATCAGGAAGATGAAAGGGTGAAGAAATTATTATTAGAAGTTTTAAGATACTGAGTCCCAAACTACATCATTAAAAATCAGTTTTTTGGGAAGCATTATGCAGTTACATATATATTGCACAAAACAATTGCAATACATCACATCAATAGGACACAGAGTATCCTCCATTTGCTATGTTAATACATTTGATATTTTCTTAGGTCTTGTTTTCTATTAAACTTCTTTACTTAAGTTCCTGTATCCTCTGGGGCTTCTTCCCCTTTCTCTCTGTGGTAGACTTCCAAGAGTCAAACTGTTAGTCTATCGCAATGCAAACTAAAACATGTTAGCTTAGAACGGCTTAGCAGTTTACATATCTGTGATATAACTAAGCCTGTTACTTTTCCTTTACAAAGATCCTGTCAAATTTAGCTAGTGCAACTCAGCTATCAACTGTACTTCAGTGTGCCATGAGACCCTGGTACAGCATATGGATAACCAACCACAAATCGATTTACTTAATTTATCGAATTGATTACCCAAATTAGCCTAACACAAATAAGTATTAAACCACTGTGAGTGTATTTAAACTCAAAACTTTGCTCCGCCTCTGTCTGTGTGTGAATCAGACTTTGCTAAGTTTTTTTCCAAACTTCAGCAAAATATGGTTAGGCCTGGCTGATCCTGCTAACTGAACTATATTCAACACTATTTTAACTGCATCCAGGTCTAACATCCCTCATGCCACATTTTACTCCCACAACAGTCACCATTCACTCCCAGGCAGTTTTTCCTTTCACTTACTAATTATTTATTGTTGTGGATGAAGGAAATATTGTCTTTCCTTTTTTGGGTAGCCATGTGGAAATACTGCATGGAGTTGACATAACCTAAAACATTTCCATCTAGTCATTCGAAAGCAGCTTTCAGAAGCCAGTGTCCCCATCATTAATTTTTAATAACAGTAATACGAAGCTCTTTTGTAATACAAACACAAACTAATCGTTAGACCATTCTTTTCAATGACAAGAATGAACCACCACATTCAGACACATTTCTGCAACCTTGGGAACTGAATTTCAAAATCTCAGTACAGAAACTGTAGGAAATGTAACCAAGCAAAAATAATACAAATTTGTCCACTGTCTTTACTCAGGATGGAAAAAATACAAATATCAAATGTAGAGCACCAATGGTGCAAAATAACCTGATTTTTTTTCTCAGTTACAATAATCAAAAGGCAATAAAAAAAATTGCTTAAAAAAGAAAGATATATTGCACTACAGTTTCTCTGAAAAAGGCCTCCCTGCAGGGTGAACCTTGTAATATCAAAGTCATTGTGAAGTCTAAGTCTTGCAACCATATTTAGCTGAACTGAGTGAAAAAAATTCTTACTGGTGTCACTTTTATTAACCAGAATACTAGCATTCTGGGGTTATTATGTAGTTGCCAGGCAGAAACCTGGCTTTTTATTATTTTGCATATAATTTCTTTCGTGAACGCTGCCGTATGGTAGTAACGCATTTCTGCAGCCCCATGTTGAATGATGGGTGGGCAGCAGAGCACCAGCTGCCGGCAAGGATAAGAAACAACGAGGCACCTGGTAAATCGTCATGTAGCAGTTTTATTTATTTTCTGCTTAGTTTACATGGTTGGGGAGACTGAGTAACCCCTGTTTTAATTACCAGAAAGCAGTATTTCTTGCCAAGTGAACTTTGCTTATTTTACCAAGAGGAGATGCTGTTGTTCTCACAATTTACTTTTACCGAGTACCAAGCAATAATGCTCTCACCGTGAGCAGCATGAGGTTTTTTGCAGCCTGTGATCTTGCTGTCAAGAAGTATTTTCAATATTCCTTTTACATTTTCCCCTTTCTCCCTTTCATCCCATTTCTCGTGTTAGCATTCTCTTGCAGTACCCTGCCCGATTCCCCTCCACCATCACCTCTGCCTAAACCACGGACGCCGATGCCATCGCTAACCTCATGTGAGGTACTACCAAATGTTGTCTAACGCAGAGATGTAGAACATCTTCTTCATCTTACCCCCACAAAGCTTAAAAATCAGAAGTCACCCTTGTTCTGGCATCTCACTTAAAACCAAACCTCTCAGAGCAGCCAGACTAACGTTACTCTCGATTTCTCCTGATGGCAGTGGACACATCCTCTTCTTGAAATCTCAGGGCTATGGCTGACCCCTGGCTTGGGCTGGAATAGTTGAAAAACATCTCCTGTTCCCACAGGACAGGACAAAAGTTGCCACTGTCTGTATGTGTACAGGGTGCAGGGGAGATATATTTAAGAAAGGGGAGAAAACGCCACAGAGGGAGGAGGAGGGAACAAAAAGAGTGAGAAACAGCAGCGGGAACACAAGATCAGAGGAAGAGGAGGAGGAAAAGGAGGACAAGGAAGCAACGGAGGAGCTTCATGCTGATACCGTAAGCCTGGGATTAAGGACTCTCTAAAACTCAATTTTGGAGTGTTAGAAAGCAAGCATTCTTTATTGCAGCGCTGGGCGCACAGGGGATCACTCCACCTAGTGTCCGCGCTGAGTTGCACGACTACAAAGGTTATAAGCAATCAGAATATACGTATTAATTGCATTTCCCAGAAATGATTAACATATTCATATTATTACCTAGAACTCGTTAATATATGTAAATGTCCTTGACGTATGCGCATCCATGTCCATTGATGATCTTCCAGGGTGCTCTGGTGGTCATCGATAGTCTTCCTCACCGTGTCAGCTAGTGAACTCGATCTTTGCGCATACTGAGTTCGTCTTTTGGCTTAGTTTGCAACTCCTGTTCTCACAAAACTAGCTTATTCTAGCATCTCTCCCTATCTAGTCTACTCAAGGATACAATGTCTCAAGACTTCCTTTTATCCAACTAAACCTAGCAGATGTCTAACGTATCCGCTTACAAAGCATTTCAAACTTAGCTACATTATTCCAGTAAGGAGGGAACCATGTGTTCTTTTTCACTGGGTACCAGGAAGGCCTGAGGGGCTTTCCACCCCAGTGTTTTGTGCTGTTCAAGGCTACTGTGTCACCAGCTGCTCTATCAATGCCACCTCCACAGAGGAGCAGGTTACCAACACTGCAGCCCATGGAGAACCCCATGCCAGAGCAGATGGATGTTCCCTGAAGTAACTGCAGCCCCTGGAGAGTCCAGAGCAGAGAAAGGTGTGAGGAGGAAGGAGCAGCAGAGAGAAACCACTGTGTACTGCCCATGGACCCCCACCTCCATGCACTGCTTGGTGTTAGGGGGGAAGAGGAGTCCGGAGTGAAGTTGGGCCTTAACATATATTAAGCTTATGTAAATAGTTTTTTGGTACTTATTTTATAAGTGGGAGTAATCATGTAAAAGCAAAACCAAATCCACCTGTGAATATTTAGATAGTAGTACTGCAAAAGCGTGACAGCTTTTGTCTCCTGTTTCCAAAATAAGATTTTTCAACTTTTAGATCAATTCAGGCTGAAAACATGCTAACTACCGTTGCTTTCAAACTGGAATAAACAAATCTATCCTTTCCAAAAACTTGCAAATATAGTTCTTCACTGATAAAAGAAGAGAAGGTAAATATGTATATGTATAAATACGGATGTATCATTATCAGACAGAAAAAAAAAGAAGTCTGAAAAGAGAAAACCTGTATTATTCACTTGACTAGAAAGAAATTCTTTTCAGGAAACAGAAAAACAATGAATACAAATATCTTCAAAATTAAAAGCTCTGAAACACTGGTGGTTTCAAAGAGCACACATCAAAAAAGAGGAAAGTGCTGGTGAGTGTGCGTTTTGCAACTCAAACATGAGTTTATTTATACATATCAAACATTTGCTCTCAGTGCAAATTATTTTTAAAGGATGTTTACTGTAGTCCTGTGTTACAGGACACGTAAAACTGGTATGTATAAAAGTGTGCTTTTTCAACAGCTGCAGGGTTTAAATATAAGACAGTAAAAAATAGTTTAAAACAGATAATTCCAAGTTTCGTTTGCTGCCCTCCTGCAATAAAAAGGTACTGTGCTTGTTCCTCCCCCCAGAAAAACCCTTTCTTTTGAAGGATTTCTAATAATGATAGCATATGTAGTCTTAAATGTAAAGAAATTATTTACTTCGTATTTTCAAAGAATGTAGTTCTAAACTGAACATTTAAGGAAACTTCGGAGAAATAAAGCTGTTCTGACCAGAGAAACTTCAGTAACAAGTACTCTAGTGCTAATAACAGATACAAGAGCAGAAAAAGCGGGAAATTTTCCCTCCACAAAATTAATTTATGAGTGTATACTCTACAAAATAGCCACCATTGGTTTTCATAGCTAAGATACTTCAGTCACTTAACTTACAACCTTTAAAGTGTAAAATGTTAAAACATTTGGGATCTGATTCTGTTTGCAGTTACACTAGCGTAAGAAAAACTAATCAACTGTTTTTGAATCCCTAAATAAGTGGATCAGAAGTCTATAAAAAGAATGTGAATTTAAGATGAACTTATTTCTTTGAAGCCTACTCAAGAGTCTGGTTTCCTTTCTATTCTTGGTATGGACAAGGAGTAAGACAAAAGAATCAAAACCAACCAAACAGGAAAAGCTGTCTCATTTATGCAGGCTATTAATTAACATTATCTTCACCATCAGGTCCATTTTGGAGAATGCTGACACTGTTGCATTTCTTTTATGTACTTCACTGCCAAGAAAGTATTTTAAAAATTCAGACAGCATTTTAAACAACACTTTGTCTTTAATGTGCCTCCCCTAGTTTTGCAGGCCAAATCACGTTAAGTACATTGTGGACACTGCTGAAAATAGAAAGTTTGGTAATAATTTTTAAAAATCGCTATTTTCAGTTTGGAAGTCCTTCACTGGTAATGTGCCAGTGTAACTGAAGGCAATGGGGTTTCATTCAGTCATGAACAAATCACTGTCATAAAAATGAACAGTGTTTGTGTTCTATTCAGCTGAATGTAACTGCACATTTTCTACAGAGGCTGTGTATTCAAATTCTTTGGAATAAACTTTTCTTTATATATCTATATTCATGTTGCATCAAAGTAGTTACTGTATAGAAAAATCAAACTTCGGTGTTGAAAAAGCAGAGTACTGTTCCCCCTCCCCGCATTTCTAGTGCAGCCTGTTCATTTAAAGCATGAGGGAATATGGCAGTTTTGGCCATGAAACAGGAGCCTGCAGAGCTTCAGTGGGAGGATGAGATACACGTATCATTGCTTCTCGTGGGGAAAAGCCCACTTTATCTTTTGCAAATGAAGCAAATTCCCCATGCAGTTGGGGCAGGAGCGTCAAAACACACATTTGAAATGAGGGCCACCATATGACACCGCAAGAACAAACAGGAAGAGAACTTCCATAAAACAAATGCAAAATGAAATAGCCTTATGAAAACAGAAGAAAATATCAAATAAAGCACAGTTTACAGGCATGAAATTGATCACTGAATTGCTTGAATTTACAGGAGATCTGCAAAAAGAAATTAATGGCTTTGAATTTCAATTCAGGACATCCCAGTCCAAGACTGAGAACATTCTTACCACTGTTTGTATCCCATTTCTTTTACCCTACTAAGAGTATGTACAAAAGAAAGGGTGGGGTTTGTAAAAAGAAACAAGTTGGTCGTGTTTTCTCTTAGTAGTGGTGGTTCCACTTTTGCCTACATGAGAAGAGGAATTGAATTCTCTTCAAAGATACCAGTGTAAAAATCCATTTACGTGGATGACCAAGAATGGGTTTGGGAATTGAATTCTTACTTATAGGCTTTACGTCAGACTGAAAATCTTTCAAAGGAGATTTTATACTATAGCACGTGAAAAGCGCAGACCACACTTATAGCATGTAGTCCTAAATGGAAAGAAATTAAATTATTTACTGCAAATTTGCAAATGAATGAGTTCAAACCTGAAAGTTTAATGAGACTTCAGAGAGTTAAAGCATGTGGTTGTTCTGACCAGAGAAAATTCATTACAAATACTCTGGAGCCGCCATAATCAGGGGCAGCTGCAATAACGTCTCCAGGCTCCCTTGGGTCAAAGGACTGAGCTTGAGAGAAGCTGCTAGAGCTTCCTCGGGCCCATATCACTGTTGCTCCCCTTACCTCAAAGCAGCAGGTGCCCTCAAGTTTTGAGGCTGCTAAAGTACCTACCACGAAAGCTGAAAGCATACTAGAATAGAATTAAGTCATGGGCTAGTCCCACATTGGAATTTCAATTTCCTTTTTTTAAGATTTTGGAGAAAGTTGAGAATTTATTCATGTAGCAGGTGGAGGGAGTAGCAACGATTGCTAAGTCCGCTAGGCTCAACAGGTTTTGTGGATGTCACTAACCTACTCTAGTGTGAAAAAGATCTTCCTTCAAAAAGCCTACAAATATGTTCAAAATCTGCAGTTTCTATTTTAAATCCACAAGAATACTGGAAATAATATTACAAGTTAAACAGAGAATATTAAAAATATGTACAAAACTTAAAACCTCCGTGGCTAAAATTTTCCTGAACTGATATATTTTCAGTGGATTTGGAGATTATTTTAGGCATCAGTATTCACTAAATCCTGGAATAAGTAGTTATTCTATTTTTGTCTTTTCAGGTCTGAATGGAGATGATTTCTTGGAGTTAGGCCTCCGTAATGGCAGAGTAGTATATAGCTACAATCTAGGTTCTGGCACAGCAACAATCATTAGTAAACTGCTTGATCTGACACTCGATATTCATGTCATCCATCTTGGCAGATATCTCCAAAAAGGCTGGCTGAAGGTAAGACGTTATTTCCTTTAGAAGGATAGCTTTTATATGAAAGTGTTCTTTTTTTTCACATTCTATATGGAAAGTTTAAAAATTACTTTTGTGTTTCCCTGTTAAGTTTGGAGACCTGTTCTCATTAGGAGTTCCTAAATAAGGTAGATTCCTTTGTTGTAACAAATATAAATGTTTCATTGGAAGGTGGATGATCAGAAGAATAAAACCGTCACTTCTCCTGGGAGACTGGTTGGACTCAATGTCTTCAGTCAGTTTTATTTAGGAGGCTATCGTGAGTATACTCCAGAACTGCTACCAAAGGGATCCAGATTTAAGAACGGTTTTCAAGGTAAAGGTTATACTGTTTTCATTTCCTTTTAAAACATGCATTAGATTGTTTCAGTTGCCTATTAAATAAAGATCTAAAATCTCTGTCTTACAAAGAAACAAACTAGGATCTCCTTGGCTGAGATTCCTGTGGCTTTTTCATTATTTCACTACAATAACCAAGAAATATGATGAAAGAGAGAGGCTTTGCTACATATTTTTAATAATTTCTGTTTCTGTTAAAAATAGAAGTCTGCCGTGATATCATTTCGTCTTACCTGTCCCTGTTCTACAGCACCACTCCAAAAGGACTTCCTTTCTCTGCGGTAGTTTAGATTCTTCTCCCAGCTATCTCTGACCATTGTCACTGGCAGTGCTGGTTTGGGTAATAGTTTTCGAGCTGAAAGCTTCTTTCTGATATGACATCACGATCTAGGTCTCTAGACAGGACCTAAGTAATTCCTGTTAGGAATATTTCAGCTATTTCTCTAACAGATAATAATTCCTACCTTGAAACTGATATTTGAAGCTCTGTAGAAGTCTTAATTCAACTCCTGCCAGATCAGCGAGGAAGCAAAGGATTTGTTCATAACACTTCTTCATTTGCATCCTTAGTTCCATTGAAATAATGTGCTCAATATTTGTGAGATAAACTTCAATTTATTTTAAGCACTGGAAAGCCTTTCAAATTAAAACATTGTGCCACCGCAGAGCAAAGTTTGAGTTCTCAATTATCAAATTGGGGGCATATTATGAAAGGCAAGCATAGCAATAAAATTCACTTTCATACACTACTGCACTCCATTTCCACTAAGGCCATATAGCTGCCGCTCTTCCAGCCATCACCTTACTTTTTCTTCTTACACAGAAACTTCCTCATTTTCACTTAGAAAGTCATATGAATTAACATTTCATCTGTCTCCATCTTTTCAGGAAGTATGGATGGAATAGTTATACTTTTCATAGCTTCTTAACAGGTTGCAAATTAACATATCATAAACCATAATGTCTGTGCAAGTTTTTAACAGTGGTGTTGTCCCAAAACTCATAGGATTGTTTACCCAGTGTGTAAGCCAATAACACACAGAGTCGAGGTATTAGCTGTTTATTAGCAGTTCTGCACAGAAATAGGTGCTAGGGGGTATTTCTGCAAAGCTAGCACACACAGCATTGAAACAGTCATTCATTTATACATTGTAAATTAACATAATTAACATATTCATTGCTTATCAGCTTTTTCCTGATGCTCATAATTCCTTCTCTTGAAGCTGATTTGTATAAAATGTCCTCGACTTCAAAGATACAGTGTCTCTTAATTTTACACCCAAGGCTCAGTGGGTGAGGATCTTCAAGTGGATGTGGGTATCCTAAATTCTAGAGGGGTCATTTTCTATTATAATTAGTCAAGTTCACCTACAGAGCACGTTTCATGTGGTACAGCCACATTTCTTGGTCAATCAGCCCACTGAAGTCCCTGCTACCTGGTTTAAATCCGTTTGTTCCTTCTATCCCATTGTCTTGTCAAGAATCATTTACCCAAATGATTTACTGAGTTACAACTGTAAGAGGTTTCAACATCAGTGTCTATATGTGTGAAACACTTCTGGCTTTTTTTATAGACGTGTTAATGTTAGGGATGACCAAGAGGAATCTCTGGTGCTTCACTTTAACCACAAACCTGTTGGCAGTTTTACACATTGCTCATGTTGAGACTGTATTATGATCGTAAAATTTCTACAAATGCAGGACAAATATTCTTCAAAAAAATAAAAACTATTTCAAAGTTCATGTACTGTTAGTTACCATACTATTTATTGGGTTTTATTACTGTTTAAAAAGAAGTCTCTACCTTAAAATTTTGCCAAATGTGTAGCACATAAACAGTTGTCTCTTTGTCCCTATCATTCAGTTTTGTCTTCTATATTTGCTAATTCATTCCCAGCTCCAGTTCCCAGCAGCAGCTTGTCTCTGTTCTCCACAGCGTATTGACTTTCAAGGAAGCTATGCTTCCCTATGACCGATTTCCTACAACGTTTTCTTATGTAGTCAGCATCTCATTTGTTCTTCTAGCTCAGAAACCTCCCCTGTTTCAGCTCTCAGCATCCTCAGGATCAGAAATAAATCTCCATAGCCCCTCTCCAGAGTGGGGACTGCAATACCACTAACATAAAAGACATTTTTGAACCATTTTACTTCATCCATTCTGCAGCTATAGGGACCTCACAGGAAAACTCTGGAAGTGACAGTCAAGATAAATTTACCTAGCACAGAGTTGATTAAACCACTCAGACTTTTGGAAAGCTGCTGTTGGCTGCTTTTAAAGACATGATTTATTAAAACCATTTTGCTTCTAATACCAGAGTGTGCCTCTCCTTTTGTAAGCAATCACTACTGGATCAAGAAACACTGAGGACAGCCTTGCTGCTGCAGACTGACTGTCCCCAGTGTCGGTGTGCAATTGGTTAGGATTTTTACTTGGCACAGCTACTGTTTCAGACCATTTCCTCCCTTACCTGCATGCCTTTAGCAGTTGTTGTTCAGTTAACTTCCATGGGGGAGGAGGAAACTGAAAATAAATGTTTTTCATAAACTGTAATTTAATAACCAAAAGATTGGGAATTTTAAGTTTAGGACATTTGGGGATCAGCACCTAGAGATTTTTTGATAGGCTGAAGAATGTTTGATGGTACCTTGAGCAATTTAGAAAACTTCCTTCAGCCCCTGTGAGAAGCTGAAGAAACTGATAAAGGTAGAGCTCAGATGAAGCAGCCAAGTTCATTTGGAGTTTGAGGTGCTCTGAACTTTGAGCTTCATCTGAATTTGTAGCTCCTTGTGGGCTTAAAGGAGCCTTTTGTAAATGGGAACATGGTAGGATAGTTTACGTAAGTGTACAGCTTTTCTTCATTTTCCTATAATGGTGTAATTAAGGGACCTTTGAGAGTTTTCAGAGGTGCATAGCAGAGCATACTGCAGCTGCTCTAAAAAGTCAGTGTGGGTTTTAGGTAGCTGCAAGTCTTGTGGCCAAAGAGACTCAGCCTGCCCATTAGGCACAATCTGAAATGGAATATAAAACCAGCTGCCTCATGTTCAGGTCTGCACAGTTCAACAGTACGACCCACCTACACAAAACAAGACAGAGAATTATTTGGAAAAAGATAGAAGTTACAGGTGAACTTCCAGACCTCACATCTCTGAGGCAGGCAGAGAGAAATCTGGTGTTAGGGAGAAATAAAGAGGGAAAGCTCTGATGTTTTGTGTTCTGTGCTACCGTGACAGCAGGTTGCAGTCTCTAGCCATAGAAGCAATTGACGAAGAGACAGGACTTGCATCTAGAAATAAGTGAAGAGCAGAGAGGGAGGAGCAACTGATTGTTCCTGTGATCCTGTTCGCAAATAGGATGAAGTATGCCTATAGAGGCAATCTGTTGTTTGACAGCAAATAGTATTAAATGGAGGAGTAAAAAGGCAAAAGAAGCTCTTATCGTAAAGCTGAACTGTTGAAGAACCTCTTCCGCACTGAAAGAGCCACCTCTTCACATAAATGATTTTGCAAAACAAGTAAATAAAATTCCAGCAACTGCAGTCACTTTTTAAAATAAAGTAAACCCAGACCTCAGTTGATTTCCAGATACGGACAAATATAGCCTTGTGGTCAAAGTTCATGTTCATAGTAAGTTAGAATATACTGCAAGCTTGCCAGGATAAAGACTACTTCTTATTATGTTCCTGTATCACAGATATCACAGAAGGAAAGTGACTTCTGAAGTAGTTTTTAATCAGTGTTGCCTCTTGCGTTGTAGTTTGGTATGATTCATACAGGCCTTCTGGGTGTTTGGGTCACAGCTCAGAGCAGCACTGGCTAGTCATTGTGGGGGCCATCTTCCCTTCTAGACAAACACCCCACTACGCACAACAAGTCAAGAAAAACAGGGAAAAAGCAAAGCGCTTTAGGACAGTTAGAATTTTAGAAATGTGTAAATTCAGTACTACATTCAGGTAGATCACAGTTTATCTATGTATCTATTTCGGACAGTTCTCTTGCTGCATTTTTAGTACATCTTGAAAATGCTTGCTTTGTGTATTTTTTTAGTCAAATTAGTACCAAGGGCTTACAAGCAGCTAAGGGAGAAAAAATTTTTTGTATAAGGATATATTAAAAAAAAAATTAAGCTGACTAATGAAGTCATATTTTTTATTATAATCTCCGAAGTTTCCTTAATCCATGGTTGGTGGCTCGTTGGTGGTTTGTGAGCTCTGCTTGGCTGGGGCGAAGGCTATAAATTAAATTGAGAGTAAAGAAAAGTCGTTGACAGAAAGCTCAAGTGTGGTCTAAGGAATCATTGAACAAAAGATTACAAACAGGAAGGTAGTATATCCTCTGTGAATGCACTGTCTTGTTGTGTCTGATTTCAGATTACTTGCATCAAACTGATCTTCAGGAGCAAACTAAGTTTAACTCACAAATTCAGAAACTTCTTTTGAGTTCCTCTTGCGAACTTGGCTCTTCGCTATTCAGAATAGTTGGCAGTTTCTCAGCAAAAGAGGCCCAGAACTGGCAGAGCAAAGGGAATTCAGGTCAGAAAGAAGGAGCATTCATCAGCTGATCCCTCTGCAGAAGGTTGCACAGTGCTTGCTACAACAGGCTTAAATTGCTGCTCTGCTTCATCTGCATCCCGCTGACTAAGAATTAGAAGAAATAAGAAAAATAAATGAAAAAATCAGTTGAACTCATAAAGCTGGGCCAAAACACTCTTGTACCTTCTATAAGCTTTGTTTACAAGGGCTCAAGAACTGTTTCTAACCTAGTTGTTCTGCTGGTACAGTTAAACCAGTCATCAACACAAATGCCAGTTTATTTTTTTCCATTATGACCTTACCAGTTCTTGGGTACTCACTGTGCTTTCCATTGTTTACACAGAGCTCTGGGCTGCTTTCTCTTAGCACTCCAGCAAGACTCAGGAGAACAGAACATGCTTTATCTGCTACTGATAAACAGATGAAACATTAGTTAGGATTTACTGAGCATACGGTGGCCTAAAACCAACACTGTTAAAAGCAAAGAAACAATAATATGGAGATTGCAAATAATCATCAAACTAGGTTATTTTTAAATTGCTTAATAGGAGCTTTTGAATTACCAGTTATGTGTCAATATAAACAGAACTACAAAATGTGTGTAATATGGAAAATGCCTGTCTAAGAAAGCTGCTTTCACTAACAGTGTTCTAACAGTAGTTAAAATAGTTATCTTGCTATAAACATTGCTCATGTTTTGTTCAAAACAAATTATGTGTTTAAAAAAAAGTCACAATTGGGCATTCATTGTGTCTTTCAGGTGCAAGTCTTTTTCTTATGGCATTTTAGTGAATCATGCAAAAACTTATATTAAGGGATTTTTTTTAAAAACAGTGTGATACTTACTTGCAATCTCCATATCATATTTTTTCCCTGCTTTTAATATTAAGCAGAGAGCCTCTGGCATTAACCACTGGATACCTACTATTCTTGTGATTTCAAGCACTGTAGGAATTCACGATATCTCAGCTAAATTGTGTAAACCAGGTTTAGAAAAGTATAAACATTTCCAAATACATTACTGTACTGGTTTAACGGAAGTGGTTTAAAACCTGATTTTTAGTTTAAAATTGTATATATTTATGTAAAGACCTGGATGACATTTCAAAAATCCTTAAGGCTACCTTTAAATATGACTCTAAATCACGGGGATGTTCATGTATATTTTGAAAAGTTACTTAGGGTTTGATGCAAATAGATATAATATATGGCATAATCTTCACCTTTGCAGTACATAAATAGACATGTGGATCTGGAAATGTGATTCAGAAATACTGATCAATTAAGTTAGACCCATAAGGCTAAGATTCCTGTGCAGTCACTAGGAAGAGCAAAGACTCTCCAAAGAGGTAATCCCCAGAAAGCCCACAGGCTTGCAGGAGCTGCCTGAAGGTAGCAAGCAGGCAACATCTCTGCTTCACTCTGAAGCTTCAGCTCCTCTTTTCACTTGGGATACACTTAGGAAATTAAAAGAATGTCAGGACATAGATCCAGGCACTGGCACTCAATCATCTCTACAAATAAATTCTTACAATGGTCCCTAACAAATATTTGGTCTGTTACAACTATAGTTTTTCCAAACAAGTCTTTCATGTATTTAGGGATTTAACATAATCTAGGGACCATTTCCCATCTATAGGCTGGATGCAGATGTTCTGGAAGGTAATAAAAATTTGGTAATATAATTGTGACTACACCAGGTTGCTTGCCCACAAGACTAAGTAACAGGCCCTGGAAGTATTTACCTTACTAGTATACATTAAACTTCTGAATTATTTTCCAAGAATATGGGCCTAAAGGAGCAGCCTACACCTACTTTAAAATGTGGTCATGTGCAACATGATCTGTATCAACCAGGGACAGAAGCACTCACTTAAGAAGGGGGGTATCTGTGTCTTTCCCTGAATGTGTTCTTTTCAACTTAAGGAAATTCAAGTCCACGTTCTCTGCCTACATTATATTAGTCAGTGTTCTCTGGAGAAACTTCTCTGGAAGCAGACTTCTTGGTGTCTATTCTCTTTTTTTCTGGATTTTTTTTTTGACTGCTTTTATCTGATATAAATGCATTCCTGTAAGAGCATGCGTATGTAAACACAAAATTACATCTAGTCATTCCTTAGTCGCTGAGTTTGTATTCTGTCTGTTCCTTGAGAAATGACTTCTATTGGTTTACCTCATTAAATGAAGGAACTTAGAATCATCCACTCATATGCTTGAACAGAAAGTAGCCGGCATACCTTTAACTCATGTAAATGGTATGGTTGCCCATCCACTGAAGACGTCCTGGTGGAACCTGTTCGTTGAGGGTTGACACTGTCCTGTTGTTTGATTTGTTTTGACTTACTTTATCTGTTTTAAACTTCATTTATTTTTTTTCTTTCTACTTTTGAGGTTGCATTTTTGATATTCAAGTTCGCACTGGCATGAATCAAGAGTTTAAATCACCAGGGACTCCAGAAGGTCATCCCAATTCTGGTCGCAGTGTTGGACAATGTAAAGATTCCCCATGTAGTTTAATAAAATGCAGAAATGGTGGGAAGTGCATAGAAAGTGGCTCTACTGTTTAGTAAGTATATATTTTTTTGTAGACTATGGCATAGACTGATCTCTAGACTAATAACTGTGGTAATTTAGTGGCTTGACAACAGAAGTCTCCAGGAACTTATCATCTTATTAGAAACAAAGAAACAAAACTGCTGAAGGGCTCATTCAGTTACACAGAGAATTTTAATCTTACATTAATAAAATCAAAACTAAAATATTAAAATTATGGTAGGATGCTTCCTGGGAACCTTTTTAAAGAAATTTTATGGACTGGTTCTTCTCCACTGAAGTCACTGGCATCCAGAATTACTGCAAAATGCATATTTAAGAATGATATTTTTCAAAAACTAAGTGAGCAGCCTAGCTAGCAGAGAACAAGGTTCTCTGAGAACAGGTTGGAGATCTGGGCAAAGAGGAACCTTATGAAATTCAACAAGGGCAAGTGTAGGGTGCTGCACCTGGGGAGGAATAACCCCATGCACCAGTACAGGTTGGGGGCTGACCTGCTGGAGAGCAGCTCAGTGGAAAGGGACCTGGGAGTCCTGGTGGACAACAGGATGACCATGAGCCAGCAATGTGCCCTTATGGCCAAAAAGGCCAATGGCATCCTGGGGTGCATCAAGAAGAGTGTGGCCAGCAGGTCGAGGGAGGTCATCCTCCCCCTCTACTCTGCCTTGGTGAGGCCGCACCTGGAGTACTGTGTGCAGTTCTGGGCTCCCCGGTTCA
Source organism: Rissa tridactyla (assembly GCF_028500815.1). Lineage (NCBI taxonomy): Eukaryota > Metazoa > Chordata > Aves > Charadriiformes > Laridae > Rissa > Rissa tridactyla. The sequence continues at coordinate 97,776,936 of NC_071468.1, forward strand.
AGAAGGACAGGGAACTGCTGGAGAGGGTGCAGCAAAGGGCTACCAAGACGATTAGGGGACTGGAACACCTCTCCTGAAGAAAGACTGAGGGATTTGGGTCTCTTCAGTCTGGAAAAAAGACGGCTGAGGGAGGACCTTATCAACGCTTATAAATACTTAAAGGGTGGGTGTCAGGAGGATGGGGCCAGGCTCTTTTCAGTGGAGCCCGGGGACAGGACAGGAGGCAATGGGCACAAACTTGACCATAGGAAGTTCCACCTAAACATGAGGAGGAACTTCTTTCCTTTGAGTGTGGCAGAGCCCTGGAACAGGCTGCCCAGAGAGGTGGTGGAGTCTCCAACTCTGGAGACATTCCAAACCCGCCTGGATGCGTTCCTGTGTAACCTGCTCTAGGTGACCCTGCTCTGGCAGGGGGATTGGACTAGATGATCTCCAGAGGTCCCTTCCAACCCTATGATCCTATGATTCTAACAAATAGCAAAGAGGAGAGCTTGACTGTCTTAATGTCTGAACGTGGCTGATGGGGCGAAAATAGATGACTTCTGTTTCCTGGAAATTAGTATTTTCATCTAAGAACCCCTTTCTGGAGTAAACCACAGACTGCCCAACATCAGGAAGTTCTGAGCCAGTTTAAATCCTTAGGAACTCCCTTACCTGGCACCTGTGCATCCTTCTTTCCTGCTCAGTCTCTCCCTAATACACACAGTTCTCTGTGCCTCCAGTTGTGATTTCTGTAGATACCTTCCTGATTCTCAAATGCACCTTCCCTGGTCACTCTTCATGCCATTCTGGACTGTTCGTTCACCATTGCCGTTCCATATCTGCTGGCTGGCCTGCTCATGTAAGACCTTCTTAACCCATTTCAAACAAAACAAGGTGTGTTAGTAAGGATCCCGTGGTAAATTGCTCAAACTACGTCCATGCATCATACAAGCTGTTCACAGGGCTGATCTGTGGGATAATAAGCGATGGCAAGAAGATCTGGCCCAGAAGACGAGTCTGTGGTCTTTCGTGCCTTATCACTAAGTGTAGATGGATCTTAGTCTCCAGACTGTAAGGCAAGAAGGAAGAATACAAGAAGGAAGTATATTTGTAGTTCCAAATTGCTGTTGTGTGCCAACACTTCCATTGTAATAAATCTTGTTTTCAAACACTTTATAACACAGCTGTAAAACCTTTGCTGAGGAGCACTTTTGATTTTGAAAGTATCTGCCAAGATTAATTATACTTGCTTCCCCTCGTGCTTCCACATGTCTTCATTTATTTACATGTATTTGCATAATTTTTTAAAAAAGAGTAAAGTGCTGATTTAAAACATCTGAAGACATGGACTGAAAACACTGCAGACAGCATAACAGATTAGAAGAAAAAAACAGGCTTTGCACTGTGGAGCCTCTGTGTATGATTCTTCTTCAAAACAACAAAGACATGTCCTTCTGTGTGCTACAAAGAAAAGGTTTTTGCATACCTGTCAAGCGAAAAGCATTCTACTAACTGTGTGTTGGAGAGAGAATTATATGGTAATTGGTTTCACTGCCCCTGAGACAGATCTTCATCTGTAAGAAAACCTGTACAAAACTAGTGCTTCTAAAGCTAGTAAGGCTGTACTAAAATACAAACCCAAAACTTCAAGGAAAAAAATATATCAGGCATGTAGGCTGAAGCATGCAGCTCCCATCTGCCCACCTACACCACACTAAATCCTTGCTTCCACAACTTACCCCAGCTGCGCTAAGTCATCTTCATGTCTATAAGGTACACAGAGCCACCAGCAGCAAGATCTAGAGAACATTTGGAAAGCAGGTGGCAGGCTAGAGTGGCAGCTGGTGACACAGTTACATTGGAAGCTTGATATTAGAGGCAAAGTTCTTTTTCATCATTATAGTTTCATAATTTGTATTCCAGATTTGTTTAGGGATTGTTATTGTAATTTGGTTTTTTCTGGGTTTTGTTTGTTTGTTTGTTTTTAATTTTTAGTGCACTACTACTGAAATGTATTCCTCTCCTCATATTTCAGGACAGATAGATCTTCACAGACTATGTATATGAGCATGCATGTACCAGTAATGGCCACCTTTTTTTCTCACACTAAAAGTGAAACATTGCCAAAGAGGTGTGGATGTAGCATGTATATCATTTTTGTCAATGTACAGTAGCTGTCAATACGGTCTCACATTTTCTCAGAGAGAACTTCTTTCTGTTTTCAAATCACCGGTGTTCTTTTCAAGAGCAGAGTCCTTGAGGGAACTGGATTTGAGTTTATATATTTTTTCTACTGAAATGAGATCTCTTCAGAGGTTTTTGTTGTTGTTTTGGGCTATTTTTATATCTTGCTTTCACCACCCTGCCAGAAAGTGTGCAATGCTGTTAAGCTGTATATTCAGTTGCTATAGGGATAATGCTTTGATTTAAATAGAAGCAGAAATATACAGCATTAAACTTTACATTCTGCCCAGCACACTACTATGAGCACAGCTACTATGTCTTAACAAAATAAGAGGAAATATTTGAATAATAAAATGAAGAATCTTATATTCAAGGGACAATAATATCCCCCATTATTTTATTCATGGCACAAAATCATACAAAGTAGAAAATTAGATATAACAAGATTGTCCATGGTGCATTATGGCTATTGCTTGTTGCTGAAGTAAAAGTATGCCTTCTGTGCACTTTGAACAGAACATCAGACATAATGGGCAGGATTCAGTTTGCTAAATGTAAGGATGTAGTGTCACTTTAGATACGCCTGGGTAGGCCATTTGGCCTTCGGCTGCTGCTTCAGAAGAGCTTAGGACTTGCATAAGTCTTCTGTCATGTCTCCAACCCTCATGTGGATTTCTCAGTACTCTATAGCTTTCAAATACCACTAGCCACTTAAGTTTAGGAAATCATATCCCTAGATGGTAGAGGGATACCCCATAAAATGAGCTGCTGTAGTTTCATTATTACATTAGATTCGATTAGAACCAATTTTCAGTGCAAGGACAGAACCAATCTTTAATGCAAAGACATACTTTTATAGTTTGTAAGGGAAAAGGCATTTCTCTAATTCTTGTGGAATAGTTTAATAAAATTTTCTACTTCTGGGGGTGGATCTGAGATCTAAAAATTGTCATCCAATTTGGCTTATTTAATAGGACACTTTTGCAGCATTCCATTGTGTTCTTTGTTTAAATATAGTTAATTTCCTTCCAGTCTTAATTTCTTCAGACTACAGTTTTACCTTCTAGCCTGAAGATAGACTGTTTTTCATTAATGTTCTAGTTTTCTACTGCCTATATTTAAAGCCACTTTTATTTAGAGCTCTCCTCCACTGCTTAGCATCTTTCAGTTCCAATACAATAAAAATTTAAGAACTATATCCAGAAATGACCAGTACTTTGGGTAGGCTGATGTGGCCAATAGAGACCAATATGAATTTGAGATGTCCTGCAGTATCTGAGTTACTCATACGATGTTGACAAATGTGACAGTTCCTCCTGGAATAGTAGTCAGAGGCCAGATGAGATACCCTAGGGAGTTTCAGATGGCACTAAACCTCTGCCTGGTGTCAGTTGGTCTAACTAATTAGGTAAATTAATTGAGCCTCTGATCTCCATTGAGTATATGCACATCTTACACGTAGACACCTAAATTCAAATGTTTGAGTTTGCAGAGCTGAATCCCTCCTTTACTACTATAAGATTATTTTATTGATATGACACCACATTTGCTAACTCTAGGAAGTTGCAGGTTTGCTATCAGTGAGCATCACATTTTAAACGTGATATTTTCTATGTTTAATGTAAGAATGCTCTTTGTTTAGCTTAGAAAACCACATTGGATGTAAGCTAACTTTCCAGTTCCTTCACAAAAATCCTTTAGGACCTTCAGTTATTTCCCTGTAAGGTTTAAGAAATGCTTCTGGTTTGATTAGGATTTTGTTTAGTAGCATACAAACATATTGCTTATATAGTTTATCAAATGAAATTACTTTTCATGATTTTTTTAAAATGTTGCCTGAATTCTTTTATAATAAATTTCAGGTTTTGGTCTGTAATCAACAGTGACATAAACTTGTTGTCTTTACTTGTTTAGAAACCGTGTTACTTATTTGAAAGTTCAGTTTGGCTTTGGTAAGGGAATTTGAGCCTGGAAAGCCATTCTGTGAACACTGCATGACACTATGAAGCATTTGACAAGAAATAAACAAGAAAAAGGGATTAAATTAAACCATACTTGAACTTCCTATATACAAAAATTACAGCACATGAAGTGGTGTCTTTTGTTGTATTTCTCTGGGAGCTGTGAATTTGAGAGTTCTTGCTTCCTGCACTGGCTGACTTTGCCATGTATATTCTATGAAGTGCATCCAATTAAGAATCCTTTGCAAAACTAGGGTATTCAAGATTATCCAGTTTCCTCTCGGACACGCTATCAAAGTTGTATATGAAAGCCTTACTATCCTTTCTCCACGTAAAAATCTGTTAGAGAAAAAGTCAGAGATGTTTTGGCACTTGCTCTTGAGAAACTCAAAAGCTGGAGCACAGAAGAATCAATTTAATCCACGTTCTTCAAAAACCCTGAAAATAGGAAAGTATCTTGCAGTGAGATTTAGCTCCTACAACACATAAACTTAGGGTGTCTCCAGGTGTTTAAACCTTGACATTGTATGGCACAGATCCTGGGATAACTTTTATGGTCTTCGTAGGGTGTCTAGAACAAGTCTGCAGTTCTTCCTTCTTATCTGGTAGTTTCACACAGATCTCTCAGATACACCATGGCACGTCAGATGGCACTAAATGCCTGTGTTGAGACAATTGAATGCAGCACCTCATCATTAGAGTCATGCATGTATTGGTTTGTGGGATGGATGGTGCTCCAGTTCCCCTGACTCTTTCAGCTGGATCGCTTCTGATTAGCATGAGCTCGGGCACCTACTCAAAGATCCCATTGCCTAAACTTGAGCATTCAGTGGTCTGTCAGAATCTTGTCTCCCTGGTCTCAAGCTGCCTCTCCCACATACCTCTAGAAAGGCAACTAGAGGCCATCTGGTCTCCCAACGTAACATAAAATTACGTGTCTTGATCTCAGAATGAATCTCACCTCTTATATCTAAAGGAATTCAAGGAGCGTCTGGATGATGCTTTTAGTCATATGATCTGCGAGGAGCAGGGAATTGGACTCGACAATGATTATGGGTCCCTTCCAACTTGAGATATTCAGTGATTCTAAATGGGTCTTTAAATCCCTGAGAGTCAAGGCACTAGAGATGTTGCAAGCCACTGGGTCCTCCTGGTCTGGAAAAACAACAAGCAACCACAACCAAGAAAACAGAGAAAACTAGACCAGCATGGCAGGCCACATGATGGCAAGGATTTGAAATGCTGCCTCTTCCCTTGTATCTGTAGTTTAGGAAATTTTAGATCTAAATTTCTCAATCCCAGTCCAACTTGTTTGGGAGTGTCAAGTGGGAGAGGTTGCATCTATTCATAGACCTTTGCCACTGTAGACCACAGCAAACATGTTCAGCTCTGTGCAAATGATTTTCAACTCATTTAAAAACCTAGCTTTTATTAGGTCCTAAAAGACAAGAATGAAAAGAAACTTAAACAGACATATGCAGACACAAGCAAGGGGAAAGGGAGGAACCTTTGTGTGTGCTGCGCAACAGCAGTACCTTCAGCTCCAAATACCCTTCTTCATAGCCCAAGAAATGGATATTTCTGTTTGCTCACAGGGAGTTAAATTACTTCCCCTTATCAGAAGCTTTCGTGCATCAAAGCATAACATTTATAGCTGAGACAGAAAGCATTCTGATGCTGTCTTTGATGAATTGAGGTGCTTTTGCTTTTCCAAGGTCCTGTCCTCTTTTCCCCTTCATTCCAAATATCACTCTGAAGGGCTGCTTGGCTGTGCTTTCTTTACATGTTGTGGTCTGATCTCAAGGTTTGGTGAAACAGCAGAGTTTCACACATTCCTTATTATGCTTTGCCCAGAAACAGTGGGCTGATTAATGGAGAAAGTGTAACTCAGTGAGTCTGAAGAAAAATTCAAGATTTTGCACGTACAGAAAAGGACATGGACTAAGAATCAATCAAAGTAGACGAAGTTTCATTCTTAGCCTTGAGAGACAGAACTTCCAGGAAAAGCCAGTAAGTGCTTTTATTCAGGGGAATAATTTTTCCGTCATAAAGTGTCACTAAATCCTAAAACAAAAATAGTTTAGCATGTTTCATTTTAACTATTTTGGAACTTTTTAGTAAGGAGGGAATTTTAGCATCAATTGTATTTAACAATTTGTATAAAATTCATACTAATTTTAGATTTACAGGTTAATGTGATTTTTTTTCTTATATTCTCCTGGCCTGGATGGAAGAAAGGCATAAGGAGTAGTGGACACTAACAATTCCAACGATTCAGTCCGTTTAGAGAATTTGCTTATGGCATAGATTTCCAATCATAGATACATAACACTGATTGCCACCTCTTTCATGGTCAAATCCACTATCCTTTTTTCCATCAAGTGCTTCACCAAACCTACCTCTAATGTGCCGATTATAAGAATTTAGCAAATGAATAATGTCTAAGTGAAAGGCAGTTGCTGACAGACTCCTGTTACTAGCTAAAATTTGGAATTGTTAGCAGTTCCCTGATACTACCATCTGTTTTTATTTTTATGGCTGCTCTTCACTGCTTTCCTTTCCCTTTTAATGTCCGCTTTGACTCCTCCTAGTTTATGAAGCCAAAGTCTTTTTGAGTTATTTGTAGAGCAAGACACAAAAAAGCTACAAGCTGCCTTTTTTATTTTTTTTTTATTTTTTTTTTTACGGGTGCTAATATTGTAGTTCTAAGATTGAAAATAAAATGTTTCCTACTAGGTACGGTTTTCTTTTACAATAAAATAAACATATCAAAAAGTTAAATGAGAAGTTTTGTTACTACACTTTTCTTTTAACCATTCTGGATCAAATGACTTAATATAGGTATCCAAACTTGAAAATCTTTGTTATATTGCTACTGACATTTGGTTTCTTTAGGTAATAATGTTGCATTCTTTCCTTTCACTTACCCGCCACAGCTGTGACTGCCTCACTGGGTGGAAAGGTGCATTTTGCACAGAAACAGTGTCAGTCTGTGAACCAGAGCACCATCCTCCACATCTGTGTAAGCAAGGTGGTACCTGCGTGCCGCTGCCTAAGGGCTACACATGTCACTGTCCCCTTGGAACAACGGGTACATATTGTGAACAAGGTATGTCAAATGGGTAGTACGCCGTACGTAGAGTTATGTGATAATAAAAAACACAGTATTTTGTAATATATCAATGAAATGTGACATAGAGACACAAAGCACAAAACAGATTTTATTTAAGGAAGTGGTGCTTCTTTCTGTTGGAAAAATCAAGTAATTTAAAGCTATGAATTGTTAGTGTTTTCTGACTCCGCTTATTTTTAACACCATTTGTTCCTTCAGTTCTTTGAAATCAGTCAACCAAATTCATGAGCAGTGCGGCATTGTCAGAGACTGAGGGGACAGGAAGCATTGCAGAGCAGCGTTATAGTGCTCAGTTCAATTCCAAAGCTCACCATGATGAAGTATGTCGAGAAATACACTTAAGACCTCAGTAGTACACTTCTGAGTACGCTTCAGAAGTAGGAAGCACCTGGGACCTTATCCAATTTCTGCTGACGCTAATGGAGAGGTTCCTGTTGACTTCACCAGCTATTGGGTAGGCACGTACTGAGAATGATGATAAAAGATGCAAACATCACTGTAATGATCTTCAAGTGTCTGTTCTCCTTTGGCTGTCTTCCAACACGTCACCCTCAAAGTATGTCCTCAGTTTGCCGGTTTTGCATTTCTTACCCTCAAGTATAGGAATCCTTTATCTGTCTGTTCTCTTCTCTGAGAGATTGCACCAACGCATATTCGACAATGTGGATACACAGGTGCTACAAGCTCAGGGGCTTGACCTGTAAGTGTCTGAAGTGCCTCTCTGTGCAAGGGGTGTAGTACACTCCGCACTCTCTATTCCACAGCTCTTAGATTCTAGTTAATATTGTACAAGCTTATGTTTTCCCTTCGAGAATCTCTCTTTACGTCTTTTGGACAACTCCAGTTTCTGTTAAATAGCTCCCTCGTCAAACTGCCTGCCAAGGTCCAGCCTCCCTTGGTGTGCCTACAGAACGAGTTGCAAGCACAAAACTGACAAGCTGAACTGCATTTGACCTAATTTGCAGTCCCAGCCTATAGATTGATACAGTTTTAAAATCCCATCACAGAAAGCACTTGCAATTGGTAGGCTCAAATCAAAGAGAATATAGCTTCTGGAAAGCCATTGTTAAATTCTTTATTCCATGTAAGAATGGGCTTGCTCTATTGCCTCTGCTACAACAGCTTTTCAGGGCTCTTTGTATGAACTTTTCAACTTTGAATTCTCATTTCAAGTGATGTTTTCAAAAGTAACGCCATCTGGATTCAGGACACTGATCACCAAGACATGTGCGCATAAAACAGGTGATTAATCAGGTAAACGCTCCCGTGTTCTGTTTTCAGAATAGATTTGGATCTTCTTATGATGGCCACTATTACCGGTACAAATAGCTTATATCTGAGCAACAGAAAATTGTATTTCTTGTAGATTGTCATCCTTTTAGTAATTCCTCCTCCTGGTAAACACATTAGAGGGTTTCTCTCTGTTTTATTTAAAAGCTTTCTTTTTATGAATAGGGACTATGGGTCCTGACCAAACTCTTTGCCCTGCTTTTCACCTTACTCTGGCAGAATAATGAATTATCATGAGATTTTTCAAAGCACAGTTTGCACTTTTAGTGGATGGCAAATTGCTAAAAAACAGCTGCTTATCAAGATTGAATATCTCATCTCTGGATTGATGGTGGTTATTGGAGCCAAAAGAAAAAGAGACAGAGAGCAATGAACAGCCCAAGGGACCAGGAGAGAACGAAGGGAAATTAAATGATGAAGACTAACGAATGTGCAAGAAAGAAGGAAAGAAGTGTGAGAAAAAGACAGAAGAGATTTATGAGGCAAAAAAGCACAGGATAACAAAGAGTAAGAACAAATAGGGCTTTACTGAACTGGTAAATACAGTACAACAGTATGGATTGCGCAAGAACAGGTCAGGTAAAGTGAGTAAATGGGGCAGTAGGGGTAGAACCACAATAATAAGGAAGAGTACTCTGACCACAAATATTAAGGGTACTTAAACATAAACTGTCAATAATGAGGCACTAATTTGCCTGGCAGACACTAAAAATGTTTGTGGTTCTTTATGAACTACGTACATAAGAGACAAAAGTGTACGTGCGGATGAGGATGTAACTGTTCTTAAAGAGTAATGTGATGTGTCCTGCTTAGAGCAGCAACTGAAACCACCAAGGATGCAATGACTATCAGCACAGAGATAAAGTACTTTATGATTAAGCTTTAGAAGTCAGAGCTGCACTGACAAGTGTTTAGTAGTTGGAAAACTGAGAGCAAGAGTAAACCCAGGGAGAGCAAGATCAGTTAAAGAACACAGTTTTAATGGCTGATACGGCCTGAATTCACAGGTAGGCAGCACACTGGTGACTGAAGTGCAGTAGGAAGATATCTATGAAATTTGACACCTACTTTGGAAAGGCAAGCATCCATAAGGAGCAGTAGGAAGAGAAGTTGGAAATTAGATCTGAATGGGTCCAAGGAACAAAGCCTTGTCAGGCAAGGCAAAGTAATACATTCGTTTTAGAATAGTTTAAAGCTCCGCGTCTTGGGTGTAACTGTGTTGGCCAAACCCATTAACGGTCGTAAGACAGGCTGGTTCTTCAAGTGTGTTAAGTTTCTAGAGATAACACTGATGTAAACAAACAAAACAATTATTAAGTTATACTGCCAGAAATAAAAGTGGATGTAATGAAATGGGAAGGAAATGGAAAATTTATGCAGGAGTCTTTTTTACTTAATGCTAACATTGCATCCAGACTCAGACTATTTCTAAGACTGTTCATGACAGTTCTGTTCCACTGGTTTGAAAAGGTCACAATTGTAACAGCAACACAGGAAAACCAGCCCAAATCCTGAAGTGCATAAATGGCAACCAAACATTGCCAAGATCTGGCATAGTCTTAATTCGTAGTTAGCACTCCCTTAACAAGGATTAGGAATTCAGGGGAAGTAGTTTATCTAGATTTTTTTTTAAGTAGTTATGTTTTCCCAGACACCAAAATATGATGTTAATAAAATATTTTGTTCATTTGACTTAAAGTTTGCGACTGAAGTACCAGAGAACTCTAATTTCTCTTCTCATGTAATTTGGTGTAGTTACTTCATTAACACACAATGTTAAAAACCAACAACAGGTTCCAGCTCTTTGTCTGGAAGAGTCTACTGTATGGCTTTGAATACTGAATTCAAGCTTACTCCATTTGGCCCACTGAATACCTTTATAACTAGATATCTGAAAGGGTGTCTGAAGAGGGAGAAACCTCTAAGGACCTGGTTGTTTCAGCTCTCCTGCAAGTATATTGTAGACATACTGGCTTCAGTGTGATTACTACTGTGAGAAAAAGTGGCCAAGATCAAGTGTCAAGAGTGATTCTTCCTGGGGAAGAAGCAACAGTGGAAAACCCTTTTGCTGCAGATAGTTTGATTTATAGGACATCATTATTATATATGTGAACACAATATCTTTTTCATAACTAGTAATTATTAAGAGATGTGAACATTAAAAATGCAGACATGTTACTGATAGTGACTGTCTGCAATTATATTCTAATCTCTACTAAGTTGTATCTCAGAAGCTTATTCCTCTTGCAAGAACAATGTCTCTGTGTGAAGCCAGTAATCCTGTCTCTAGCAGTGGCCAATAATGAAGGTTTAGAGAAAAGCTGAACACAGCAACTATATATGACATCTCCATAAGCAGTTTTCTAGCATCCAAACATTTGTGTCTTAGCTTTTCCTTTTTTATATTGCCATTTGTTTTGATGGATTAAATCAAGTCTCTCATCTAAGTGATAAACAGTATCACTTAAGGCAGTGGAAAACTTGAACAACAATAAATTTGGAGTCAGTGGAGTTCCTCTGACATTCTGTTAAGCATTGAGATATATTTCCACATAAGCTAGAATTTCTCTAGATACTAGGTGGGCTTTAAACTGAAGAACTGGGGAGTTGGGGTCCAAAATGGCAATGCTAATGCCATCACATCCAACTGGGGAATAAGCTAGGTCAACAAGAACTGTGTCAAATGTTCCTTAGCTGCCTCCCACAATGAAATCCAGAAGGCCAACAAGGGTGTGCCTACCTGTGGTGGATCCTCTTGCACCCCTCCAGGGAAACCTGCATGCTTGATTACCTCTCTGAAATGCCTGTACACCAACGCACGCAGCATGGGGAGTAATCTGGAAGAATTAGAGATCTGTGTGTGGTCACAGGGCCATGATTTCATTGCAATTACAGAGACATGGTGGGATAGCTTGCATGACTGGAATGCTGTCATGGATGGCTACGTACTTTTTAGGGAAGAGAGGCCAGCAAGACAAGCTGGTGGAGTTGCTCTTTATGTGAGAGAGCAACTGGAATGTATCAAGTTCTGCCTAGGGGTGGATGAAGAACATGTTGAGAACTTATGGGTAAGAATTAAGGGGCAGGCTAATATGGGTGACGCTGTTGTGAGCGTTTGCTGCAGGACACCTGATCAGGAAGAGGAAGTCGATGAGGCCTACTACAGACAGCTGAAAGTAGCCTCACAGGCCCTGGTTCTCATGGAGGACTTCAACCATCCTGATACTTGCTGGAAAGGCAACACAGCACAGGCACACACAGTCCGGGAGGTTTCTGCAGAGCACTGATGATAACTTTTTGAGGCAGGTGATGGAGGACCCAGCAAGGAGAGGTGTGCTGCTGGACGTGGTACTAACAAACAAAGAAGGGCTGGTTGTGGGTGTGAAGGTTGGGGGCACCCTGAGATGGTGGAGTTCAGGATCCTGTATAGAAGAAGCAGGGCAAAAAGTAGGATTGCAATCCTGGACTTCAGGAGAGCTAAATTTAGCCTCTTCAAAGACTTACTTGGAGGAATCCCATGGGTTAGGGCTCTAGAAGGTAGGGGGGTCCAAGAGAGATGGTTAATATTCAAGCACCACTTCCTCCAAGCTCAAGATTGGTGCACCCCTAGGAGTAAGAAATCAAGCAAAGGAGGCAGGAAACCTGCATGGATGAGCAAGGAGCTTCTGGAAAAACTCAAATGGAAGAAGGAAGTTTACAGAATGTGGAAAAAGGCAGTGGCCACTTGGGAGGAATACAGGGAAGTTGTCAGAGTCTGCAGAGATGCAACGAGGAAGGCTAGGGCCCACTGGGAATTAAATCTGGCAGGGGATGTCAAGGACAACAAGAAGGGCTTCTTCAAGTACATCAGTAGCAAAAGGAAGACTAGGGAAAATGCGGGCCTGCTGCTGAATGAGGTAGGTGCCTTGGTGATGGAGGATACAGAGAAGGCAGAGTTACTGAATGCCTTCTTTGCTTCAGTCTTTAATGCTAAGGCCGGTCCTCAGGAATCCCAGACCCTGGAGGTAAGACAAAAAGTCTGGAGAAAGGAGGAGGATCAGGTGGAGATCATTTCGGCAAACTCGACACCCACAGATCTATGGGCCCCAATGGGATGTACCCACAGTTGCTGAGGGAGCTGGCAGATGTTATTGTGAAGCCGCTCTCCCATCATCTTTGAAAGGTCATGGAGAACAGGAGAGATCCCCGAGGACTGGAGGAAAGCCAATGTAACTCTCGTCTTTAAAATGGGCAAGAAGGAGGACCCAGGAAACTACAGGCCAGTCAGCCTCACCTCCATCTCTGGAAAGGTGATGGAACAGCTCATTCTGGATGTCCTCTCTAAGGATGTGGAGGAAAAGGTACTTATTGGGAGTGCTCAACATGGATTCACCAAGGGGAAATCATGCTTGACCAGTCTGAGAGCCTTCTATGATGGACTGATTGGCTGGGTGGATGAGGGGAGAGCGGTGGATGTTGTCTACCTCAACTTATGAAGGCTTTTGACACTGTCTCCCATAACATCCTCATAGGCAAGCTTAGGAAGTGTGGGTTAGGTGAGTGGACAGTGAAGTGGATTGAGAACTTGCTGAATGGCTTGTGATCAGCAGTGCAGAGTCCAGTTGGAGGCCTGTAACTAGCGGTGTTCCCTAGGGGTCAGTATTGGGTCCAGTCTCATTCAACGTAGTCATCATCGACCTGGATGAGGGGACAGCCTGTACCCTCAGCAAGTTTGCTGATGATACAAAACTGGGAGGAGTGGCTGACACACCAAAAGGCTCTCTCAGTGAGACCTGGATAGGCTAGAGAGTTGGGCAGAGAGGAACCTAATGAAGTTCAACAAAGGGAAGTGTAGGGTCCTGCACCTGGGGAGCAATAACCCCATGCAGTGGTACAGGTTAGGGGCTGACCTGGTGGAAAGCAGCTCTATGGAGAAGGACCTGGGATTCCTGGTGGACAACAAGTTGAACATGAGCCAGCAATGTGCCCTTGTGGCCAAAAAGGCCAATGGTCTCCTGAGGTGCATTAAAAAGAGCATGGCCAGCAGGTTGAGGGAGGTCATCCTCCCCCTCTACTCTGCCCTGGTGAGGCCACATCTGGAGTACTGTGTCCAGTTCTGGGCTCCCTGGTTCAAGAGTGACAGGGAACTACTGGAGAGAGTCCAGCGGAGGGCTATGAAGATGATCAAGGGACTGGAGCATCTCTCCAGGAAAGGCTGAGACACGTGGGTCTGTTTAGCCTGGAGAAGAGAAGACTGAGAGGGAATCTCATCAATGTTTATAAATATCTAAAGGGCGGGTGTCAAGAGGATGGGGCCAGACTCTTTTCAGTGGTGCCCAGTGGGCAATGGAACAAGGGACAATGGGCACAAATTGGAACACAGGACATTTTGTCTGAACATGAGGAAAAAACTTCTTTACTAAGGGTGACGGAGCACTGGAACAGGCTGCTCAGAGAGGCCGTGGAGTCTCTGTAGATATTTAAAACCCACCTGAACTCGTTCCTGTGCAACCTGCTCTAGGTGAACCTGCTTTGGCAGTGGGGACGGACTAGGAAATCTCCAAGGTTCCTTCAAACCCCTACCATTCTGTGATTCTGTGACTCTGTGATTAAGCATATGAAATTTATGTCCTAGAAAATTGACTTGATTTTGCAGAGGAATGAAGAAGACCTATAATTTCAGATTAGTTAATTATTAGATTTCACAGACCTGATAATACTGTCATTTAAGGGGACAGCAATGCAATATTTGAAAGATTCTATAGATGGCAGTATTGGAGAAGAATTGCCAGTGGCTAAAATAAGCATGGTTTTCATCACAATATTTCTATACGTTTTAAATTACTCAGCAGTTTTCTTCAGCAGGATTAGTTTGTGCCACATACTTTCATAAAAATCTATTAAAATAATTTTTCTTGAATTCAAGGCATCATAATGGAATGCTACTACCCTTTTCACAAAGAAATAAGTTAATAAATAGGTTTCTTCGACTATATATTAGTCTCTGAATTCCATAGCTACACATACTGCCTGTCAACGTACAGCTCTTGAAGATAAGATAGCAAATGTAAAGAGGTTTTCATCGTTCTGTCCTCAATTTAGTGAGATACTTGTCAAGCAATAAAGCCATTTCCTTGATGAACAAATGGCAAACAACTTCCTTTGGCCATGTTTATCGGCACAAGTCAACTTTCTAGATATTATTCTGATGACAAATTCAATTGTTCTGATACAAAAATACAGCAAATTTTTGAAAATACATGGTAAACTGACAGAAAAGAAAAAAGTAACAACAATTCTGTAACTATTTAATCCATCTTCATAGTCATGAGGAAAGAAACTGACTTTTGGAATAATTTTTACTATAAAAATCTTTTTCTTTCTACATAGTCTAGAATGTTACTTGATGTATTTTGACTGCTATTGTAAGACAAATTAATTCACAGTATGATTTAGCTCAAGACTCTTAGACAAGACACCTTACGTACAAACACTCAAGCACACGTGCACGCATGCATGCATGTGCTGGATTTATCTGACGATGCACTTAGACTTGCTGATTTAATGCACAAACTGTTTAATAGTTATTATTTGGAAATTTGTGGGCTCACTTTAACCATTCAAAGGACAACCACAGGCACTTACTAGCTTGTTGTCTTGAGTCACAGTGACCACTGTGTTCTCTTATTCATTTAAGCAACACTGGTCCCCTCAAGCTTTCTGCTCCATTATCATTTTTTTAAACCTTGTGGCAACATGAGAAAATCTTTAAATAGTATCTATAGCAGTCATGTCCTATAAGGATAAAAGGTGCTGTTAAAGTTTTACCTAAAAAGCAATCTAAACTTTCAGCTATATCAGTAACAGTCCAGTAAATTCAATATTCATGGTAGGCACAAGAAAACATGCATTTTTAATATTTATCTGTATAATTTAAAATGTCAGGTAGAATAAAGTGAGTTGCCTGCTTAAATACATGCCATGGATTTATCGTATATAAACCCAAGCAGAAGTCATGCATGATGAAATGAAGGAATTGATATGCAGTACAACAGTAATGCCCTCCGCACCCGGCCAGCCGTGAGTGACACGACGTCTCAATAAAAATTCAATCATGCACTTACCGTTCGCTCCAGTTACCCATTTGAATAAGAACAAGATACAGCCAGCTGATGAGCACTTAGCAGGATGGCTCTGGAATTATTTTCAGACTTGCTCTACGAGCATGAATGATTTGCTGAAGATATGCTAGTCACCTTATTTTGTGAAGGTGTTCAGAGTTAGAAACTGTCAAGGGCAGGAACTGGTTTTAAAGGCAAGGCACCTAGATTTAAGTATCTGCATGTGAGTTCCTATGATGGTTAATGAACATCTAGTCAATAGAGTCAGTGAAGCTATTTAGCTGAAAAGTTTTTCTAAATGTAGATGCTTAGTGCTGTTTGAGATGCCCTGGCAGTCAAACTTGTCTCCAAAAGCATCCAGACAGGGCTCACAGATATGGCACAAGATCTGTTGGACACCTGTGCCTTTCTGGAATGGCAATAGAGGTTGTGAAAGGCAACCTAGAAGGTACCTTTGCCTTACTTGGAAGGCAAGGCAATAGAAGGTGTGAAAAAATAACAGTAGGTACCTACATCTGGGAAACTGAATGGAGCCTTGGAGAAGGCTACTTCAGGATAAGGTGACTCTCTTTCTAGATCTGTTGACTGTGTTGCATTGTGATGCTATTCAGTTGCCTGAAAATAGGCTCTGGCTACACACTGCCATACATGCCTCACAGCTTCCAGCTGCCAACTGCAGGTGTCCTGTGTTGCTGTCATACCAGCCAGGCCCACATGGACGGCCTGGATATGCTAAAGCATCTCAGTGGCAAGTGACAAACATGTTTAAGCAACTGAATCCTGTCTTATGTCATAGTTGACCATAATGGGTATTTTCATGCCTATAAATAATGTGTGTAGACGGCTAAATATAAGTGTCTCAATGCCAAAATTAATCCCTCCAATCATATAGTAATCTATTTCCCTGATTTAATTACTCTCAAACCAATATGCAGAACACCAGCTTGCTTATACTCTAGTCCTCCTCAAAGCATACCTGCACTGTTGTCAGACTAAATCCAGTCCAAGATATGAGTAAGTGAAGATCTCAATTTGAAACTAGATTAACGAAGTCTTAGATACTTAATTCTTTTCCAATCGCTTTGTCAGACTTCACTGAGATACTCACAGTCATGCTCAGTGCCTTAGTCTTCAGAGGGCTGAAGGCTTCCAGTCCAGAAGTGGTCCCAGTGAGGGAATCTCAGACTGGTTCTTACTTCTTGCAGGTTTCATCTTGAAAGCATCTTAAAAGCATTTCAATACCTAGAACAAGCTTACTAACAAAGCCAGGCATGGATTAAACATTTGTAGATTTTGTCTGTATCACATTTTCCTAATTGCTTAGTGATTAAGCTTTCTTTTTCACTATCATGAGGCAAATACTTGAACCCGTATCTGTCACGTCCTCAAAGAATATGATGACCACTGAGCGATTGGGTATGTAAGGTTTTCTTTTTTTTTCCTTTTTTTTTTTTCTTCTTGTTTACTGAAATATTCATGGGACAGAAGAATCAAAAACTATCCATATCTTGGCTGTAATATCCATATCTTCAGATGCAGGAGAATCAGGTTCAGATTTCTGGTCCAATTGATTTCTTGGTAGTGAGGTTTCATAGCCGCTCTCAGTACAATTTTCTGGCTCACATGACTTATTCTTAGGCATTCTTCTCTTAATATGTGTCGTGCTGAAAGACTAAGATCTACTGTTTTGACTTTGGCTAGTAATAGCTATTTTAGGCTTTGGAAAACCAGAGATCTCTTTAGGGATTTAGCCATATGCTCCTAGATGTTACTTCTTAGCTAATTAGGCCTCTAATTAGCTAGCAGTAGAGATTACAACTCCACTGCAACAAAACCAAACAGAACTGTAGACTTCACTTACAAAATTATGATCTTTTGCTCCAGTATTGCTCAAAATAATGATTGCCTCAGTCTCTCCTCCTCAGGGGCAGCAAGGATTACTAATGGCTTCAGGTCTGGCAAAATTACAGCTTTCATAAGTACATTGTTCTAAAGTTGTGTTAATAATCGATACTTTTGTTAACATGCTCTACTCATTACTGCACTAAAATGAAAGTTGAACTATCTTTTTTTTTGTATACGTGAATTCGGTTATAAGTTACAAGAAGTTAGCTCTTCAAAGATTAAATAAAAAGTGCTAATTCAACAGAAAAATACATTTCCATTTAGATAAGGTGAAATTATTTATTTTCAGTTTTTCCAGGTATTTACACAGAAAAAAAACATGTCTGTGCAATATCAGTAATCTTTGAGGTACCAGCTTAAGCAAATTGGATCTCAATATGAGGATTTCCATACAGCCATACTTGTCATTGTTTTCCAAAATGAAAGAAGCAACTGGTGGAGCTGCTCACTCTCTCTCTATGAAGGGCTGAAACCACTGAAGATTTCTGACTGTGGAGTTTAAAGCTTTCAGGCAGGTGTTTATTGCTGACGAGCTGTTGCACCGTATGTGCCAGGGCCCTCGGCACATGCCACCGCCGCTTCCTGAGAGTTTCTCTGCATGGTCTCAGAGCCAGGCTAGAGGTGGGGCTGGTGTCTGGTCTCGAAGATAGCTCTGCTGAGAAGCTCCAGCAGGAGCTTCCTCCTGCATTGCTCGGCGCACGCTTTATAATAGAGGCTCCTGCCCTTGCTCCCTCTCTGAACTGCACTGCAGCAGCATCACATCCATGCCTTGCCCGGCCGTGTTGATCTGCACCTGGACTCTGACCCACAGACTGACTTGCAGGCTTGACCTTAACACCCATCTTATCGCTGTGGACCCACCTGGTGATCTGGCCTCTGGAGTTGACCTGGCTGCTCCCCCCGTGCCTGTCCTGCTTGCTTCACTGCGGGCAGGGCTCTGGCTGGAGATACCTTTGTCCTGCCAGCCATGTTAGATCACTCCTGGCCCCTGGCTCCCAGCTCTCGCCACTCCCTGACAGTAATCCTGGCTTCTAACACCACCAAAATTAAACAGATACTGGGACAAAATTATGGTTTGTGGTCAGGACAGTAGATTAATGGTGATAAGCAACAGAGTTCTATGAAAAATCTTGTCTGCTAGATTTAGTTGCAGAAAAGTATTTGAGAGAAGAAAAGCAAACTGATACAGCTGGTTAGTATCACAGGCTGACCCATCCATCCAAACCATGATGTTTTGCCTTCCTCCAGTCATCAGGAACTTCCTGCGATCACCATGACCTTTCAGAGATTATTGATAGGAAACAGTCTCATGGTGATATTTGCATCTCCCTCAGCACTCACTGCATCCTGGCTGGTGCCCTGCCCATGTGTATGTCTGATGGGCCGATGAGCTCCAAAATTCTTCCTCTGCCGTAGATGTTTCACTTCCTCAAGGCTCAGCTACCAGGCTCAGGGAGGCTTGATCAGGTTTTACCAAGTAAAAAATAAGCCAAACAAGGCTTTGAGTATTTTGGCTTTTTCCGCGTCCTTTGTCGCTAGGTCCCCACTCCTTTGAGGAGTAGCCTCACATTTTCTTTTGTCTTCTTGTTGGAAGCCCTTCTTGTTTCCTTTCACATCCCTTGCCAGTTTCACCCCCTGCTGAGTTTGGACTCCTAACTCCATCCCTGTTCAACTTGGGTGCTGGCTCTCTACTCCTGCTGGGTAGCCCATGCCTGTTCCACAGTCTCTGTGCTTCCGTCTTGGAGTTTGAGCTCAGTTTTCTCATGTTTTGCTTTTCCACTGCAAGTTTCGTTGACATGGTGAAGAGCAAAATGGGCTTGCTGAAAGTTTTGAGGCAACAAGCTACTTGAAGAAACTATCAAAATGTAATGCCATCAAAACATAGACTGGGGTGCGTACGAGCATTTCTACTTCACTGGTGGGAGTTGAGCTGCAAGAACAACCTAGAAAGCTTTGTTGAATAGTGTGTGTGAGCATTACAGGGCTGCTCAAATGAGGCTAGCAGGAGGAACCTGAAAGATATTAACGCATAATAGAGAAAAAGAAAAGCACACTTCAGCAGTAGTACTTGCAGGAACTTTGTGTTCCCATAGCTCTAACTGGTCTATCGGGATTTAGAGCTTCCCTTGGCATCATTTAGAAATGTATCGTTTCATCAGCTACTAGTACTTAGCTTAGAAAAGTGAGTCATTAATCAGACACAGAACAGAAATGTTTGCTTAAATGCCTGTTGTGCTTACAAAGCACCACACGATGCTGAGCGCACTAGTGAGTAATGTAGTAGTTACACGGCACAAGTCCTACAAATTTAGCTTATAGGATTGGCAAAGGCATCCATTCACCTCAATTGTTTTAGCAAAGATTTTCTCTGGAGTAAGCATGTGTAATACAGGAACTGCCTTGTGTAGGTTTAGCCAAGCTTCTTATTTTCTTATCGTAGGTGAGGAAAAAAAAAGTTTGTTGCCAAGGAAACAACAGTAAAGTACCTCAGCATTTGACATCACGTGTTAGTTTTGCATATGCCTGCCATAAAAGCAAACTGAAAAGCTTAAATTGTCTTATTCCTCACCTTAAAAGTTTGTCTATCTATAGATGCAATTTTGCAAAAATGAAATTTTACAGTGATCATCTCTGTGCACTGCAGGGAAGTATTCTGTTCTGAGATACGGGTGCACATTTCCGTGTATCTGTCAAGTCAGATCTCTACCATGCGTATAATCAGTACTTAAGGGATCTACAGATAATTTACAAGCAAATTAGACGTCATTCTAGTACTTCCTATAGTTAGTCCTGCTGCATTGTGGCAAAATATGTCATTTTCTGACATTTGTTCAGATATACTTATTGGGAAGAAAACCAATTTTTTTAGCAAAATGGGAATAAAATATTTGCATCTTGGAAGTTTTAGAATGAAATATATTAAGTAGAATATTGTATTTTATATCTATAAATCAGTATGATACCTCCTTTCTAAAGCATTCTGACATCTGCTGCTGAATATGTGCGTGTTAGTTTTTAATACTGTGTTTGTAATGTAAAGCCATGGATTTAATTCATTCTCTGAGCGATACTATAAAAATTGCCTTTTTTCATCCTTGTTTTCTCTCCCTGCACCAAGGCTTTTTATCATAGCAATCTTCCTTTCATACGCCTTCCAATGGTAAGCAACGTAGCACTTCAGTCCTGCTGCAGCTGAACGTTTTGCTTTCACAATAGTCATTGTCTGTGCTTCCTTCATAAGCAGTAAAGAATTAAGTACATTGACAAAGCGAAACTGAACCTGACACGAAGACTTTCAGGTGCCTCATTGTACAGTTCACCTGGTACAACCTTTTAAGCAGCAGCATATTTTAATATAAGATTGACTGCTGTGGCACAGTTCCTCCATATGTAAGTCTCGCTGTGCAAAAATTTGCTAAGAGAAGACTGACGTCCAAATGATGCATAAAGCAAAAATGTCTGTGTACAAAATTAATTATTTCTGAGTGATTTTTAAATATGAAGACATCGTTATAGGGATTACATCTTTAGCTAGTAATGGAGAACATTCTCTCTTACCTACTAAAAAAAAATACAAGAACCTAAAATTCCATATGAAAATTATGAAGTATACCTTTTGTACCTGATAGTGTTTGTAAGTTTTAATGAAATAAATTACATCGCCTTGTCTGTTTAGCAAGTTTTATTACTATTTATCTTCCAGGGTAATAGCTACTCTTAAAAGTATTTTTATTTCTGTCAGCTTTTAAGTGTAGATGCCAGGAACTTTGCATTTCTGATATTCTGTAATATATTACTGCAGACACTGCATAGCCTTGATATCATAACAGCTGTTACGATGCTTAGGATGGGAGTGATTTGTTAATGCAGTGTGTTTGCATGAGAATATATACGTAGGTTGAATAACAATATGGCTCATCAGAAATAACAATCAATCAGGCTCATCAAAAGCCTGATTCTGATCGTTCAAGCATTTCATAAATCCATTATAATTGATATTCCAGAGATGTAAACTTACTTTTCGACCTACTGAGAATTTGCGAGGTTAAATACGTGCACCTTCCTCAGAAGTATTAACTGCAATCTGGGGGGGGGGGGGGGGGGCGGAATGAACAAAAAGGCCGGCTGTGTTGTTATTACCCATTTAAGAGTCATCCTCAAGTCATTACGCTGATAACAGGTTGGAGATCTGGATCTTGTATAATGGTGCATCTGTCTGCTGGACGCAGTCCACCAGGAACACCTTGAGTCCTATTCTGAGAGAGGTCGTGTGACAAATAGACTAATTACAAAATCTTGCAGCACGCTGACTCTGTACCAAGCTAATAACTGCAGCCCATCTGCAGTAAGCAGTACGAGGTGCAACTGGATGGCAAGTGGATTCAGGAGCAGATGCTATGCAGAAAACTTGAGTGTGGAAAGACCGCATAAGTGGCCTAGGAATGCACCACGGGGACATCTTGAATGTCGATTTGACTGAAAGCAAGTTACTATAAAACTGTGAAACTGGGAGCACCAAAATATGGCCTGTTATAACAGGAACAGCATAGATTCAGCAGGAAAACTGTGAAAAGTGAGGGGAGCAGCACTTACAGTTCAGGCATTCAGTGCTGCTGCTAAGTAAGTAGTAAAAAGAGTCTAAACGTAACACACCGGTCTAAATGTACCCTGCACATCTAAATAGCTTGACTTATTGCAGTAAACCCACAAATACGGCAAACTAACAATCAAACGATAATGAATGATCTAATAATTAACATAATTATACCTCAAATATGTAATGTCGGTATACTGGGAAAAATTGGAAACAGTTTCAGTTTCATAAACAGCATAGAAAAGCACAATCAATTATCAGTTGGCTGAAGGGATTTTAACTGTCCCCATTTCTTAGGGGTGTATGAACAATCAGCACTGGGAGAAGTGGTGACTGTGAGAAAAGAATGATGAAGTTGTGTATACCTCAAAACCGTACATTGTATCTTCACTATAACTGCGTGAAAGTGCTCCGTTTCAAAGACAGGACAATTTGAATTGTCAAGCATCTCAGTATGATTATCCTAAAAACAAATTTCAGCAGTGATTAATGGACTCATTCCACTTAAAATGTACATTCTTAACCACACACACAGCAGTTCATTAAAAATCCTCCACAAAGGATTTCATCTATATGGTGAAGAAATAAATGTTTATTCTGACTCCTGCAAAAGTATTTTGCGTTTGAATTTTTAAACAATATAAACTTTACACTTAAACTTATTTGAACATGAACACTAACAAGATCACATTTATCTTGCATTACAACTATGGTCTTGGTTGTTAATGAAAATAAGGCACGCAGAAGACAAAATGGCATTGATTTGCTATTATCTAAATTTTATTCTGTATTTAGGTTATTTTTAGTCGTTGGAAAGGGAAGAATTGGAGGTATTATGTACAGCATTTGTGAACTATATAAAATATCTGTAGACAACTGGTGCCGTAATAATGTAGTCCTCTCAAAATATCTTTCAGAAGACAGTTCTTGTATTTTTCAGATATTTCCATTAGTGATCCATCTTTCAGAAGTAATGAATCATCATGGATGTCATTTGCACCCTTTTATATCCGGCATAAGACCCATATCAAACTACAGTTTCAGCCTCTATCTCCAGACGGTGTCCTGTTTTACACTGCACAGCATTTGGGCACTCAGTCAGGTAAGGACGTTCCAGTTTGCCGGTATCGTACACCCAGGTACCTTTTTTTGAAAAGGAAAGGCATTACATTGAAGTGATTCAGGCATTCAGTCTCTGAAACTCATTGTCCACGGTGACTGGGTTTTGAACTGTGAATGATCAAGTTCATAAGAAGAAACAGGCAAAACAAAATTTTGGATTAGTCCAAAGCCAGCAAGTATTTAATGAAGTGGTTGAGGAAACCATTTTCCCCTGAAAAGTGACTGTAGCTGGCTTTTCAACAGACACTTACTGATCCTGCTCCCACAGTTTCGGTGCAGCTACACTGGGATTCACAGCTGGGGGGGTTGGCCCAGTGTTTTAAAATGACCAAAAATAAAGCAATGTAAAAACTGATCAAACAAGTTAAGCGAATGTGAACAGACTAAGAGAGAGCTAATAAGGTTCATCAGAAGTTTAACTATTTATTATATAATGTGAAAAGCTTGCTGGTGCAGCACGGAAAACATACAAGTTCTGCCTTTGACAGATATGCAGAATGAAAAACAAATCTAACCAAAATATTTCTACTTTTTATAAAAGTATTTTAAACTTTACTGACTTAAAATTCCTAAAACTTTATGGAAAGAAAACATCATTTGCCAACCAGTTCAAATACATTTTAAAATATAGTCTTTAAGGTGTAAATTTTTTGTAATTACTTTGTTAACATACTTCATCTTTATATTGCATTGGTGTGGTGTCTTGCACATTTATGTGCACGAGCAGCATCATGTAGCATTCATAACATGATCTTAGAGCCAATTTTCTACTCGTATTAAGTAGTATGTTATACAAAAATGGGTCTTTGCATGACAAAAAAAGCACTTAACTATTTGTCATGTATTTTTACATTCCTTTGTTCAAAGCCTAAAGCTTTGAGACATTTCAATAAACATACTCAGCCACGCATGCGTATAAACACACATACGCCAAATTTACCACTTTCTTATTCCATGCACAGGTGTTTTAAGATGCTGCTATTCGGTAAGACTGATAATACATCATACGCTGCTGGCACCTCCTGTGTAGGGCCTTTTTCTAATTACAACCACATACAGAGAAGCAGGTTCAAAGAAAAATATATGGAACATCTGTAATACAAATACATTTTTTTGCAAAGAAAACTCTGTTCAACAATGAATCTTTTCTAACTCTACCACTTAGAGGCCAAATTCTGAGGTTCTCGGTGAAGGGTTTTCTCCCCTATAAACTAAAGCTTTACATGGGCCATGAAAAATAGAAGACAAAAAAGGATCTCTCTCAAAAGAACAGTCAGAGGTCATGGAAGCAGCTAGCATATAAAGAAAATAAATATCCCTTTGGAAGCACCAAAGAGAGTGCTAAGTCTGTTGAACTTGGGCCAAGAGTGGTTTAGCATGAGCATGTCCTCGTTCTGTTGTCATTCATGAATGTTTAGTTTGCACAGGAAGGAATATTTTCTTTAAATCACTTTCTAGAATCATACAGATTTCATTTCAAAACAAAACCCACCTTCTAGAGAGTAATTTAATTTCTTTGCAACTTTCCTACTCCCATTTTCACTGCCCTGAAGTTTTGAAAGATTTAGGAAAAGCTAATCATCTGGCTGTTTGTTTTTGCCTTCATATAATCCTGTCAAATCCAGACAGAATTAGACTGATGAAAGACTCAGAAGTATTCTTAGCAGCCAGCAGATGTGAAAGAGCTTTCTGTTGGGGATTAGTTCAGAAAGCACTTTATATAAAGACTTTTCTTCTACACAGTTATGTAAAATCTAATAAATTGATGGCCGAAACCGCAGGATTTTTTTTCTAAAATTCCTTTTTAATAGGAAATAATTAGCACCTTATTTTTCCACACCAGGCAATGCTCTTTTTTAACAAAGAAATGGGCTGTGATTATGCAGCTAATTTAGCAATGATGCTGAGTTTAGCATCTCACACATTGGCTTGGCTTGTCACACTGGGACTTTCCCTTCAGGGGCATGCCCCGCCAAAAAAAAAAAAAAAAAATCTTTAGGAGGTGAAGAAATAAACACGAGACTTACATCAAAACATTTCCTTCTTGCTTTGTTCTTTTCAAAGAACATTACATGCACTTCTAGAAAGGGTGGGTAGGTGACTTGTCTCCTTACTCGAAAGTTGATGTGCTGGTCCCAGCCTCCACTCCTCTAACGTTGTGATTACTTGAGTACGCACGTTTAAACACCTGGCAAAGTGTCATGAAATGCAAAACATCCCATGAATTTTTATCTGTTAGCAGAATTTCAGAATTCTGTCAGTCACTGGCTTTCATGCTTTGTCAGCTATTTCTGAACATGTATCATGTCTGGTAGTATTGATTTCTACAGCCCCTAAGAAAATAATTTCCAAAGCTTGGCAAAATTTTAAGTGGCTAGCTATATTAACAATAAGCTGGGGGAAAAAAAAAAAAAAAAAACAAAAAAAACCCAACATGTGAGCTGTGTGTCATAGAATCACAGAATCACAGAAACTTCAGAGTTGGAAGGGACCTCTAGAGATCATCTAGTCCAACTCCCCTGCTAAAGCAGGATTGCCCAGAGCACATTACGCAGGACTGCATCCAGGTGGGCCTTGAAAATCTCCAGAGAAGGGGACTCCACAACCTCCCTGGGCAGCCTGTTCCAGTGCTCTGTCACCCTCACTGTAAAGAAGTTTTTCCGTGTATTTGAATGGAACTTCCTATGTTCTAGCTTGTGCCTGTTGCCCCTCGTCCTGTCACTGGGAACGATTGAAAAGAGTCTGGCACCATCCTCCTTCAGCCCACCCTTTAGATACTTGTATGCCATAATAAGGTCTCCCCTCAACCTTCTCTTCTCCAGGCTAAAGAGTCCCGGCTCTCTCGGCCTTTCCTCATAAGGGAGGTGCTCCAGTCCCATAATCATCTTGGTTGCCCTACGCTGGACCTGCTCCAGTAGTTCCCTGTCCCTCTTGAACTGGGGAGCCCAAAACTGGATGCAGTACTCCAGTTGTGGCCTCACCAGTGCAGAGTAGAGGGGGAGAATGACCTCCCTTGACCTACTGGCCACACTCTTCCCTATGCAGCCCAGGATGCCATTGGCCTTTCTGGCAACAAGGGCACATTGTTGGCTCATGGATAATTTGCTGTCTACCGGGACCCCCAGGTCCTTCTCCTCAGAACTACTTCCCAGCAGGTCCACCCCTAACCTATACTGGTGCTCAGCATTCTTCCTTCCCAGGTGCAGGACCTTGCACTTGCTTTTGTTGAACCTCATTAGGTTCTTCTCTGCCCAGCTCTCCAGACTGTCCAGGTCACGCTGGATGGCAGCACGGCCCTCTGGAGTGTCAGCCACCCCTCCCAGCTTGGTATCATCAGCAAACTTGCTGAGGATACACTCTGTCCCCTCATCTAGGTCATTAATGAATATACTGAACAAAATTGGACCGAGTATTGACCCCTGGGGGACACCACTGGTTACAGGCCTCCAACTATCCGTATTTTAGTTTGTAAACTTGCAGATAGAATGACAAGGGGACTTCCCCCCCGCCCCCCCTCCCCCCCCCCCCCGCCCCCCGATTAATTGTTTTATGCCAATGAGGTGAAAATGTGGGAGATGCAGACAGTTGTATGCGCTGCTTCTGAGCAAGGTCTCTGCATTCTCGTGGGGTTCAGCAGAGCGTCAGTAGAAGGCCAGCCCACTTCATGATTTCTCAAGTGCAGTGTATCCTATTTCTAGCAGTCAAAGTGTGAAAGCCCCACTGAATAAACAGCCTTTCGTTCAGCCAGGGTTTGCTGGATGCGCATCAACCGCTTGAACAATGTATAATTCAGTCCATTTACCTAGCGACCACTCTATATACTTGAAGGCCTCGGCACTCTGGGTAAAAAGCAGTAAAGGAGCATTACTTTATCGTTGAGTCACAGCATGCCTGAAGCTTTACATTTGTTTGTGAAGGTGGAATATGCTGTAGACTGTCTGCACTACTCCAGAGTTCCGGTCAGGGTGATGGAAAGGTTTGCTCCCTGACGAGACGAGAAAGAACAGTTATTCTGGGTGACTAAGAAGGAAGTCAGGTTAATAAACAGAACGGCTCACGCTAAATACTCAACATTTGCAACACCAGTGCTCTGTCTCTCTTTAACAGGATTATGTTACCTACCTGGTCTGAAAAACCTTAAAAATTTAACTCCCGATATTAAAGGCATTTCAGTTTAAAAACCTACAGCATGAAAATAAGAGACAGCTGGTACAGGTGTTTGATGTCTCCATGGTTTTCTAAGACATGGTTTCTGGTGAAGACTGAATCATGGAATTGGACTAAAATCTTTTGGAAAAATTCAGTATTTCTATAAAGCCCATGAGGGAGGAGCATTGTTTTCCTAATCAGAAACGAACTGATTATCCACCCACTTTTAGAACAGAAACTTAAGTGGTTAAGCCTTTTCTCGTGGCAGCCATCTTTCCTTAGCTGACAGGGACATCATTTCTGCTTTGTTACTAGTTTTGGAATCATTTGTATAGACTCAATCAGCAGCGTAGGAAGCAGAACTGCCAGCTATGTGTGTGACAAAACAGACAGCCCCATTGTCCTGAAAATGTGTTGCATCTGAAATGTTGTCACTACCCGTTTGCCACTGGCAAGCAAACCAAAACTGAGGCTGGCAAATTGAGGTTGCTCAAGGACAGTGGCTCCTTCTAGGTGCCAAAGGATGCCAGGGTGACAGCGGTGACTAAAGAAAGCAGAAAAAGTTTCTTCACCAAGGAGAGCAGCATTTTTGAAAGGCGAGGCTGAATGGTCTGACCTACAAATAGATAATGACCCGCCCCTTCTAGATGCACGAGCATCTGCATCTGCAGGGTTGTTCTGGATCTGCTCTGGGATGGTGCTCCAAGTGGTAGTGGAATCTGCTTATTGCCACAGTGATTTTTTTACATGGTTTAAGAGATCTACAGGCTTGGCTTGATACCTTGTCTCAGTCTTGCATTAGCTGTGAGATGCAGCTCCATACATGGAGTAGAATCATTTTGTAATAATCCATGGGCGGCTCCTGTAAACGTGCATGGTCATCACTAGATAGAAGATCAAGTTCCAACAGCTGCAACAAGCTGCTATAACCTGTTGGCTGACTGTGTGCGTGCACTCAGACCATGGCAAAGACACACTCAAGGTTAACAAACCCCTAAAGACAGGGAAGGCAAAGATAGAGATTAAGCTGTGAACGACAAACTTCAGCCATGCTGATTGGCTAACAATTGGTGTCAGAGGGGCAGAAGGGTGGGAATAAGGCTCATCTCTTCTCTCTGTCCTTTCCTTGTTCTGTCCATTTATAGCCCTCCCTCTTCTGCTTTGTTTTCTCTCCTTGTCTCTGGGCCTTATTCTGGCTCCTGCAAATGCGCAGGAGACCAGCTGTGAAGGACAGCTTCTGGTCAGTTAGGTTTCCTCTCATGCGGAGACCACAGTGCATCACTGTCCTTGGCCACAGAGTACAGCCATTCAGCTGGAGGCTGACACGGCTATTTCAACCCCTGCTAGACAAGAGAAGTTCTGCTCCTGGAAGAATACATAAAGGGTCACAGCATAAGAGGTCGTGATTTGGGTCCATGGAAAATCATACAGGATAGCAGGGTGAGAGGAAAACTGTGAAGAACAGGATGATGAAAAAAGGAAGAATGAAAGCAACGTGAACTGAGTTTAGCAAGGCAGGAAAGAGCAGCGAGCAAAGATACATCTGGAGCTACGATGGTTATAGGATGCATCATACCAACAAGAGGCAGTAATACTGTTGGAGACACGGGCACTTTATTGTGGTGGCTTAAAGAGGTCAACTTAAAGTGAAGACGAGCACATACTGAAACCAGCCTACAGAAAGAGGTTTCATTAACTGGGAATGATTCCCATGAATGATACTGCTTCTGAGAATATAAGTTTCAGATGTTCACTCTGTCATCGAGACGGTGCCAATGATCAATACAGGTTTCTGAAAAAGAAGGTGGGAGGTGGGTGAAGTGGGTGGCTGGTGGTGTGTGGAAATGCTACCCAATACCACAATGATAGAAACTGACATTCTGGCCTTCAGCTAGAGGACAGAAAGGTGAGGTAAAAGCAACAGAAGGCACAGAGTGAGGCCAGCAAATACACATCCAGAGATGCTGCCTCAGGGCTCCGAAACGGCTGAAGGAACCGAGGCTATAGATGTTCTGTAATCAGGAAACCACTGCCTAGAGCTCTTGAGACACCTACCCTGCAGAAGCTGCTGAAGCACTGAGTTCATCAAAGCCTCTGTCCCCAGTGTAGCAGAGGCTTCTGCTTGGTAACGGAGGATAAGAAAAAGGACAAGCATCAAATGTCTTCTGAGTTTTTGTAAAGGAATCACCTTCACTAGTCCAGGAACTTATCAGTGAGTTTTGAGCAAACAGGAAACCTTTAGAGAGACTTGCATCTCTGTATTTCTGGGGACATGACAACGGCATCAAAAAGGTGAACGCTATTGACTAGAAGATTGCATCCATTGCTTCCAAAGCTAAAATGATGGCCAGCAGGTCGAGGGAGGTCATCCTCACCCTCTACTCTGCCTTGGTGAGGCCACATCTGGAGTATTGTGTGCAGTTCTGGGCTCCCCGGTTCAAGAAGGACAGGGAACTGCTGGAGAGGGTGCAGCAGAGAGCTACCAAGATGATTAGAGGACTGGAACACCTCTCTTGTGAAGAAAGACTGAGGGATTTGGGTCTCTTCAGTCTGGAAAAAAGAAGAGTGAGGGGGGACCTTATCAACACTTATAAATACTTAAAGGGTGGCTGTCAGGAGGATGGGGCCAGGATCTTTTTAGTGGTGCCCGGGGACAGGACAAGAGGTAATGCGCACAAACTCAAACATAGGAAGTTCCACCTAAACATGAGGAGGAACTTCTTTCCTTTGAGGGTGGCAGAGCACTGGAACAGGCTGCCCAGAGAGGTGGTGGAGTCTCCATCTCTGGAGACATTCCAAACCCGCCTGGACACGTTCCTGTGTAACCTGCTCTAGATGACCCTGCTCTGGCAGGGGGTTGGACTAGATGATCTCCAGAGGTCCCTTCCGACCCTATGATTCTATGATTCTGTGATCTTCTGGGAGATTCTTTCGCCTTAAAAACTAGTGGGAAATCCTCCTTATTGTCAATTTGCAGTGAAGTGTAGGAAAAAATTCAGGTACTTTAACAGGTAATAAAGGCTTTGGCTTACATATATGCACATGGATCACAAGGGTAGACTTTGAGTCACTGTGGGGAAGAGACCCTGAAAGAGAAATGTTAAAAATACAATCCAGGATACCCTCCCTGCCCATGGTCTGTGAGCCTAAGATCCTCTGACATTGTATATTGGATTTAGGCAGATTTGATAGTGAAGGCAGTAACTGCAGAGATCTTTACCCAGCCCAGCTGTGTAAATTCAACACTATCGCATTTGTTACACACGGTAATGCTTTTGGCATGAATAGGACATCCCAAAATAGAGTGCAGCATTCCTAGCATGCGTTTCACACTGTACACAGTTTTGACATGTTACGACGTGGATGAGTTTTCTGTGGTAGCATAAAAACATGGTGACCTGATACTGCTTCAGCATGATCTCCTCTCAAGACGGGGATACAGAGACACACCTGCATGTCTACATAAAGGCTGAACATGAAGGGCCTTCTCACCATTTGGGAGAATTTAAAGCTCGACTATGTGACTGTAACCAACTTGCTTACAGACTTACATACTTATTCCAAGAAGTAGCAAGCTGAAGATTTTTGTGATGCATTCAGAATTCATCATGAGAAGTCATATAAGCAGATATCATCATGGATAATCCATATTTCACAGTAGTCAGATGGACTTGTAGGAGACTTTTCATTAACTCCCAGTTTTAGGAACCGATTGCTCAGCACATAGAGCTGACTTGGCTGCTGGCAACACTGACATCTGATATGGGAGCAGGTGAGACTTGCGCACATAATGAAAACTTGAAAATTAAGGTGATGAAGAAAAATTGATACCCGTTTTGGCGTGCTGGCTTCTACTATGGAACAGAGACAATCCACCCTGAGGTGGAGCAGCTTTGACCTTCAGTTGTTTGGTGAAAACCCTGAACTTGGGTTTGCAAGTAAAAGTGCTATTTTAACTCCAGAACAGTTCCTTCCTTAAAGCAACACCTGCTACAAAATCCCCTTCCCCTGAGAAGCCATGGAAACAATCTTTTAAATCTGTTTTAAAAAATTCTTCTTTTTATTTTACTGAAACAGGGAAGATGACAGAGGCAGGAAGGTGCATCAGAACAGAACTGAATGCTGTAACCAGTGAAGATTTTGTTCAACACTCAGGGTCTTCGCACATTGTAGTTTCAAGCCACAAATAAGCTACAACAGCCTGTTTCTAAAGAAGATTCAACCTTACTGACACCGATTGCCTTACAGTTCCTTACACACCACCCAACAGGTTGGGCAAAGACTTGTGTGCACAACAAAAGAACGACTGTGCGCAACGGTTGTGAGCGACTGTGAGTGCCTGCCTCAGAAGTCTCTGATTTTTTTTGTGACACTGCTGATGGAGATAAGTAGTCCATATTAGATGAGATGCTAATCTGAAAAGCTGGAAGCAAAGTTGTGTGTCCTGTGTGTAGGTCATATTTTCTAGAAAGTAGGGACCAGCTATAAAGTCTAGTCCTGGAAAAACTGAGGATGTCATCTCCTTCATGTTTAACAAAAACAAACTTCCTTGGAAAGGTGTTAGGGTAGTATGGGACACGTTTGAGTAATGCTCAAACTGAAACAGTGGAAACCACCTTGCTTCATGGTCTCCCATACTGAGACTGCTGAGAGGAGAAATTCAGTGGCAAGAATGCCGTTTGTTTGATATGGCGATGGTGATGCAGTTCCTATGATGGCAGAAAAGGACCTGGGGTTGTTGGTCTACAGCCAGCTGAATATGAGCCAGCAGTTTGCCCAGGTGGCCAAGGCGGCCAGCAGCATCCTGGCCTGTATCAGGAACAGTGTGGTGAGTAGGACTAGGGGAGTGATCACCCCCCTGTACTTGGTACTGGTGAGGCCCCACCTCCAATACCATGTCCAGTTTTGGGCCCCTCACTACAGGAAAGGCATTGAGGTGCTGGAGCGGGTCCAGAGAAGGGCAATGAAACTGGTGACAGGTCTGGAGAACAAGTCTTATGAGGAGCGGCTGAGGGAGCTGGGGTTGATTAGCCTGGAGAAAAGGAGGCTGTAGGGAGACCTCATCGCTGTCTACAACTACCTGAAAGGAGGTTGTAGAGTGGTGGGGGTCGGTCTCTTCTCCCAAGTAACAGGAAATAGGACAAGAGGAAACAGCCTCAAGTTGTGCCAGGGGAGGTTTAGATTAGATATTAGGAAAAATTTTTACATTATTAAGCATCGGTTGTTAGGCATCGGAACAGGCTCCCCAGGGAAGTGATGGAATCACCATCTCTGGAGGTATTTAAAAGACAGACAGACGTAGAGCTTAGCAGTATGGCTTACTGATGGTTTTTGTCAGAGTTATGTTGATGGTTGGACTCGATGATCTGAAAGGTCCCTTCCAATCTAGACAATTCTGTGATTCTATGATGGCATACATAGGTCTGCACAGGCTTCAGCTGTGCAACTTGTCTGTCAGAGATGGGGCAGATTGAGGTCCCTTGTTGAAAATGTCACTGGTTGCTAAAGTGAAGAGGAAGAAAGCCAAGCCCGTAATTTGCCTTCACTTTGAGAGGAAGTTTCATGGACACCGACAATGAAGCACTTTACATGAGAGTCCTAAAATGTTTTCAGCCAGTTGCCCCTGAGTAGTACCTATGGCGTGATAAACTTCATGGAGAAATACTGAGCTGAACCCTGGGATCAATGTCCACATCATTCATCCCAACACTCTCCTGTTCTTGCAAAGACTAAAACGGCGAGTCATCTGTGAAAGGAGAAGATCTAACCAAAGAAGTAAGAAAGTTACTCCAGTTTGAAGAGAGGCCTCAAATCTGTGCTAGAACATAATCCAGAGTACTCAGCCATAACCTCTCTTTACACTGTAGATGCCAGAACACAGATTTGCTCTTGTAGTAAGAATAAACAAGAATCCAAAACTCACTGCAAGTATGTTAGCAACAGACATAGGCTTGAGTCAGAAGCACTATGACCAACTGCTGAAACCACTTTTTCCTAGACATCCCTGACGCAATGTTCTCTAATGTCATCTCAGACAGATCATTGTCAAATGTGCAAAGCTACCAAAAAACTTCCCTGAAGGCCAGGAAGCCTTGGAGAAGTTCCAGCTTCTCCAGGTCTTGATTACAAGACAGATGAGCAAGCAACCCTGGTCCGATGTTTTCCTTCTTCCTAGAGAGCAAAGTTGAGTACTCATGTCCTTGACAAGCCTGCATGTCTGGGTAGGAGAGGAGATTGAAAGCTGCCAAAGAGGTAGGTCAGAAACTTTTTCTGATGCTCCTTTCTTACCCTGAGATTGAGGTCCTGACAAAAGAAACCAACGAGCAGGTTACATACGTTGCTCAAAAAACAAGCGAGATGAGTGCATTCAAACTATGCACTGAAAAATTAAGGAAGCTTAAAGCTACATCAGTGAGCAAGAGAAACCCCAAGTGGAGAGAACTGTATTCATTTTCTGAAAAAAAAGTAGAGACAAACAAGATACTCAAAAAGAACACAAAACACAGGAGAGTAAAACATCATCACAACTGGAACTAGCAAGCTAGAAGGAAGCGCACTGCCATAGCTGGGCTGGAGCTGAAAGAGATGCCCTCTCGTTCTTCTCGTGGGTGTCTGGGGCAGGGAAGGTGAGGCAGAAGCACATGCTCTACAGCCAGTAATACAAGCGGAACATCTCCACCCTGCCTGAATGGGAACCTGAACAATTGCCGAAAAGAGAGGTATCAATTTAGTAACTTTCACGAGCCTCCAGTAAATCAAGCTACTCATTTTTAACTTCACTAAAGGCAAAGTAATTAAAGAATTAGATTAATTCAAAAATTAAACCCCCAAGAAAGCAAACTTCATCATTCTACTAACAGGTCTGCCTGCTGAATCTTTAACGACATTGTACTTTCCAAATTTAGAAGTATTTCTTCATTAATAAAATACTACGTGAAAGTTTTACAGGTAGGAGATAAAACTTACACTCAAATTTAACAAACATATTTATCAATTTAATTTATAAACTTTAAAAGAGACTAACAACCTTATACCTACTATTTCCAAAAGCAATATAATATAAATTGCACAGGCAAAAATCAAAAAGTTTGAAAATGTGACTTTCTTTGCAGACTCTTCTACTGTCCTCTTCTGCCTCCCTGTCACCTTCCCCTATTAGACTCTATCTCTGCCCTTGCACGCCTTCCCTCCAGCTTTTTACACAGCTTCCCTCCTGTTTCCTAACATTTCCCAGCTTTTCTTCTTCATGTTTGTTTGTAAGTACAGTTCAACGTGGTGTTCTCTCTCCTTTTATACTGCTTGTAAGGCCCGAAACTCTGGTAGTACAAGGAAAAGATAACTCCCTCCTAATACCTCCTGCCATGGAGGCCTCCAGAAGAACAATTCAATAAAAAGCTTATCTGTCCCTACTGCTGTCAGGTCATTAAACCCAAAACATCCCCGTTGCAAAAAGCACCTTCAGGGAAAGCAGAGCATGTTTGGTGCCGACAAACGTTCAGTGCATCAAACTGACAAATCCGTCCCGCCTTTATCCAGCACATGGCAACCAAGAGTATTCTGGCATTTTGAACTTGGCCAAAACTTGATTCTATTTCAGGGGAAAACCAACTCACAATCCCTGGATGCCAATGTTATCCTGCTTCGTCCTACGTCACATTTACCTAGTCTCTGCACCAAAGCAGAGCTTTTCAGAAGGTTGGGTGTTCTACTTTGAAGCAAACATGAGCTCAGTTTCCAATAACAAAAAGAAAAAAAAGCCACGAGAAGCTTCTCGGGGACCATTTGTTTCCCTTTGTGTGATTTACACATGATGATG
This sequence comes from Rissa tridactyla, assembly GCF_028500815.1. Taxonomy (NCBI): domain Eukaryota; kingdom Metazoa; phylum Chordata; class Aves; order Charadriiformes; family Laridae; genus Rissa; species Rissa tridactyla. Next base: position 97,812,172 of record NC_071468.1, read on the forward strand.
GTACAAGGCCACTGAAAATAAGTTACTGAACTGGGAAAGTCCAGGCATGAAAGCACTGGGATTATGAATATGCTGTTCTTCAGTGTGCTGCCTCTAAAAAGTAAAACTGTTTTATTCTGGTTTTTACAGGTGACTTTCTATGTGTATCATTAGTGAACGGATTTATACAGTTACGCTACAATCTCGGAGACCAGACAGTCATCCTACAGACCCTTCAGAAGGTCCATGCAAATGGAAAAACATGGCATTCACTCAAAGCAGGAAGAGTTGGTAATGAAGGCTACCTGGACCTGGATGGTATCAACATCACTCAAAAAGCTAGTCCTGGAATGAACGCGCTAGACGCACACACAGATTTTTTTGTTGGAGGGGTGTCCTCCTTAAACCTTGTTAATTCAATGGCAGTAGAAAATGAACCCACAGGTTTCACCGGTTGTATACGAGAAATTGTTATAAACAACAGGGAACTGAAGCTTACCGCGACTGACCCCAAAGGAGGAGCCAACATTGGTGACTGTGACGGAACAGCGTGTGGGTACACAGTGTGCAAAAATAATGGAACGTGTCAAGTTGAAAACTCGGGCTTTTCTTGTTCTTGCCCACAAGAGTGGACAGGGAACACATGCGAACAATCTATCCACTGTTCACAAAACAGGTGCAGGTCTCAAGCTCTCTGTATTCCTCAACCTGCTTCGTTTTCTTATACCTGTGTATGCGCGCTGGGCTGGTCAGGTAAGTACTGTGATAGCAAAATCCAATTTTTTATAGCAAAGTTCGTTGGTAACTCCTACATCAAATACAGAGATCCTTATTATGGAAAAAGAGACCTCCAGTATAGCCGCATTTCTTTAAATTTTACTACCAGTCAAACCGAAGGCTTAATAGCATGGATGGGAAAAGGTGAAGATGAAGATAATGATTTCCTTGCCATTGGTCTTGCCAATGGAACATTAAAAGTTGTGATTAATCTTGGAGAAAGAATCTCTGTTCCTCTAATTCATAGCAAATACTCCAGCTGTTGTGATGAAAGATGGCATTTTGTTACTGTAGTTCAAAACCAAACTTGTATTAAGGTATATCTTGATGAGGAGCTAATCGTGTTTGAAGATATTGATCCACAAAGAAAATACACTGCTTTAAACTACGGTGGCATTTGTTATTTTGGCGGGTTTGAAATTGGCAGGAAAGTCAATATAGTCACTACAGGGCTTTTTCAGAAGGAATTCATTGGTAAAATTAAAGATGTTGTGCTCTTCCAAGATTCTAAGAAGATTCAGCTAATGAAAGCAGAAGGGTATAATGTTTACAATGGAAATCATGGAAATAATTAATTGAAAAACTGTTTAAGACTCTCTAAAAGTGATTAATTTCCTTCTCCTCCTGTACCTTGTGTTAGCTGTCAGTGTAAGACTCAGGAACCAACATAAGAAAGCACTTAATAAAATTGTCCGGAATTCCTTTTCTTAATGTTGAGCATTAATAAGATATCTAAAATGCGGTCAGATGTTGTACTCATAATTATTTATACATACTCTTTAGCATTTACTTTAATGGGAAAGTTTGTCGTTTTCTTTTTTCTTTATTGTGTTGGAAATAGTTTTGTAGAGACAGAGCTAGTAATTAGTTTATAAAGCCAACGGTCCCCCAGTATTAATTGTTTCTTGCTTCATAAGAACAGACAACTTACCTGTTTCTCCAAAAATCTGGAATTTTATTAGAATGGAGAGCTTCTCTTTTATAATTTTTTAATATTAATTCATGGTTAAGTGTAAAGACTGAAATTGGGGGCTGGGAGGGGAGAAAAGGTGTACTTGGGGCAAAAAGCGCATATTGAGTGTAATGAGAATTTTTAAAATCATAACACCTGTAACTACTGAAGTCCACAAAGACTCTATTCCAGGTAATGAAGTTGTTCTCCCCCTCGTCTGAGCCTCTATCTATCGCGTACACACTTATGTAGAAGTGTGGAACTTAAGCCTGCCCTCACACTAAAATATTACACTTAAAGAACGATTTTTAAGAGCAGAAAAGGCATTTTACTTAATTACTAAACAGGTATAAAATATGCCCGCTGGTTTCCTCCAGCAGAGGTCTCCCCTGCTTGGCTACACGAAAACTTCTTGGTTTAAGCATTTACAACTGGAATGTGGGAACGCGACAGTCTGCCTGCAAAGAGCTTCTGTTCCTGACAGCTTGAAAACTAGAAAGTCTAAGAACTGCTTTGCTTTACCTAAACCCTTCTGGCTTATATGCCCCTACATGAGATTTTGAAAATTTACTAAACAAAGGTTTTGGCCACAATAAATTGACGTTCCACGGCTCTATCTTTCATTCATTTATAACCTCAAAAGTAAATAGAGCTCTTCATGTATAAATGCAGAAACTCCATTCCTTCTGAAAAAGCTCAGCTATATTCTACACTTTTGTGAACAATAAAAACAAAATAAATCAAGACATATTTTAATGTGCTTAAACAAATGATTTACGGTGGTATCTACATTTCTCATTTGACTGCTGGCTTACTGTATAAGTAAAATACTTCAATAAAAATAATACTGATTGATTCCTATCCTTTTTTACTTTACTATTGCGCAAAAGCAGGTAATGAACCATCACCTCCTTGCATGGAAATTCTCTCAATACAAGTCTTCAGTGGGTACCTATGAGAAACAAGTAACCGTTTCTGATTTTTTCTTTTTTTGTCTTTCCATAAAGCGGATATAAAGCAAGTAAAAATAGGTGTCACACATTAGTTTCCACATCACCACAGCTGGTACGTAGCAATGAAGGCACCGCCAAGTCAGTTAGAGATGACTTGAAGATAACTTAAGGTGGTGGTGGGGTGATGGAACTACCCCAAGATGTTTCAATAAGCAGCAGCAATCACCTTTGTGAGGTTCTTCCTATCCTCTTCAGCTGCTCTGAGCCCTCAAGCGATCAGCCTGATGCAACAGAGCTTCTTTCCAACAGGCAGCTCACAAGGGCCACTTGGCATCTGAGCTGGCTCCAGCTTCTTCTCCTCTTCCAGTTTCTCTTAGGAGGGCCTTTTATGGCCATGTGATGCTGGGGAAAGGAGCATATTTAGGGTTTACCCTGTTCTCTCTGGGTCTGCTGGTGTACTGCCAGTTCCTCATCAGCGCACGCTGCTTTTTGTGGTCTGAGTGGTGATTCAGTGTGAAACAAGTAATCGGAGCACTTCCAGCTAACACGAGTGTTGGAAGGAGGGCGACTGAAGGCAATGGAGAAGAGAACATCCTTTATTCCTGTGGTAGTGGGATTTATTCCCATTGCACTAACTCAGATTCTAGGACCAAATCCTGGAAACTGTCACTGCTTATTAATTTGAACTCTTAACAAAACTCTCCCTCAAAAGTTGTTCTACCATGGCTCTCTTTGGGTTCTACATACAAAAGACAGGTAGGAAAGCACTTGGCAAACATGGCAAATGTTTACGTATTCTTCCCAAACAAATAATTTCTGGTAGTTCTGGCAGAAAGACAGCATTCCCGTCCCTTTCCTACAGACAGTTGCAGTTTTCATTGCTATTAGTTTATCTTTAGAGCACAAATGGACGTGAATGTGAGAGACGGATTGCCAGTGGACTGGGAGTAGACACCTTCTGAACAGGCCAAAAGAAGAATCTTCCCAAGCAGAGCTGCTGACTTAAAACTTACTCCAAACCCAGAACCCAATGCTTTGGTGCACTTCTACGTCTAAAGAACCCCGATATAAATATTTAAACGCCACCACATGCAGAACACTCCAGATAGATTCAATGGCACTACTGCTATCCAGACCATGGAATTAATTTGTAAAAGACTAATTTGATCACGTCATGTTATCACGCTATAAAAGTTAAAAGTTTAAATATTGCTTCTTGTTACCAATATTCTGAGGATTTTTTCTTTATGAAGTCTACCGCCTCCTTTATTTGGTGCAAGATTTTTAATTTTTGTCAATTTGACCATGAAGCTACCTGCAAGGTACCCCAGTGAAATTTTACCTTAAAATATATTCATAATTAAAACTCACAATAAAGTGTTGTTGAACTGGAGAGAACTTTCTGGAAAGAAGAGGCTTTTCTACAGCGAAGTGCAAAATGCTACACCAGTACATAAAGTCATGTACTCAAACTGAAAAACAAAACACTGAAAAAACAGAGCAATAAACCTAAGGTCTTGTCTTTATATGGTGGAATATTTTTGTTGTTTCTCACAGACTCAAGAAAATGACCAGTATATTTGAAGAAGTAGAAAGCAGGAGATTTTCATTTGTTTTCAGGTTTGCTTCTTTTTGTGGCTTTTTGTTTTGCATCAGTGGATGGCGGTCACTACAAAATATCAATTTACTGGAAGTCCCAATGGTACAAACCCCCTTCTGCCCTTCTCCCCCCTCCTCGGCCCCCCAAAACTCGAAACGACCGAGCCACGAAGCGTACAACAGATGTGGTGTTCTGTAACTCAGCCTCCTGTATAAATTCATTCAGCCTACAGTTTCACACCTATGAAATCAAACGCACACAGTATGTGAGAAAGTTTTATCATTTTAGAATCAAAATATCCCTTAAAATATTTACATTTTACAGTAAAAAGGATAGCAAAACACAAAGTAATGTACAAGCTTAGGTATTCAAGTTTTTGAAGCATGGAAAACGGTGGGAGAAATGAATTTACTACTACAAATCATAATTTTCAAGAATTTAGGTTAAAAATGCTTTCTTATTAAAACAAGTGCAGTTTAAAGCAATAACATTCGAGCAGCTCAGCCTCCCAATTTCTGGTCACAGACTGCTTCAGATGCTTAGGAAATACTTGAAAAACTAATGAAATACACTTGAATTATTTTATTGTACTACTGAATAATTTAAAAAAAAAAAAAACCAAACAAAACTCTTCACACCACGGAGCAGTATTATATTTTGTTGTAATGTGTGTGGATTCTGAGGCTTTGCTACAGTCTTTAAAAACAGTGCAATTTAAAAAGAAGGTTATTGTATGAAATTCACCTTGAAAATTATCAGAGCATCTTAAAACAGAAGAGAGCACAAATTACCAAAGGCAGCAACTATATTGCAGACTTGACTAAAGCCAACTTCATCAGCTAAGAAAATTTCTAAGCCTTTATTGCATATTAATAAAAGAAATCTTTAAAATTTTGAATATACAGCAATGTAAAATTTTTTTAAAAATATTAAACTCCTACTTCTAGCGATAGTTGGTATAATGAAAAAAAGGATGAGCATTGGTACGTCGAGCGGTACCAAAACACAGACTTGTTTCTGCAAAACACCAACACTGAATAAAAAAAGATGGCACAATCCTAGCAGGGTCTTTTTTTTTTTTTATACAAAGTTTTACGACATTACTCTAACAGTTTATTTAAATAGGATTTTAAAAGACTGCCTGCATCTTTTTACCTTTTGCTTTTAGTTCTGTCACTGTGGTCCCTATGTCTCTCTCTGTTCTTTTCACTTTCTCGTTCTCTATGCTTCTCTTTGCTTTTCTCCCTCTCCTTATCTTTTTCATGAGCCTGTTCTTCGCTTTTAGGCTTCTCCGTCTTTTTTTCTGGATTTCTAGTCTCTCTGGGGCTTTTTCCATCAGCAGCCCTATCACTGTGTGGAGATCGCAATCTTTCTTTGTCTCTCTGTCCTTCCTCTCTACTCTTCCTCTCTCTCTCTTTTTCCTGGTTTCTGTCTCTGCGTCTGTTTCTTTCAGAATCTTGCTCCCAGTATTTTTCATTGTTCCACTCTTTTTCATGTCTGTCTTTCTTTTGGTGATGGGACTCACTGTAAAATCTTTGTCTATGTTGATCATTTTTTCCTCTACTGAACCCTCTCTCCAAATGCTGTTCTTGTCTGCCCCAAGGATCGCTGTGGCGTCTTTCTGGTCTCCTACTGTCTTTACTCTGAAAAAAATTTTCTGGCCCCAAAAATCTTGATTGTTTGTGAGCCACTGGCAGCCCTTGTGCAATGGGTCCGGCATAGTGTGGTGGCTGACCTGATAAATGAGCTACTGGTGGCCACGGCATCATTGGATTTTGAGGAAAGCCAAAGCCGGGAGGAGGAAGAAGTGGAGGTGGTAAATGAGGAGGAAATCCAAACATAGGGTTGTTTTGTGGAGGGAAGTTATGAGGCCCAGGAGCTTGAAACTGAAATCCAGGAGGATTAGATTTAGGATGCTGAAAATTCTGCTGTGGAGGTCTAACAGATGAGAAGCTGCCACTTGTAATAGGGCTTGGGCCTTTGGAAATGAATTCAGAACGAGAAGAGTTTTCAGTTTCAAAATGAGATGAAGTTGCTGCTGGTCCTCTTCTAAACGAGTTCACTGTTTCAATGTTTTGCATCAGTGCATCTTCCTGCGAGTGTCTGGTATCCTCCGCTTGTGATGCACCTGCGTTATCTGCTTTGGCTGCAGTTGAACCATACTGCGTCTCATTGGCTTGTGCATCACTTTGATACGGGTTCAAGCCGCCTTCTCCAGAAGACTGTTTATTCTCTTGTTCCATTTGATCATTTCCTGAAGCGTTCTGTCGGTCTTCACTTCTGCTGACGTCTCCTTCCTTGTTTTCCGAAGCATTAGTCTGCTGGCTTCGCCCAGCTGCCTGTCGTGGGTCTCTCTTAAGATTAATAAATGGTGGTGATTTAGAGGTATTAGTAGTGGTACCTTCAGCAGAGCCTACATTAACGTTGTTCTCATTGGGTTTTTTCCCTGCATTTGATGAGGAAGAAGAAAAGCTGGAATTTGTGGTCCTTCTAACTTCCTGTGCAACACTGTCCTTGTCGGGTAACTGCCGCTTCGGGTCATTTTCTTTACTTTCTTCACTTTCTTTATTCTGTGACTGAGCAGATAAATTTGCTAAAAATGCTTCTGTGGAGACATCTGGAGGTTTTCCCTTCAGACTCAGCCCTATCAAAGATCCAGCACTTCTTGCAGAACTTGAGGTCCCTGCAGCTGCTGCATCTCCAGTTACAGTAGCATTAGCAGATTCCTGCAGATCATCCAAACCAGCCTTTGCTTCGCTAACTTCAGCAGTTACCTCAGCAACATCCATGTTTTCTTCTTTTAGGGCTGCTTGTTCATTTAATAACGGTATGTCTTCACTGGGACTCGCTTCCGACTTGCCGTGTTCATACACCTGCCCTGTTGTACCCAACAGGCTTTGGAGAATATCATCCACGGGCAATGGTTTATTTGCTAGCTCCAGAGTAGAAGGCTGATTTTCCCATCCAACCAGGACTCCAGGAAGAAATCTGAGAGGCTTCGGTGGTTCATGTTTGCTACTTTCTACCAATGGTTCAATAACTGCTGGAACATCTTCTATATTAGATTGCTGAGGTTTATTTCTCTGCTTGTGTAGCACAGTTGTGAAGGAATTAAAAAAATCATTTTCCTCCTCTTCTTCTAGTGCCAGCTCATGATGTGAGACTTCAGGTTTGTTTGGCTTGCTTTTCTTCTCTGGTGGCAAGTTACTCAACGTACTTTCAGAAGCTTCATCCACAAAACTACTAGTAACACTTGTAACAGCAGTAATCTGCCTCTTCATTTTCTGGCGGATTATCAATCCCAGTAATAAATTTGGTCGATGTATTTCAATCCCTGTACAAAATCGTAACAGCAATTTATCATCTCCATATGTTTTGGTTAAGGCAAGCATTTTAACAAAAATAACCCCCACACTCTTACAATGTATTACAGAAAGTATTCTTTTTATAACAATTGAAATTTCCATCATTAAACATAAGAAACAACAGTTAATAAAAAAAATAATATTTCCAACATAAAAATTATGACTTCAAATATTGCAAATTAAAACTGCTTTACGTACTCTATGGCCCACTATAACTTCCAAATACAGAATACAAGGCAGTTATATGGGATATCTAGTCACACAGAAAAAGCACAGAAGTTAAACGCTGTATTAGTCTAACACAGCTACCGTCTGCCAACAGTGGTAGGAAAGCACAAGAGGAAAAAGAAAAAAAGAAAAGAAAAGCAAATAGCACATTTGCAACCACAAAGTCTCCTAATCAATTTATGTTAGACATACTTCTTCAAAGATTTACTAAGAGTGACTTTCCAACATGCTCCCCTCCTTCCAGGAAGGCACTGCGTTGCAAGGTATACTAATAGCTATCTCTTCACTCTGTATTTTGTTCAGTATAATTTAGGTTCTTGCAATAAAAAAAGTTACAAATTGTAGCTTATCCTCTCTTCATTTCGGCCCTGCCTATCTCAAAAGAAGAAATCACCCGCAAATTTTTATGACCAAAATAAATGGATACAAAATAACTCGGGTGTAAGCAGAACAACTGAGAGCCATTTCAGGATCTTTTCTCCCTTGCCCACCTGTTTTTCAACTTTCCATGTCTCTTTTTTTTTTTTCTTAAGGGAGTTGGAACACTTGAGAAAAAAGGAATTGGTATCTTTCAAATAAAGAAAAATACTATTTTAAAGTTACAGTATCAATTTGGAATTCAGTGTGACCACTATCATAGTTCGCTTGCATCAGTGAATTTACTGAGATTGTAACCTACAAAGCCACCTGAGATAGAGGAAGAATGTAGTAAACATGAAACAAAGTTACACACCGTGATATTTTCAACAACGATATTTTAAAGTATCAGAATAATCTTACAATGGGAAATTAATGTCTTATCAAGGAAACTAATATAATGCTATGGAAAACTCATGACATGTTTGAACAGAATAGCTGGCATTTTTAAATTCAACTTTCTCTTATATTTCTGTTGTAAACTTCTTTAAGTAGCCTTACGATAATGAAGTTCTGTATCCCAAGCTGTACTTACCAGGCCCATCAAAAGGCACAAGATGATGTGGGACTTTATCTGAGGAACCTAAAGGGATGAGGTACAAATCTTTCACTTGCTTCATGTTATTGGCCGCGACACCATAGCGTTTTCTACTGCTGAAATAGGCAAACAACAATGCATAGGATATCTGATCCTCTTCAGTTACAGGGGTAAAGCGAACTACACAGATCTCCTGTGTACAATAAGAGAGAGAAAAAGACGGTCAGATACATTTTTCCATGAAGTTTTACCTGTTTTAGTGACTGCTCTTTATTTAAAAGCAGGGTTTAGAGGAGGAGAAAAAGAACGCAGAGAAAAACAGAGACAGAAGGAGCAATAACAGAGCCAAAAATAATTAAGGAAAACTGGAGCAAACAACTAAAAAGCATTTAGTATTAAAAAAAAAGAATTACAGTGCATGACAAAAAAGCCAACATTTTATCAGCCAGCTAAATGACAAGCTTTCAGGAAGCATGCCAGCTTCTAAGTAATTATTCCCCACCCTTAACATTACTAGAAAGCTTTATTTTGTAGCCTATTGTGTCTGAGAAATCCATTAATACTACAGGAAGACCAGTATTCTGATCCCAGAATTATGAGCAAAGCCCAGCACAGGAGTCGATGCTGTTTAATGGCTTGCTTAATGGCCTGGAAGATGGGACAGGAGACCCCCTGGCAAAACTGAGATGACACCTCATTAGGGGCAGCGGTCAGCATGCTAAAGAGCGTGGGCTGCCATTCAGAGGAACCTCAGCAGGCCGAAAAAACGGGCTGACCTTCATGAAAGTCAGCAAAGGCAAATGCAAAAATCTCACTCCGTCTCAGGGAGCAACCCCTTGCACCAGGACAGGCCGGGGACGGACTCGCTGGAAAGCAGCCTGGCATAAAAGGACACAGGGGTCCTGGTGGACAAGCTGAATGTCAACCAGCGACGCATCCATGCCAAGAAGGCCAACTGCATGTTGGGTGTCAGAACCAGAGAAGCCCGCAGGAAATGACTATTCCCGTCTATCCAGCACTTGCGAGAAAGCATCTGGAGAACACTGTCTAGTTTTGGGCTTCCCAGCACGAGGACAACCTGCACACAGTGGGACAAGTCCAGCAGCGGACCACTGAGATGGTTTTGAATACTGGAACGGTACCGAAACTAAAGAGTAACACTTGAGACATTGGTGGTGTCCAAACATTCATGATGAGTTACTGTCTCAAAGGAACACAAGTATTCTCAAACAAAAAAATTACAGACTAAGGTAAGAAAATAAACGCCATCAGCTGCCATCCATCCCATTCAACATAACTGTCAGTTATCTAATCTATCCTTACAGTGTCATGTATGTCACAAACATTCCAGGAAAAATAAAAAGATCTTTAGGGCGAATAGGTTGTATGTTAAACAGCAAGCCTTCCATGGGTAAAGTTCTTACCTTGGTCCCTGAAGCTTTGATTTTTTCTACATACTCCCAGACAGTGTGAGGAGATATCCTGCCACCTACTTGAATGCTATCAGGTAAATCCTATGAGAAAGGACAACAGATGTGTGCAAATCCTTCATACAGTGGCAAATCCTTCATACAGAGTATCTATTTCATATATTCAAAACATATTTAATTCTTGTAGTTCTTAAATTTTAATTTTAAAGTATCAATAGAAGTTACAACAGTAGAAGCAAATTAATTTATATTTAAATTTTGGTTATTTAAATTAGGATTTTCAGTGCAAATCTGTATTAGATTATTTATCATTCAATACTGCTCATCTATACCTTCCCCAAAATTATTTATTTCAGTAACATTAACTGCAAACGTAACTACTGTGCTCTGGAAACACTTGAGGTATCTGTAAGATCAAAGTGCTGTAAGAGCCTATGAAGGAACATAATAAACTTTCAGAATCTTAATTGTGAGGGAAAAACATAACCTACACACACAGGTATATATAGACATAAATTTGTTCTTGGATATTATTGAATTCCCTACTCACGAGTGAAAAAAACCAGACTTTCAGGATCATTTAGGAACACGTAAGAAAAACCCAGTTTTTTGAAATAAAGCAAAAGGGTTTTGAAAAGCACATCATATTCGTAAAACAATCCTTGAGTATTAAGGGGTACTGCATGCCCTGCACTTGACTGAAGATTTACAGCAAAGTAAAGATAATCACATTACTAGAAGACCTGAGTCCTTTAAATTAGAAAGCTGATGCATCCTGTGTCACTGGCAAGAAGCAACATTGAGCCTTCTGAGCTCTCCAATCTTTATTTTATGACACAAAGACAACTATTATAAGCAGTTGCACCCTTTTCAGCCTACCTTTTTCAGGCTCTCAGACACTGAAGAGAACACTACATAAACTTTTTTTTCCCCGCAGGGACTATTTTATTCTTATAATGGAAGGTTATGACCAGAACTGCCATCAGATTGGCAAAAAAATCACCCCTGTTAAGCAGGTTTCTGTTGTAGAAGGTGAGAAGACTTCTCGCATTGTCAGCGGAAACTACCAGCAGAAACTTCTCTTCCAAAAATTGGTATTGACTTGCTTAACGCTTTGAATTCAAAACTGAGCTACAGTTTTCTCACCTCTAATTCAGCAAATGGATGCTGCAGAGGTGGTTATTTCAGTAGCAAATTTTGTCCTACCTTTCCCTGCTGCTTTATACTACAGAAGAAGCTCCATAATAAACAAAAACCAGTTCAATATAAAACCAGCTCTGGAAATGCTGCTGCTCATCCTTAAGAAACAGCTTTCAGTGAGATGAAAACAAAACATTGTAAAATATATCAAAGAACTTGAATCCTGATGAACCACGGGTCCACGTAGGACATGAAACTGAAAAATACCTACTTACAAATACACACCATAACCCACGTCCTCCCACAAGTACTTTACTCAGTACAGCGACCATGCTCCACTGCCTTTCATCATTATACTATTATTAGCCTACAAGGTAAACGAGTCACTAAAGTTAATAAATGAATTTTTCATTCTTTGCAGTAAATATAAATACCTCCGTTAAATACTCAAAAGAGCCAGAAACTGGATAAGCCTTAATGACAAACTTTGCCACTGATGGCATGTTGATAAAGCCCTTCCAGATGAAATTCAGGCGTGCCAGAAACAGGCTTTCACATTCCACAGTACCAGGGGTTTCTGACCTAAAAAACAACAAACAAAAAACCCACTTTGTTTAGAACATGATATATTATGCAAGATCATGTAAATCATAATCTATCTTTGTAAAAGACATTATGTGTCATTAAGAATTTTCTTTTTCAGTTAAGCATACTTAAGGGTCAATGGAAAGAGACAGACAACCACGTTTCTCATCTTCCAATGGAGTAGATCTACGTGATGTGAAGGACCACCAGATAAGCAGCACATCACTGTATCTTTTGAGAATGGATAACTTCTTTAGTTCAAGAGCTGTTAAATGCTGCTGAAGACACACGAACACGCATAGGTGCTGCAGACCCAGTAAGATCTTCCCCTGCCACAGGGAGGGGGGGGAGAAGACAACATACTGCCTGCAGTCCTGTCTTCACCCCGCTTTCCCAGAGCTCCTACCTTTTGTTGCAACACTCTCCACCCACCACCTGCGTCCCCCTTCCCTTCCTTTGCCCCACAAGCTGGCTCCTCAACTCTTCTCACCCATCCATCACTTCCACAGCTGCTGTGGGCACCTCCTCCCCATTCCAATATCACCACCTGTACGAAACAGCATTTTTTCCCCCTTTCAAAAAAAAAAAAAGCCTCAGTTTTGTCAACAAAGCAGCTGCAAAGAATAAGTGGAAAGGCTTAAATAATTGCACAGGAGAGTGTTTCTCAACCTGAGGGTTTTCCTCATGGGAAAGGTTACAGCCACAGTTCAACATTTCATAGAATCATAGAGTTGGAAGGGACCTCTGGAGATCATCTAGTCCAACCCCCATTTCCCAACATGTGGCTATCAAAATATTCTAGGCATGCTGATAGCAGTTTTAAGCCAGCTGCCCAGTAGCACCAGGTGTTGTGCTGTTACACTAACACAGTAACCGACGATTCTGTCCACACTAGAAATGACGGCTTTGTGTCTTGAATAGCTTGCTGAAGATTCAAAGTCCACTGTCCTCAGTAAAGGATCCCACTGTCCTGATAAAGGCAGAATTTCAGCACAAACTCTGGTCAACTCTAAACAACCAGCAGTCGATGTTTTTGTATAAACTCCTCCCTCAAACCAGAAAAAAAACAGCCTCCTAAACTGCAATTCCTTCTTTAGTGGGTAGCAGAACGTGGAAGAAAACGGAGAGCTGACAGCAAATACGCAAAGCATCAGACAAGCTGCTCTTGGACTGTCATTTCCAGAAAAGTGTTGCTTTGAGACTTGAAACTAGCCTGATTTACCAGTGTAAATGCTCTGTTTAGGGTGATCTCAAATTCCCTAACTTTATATACACGTATATAAACACGCACTCATTCAAATGCAGCACTGTCCATACCACGTTCCTCAATAGCAAAATACAATATGAAATCTATATCCTAACTTTTTTAATATGAACTCACATGCCTTTTTAGACCTTGCTGCACCAGAAAACGTAAAGAAGTTTACTTTTCCCAAAACGAGTATGGGCTAATTAGAAGTTCGTAATCATAACAATATATGTAGTATTCTTTACATAGCAGCATAGCATCACTTACTCTGGCACAGAACCCCATTCCTAAGAAGAGGTGTACAACTTCAACTACACAAACGGATTAATGAAATGACATTTAAAAAACATTAGCTTTAGTCATAATAGCTTAACAAGACTAATAATGTCTTCCATTTAAAAATCCTGTTTCTACAGTTTATATTACTTTGGGAGAGGTGTGAATGACGATTTTGATGAGTCTTGCTTATCATCTTCCAGTAATTCTGAAGCCAAAATACTTGATGTTGAAGAAAGCGCGTCTGCGATGCTCTCTGCTTCGTTGTCTGACTGCTTCCGTGCAACTCCAACGGACACTTTCACTTTTTTCGCAGAAAGATCATCAGTAGGTGGTGCCATTCGGCCTACAGAGAATGAAATGCAATGGCTTTTATTTTTAATTAAAGAAACAAAAAGAGGATTTCCTCTGAAGACATGGAAGACGCACCAAAAATACTACATATTGCCACTGAACTGGGATAGGATAAAGAAATAATACATTTTATACATATTTATACAATATATAAATTTATACTATTGTATAAATATATACAACGTATACATAAATATTGCCGCTGTAGTGGGATAGGATAAAGAAATGAGGAATCAACAATAGCATTTACACCCATGAAAGGGATGTCCTTCTCATCAGTCTTTTTTTTTTTTTTAAACAGAAGACAAATTTATGCCAATAGCCTGTAATTTTAATATTGTCTCTTTTGTAAGTTATAACACTGCTTCCACATCTTTGTCAGCAAAAGACCCCATTTATTTACATCCTTGAGGTATACTGAGATTTATGACTGAAAAGCATTTCGCAAGCATGATGTATTTATTTTGAGATGCTTTTCAAAATTACCTATGCAGATTTTGCAGTTAAGATCAAAGAGATGATTTTTATGTTGACTTGTGGTGTCTGGAGATGCAGATTCATTTACTTCTTTATCTTTTTCAGCTTCCTCTGACTTCTCAAACAACTTCATATTAGGTTCCTAAGAAAACTCAAACACATTTCAGTTAGTTGGGTTTTTTTCTGTTAATATTCCTAATATTGCTATTCATATTGCTTGAATATTTTATGGTATTTTCTTCCCTTCAGAAATAAAACTCTCCCTTCAGCTATATAGCCTAAAAGGCTACCACAAAAATCTACAAACACATTAAAAGAATGAATTAGTATTCCTAAATATCTTTTAGGTGAGATTTAAAGTATTTTCTACTATTAGGAGAATTCATCATACAGTCACAGACACAACGTGGAAAGAACAAAGACACCAGGCCCAGAAGTGAAAGTCAGTAAAGATTAAAAAAAAATTAAACTCTAAACAGACCTAACATATAATTACAGATTGAAACAACAAAATCATAAACAAACCACTTTACAACCCTATTACCTAGGAACTAAATACACTGTGTTGCCACATTTTCTTTTCTACCTGAATTTCCATGACTTCCTCTTGCTCTTTCATTGGTGTTTCACTTTCAATTTCTATTTCTCCTTTGTGAGTAATTTTTGTGATAGGTCTTCTCTCAACTTCCCTCTGTTCTTTCTCGATCATTTCAATTGTCTGTAAAAACAGGAAGTTATGTTCATTTACTTCCATGCAATAACAATTGGATATCCACAAATGTAACAACAGAAAATAGGACTGCAATTAGGAAATCCTCGGGCGGGGGGGGGGGGGGACGACCACAAAAAAAACCAAACCAAGAATATATTCTTATTTTGCAAGAGTCAAATAGTTTCTTAAAGCAAATGCATAAGCAGCTGGTCTCACTTCACCTACAGTGCAGCAAGTACTTCTAGGGCATGGATTTAAACAAGTTCTAAAGCAGACCTTCAACACTAAATTTAAAGATAGGTAATTCTGACTTTCCAAAAGCTGAAGAAAAAAAAATGCATCAACTCTTTTCCCATAATACTCGGGACAACATTGGACATAAATATAGATTTCTATCATTTTTCAAGAGCTGGGTTTTTAGTACATAAACCTAATGCTCCACCTTAAAAAAACATTTAAATGTATTCTTAAAGTAATGGATATGCTAATTCTGACCAGCCCCATTGCTTTGCTCTCTTGCAAAAAATAAAACATCAACCATTATTTCTAAAATTACTTCTTAAAGCAAATTTCTCCTTCTTAAACCAGAAACAGTTTGTGTTGGCTGTCCCCAATATTTTAAGCCTGGTTTCATAAGGAAACAAGGATTCCACGATTGCTTTATCGGTCTGACAAATGCCTACAGTTACTTTTGAACACACTGGGGAAACTTAAAAAAAAAAAAAAATTAGCAAGTAGCAGTCTCTAAGTCTTGCTTACACAGGAAAATCAAAAATACAGACAAATGATACATTGCTATTTATTTTATATGTTGTATTCCATTTCAACTTCTAGAAATTCTGAAGTATTTCTCTGAAATATTTAGGACCCTTCAGTAATTTTTTGAGCAGCATACACTTTTCATAGAATCATGGAATGTGTTGGGTTGGAAGGGACCCTCAAAGGTCATCTAGTCCAACCCCCCTGCAGTAAGCAGGGACATCTGCAACTAGATCAGGTTGCTCAGAGCCTCATCAAGCCTGGCCTTGAACGTCTCCAGGGATGGGGCCTCCACCACCTCTCTGGGCAACCTGTTCCAGTGTCTCACCACCCTCATTGTAAAGAACTTCTTCCTAATGTCTAATCTAAACCTACCCTGCTCTAATTTAAAACCACTGCCCCTCATCCTATCACTACATACCCTTGCAAACAGCCCCTCCCCAGCTTTCTTGTAGGGCCCCCCTTCGGGTACTGGACTATAAGGTCTCCTCAGAGCCTTCTCTTCTCCAGGCTGAACAACCCCAATTCTCTCAGCCTGTTTTCATAGTAGAGGTGCTCCAGCCCTTGGATCATCTTCGTGACCCTCCACTGGACCCATTCCAACAGGTCCATGTCCTTCTTGTGCTGAGGGTTCCAAAGCTGGACACAGTACTCCAGGTGGAGTCTCACGAGAGCAGAGTAGAGGGGGACAATCACCGCTCTGGATCTGCTGGCCACGGTTATTTTGATGCAGCCCAGGATGCGACAGGCCTTCTGGGCTGCAAGCACCAGCAAGCACTTCTGGGCTGCAAGCACTTTTGCTTCGAGGCTGTTCCTCACAGCAGTGGAATATTGTTTTTGTATGGTATGTTTTCTGTATTTTATTGATGTTTATAAAAATAAAAGTAATGAAGATGTACTACAAAAGCTGGGCTTTAGGTATCTACAGAATAAACAAACTTCCCATGCCTTTCTAGGCCCCCAAAACGACTTCGAGATAATAGAATAATTCAACAAGTGTTTTTACATAGGAACTAGCAAAAAGTTGTTATGTTTTGTAAACAGGTCTAGTTGCAATATGCAAAGAAAAGGAAAAAACCTCAGGAACAATTAATGTTGCAATGCAAATCGCAGTTAACTGAGTCACTTATCACTGAACACTTTTTCATTCTGAGAACACAGCATTCAAGAGGATGAATTTCCATCTATTACATGTTACACTACCTGCTCATTAAGTTTTTATCAGAAATCATCTGATATAGTCTGATATAACACACAATTCCTAGTATCATAAAACCCAAACACAAAATGCACATGTTGACACAACCCCAATTTTGTGCCTTTCAGTTCTGTGAAGTGGCATGCATATAAATACAAAGATTCTGCCAACATAAACCCAGAGGATGTAAACCAAAACACTTGATGCTGTAAACTGGACATTGCTAAGCAGCTGCAGTTAACTTTCATAGGACTAACTGCCCAATCAACATGGTAATAGCTAAGCAAAAGGCATCTTCTATAAATATAATACAGCTCCTTATATTCCTGCTTCTGCACCTAAATTGGCAACACAGCTATAAATATAGCATGACTTTCTGTTTCAAGAGAAGTAATGCTCTAACTAACCTAATAAACTTCCTATGCTTTGTTGGGGTTTAGGGGTGGGTGGTTTTTTTCCCCCTTTAGACTGCCTTTCAGACTGGCAGATCAAGTCTTCAGCTTCAGGTTTACTTCTGGGTGGGTGAATTGTCATGCTCCATGAGTATGTAAGTTATAAAAAACACCAGCTGAGTTTGGTTTGTCCTAAGAGATCTCTCTCCCTTTCTAAGAAACTGTTGTCTATAAAGCTCCAGCCAGAGCTTTAAAATCTTGTTGGAAATACGGACAAAGAAGCCTTCAGCTCTTGAGACAGAAGAAAGAATGAGGAAGCAGCAACAAAGTTGCACAGCAGAGGAAAATGCACGGCTTCCCTCTTTCAGGAATTTACTACACTTCTTCCAGTTCTGTCTTTGGGTTTTTAATACCAAATACATTCTTAGAGATCCTCCTGATTAGTCAGCGTTGCTTTGTGCAACACACATTCTATTCTTTCTACATACGTTAACCTGAAAACAGAAGTTAAATACGCATAGGCAGTCAATCAAACAGCGTAAGTTGACAAATCTCACGTGTCTGTTTTCTCTCTGCCTCCAAGCAGCCAGTTCTTTGGAAGCCAGTTCTTCTGGGCTCATTTTTATTAGATGGTCTGGAGTAACCTCTCCTTTCAGGACTTTCTTAAATAATATCTAGAAGAAAGAAGGAAAGTTAAGTATTGATAGCAATGCAAAACCAGCTCGCAGCAGGAAATGAAGTAGAGAAGCAACATACAACATACTCCAAACAACTATACGGATCGTGTGGTTTTGTAGTTATCTCCCATTGTAGGAAGTCGTACTAGATTTTATAACATAAAAAGCTTAATTTCAGAACTCTATTTACTCTACATAACAGAACATATCAACATATGCTCTTACTGATCAGATGTATAATTAACTGTTGTTCCAAAGGAGAAAGTGAGTTTATGCCCACTGCAGCAGTAACTTGGACTTTTTTTTTTTTTTGTACAGGTGCAAATCTCTGGTATTATACAGCAGAAAGAAGCCAATATTAAAAAGGACATCCATCTATGCTTCTTGACTGACTGAACTGAACTCCTAGGGTAAAAAAAGCCCCACGTAATTTAGCAGGATTAACAAAGAGAAGCCAGTGACAGAATTTAACTTGTTCATATGACGTACAGTTGGCTAGCTGTAACAATATTACAGACAAAGCAGCTTCATCAGAGTAACTGATAAAAGCACAGAAGACAGAAGTTGAGGAGGTGAGTGTGATGTTGAATGATGGGCTCATAGAAAGCAGAAAAGAGAGTGAAAACCAAGCTTGAGAAATCTGGGTGTGAAAAAGCACAGTGGGACAAGCTCCTGGACAGAAACAACAATAAGTGCAGGAAGCAAGAAAGAGTTATGTGTTGGGGGACAGACACACCCAAACAGGGGTAAAGACAAACACTTACACTAAGCAAGCTATATTCACTACACTTTGAAACCCCACTATAAAAAGTACACTGGGAGCAAGAAGTTGAAGAATTAATGATGGGGAAAGAAGCGTAAAAGAACACAGAGAACACTGAGTGCACAGGAGGACAAACAACACCAAAAAGATGAGCGAACCTACAGAAGAAAAAAAAAAAACAAACAGGATAAACTGTGAAAGGATTAATAATGTATCTACATAGAAGATTTTTCCTTTAATCTATGGCCAATAAAGCATTTCTGTAAAGCACAACAGACAAATAATACATACTTTGTTTTTAGGATCTTTTAGATTGAACATTAAACTTCTGTATTTGTTCTTATACTTTGAGTCAGTGTCCCGAAAAAAAGAAAACAGCTCTCTTTCAATCCTTGTGGCAACTTTTCCTGCTCTCTCCTCAGGAATCTTTAAACTGGAGTCTGTCAATCTGTGAGAGAACACAAGGGAAATTACCAAATGCTTCCAAATAATTAATATATTTTTCCTCCACCTTCTGAAAGAAAATAATTACAAACACAAATTAATAGTTTCATTTAATAATATTTCTTTACCTTTTCATCAGGATTTCCTTAAGAGACTGCTTGACACTTTGTCTTATCTGATCAGCAGAAGGTTTGGAAGCTGGCACGGCTGGCAGGTGTGTTGCACTAATGGATCCTTTCTCATTTTTCTTTTTCTTAATTTCTTGTTTCTCATGAACACCTGTCAAAACACAGAGTTAAAAATTGTAAACTTCTCAAGCCACTGCTATGAGCTTTTACTGTTGCCAGATATCATGAATTTTTATTTTTAAACTGCTAAGAATTGACCTTCAAGGAGAAGGAATGGACTCACAAGGTTGTTTATTTTTTGTTTTCTTATTTGGTTTGGATTTCATATTACATAGATTAATCCAGAAAAAAAAACTCTTTAGCAGAAACAGACAGGACTTTTGCTCTTTGACTTAAGGTATTTTCTTCTACACTGAACCAAGATGACCAATGCTCATTAGCTTGATCTTAAGTAGGATTTTTGACTCTGAATTTTTGTAAAAGCACAAATTATTTTTTCAATGAGTAAACTGAGAAATAATATACTGGGAAGCACTTATTATAAGCATATTAAACTCTAAGATAGCACTTTTCATTAAACTTAGCATTTCTGTATGTGTTAGCCATCAAAGTTATTTCAATTATAATCATCTCAGCTCCTGATTCAGGTAACAGACACTCTTAAATAAGGCCATTATAAGGTTTGTGTCATAAATGATACAAATAGTGGCAATTTCTAATCAAATTAAAATCATTAAAGCAAAAAACCCCAAATTCCTTCAAACTTTAGTTTTCAGAGTGTCAACTGAAAGCTCTTTTGTCTCAGCTCGTGAACGTGTCACTAATTTAGAGCAGTAGCCTTGTATTTATGAAAGCAATGGGAAATATTAATTTATTCCCTTTCTACTCTAAAAAAAGAAACAAGCTGAAGACTGATAGAGATCCAACTTTGTGTCTGATGGTAAAAAGCAGTATTTCTTTTATTATTACTTTCACCTACTGAGTGCAACTTAAAATGCATTAATACCAGAAGCAAACTAACTGCATTTTCAAGCAGCTATAAATAGACAGATTTTCTTTTGCGTTGGGCAGACAGCGTGATTGGATCATCACCTCTCTTATTAATGCAACTAATATCCCTATCAAAATTACTGATTGCCCTTTTCTCACCAGCAAGGTGGAAGAGACCCGAGACAGCTGTTAGCCATTCCGCACTGTGATCTAAAGTATCCATGTGCTAGGCTTCTTAAGTAAAGCAGCTCTAATAATGCTTTTATTTGCTCAATATGTTATTTTTTTTTGCTTATCTCCTCCTCCAAAGGAGGATGAAGAACTGGACTAAAACCTTTCAAAAGATGTAGCCTGAGGGGGCCAGGGGAAATGGAAAACCCCCACATATTTAAATGACAAAGTTTCAACCATCTGAAAACACAGTTCCCTAACAGGGAAGTGATGGGCAACATTAACAATAAACAATGAAACTATGAGCATAATTCAAAGCAGTTAAGAGATTAAGACAAATGTGCTGCTTAATAATTTTATGTTAATTGTTCTAAATGAGACTGCCAAGCTTCCCCTCTGTTTAAAAATGATTTTTATATTAACTTCTATTCTGAAATCGTCACTGTAAAAATCTTCTTGTCATCCTCTTGTTCAATCAGTACATTTTAGAACAATTAAATTATTTCATGGATGCCAGAGACTCATTTTGCTCCATGCAATTTGCAGTTGGAAAGGATGTCAATTATTTTGTGACTCAGAATTTCGAAGTTGAACAACAAGGTATCTGAAGTCTACAAGATACCATTCAGTATAAAATACTTATTGAGATTTACACTGAACCCTGACATTTTCTATTGTTTCCTTCCACTAAAAAGAGTTTCTAGAATGTATGAGCATTAGCAAAAGACCAGAAGAACATATTTTTTTTTTAGACAAGAATTCCAAGCTCGAGTTTAGGAGATAAAGACACAGTTCTCACACAAAATCTCATTACCTTTGCTGCTGAGATTTCAGTCACAAATTAATTTCCTATTACCATGATCTTAGAAAAATAATGCTTTCTGGAAGGAAGCTGGGGAGGGGACAGAGGTTTCTGGGAGGGGAAATATGTCCCTTCATCCTTTCAAATAAAATTTAGATGAAAATCTGATAGCTCAGTGTGCAATATAATATTCCCCTTTGAAATGAGCTGATAGAATTATTTGTCAATTTGTGGAAAAGACATCAGTAAGTCAAAGGATAGTTTATATAGCAATTAAAAGACTTATGTACATTAAGTTTTTCATAGTATTTTATGGAAGAGTATTTCAAAGTTTTCTGCAATGTGAAATAAAGTTTAATACAGAGATGTCTTTGTGTACTTTTTCACCCATTCTTGATTACGGGAGCACACCCTAGTATTCAAACAGGAATTATCTGCACATCTACACAGGAAACATTTTACCTGCGAAATTGAATTTAAAGAGAAATGAGAAATAAAGATCATAAACATCATGGGAACAAACAGCTCTCCAGATCACCATCACTTACACTACAATACGTGCTTTGAAAAACTGATACTATAAAGAAAGTCATCATCCTTCACCATACGTATACGTGAATTATAGTGTAGAGTACTTCACCAAACCTCGCTACCTGATTTCGTGGACCTTTCAACCACATTAAGGGATTCTTTATTTATTTTTTCACTTTTATCGTCAGGGGACCGCCGAGGAATTTGAGCAGTTTGTGATCCTTTTCGAGCAGGAACATGTTGCCCTTTTTTAGTATCCGAGTCTCTGGACTCGGACAAGTTCTTCCCATCACCAGATTCCTGAAATAAATATTTACACATGTTAGCACACTACTGAATGCTACAAAGAACCACTATGTAATTACCACGCACATTTACACATTAGCATGCTACTGAATGCACAATGAACCACTACGTAATTGCCACATATTTTTCCCATTTTTTTTTTTAAGTATACTGTATAATGAATCCTCTGGATGTATGCACCATCGTATATTTCTAAAAAATTACTAAGCAATATCCCAAATTACTGCCAAGTATTCCTTAACAATCTCTTTGAAATATTGGCCAAAGACACATCACAGGCAATTTGCAGTTAAGCTCTATATTGAAAATCACTATGTTTTCAGCTATTTTAAAAGGTCCGGGATACCAATGAACATCCCTTAACCAGTTTTAGCCATGCATCCATGGGAAGTCACTTATGATTAGAAAGTACATTTAAACCAAAATTAAACACCATAGCTTACATGTCACAATTACAACACTGCTATTCAGAAATAAGACAAAAAGGATTACTGGTCATTGAGTTATGATGAACATGATGCTGCATACTAAAATATTCTAAAGTATTGTAATAAAAACATCTCACTGCTCTTGCAAATTATCATTTGGTTAGTAAAATGAGACACACAGAAAGCAGAAAGGCCCTAACTAAAATGTCAGGCGTTTTCTTCTATGTACAATCTGTAGTTAAAACACTCAAAACTGGAATACTGTTTTCATATTGTTCTACAGATATTTAAAAGATCTGCATATATCATACAGCAAATTGACAGATGTCCTGTAGAAGTGTTTAGAAATCTGAAAGAAAAATGCACAAAGTTCTCCACCATTTCTATATACAGCTATATGCACAGGTGTGTTTACACACACACCTATGACATGCACATGACCCTGCTCAATATGAGAGAAGTTATCATCTCAAAGGAGTCAAGCCAGTTAAAAAATGAAGCGACTCTGAAAATAATAACACAGGAGTTTTAAATTAGATTCATATAAATGTTTGAAACATGGTATTTTAAATGGCAGGGCGTTAAGAGAAAACTCCTTCTACCCCCAATAATTATCAGAAGTTAAATAAGACTCACCCGTCTGAAGATTTTGACTTTGTGCTTCCCAGCGTCCTCAGTTTGCTTTGTTTTTTCAGTTGTTACATTTATATTACAAGTAGGTGTTTGCTTCGACATCCCCGGTTTTTCACACTCAATTGCTTTTTCTTCTCTATGGATTTCAAGTTTCACTTGCGTATCCGGTACACTTTGATCAAAACACTCCATTTTTTTGTCTTCTTCAGCACAGCACTTCACACACACATATTCTTTGTCTTCTTCCCCCATCTGCTGCGCTTGAGAAAGACTCAGTCCAACACAATCACCATGAAACCAATCATCACATCTACCACAGCCTACCATAAATCTGAAAACAAAATAAGACGTAAGTCAGTGTACAGATGATGAAAGAATATACAGCAACTTAAGCAGAATGTACCGATAGTTGTTTTGATTTGTGCACCTCAACAATACCTTCTTGCCTGGGAAGTGATTTTCTTTGCAGCTTTACATCCACCTCCAGCCTTACGACATGGTATGATCTTCCTGAGAAACAGGTTTTTTTGCCTTTTTGCCTTTTGCAATAGTCCAAGAGAATACCATAACCTCATTACGTGTTCCTGTAACCTGCCCCCAAATCCTACCAACAGGATCTTGTCAGACTACTGTTTATAAAAATTTGATTAGGAAAAAAAAAAATCCACAACTCGCAAAACCAGTAAACTTTTGTTTGAAAATTTTCCTGCAAGAGCATATCATCTTTGCTTTCCTTCAAATATGATCATCACCCTTACAGCAGAAACGTATCAACTACAACCTTCCATAGAAGAGACATCTGAGCGCTTTGACAAATACGACCAGCACAGAAACATCAAGATATTCCAAACGAGTTGGTATTTTATATCACATTCCTTAGACAGTTATTACTTCATTACTTCAGAAAGTTATAGAATCATAGAATGGTTTAGGCTGGACAGGACCTTAAAGATCATCTAGTTCCAACCCTACGGACTCTTTACTGGTGAATATGGGACCAGGAGTTTGGCTTCCAGCTCCATCTGGCTAGCCTGCAGTGACTGACTGCCTCGTCTTAAATTAGGTACATGCCGCTCTTGTGTTGCTCAGCTATTTTATTCAGAGCCAGCAGTTACCTAAAGGATGTTTCAAACACTAAAATGAGTATCATTTAAGGGACACTTTTCATCTTACAATCACTTAAATTGTTTAACTATTTTGACAGTAAAAGTAACTTTACGTACAGATTTTCAAAGTGTTGTAAAGATCACTCGATCTAAAATAAAACCGTAATTTCTGACTATTTTACAGAAGCATTTTGAAAACTGCATTAGGTATCAGTACCACCTAATTGCACTGAAAGGTACAATTTCCAGTGGAACTATTTTGGAAGGATGGGGAATTTCAAAGTTAGACAAGTTAAGCACCTCAATTAACCTATTTCAGGAGACTTAATTGCTAGTTATTATTTTTTACAATCCTTTCTTATAAGAATTAATCTAGCATTGTTATGAAAGATCTTCTTTCGAACGACATAGGAAGATCTCTTGCATTATCCACTTATGTTCTCTTTCCCTTTTATAACTTTTTTGATTTATACTTACATAAAATATATTAAATATATCAACTGTGATATATTTTGTCTGGATGAAGAACATCCAGAAAGACTGAAAGTGTATTATGAAAAGTGCTAGTGGTTTGTTAATACTGAAAAAATTACCAAATTATTAGTTTTTAAATTTCACAGAAGACAGACCTGATTTACAAAGAAATGCAATCAAATGCTGGTTGTTTCAGCAATGTATTTAACAAGCTAAATACATTGTCCTGCAAACCCTGTTTCTTTAATATCCTATAAATCTTTTTCATAAGATAATTCTAAGGAAGATTATTCCTAAAATATGTATGTTCCCATTAAGGCTAGGATCTGATGACTTACCTACTTCACAAAACCATATAAATACTACAGAACACACTTAGAGGAACTCTCATTCACCACAACTAGATGAACAGTCCAGAGCGCCTGATGCAGGTACTATATTCAAGAAGCTACAAGTATCTCAAGAGATGAAATATTTGTGTAGCAGAAAATGTTAGAAACATAAAAGAAAGAAAATATTGTGCCTTTATGTTCTGTCCTTGCTTACCCAAAATAAATCAGGATTAAATTCTGCTGAAGTAAATACCATTTTGATGCAAAATGAGAGTGAGAAGCTTTAAAACTCCAACAGTTTGAGAAAAAGGTCATTTCCAGCTTCACTAGCCTATGATGCTGTTTGCTAGATTTGATGAAACCACTTCTTAATCTAGTTTGTGAAGAAAACAATTTTCTCTTCTTTAATTTTCTTTTTTCTGAGCTGCAAGTACATTTTTGGTGTTAGTCATGACTAGCAAACAGTATCTGCCCATCTATTCAGTAGTTCCAATTAGGAAGGCAGAAGTTCCTTCACATTTTGTCAGTACCTCAATCTTTTCAGATCCACGTTCCAGCAAAGGGAAGACACAAGAAAGGTAACATTGGGGGACAACTGCTTCCGATGGTCTTAACAGAGTAATACCGTAACACTCAAACACAAGAGGCAAACAAGACAGAAGCGATAGGACTTTAACCGAAAGTTGATTACTCCTTTCTGAGAGCCTACAGCCAAACATGATGCAGAAAATACAGTGCGAGTGCCTATTTCACAACTTCAAGGATCCACAAGAGGATACTTTACATAGGTTACATCTCTCACCACGGCAAGAAAATATTAGTAAAGCTTTGGGAATCCCAAAACTGGTTACAAAAATTCCAAACATAAGACGTTCTACAGAGCTGAAATAAGATCAGAGCATACAGTCAAGTGCTTCTTGCTTAAAGGATATTTTAGTGTACTAATAAATGAATGCCTTTTAGTTAAAAATAGAGGAAACCAAGAATAGTCTTGAAGCCACAGCTACTACTTGAATTTTTATTAAAAATATAGGGGTTTTTTTTCCCCCTCTTTGGAAATTCAGGCATTGGAGACTAATTTGTTAAATGAGCAAGGCAGACTGCAACCTTTAGCAACCAAAACAAAATTTTGATTATATAGAACACAAGACCAAATTTGCAAAAACGCAGAGATTAACTCCGGAGACTAAAATACACAAGATGCTGCACATCTTCAACTTTAAATTGACAGCACATGGAATTTTTCAGCTTAGCTCACACATAGTAAGTGGGCAATAAGGACAGCGTATGATGAGTAAAGCACCAGATAGTCATCCATTCTTACATCTTTATTTTCAGGTCTATTAAAAAAAAAAAAAAGTAAAAAACTTATACTGAATTTGGCTCAGAAACAGACCATTCTTCCCTAAGAATGTACACCAAGATGGACAGATGTCATTTAAGCCATCTTAAGCAAACTACTGAAGATGGAATACCCATGTGGCTTCATTCCAGTCTTCACAATAAGGTTTCAATTACACGATATTTAAACACACACAATAAAACTTCAGAATTCAAAAACTAAGACTACAAAGACAATCTGGAAATGTCCATGAAGCCTGTACTATAAAACAGGATGTAGTGTTTACAATTGTCTTGCTTAAACCTAATTATACAAAATGGTAATAAAAATACTGGTGCTGCCTGCCTAAAAGATTCACTATTTCTACTAGTATTTTCACACTAGTCAACTGCAAGACCGTGACTTCTGAGGCTGGGAGAGAACATACTGATTTTGATACCAGTAGCATAAATAATCCTTTTTACCACAAGGCCACTTTTACATCTTTGTTTTGCCCATCTGCACACAAAACACAATTATGATTTGTAACAGCAATTACAATGGGGTAATGGGCAACACTCAAAGACTAAAAAGAGGAGTCAAGGGAAACTGAAGCCTGGCTTGAAGGATCAAGGATGTCCTCTTGCACAGCTGTCAGAGTTGTGACTGAAGAGGTTCTGATATCTTGGACTATTACAACACCAAAGTTTCTCACTGTAGATTGCTTCAAGTTTGAAGTGCAGGAGGTTTTAACCATGTTGTAAGGCTGGGTTACTCATGGATGTAAAGCTGAAAGAGAAAGAAAAATTTATTTTAAAATATTACATCATGCCACATTCAACAACAGAATTGCTTTCACTGGACTTGAATATAAAAACAAAATTTTGTTCAAGAAAAATCTAAAAAGAGCTGACAGGTGACAGCAGACAGTACTATAGCTCTTTGGACCTTTGCAGAGAGTATGTTATTGTTTCATTCATTTTAAAGAATCCTCTTGGTAGTCCGTGCATTGGCATGAAAAGATGCACCTTAAAATCAGAAAGTAATAGATGATACATAAAGAGAGAGACAATAATTAATGCAAGCCTTCCACAGCCTCTCTTAGGTTTGGGAGATTTTCTTTGGTGTGTTATTTTTAGTAAATTCAATTCATCTGTTAGATGAAAAACTCAGGCTTGGACAATTTATTTTCAAAATATACATGCCATGTTTTAAAATTAATTTACATGCATTTAACTTATGTAACACAAGCAAGTTTCCAAAGAAATCCATTACTGTGAAATAGGATTTTACAAGTAAAATGGGCATAAACCATCTTATTCATAAAACAATTGTTTGTTGTAAAGCTGTCAGAATAGTTAGTGTGGGCCAGTAATCAGGATTTTAAAATTAATTAATTATGTAAGCTGCATCCCCACAGAAAATCATTTACTTCAGAAATAATTGCGCCTCTCTAATCCTTTGCATTTGTAGTACATAGCATAGGGAAAACATGGTAGAAGGATTCAAATCTTAAAAAAATGCAAAACTTAAACTACTCAAAATGACACCCTAAGCCCAAACTCACCTAAGAGTAAAACCACTGTTCACATACTTTTTAAGAACTTCAGGATTAAAAGCATGTCCCACATCTGCATCCACCCCCTCTTTAATGGCACTGTTCACCAATCTTCTATAAAATCTGTTGTAAATTTGTATTAACTTTACAACTGTGCCTCAGCTGCATCGATGCTACAGCCCAGTCAATGTTAAAAGCAGAAACACTGCATGGAGGCAACTGTTTTTCTTTCAGCTAACAAGGATGTTACTAGTGGAGAAGACAGGCTCTGATAAAGCTGTAGTGAATAAATTCCACATCAGTGAACTAGTATGGGCTCAATCAAAGCTCAAGTGAAACAAGTGTTTGTCCAAAAAAAAAAAAAAAAAAAAAATTCGCACTACTTTGTCAGAGCACGTATACATGAGCACTTTCTCGTTTGCATTTTTGTGCAAGTCTAACACAGGTGACATGATTTTTCAGGTTTCGATCTTCTAGAAACAAGAACAACCTATCTCCAAAGAAACACTATCAGTCTCTTTACACAGAACTTGCAGTGTAGGAAAAAGACACCATAAACTTATTTCCTAAGTATTAAATTTCAATAACCCATCTTTTATGTAATATAAATTTCTTTTTTTCCTTAAAAGCACAATTTTTTTTTGTTTTTCATATTACATGAACCTCTCCAAAAAGGAAGCAAGCAGGGAGACAAGCAACCTATGCTCTCTGAACTAAAAGCGAATGCACGAAACGAGCCCAACAACAGGAAAATCAAAATCACTGAAGTCCTGAAAAAAACTGGTACAATACAACTCCTAACGTTAACTATACATTACAGGAAGCTCAATTACCAGTGGGTTCTACACACATGTGGCATCTTGCAGGATCAGGATCATAAGTTCTATAAACTACATATATATATATACACACACACACATATTGTATATCATGCTGTCTATTTGCCAGGCTCCCTAATGGTACTAGTATTAATAATAATCTTACCAATACTGCAGCAGAGTAATATAATCCATATAAAAACCTACTAATAAAATGGTACCACTGTAGATATAAAACACAGTGGAGTCCTTCCATTCTTTAACTATACATTACAATGCTATTTTGTTTACACTGGCATTCAGTTTTTCTACAGCTGTGGCTGGACACAGATGGCAGCTTTTAATGTTGCAAGTCTCTTCATGGTGGAAGAAAGCAGTAACAGAGGTAGAAAACTTAAAAGCATTGTCCATGACTGTGAATTGATGACATCTTGCCTAATCTCCAGTTTAACATACTCACACTATTCAATGAACATGTACTAGAAACTAAGGCATCATAATTATCCTAATTACTGTTTCTTGTGAAGAATGTTGTCACAACAATGATTCATTTGCCGCATATGCATCTACCCTTAAAAAATACACACATGTAACTTAAGGGTGGTTATAAATTCGGAGGCTTAATTTCCTTTCTGAACCATTCTCTTTTGTATTGGCTGTAAAAATTATATAGTTGCCTGATTCCAAAATAGTTCACTGAAGTATTAGCACTATTTAAAAAAAAAAAAAAAAAAAACCACCCAACAATCTCCTAATAATCTTTATTACAGGAAAAAAAAGTTTTCAGATTTTTTTTTTTTAATTTCATCCATCAGCCAAAGTAATTTTCTGTATTAGAGTTGTGCAGAAACTTTTTAGTGACTATATTATCAGGAATACTATATCTTAGCTAAATCAATTCCTGCACTTCCAAATTAATTGCCTTCTACAATATTAGTAACTTTTCCTCTATATATCCCCCAGCCTATACAAAAAAACCTTACTAGAATTGTAGAAATCAAAAGAGGAAGTCATCAGCAACAAATTAAAGCTGTAGGCTTCCCTCGTGATATAATGCTTCCTATAAAATTTGCTTAGAAACAGAATATCCAAAGTTACGTACTATGAATTATTAATCGGAAATTGGTGGAACTTCTTCCATTAATGATGATAAGAGTGAAGACAAGGGAGACAATCTGCAAAACGTCAGCTATGTTTTGTCTATCTATACAAGAAAGGAGTGAGTTCAGCCCTCCAGCCTACAGAAAACTTGAACACCTGGAGTCAAAACTGGGCAAATTTGTAACATGAGCCTTTACATCATAAGGATGGATGTGATGCATACACGAAGAAATCTTACATTAGCAGATTTCTCAATGTCTGCAGAGCTACTATCTAGCTCTATGCCAAGAAATCAAACATTATTTTTTGTCTTCAACTATCTTTAAAGATCTCCATTTGATCTGTCTTCAGGAAAATTAACTATTGTTTGTGACAAAGTTTAATATTTTCAACATCACTTGACCTCATTAAGAAGCTGAGGTAGTAACTTCAGTCTGTAACATTATCCTATGTGATATGCACATCTATACACATACATATGTTTAATCTGTAGACAGATGAATGAAAATTTATGTGTATGATTTATGCTCTTAGCTGATGAGAAAACACCTGACAGCAATATGGGAACACAACAGCAAAGTCGAGCAAGTTGAAAGCAATACTATGAGTAACAATAATTCAAACTTGGTGCTGAAAATAAAAAAAACACTGTTTCAGATGTGCTGAAATTACTAAGCACAAAAAGTTACATTGTAATTATCTGACTTGGCCAGAAACCTAAGGTTTAGTTTTCATTTATTTTTTAGTTATTATTTTTTTAGTTATGTTGCAAAGGTAAATCTCTGAATGGGAACTGACATCAAGCAAACCAACTGAAACAATTAGTCCTAAAGCCAAACATTGACCACCAAGTGAGGGGTAATGAAGATAAAAAATACAAAACAGCTACATTGGTTCCAGTTTATAAGCACCAAGACAAGGGGAAAACAGCATGAGTAGTCACTGTTCAAAGCTCAGGTGCCAAAGAATGACTATCTATTAACAGAAAAAAACGGGCACGCCTCTTATAAAGCAAGACACATGTTTGTAAAAAAGGATTCCTCCTTTCCCAGCCACATCTGTTGCGTCTGCACTACGAGGTAAGCATACTTTAACATGGTCAGCAAATTATTGCATATATTCCTAGAGACATAAATTGACTCCATTTGTCATGTGCTGATTCTGAAATAAGACAACATACAAGTACCATCCTCCTCCTACTGTTCTTCTAGGAGGCACAGGGAGATTGCTCTGGGGCTGTGAAAAGCCTACATAAGCATCTCCCTTTGGGGAATCTTTACACAAACAAGGCTGATGAAACAACCTCCACACATCATCTTCGACCTGAATCAATTTTCCAAGCTCAGTATTACATTAACAAGTTAGTGGCTTTGCATTTTTGCAGAGAATACAAAAAGGTTCAAGTGACTATTGTTTTGCAGCCTGAATTCTAAAAATATTTCATTAACATCACATACTGCAAAGCTCTTACACACATTATTTCCCTACTTGGGGCTGCGACTTCAGTTCCAACTTCTTTTTCTACAAGTAATTTGTACCGCAACATTGACAAAAATTTCCAAAGTTTAGAGAATGATAGAGCAGGATATAAACACAAATATTGTTTCAGATCTTAGCTCTGCCTTTGACACTTGTTGAACTTACTGTCTTTTGACAATACCTGTGTCTTACACTTTCTCCTTTTCTCCTATACAATGAACAGAGGGGGAAAAAAAAGGAACAGGCTGGCCAGCCAGGCCATTACAAAAGGGAAGCAAAAATTCCTTGAAAAACAATCCACAAAGTGAATGTAAAAAACACCTTATCATTACAGTAAATTTCGGCAGTTTTGATGTTTTTCCAAGTGATAAAAGTGAACTCTATGTTAAGCTTGCTTTTTTTTCCTCACTGCACTGAAAACGTTTTCTTGTTCTTGCACCAATTATTATAACCCCCAAGTTTTGCTTCCTCTTGTATCTTAGTGACATCACATGACTCACATGAAAGACTCCTTATTTGCAGCATACAACTACAAAATAAATTAATCTGAACAAATTTAAACTTCATTTTTTAGAATAGCGATGATAAAAAGCGCTGGACTGACAGTCTTAAGTTCTCTATTATTAAGTATGGGGCTCCATGCTGCAAGCTTCCTCACTCCACTAGTGTGCCTCAGTCACATTCTATATACAAGAATTCTGTGTTTATGTACTAAATATCTTTCTACATTTAGTGAATCTGATCTTTTCCCGCTGAAACTCATGGCTGCGTCAACAGCTTTGTTACACTGACATATTAAAAAAAAAAAATCTTAACAAGACTGACATTACAAAGTCGAGGATACCAGTAATCACCATCTGTGGCAACTCACAGGCGCTCTCAATCCAACCTCAGCTGGTGATCTGTGCATTATACTATTCTTCTAGCAGCAGTAAGAGCTAGCGGTGCAAAATTGGTTCGTCGCATTTAATCCTATATCAATGCATAGTACGTATATCTCCTATAGTGTTACTTTGACTCTATAAACTAAAATAAGATTTAGTTCTGCCTCACTGCTGTATCTTTCCAGTATTGTCTAGATCAATTTAGTATTAAAAATCAAGACTTTCTGAACTCTAACAAAACATTCAGAACAAGAAAACCCATAGAATGTTTGCAAAACCACAAAGAAAATAGGAAGAGTTCAACTCAAAGCTGAATTTTTAACAGATACCAAGCACTTTAAACTCCCAATATGCATATTTTGCTTTAAAAATATCCACATAAGCATTTTCGTATCAGCAAGCAGCCTTTCTGAATTTAAACAATACATTGTAATACAGGCCACCCATGTACTTCTACCATTGTGGTAACATATGAGATGATAAAAACTAAGGAAATGGACACTGCATAAAACTAAATGCTATTATAGAGGTACAAATGGTAAAGGGACCGTCATAACAATAAAAGAATTAAAAAAAAAAAAAACAAAAACAAAAAACACACAACAATAACACACAAAAGCACGCAGAACTAAGTTTGAGTGCCCCTTCAATTGGGGAATTCTCACCACTCAGGCAGAGCAAACCTAGCCTTAATTCTTTTAATAGGCCACATTGATGCAGTTACTATAGCTGCACAGTAAATGGATTTCATGTATTTGTTTTTCTAATATGATGTAAGTCAATAAAACTCACAAGGGCTCTTATATACAAATCAATGCTATAAAGAACTCGGGCACCAAAGGTAATTGTTCCGTATTTCACTCTGATATACGGAGCTCTAAAGCACACTCACTGAAAATTACTATTAAAAGTTTGTCTCACATAAGCAAAGAATCAATCAGAAACATCTTTAATTTGAAATGAATTTAAAAAAAAAAAGGCTGCCACGTAAAACTGCAATTATGAAAAAAAAAAGTATTGGAATCACACTTCTACTAGATAAAAGTCACGTGCAAACAACTATTTGATATTTTTTTTTGTTGATGGTGATCCTTCAACTTAAAGAGGTCTCCGGAAATAAGGAAATGACAATCTGGAACACAGACATCTTAGTCTCATTTCTTTTCTATGAAAAAAAAGTCAAGTTTAAAGTACATATTTTAACAGCATAGCAGAATTATACATTCCTCAAAAAATATATTGATATAATAAAACACTTCTAGTAAAATATTTTGACCAAACTAGTTTCTAATGCTCTACTTAAAGACAAAAAAAAAAGTGTATGAGTGCAAAGGAAACTAATGGACAGTATAACAGACCCACTTTCATTACAAGGCTATGCCTTTTCATTTTGGCACCAGCAGTATGAAACATTTGGCAAAAGAGGAAAAAAATTATCTTCTGAGACGAGTAATAAATTCTTCAGACACAAAGCCACACACACCTGTTGCCATGTGGCTTTTTGCAAAAGCCACACTGCTTGTTGGGCACCCAAACATATTTGCTTTCACTAGCAGAGGTATGTTCCAAGCCTTCCCGTTTAACAGTTGAAATGTTATCTGGAATGAATAACGGAGGTTCATCAAGCGAAAGACTTTTGCTACTTCTTCTCTGGCGAGGTTGGAGATTCTTATCGATTCTTCTTGATTTGTTTTTTTCTTTATCATCCTCCTTCAGATGTTCTACAACAGGGGGATCTTTTGACTCTGCCTCTTCCTTTGTGGAGCTGTTCGTTTTTAGCGCAGTTGCAAGCTGTTGTTTCTGACCCTGGGTTTGCTTCTGACCAAGATTTGAAACATGCCCTGATAAGGGATGCACAGAGTGGTGGGTGTCTTTAGAACAGCTTTGATGAGTAGGAGATTTCTCACTTGTTCTTTGAATCGATGACTTCTGTACTTGCCCAGAAGCCTGGACTCGGGGTATTTTCTTCAGCATGGTATTGGTCTGCTTTTTTATGGTCACCCCTGAAACGGAGCTCTTTGCTTTCAAACCCAGATCGGACTGTTTCTTCCTAATTTTAACTGGATTATTTGGATGCTGATGACTCTCTTGCTCATCTGCATTCCGCTTCAGACTTGCTGAAGATGGACTGTGAAGACCTGAAACAGTAAGACCAGCTCGTGTTCTTGAACGTGTTATTTCTTGTTGCACTGTACCTGATTTCTGTTGAGTACTTGCAGTCAGATTTTGCTTATTCTGTATTATAGATTTACTATGCCGGGGCCTAATGTTCTTTTCACATTTTGATGAAATGTTAATTTGTTTATCATCATCCTGAAATTTTGATGCCTCAAGGCCTTCTACTTTAGTACTGCTGACCTGCTGCTCTACATTTTGGCTTTTTTGGTCCAGAACAGTGCTATCTA
Organism: Rissa tridactyla; assembly: GCF_028500815.1. Taxonomy (NCBI): domain Eukaryota; kingdom Metazoa; phylum Chordata; class Aves; order Charadriiformes; family Laridae; genus Rissa; species Rissa tridactyla. The sequence goes on from NC_071468.1 coordinate 97,846,904, forward strand.
AAATGCTATTTCCTGTGTCAGCAGAAGTAAACTCTTCACTTTTCAAGTCTTTATTATTAAACTCTGTACTGTCCAATAGTTTCTCAGATGAAGTTACAGTTTTCTCCACCCCCTTATCATCTATAGGTTCTGTTACACATTCTTTTACTGACAATGTGTTTTCATCAGGAACTTCCACATTGTGGGAACCTAAACTACAGTCAAGCCCCTTTTCTATAGAGCTGGACAAATTTGAAGCAGCCTCACAAATTTCACTTGGATTCACACAAACACTAGATGGATCATTAGCTTTTCCAGTTACCCCACTTTGATCATGCTCTTCTGTTTTCTTCTCTGGTTCCTCTGTTTTATATTCAGTCTTTTCTCCTGAAGAAGTTTCAGAGCCCATTGAATCAATCACATCATTTGCTTCATTTTTAACTGCAGTAATTTCAGTATCTGCAGAGACTGAACAAACTGTCTCAGCATTCCCAGATTCAATCTTTGTTGCAACCTCTGTTATTTCCTTTGACTCTCCAGGAGAAGGAGAACAGGCTCCTGCTAAATTAGCACAACTTAACTCTTGGGATGTTTCCTCAACTTTTGCCTGGTTAAGGGTTTCGGATTTTATTTCGTTCACCTCTTCGGGACCAGGAAGACATTTTGTATTACTTTGGGATGCTGTTACTGCTACTGGTGTTCCTTCTGTCTGTCCTGATCGTCTTGTACTACGCCTAACTTCTTTAGGCTGCTCTGTTTTCAAGGGCGCAGCGACATCCGTCTCTTTAGCTGGACTTCTCTCTTGTTTCTGTCCAGTTTTTGGAGCAGATCCACTTTTTACAGATGATTTCTTGGTACTAACAGGAGGTGCAACGTTCGAACGCTTGGCCAGGGTGCTCTGTCGCAAACTCCGAACTTGTTCTAGGAGGGGAAAGAGAAAATGTCTTAGGCATACTGCATCCTCCTCTTTCCAAACACAAGACTTACCTAGAATAGAACTGATTTAGCCTGATTTAGCTTACTGGACACAGAAAGAACTTAAAACTTAGTTGTTTACTAAACTTAAACAAAAACCCACAAGCTCTCTCTACTTTAAAAAGTTGTAAGTTGCTTGCATTTCAATTTTACACTGACACAGTTTGGATGTAAAATCACATTTTTCTAATGGCGATAAAAGTTCTGAATAATATATATAAAACAGAAGTGATGATAAAAAGACAATCAAAACCCACTACTTTTCTACCACTCAACTTTTTCTACCTCAAGTAAAAATTGCACAGGTTATATTTTGATTAGAGTATAGCTTTTAGAGAAGACAGTATACAAATTTGAGATGGAGTCACATTATCACTTGACAACATCTCTTACATTTTCTAAACAAGAAACCATTCCAATGCATTTTTAAAAAGCACATTCACCAGCTTTGTATCCCAGGTTCTTATTTAAATTGACTTCCCTATTAAGCAGTTTTATCTTTTTAACTCAGCCTACTCTATAGGGTGGGGAAAACGCAGAACTGTCAATAACTCCATCAGTTCAACAAGTTAGAAAAAGCCTAACTATAATCAATTAGCTATCACACAGAATTTAAATATTTCATTAAGATAATTATTAAGCATACTGAGATATTACTATAACGTAATTTAAAATTAAAAAATACACAAATAAAAATAAATAGAATTAAAATTGTAACAGAAAATAAAGAGCCATGCTAACCTAATACTCCAATGCTGTTTGCAAATACAATATGCTTTTGCTGGTGAAGAACCTCAGTGCTAATCTGATGCAGGTAAAAGGATCACAATCTCAAAAAATGAGTTTATGGCCTGCGGTCCTTAAGGAAGATACCAAATATTTAATGAAGAGGAATTCAAATTGAGTAGTACCCTATGGATGCCAATATCTATCTCCAGTTTGTAAAAAAGGAAGTGTCTGTACTTGAATTCACACAACCAAATAGCAAAGCTTTACTTTAAGTCTATAAATGTCGGGGGTGTGAGATTATAAAAATTCAATTGACCTCAAACATGCAAAAACACATCACCTATTGAATGATCACCTTGTGCCATTAAACGTGGCGATTTTCTTGGTGATGCGACTGATGTTTCTTCACAACGGCTCCTCAAACTCCTGTTAGGTAGAACAAGCTCATCTTCATCAATGGTGTCGTTACCACTCTCTTTAACTCCTTCTTCATCCATAATATCATCCAGACCAATAACTGGGAAAAACAAACAAACAAGAAAGAGCCTAAAACAAAATGATCAAAAAATGTTGCAGCTGTAACGGCAAGCAAGACAGGGAAGAGACAGGGGAAAATACATAATTTGGCTATCTAAAAACAAACAAAAGGGGGGAAAAAAATGAAGAAAGGCAAGACAGAAAATTCCCATGTCAGGCAGTTTCAGTGGAGAAGAAGCTATCACCCAAAGCTTAAAATTTCTGTAGATAGTCCTTAGAGCTTTTTGGTGGACTCACATTTTTATTGGGGTTTTTTTGCCACAGGAAGGTCCCCAGTCTTAGAGGATCAGCTGTTCCTCACTGTCCCTTCCCACCTAAGAAAAAGTGAAGAAAGGTAAACAGCAGAAAGAGCTGATCCAGAAGTGCAAAGAGTTTAAAATCACAGTTTTCTCATAGGATACAATTTTAAAACTCTAAGTCCCACCCACATCATGTATCTGCATCTGCAAATCCCTTTTTGGAAGAGCATTGAGTGCAGCATGCACTAGTCTCCCAGGAGAGTCAGAGAACATTGTCGAATTCCTAGCCTCCACTAACCTGCGAAGGATCCCAGAGGTTGCTCCTGAAAATAGGTTTCCTAAGAGGCAGTCAGGCCACTGTACCAGCCATTCTCCTCACTTTCTCTAAGATAGGTTCTGCAATGGTAGCCTCTCCTATCCCAAAGATCCTATGTGTGATTAATGAATCCTGGTCCCTGTGGGATGCGAAATTTGTGAGATCAAGCCAAATACCCAAGTGATTTCACAGAACACGTAGGAGGGTCTGACAAATATTCCAAATGACCAAGTATGCCTATTTGTCACTAGTCAGGCACCCACCTAGAAGCATTTTCAAGATAAACTAATTCACGTGACAGAAATAAGATATCTAAAAATTTCTAACAATTATTTAAAACTGACTTAAATTAATAAATTTATCTTAGAAATCAAAATAAGCAAGAAGTTAGAATTGTTAGAATTTTTAGACTGTCAGAAAATCTGTCAATTCCTGCTCCTTTTCAAGTCTGATGTTACTGCAACTTAAAAAACATAATGCTTTTGTGAAGGCACTAGAACAATGAGCATACTTTTAAAATAATAAAAATTGGAAGTTGTAAAACACTTCTAAAGCCAAACAGTGACAAAAAATCATGTCTATCAAGACTTTAAATCAATCCACAATCACCTGTCAGGAAGAAAAAAAAAAACAAACAAAACAAAAAAACCCAACCAACCTGTTAATTTTAAAGTTTAAATATTAGAAAGATTTTAAACAGCCTTTTAAGGAAGGCTGACCTTGGCACCAGGTAATCGGCACTCTGGACCTCCGTAATTAGATGGCTGTCAGGAGCTGAAAGCTAGGAGTTTCTTGGGCTGACAGTTTATTGTTACTCATTTTATTTTAACCATAATTTTTAGTGACTGCGTTGTATACATCAGTTTACAGGAGAAGTGTGTTTCTGGAAATTACTGGCAGCTTTTGCTTTCCAATCCACAGAGCCACCTTTAGCCTGTGTATGTATATGTACATACACAGATACCATACACAAGCTGCAGGGGACTGATAATGCTGGTCTTACTCCACTCATCCAAATGTTCCTTAATCACTTATATAAGCTACATACTGGGAAAAAGATGGCATTGTAACTGCCCTGTTAGCCTTTATTATCCCCATAATATCTAACACTGGCCATTTTCCAAGACTGAAAACTCAACGAGGTGGGCCCTCACCCTAACTCCAGCTGCCCATTCTCATGTTCTCAAAGACTACGTCCTCCCAACAGCTCTGCGCTTTGGTATTAGTGTTCTCATTAAAGGGTGTTCCTACAAAACGTGGAACCGGTATTTGGGAACAGCCTGTGACAAAGTAATGGTAGGACCAGAGGTAATGGATTAAAACTAGAGATGGGACGATTCAGACTGGACGCTAGGAAGAAGTTCTTCACCATGAGGGTGGTGAGACACTGGAACCGGTTGCCCAGAGAGATGGTGGATGCCCCATCCCTGGAAGTTTTTAAGGCCAGGCTGGATGGGGCTCTGAGCAACCTGATCTAGTGGGAGGTGTCCCTGCCCATGGCAGGGGGGTTGGAACTAGATGATCTTTAAGGTCCCTTCCAACCCTAATAATTCTATGATTCTATGAAAGGAGACACCCTGCAGATCCTCTTCTGTTTCTTCAGTGTAGAACTAAACTACTAAGCTACAGAAGAAAACATGACAAATAAAAACTACTCAGACAACTTCTGAAACAGCTCTGGAGCAGATTTCAGGGCTGCCATTAGAGACTCAGGTTTTACAATGTTCGTGCTCAAGTTACTGAGTTAATAACAAAAGGGACACAATCAGTCTACTATTGACAGACAGTTTGAAATATTAGAATTAAAGTATTTTCATACTTACAAGACTCTGTGCTGTAGCTTTAATTTTACAGAGGAATTTGAAGCACAGAATCTTGCTAATTTCAAACCACCTGAGCTATAACTCAGCTAGTACAGCCCCATGAGGCCCCCGGATGAGGAGTGTTCGACACACACCCTGCTGGGAAGAGAAAAAGTGACAGAGAATAGTAATAGATACAGAGGAGACCAGGACATTAAATTATGAAAGGTAAGTGGAGGCAGAGAAACAGCACTGGGAAAAGTAAACCAACAAAAGCAAAACCAGACAGAACTAAGAAGAAAGAGATATAGGTAACCTTAGTAATAAATACCTAAGGATTATCTCAGTAATAAATACAGAAATTAAGACAGAAGGATAAAAGATAGAAGGAAAAAACAAAGAAAAAACATAACTAAATAGAAAAATTGTACACCAGTGTACAAATGAACAAGCTGTAAATAAGGAAAATATGAATCACATTCAACATATTCATACTGGAAGAGGCACCACTGGGCTTCAACTTACTATTTTGAGTCTCTCCATTACTTGTAAAGTACTTAAATTTCTGAACTACTGTGCTGCTGACTCATTTTTATATATGTTTTACAATAACAGAGTAACATACAGGAAAAATAGTTTACTTGCAAATTTAAAGTAAAATTTTCCATGCAGTAAAACAAAAGCCTGACCCTTTTTTTAATTCTTCAGCAATGTAAAAGAGAGGAAAACAAGACTTACTCGCTGGGGGAAGAGGAGGGAAGGAGGAGAAAATACCCCTAAAAACATCATCAAAATCTTTGAAATTTACAAATCTTCCCTTGATAATCTTCAGCCAAAATTAGACAGAAATACTCAGGTTTTTGACACAGTGGTCAAGGTAAGCCTCAAGTGTAGAAATAAATTTCTTTTATGTAGATGTTAGCCCTGATTTTCGTTTGCTTAGCTAACCACATGGAACAGAGCTCCACTGTTGTTGCTACTTTGCGTTCTAAATTCTACATTCACCTGAATCATGCTAACAGCGGGACTGATCAAATCCACCGTGGATTCCATATTTTAATTGTACAAGCATCAAAAGTTATACATTGAACATTTTAAAATTTCTACTATGTTAAAAACCTAACATTATGCTTCAATGAAAAGAACAGTAACAGTCTAAAGCAGTAACTAACACATATCCAGGTAAGCCTTAAGAAGACCTAATAAACTCTAGTAAGGCAAGGAAACATACACACTGAGAAATTATCATGAAGTCTCAAGACTATAAATGAAGATAGTATATTTTATATTAAAACCTTTTTCCTATTGACATTTGTGATGCATATGTTCAAGAAACAACTAAAAATGCTCAGTTAGAAAAAAAAATATTTTCAAGAGAAATTAGGTCAACTGATGATATAACTTACATAAGAACACACTTTAGATGAGCCTTTAGATGAGCTCTGTGATTGATAAATACATAAACTGCCTTGCAAATCCTATTACAGATCCAACCCCTCTCCATCCATAAAACAATGTAAAACTGACCCAAAGGAATGAGTAACTAAAGTCTTCAGAAGGACCTAAAATGGGGACACCTGGTAGTTTGTTACCTACAAACAGAAAAGCATACAAAATAAACATTCTGCAGGGTCTCAATATAATATCAATATAGTAAATTTAAATTTTACACAAGAGAGTTACTACCTTGGTCACAAGACACTGTGCAACTGTTCGCATGGACAGCTTGGAGGAAGGAAGGCATAAAGACGTAAGAAAACCAAGAGAAACAACTGTAGACCCAATTTTGGGTTGCAATCCGAAGGTTACGTTCAAAATTACTTCAGGCAGGAGGAAAAATAACACATACATTTGGCTCTAGTGAGAAGAACCTGAAATGGCTAACACAGTCAGACAGGACACTAGCTAAAGAAAAGTATTTGTTGTCAGAACAATTGGTTTGGCTCCAAAGATTCAGCAGGTGATCACAATTTTAGCAGAGGTAATGCTGCTTTCAGCAGTACTCACGAAAACACAGGCTAAAACTAGAAAGAACAAACTGCACTTAGGGGATACGCTTTCCCAGCAGCAATCCAGAGGGAAAGGAAAAAAAGAGCAATTAAAAAGATGTCCCCAACAGTCTTTGCACACTCTTATAGTGTCAGTCTTCCTCATCATTTATGAGAAATACCTGATTTGATGAACATATCCATAAACTAAATTGGTTAAAAGTTTGATTCTGTTACGAAATCCAGAAATGTCTCCAGATTATATGCAATTCAAACTCCGTTCCCTCTATTACGTGTATAATAAATCAGACTGCCTCAATAAACGACATCCTGAAAAGCTACAGAATTCCGGATAGCTGAGAATTACCTATTAAGTGTGAATGCTGGTTATTTAGTTCATTGGCATGGGAACAGTCTGACCTGCTATGCTATATGCTATCAATTAGTGGATAAGCTTCCAGCAAGAAATAACAGAACAAAACAGAAAACCTATCAATAGTTGATCTAAAGTTGAAAAAAAGGCGTTGCTCTCATGAGTAGACGTCACATCCTAAATTTCACAGTTTCCGCTTCTGATCAAGGAATTGCTCAGAAAGTTAAAAAAAAAAAAAAAAAAGCAACCTCAAACCCACATATCCACACCCACCCACACCACCCAAACATTAAAGACGCCCAAGAGCTGTTCCACATAACCTACCCTCCTGTGTTGATCATTCAGTTCTTGGAAGAACAGCTGCCTGACCACACTGATGAACAGAAGCACAGAGACGCCTAAAACATGATATGGGACACTTTTGATTGTTTCAAGAACTTGGGTTTCATTTAATCCTGAAAAGCCTCCTTTTGTCAAATTCTGGCCTTTAAGTCGCAAAGTGAGCAGTTATATCAATTTCCACTATTGACACTAGGTCTTTCTGCTGATACCTACTTCAGGACAGTAAATGGCCTCCATTACTGCTAAGCTCCTATGAGCTGCAGTGAATAATAAGATCTGTGAATAGCTTGTACAATGATTCACTGAAGTAACAGAAAACTTCCTAACAGTGCTGTAAGAGCAGTAATCTGCACAGTCTACCCGACAAACCAGCAACCCAACTACATCTTTACAGTTCAGTAGTCACTCCACAAACACATCCTAAAAGGATTTCAGCATAACATCTGTTAATTTGACCCATGCCCTTTCCAGCTTGTGAAAGTCAGAAAAAGTTACTTTTACCTCTGCTTAAAGTCTTTACCAGGATCACCTGGAAAGAATCTTCTTGTCTTCTCCAAACAAGTAACTGTTCAATCAAAGCTGAACAAGACAACCCCATTCTATTACACATTGGCAATTACACAGCAAGCTCATCGACTAGAGAAAGACCAACAATGTCATTTAACAGAAGAAACCATTTAGATCCGGCACAAACTGGACTCAGGCCATGAGACTGCTTTACTGGTACAGTTCTTCCTATCAACAGATAGTCAACAGACATCCATTCTCATGTTCCTTGCTATTTGTCACACACCAGTACTGCTGATCACGAGATGCTCAGTACAAGAAAGACAGGGACCTGTTGGAGTTGGTCCACAGGAGGACCACAAGAACGACCAGAGGGATGGAACACCTCTCATATGAGGACAGGCTAAGAGAGTTGGGGTTGTTCAGCCTGGAGAAGGTTCCAGGGAGACCTTATAGTGGCCTGTCAATACTTAAAGGGGGCTTATAAGAAAGATGGGGACAAACTTTTTAGTATTCCTTGTAGAGACAGGACAAGGGGTAATGGTTCAGACTAGATATAAGGACATTTTTTATGATGAGGTCAGGTTGGGTGGAGCTCTGAGCAACCTGATCTAGTTGAAGATGTCCCTGCTCATTGTAGGGTGGTTGGACTAGATGACCTTTAAAGGCCCCTTCCAACCAAATCATTCTATGATGCTATGCTACCATCATCCCCCAGAGAAGCATTTATAATCCAACTTTAAAACTTTGCATTTTCTGGGTAGATACCTCTAACAAGCAGTGTGATTAGAAATCAAGCTTCAACTCACAAAAATCTGTGTTTCTGTCTTAGAGACAAGCACTTTACCTGTTTAAAGGACGTACAGCCAATTGCTATCAGTATCTATCACATACAGTCAGGTAAGTGGTAACTCACCATAAAAGAGCTTAGTATTAACAAAAAGCTTAGTTCATGGTGAATTATATGTAATATACACCCTAAAGCTGAGCAAGACAGATGCTATGTTGATGAGTAATAACTTTGGATTAGGCATGTAAATAACACCCAACACAAACTAATGTCAATGCAGCAGTAATAAAAAGAGCAGAAAACAAACCCATACTCAAAACCAACTTAAGAGCAACAGACAAGGGGTTTAGACAAAAAGACCTGATTTCCAAAGTAAAACAGAGAAAATGTTGTCATGATCCTAAGAAATTTGGTATGCTGGTAAGCAGGCCTGAAAAAAGTCTTTCTCAAAGCTGCTGCCACTCACATGTAGTCGTGTTCACATAAGAAATGGTACAAGTTCTTTGGGTTGAAGTCATATAATGATAGTATTTTGCTTTGTGCATAGGTTTACAAATACTCTTGAACTCTGCTCAAACCAGGCTCTCGAAGTATTAGTGAGCCATGCCTCCTGCTCCTCCATTTTGTCTATGACACTTAATACCATTTTAGCCAAATCACCTCCTCAGTCCAACTGTTTTTACCTTTATCTCTTCAGCTTGCTCACAGCAATCTGAAGCATGAAATCTTCACCACTTTGAAAACTGGACAGAACAGAGTGCATTCCAGTTATTCATGGAGCAGCAAGCATGATGAATCTGTCCTTTGCTGGCCTGACTTCCATGAGCATTTTACTCCTTTTCTTAAACTGTTCCACAGTCCAGGCATGGATAACGTAAACTACTGTTTGAAGGTCTAAAATAAATTGTGGTAAATAAAGTTTTACCTCTGGAAAAAAAAAATCACTCTTTTCTCCAGAAATGAAATCAAGAGTTTAAGAAACACCACCATCTACTGTTTCAGTATTTCCTCAGCCTTGCCCTGCTTAACATAAACAGATAACAACAATTGTACCAAAAACTACTAAAACCTTACTGAATATACATTTTTCTAGGTACACTTCTAACCCTAGTGAAAGGTTAAAAGAGGAGCCAACAACCAACCGTTCTGTTACCGTATACTGCTTAATGCACTACAGAATAAATTCATAGTGAGATCCCCCACAGAGGAGAAAAAAAAGAACTGGAAGGATCAGAATACAGCAGCCTATCATTCTGTATGACACATCAATGGTGTCGTAGCTCTAAAGATGTACGTAAGGCAAGTTTGGTGGGGAGATTTTTGCTTTTTCTTTTTTAGACAAATTGATGTTGGTCTAGAGATAAGCTTCCATGCATACTGTCTGGAAAAAACAGCCTTTGTATGGGTAATTCTTACCAAGGGTACTATCACCTTGCACTACTGCATTCTTACCAGGAGACTATATAAACTGTGTTAGACCACCAACTGTCTCAGACAAATTAAATAAAACCTGAGCTAGATTAATACTCACAGAAGAAAGACAGGCAAAGAATTTTTGCTTCAAACTGATAATCATCACTGCCAACTAAAAAAAACTATGAATACATACTGTGTGGTGCTATCATCTGAGAATAAGGACAGTTCTTATCAAGACCTACGAAGAACAAGCAACAGCAAGAACACTTCATGTCCTTTGGGATACCCACTACATTAATTCCAAATTGCATGCTTTAATTTACTTAGTAAAATGTGGCTCTGCTCTTGCTTCCAGATTTAAAAACAAACAAACAAAACATTAAACTCAATAACTCAACATAAATCAAATTATGTTTGATTCCTTCGCACAGCCTGAAATAGTAGCCCCCAAGTAAATGAGTTAGCTCACTTATTTTAATGGACAGCAACCTTCAAAAATTAATTGTGATTGTTTAATGATCAACAGTATTAATTATTGCACTATTGATCACTTTTAGGAGAAATATTCAACTAGTATGACAAAAAGCTGCCTCAAGTCTCCCTGTGACTCCAGCTATAATGCTATGAGTTTATTCAAAAATTTTAAGTGCAGTATAGGTTTACCGGAGGATGCACAGGATGTGGCGTGAAACAAGAATCTACATCACTGTTTAAATGGAAGGAAATACAAAATTTAAAGAGGAGGAATTTGGTTTAGTTGTGTACATTGTACAGTCTTAGGCACAATAAAAGTGATACAATTTTGTTTGGTGGGTTACAGGCAAAAAAGTATAAGGATAGGGACTATGGCAAGAATAAACAAAATCATTAATGATGGCCTCAAATAATGTTCTACTGAAGTAGTAAAAAGATCAAATATCTTGTTTTGACTTTGTAGTTCACTTTTTCATTGCCTCAGTCAATATCATCTTTGATTTACAGTTTTCCATGTCGTAATACCACTTAATTTAGTGAAGGTGAGAATTTAGTCTGTTAGTAGAAACGAAATCCATACTATATTAAGGAAACTATCAAGATTTTCACAACCAGCCCATAAAAGTTACTAGAAAAAAAATTAAATGTTGAGATCATCAAAGCTATCTGCACTAATCTACAACACTCTTAAGTAAAGACCCTAAAAAATGCATTTTTAAAAAAAAAAAAAACACTTCCAAATAAAAAAAAAAATTAGAGCATATTTTTGTCTCTTACATCAAATTCAGTGTAACTATTCCAACCAATATAAATAATTTTAGGGACTAGATCACCCTTTTTTTTTTTAATCTTCAAAAACTACTCCATAACTCCTAAGATTATTTTTTTAAACTTTGCTCTAAACTGTTTACAGATCAGGTGTTTCCAAACAGTAAAAAAGAATTGTGTCATCATTCCAAGGTTGACTTTGAAGCCAACCAAAGCAAAGCACCCAGAATCCGGTATCAGCGCAGTACCAGAACACCTAGCACTAACAAAATAACGCTGAAGTCAGAGCAGCTATTTGTACAACTTATACGCTCCTAGTGCTAACCCAGAATTATTACATATTTTGAAGACAACTAGCAACTTCACTGATCAGGCACAGTACTTACACTAAACAAATCACAACTTTAATAGGGAATAGTTTACATGTACTCAAGACAAAGCCTAAATTACTTCTGATCCAGACCAGGAGCCCTCCTCTATCTTTACGCAATGAAGTTAAGGACAACTGCACAAAGTTTACATGCCAGGCATGTAAGCAGCACAACAAAAAGGGCAGGAAGGAGACAGAAATCCCAAATTATTATTTCTACATTATAAAAAAGGGTTGGTACTAGAGTATAACTGTATTTTAAATTGTAATCTTAAAAAATTGTAACATTTACCTGTTGAACAAGGCATCTGGAAATTGGGATCATTGCTATCCAAAACAGGCAAACAGAACTGGGCACTTGCAGATCCTAGCATAGGATCCTTATCGCTGAGCATGTTCTTCAGCGAATCCTCTAAGACATTTTGACTTGTACTAAAATCCTCACAGACTTCATTCTCCAGGTTGGATCCTAGAAATAGGGCATCATCTAAGTGTTCAGTAGGAATTAAATGGTTAAATGTATCAACTATATCCATGAAGACTCCTGTGTGTCTTTCAGCCCTATAGAAAGACAAGAAAAATACCATAAGAAAATAAGCTACAAATTGTAAAACACCTAAGAAACCAGCAAGTTCTTTTGGCTCTTGTGTTTTATAAAGAATGATTAAGATATTTTAGAATGGTAACCAAAAAAAAAAAAAAACCTGCTTATAGCTTAGTGCGGCCTACTGCATATCTACAAATCAATTCTCTAACTGATTATCTTTAAAAGAAATACCATGCTAAGTTAATATAAACTCCACTATCACCCTCAGAGTGCTGCCACTTCTACAGAGTGTGCATAACAAGGATTAACTAAAACACCTCCTTTCTAGAATTTGTTTAAAACTTAACCAACCCGAGGGGGTGGGACAACAGAGAGAGGAGGAAATAAAGAACAAGCAAACCTGTTAGCAGGACTGTAAGGGCACATCTTTCTTTACCTTTAAATGTAAAAATGTGAGATCAACTTCCACTAAAATCAATGGAGCTGAGAAAGCTCCGGAGCCTGCCATGCTAGTCCCAAAACTGAGGAGGATTATATTTCCGTTCATAAAGGAACTACCAAATACTTCATAGCAAGTAACTATTTTTAAATAGTAAGGTCTTATCTATGTTATTTTTCAACTATCGTTACATTCAATAAGATTATGGAAATTTTATACGAAAATCAGACCTCAAGCAAGTATGCGAGAATTCTGAGCTGGCTTCAAAAGGGCCAGGAGCCTTTTAGAACCTTCAATTTTGAAGAAGTTTAGGTAAAACTTAAGGAACTGTATTCAAAGATGGCACCTACATTTTACAAGAAGGGACTCCCTATTTTCTACATCACTCACTCCTTCGTGATACAGCAGGAATGCTACTATTACAGCAGAGATTCAACTAATAAGAATGTAGAACTACACAACAGAATGGAAAAAAAGTAGAGTGAAATGTTTCTTCACAAGTTTAACATAAGCATATACTTAAGAGTGGAAAGAGATAATTATAACAAATATGGTCACAGAGACAAAGAAATGGAGTAGTGCCTGGATTAATTTGGCATACAGGAAAGTCTGGGAGACCAGTTCTGGCACACACAAAGCTATTCAAGCTTTTGGAAACAGAAAAAGGACATACATTCTCTTCTGCTCCTCCTTCATCGTCATCTTCCTACACACTAGACAGGAATATTTTTTTTCTGAATGAATGCCTTAATTAAAGGAAAAGGAGAGGAGTGATATTTAGAGGTTGTAGTGCGTGAATTACTTTCTAGATCCCTATTTCATCAACCTTCCACTAAATAAATCCAGTACCTACTCATGCTGACTAGAACAGTAAGTATTCTTCCTTATACATGTTAATGGGACATTCCTGTTTTAATGATCAACAGGGAAAATCCTAGCCATAGACATAAAAGAGCTTTGCTACAATTTCAACCCTATTTACGTAATTTATTTAATTTCACAAGTTCACAAAAACTACAGGTGAGCATGAAAAATGTTTTGGGTTGGGTTTTGGGTTTGTTTTTTTTTCCTTTTAAAAAAGAACATGACAGACTTTCTTCCTTCTCCCATAGGGCAGCTCAGAAGAAAATAATGGTCAGGTATGGCACAATGCCTTTACAGACCATGGTGCCTTTACAGCATCTGCACACTAACCATGACAAAACAGTCTAATACACAATACTGACCAAACAGCCAGCAAGAAGGAAACTCAGGCCAAATCAGGTGCATTTAGTAAGCAGGTAACAGTCTTACAGCAGCAAGTATGTTGTAATTTGAAAGCTCTCTACACCAAAAAATGGACTATTTTTATCAAGCAATGCAGTGCATCTACATATACACCATGCCCACTAGCAACTATTCTTTTTGCAGTTTTCAAAATAATTTTCAAATTTGGCAACAAATAAAGCAGCAAACTAATGGAGGAAGTGCTATGCTGCACCGTATAATCTATTTTTATTATGCCATGTGGTTACAACCATCTGATACTATGCGGGATGAATTACAAGAGCTGCAGTGGCTCGAAGGATGGAAATAATTACAGATGCCACAATCCAGTACTTTAAAACACCTTCCTGTAATGACAGGGTTTTTTCATATTAGCATCACACAAATATAAGAGTAACAGACAGGATAAAACGATGGTGAACCCTGACACAACAAGCGTCAATGACACTGCAATAGAACACCCATGAATTACTGTAACAAATCTTTTGTACCCAATATTAAATATAAAAGAGTGGCAGGGGCTTTGAACACATTTACAACGATATCTCTCAAGGTTTTTTTCTGGATAGGAGGGGAACATTTATACAGTTGTTACTTAAAACATTGCTGCTACCAACAGAGCTGAGCATTCCACTAAGATCAGTGTTAAATAGCAAAGCTCAAGCAGAATGCTAGCCCTTGCTACAAAAACTGCTGCTGACAGAAATTAACCTCTGTCTTCAGCAATGTCATGAAAAAAGACTACCTGGAGTTTTGCGAGGCTACTAAGCAGACATTCAGAACACCAAGAACACTACTAACACCTAACTAGCTATTAGAGAAAATTAAAGTGGAATTTTAATGATAATTTTATTTCTGGAGCATGAGTCTATGATCAAATATAAATTCTATAAAAATTTTGCATTAAAAAGTCATTATAAGGATATAAACAAAGCCGTTTTGCGTAAAAATCCTACCACTACAAAATCTAAGATGAAGAATTTATGCTCTACAGTTTTTAAAAGTTAGAGAGGTTATACCACTGAAGTACATGGAATTAAGATTTTGCTTTATCTGGTTCAAGAAAATACCATTCAATTCTTTGTATAACTTATACAGTACCTAGTTTAGAAAAGTATTTCTAGCCTTACTAGATGAACTATCACGTGAAGCGTAGAATCTGTGGCCTCTGACAATGAAAGATACACTTCTTGCTAGACAGCTGATTGCTAGAAACAGTTGCTCAAAAAAAAAAAAAAAAAAGAAATTTCTTCCCTTACACAATCCCTAAAGTGCATGAATTTTGAATGGCTTATTTTATAGTTGAAACATTTCAACATCAGGAAAAATAGCCAGAGATATAAGTAAAAATACAGTTAAGTTTTTCACAGTCACTTATTTCCAAAGATAACTCTAACCGCTTGGAGGAGGAATGTATTGTTCCCCTGGAACACAGCTGTGTCCTTCACTTGAACCCTGAAGGCTAGTGGCTTGGCATCACTCACAGCAAAGTTGCACACATCAAGCATACTCCCATCGCACAACAATTCAAAACTGTCTTCCCATTGCATAGTTAATCAGAAGCAACAGAACACGAAAACATTTGAGTATAGAGAACACGCGAGAAGTCAGGAATTCATGAACGAGGCAAAGGAGGAAATGACAGAGAAGGAAGCCCCAGACAGGTTCAGTCTGGACAGCCATGGAACCTCTCCCACCCAGTGGCTCCTGGACCATCAGGGCATGCACTGAGACCGCTACAGCACACAACACAGCATGTGGGTGCAATGAAATCTGACCATCAAGAAAAGCTAAAGGTATAGAGAGCATTGTCCACAACTCCTTATATAAAAGTGTATTTCTCTTATACTTTTGAGACTGATTTGTTTCAATCTGCTCGCTACTGTAACAATAGGTACTCATAAAAGTAACCTACCAACTAAAATCTTTCATTATTAAGTGATCCATCATTAAAAACAATCCCATTAAAGAGAAAAAGCATGTCAAACATGAATTCCAGAATTTCTCCCACATTATGTCTACCATAAAAATCTCTTCATGTTCTCAACACCACTTTCTTTTTCAGTCTGAGTCTTCCAGCTTATAAAATTCATTTTTTCAGTTGTTGAATTATTTTAAGCTAGGTATGTCATAATATTACCTCAAATCCCAGTATGAAATAAACATGCTGTAGGATCTGATATGGCAGGTTTGTGTCTTGTCCCCATTTACTACTTCTTTGTTACATCTCTAGCAGTTCTAAATGACTTTCCAAAATTAAAAGATAAATAGCCAAAACCATCACTTGCTAAGGGAAGAAACTAAGCTCTCCAACAAGCATAACCTTTCAAACTAATCTTAGAGGGGAAGGAAGACTAATATCTGGTTGAGAGATATTGTGCATCTTTATGGTTTCTCATTGTTTAGTTTGTCTGTGAAAGCAGCTAAAAATTACTTCAGTTCCTGTTGTATTATTTTCTTATTGGAACAGAGCAAAACAATTTAGCAGAGATATCCAACCGCATCAGCATGTCTCCACCATCTTATCTAAAATCTACTTCAAGCAGAGGCGATCACAAACTGTATATACCAGTAGAAATTCTGAGTGTTTCTTAGCTGATGTACAGGCCAAGCACACTCTGTCTTTGAGTGCATTCTAAATTAAGTCTCCCTTAAACACCAGGTATGTGCAAGTGTTTAATTTCCAAGTACATATCTGGATTTTCATTCGATAAATTTGTCTTGACATTTTATTATCTTCCTTTACATATGTTTTATGCAGTTTTAATAGTACTCCTACACCATTTATTTTATTAAACAAAAGTTAGGTTTCACACTTTTAAATAACATTCACCGTAATTACTTTCTCACCTCCCCTCTCTGTCCAGGGGGTGACTTTCATATTTTAATTTACCTTTTAAACTTGACTTTCATGTAGTAGCTTAAACGTTAAACTTAAGAATATAAAACAGAAGTTTCTGTCTTTTTAATGATTGTCAATGTAAGAAGAAATCTGGTCTATGAAAGTCCTCAGAAGTTGGGCTTCAGAAAAAATAAAATACTTCTACAAAGAAATTTTAAAAAAAAACAAACAACACCCAAACTGGCAACAAAGGGCAGGGGATGGGGGGGTGGGGGTGTTGAGGATACTCAAAAACCTAGATGTTAAAAATCATTACTTTATTGACCTACGTGAATCAATGAGTCTGAAGACAGCATAGTAACATTACAATTTCTTCCATTTCATTTATGTACCTTCCTGATTAATGTCTGTTTCTTCCAATTCACTGAGTATGGCTAGTGCTTTTAAAAGCTTTTGTAAATCTAGTTATTGACTGAACTAATATTGGAAACATTGCAAGACTCAAAACAGAAGACTTGGTCTGTTGTCCTGTAAACACCTTCCTTCAGCTTATCCACACCAGATGACAGAGCAAGGACTAGTCATAACAACAGTAATAGGCTCCATAAAAAATCCATATCATATTTATTTCTTCAAGTAGTAGTAATAAACACTGGTCAGAAAAGGATGAATAGCACCTTCGATGTCAAAAGGGAAACGCTGACTCAGCACTGTCACAGAGGAGTCAAATAGTAAGTAACAATAACTGACAAAAACTTTTCAGCATGTCATGGTTTTGGCCAAATTGTCCAATAGCCAGCGACAGATGCTCCCCCCCAACCTCTCATACACAGAGAAGAGGAGAGATTTACAAATTTAGAAGAAACTAAACTACTTTAATGAAATATTAATAATAAAATAAAAAGGAAAATAATGAAATAGACAACAGTATATACAAAACTGTATTAAGCTCCCAGGATGACGTCACCAGCAGGCACTGGGGAGGTCCCAGACTGGACTCAGCAATGGGTGGGAACTGGATTCCACAGCTGGAGTCAGGAACACACAGATCGGGATCAGAGGCAGATGAACAGACAGGGTCCTCCTCGGACATCAGCCACTGAAGAAAAAAAGTTGACCCTTTGATCCCCCAGCTTTTATACTGAGCATGGGGCAGATGGGATGGAATACCCCTGTTGGTCAATTTTGGGTCACCTGTCCTCTCCGCTCCTCCCCGCAGGTGGGACCCCTCTACGCTTTTCCGTTTCCGACCCTCCAACAGGGCAAATAACAAAATTAGCTGGCCTTGGTTGTTATAGCAGTAAATATAACAAAGAGCCTCCCTGCCTACTATTCCTTGGCACAAACTGTAAACATTGGTCTTACCACTCTGAGAATGAACCATTTTTGACACAACATACTGTTAATTTCAGAGACTTAGAAGAGGCCTAGCTAAGAAGTAAAATTAGTGAACAGAAAGTTGGTTTTGTTTTACCTCAAACCAAGACACAGCAAAAGAGGGAAACTGCACCTTAATTGACATGAAGTTAGCTAACAACACAGGCAGTTAAAAAAAAAAAATACCTTGCCTGAGTCTTTTTGTAACTATTGTACATAAGAAGAGCATTCAAGGTATCAAATGTCTATCTTTATTCCCCAGAGCTGGGATGTCGGACCACGCCATGTGCTCACTGGTACCTTGACACTTACTACCCCCCTACCCAATGTCGCTTCAAAGTGCTGATGCTGACACAGGCAAGTTTTACTACCATCCTCCCCCTTCTTCTTAGACAAAATCTTACAGTTCAAGGTCATAAACACCTAACTGTAAAGTAATACTAAGTTGCCACATGTCCGTATTTTAAGCACTCGAAGCTGCATTCATTCTTACAACATTTATGGATATTACAGACCCAAAAGCCACAACTGAGACCCAGGTCCTCTGCAGTAACAGATTTTGTCCAACAGAGCTCACAGTCTAAACACATCATAGGATAAAAAAGGAAATCAATACCAGACAGTGCATCAATGGCAGAGTCTATAACAAAATCTGAACTTTATCACTCTCACACCAACGCGCTTTCTATTCTGGTTCATATTGGCTCAAGTCCCATCACCTAGGGCAGACTTCAAGAATTACATTAACTGACAAAACATTGTTGACAGGACAAGCAATTTGATTTATAAGCATCTGAATTGCAACACAGCCACAGAAACGTGTTCAGAATTGTTAAAGAAAATGTCAATGTCCTTCCTCCAAAAAGGCCACAACACTTGGATGGAATATGGTTTGCTGAGCTTTGGCCTTTAAGCACAATCGAATTTGATCCCTCTCTTTCAACCATCTCCCATTAAACAGGGCACTGTCAAAGACCTGCCTAACAGCAACACGTACTCAACAGGTTTATGTGAAACACCAGTATTGCTGTAAAGGAGGCTCAGGTATACTGACAAAGCTGTACACCAGAAACATCAACCTGTAAGTATCCATATGCCACCTGTTCCCTTATTTAAATCCCTTATTTATTATTTTAATCTCTCATTTAAAATTATAGATCTAGCTTTAGACCAAAGCCTTGCCACGGATCAAAGAACAAGAAATGTAAATCTGAGCATTTCATTCATTCTTAAACAGCTCTTCTACACTATTTTTCCACTCGCATTAAGGTCTTCAGACACCAACTGACCCAAATCTTATCACCCTGCTGCTGAAATCTCAATTGTCTGACACATCAAAAAACCACATTCCAAAGTCTACCTATAATCTGAAGGTATATGCTGCTCCCCTCACTGACAGAGCAGATCCTGTCTGCAAGTAGTAAGCTACTACTAGTAGTAATCTACTTGCTATCACGGTATTTGAAAGAAGGGCAGACAGCTCAAGATATTTTCTTTATTAAACATTCACTGTCCAAGGGAATTACATTCACCAGCCAGAACTGTACATCATTTCAGTGAACAGGAAGAAAAAGTAAATTTCAAACAAATGATTTAATTATAAGGCAAAGAAATGCAGGAAAAGTACAAAGAAACCTTTTCTTAATCATACAAGATCAAATTATTACAGCACAGAAAACCAACTTAATAGTTCTCTTTTGAACACAGCAACCTCTCGGAAAAAAAAAAAAAAAAAACCAAACAAAAAAACCAAAACATTCCTCACCCTTACTTTACAGCTAGAAGAGACACAAAGTGCTGCACTAGAAGTTGTGTTCTGTCACAAAAAAAGTCTTTGCGAAATCTTTGAAATGTATTTTGTAAAGTAGATTGTTTTCCTTTCCTGGACTGTCCAATTAATGACTACTCTTGAATCCCACAAAAATTAAACATAATCAGAAATTCTATATTGTTTTAGTAATCTATCCATCACTGCATATACCTCTAGAATTTGGAAGTTCTCTACCAAGAAACATTTCCCTGAAAAGAAAAACACAAGGACAGATTATTTTTCCATGCTATGCTCTTCAACTCTTTTCCACCCTCAAGTTCCTCACAAATTGGTTCAAATATTTTCATCTTGAACATAGTATAAATGTTAAGCTGTGTAACAGGTTGTACTCATCAATTGTCAGTCACCCCAAATAGAAAAATTTCATTTGTAATACCTTTTGAATTTGTCATTGTCTCTCTGATAATGATTCATTTGGAAACACACATTAGAATTCCATTTTTCAGGAACAGACCAGGACAATGTCATAAGCTGTCTGTATTTTTCACTTTTTGCTGCTATATAATGAACACTCACATCCCAACTCAGTGGACTTTGACATTGCTACTTGAAAATACTACCTTTCAAAAATATTGCCTTGCCATAAAAAAGTTCTGACACAATATGCAGGAATAATATAATAAAACAATGAAAGTTTGTAATTTCCCACAAATAATTTATCTCCCTTTACTTTTTTTAAGACTTGGATTTAATAATATTTAAGCTGACTGAGGAAATTATTTTTTTTAAAATACAAACTTATATTAAAATAATAGCTAAAAAAATTTCATATAGCATACATCGGCTCAGGTCTTTGCACAACACGAATGCTATTTACTCCATGAGGTAGAATTAAGCCTTCTAAAAAGAGGAGGTCACACAAGCATGGCAGATAATAATTACAGACTTTTTAGAGGTTTTTCTTTCTTAGTAACACACTACCACTGTATTCAACTACTTCAGTTAATTATATTAAATTAGATCTAGCCAACAAGGTTTGTAGTCAGGTGTCTTTTCAGCTGCTTGAAATTCCTGAGGGTTTGCAAATGTAAAATGCACATAAAAACTGAATGACTAACAGACAATGACAGCTGAAAAAAAAAAATCTAGGTGTTCAGAACTCCATATTTATATGTGTAACCTTTAAAGCTAACTACAGAAATTAAAAGCAGAAGCTACTTGGTAAAGCAAAAAGAGATCTGAGTAGCATTTCATTGCGGGCTATGCAATAAGTGCAAAGACCACTCGAAATTAAGGTACTCCAAGAAACATAAAATCCAGGTTTTCAAGATCTCCCTTACAGTGTGTCCCAAACCTTAATTTATTAAGCAAAACAAGCCACGAATTAGCCGTGTTAAAGATATGCCATATGTTTACCATCCTTACATTTAATCCTACAATATTTCCACTCTTTAGCGACATTAGCATACATTTTTATAAAAGCAAATGTATAGAAATTACATAATGGATTAACTGCCACATAAAAGACAACACCACAACTACAATTTGTATGGTACAGCTGCTGTCATCCCATGTTCTTCTCTTCCCTTCCTCACTTTTGTGCTTCATTCCGCAGGCTACTTTTACTAACTCAACCTACACTGCACAGAGTGCTCTTCTTCCAAGTCCTCACCTCACGGCTATAACAGGTCTTCATTGTGCAGACCATACAGAAAGCACACTCGCAATCACATGAGCGATGGCTCTTCCAAAGCCTTATAGATATTAATTATTTGCATTCCAGTAGCAAGCAAGAAGCGTGGGCATATTGCCTCAGAAAGAGCACCTCATCCAAGAATAGGATCTGGAAATACCACCCGGATGCTGAATCCCCCGGGTACCACCGGTGACCACATTTTCTCCCGCACTTCCTAGAGTGGGTACTATACACAAGAGTTAAACACAGAAATTGTTGATGATGCTAAGCTTGAGAGACGGGAGGAGGAGCCCGGAACAGGTCAGGCCAATAGCAGGAAGAACAGCAGGGTCTAAATTGGTGTTTGTTCCTCGGGTTTGTAAGGGGCAAGAAGGCATCAAGCGGCTCACGAAGTGGGAAGGGACAAGCGCTGCCAAGAAGGGGCAAGACTTAGTAAACGCAGGCCAGGGAAGGCGGTGCTGGAAAGCCAGCAGCAGCCCGGCCCCGGGCAGGGAGCCTGCCGCAGGGTCCCGCACGGACGCCGGGGCGGGCGGGGAGGGGAGAGGCCGCCGCAGGCAGCAAGGCCGGGGCCAGAACGCCATGTCAGCTGGCAAGGCGAGGGGACCGGGGCCCGGCCGGCCCGGGTCCCGCGGGGCGCAGCCTCCGCAAGGTCAGCGCAGGCTCCGCGGGGCCGCGCCAGGGGGGAGCGGGGCAGCGCAGGGCTCGCCTGGGGAGCGCCCCCCAGGGCCCGCAGCCAGAGCGTGGGGACCGGCGGCGCCGCCTCCGCGCCCAGGCCGTGCCGGCGGCGCCGCGGCGGAAGCAGGCCGCGGCCAGCCCGGGCCGACCCGCAGCGCTGGGCCCTGCCGCCGGGCCAGGCCAGGCCAGGCCAGGCCAGGCCAAGCCAAGCCAGGCCGCGGCAGGCCCAGCCCGGCCTCGCCGCACGCCGCGCCCCGGCGAAGGCAGGGCGAGGCCGCGCAACGCGGCGGTCCCCTCCGCCACCCCCCCCTACACCACCCACCTTCTCCCTTTACCTGCCGCGTCGGGGCGGCAGTAACTCACCCTGCTCCGCCGCCCGGCACTGCCCCGGAGAAAGGACGCGGAGGAAGGAGAGAGGGCGGCGCGCTGAGCCCCACGGCCTGTGGGAGCGGGGGTGGGCGCGGGTTTCCCCCCACCCTCCCCCGGCCCAGGTTGCCCGGCCCGGCCTGGCTCGGCTTGGCTCGGCTGGCGCTGCCGGCCGCGTGCCCGCTACCCCGTAGGCGCGCCCCCGCGGCGTCAGGCGAGCGGCGACGCGCCGGGCCCGGCCGCTCACGTGACGGCGCTGTTCACCGAGGGGGGGCAGGCGGGCGGGCGGCTGGGCCGCTGCGCAGGCGCCGGGCCGGGCCGGGCCGGGCCAGGGCTGTGTTTGGCGCGTTCGGGGGCGGCTGGGCCGTGGAGCAGAGGGGTGTTTGGGGTGTTCCTGCTGCTCCGCGGCCCCTTCCCGGCGAGACCCGTCGCCCCCGGCGGGACATAACCGCGCTCAGGACCCCTCCCGCGCCAGGCCCCGCCAAGGCCCTCTCAGCGGAGCCGGCCGCCGTGGCAAACCCGGGAGGGTTCCGGGCACCCTCGCGGGGGCTGGGGGCCGAAACGTCGAGAAGCAGCCGGGTGGCGGCCTGGATGGCCACTGCGCGGGACGGGCCGTGCCCCTGACAGGCCGCGGCCTGCTGGTCGGTGGAGGGTGCCGGGAGGGCCGGTACATCCCCCGAAAGCCCGTGGCGCAGGAGGCAGAAGGGCGCAGGCCGCTGCCCCAGCTGGGGATGGCTCCGACGAGTGCCTGTACAGTTCTGCAAATAGCAGCTGCCGCCCTCCTCGGTGCAGTCTGTGTTACACAACCTGCTTGTTGTCAGTCCTTCCTGGGCGCCGGTTCCCAGAGAAGCTGTGGATGCTCCTGTTCCCAGAGGTGTTCAAGGCCAGGTTGGATGGGGCTTTGAGCAACCTGGTCTGGTGGAAGGTGTCCCCATGGCAGGGGGGTTGGAACTACATGACCTTTAAAGTCTCTTCCAACCCAAACCATTCTATGATTCCGTCAACTCTCGATGTGCCAGCTGCATCAGTTACTACAGGTCAAACAGGAACAGTCTCCAGAGTCTATCAGTCCAGAGGAGACGTGTCTCAGGCCGCCTCTGGGCAGGTGCATTTCATCTCCTTGGCATCCTCTTTTTCTGGTAACAATTTTTCCTTGTGAACACATTCACACAAATCCCCATCGAAGGGCCTTTTATGATGTGAGTTTATCAGGTCATCAGAACGTAATTTAGGGTCTACATAATGTCTAAGAAAAGGAGTCTCTTTCCAGTTTGCATTTTAGTGTTAGTTAAATGCAGCATGTTATTCTTCTTTCAGCCTGATGGGTAGTATAGAGTGCGGTACTGGGGGTTTATTGCGTATACCAAGTTTCAAGTTGAATAAAGCCCCAAAAGAGGAAGAGATTTTGAACATTATTTCTAAAAGTCAAATTTAGAAGTATCTTCTGAATTACTGTATATTAACACAGCCTTTATATATTCCTCATACTGCGAAATTTAACAGTCTTTAAACTGAAGGCACGGTAACAAAGTGACATTTTCAGCCACTACACAGGGTAGTTGCAAGAAGATAGTAACACCTTTGAAGCAGAGCACAGTTTTTAACCCCCTCGAATTTTTTTCTCTCTGTCCTTCTTTGAAGACCTTTATGCAAATCACTACAAGTGGTTTGGTTTAGTTTGTTTTGTTTTCTTTTTTCCAGTTTTCTTCCTGTGCTTTCCCACTTTCAGAAATTCTTTCTCCTTTTCAAGGCAAGCATCCTTAAAAAAATACTGCCTTCTTATGATGGCACAGGACTGAGCTACTGGGCTGGTAGCACTAATTTCTTCAAAGGCTTTTCAGGCACAGTCTCTTAACAAGGCGTTAAACCCGTAATATATTGTCGAGATTGTACTAAGAAATGAAATTACTGTCTGAAGTGAAATTCAGTTAAACACATTTGCATCCCACTGCATCGCACAAATTTTCCGGCATTCAACCCTTTTGATCTCATTACTTTTGACAACAAGCACCAGACAAAGCACTGCTACTAATCTGATCATTGTTCATTGCCCTATTCAGTTCTTTCTTCACGCTTTCAAAAGTCACAGAACTCCCGTGAACCCATCTCAGTTTAATGGACTTTGTATACTTCGCTTTTGCCACAACCCACGCTGTGCCAGTCCCTTTATAGTCACAACTGCCTGTCACATATACAGTGAACTTACCCACCTGTAGCACCTATGTTATGGTTTAGTTTAACATTTGGGGGAAAGAAAAAAAAAGAAAACACCACAATGAACAACTTAATAGGTATTACAGAGGTCTGTGTGTACAATGACAACTCAGCTGTACACAATTACAACTGTACCATCTGCTATCTTTCCTAGCAATGTTTTTATCACGTCATCCCTTTGCACATGAGCTATTTGATAATAGTCCAGATCTTGCAAGTTGTTTCTATTGGAAAGCAACCTATTTATTTTCAGGAAACAGTCTACTAGTGCCCTGAACACAAGAGAAAGCAGCAGCAGCAGCAGAAGGCAGTTTCTTTGCTTATAGTTCCACATCTCTTTGCAGTCACAACTCTTTCCAAGAGGTTCCTGAATGATTTTCTGTACAACCCTCCCCTGCCCTTCCATGTTTTTTTCTAAACACTGTTTTTGAAAATATGCTATACACAGTCAGATATTGTACTGGTCTTAATCAGGGCTCGCTTTTGAGTGTTAATTACTAGTTCTCCAGTTGTCAAAATGTAGAAAGGAGCTCCATTCTCCAAAAATGTAGAAATTGCTCCATACACTTAACTGGATGAAGAAGTTGTTGGGTATGGGTAGCAGACTAACAGGTTTTCTCCCATGCTGCAGGGTAGTATCTGCCACTATCAAAAGCTGAGATATTTTATAGCAGTAGGCCAATAACTATTCAAGCAAAGTCTCACAGGAACATCTTTTTTTTTTTTGGCCGGATATGGCTGGCTGATTTTTGTCAAGATACTTGATTGAAATTATTTTAACACCCAAGTGTTGCATTTATTTTGTAATTTATGTAGCTTCTTACAATGTCATACAAAGCAGAATTAGACCTCTGAAAGAAGTTAAAGTATATATACTACAGCAGCAGTTGCACTTATCTGCATTTATCTGAATATACAACACTGAACAAGCTTATTGTTTTCTGCTGTCTGCTTTCTGAAAAGTCATAAATATTACATTTGCACCTCTTAATAATTAGATAACTGACTTTCATACCACATTTGCTGTGATTTGTCCCAGGGTGAACAGCAGACTGCCAATATCAATAGTTCAGGAAGCTCCATAGTTAGCTCATTTGAAGCCTATCGCGTGTAAACCATTGTGAACAAGTATCCGTAGCGAAATGTAAAACTGCTAGTTCTTCACTTCTTTTCTATTTGTTGTTGTAATAAGAATTCTTTGGCTTTTTCAAATGCAGAACAATAGCAGCCAATAATCTAAAATTTTCTAGTCTCAGAGTGAAAATGCACATCTTTTTAATAAGAATATCTGATTTTGACACGACTTTTCCTTTCATTGCCCACCTTTCCTTGCTTTAGTTAGTACAGGAACTGTAACATGTTCCACTTTACCCACTTTCCACCAGGTTTAAGATAAGATCATTCTCTTTCCCCACATAAAGACTCGTTATCAGCTGCCAGTTGGCGAATCAAACAGCAGTTGCATGTCATACTCCAGAAAGCAGCAGAAAAACATTCAGTTCCACAGGTGAAAGGAACTGTGGCTTTGGAAATTAACAATACCGCTTGGTGAGCAAAGCTGAGGTTCTGAAGACAAAGGATGTTTAGCCATTGATTGTATGACTAAGGGTAGGGTTTAGTAGAGATAAAAAACATACAGAGGCTACAAGCTGCTTATTAAGAATTACCCAATGGAATACAAAAGACATTTTATCCCAGAAAACAAGATGGAGTTGCAATTATTTGCAGAGATTTGTGTAAGACAGGAAAAAAAAATCTTTGATTGAAGTTTAGGAGCTAGAGGAAAACAAACTACGATAGGTAGCACAAAACAGGCCTTTTGAGACTTATCTCCCAAACTAGTTTGGGCAGTTGCCTATGGAGCTGCTGCTAATCCTCTGAATACTCGAGATTTCACTCCAGTACTGTTAACCTTAATTTTTGTGTTCTGTGGAGACAAACTTATGGTAGTAAATGATAGTAAAAAATAATTTTATTTTTAATAAATGCTCTTTTTTTCTGTATGTTTGTAATGCAAGATCTGAGAGAGCATCAATTATTATTTTATGAAAATTTTATTCATATAAGTAATTTTCTATATATATTCCTATAGCTTTATTCATATATGTTGTGGTGTATATATGAAATATCTTGCATTAAAAATTTGTACAAGTTTTCTGTAAGGCTGGTTTCTGCCTTGTGAGATTTCCTCTCTGCTTTTCCAGTAAGGTTGAGCATTGTATTTCCTTAGCACACATGTTCTCCATTCATCTCTACACTCTATGTCTGTTCAATAAACCAGTTGTCTTAAGTGTTTTTCCTGCCAACAAGTGTGATATTGCGTCAAGTAGCAGGGGCATGGGCATGGTGCTAGAAACAGAGGCTGACAATAGGCCTTTGGCTGGGATTGCTGAATTGAGGGGCTGTTCTGTTGAATATCAGAGCGCAGAACCAAGAGACCTTAAGGTGACCACTGTACAGAGGTAAGCGAATTGTTTCTTAATCACATGATTCTAAATAAAGAAAAATATAAATAAAGACTAAGGAAAAATGCAATAAAATAAATTTCTTCATGAATGAAGGATATATGATACACCACTCTGGAAAGCAAAATCAAATAAAGGACCTTAAAATATTCAAAGTTTGAATGTGATATTGCTAAAAGTTCTTCAGGCTTGGCAGAGTTGGAGAAGAAATCTTATTAAGCACACATGCTTTAGTTTGAATTCATCTCTCTTGGATAAACATAAGAAGGAAGGACTGTGCATGCTATTCTGATCTTCCTCAGTCAGCACAATTCTTGATCATATTCCAGGCTTTATGTAATACTATTAACTAATTATGTCTATATAATTTTTATATATTATACATAGGCTTACATATTATGTATTATAAATTTATTATTATATATATGTATACAAAAACCAAGTGCAGCTCACAAATCAGTTGTTGAGAAATTCCACTCAACCTCTCTCCAGCCTTCCATTGTTATTGTCTCCCACTTTTTCCCACCTTAAAACAGTTCTACTATCTTCCCTTCTCCACTTTAACTAATAATTTCTCATGTAGCATAATGACCTCTGGAAAATCCATTCTGCATTTTATTCCACCTGTTTTTCTGCTCAGAATTTGTAATTATCATCACACACCCCTTTATTTTTTTCGCCATTCTTATGTATAGATACTGAACTTGCTAATCTCCAGCTATACAGTACTATGTTTGCAGTCTGAATGAGTGGGAACCTACAGAGCTATGCGTCACCAACATTATATGATGTGGGAGTGCTCATGGGGATGCTGGCTGCGCACCACTTGGCTCTGCAGTAAATCTGTTCCCGGCCTCTACATCTTGATGACACCGACAGGCCTCTGCTCCCAGTGCTCCTTAGGGAGAGAGGTTGGTTATCGAGGGAGACAACCGCAGTTGCGTGGTTCAATCCCAGCCTTAGCTACAATAGATGCACAAAACTGTACCGCCGGGTTCCTGCCCCTGACTTTGGCACAGAACACCAATGGAATGGAATGGAATGGAGTAATTTTAGTTGGAAGGGACCCACAACAATCATCTAGTCCTACTGCCTGACCACTTCAGGGCTACCAAAAGCTAAAGCATATTCTTAAGAGCATTGTCCTAATGCCTTTTAAACACTGATGGGTTTGGGGCATCAACCACCTCTCTAGGAA
This sequence comes from Rissa tridactyla, assembly GCF_028500815.1. Lineage (NCBI taxonomy): Eukaryota > Metazoa > Chordata > Aves > Charadriiformes > Laridae > Rissa > Rissa tridactyla. The sequence goes on from NC_071468.1 coordinate 97,875,365, forward strand.
GCCTGGTCCAGTGTTTGACTACCCTCTCAGTAAAGAATGCTTCCTGATGTCCAGTCTAAACCTTCTGTGGTGCAGATTTGAACCATTCCTGCGCATCCTATCATGGGATACCAGGGAGAAGAGTTCAGCACCTCTTGCCTCTGAACTTGAAATGTGAAGAGTCAGTTCTTTCCAAATTTGGATTTTAACATTTTCCAGTCTCTCCAACTAGAAAAGATGAAGCTCTTTGGAATTGCTTCCATGTGAAGTATTCTCATTCTACATCTTTATTTCCATAAACTTTGTAGACTTTGTCTTCTTATTCAACACTGAGGCACAATAGAGAAAGATGGAGTTTAGGAGCAATTAAGCTAACTGGACCAGAAGGGGTGCATGCGAGGTTACTGGTGGAACTGGCTGAAGCTGTTGTGAGACTGCTCTTATTTTTGAAAGGTCATGGTGGTTGGGGAGGTTTCTGATAACTGGAGGAAGGAAAACTTCATGCATGTTAAAGGAGAAGCCGCTGCCCGAGCATTCACACACCATTCAAGGAGTTGCACACACACCACCCGAGTCTTTAACTGCCAGGACCAGGGTCCCTTTGCAGCGAGTGACCCCCGTGAGCCGATGGGTGCCCCTTTCCCCTCCTCACACACGCAAACACTGACTCTTGGGCACGCTCCCCCCTTCTTCTTCAGGCTCGACGCTAGGTTTCCCACAGCAGAGTCTTAGGCGTCAGATTTTATAAAAGTAAGTAATTTAATTGAAAGGTACGGCAGCAGGGTCAGCCTGGGCTGGGTGCCTCTGAAAAGGGAGGGATTTTGAACAAAGAAATCCCTGGGCAATTATACCCTTGTGATCCATACACCTGCCCCTCACGTGCTGTTCACGCATCTTTTTAGTCCGATTTTTGATCTGGGGTCTTCTAACACCTTATTGAATTCTTTTTCTGTGCCCTGGCAGGCAGGCTGCTGACTGCTCTGATCTTGTTGATCTGCAGTCTCTGCTGACGGTTGTAGCCTCCTTATCTTCTGGTTTACATTTCTTATGCACCTGCGATCACCAGCAGAACATGAACTGAAAAGTTTCAGACTTAGGGAAAACACTACCAAAACATCAGTGTGTTATCAACATTTTTCTTATACTAAAAGACTAAACACAGCGCTGTACCAGCTGCTAGGATAATTACTAAGAAAATTAACTCCATTGCGGCCTAAAGGCTTCAGCAAATCTAGCTGCTCATGCCAAGTAAAGCTAAGCAAACAGCATAAATCACACCATATTATAAGCCTAAGCAATATATTCTAATTAAAACTTAAGCTAAACAGCTAATATCTCTCAACAATGCACACTTTCAAGAAAGGCAAGAAAGAGGATCCAGAGAAATACAGACCCCTCAAGCCTCACTTCCTTTCACAGGAAGGTTATGGAGCAAATCCTCCTGGAAGCCATTTCTAAGCACAAGAAGAAGAAGGGATTGCGTACAAGCAACTTGGATGTACTGAGGTGAAGCTATGTCTGACCGGCCTGATAGCATACAATGAGACGATTGCTTCAGTGGATGAAGGGAGAGCAACAGATGTTATTTACGTTGTTAAGTCCTGCATCTGGGATGTAACAGCCCAAGCACCGGGGGGGCTGGGGGCCACTTGTCCACTTGTCAAGAAATCAGCTTTGCAGAAAGGACCCGGTGGACAAATTGAATAGAAAGATTGCATCAGAAAGACAGCAGGCAGCAGGTCAAGGGAAGTGATGATAGACTACATCTGGAGTACTGTGTCCAGTTTTAAGCTCGCCAGTCCAAGAAAAATACTAACAAACTGGAGTGAACCCTGGTGGAGGCTCACCGAGATGATTAGAGGCTTGGAGCATATGGCATGCTGAGAGATCTGTGTTTCTTCACCCTTAAGAAAAGGCTGAAGAGGGACTTTTGCTGCTATCTCAGCAGCAGGAGGATGTAGAGAGGAAGAGACAGACTCCCTTGGAAGTCACAGTGGGAGAAACAGGCAAATTGCATCCAGGAAAATTCTGACTAGCTACCAAGGGAAGGCTATTCATTGGGAGGGCAGTCAAACCCTAGAACAGAGATCTGGAAGGGGCTGAGTTATCTCCATCCTTGGAGATATTCAAAACTTGACTAGACAGGCTCCTGAATAACCTGGTCTAATTGTGAAGTTAGCTCTGCTTTGAGCACAGGATTGGACTAGATCACCTCACCTCCTAATGTTTTGTCCAATCTAAATTACTGTGTCTCTATATGGGACAATTAAGGGATTTCCTTCAAAAACATTCTACTGATACAACCCAATAATATAGGATAGTTGTCTCTGATTCTCTTCCTGGACTTGGCTCAGAACCTCACAATTTTCTCCTTTTACACTTACAAGGGGGAAGGACTTGCTATTTAATAGAACTCACAGACACCCAAGTTTAAAGTAGCATAAATACTTGGTGGTGCTGAAGGACAATTGAGAGGAATGTAAACACAAAGTGACATTGAATAGTACTTAATTTTTTTCAGTGAAGAAAACTAGGTACCAATTAAGGAAGTCCAGAGGGGACCTTTAAGGACAAGTAGACAAGTGAAATAGAAATGACCACAAATTTCTGGACAGGGAAAATAGGAACAGCATAGAATCATAGAATCACCTAGGTTGGCAGGGACCTTTCAGATCATCTAGTCCAACCATCAACCCTACACTGACAAAAACTACCATATAAGGAAGTCAAGAACTTGGGAGGTCAAGACTCTTACGGTATGAAACAAGCCGTACGCAGCAAAGAGCCAACTGGGATCAGACATCCGCATGAAGCCTGAGAATGGGAGATGCAAAAAAGGTCAAGTCAGGTTTGTGATTAAACAGAAATGTGGGGAAGTTTGCACACTCTCCAACAGAAGGATAGCCTCCTTAACAGCACAAAGTGATTGGATATTATAAAATCGTCTGACTGATTAGATTAAAATGGGAAACGGCTACCATGTGTCTGCCTAGAAAAAAGAGCCTGCCCAGCAGCCAAGTTAATCCTGACTGGATAAAGATATGGTGCAGAGACACTCCATGTGGGGACACGCGAGGCAGTGCCTGAGAGCATCCAGGCTACGTAGCTCCTGCCAGGTACCCATCCTCTATAGCATCTTACAAGGAACTCCCTGTTGGAAGGGAGAAGTGAGGATCCTGCCGTGCCAAATGGTGGAGAGTAGGGTAGCCCATCCCTGGGATAGGGTGGTGTGTGTTACTGTAGAAAACCTTGTACATCAAGCTTAAAGGGATGATTGTACTTGCAGTATAAGGGAACCCCTTCACGGTTTTGCAGATCTGCTATGCCTCCATTGCCTTTATGTGCTTTTATTAGGATGAATCAAAGGTTGTTGTAGAGTTGAATTGAAATGTTAAAGGTAATGTTAATGTTACAAGTAATGTTAAAAGCTCAGGGTTTGCATGCTCTACCTTGTGACGTGCAGATTTACTGGGGAATTGAAGGAGGCAAACTAAGTAGCATACGGCCCCTATTAGTACCAGGCTAATGAAGTGTGTGACAATGCTGAAGTGGCACTGTCCTGTTCAGATCAGTATCCTAACCATGGTCCTGTGGGCTGGGAAGAAGAGTTTATTGTCTTCAATTATTTCTCCTCCAAAGCCCAAATGTAATTCAAGTTCTGTCTTCTTCAGAACAAGCATCTGTGAAACTCGCTGGCAAAACCCGCATAACATCCTGGTCTCCAAGCTGATAAAATATGGCTTTGATGGACTGAAAATTCAGTGGATAAAGAGCTGGCTTGACGGCCACACCCAAAGAGCGGCTGTCAATGGGTCCATGTCCAAGTGGAGGCCAGTGACAAGTGGAGTCCCTCAAGGATCAGTACTGGGACTGGTCTTGTTTAACATCTTTGTCAGCAACATGGACAGTGGCATTGAGTGCACCCTCAGCAAGTTTACCGACAACACCAAGCTGTGTGGGGCGGCTGACACGCTGGAGGGAAGGGATGCCATCCAGAAGGACCTTGACGGGCTGGAGAGGTGGGCCTATGCCAACCTCATGAAGTTCAACGAGACCAAGTGCAAGGTCCTCTATCTGGGTGACAGCAATCCCAAGCACCGATATAGGCTGGGCAGTAACTGGCTTGAGAGCAGCCCTGAAGAAAAGGACTTGGGTGTGCTGGTAGGCGAGAGGCTCAACACGAGTCATCAGTGTGCACTAGCAGCCCAGAAAGCCAATCGTATCCTGGGCTGCATCAGGAGAAGCGTGGCCAGCAGGTTGAGGGAAGTGATTCTCCCCCTCTACTCCACTCTCGTGAGACCCCACCTGGAGTACTGCGTCCAATTCTGGAGCCCCTACTACAAGAGAGATATGGACGTGCTGGAACGTGTCCAGAGAAGGGCCACAAGGATGATCAGAGGGCTGGAGCATCTCTCCTATGAGGACAGACTGAGAGAGTTGGGGTTGTTCAGTCTGGAGAAAAGAAGGCTCCGAGGAGACCTTGTAGTGGCCTACCAGTATCTTAAGGGGGCCTGCAAGAAAGCTGGTGAGGGACTGGAAGTCTTTAAGGTCAGGCTGGATGGGGCTTTGAGCAACCTGATCTAGTGGGAGGTGTCCCTGCCTATGGCAGGGGGGTTGGAACTAGATGGTCTTTAAGGTCCCTTCCAACCCTAACAATTCTATGATTCTATAAAGTATTGTTGTGTCAAAATTTACATGAAGGTTAAGGATCTGCTACTGCTAACTCCACCAGTAAAGTGGAATTAGGACTCCAGCCCAATAGAAAATACCCCTTCCATATACTTATTTAGGTTTTGTTACACTGACCCAGGTTACGCGTAGTGTTGAGGCTGAGTATCTTCTACTATTTGGGTATTTCTATGCTGAGCATTCCCATGTATCTACACACTGTGGTACCTGGTTTTCTTCAGCTGTGCTTTGAAAGAGTTCTCATTTGAATCAGAAATTGAAGCAGGCAACTTGATCTTTTGGCACTGTCCTTATCGTTTCTTGTCAGACCACTATTTAACCACTATTAGCTCACAAAGATGTTTTCCACTGATAAGTAACTTGTGTTGTTATTGAGATAATTAATTATCAATGCACCGAGGACAGAACGCAGTAGAACAATATCTATCAAAATTAACAGCATTCATACAGGTGATCATTAAGAGGAAAATAATGCCTAATAACTAGGCTTGCTGTGGTTACCTGCAGCATAAATCCATACCAATAAAAATCAAATCAGGTTGTAATTGTCAATGTTTATTACACATTAAGAGCAGGGTACATTGAGAGAAATACCCAATACTTTACCTGATACTTTGAACTATTGTTCTAAGTTAGGTGAGATTTATTTAATCTATCTGTAGATATCAACATTGCAAACTGAATTTGCTGCCCCATGCTCCTTTTACAGACTATGCTCTCACCTTTAGAGAGCTCTTAAACTAGTCTATTTTAGGTATCTTAGCACATTAGTTGCTTCAGAAGTACAAAAAGGGACTTTTTGTAGAGGGAAGAGTAAAGAGAAACCTCTACTCACACGTAGAAGTCTGTATTTGTTCAGATGAATCCCTCCCAGCTATTAAGAAAGCCCACCAAATTTCAGCCTTTTATGATTTGAAATAATCTTGCGAATTACAACTATTCTTTCTGTTACAGTGGTGATAACCTCAGTAGGGATTACATAAATATGTACAAAAAGATAATGTTGTTCCAAATAGATTACTAAGATTTCCAGTCTGACAACCTCCCCCATACTTACAAAAGATACTTGTTTAACGATACAGCAAAATCCCAACAAATCTAAAATATTGCTTTGAATACTACCTCTCAGCAACTATTTAAATTATGTTGCACATTTAAAAAAAAAACATTCATAAACCAGCGTTATTAATGCTGCGCAGTCAGAAGCTTAAAAATAATACAGGTAAGGTCATCTATGAAACCTCAGTCTGGTCCTCTCAAGTACAAATACCCAATTACACAAGATTTTTCCCCCATCTCACTTGCAAGGATGAGCAATGGTCACATGAATGAGCAGCGCTTTACTACTTTTCCTACTGCCAAGGAAGAACTTAAGTCTAACCTAGAATTTGTACTCAATACAGAATTACATTTTCCTGCAGTTTCTTCTGCAATAACACAGATTACTTCAGAAATTACTGCTTATCTCCACAACTGCCCTCCTTGTGTGAGGACTGGAATGAATGGACTTTTACGCATGGAGAACTGAAGACCAGGGAGATTAACAATCAGAAGTATTAACTAGTTTGGAGTACTCGGTCTGAAACGCTTCAAGACTGTTCAGAAATACGTAGAACTACATAATTTCATACATATTTAAATACAGTTTTTACAGACTTCAGTGGAAACTGGCTGTTCAGCACGTGAGAGAATCAGAGGCAAGAGATCACATTTAACTTTATACCTGATTTTGGATATCCAGTTACAGAATATCTTGTCTGTCTTTCCTCAGCATTACTTACCGACTACATGACAGGACAATATAGAGAACCCATCGGTCTTCCACTGCCATAACTGCAAGATCATGCTCTCCCTCTCCCCCTATTTCCCATTTTTAATTTCTGCTACGTGCTAAGGAATCCTATAAATACTATCACCATTTACAAGCCATACTCACCCAAGCCATGAGGTCCACAGCACAAAACATAGTCTCGTAGTAGACAAGAATGTGCCATCATGTAATTAAGTACTGCCACAACATAACTCTTGAAGAAGGGGCAAAGCAGTTATAGTCATTCTAAGCACCTAAAATTGGATGTTACAGTAGAGCCTGTCTTCCATGTGAGGCTTTAGCCTCTAGTGAAGAAACAGTAATTCCATTCAAGCTTTTCTTCCCTTTTATTTGTAAATTCATATAAATCACATAGAAATTTAAACTTACTTTATGTACTTCCATCTGCTATCTTATCTTTACATTTTGAGTATGGTCAACATCTTAGTCCCTCAAACCTACCATTGTTAGACATGGATCCCTAAGAAACAGAAAACGTCTCTTCCTCTTTTGTGTAAATGTAGAAACAGCTCAGAAGTTGACTGGGCCTTTGTGTTTAACAGACACACACTTACTATACACAAGTTTTTACTCTTTAGAAATCTGTTTACTAAAAATGGACTAAAGCCAAGCCCAGCCTCAAGTTTAAAGAGTTCAAAGGACCAATTTCCCATCACTAACATGTTAGAGCTCGTGACCTAAACGCAGCCCTCCTTACCTATGTAAATCCTATGGAGATACAGCAAAATCTGATGTACATACAGAAACTGCACTAATAATTTTAAAAAAGTAAAAAATTCACAAGCATTTTACTGGTAGTTGTTTTACAGATTCCGCCTAGCTCCCCGAGGGACTAAATTAATACTTTTAACTTGCGTTAAACCAGTATTTACATCAACCTGCTATACTGCCAATTTACAGGCTTTTTATAGGTTTTGTCTTTGCAATTGTTCCTAAAGTCTAGCCCATCTTGACAACAGAAACATTCATGACTTTAGATGTCATCCCAAAAGAAAAGCCCTTGTTTTCTCAGCCAAATGAAGGTGTATTCCTTTAATCAAAATACCCCCTGAATCAAGTTTTAACTTCCAAAAGAAAGCTGAACTAATTAAAGAGTTTATTTTACTTTACAGACTAAGCTAAATGATACAGCTTCAGATTTTTAAATCATACAGAATTGCAAAGTGCTCTTTATAATGAGACTATACTTTTCCAAAAGCAATCCTTCAGAAGTTTCATTGAAGCTCATGTCGTACATAGCATCCCACCTCCCCGTTCAGAAAGGCAAGATGTGTTTTAACCATAGCTGAATTTTAAGCAGACATGGGGCCAAGCTTACGATCACCAGTAAGAACAGCACTTCAGCTGGCTACTAAGAGCATCTTCCAGTTCTCATCATGAAGTTTGGTCACCGCTCTGGAAACTCAAACACAGGTCTTAACTCACATAAATTTTGGGATATCTTCTGTTTGGACATCGCTTCAGCCTGGACAATGAAGCACGGTATCATACTATTTTGTAATTAAATTCTAATGCTGCTGATCCAAGTGTTCTCCAAGCTTTACAGATGCGTATACTCTTCTGCAGTTACTGCAAAGACAGTTTCAAGAACACTAAGCAAGCTCCCCGAAGCACCGGGGAAGGGAAGTCACAAGTAAGCTACATAAAGAAATACCGTACTTTCTACTATTAATTTTTGTCCACATTTATTTATGAGTAAAACAAACAGGAAACATTACAGCAAAGGGGACATTCAGGCCCGGATTTAAAAAAGAAAACAGATGCCTGGATAGATTCTGAATTTAGGCACCTCAAGATTGCTGACAAAGTACACAAAAATAAGTGAAAGTCATGAGCGTTTCAGCAAACTTCGTAAGTGCATTTCAGTATTTATTTAGATGTTTAAGCTCTCGCACTAGATTTTACAAGCTGGTGAACACTGGCAAAATTATTTCTCCCACAGAACTATAACCACACATTCCCAAGACAGTATAAATATATGGTTGAACTAACATTAATACACATCACCATTTTATCAATTACATAATAAAACAAATTATCAAGTATCCAAATATTAAGTTACGCAGCTTGAAAGGCATACAAAATATTACAGAGGTCTGCCCAAGTCATAGCAGAAACTCAAGGAGGAAAAACAAAAGAAAAAAAAAAAATCACACTTTCAACAAAGCAATCGTTGGTAAACAACTTTCAATAGGTACAGTAAAAGAAACTACAAGATTTTTTCAGAAATTTTCTGATTAAGAATTTTTAGCTACAATAACAAAGCATTTCTACGTTTTAAAAAAATATTTACTAAAGTAAAGGGCATATCCTATACTTCCTGCACAAGACAAAGGCAACATTTTACTAGAAATATTAAATAGCCCCTCCCAACCTTTTCAGGCCCTCTGTTAAGTTGCACATGAAGTGCCAACATTAATTTTACTGTAAGGCTTTTTGTCTGGAGACATTAAAGACTTGTGTGCTTCTGTACAATTTAAAATATTTTCTACATGAGTAACCAGAGTAATGATTTGTAAAATGGAGAGGTTCAGATAACAGAAAGTACAGACACTGGGGTAAAAAGTTGCTGTAATTCATAGTATTAAAAAGACAAACTGTGCAAATCCTGATAATTCTAGTGCGATTGTGGGAGACAAAACATACAGTGAGCAGGCAAGACTACCTTAGAGGCCATATTCTTCAATATTGAAATGACTGTAGAAAAAAAAGATAGTAAGGTCCAGATACGCTGGTAATTCTCACATCATCAGAACTATGTTCATTTATAAGGAAAACCAAGTAGCTGATATGCTGGGTATTTTGGCACCTAATCTCTCTACAGATTGATTTATTTTAGTACCCCAATTTTTAGTAGTTGAAACTAGGTGGGTAAGACTCAATGGCATGATTAAAGGATATTTAAATTGGTAATAAACGAACAAGGAGACACCTCAGAAACAGGGTACAGCAAAAACATTTACTGGGTCTCCAAACAGATGGATATTTATCTAAACATAGAAGTTGCATTTCTACTAAGCCTTTAGCCTATTAAATACTCCTAAGGAAGCTTCCTTTACTACTAAAACAAATATCAGACTGATGTCTTTGGCATGCAGTCTGCTTAATTCTGGTTTCCATCCTTTATTCCCAAAGAAGTACTATAGGCTGTTGAGCTTTACTGAATACAACAATTATTTCGGTGACCATTGGAGTCCTTAAAGCGCAGACGCATCTTGGGGCGGTATTTCTCCAAGTACAGAAGTTGCTTGCTGTTAAAAGCTCCACGTCGCTTCCTAGATGAAGGAAACAGGATTTTAAACAGAACATTAATCTGCTGCCCCGTGAAATAATATCATCAACCAGGGAAAAATATTTTTAGGTCACTTAAAACCCCCCCACCATTAAGTCAAGACTGTAACCAAAATAAGGATAATTAAAATTTAAGTGCCAAGAAAGAGGGTGGTAGCTTCCTTTCACAAATACATCATTGGACCACGTGCTCAAAGGAATACATAGCATTTTAGAGAGTGTTTTAGCCTCTGGTATACACAAGCCAAAGATCTTACATTAAGATCTTTAGAAGAAACTTTGAAGGGAAGCTAAGGAGCAGATGTGAGATATAGCTTCCTTAAAAAAGCTGAAGTTATTGTCTCTTAAAATAATTATGAAGAAAACTACAATATTAAGAAAGTACATAAACATTACAACTCCCCATGATAAGAAATTGAACAGAAATTGAGCTTTCTTGGTTTTCTCAAACCAGAAATGTGTGAAAGAAGGGTACATTTTTGTTGAGTGTTTGGATTATGTACGAGGCTTCTTATTTCTCACTTTATATACACCAGCCTGTTAATATGTACATGCTGAATTTAATTCCTTAAAGGCTTGGCAGTTATACAAGAAATATTCTGGTATTGCTCATATGAACTGCAGCTTCTTTTAAATATAGTTGAAACCTGCAAAATTAAGGCATTGAGACTAAAATTGTTCTCATGCAACTTACATTTATAAAAAAACCCAAGGAAAAACCCCTAGAAAAGGCTAGGAGGAATTGTTTAGCACACTTTGATCTAACAGAAAAGAAAGGATCCACAAATGTAGTTAGTTTGTTTTGGTTGCTTTTTTTGTTTTTTTTTTTTTTAAACTTGCTCAAATAATTATGTAGTCATTCTGGTTTCCACAGGAACAGAAAACACCCATCACACAGGCCAAGTCCTACAACACTGACTATATGCAGTATGCATGTTAGAAAGTTCAGGTGTACTTGATGTTGGTTTGGGGTTTTTTTGGGGTTTTTTTGTTTGTTTGGTTGATTTTTTTTTTTTTAAGGTAAGAACAGCATTCAGAATTTCCTTTAGTGTCCAAAGATATATCAACATGTTAAATCTTGGGAACAGCTAGATGTTAGTGTCGTACTTACTGTCTTATGAACTGCACTGCATCTTCATATTTCATTCCACATTCTATCAGTGCAAGAGCAACTAAGACTGGAGCTCTGGTAAAAAAAAGAAAACAAACAAGAAAACCACATCACTTTAGCATTTGCCAACGCATACTTCGAAGAAAGTTTACTTTCCACAGTTCTCTTTTCTGTCCTTCTGTTATCTCATGTTTCTTCCCTGGGGAGGCAACAGAGACAGGCAGAAGGTGTTTCTACATTAACTGAGCCATTATACCATCTGTTTTTGAGCTACCCATCCTCATTAAGAAAGGGGTTTAAATTAACTCTGGTCAACTTTAGCATTGTTCATCTGACTTTAGGCCTACGAGAGGAGGGCAGGAATAAAATACAAGTAATCTTTACCCATTTGCTTCAAAGTCAATTGATTCTGGGCAACAGTTGCGTACGGGCTTCTATTCCCACAAACAAGCACCCTTAGAAGCAGTCAGGACCCCAAAGCAGAAATCAGAAGAGGGGTCAGGTTCGATAAGAACCGACAAGTCCTAAACTAGTGTCACAAGTTTTAGGAACAGATGCAATCCACAGGTTGCTGCACATCTCCAAGAATTTCCTTGCTTGCCACAGTATTCTTCATCTGACAGAATACAGTTTTCAGTTAGGAAAGCTTGACACAAATCAAACTCAAATACATTACCAGTTTATGGTTAAAAAAAAAAAATCAAGACAAAACCCCACACCACACAGTAGCAGACTTGTGGATCTAGTAGCAAGCTTAAATGGTTTTGTGTGTTCAGGGATTTAAAAAAAGCCTTCCATGATAAAAAGCTACGATCTTCTTTTCAACTAGTTAATTGCCCAATTTTGAGGAAAACCCAACATATATCCATTTTAAGCAGCTGAAGAGGACTTGTAGTCTAGAACAATAACAGCAAAACCATTATGTTCTCATGAGTGTCAGAATTGTATTTAAGCAGAAGGAACAGGGCTAAGAGGAGAATATTTAGCATTATTCATAAAAACTTTGAGGTTTGGCATTAGAAGAGAGACAGAAACAGAGCTCTGGGACTTTGGAGAACACTTTTCATCCCCCAAATAGGTGATGGATGAAATTTGGTCTCAATGTGCCAGAACACCCCACTTGTTTGTGGCTAATGGTTACACTACCCTTGGTACAAGGAGACTGGTAATACTGCTGAAATGGGGATGAAAAGGAAACTTCTAGGCAAGTCACTAAAATCCATTAAAAAAAAAAAAAAGGACAACATAGCAAGACAAAAAAGTTACCTATGAGACACTCACCAATATGCTTGGTACAAGAATATACTTGTTTACTTCGTTTGTAATTGGGAGAGCGCTATGATAATAGTTGACTAAAAGGCCTTGAAGTATAATATATACATACAACAGTTTCCTGCTATATGAACTACTTTTAAGTGTGATGTCATTCCAATACTGGTTATTTGACTATTTTACATTTGCCTCAAATAAGCTTTTGTACTAGATCTTAACAAGCCTGACCAGGGATGGCAATTCAATAGATCTTTAAAACTTTACCCACCTTCCAAGACCAGCAACACAGTGTACAGCAATACAACAACCAGGTTCTTCACGAAATTTAACTTTAAGGAGGTTTAGCCAATCATCAACAATCTGGTTGGATGGTGGAGCACCGTCATCAAAGGGCCAATCCTAGAATATAGCATGACATACATAAATAAATACATAAACATAGAACTCTGTGTGCTGTGTGCATACACAAAAAAATGAGGGGACACAACAGAAAAAATAGCTGACAGCTAAGGGAACCACTCAAGCTTACAGTTTTCTAATAGCATAACTACAGCAATATTACGAATATATTCCTTTCAATCTGTTTTCATTGAGCAAATGATTTTTCTCAAAATAAGATTATTTTTTTTCCCCTGACGAGAGGATGTCTGTACAGCTTTTGCCTCCATCAACTGCTGGAACGCGTTAATAAGTTGTCAATTTTATTTTTTTTTTTGAGGGGGTGGGCTGGTTTTAAACTCTGGTTTTACACTACTTACCAAAACCTGAATGCCTTCTTTTTCCACCGGAGCAGTGTCATAAGTAGCTTCACACACTCTTACCACTGTGGTAACGCCGTATTTCTTAAGTTCCTAGGGAATGAAAAAAAAAAAACAAACCCGCTTTAGGAGTAAACTTATTTCACTTACCATTTAATTTTCTCAATAGGTTAGCTTATTAACAGACTCCAAAGTTTTCAGTAAGTAAACTCATCCAAACATTTGCCACCTCCTGAGGAACACAGAAAGCTGAAATAACTGAAAACCTGTGTGCTAATGTCAGACACTTTTAAGCTCTTCTGCACACATATTTGAAGATTAAGTTTTGTTATGATGGATCAAACTTTTTTTCTTTTAAAAACAGATCCAGATAAATATTGTCAAAATAAGTAGTCCATTTCCAAAAGATCATTCCTTTTAAAGGAACAGGAAGTTTCCCTGTTTACAAAGCTATATACTTCACTAAAAGCATTACAAGTGAGGTTTAGATCTTCCTGTTCTCTCCCTCTACTTAGAACAACAGGTTTGTAAGACCTCTTACAGTTAAGAATTATGAGCACAGGACAATAAGTTATTCCAGTTCCTGAGTTAGCATAACTAGAGAATAAAATTTAACTTTCCATTTTGATATTACCCTTCATTTAAAAAAAAAAAAAACAAAACGAAAAAAGCAATCATTCTTCATTCTCCCTGCAACAATCCATCATTCACACTGTCACAGTGATGCTGAAGCAAAGCTTAACCATACTTTATCTAAGAGTATAAAGGCAAGCAAATGTTATCTCACTACATTTATTGTAAATTATTCCACACTGAATGCAAGACAGAGGTATAAAATACCTAAAATCTTGCTAATGAGAGGCTACATTACAAACTCAGACCTTACCAGGATGTAACTCTGGAGGAACCCATTGTTAGCACCTGGCTTTACTCAGTAAACAATTTCAGCATGTACCAAAACACTTAAAGTAGCTTCAGCAGGTCTGGATGCAGAGCAAGCCTATTACCACGAGTTTCACTCAAGTAGGCACTCTGACACCCAGAGGATTCCCTTAAAAGCTACACTAGAGCCACGATCTGCTAATACGGAAGGGAGATAGGCAGTGAAAGCATATTGCAATCCATTTATTTGTTCCTAAGGTTCTGATCCACAATGTGTTGTGAATTATTCTCTTTTTAATCACTATGCAATAAGTGCAAGGAAGTGTTACATCACTTTAGTTAAATCTAAATGCAAGTTTCTACCACTAGCAGATCTTTGTATTGTTCTATACATAACTCTGCCAGATAATTCCTGTTTTCAGACCTAAACAACGTACTTAATGTACTAGACAGCATAATTATTTCTTTGCTTCACTTTCAGAAGTATGTTTTTGTGAAGGACAAAGTATATCTGAACAGATTTGTCTGCAGATCTTTGAAAAAAGTCAATATACAAACAGTCTCAGTACCTCTTCATATGGCTTCCACAGCTGTTATCAACTAGTAAAGAAGGAAATTGTTAATATAGCATGCTATTCAGGCATTTTAAAAAAATACATCAGTGAGAATTCTGTCCTGGCCTTACCTCTATAAATTTGTTTAAGGTTGCATTGGTTGGATTGTGTGTGATTAGGAATCTCATGTTCTTGTAGGTGATTTCCACAGGAGCTGGGCGGTTCATTCGGGCCATATTGATTTAGTTAAACATGCAACAAGATTATGAAAGGATTCAAAAAAAATTTTTAATACAGAAGTGATGTAGAGAAACTGAAGTCTACTTCACTATACTCCACGTGAAATTCTCAGTGCTTGGAAGGATGAAGTCGGGAACAATGGGAAATGAAATGAACCTCCTAACAAGAAGCAGCAATTCTTCAATCCAGTAATACTGAGGCAAAAGAAAGGCAGTGCACTGAGGTTTACCCCATCCAGGTCTGAATTCTGTTGTTAAATGCTCTGCCAATTTCAATTCAATACTTCTTATCCTGGTCAACCACTCTTAAGGGGGCTTCTTGGTGGAGTAGTAATGAATTTCTACAGTTCACTTGTCTGCATAGAGGTCGTGCTGTGCCTGGCAGTAGTCTCCACTGCCCTTCAGAAACTCCATAAATGTGTGACCAAGAACACCACAGAACTGCTGTAAAGAGACGGGGGGGGAAAACAAAAAAAGCATAATGAGTACAGGTGAAGCAAAGTTATTTTTAAGACACCAAGCATTATAAAATGAAAAAATAAACCCAAGACAACTAAGCAGTTTCACGAGGTTTATTTTTTAATCCAAGAATGAAGTTTGCGTAAGAACCCCGCTACCTTTCTCAGCAAGGATTACTTGAAAATACATAAATTTACTTAATACAAAATTTATATATAGGGTTGTTTCAACACCAAAACCTGACATATATTAAAATACCAATTCAAATGTGCTACATAGCAACAAAAGACCAGGTTTTAAGAACCCCAGTATTTATATAAAGTACAGCTTTTCCAGGATACCCATAGAACTGTATTTTCCATTCTGAATTCAGAGACATCACAACACATACTGAAGCTACATTGATCTTAAGTAGTCCCATGAAGGCAAGGATGAGATTCCTTGAATAGTCAAGCTTAGCATCAGACAATTTCTAGCGTTTAAACAAAACTATCAGTTTCTACATAGATGCAGAATCACTTGTCTTAAAGGCTAAAGACTTACTTCACATGTAAGCATCATTAATTCAAATACAGAACAGCCAGTAGAAAAGAATGCGCCTGTCCCAAATAGGAGGCCTTGAAAGCAAATGCAAAGTCTTTGTGGCCTAACAAAACAACGTGAGCTTTTGAACATATTTTGAGACTTCCAAGGCACACAGATTTCTAACTAAGCAACACTTCACATATTAAAGGCTGAAGACACATGGCAACCTTCATCTGCTTTTAATTGCCTTTTTACACAAATGACTTTATTAATATACCAAGATAGTGGCAATAGTCTAGCTAAAAACATACACAAGGAAGTTTATTGAACAGGTTATTCCTGCCCAGTGGTGTGCTATCTTGCTATGGTTAAATTTACATATGAGCTGCTCCGAGTTGTGTATTCAGTTGCTGTGCTAATGAACTAAGAATATATACTTTTATGCACTCTAGAACCTTACACCAGAGGAGTTAGTTTTGCACCCAGCCGCAGTACCAGCGCTGCTGACGATACCTGCCTAGGCAACAGACGGGAAGAGAAGTTTTGTTTCCCAAAAAGATACATACAAGCCGAACCAAATGCCCACTACATATACTTAGAGAGAAGCACAATCGAGTGTACAACTATTTAGCAGAAAAAAAATTACTTGTGTTGGCCAGTCAACTTCAAACACTGGAAGGAATCCATGTATTTCTATGCCCAAACAAAATGTTGCCCAAGGCACTTTGGAAATAGATTAGCTGAACACGCAGTGTGTGCTACAGAATTGCTACCACAGGCTTACTTTCTTAAATATGTGATTTTTTTTTTTTTATTATCCCCCCACCAACTGGGACACAGTACTATCAGTTCTTTGCCTTCATAAATCTAGTTTCTAGCAAACAGAAGCTGTAACTCCATCATAGCATTGTTCAGGCTTTTTTTAAACTACAAACCAGCTCTATGCATCCATCCACACATATAATCAGAGCAAGTGTACATGAGAAAATAAGGAAGAGAGACAGTATTTCAGTGCTCTATGTTCAAATCTTCCCATTCAAAGGGCTATGAAAGAAGCAGCTTATGCTGAAAAGGTTCCCAACCTTAAGGAAGCCAATTCAAAAGATTAGGTCCTAAAGATGACTGTACAGTAAGTCCTGATAATAGCCAGTATCTTAATGCACTTTACCAAAGGGCAGGAAGAAAAAGCTACATGCAAAGAAGCCGTGGTTGCTAACTGCCATCTAGGACGTAGAGTTAGACCAAGACTCCGCTGCAGGCACTAAACCATACAGCGTAAGACTACAGCGGATCTACCTAACAACTACTAGTATTAAACAGAAGTCACAACAGATCAATACTCTTGACAATTGTTGAGTTTTCTAAGAGGTATAGAATCATAGAATAGTTTGGGTTGGAAGGGGCCCTTAAAGGTCACCTAGTCATCTTTAGCAGTACAGGAGTTCTTACAGTGAACTCCAATTTAAAGAATTGCAACGTTTTCTGCTGCACACATGGCTTTGCTCCATTAATAAGCCCAAAGAGGCATTTCAGTAACACAGCAGTAGTAATAGACAAGATAAAAATCATTGAGATTGGACTGTAGCAGATGGGTAGAGCTGCATCACATGATGTTGCAAAGGACCTTTAGAAAAAGCAGACCAAACACCTCCAGCCATCATTTTCATGTTTTCAGACAGCTTCCTGGTAGAAGTTTTGTTTTAAGGATGCACCCTCATCACAGGCATGGCTTGCAAAAAAACGACAAACCAAACCCGAAAAAGCCAACCAACAGACCTGATAACAAATATGAGAAAGAAGTTAGCAGAAAGAAACTAACAGGACAATTTCACATGCACTTTGCTGCTGCTCCAGAGATACTACCATCACCATTCCTGTAAAAACTGTAGGATTAAGTTTGCCAGTTACTTGCAAAAAAACCTATTTCCGTTTTCATTTGTGATAACCTGATGGACGTTGAGAGGTCTAAACATAACAGGCATGAAAAAGGAGTTAAGAAGGATCCTCTGAAGTCAAAGGCCAACAGAGTGACACGAACCAGGAGAATTCGGACTCGGAAGAACTCCAAGAGTCATCACCTGACACACCAGCCATGACCTAGCAGAGAAAGGTAGGTGTGCATTAAAAAGACTCCTAGGACCAGACCTAGAGAACACCTAAAATAGCAACTGAAAAAAAGAACCGAAGATAGCTTATTTAAAGTCACTTTCAATTAGTTTAAGAAGCAGAACAGCAAAAAGGGACAGAACAGCTTTAAGCAGATACAGCTGCACATGGTCTTGTGCCACTTTCCACATGCACTGGCAGATCTCATGTTTATCTCTTCTTAAGGCTGCTAAGAGGAATCATAGTCGGTCCATTCCCCTGGTAGAGGATAAGGGAGTGGAGGCTGTCAGAAAAAGAAATAGAAAAACACGCAAGTGAGCTCGAGGAGATAGAATGGGGTCACCAGGGTAAAGAAAAGACGTTTCAATTGGCAAGATGGAGATTTTTGGGGAGAAAAAAAATGCAGAGCAATTGGAAACAGTTAACATGACCCATTACTGGGGTAGGTAGGAAGTAATAAGTAATGAGGATTCATCCAGCCTAGAAGGCAGGCTGGCCTCAGTACGCAGCTAGGAGTATTCAGTATGATAACTCATTGTTGGGGTAAGGAGGAGGGCAGGCAGCAAAGCATTAGTTAAGTAGTAAATCCTACTTTTTCAGTGCAGATTGTTAATCATATCTAGAAACTGGTGTGCACAGTTCAAATTCGTATACAAAGTTGAAGCAAGTACATTACACAATGTTACGTCTGACTTCTGTGTGCAATTAACCCCTACAAATGAGTTCATTTTGTTAACACTGACTTAACAGTTAGCAATGAGACACATCAGCACCTTACTAATTCACACAGCTAAGGACCTAACCAAGCACGTACTTGAGTCTCAGTCTTTGCCTTGGCAACTGCTGCTGCCGCATTACAAAGGAGCAAAGCTCACATTCTCCTTTGATGCGAATGCCAGCACTTCTCACCACTGCTAGCCAGAAAGCTCCACGTGCAGACCAACTTCCTTAAGGCAGCGACACACTGTACTATCCTAAGACAACTTTGTCAACCTAGTTTAGTTCTGGTCCAGGAGTCAAATGAAAATTAAAGACAAGCAGCACACTGGCATGCTGTTTGTGTTTTGGCATTAAACCAGAGTACAACACTGCACCAGTCTTCACCAAAAAGACCTGGAAGACAAGAAAACAGCTATAAAGAGGGTGTTGTAGTAATTAAGATCACCTCAGGCTTGTGAGGGGGAACTCAAAGGACATGAGCAACTTTTGAGAGGCTTGGAAATACAGCTTTAAAATTATTATATTGTCTCAGACAGTTAGCTACTTAGTAGGTAAACTATCAAAAAAGTCAAGATAGTGTATGAAAGCCTAAGGCTGCTAAGTGAAGCTCAAATGTATAGTATCGTATGCAGAAATTTCTATATCAGAATGACATCAGCTCATAATTCATACCATCAGGTTGGGTACTCCAGCATAAATTCATACCATCAGGTTGGGTACTCCAGCATGTTCTTTTTAATTTGCATGTGAATTTCCCTTGAGGAAAATGAACCCTGAAGGGTTTTGGAAACAGAAGCAGCTGTTTCTATCAGTAACAGAAAGCCAAACAACATTTAGACCATTAGATCTATCAAAATAAACTTGGAAAACAAATATAACGTTAATGTGCCAGGACAATCTATTAAGATAAGGTATCCTGTCCAATATGGGACAAAGTAATGTTAATCGTGATTGTACCATCTACTATCATTTACGCTAGAAGTTAGAGAATAGTTTATTCAAGCAAGAAGACATCTTGAAAAGAAAACCTTTAATTTATGCCCTTCTTTGGGACAGGAAGCTAAAGTATTTGTCTTAACTGACAAGTAGATTCATGTCTATTTTAATTCTGGGTTTGAAACAAGCAGTCGTGTGGGGCAAAAACTGCTTACGAAAGTAATCTATTAAATCGTTACTGGTACGTGGAAAGCAGAGAGGTGTAAGGTTATCCCATGCTGCTGACATTCCTGTTCACAACTCAGTAGCATCTTGAGAAGCATGCAAACAAAACCCCTTGTTTACACTGTTACGTGACACTTCGGTCTCCTTTCAGAAGATGTGCAAGATGGTTCACAGTTGCCCAATCCACCTGCCTCTAGACCAGAAACATTTATACTCAGAACCAAATGTGGTATCACATTCTCTGAAGTCAAGACCTGCCACACACTCGCCTAGTGAAACCACAGGATCAAAACTAGAAAGCTAAAATACATTTCTTCACAATTTGAGAACACCTGCATGTAAGTTCGTTGTTCTAACTTGCTACCTGACAAAAACGCTTCTGAAGGACAGAGGCACAAATACCCCCGACTTTCTCTTACTACTCAAGGCCTAAGTAGCAACTGCTAAGGCAGACAAGGAGGAGCGGGAGGGTAAGGGGTACAAACTGCAGAGCCATCACCCAAAGCAGAGGCACACTTTCATTAGGTATTGTTAACAAGATGCACCTCATATCAACTGGGCACACGAATGCCAGTATTATGATATCCACAGTGATAACACCACCCATTTTGGGCCAGAGAAAGTGACCCATGGCCTAAGAAAATGTGCTCATGTATCACGGATGGGAGACTCCAAAGGTTTCTCGTAAGTTTGCTGCAACATGCTCTATGAAGGAAGGATGTTTCTTGTGCTTCAAGTATGCAGTTTAGGGGGAAGAAAAAATTATCTCAAAACTTCCTGTACAACAAGTCAATGCAACTTCCAGAGATGATGAAACTGAGGCCATGTGACTGTCTTCCTAGTTCTGCTTGAACCATGAAAAAAACAAAACAAAACCCATGCAAAGAAGCCTTAACAGATATTGGGGAAAATACAACATCAGAGAAACCATTCCATCCCCTTGTCTAATGCATCCTCTTGAGTTTCTGAAAGCAAGGAGCCTCAAATTGACGTAACGCTGTCACTTCAATAGCAAACTACGTAAATCCTGTTACCTTACTCAAAAGTTATTCCATTACATTTTAAGCAATAACGTGAGAAATTTAGCATACACATGCAAAGACAGTTATTACTTTATTTTATTGAGTCTAGTAAGGTACAAGTGCCAAACAAGAAGCTGCGCCTGTGAAGAAAGCTGTAAGGAATTATAGACTTACATTTAACACAGAAGCACCTTTTGCATTCATCTGATAGAGCGAGTTTTAATTTTTTAAATAAGGTGACAATCTGCTAGTAGTTTAGAATTCAGTAATACCCTGATCTGGGCATTCTGGTTAATCTTTAAGAGAAGAAGTGATCACTTACAGTCAGCCTACACGCTGGGATAGAGCCAACATTCTTACGTGGCATGTATTCTGTCAGAACAGGAAGGTTTCACAAGATAGAAGTTATTAGATAAGGCTAAATTCTATTTATTTACTGCCTTACTGACACATTTAGTTTCGGTAAGACAATGACATCCTTCTCCCTAAGCTCCTGCTGTATCTGTCACTCATTTTCCTTCCTCATTCGCATGTTTCCTCCCATGGCTGTGCAATTTTTGTATTGCTTTTTCCACGTTTTTCCCCCTGACACAATTCTGTTCCTGCAAGACAATTTGAAAACCCTTTGCTGCTCCATCAATGGAATAATAAGAGCTGACATTTAAGTGCCAGCTTCAGTTTTTTTGATTTGATGGTTTTATAAGATTACAAGGAGACGGGGCTCATACTTCTGAGTCACTGCTTTGGAAAAGCTCTGCAGATGCAGGTAGACATATTGGAAAGTTGTCTCCAGCAGCAATAAGAAACACCAGAATCACAGGACCCTCATGCCCTTTTTTCAGCTCATAATATTTGCAACGCGCGTAGCTGGCTACCAGACAGTAACCAAGACCTGCGCATAACTGCTACTAATTCTGCTTCTATTACCAAAAATTACTTAATTTTGGTAACGCTTTGTTTCTTGCTTCCCTGCTTTTGGGGGTCGTACTACCACCAGCAAGCCTTGCATTGTTTATGCTTAAATACACACTTGTGCTCTGTGGGCACAGATGTGAGACAGCACAGACACTGAGATTACCAGGGGAGTTAAAAAATAATAACAATAAATAAGCAAGCGTATGAGGAAAGCAAAAACTTCTGATGCTGAGCTGTGATCCACCTCCAGAAGGAAATGCCTTCCTTGAAAAGCCAGATGGCAAGCTCTTAAAAGCAAGTTCGGTCAAAATTTAGGTATTTAACTGGATTTGTGAGGTTCTGAGGGACAACAGCAGACTGCTACAGAAGCACCCACTTCAACGTGGACTTAGATGACTCCTCTGCGGCCTTCCCTCTCCTTCCCCCGCGCCGGGGAGCCATCTCGCAGCCCAGCCGGCACAAGGCCGGTTCCGCACGGCGTCCCGGCATACCCCACCTCCGCTGCACAGAGCTCATTTGGGAAAGGACTCACGTCCCTCGCTCCCCGCCCCAGACAAAGAAGCCGCCGCTCAGCCGCTTTCGCCCTCACCCCGGCGGCGGCCGCGCACGTGGGGCCGCGGCGGATGAAGGAGGGGGGGCGAGCTGCGGCCGCGCCAGCTCGCCCAACCCAGCCCGCCAGCGCCGCGGCCCGGCCGCGCTCCCCGCCGCGCCACCTGGACGGCGGGCGCCCACGGGCAAGCCCCGGCTTGCCCGGAAAGCCCCGGGCTCCCACCGCCGCTTCAGCCGCGGGGCGCCGGGCCCCCCGGCCTGTCTCTCCCCGGCGAGGAGACGCTGCCCCGGCCGTGACACCGCCCCGCGGCCCGGGCCGTCGCCCCGGCTGCGGCGGTCACGGGTTCGCATCACGCTTCTATCAGGCTCCCGACACGGAGCCATCTTGTCCCCCGGAGCCGCCGCCCGGCCCCGGCCTCCTCTCCCGGCAGGGGGCTCCCAGACCCCGCCACCTCCGCGCCGCCGGCCTGACGCGGCCCAGGGGCGCGGGGAGCCCTAGCTGCAGGGGCGCTGCCCTTCCCGGCGGCCGCCCGGGCCGGCAGACGCCGCCAGACAGCCATCAGGGGGGGGAGGCCGGGCCGGCGGGCGGGGCCGGCAGCAGCCAGGCGCACAAAGCGGCTTTGTGCCCGGGGCCGGGCGGCTGGGGAGTCGCGGAGATGTCGCCCCCCCCTCCTCCTCTCCCGGCAGAGCAGGAGGGGGACCGGCAGGAAGAGAGGGGCGGCGGGGGCGGCAGGAAGGCCGAGCCGCCCCGCAACCAGGCTGGCTCGGTTCTCCTGCGGCCCGCCCGAGAGGAGCCGCAGCCCAGCGCCGCGAGAAGCCGCTCGGAGCCGGCGTGGCCTGGGCGATAGAACAAAGAGACAACATGGAGGAGACGCGGGGGGGGCGTGGGGGGGGAGAAAGGAAGGCGGGGTAGGAGAGGCGCGGGAGCCGGGCACAGGCGGGCAGCCGGCCGGGCGTAGGGCGAGGGTCCGGGGGAGGCAGTCGGGCCGGGGCGGGGCGGAGAGGGGTCGCGGTCGGTCAGTCGATCGGCACTCACAGGAATATGGTTACTCATTGAAGACTGTAGCCTGATCATACAGCCGGGGTGCGGGCGCCACCGCCGGGGGCAGGAGGAGCAGAACCAGGAGGAGGCGGAGGCGCTGGAGGCCGCGGAGCTGCCGGCGGGGGTTCGGCGGCGGAGCGGGGATGGACCATACAGCTGCGGCAGCGGGCGGCTCTGCGGGCTGGCGCGGAGCGGACGCGGCTGCACCAGGAGGGACACTCGGGCGCCGCCTCCCGCACAAGCGCCCCCAGAGCCCGCCCCTCGCTCACCATACGTCAGCGACGAGCGTCGCGCCCGCCCAATCGGAGGCGCCGCTCGCGCGTCCGGGGCGGGAGTGAGGCGGCCGTTGGGGGGGAGGGGGCGTGGCGGCGGCAGGGCCGGGCGGAGGCGGGAGGGAGGCGAGAGGCGGAGGCAGCCGGCGAGAACCGGTTCGTGAATGAAGCGGGTGGCGGCGGAGCCGGGGAGGGGCGCGGCGCGGCGCGGCGGGGGCAGAGCGGGACGCGCGGGGATCGCCTCCGGGGGCCGGGCCGGGACCGCCCTGCGCGGGAGTCCCACCCCCCGCCTTCCCCAACCCCTGCCGGGGCTTCGCCGGGAAGCGCCTGACGCAGCCTCTGGTTCCCCTGAGGCAGCGGGTTCGAGACTCTTCCCCCGCGCCGCCCCCCTCCGGTGCCGCTGCAGCCCTCCCGCTTTCTCCCCGGGGTGAGGGGGAAGGCGGCGAGGGCAGGGTGTGGGGGGGTGAGGCGGGAGAGCCGGTCCCTGTGAGGGCAGGTGGAGGCAGGGTGGCGGGTCGCGGTCTTCCGCGGAGGGCGAGGCTGAACGGCGGTGGGATAGCGGCGGCCCCGCAAGGCTTGTCGTCCCTGAGTCCCTTCACTGCCCGGCTGCGAAACCTCTTTTTTTGAGAGTTTAATGCGAGCTGGAAGCTGTCGGCGCATTTTATCCGCAGATTATTCTGGGTTTTTCGAGTTAAAAGTGATGATTTCTGGTTTTACAGATGGGGAGATCCAGTAGGCCAGAAGCGGTGTGTGAACCAATATGGACTCTCCCAGCCTTGTCCTGTCTCTCTCCGGCGCCCAGGAAGTGCTGTCTCCCGAGGCACGAGCGTTCCTGGAAGGCCGACATCTCCCGGGTGAGCCCCGGCGGTGGGAGACACCCGTGGTGTCACTGCCCTGCGTGGCAGGCGTGGGAGTCGGTCCCCAGCCGGACACCGCCAGCCCGGAAGAACGCCTTAATGTGGGTCAGCGCTGGCTTTATGAAATGACAGGCTATTTTTAGCTTCAGTTAGCCTGGTACCGTTCTCGTTACGTCTAACAAGTTAAGCCTTTCTTCTGCATGCTATGTTATTGTTACTATGCAGACTTACAAGAGCATGCAGAACTTGGTTTTCGTCTAAGAAATGAACAACTCGGTTCAAATTTTTAGTACAGAGGCATGGCTGTTTTCTTGTGATTTTGCCCAAATTTTCTATTTTTGTTTAACCTGCAGAAACCATGGTTTGTACAGGGGAAGTTTTTGTGGTAACCAACACGTGAGAGAGGGATGTGCTACTCAGAACATGTCTGTATGACCTCTCACTCCGCCTGGCTTCAGGTGGGCATAAGCTATTTTCTGACCAGCAGCCGTGGCTCTGCTAGGATAATATACTCAGCTTTTCTGGGCTATAAATACACCTGGGCTGTATTTATTTACATTTGCATTTTGTATTTACCGACTGATGCAGAGCACACATCTGGTGAACTTGCAGCTATTTCAACTTCTGCATGTATAACTTCTTGAAAATGTGCTCAGAACCCTGTAAAATAAGACAAATGACCCCAAGGGTAATGGCTGCTTTTAATATTGTTTATTGGTGGTGGTTACAATGTTACAAAGGTTTTGGGGAAAAAAGATCAAAAATCAACACAGCTTCTCTCATTGGTAAAGCTTGAGGAATTTGCTCTGGATAGAGTTCTGAGTCAGATTAAACAGCTCTTTACCTGCTTTAATCCATGCTGGTGTTTTGTTGTTGGTTTTTTTTCCTCCAACAGTGAAAGCTTTTGTTTACTGTTTCATTGCGCATTAAACTGATCAGGTTTTTAGGATCAAATTGCTTTCTGCTGTAACATCCTTTTAACACTGTCATACAGTAGTTTACACTGGAAATAAGAGCTGCCAGTGGTTACTTTGAAATTATATATCCTAAGAAGAAAGGATTTAGTTCAGAAAGCTTTTAGTCTAAAAACATGTGGGGTTTGGTGTTGGTTTGGTTTTTTTTTTTGAGGAAAGAATGCGTCATTTTAAATATTTAATATTCTTTATTATGATTGTCCCTGTCTGGACCCCCTAAGTTGTGACTAATTATGTCATACTATTTGGCACTTAAGATGCAGTTGCTGTGTTTTATGCTCTGAGATGACAAGATACTTGGAGTGTGAGAGAAAAGTAGACTACAATAAAGTAGTTAATATAGTTCATAAAGTATTTCATATAACATAGAACAGAGTCAAAGATACTTATAGGAGAGGTAGACAAATGGATAGTTACAAGGTGCCAACTAGTGAACTGATGAAACAAAGTGGGTTGAGGAGGCAGAAAGTAACAGAAAGAAACAAGACTCATGAAGAACTTTAAAGATAAGAAAAAATAAATACTTGTGAAGAGAAATCTGTGGGGTGAATTCAGAAGAGACCAATATTATCAGTTTGAGAAGCAAAGATGTGATCATCACCGTTGTTGTGGTATTAGGAAGATTAATACAACTTTTAGGATAAGAGGCTGTAATAGGACAAAACTTAAATATATTTTTGAAGCAGTGTGAGTCAAAAATAAAACTTGGGCATAGTCTGAATGTCCAGCCCTTACCTAGTTGGCTATTATCAATATTTTTTGGAAGTTTTAATAGGAAGTTTTGCATTAAACCAGACAATTAGAAGAATATAAAAGTTTCAAAAATCAAAATGATACGTTATACCTTATGATTACTTTCTTTTATTTTATAAAACCTGCTCTTTGTAGTCTCTGATAATTTGTTTTTACCTGTGTTACCTTATTCTCTTCAGTACAACAGTGAAAAAAAATCCCTATTCACTTTCTTTATGTAAAAGTGTATATACGCTTTGTTAGCCATTTTTGTCAAGAAGGGGAATCCTAATATAAGTAGGAAGCAATTTTTCACTTCTGATCACCTTTGTCAACCTTCCTGTACTTACAAAAAATCCATTATATTATTTTTTAACCAGAGGACCAGAACAGGAAGTAGTCTTCAACATGCAGTCACACGGTGTCCATGTATCACTTTGAAGTGGTTTGTATGAATTTCTTGCTAGTACATGGGTTCTGGTTTGAGAATGCTCCTTCTGTGGAATTCATGAAAGTTAAACTTTAAAATACTACTCTTATGTTTGAAGTGTGTGTCTTTATGTACCAACTAATATAAATATTACTCAAAGTATAAATAAAAATACTGATGCTTAGTGTGCTTGTCTTTTGCAGACACTTAACTTCCTTAGACCCTCTAGACAGAAGTCAGTTGTCCCTGACCTTTATATGGGTCTTCTGTATCATAACTTGAGGGGAAAAAAAAACCCCAAACAATTGTATACATGAAAAAATACCGGGATCTGAATTTGTTCAAGTATCGGTTGGATGTAGTTTCACTGTAGTTTCACTGTGTTTGTCTGAATTAATCCTATTTTAAATTTGAATGGAATTGGGGATTTTATATAGATATTTGTGTCATGTCCATTACTAGTCTATTTGTATGGAATTAACTCACGGACTTAAGGGTTTGCTGGTTAGATCTTTGATTTGCTGATACTAGCTGTAGCTTTTTGTGGGGAAATTTCTGAAGGCTGTGTTTATGCTTATGTCATGCCAGTGTTTAAAAAGGTGAAGTGAGTTGACTGTGACTGGGTTAGACTGTTGTCTAATAGAAAACTTATACGTGACTAAGCTGATTAAAACAAAAAAGAATTAAAGGATAAGAATATAATTAATGCAAATCAATGTAGTTCTAGGGTAAATAGCTATTGTAAAGAAAGCTGATTTAATGCTTTGATAAGATTACAAGTTGGGCATAAAAGTAACTGCATAGCTGTAACGCTAAATGTTTATGTTTTCAAACAGTTTTATCAAAGGAGTGTAATCAAATATCACTGAGAAAAACAAGTGCGACTGATGCAAAGACTGATGAATAGCAAGTAACAATGATGTCAACGTAGTTCTGCAGAGTAATATAGATTGTTTAGTAACTTGTGTTCACTCAAAAATGTGTTTTAGTATGGACACATACAAAGTCATACAGCTAGAACCAGGAGCACAAGCAAAATTTATAATTTCTTAAGAATGCTTCTGTTCCACGTAGAAGAGTCCAGGGATTATAATGGACAAGTAAGTCAATATGAACTCCCAGGGCAGTGCTGTGGTAACAGTAAAAATGATCTTTATGTGATCCTTAGATATCTAACATGAAATTGTGAGAAGGAGTAGAGGAATTTTTATTTTTAAATAGCATCAATACTAACTATTGAAATACCATGTGCAGTTCTGTTGACCATAGACCTTTCAAGTTACCTTATTTTCTCATATTAAAAAAACCCTAATGTGTCTGGAGCCTGTAGGTAGCGATTTTCACATGCCCTATTCTTCCTTTACAGTTAGGCTCCTACTCTAGCCCTTTTTCTTCTCCCTCTTCAGTTCTCTAGCGTCTCTCAGATTCTGCGATCTTCTGGTTTTCTGGTGAACAGGGTAATGGAGTGGAAGAGACTGCAGAATAGTGTCAATTGTTTATGTAAAATTTGTGTTTGAGATGTGGTAGGTCCACAGCCGTCTCTTAAAAGAGATAGTGACATATTGGTGAGAATGCAAAGCTGCAAAAAATATTCAAAGACTGGAAAGAGTGAGACATGTAAAGGACTCTCCCTGTTTAACTCAAAAAGTAGAGTTCAGTGGTATCTCACAAGGAGAAAATACAGTCTTCTAAAGGTTTCTTAATTTGAAGAGTAAGGTGGAATGGATGATAAAAGTCTGACAAGGTCACATGCTCTGAAAATACAAGTTGCCGGCTTCAGTACAGCAATCACTGGGTGAAATTTCATACAATGTGATGCAAAGGAGATTATAAACTACAAAATACAGGTTTTCACATCTTGAGGAAAGAATCTAATGGGAAGAGAAGGCTTTTGATAGAAGATGCTTTATTTGAGGTTTTTTTAGCTAGTTCAAACTCCTCATGGTATTTATATCACAATGGAGGTGTATAATTTCTTAAATTTTGTCTTACTTGGAAATTTTGCTTTTAATATTTCTAAAATTCATTAATACTTACAATTTAACTGAGTGTTTCTTTATATTTTTCCACTGATGATAATTTCTCAGTGTATATGAAATTCTTCTAAATTACTTAGTTTCCTGCTCTTCTCAATTTTTGCTGTCAGGTTCATTTCTGTGGCTTGGTCTCATTTATTTCCCCCACTAGCATATTCTCCTCTTCATTGTTTCATGGATGTCTTCGGTCAAAATCTGTTTTCAAACTGCGTCCTTTTGTGTAGTACTTTAAAGAGTCCCATGGTTGTTAAATGTTAATTCATTTATCTCCTATGTCCAAATTTTCCTCAATAGTCAGGGAGCCCGTTCTGTATCCATGGCCCAGGCCTTCATGGTCACAAGCATACATTCAAGTACTCTGCTGCTGGCATATAGCACCTAAGAAAGCACTAAGAAGCACTGTTCTAGCAAAAGATTGATGGAATAGACCTGTGCTCTATGCCAGAGAAGGAAACCTTTCCTCTCTGGAAATTTCTGTGATGATGTGCTGGAGATATATTTGATGTATTTGTGGTTTTGAGTGGAATTAAGTGGTTGAAGAGTGATACAGAATTAAGCTTACTGTAGGAAATTTACGTGTGTTGCTCAAGCACGTTGTCAAAACTGAAAGACTTTAAAGTGGATTCTTCATATTTGTTTGGTTTCTTTGTCCATGCATATTAATAAAAAATACCCTGAATTAATTTTGAGGATTTAGCACAGACCTTTCTGACCATTAATGTAAATAGGCACTTCATATACAAGGTGTGGTACGCTAAAGGTTTCTGGTATAGTATCATGATCTTGGTCTGGACCTTGTGTATATGCTTTAGTGGTAATGAGAGTTGTTTTCCATTTTCAGCTCCCAAAACTGCTTCTGATTTTGGAAGAGAATGTCATTTCACTTTCTTTCTGGAACTCTGGTAATATGCATTGGCCATGGACTGGTTAGAGGGAGTAGAGAACTACTCTACTTTACAAATACAACCCAACTTTGTGAAGCCTCTTTTCAGTTGTTTATTGGGAATATTCAGTGAATTCCTAATGTTGCTTCTGTCTGTTCAATAAAAGAATTGTCTTTGTAATGGACTTTATGCCCAATATGTGTTAAAACTTTGGAGATACACTAAAGAAGGATTTTTTTAAGACTGAAGAAGTCATGGTCTTTTATAGGCACATGCTGTAATTGTCACTCAGCAGGTTTAACATTCATGATTGGCACTTAGGCAACATATAATCCAAGTAGGTGGTAATTTAAGTATTACAGGAGTAATCCTAAAGATGAATAGTTTAAAAAAAAAATTGCCCAATCTTCCTCACAAGTAAGTTTTCTGTTGTTATGTGCTTCTACAGCGTATCTACTTATTTATTTGTATTGCAGTAGATTAAGCCTCATCATTAGGAAACCTGGATTTTTTTAAATTTTGTTTAAGTTAGCTTTTCTCCAAACACTCTTTTTGGAACAGTCCAATGGTCTGACATTCTGGATATATCATGGCATTTATCTCAACAAACTGTTTGAGTTGACAGTCTGGGAATATTTTCTCAAGATACGTTAGGGGCTGAATCAGAGCCTGGCCATAGGGATGTTGCTAATAGTGCTTTCCATATTTGCTGTGAGTGAGTATGTAGGAAATTGTGGTGTAAAAATCCTATACAGCTGCTGTTACAAAATTGCAATCTAATTCTGGGTTAATTTGTTACTGTCTTTCAACAATGCTGCTAATGAAGACTGCTAAACTGGTTCTTTAATAATAATATCTTTGACGTTTTAATGGCAATTACAAGAGCATACGGCAATTACAAGGCCTCATATCTATTGCCTTTTAAAAAGTTTTTATGGATGAGTGTGAAAATTCATTTATGTTTTTGGTCTAAAATGTTAACCACAGATTTTATTGCCTTGTGCTGTTAGTGCTGCAGCCAGAACTAAACAGCGATCTCTTTGCTCAGTCTGTTCAGATTACTGCAGCTATCAATCACTCACTGCCTGTTCAGCATCCTCTCCACACTGGTCCCGATTTTTCCCCCTCCTTTGTCAGGAAGAAATGTTCATTGATTTTTTTGTTTGGTTCGTTATTTTTTTTTTTTTTTTTTGTGCAGCGAAATATCAACAAATTATCAAGACAGGAAAACTTTACAGGTCCACTTTTATAACTCACTGTATTCATCTGTCAACTGATATGCTGTACTGTCAGTAGACTCAAAAGTATGTCTTGTCATGTACTGTTTGTATTCCATTACTGTTAAAAATTGTTGCTTTTGATTTTAATTCTGAGATTTGAATTAAAAATTGAAAGACAGACGCCAAAGCTAGTAACAGAAGCTCTGTTGCAGTTCTGTTCCCTGCTCAAATATAAGCCTATGCCATTAAATTTAGAAAATGTCATAGAAAATACAAATGATTGTATTTTCTTGTTAGGTGTACGTGTCCTTTTGTTGCTTCTTTGCTTAGTGAACATTTCTTTTTTGTATAGTACCATAGTTGTCGGTGTATTAGAAAAGATTCATACTTCTAAAATTTTGAATTTAGCAGGAAAAACAAATCACTTGGAAACCAAAATATGTGTAATCTTATGGTCCAAAGCTCACAAACACAGGGAGATTAACTAGTACTACTTTAAATGGAGAAAATAATGTATATTTAAAAATCAGGATGGAAGCTTTAAGCCAATATAAGGAAAAGATTAGTTATTTTCTGTACTTCGTAAAAAAAAAAATAAAAATAAGCAGCTTTTCTATTTTATTTTAAACAAGAAAGCATCTGAGAACTATCAGCCTCCATGATCTGGTGCTGAGATTATCTTGGATCCCTAATTTTCTTTGCCTCTTGCTTGAACAAACTGGTTCAGCAAATCAAAAATATGCTAAGTCTTTGATATAAAAAAGGACTTTTGTTTGGTCTTTCAGTGGGTAGAGTGTATCAGGCTATCAATAAACACACACTTTTTGCAACACTGACATTCAAATGATGTTGTAGGTCATATGCTATTTTGCTTTCAGTCTGCCAGATGAACTCTGCACCGACCTTTGTTATGTGTGTAATTAAATTGTCTTTTCCCTGGGCTTGCACAGTCAGAATATTACTTTGGCCAGCAGTCGTGTAAGACTGTTGGCCAAAATAATACATACCAAACAAATAGTAGGGACCGCTACCCCACTAAGAATATGATGACTAAATACATTATAGTTCGCTCGCGCAAGTTTCTTCATGCAGAAAGGCTTCCTTTGTACCTGTAGTGCTATGCACCTTTTTAAATTTTTCAAACTATTAGTTCTGAACCTGACATCAAACCCAAAACCAGGGAGTGTAATATGGTTGTAGTTGATATGTTCGTATGTGTACGCAATGCAATATTACAGTGGGCATATGCACTTAGCAATAACCCTGTTTTCCGAAACTAGCTGTTACTTCAACATGTTTCTGATGCCACATGGGTAACTTTTTTTTAATAATGAGAGTTACCATCTCCACACCAAGAAGAGAGGGACACATTTATTTCTACATCTGTTTAAGTGCAAAATTCTGGAGCCACTGCAACTATTCACTATCTGTGTTTAAATGTCCCCATCGTAGAATTGCACAATGCCTGCCTGAAATGTCAGTGTATGCTTGAGGATAGAGTAACAATTGCAGCAGTTTCCATGGCTGTCCAGTTTATCATAAAAATGTTATGATAGTCATTTCTTTGATTTTCAGCATCTTCTCACATTCTAGTATTGTCCAAAAGGCATGAAGCATCATGTGGATTTCTCCATCATAACATAAACGCTTAGAATTGGGGGCAGCATGTTTAATGGATCTGTGATGCAAATGGAGAGTAGTAAGAACTACAGGGGCCAGAAGTATCTGATGCGTATGTGGTGGCAAGCTAAAGTGTCTTCCATTCTTAGAGCCAGAAAGGAAAAATAATCTGTTTGCTTTGTTCCTAGAGACACACCAGTCAGAAGGGCATTAGGTAAACTTGGGTGTACCATCATAACCATTGGAGTAAACAAGTGCACTGGTGAGTATTCAGGACATACTTGGTTTATCGAATTGTAGATAATCAGAAGTAGTTTGCTTTAAGGTTGCCTGAGTAGATGTGAAAATACACAGTTAGGTGGACATACCCACTGTGGATAATCATATATAGTGAAAGTCATGTCCTTAAAGCTGGCCTTTGGAAGGGAGGGGAAAAAGGAGGAGAAAAGTATGGAGCTACGTGCTAAGTCTTACTAAATAGGTCACAACAGGTAATTCAGAAAATCTAACAGTATTTGCAATGACAGGAAAAGGTGAAGTAGCTCTTGAGATGCCAATAGAGACAATATTTCCTGCAGAGTCTCTCTCAGACACTTTTGAAAGACTTTAGTATGCCAAAAGACACTCCGTGCAAAGTCCTCCTAGTTAGTAGAAGAAAATTCTTAGGATACAGACAAGATGAATATAAAATTGATAATAAATTTTTTTCTGCTGTACTGTAGAAGAACTAAAGAAGTTTAGAAGCAGACTATCATTTTCACTACACAAAGTATACTTTTTCAAGAAACCAGATTCTAAAATTTACTGATACCTTTCTTGTAGCTTGTCATTTTATTAGGAATTCCAGTTTAAAAAAAACCCCACCATTGTAGAAAACATCATAAAAATCCAAAACTTCTAATATCTAAGCATCAAGATACTTTCCAAGATTTAATTTTATGAAATCATTTGTAAGCAAGCAAGAAACAACCTGGAGACGTTTTCAAAAGTCTGGGCAATGTGATACCAGAACTCCCCATACACTGTTCCTAAGAATTAATGCTACAAACCTGGGAGAGAACCTCTGAAATTGAGCACATTATGCTGCTCAGTGGATGCAAACAAAAGCCGGAAAACCTCTGCTGTCTATTGTGAGGCTCGTAAGGCAGCTCTCTGAACCATGCGTTTTCTGAAGCCTCTCAACCTGTTAGTGATTCAAGTGATTCAGTAAGTCTGGACTTGAAGCTTTCGGAGCCAAGCATTATTTCTACAAGATAAAAGCGACCAATCGCTCTCTGATTTGACTAAAATACAGTGAAAAGTAATGCAGGAATCATTACTTTTTTTTGAAGGTACCATTGTGAATACAGCTGGCCATAAATACTTCGATATACCACTGCTCATATTTTGGTGGTTTTTTGCTATACTGTTTTCCATTTTTATGTACTTTCATTATCCTTATTTAGGAAAGAACAACTGATATCCTATCTTTCAGAAAATAGCCTGAAGCCTTTATTCAGGTATTACTGTGCTTTATTCAGGCATATTCTCACATATGAAACTAATTTTGGAAACAAATAAATATGACTTCATCTCAGATAAAGAGCTGAGCAAAAGGTAAGTTTTACCTTTGGAAGTTGGCCTTTAGTTTAAAAGATTACTTTTCAAAAGCATCTAAATGATCTCAGAGCGTGAGTCATGTTTTCCAAGGCAATAGTCATTTGGGGATTCCCAACTTTAGATGGTGCCAGCGTAAGGGAATTCACACCCATAATTAGATGTTACGGATTCCTGTTCAAAACTTGAGAACTAGGAGACTAAGAACAGGAGTTGGCACTGCTCACTGGGAGATACAGCAAACAAAAAATATAGAGGAGAGGAATAAAACTTGAATAACCTGGTCAACTCTTGGGGGATGAGGATGACTTTCTTTAGTCAGGCTGCAGTCATAACAAAGGAAGAAAATAGGTGAACATGGGGGTAAAAGTTCTTGAATGTAACTGTGAAACTAGTATATTTAAAAAGTAAAGCATTTTAAAAATATACTATGGCCTCTAAGAAAACTTACTAAACTGCTGATGAGTTAAGAAAGAGGTATCAGTACAGCCTGCAGGTGAAGAAAATTATCAGCAAAGTAAATGGCTACTCCAGTCAGTTTGTAAATACATTTCAGCTGTGCAGCACCATCAGGATAATACTGCTTTAAACAATGTTTTCATTTATCTGCTTATCCATCATAGGAACATAAAATAAAAGTTTCCTACCTATAATTTTCTCATTCCCACACTGCCTCACTCAAATCCATTAATTCTCTAGAAACTAAAGCAGCATGGTTTCTTCGGTATTACAATTATGTAAAATTTTAACTACTCCTATGTACTGCTTTCTCTATGTATCGTACAAGTTCTTTATTTTTAAGGATTTCACGTTTCACTTACCCGTGTTTGACAGCCCTTCCTTCTGCTTTTTCTCTGCTGGCATTATAGAAACCAATAAATAGTAACAATATTGTTTTCTTTGTCTGATTTGCCACAAGGCTACATATTTATTTTGTCTTTATTCCTGTGATCTCAGTCCTGTATCTTGTGCACCAGGCTACCTCAGTCTTCTTTAGAACGTTCTTCAAGGATTGCAGTCTTCAACCTCAGAAGCAGAGGTGAAAATTAATAACTTTATTTTCCCCTTCTGAGTGGTCAGGAATTCAGTTTTATATTTAGTCTTAGGGATTGGTTGGATTTCCTCTCCCTTATGCTCTATATTTCTTCTATACTGTCTTTTTCAAGTTCTCCTGACGTGAGCTAGCTGTTTCTGCCTACATATTTGTATGCTTTCCTTGTGTTCTGTCTTCTGCCATGTTATTATAAGGCAAAAATTGTGTAAAATGTTGTCTTTGAAGTAACTGTCATTGCATTATATAAGACATAATGTAAAACAGGAAACAAAATGATAAATACAGAAAACCCTAATCAGAGGATTGACTTGTAATGCAGAAAATTTATGAATTAGTATTCACACAAATTCAGACATTTAGCTCAAGCTAAATCAGAATCATTTCCCTTAAAGTGGCAAAACAGACACCCAACTTTGGGGTGCAGCTCATTTAGAAACCTGCCGTAGTAGGATACATCCCACTTAACTTTTACCATTGTGAGTTAGGTGTCAAGTGTTGAGTTAGTGGTCTAGGCTTCCTCTGTAATTCAGAGAGAGAGACAGAAGCCCTTTTAGAGGGTAATTAATCCTGTTCTGAAATAAGTATTTGAGATGGGATAAATTGCTTTTCAGCAATGTTTCTCTTAACTGTGGAGAGAGAATGAACAATGTTCAAACTGGTAATATGAATCCTGTCCCCCATGGGCAGCTTAAGGTAGATAGATATATAAACTCCCCCATAGTTTGTCACAGACTCACTGAGTGGCAGAGGTTGGAACGGACACCTGGAGGTCATCTTGCTCAAGCAGGGCCATCTAGAGCCAGTTGCTCAGATCCATGTCCAGACGAGACTCAACAGCCTCTCTGGGCAACCTGTGCCAGTGCTCATTCACCCTCACAGTAAAATAAAAGAGTGTTTCCTGATGCTCGGATGGAACCTCCTATGTTTTCAGTTTGTGCCCTTTGCCTCTGGTCCCATCACTGGGCACCACTGAAAAGAGCCTGGCTCCATTTTCTTTACGCCCTCCCTTCAGGTATTTTTATACATCGATGAGATCCCCCTGAACCTTCTCTTCTCCAGGCTGAACAGTCCCAGCTCTCTCAGCCTGTCCTCATATGAGAGATGCTCCGGTCCCTGAACTGTCGTTTGTCTCCTTATCCATCCCCAGGCAGAGATCCATGGACTCCAACTGCTCCCTCAGCCCCCTTGTTTCCCTAGCCTGTCCTTCCTAAAGAGCTGGTCTCCTTCCATTCCATTTGCCTCCCTAGTATTCAAATGCCTAATTTTTTAAATTGGTGAAATTCTGGGATTGGCAAGAAATATAAGACTATTTAACAGCACACGGCTTCTGATATTAAATTCTGGTATTTCCGCATCTGTCTAATTATAGTCCTATTTCTAGCACTCCTTGGCTTTGTGTTAGTATTTATTCATGCTAGAGTGTACACAGTGAGTCAAACCGTGTGTGATATTTTGAATTAGTGGCCATAAATATTAAAAATTTTTTTCCCTATTAACTGTAATAGTAGATAATGCGTCAAGCAAAAATAAATCTAAAAGTAAAGGGAAAATTCTAAAATTACATTGTAATACCCTGAATGCATCTAATGCTTACTGTCCTACAGCATTTAATATAGTGATATGCAAACAATAACCATATTTTTACAGTAGAAGTCTTCCCAACAACGTGCGATAGGAATAACATAAACCACCTTTGTGTTCTATTGAAACTGTAGAATTTATATGGGGTTGGGTGTCGTGCCAGAAGTGATACTCCAAGTCTTGCCAATCTAGAGTGACATGGACTCTCCTTACCAATGGCTTTAGTGTATCACTCATCTGCAAAAATTACCCCATCAATATCTAAAACCATGCTAGGTGTCTGGCTTAGTTCTGAGTCAGAGGGAAGCACATCTTCTGAGTCATCAGTATCTGTTCCCATACTCTGCCTGATGTTTTACTTTGACTTGTGCTACGTACCAAGCAGACCTTAATCCACTTAGCTTGTGAAAACCAACAGAATTGCAGCGCAATCAAATATGACTATTGATAAATGTATTCAGTCAGTTGACACAATTCATCCACTATTCCACAGGACATGATTTTCTACCTTTCTTCTGCAAGATTTCAATACATTCTCTGAAGTCATCATCCTGAAGTTAAGCAGTGATACTCTATTTAGAGTATTAAAATGACAGGTAGAGTACTTGCAAGCCCTAAGAAGACATGTCCATATTTCAAATTTTGCAGTTGAATCTAAATTTCTTATATTTCAAATGGACTTGTCATCTGTAAACCTGTGGGAGAAATTTGTGCTTTTGCTAAGATTAAAACCAGTCTGATCCCTTCTGAAGGAGAGAGGATCAGAGAAAAATGGACAGGAAGTCACCCAGTCCATTTTCCTGTCCAAAGAGTTATGGAGCAGTGCATGTCACTCCTGACAGATGCTTTTTTAATCTGTCCTGACCGACCGTGCTCCAATATTTGGTATACTACAACCTCTTAGATATCTGTTTTAGTTCTTTATTATCCTTACCTTGAAAACAGTTAGAAAAGAAAGCATCATAATTTAATTTTTAAAGCATTAAAAGGTGCATTTCGCCTGAAATGATTTATGCATTTTTAAGAAAAAGAAAATAAATGAAGGACCTCATATGGTTTCCAAATACAATTATGTTGCGGTATTGGCCTAATACTGCAGGGTGAGGGCACTTTAATCCTCTCGTCCATCTTCTGGGATTTGAGCCTGCGTCTCTCAGAAGACTCCCTTAATCCTCACACTGTACCGTGTCTTCAGTATATAGTGAGTGACCAGGGGCCTCTCCATCTCTCCTGTTACTCTTCCGCTCTCTAGCAAGATGTAAAAACCTTTGCTGAAACACATGTGCCATACCTATTAGTTAAGTGTCTACCTTCTTACTCTTTTGGTCTCTGACTCACTGGTTATTTATGCTTTATATCCATAGTGGAACAATATAATTGGTGGTCCAGGATGGTCCAGGATAGACCAGTGATTAAAGAAACAGGATTTTAAGTTAGGTCTCTCTGTTTTTGGATAATGATTTAAACAGAAGTCTCAAACATTCCAGGATAGTGCATTAACAGCTAGTAATTTATTTCTTATTGCTGGATTTAAAAGAGCAAGGAGGTATAGTGTATTTCAAACATATTTTAAGCAATTCAGCATAATATAAGACTGAACTGCAGAAGGCTGGCAATAAGATTAGTGTCAATTTAAAAGGGATAAATGCCTGGACTGTAGGGTTAACGAAGCTCTGTGCTGTGAATATACTTGTCCTGAACTATGGACATAACTTTAGTTAGAGTGACAGAAAAAAGAGGAATTTGGACTTTGGTTACTGCCTTCTGGTGGGGACATTCAGCCTAATTGAATCCTTGTCTTCTGCTGCTTATCTAAATGGTATAAGAGCTCAGTCTTTAAACACTAATTTGAAAATATGGTTTCAACCATACATAGTGTTGAAATAGAAGATTTCAGGTATGATTTTGAACAAAGGGTTTACGTTTTTCATGCCTTTTAACATGAAATACAGACCTTAGGAATCACCATTTTCCACACATTTTGATGCCTGTAATAAATGATGTTTGTTGATTAGTAATGTCTGAGATCTCCCTGTAATTTGGGAAGGAGGTCCAATAATCCAAAATAAAGTTTACTTTATTTAAGTAAACAGTTTTTCAGCCCACTGGACAAAATATATGATAACTTCTGATTTTTGTATTAAGGCCTTTCTAAATTTGACATATAATATAAAAATCTTTAAGTATTTATAGGTAAATTAATGTTTTTAATTGCTCTTTTTCAAAGTTCTTCTGCTAGACTAAAAGGTGTAAGGAAGACTTCGCTAATGCCCTCCTTCCTGTTGGTAATAGTTAGTCATCTGGTTAAAAACAGAGGCTTGCTGCATAGGTGCCTTGGTTTTCAGTGAATATTCCCCTAACTTATAAGGGCTAAAACCAATCTTTTAAAATATATTTCCAAATATAGTTAAATATTTTAAATATTTTTCCCCCCTCCAAGTTTACATTGCATTTTAAGCTTACTACATTTGTTTTTTGCCAGATCTGTTTTCATTTTGTCCTGGTTTCAGCAGGGATAGAGTTAATTTTCTTTCTAGTAGCTGCTGTGTTTTGGGTTCCGTATGAAAATAATGCTGATAACACATATTGTTTTAGTTGTTGCTAACCAATGTTTACTTAGTCAAGGACTAAGTAAAGAAAAAGTCCATAGTCAAGGACTTTTTCAGCTTCCTGTGGAAGCTGAGAAGGAGCATAGACAGGAAAAACTGGCCAAAGGAATATTCCACACCACAGACGTCATGCTCAGTATATAAATGGGAGTTGGCTGGGGGGCAGGAATCTGTGATCACTGCTCGGGGATGGGCTGGGCAACCGATCATGGGGTGGTGAGAGCAACTTGTGTTGTATTCTATTAGTTATTATTAGTATTATTGTTATTTTCCTTTTTCTGTTATTGTTCTATTAAACTGTCTTTATTTCAACCCACGAGGTTTTTTTCCTTTTCCTTCCCTTTCTCCCTCTTCTCCCTACCCTGCTGGGGGAGTGGGGGCACGGAGTGAGCGAGCGGCTGCATGATCCTAGTTGCTGGCTGGGGTTAAACCATGACACATTTGCATTTACTGTGTCGAGGTCTGGGATGTCTGCTTCAGCTCTGCGTTCTTCTGTGCTGACTTTACATTGCTAACGATGGGGTTATTTATGAAAGTAAGCCAGACATGGTAAGTAGGGAAAAAAGAGGAAATCCAGTAGCAATGATTTCCTTGCAGTCTTAGATATGGATGACGTGGCCCCCCAAAAGCAAATTTTTTCAATTTGGTTTTTTTCACTTGGAGGACAATGGAAGGAACCTAATATTTCACAGCACTTCAGACACAGCTTTAGTCATTTTATACAGCAAGTAATGGACTATCTGCTTAAATCATTGCTGGAGTTCTATAGGTTTAGGTTTCTTCTGAAATTAAGCAAACGCAGTTCCTTCAGTCATTTGCTCCAGAGTACGTATTTTGCCTCCTATCCTGCTCCACTTTGTCCAGCTCCTTTCTTGAAGTTAGATGCCTGAAGCAGGATGCAGTACTCAATTCAAGCATCTGTCTGTGTCTGTGGGAGTAGAAACGCTACTTCATATCGCATTGTCTGCAACACTATTGTTTATGCATCCCACTATGGCTTATTTTTTCACAATAGTAAGACAGCATTGGTTCACCTTGGCTTATGAACCACAGAGTCTCACGGCTTCTTTTTTGAAGAAATTCTGCCTAGCAATCTTGCAGTTGTACTTTTGGTAAACCCTAAACAGAATAATACTTTGAACTTGTCTTCTTTTTTTATTGCATTGATCTTTTCTACAGTTTCTTCAAGCATCCAAATTCTAATTCTGTCATTCAATCTGCTTATGTACTCTCCAAACCTAATATAAAATACAACTGTAATAAATTACTCTTTTGTTTGATAATCTAATTTACTGATGCCACATTATTGAGTAGTATCAGATGTAAGGAAAATTTCTGCGGTTTTATACTCAATCATCCCTCCCTTTGGACAATGAACTATTAATTTTAAATTTTCTTTAAAAATTGTTAAAATCGTTTCCCAAGTGCTTTTGCACCCATGTTCCTTTAGTTTCATCAAGATATTTTTCTTTGATTGCTTGAAATAAAGTCTCATGGAAGTATCAAAAATTTTTTTGCAAGTTAATACGTATGATCTTTTCTGTTTCTCTCCTATCCACAAGGCCTATTGCCTGGTTTAGAAGGAGATTTAAATTGGTTTAATGCAAGGGATTCCCCTCTTAGGCTATCCCTTAAAGACCTCCCAATTGTTTGGTTGTTTATTGCAGTATTTTTCTGAGAATTGCAGTTGGCTGACTAGTTTGTAAGTTCCTAATTCCCTCTCTGCCTCCTTTTAAAATGTGTTAAAATTCTTTCTGGAACCTTAGTTACAGCCTACAGATAGTGTGTCAATTAGAAAATTCTCTAGAAAATAGAAAACATGGGTTTGAGGTTGAAGACAAATTTTAAACCCAAGGCAGTCCTTTGCTTAGCAGTGTGTTGTCCTCAAGGCAGCTATGCGGAAACCATTCCATTGCAGTCTAGAAGGAAAGGAATTAATCCGTATCCAGCCTACTCTCAACCAACAATTCATGACTGTGGATCACGAGTGGACAGGAATGCTTTACTCTTGTCTGGCATTACATGCAGCATTTCCAGAGGGGAGGGATTTCAGACATGTCGCTATCCTGGGATTTTTTATTGTCTGGGCAGCAGGGTATCAAATTTTTGTGTTGCCGTTCTAAGTCGCTTTCATACTGCTTTCATATATAGTGTGCTATATATATATATATATGTCATATGGATGCCAAATCCTGGGTTTTGAAATCTACTCCTGGGACCAAGTGTTTAAATATCTTATTGTGTCTCTTTTCAGATCTTCTTTTAATAGAGGATGCAATGGGATTTTAGGCTAAGGGTTTCCAGCTGAAAATACCAGGGGCAGGGAGGGCACAGAAGCAAACTATATTGGAAAGACAGGTGCTGTTCAGTCTTGGGAGCAGACCTTACAGACGCTGTGTTGAGCTTTCTGAGGGAAGAACTGTCTGACTGTAGGCTTACTGGATTTTGCTGCCTTTTTGCAAGGTTAATAGCATCTCTCTAAAAAAAAAGTCAGAGGAAAAAGAGTACATGTGTAAGGCAATTCCCCTGTAAGGGGAAACATCTCTTTCAAAAGCTCCCAAAGCTCCCAATATGCAGTTTGGCAGAAATCCACGATTTTTCTATTGGGATTTTTAAGATCACTGCTTCTTATACAAATTGTTCTTTGTCCCACAGATCTCGGCCAGACAAAGGCTAGTTTGATAGTGCCTTTCCTCAGGCAGGCCAGATCACATGGGCTGTGGGCCAATGGCTGTAACTCGTAGGTCTTCTTTGTACTACTGCTGCCATTGAGTGCGTTGGGTACCTCCTAATTGCCACAGTGACATTATGTGCACCTTTGCCCTCATCCCACCAAACTTTCTCTCCCTGTGTCAGTGCCAGGCAGAAATGTTGCCTGAAGAAATGTGAAGGAGTGGTAGGGTGGAAAAAAAATAGGGAAATTTTTTTTTAATCTCAGCTATTCTTTTGATCAACCCACCATTGCTGGACTCCACTTTAGTATTTTTTTTATGAATTATTTCCACAAAATCACAAAGAAGAGAAAAAGGACATAGTTCATTTCTAAAGCACACAGGGCACTCAAGTGCTTTTACTCAGTTCATTGCAGCAGTACAAAGAATAATTAGACCCCAGCAAAAAGGTAGGCTATTTCTCATTACTGGTTCCTTCCATCTTGTTTGCAACCTGTTTTTGCACAGAGCAACACAGCTATTTATAAACTGCAAGTGGGAGCTGAGAATAGGAAGAGCTTTGTGTTCATATAATGACAGTGTCAGGAGAGCAATACTTTAGCTAAATTGGGATGGCCTCTACAAAGCCCTGTTTTTATGACTGTAATACTGCTGGTATTTTGCAGACTGAAGTCTCACAAACACAGGCCCAGCTTCATGTGATTTGTCTCTTCTTACATATAAAAATTGACCAAGTTATGTTAAAAAGCCATTTTCTTGAGTAAAGCTTTTTAGCCTTTATGAAATTAGTCAATAGGACAGGCTGTTCCCCAGAAAATACAAGCAGTTTTCCAGAGAAGGCCAAAAGGTGGTTGTTACAATACTGAGTTATTTTGAGGAGAGAACAGGGGTGTAAGTGGGACAGGTAGATGCATTAAGGGAAAAAACATGTCTTCCAAAGACCTTGCAATGGTAGAAAATGGAGTACAGTTCTAGCAGGTCCGCATGTGCCTGCAAATGAGCATCTCAGATATTATTTTCCTGTTTCTCCTGTCTTTTGTTCTAGGTAAGAAGAAGACACTGCACAAGGGAGTGGGGAACCTCAAATTTCCAATTTTGCTTACTCTTTGCAAGAGAGGTATCGTTCCAAAACTTTCTAGAATAAAATTCTTCTCTAGCTCATTTGCCACTAAGAGCTGTGGTGTTTGATTTGGAGCAATTTCAGCTGGAATTATTACCTGGCAAATGCTGGCTTCTAAGAAATAATGGGAAAAAAAAGAAAAAAAAAAAAGGAGCTTTTTTCACTTACTTTGGATGCACTGGGGTAAAATGCTGTAGAAATACCAGCTAGAAGCAAATTGACTTCGTGTCAATTTGAGCTCCTATCAAACTATTAGATTCTATTACTAGAACAGAA
Source organism: Rissa tridactyla (assembly GCF_028500815.1). Taxonomy (NCBI): domain Eukaryota; kingdom Metazoa; phylum Chordata; class Aves; order Charadriiformes; family Laridae; genus Rissa; species Rissa tridactyla. The sequence goes on from NC_071468.1 coordinate 97,918,403, forward strand.
ACCTGCAACCCAGTGTACCACCTGCTTTTACCAAATAGATGTTACAGAAATATATAAGAAATTATGTACATTTTTAGATTTTCTAAAGACTTTTTTTTTTAAATCAGTCAAAACTCTTCTTCAAATTTGGCAAGATGCTTGCCTCTCATTTGAACATAGCAAGAAAATAACAGTAGAACATGTTTGATTCCTTTCTTAAAATTACAGAAAAGGAGTTTGCGGCTTTGATTTGCAACCTTCTGGAACTGGAATTGAAAGCAAGGCATTGCTTTGGGTAAAATGCCTTTTAAATCTACTGTTCATATTAATTCAGCACAAATGTGTTTGGAGGCAATGGGAAATGAGTCAGCACCAGCGTTGTTACTGTTTTTAACACTTCCGTGGGTATGACTAGGGAAATATAGTTAAGAAAATGATAGCTTCTCAATTTCTGCAGAAGGACATTTAAGAATAATGGGACTTATACAGCACTTTTAAAATGTAAAACAAATACAGACAACTCCCAGTTAATAATTACCAATTACCTTGTGTCACTGTCTAGTGATTTGGAGATCTGAGACAAGAAAGGCAAAGGGAGATATTCAGTTCAGCTGTCCAGCTTGTTAAAAGAAATAATAGAATAGAAAAGTAGAACAATGACATGAAGTTAAAGAAAAAGTGGGTAAAATTCCTTGTACCCTCATATAATTACAAATCAAAACCAATGAGAACCGGTTTTGGTCCAAAACATATTTAAAGAAATATTGCTAGTTGTTAATATTGCTAATATTTCATTAATTGTGGAAAAGGCTAGAGTAATTAGCTCACTTTCTTATTGAGATTTTTTATCACTATGGTTGTACTAAAAGAAACAACTATCTATGTGTATAAAAATGTCTTGTTGAAACTAAACATCTTTCTTCTTTGGTAAAGGGAAATTTGCTCTACTATTTAACATCCTGAAGCTGCAAATAGAGAAAGTATTCTAACAGCTTAGCAATTTTTTTTCACGTATTTATGCTGTTTATGTACTTAAATACTAATGTAGGTCAGCTATCTGTAGCAAAGACCTCCTAAACCTTTGTTAGTGGCTTGAAAGGCCTGGAATCCAAATATACCCGCTCTTTGGTCTCCAAAATCAAATGCAAGTCTTCCTACTGGCCTTTAGGGGCACTGAAGTGAAGTACGGACAGTTTATGGACTTGTTGCCCAAGTTAGCTTAAAGGTAACTTTCGCAAACCAGTGCTTGCACATGTGTTATATTCCTCTTCCTTACTACTATGTAAAGGTCTCCATGCCTCTGGATAAGGCTGAGGAAAAACCATTTGTACGCAGAGGGAAAAGCAAATACTGACATATTTTAGGACCAGTGTAATAGTAATAAATTGTTGAGTAACTGAAGGAGTCGGCTATGCATGCGAGGACCCTGAATTAATTTTGAAGAGTCAAAGGAGACTGTGGAGATAATCCAGTGAAGATTTTCCCTTGAGGTTAGAGCTAACTGAGACAGGACCTCAGAATTTCAGTCAGTAAGATGTAAATAGACAATGATTATATAAAAAAAAAAAAGAGAAGAATGGGTCGGGAATCTCTTAGGAAATATGTTTCTGAAGTGTGCGGTTTAGAAGCACATCCTACAAGTATACATTACCCATGAGCTGAGTTCATCCAGTGCTCTTTACAATCATTTTCACTTATGTACCTTGCTGTTAGCTCTGTACTATGTTTAAGTACCTTGGCGTTAATCAAAGTCGTAAGATAGGTGTGTTGTTACTAAAACTTTTGCTTTTTTCCGTTGTTGCTGTCTTCTATTCTGATTGGCTAAATCATTAATGTATGGTAGAAAAATAAATGCTAGTCTGCTCAGTGATCACACCTCGGATTTCCAAAGGGCTCAGAAGGAGCCTACTCCTTCCGTTTTTTCAGTCGTCTTTGAATATCCTTGTTTTTATGACTGAATCACTGATTTTAAGAAGTTAAATCCCTAGCAGTTCTAAAACTTACAGCAATTCCTTGTTTGTTATGGACTTGTTCCATATCACTTGATAACTTATTAATTTTTATCATGTGGTTTGAAAGTGACAAGATTTGAGGATAATTTTTATAGGGAACAACTTACGTAGATAAATGGATATGTATACAAATTCAAATGATCCTTCCATAAACAAAATCCCATAATGAAATATACAGTATTCTTAGTAAAGGATTAGTGAAGGCATGAGAAGTCTTTCTTTTCCATTTTTCAAGTCCAAGTCACTCTGTGAGAGGGAGATTTTGTCAGTGCTTCAAAAGTCTTAGTCTGAACCACCTGCTTTCATATATAAGAACAGAATAAATAAATACTAATGCATTTATACATACATAGCTGGCACTAGTTCCTTTAGTACCAATCAGTTTGAGTAATCTCAGTGAAACTCATCATCAATTTATAATCAATTTTGTATTGTCATTATGTAAATCAGGAGGAGTTAAGAAAGCATGTGGCAAGTTCCATACTCACCATCTTTTGAAAACTGCAGGGATGACACAAAGGTTCTCTAAAACTTGGGTTTAGAGCTTGACCTTTCATAATTCTTCATGTCCATCCTATCTACTTAGGTTTTTTTGGTATTTTACGAAACTGATGGCAGCTGTTTGGAGTTGTAAATATTATTACAATTACTTGAAGGAATCACAATCATTGTCTGATTCAGATATTGACTAGAAAAATGTACGGGAGGAACAGTTTTTAGATAATATCGTGACAAAATGAAACAGTTGGAATCTCTGGAGGAAGGTTTGGAAGAGTACAGGCAGATTAGAAATGGGATCAAGTCAGGCCTGCAACAGCATGTGTCGCATTTACATTGAATTTATAGAAAACAATGCTGACTGCACGGTCCTGCTGTCTTTCAGTGTATTTCAAAAGCTCCTGTAATTTTTATCTTTTGGGAATCCTGATGAAACATTTTGAAGGAGACAAGATAGAACATTTTTGTTATGGTGCTTGAAATGTTAGATGCAAACTCTCTTCTGACTGTAATGCAAATTGGCCTCTGTATATTTTGTAGGAAAGTTTAAAACATATAGCCATTGCTGATATAACATGGGAACAACAATGCAGTGTACAGTTAACTGAATTTTCACTTTTCTTAAATGTGAGGCTGTATTTAGGGTGTAACGTTCAAAAGCTGTTCTTTTATATGATGTTGTATTTGGTCCCTAGCGGCTTGCTATGTCTAATGAACACCTACACATGTATTTGAATGCTATCTTAAAACCTATAATTTGTAGGACCTTCATTACGGGTAAACTTGCAGCAGAGGAACAAATGTATTGAAAAAACCCATAATTTTTATCTTGTAAAAGCTCCAGTGGATAAAACAAGTTCAGTGTCTATCTTGCTCATACTGCATTGCTAAGAGCGGTGACCATGATTTCATATATTTTTTGTACACGGGATTCTGTTTCTCACTGGGATTTGGGGATGCTTCTAACATACGTATTGTATTTGGTATACCCAGTTCTCCTGATCTCAGGATTCAGCAAAAGTTTTATGTCTATTTAATTTGTGATCTTTAAACTTACTAAAATATGGATGGTATTCCAGACTTAACTTTGATATATTACACCAAAGGCCGTAGCTATTCTTTTGTATGATTTTCTCCTGCATGCTTTTAGTTTGTCTCTAGTTTATCACTGAGATAAAGGACTTTTACTTTGTGAAATTGATTTGCTATGGTGAATTTCTCCTGCTGCTATTTTAATCTTTGTTGATCTGGATTTATAGTGACCTCTCTCAGAGAAATTGTTTTGTATAACCTTTTTTTTTTTCTCCTTAGGATTTAAATGATTGCTTCAGCTAGATCCCCGAGTTTTTTTTTTTTTTAGTTTTCATCTTCAGGATTATTTCTGTTTTACATTAGTTGGGTTGCTCTTTTCTTGGTGACCTACTTGGCTGTCAAAATGCCCAGACTCAGTCTTTTTGGCTATGTTCTTTTTTAAGATTTCTAGAAATCTGCCTGCTTAAAAAGCATACAAATAAAACACCAGTTCAAGTTTTCTTTCTGATGATGTGCAAAATTTGCCACAGCATCTGTTACTTTTTGTGGTTTTCCCTGTTGGCTTTTACCATGGTATTGGAGTGAATGTATAGGCATCTTTTCTATCAGCTCTAAGCTATTGGATACTACAAGTTCCACTTTATTCAAATTCATGTTAAATGTCAAGCTGTGACTTTCCTTGGACAATATTTATTTAAATATGTGACTTTCTTACCAAGTAAATCCATTCCTTTATTAATTGAGAGCTACACGTGCAAAAGTAAGCCAGTGACAAAAAAAGAGTAGAAAATACATTCCTGCTAATCCCTTTCATGTCTCTAGATTTAACATCAAGGATGTATTTGTATGACTGATTTTAGCTGGCAACAGTTAAAAATGTTATTAAGTGTATTGGTATGTAGCACAAGATTAAAATTTCTAACTTTCCTCAAAGTTGAGCGATGCTAAACCAAACTGGTCAGTAGAGGTGAAACAGGGCAAGAAATAGCAAACTGTGATCTATTCAGCTGTTCGCTTACCTGATTTCATGGCCTGTCGGCAAAAATCTGGGAGTGAATCCCTTCTCCATTAGTGTATTGGTCAATTATTTTTCATTATGGCCAGCAACGGAAAGATTAAAATGTTTATAAACAGAGGTGTGTGCTCAGGTAGCACAACTCCCCAGCAGTGAGCATGTGGCGAAGCGACGAGGGACAGTGTCTCTGAAGGGACTCCTCAGCTCTCACGAGAGTCGCAAACATGCAAGGCAGGGCATGCAGCGAAAAAACAGACTGTAGAAGCAAATTACAGTCGGTAGTAATTAATAACAATTATAAGGCAATTAGAAATAAGTCCTTTTCTATTCAGAGGCTGTAGAATTTGCCATGAGCTACAGACCTGAAGTGCTGCCGCAGCAAAATTCACCGTTTTAAAGACTACAGACATATGCACAAACATAAAAATGTGAGTAAGGTTGAGAAACCAAGTACTAAAAAGCTTGTAAGTGCCAGAATGAAAAATGCCTCTGCAATCTTAATTTGGCATCCAAGTGCCTATGTATTATGATATAGAAGCGCATATTTGAAACATTGCCTAATTCATTACAGCTGACAGTGTAAATTCTATTTAAATTCTTCTCTGAATCATTACCTTTCTCACAGATTTTTCTATGAAATGTGTCACTTTATCTGAAATGACCACAAAAATGCCTTAATTTATTATCACAATGCCCATGTGAAATAAAGGAATATTTTATCCCTATTTGATTTGTAGGAAGCTGAAGTGTGGAGAGGTGTAGGTCAAAGGGATCCATTAATTTCATGTGTCTAACCGAGAAGGCTGAGGCCTCATTTTTCAAATAAGGCAGTATTTTTAGCAATTCTTATGTCTAGAGCAGAGGCTCCTCTGACAACTGTTACAGTCTGAGTGCTTAATACCTAAAAACTCAGACTATGTGACTGCAGTTTTCACTTCTTATACCAGAACCTCTCTGAGGCAGAGCAGCTGGGGACAGCCAGGAAAGGGAAAAATTTCCAAAACTCTGTCTATGAGCTCAGTCATTCACTTTATGGAGACGGTGCGGGAACAGCCTACTCATCGTTACAAGCCTTGTAAAGCTTTAATGTGTTCCGTGAGTGTGGAGTTTCTAAGGATTTTGACTGTTGTCTCTCATAGGTTGCTATGGGTATGCCTGAGTGGCACATTAAAGCTTTATCATGTGGCCATTTAAGATGGTATTTCAAAGGGACAGTGACAGGTCCATCCTTGAAATGTCCATATTTGCTCAAGTTCAAAATCATGGCGCAAAGTATGGAGAAGGGGAAGACGGGAAGAGTGAGATGGGGCTAAAATATTGTCAAGAAAATCATAGAATCATAGAGTGGTTTAGGTTGGAAGGGACCTTAAAGATCATCTAGTTCCAACCCCCCTGCCATGGGCTGGGACACCTCCCATTAGACCAGGTTGCTCAAAAAAAAAAGATCTCTTTTTTTTTTTCTTATGTAGGAAACAACATGGTTTTGCCTTATTCTCTTCTCATAAATAAAGTGTTATTGCTAATGTTTTCTAAAAGTTTCCAGACTCAGCCAGAATTCCAGTATAGAAAACGTCAGCTTAAACAACTGTTGTTGGACAAGTTTAAAATAACTGATCCAGCTTTTTCTACTGGAAAGTATTGGCTATGGTATCTCAGCCACCTGCGCTTCCAGTAATTCTAAGGGCCTCATTCTGCTCTAAATTACACCAGGACAAGTGCAAAATAATTGCATTTTTTGTAAAAGAAATAACATCAGTGCAAATGTGATATCAAATACTCAAAATAGTGTCAAATAAACAAATTAATTCAAATAATTTCTTTGGTTAAGAACACTAATATAAATGTAGTGAATACTGAACAGCTAGAGATGAGGTAATGAGGTGTGGCTTTTTTGCCTCCTTAAGTATTTAGGAAGTATTTCTAGGTCCAGTTTCTTTTCCAGACACCCTCTGGCAGTTTTTCTAGGAGAAAGCTTAGTTTGTTTTCCAACTGGCCTTCAATTATCTGCATCCTAACAACCAGAAATCCCAGATAAGCAATTTAATTTACATCACATCTTTTTTATTTTCCAAAACCAGATCAATCCCTCAGCTAAAGCACATGGAGAAGTGCGTATATATCTTTTAGAATGAAATCCACACATGTTCTTAAAAGAACAATCCCATGCCAAAGGATCAGAGATCTCTTGCACTTTTTTTGTGTAAGTCAGCACTATAGAGGAAAATCCATGACTTTAAAACTGGGGCAAATGAGAGGAGAGAACTAATTTAATGAAGTTACATGGAATTAATACTGTGTCTATTCTATTCTATTTTCAACTGTAAGTCAGATAAGACAATAATACTTAAGTGTGTATCAATAAAGAGAAGGACAGAACAGTCAGGAGTTTTAACACAAAAAAAAATAATGGTAAATTAAGCATATTTTTCCTCTTTCTTTCCTTTTGCACACTAAAGTAAGAAATTAAAATCTATGAGTGTCTTGTTTCTCTGGGCAAATTCCGTTGTCCAGAAAATCTATTTTGATGAGTCAGGACTCTGCCTTTTGCCTTACTACACTTGAGTACTGCATCCAGCTCTGGAGTCCTCAGCACGGGAAAGACATGGACTTGTTGGAGAGAGTCCAGAGGAGGGCCATGAATGATCAGAGGGCTGGAGCATCTCTCCTATGAAGACAGGCTGAGAGAGTTGGGGTTGTTCAGCCCGGAGAAGGCTCCAGGGAGACCTTATTGTGGCCTTTCAGTACTTAAAGGGGGTCTACAGGAGAGACAAGGACAAATGTTTTAGTAGGGTCTGTTGTGATAGGACAAGGGACAATGGTTTTAAACTAAAAGAGGGTAGATTTAGACTAGATATAAGGAAGAAATTTTTTACAATGAGAGTGGTGAAACACTAAAACAGGTTGCCCAGAGAGGTGGTAGACGACCCATCCCTGGAACCATTCAAGGTCAGGTTGGATGGGGCTCTGAGCAGCCTGATCTAGTTGATGAAGTCCCTGCCCATTGCAGGGAGGTTGGACTAGGTGATCTTTAAAGGTCCCTTCCAACCCAAACTATTCTATGATTCTATGATACTACGATACTACTTCTGCTGTAGCAAGCACAACAGTGTCTTAGCAAGACTAGGATGACTCTTCTCTTGTTTATGTTGCCTTTATTTTCTTACTAATCTGGAAATTAAAAGTATCAGCATGTTGGACCTTGTATGTATCTGGAGCTAAGTCAAATCTTTCATGCACATACATTGTAGTGGCTTTTCCTCATAGCAGCTGCTGCCCTACTTTCCCTATCTCCATTCTTTGTGTTGTGACTTGCTAGTTTCTTACAGGAAAATGTAGTCTCGTCTCTTTGCTAATAACCTTATCAGTCCACTTCACATCTTGTGCAAACATTAATTTATTTTAAAATTGTGTTACTTTAGTAATAGGAAAAGTGCACAGAAAATATATTACGTTCCTGTAAAATTAGTCATTTCAGGAACTGATAAAAATATTAGGCATATTGTGAAATTCTTGGCATTGTAGACATTATAGGCATTCCTGGCTTCTGTCAAGGCTTCTATGAACTCTAAGGAGAGTTGTGTGGAGCTAGCTTCTTTATCTGAAGGAACATACAGGGGTAAGAGGCCTTTGCTCCCTTTCTGCCTCACCCATATTCTTCTGAAAACAGTTAATATTTTGAAATAACATAGTCATTTCATTAAATAATATTGGTAGAATATTGAGAAGTGATACATGTTACTATATGGTTTTAAAAATAAATATGTAAAGCTGTACAATTTTATAAATAAATCTTATAGAAAACAGATTAATCTTCTTTTGAAGGTATCAATCTGAAGTAAGTAGGAATTATGTACTACAGATAATGCTTACCTACATCTTACAATCGTTTATTGCATTTGTTGAAATTTTTTTTGTTTTGCCAAATGTGAGTTTTACCGTATGACCATAACATGTGTTTAAATAGCTGAAATATTTCCTCACACTTTTACAAGTTATTAAAATATTAGTAATTTGTATATATTTTGAAGAAAATAATAACCTTAATTTCAAGGAAGCATTATCTGAATAGAAATCCAGAAAGATTTTCATAGAAAAACTGTCTTCCCTGCCACTGATTTCAAGAGGTTCTTGAAAGAATCTATTCAAAGACCTTTTAATTCCTTATTTTTTTATAAAATTGTAATCTTAATAATGACCTTCTGAAATAATAATTAAAAATATTTTTGTAACAATACTTTTTCATCACACATCTAAATGTAAAACACAAAATGCATTAGAACTTTCCTTTTTTTTTCTTCAAGAAAGAAACAAGAATACTTAAATGACATTTAAAACACATTTCAAATAGATAATTTGTTTATAGCTACCATAGAAAAATATTTACAAATGTTAAAATTATTTTGAAACGTACTTTAGGTATTAGATCTAAGTGATGTATATTCTCCCTGCTAGCCATTAATTCAGTCTCTGGAAATGACCCAAGCACGTTGTCTTTTGTAAATTCTTCACCCCTACCATCAGACCTTATATCGTTATGTTTAAGGGTTAGAAATGCATTGCAGAAGACTTAATAGGAAATGACCATATATCCTGAGTTGGCCTCGAATGTCCCAGAATGCAGGCCCACCCTGATAAAAAGAAAAAATGCAAAATTTTCTTTAATTTCCTTTCTGAAGCTGGTGAACTGGATCAAGAAAATAACTGGGTTAAAATAGTAATCTTTTTTTTCCTTGGCTTATTTTTAACTTGTGTCAGCTTCTCAATCTGGTTCATCCACGGCCACACAAATAAATGAACCAGCAGAACAACGGGGGCAGCACACAAACAGAATTGAACAGCTGCGATGGAGAGAAATAGGTTGTTTAAATACAAACTATCATGGGGAGAAATGTCTTGTTTAAATACAAACTATCATGGGAAGAGCCAGTTGTGAAGCTATCTTTAAATGGGTGACTTGAGTCAGCCTCATTAGGCTTAGAAAGATTTCCTGGTATAATTGTAGCAGTAAACTGGTAGAATAGCTTCATCCGTGCTAAGGTTTCTTTCAATACAGGTATATCTCAAACATTCAGTTTGCCTAACATATAGGCAAAACTGTCAGTTTATTTCCTTTTATTCCTTTTTATTTATTTCCTTTTATTTATCTTTTATTTCCCACTTCAGTGAAGTTTTCTTTACTTTTACCTATATTTTGGGTGTTTTTAATGTTATTTCTATAGAACAATATTGTCAGTGTTCACTTTCCTAACTTGATCCAATGGTAAGTGAAAACTGCATATTTCTATTGACTCCAGTTGGTGTCGGGTTGGATTCTTGGTGAATGGTCCTTAAAAGAGGAGAAACATTTAGAAGTGCATTAGTTCATATGTTCTATTTCTACCAGCTGTAACAGCATTTAACCTAATATCTTCTTTCTAGCAATGGGAGTAGCCACTTCTATCCTTGCAAAGAGAGTGATAAAAGAAAAATAAATTACATTTTAAATGAAGTTCTTAATTGCAAGCATAAATATAAATAATTTTCAAAATTATGCAAGCCAGAAGAGAATCCAATCTATTGGGGAATCCAACCCACTTGACTGGCAGGAGTCAAGTAATTCTCATGGGTAAGAGGTATAATTACCCCAGATTATGAAACTTAATTAATACAGAATAACTAAATTACTTGGAACCAGCTGGTCACTGGCTTTTTTAGGCAAGCTTTGATAAATAACTTTATATTAAATATTCTGTTCTTAAAAATCTAACCAATGTGAGAACATCAAGTCGAGATTATGCTGCAACAGAAAACCTCCTAGAAAGTATGATTATTTGGAGTTCCTCCATATATAGAAGAATGAAAATTGCCTTACCTTTCACAGCATGGCTCTGTGAACTCTGGTTTTGCTCTTTGTGCTGCATTAGTAAAATAGAAAGAGGGGCAGTGGTGGGGAGAAGAAAAGAGTGAGACCTACCAGCTTCCCAGCAGTCATTCTGGCAACATTAGATTATGTATTTCTCAGTGAGATCATGCTTAGCTGTAGTGGTCGTGTCCTTCCTTGTCCTGGTTTATCCCAATGATGGGGGCCATAGTGAAAATATATTGTACTTGCATAATTTTAAAAATATTTATTTATTTAATCCTATTGGCAGTCTCATATATCAAGGTTTCTTCTTCAGTGCAGTTTCAATGGCACAAAAGGAGAAACTGTGCCTTTTGAAACTTACCCTTCATTGAAGTAAATATGCATTTTGAATACAAGAAATCTAAATTAACCTGTGAAGAATGATGATCACAAAATACCTTTGTTTTCCATTGCATTTGTTTCCTATCCATTTTAACAATTTCCTTTAGAAGTGTCAAAATAGGACTTGTTACTAATAAGTTGGTTGCAGTGTTGTAAGAGAAGAGTGGTAGCGTTCATCTTAGTTTTCTACATAATTACGAGAGCTACTTTCACTAAAATGGAAAGATGTTGAAATATCCAATATTGCCATAGCTGGAATATTTCTTGGGTGCGTACATTTTCATGAAGTTTCATCAGAATTTAGTATTATGATGGATCTCTGGCAGGGTTCTCTGATTATTTCTAGTGATCATAAAAGTTGAGTTCTTGAAATTTAAAGAGCTGTTTCAACAGAAGTTCATTTGGGGAAAGAAATCCACTTGTTTTTCTTTTCACTTCACATCAAAGTGAAAGTAATTTCAAAAGCCATTGGCAAATGGAATTGTTTTCCATATAACCTTAATAATTAACTTTCTTTCCAGTTGAGTTGCTAAGTATGGTAGCTACTGCAGTTCATCTTTATTAACGGAGACATGGCTGGCAAATCCACTTTTGGTACACTCCCTGAGATGTAGTTTAATAATGAGAGTGTGTCAAATGTCAGCTCTGCTGTTCCTCCTGGGATTCCTCCATCAAGTGAATACATATTCTGTCTGTGCTATACAGGCATTTTCTAAAGCTATCCTACAACTTGCTTCCCCAAGACCCACAGAGGATTCAGAAAAACAACAAAGTAATTTTTTCAAACTGCTATATGAGTAGTTCTAAACATACAATGATTTCATCGTCATAAATCAGTGAAAGGCAAAAATGCCATTTCAACCAACAGTTCTATAGAAATCTATTTTACTGCCTAGAAAAAAAGAGTACTGCAGTTGTGTAGCAATCATGACTGAGGCAAAGCTTGGTGGGGAAGAGACACTTTCTTCTCTAGGTTTCCAGGCTCAGCGGTATTTTGGTTCCTTTCTGAATTACACATTGTTGATTGGTCATTCTCCTTTAAATAACTTTCTGACATGTAGTTATTCTGAACATGCTGACAAGGGCTTTAAAATAGAAGATATAACATTTAGAAAATTTATTTATTTCCACACAACGATAGGATTGCCTGTCTCCAAATATACTTCAGGAGTTCATTTCAAGGATCTTATGTTCGTAATGGATGCTTTTGCATAATGAATTAAGTGCCCTTCAAATACGCTATTCATTCATATGAATATGAAGGTTCAAGAAATGTCATGGGTTTAATGAGATGGCTTTATTTATGACTCTTTTTATCATGGTGAGACACTGGAAATACTGGGACTGAATCCACAGCTCTCCAGGAAAACTTCTACAGAAAATGCATGGAATTTACCCTCAGCAACTGCAAAACTGTAAAAGAAAAATATTGACATCTTCTTGATATTCATAACTTTATCTTCTTTTGAAAAAGAAAGAATATACTGACATATGACCTGCACAGAAGGAAAAGGGTTAAAGGTATTCATTTATGGGTAGAAATTAATAACCACTCTATTTTATTTTAGTAAATGCAGGAATTAATCATAAAACAGTTGCTTTTTGGTAATTAAAAATTCAGTCTTTTGGGGGCTTTATATGTTTCTGTGGCAGACTTCCAGTTTATATTTCTAATCTTGTTTTTGAAATGATAATATATATCCACACACATCCATATACCTGCCCATCCTTCCACACATATATATGTATATATGTAGTGTACATATAAGTACATTTTGATACATATTCTCAAGTGCATAACATTGTTTTTTGAACTACATAAACTAAGATAGTGAAATACTGTATCATTCTTTGTCATCAATTTCTAAAAATGTGTGACTGTATTCAACGTTAAAGGTCCTTCCTTGTACCATCAGAGAGCTTTATTTCTTACATATAAATAAAAGCAGTGAAGAAATAGTGTAAGTTAATTTGATCTTTTTCTTATAGAAGAAAGAAAAAAAAACAGAGGTAAGAGATAAGGTTGGGAAGACATCTTTGGGAAAGAGGACAGGAACAGGAAAGGAAGAGAAATTTTAATCTTATAAGGTGTCAAGTTAAAAAAAAAATCTGGGCTGCATTGCAAGAAGAAAAAATGAAAGGTGGTTGAAATTATCCATCTTGAACTCATTCTGTCAGTCAGAGATAGGAAACACCGCCTTCAGAAATCTGAATACAGTTGATTCATTGACTTGTCAATCACAGGAGGATTTCAGTGCACTGATTCCAAAGTCTGATTTACACTACTGTAGGAGTTGCTGAGTGAAGATTAGGGAAATAGGAGACTTGCCTGGGAATGCAATTTCTGAAGGAGGATAAATAAGATAAAAAATGGCATGAGCAAAATGAAAAAGATAGACTAAAGAGAGGGAAAAAAGAGGAAAAAGGAAGAGAAAGAGAAACTTGATATAACATCTTTTGATTATTTTCACACAGACTCTCACGTTTGCTATTTTCCTGGGTCAAATTTTTGTCCAAAGTGATCAGTTGATGCCCATGTGTAACAAGTGCTTGATGCTGAAATGCCTCCTTAGATAATGAAAAGTGTGATACCTGGGAGTCTGGCTCTATGAGCAGCTACTATGTGTGACTATTTAATGGCATGACTTGCTTGACCTACCTTACTCCTGGTTTGGAGCATTATTGTGAGCAACAGATGAACATTTTCAAGCTTGAATGCTCACTTAAGTCCTAAAACTAGAATTAAACCTGAAATAAATAGCCAGGGGCAGTCTGTGTTGGTGGAGCCAACACTTCTGAGCAGCTTCTTTCAGACAAGATGCTTCTTTCGCTGTGTGCGTGGCTTCTGAGGATTCGTACTTGAAAATGTTGGCTTCGTGCCTCAGAATATTTCTGTGCCATCTGTAAATTTTCCACCCCACTATTTTGCATTGTACATCTGTTTAGACTAAGCATTTTCTCATATGTCCTGTACACAATGTGTTATCCTAGAAAGCTATGTGAATGACTATTTATCTGTTGGTCTCAGAGCCTTGCAATTTTTAAGGCACTTATTTCCCCACAGTCCCTGCGAGGTGGGGAGATAGCAGTTCTCTCCATTATCTGAGACAGGGGTCTAACACCAAAAGATGCTTAATGCAAAAGTCTTTCACTCTGGTAGTGCCAACTTCCTCAAATTTATGGACAAGTAATCCTTCAATTCATGTACTGTGTGAATTTTTTCCACTGAGGTGCTTCTGCCACTTTATACTGGATGTCACAGCATTGCTTGGGAACCTGGGAATACAATGGTTCCCTTTGCATGGGAACCACTGCATGGGAACCTACGCTGAAAACTGTCTCCTGACAGGATTGCCAAACCAGACATCTTCCCGGCTATCTTCTCTTAGGGGACCAATTTAAAGGGTGGTCTCATACCATTTCTGATGAACGATAAAGGTTTTTACACACCATGTGGTAGTGGATATACGCACATTCCCTCCAAAAAAGCAACAGTTGGGACACTCAGGTGAGAAGAAAAAAACATACATTCAAATTTTCATTTTAATATAGCAGAATCTGGAGCAGTCTTTCCCTTTTATGTGAGAACACCTTAATTAACAGAATGAAGGGGAGAGAAAAAAGCCACACTGAAACAGTTTCATTTTTGTAATATAATTATTCACTGGTACAGAGGGAAAATACAACAGAGTAGTTTTAAACAGGGATATAGGAGGGTCAGGCTTAGATTTCTGTTTCAGTGTATTTTATATTTTGCAACAATTTTGAAAAGTAAGACTTTCAGCTGTAATATTGGGCAAAATGGAAGAAGCCACAAAAGTTGATTCATATAAGCAGCGGATATAATCTACAAATTTTTTAAAAATCATATATTTAAAAAATCACAGAAGCAAGTATTAAACGTTAACAGATACTGATATGTTAAAACAGAGAAAGAGTCACTTCAGTCTTTAAGCTAATGGCAACCTATCCTGAGGATAATTTACGTAGTGACTTTTAGCATTTTTGGCAGAATAGAATAGCAACAGGGTATCCTGAATCTGTTACCGAAAGCAAGAAAGAAGAGAGTTTTGTGTTCTGCCACTCATTTTACATTTTCCATAGATGTTTTTTACATCATACCTCTCCTGACAAACATGAAAAATTAACACTGGGACTTTAAAATTTGTCTGTGCACTACATCACAGCCAGGATGTATGTGGGCAGGTGGAAGGCTCTCCATATCACCGCTAGAGCTCATTTCTCTTGCACTTAGGCAGATACCTTTTGGACGTAAACCAAAAGAAATAAAACATTACTAAAAACATGCAGGAGTATCCAAGACTATGGTGCTGTAATCAGCAAAGGCGGCATGGAGTCACAGAATAGTTTGGGTGGGAAGGGACCTTTAAAGGTCATCTAGTCCAACCCCCCTGCAACAAGCAGGGACATCTGCAACTCAGTCAGGTTGCTCAGAGCCTGGTTCATGTTCAGCTTTGTCAAAGGTGTGTGTGGGTGGGAGGATCCTAAGCCCTCTGTAGAAGTCCACAGGTTCCAGCTCCACTTAAGGTGATGGAGAAGGGGTGCCTATCTGGGAGAAGGTATTCCCGTGGGACGGCTTGTCCTTCACTGCCTGTGCAGCATTCTTTCCTTGGCTTCACACTGTAACCATTGGGAGGGAGCAAAGCAGATGTTTTTTCCTGCAGCTCTGCGAAGTGACCCAAATCGGGGCAAACAAAAACACAATCAAAATGAAATTTCAAAGTGTGTTTGTGTGTAATAGCAGGAAGAATAATCAGGACTTCATTCAAAAATCAACAACTTAGTGATGTTTAAGATGAGTAAAATAGATTTAAAAAGCAACATTTTGGCATCTACTATACTTGTTAAAATTTGTTTTCATGCCGAGTTATATGAGATTCTGGACTATGGCATGAATACCATACACAAAGAAAAACAGAAATGAAAGTTAAGGTACTGCACAGGTCTGAACAGTCAGCAAAGAACTGCTAATAAACCCCCAAAGTCTTGATTTCTACTTGTACTCTAAGAACTGTACAGTTGTAGTGAGTTTACAACCAAGAATAGCATGAAAAAAAGGCAGCTTTAATCTAATTCTTTGGAAACTGGGAGTATTTTATTCAGCACTGAAACTATTGGCAGCCAAAAGCGGGGAAAATTTACTTTATCATTAGATATGAATGTTGCTATGTGACTAAACAAGAGATTTCAGATATCATTGTCAGGACTTCCAAGAACAAGAGTTTACTCTCACTATAAAAAGAAAAATGCAATCTGATCTGTTACAATAGAAATATCTGAACATTTTTCCGTGGCATGTTATCTGTGAATAATGGAAAATTTATGGGACCTGAACAGTAAATAATTGCTGCAGATATACTGAATTTCATGTCACATAGTCTGTCCATTTTTAAACTTTCAGGAAACATTAACCCAGAGTATGGTGCCCTGTTACGCTAAGCATAAATACCACCAAACAACCGGGGCAGTTACGAATATGCCAGTTTTTAACTGTGTGAAACAGTTATACTACACAAAACTTTAATTCAAGAAATATACAATTTAAGCATGAATTAAAAATTAACAATTAATAATTAATGCTGTTATTTGAAAAAAGTGAGAAAAAATACAAACTGGTCAACAGTAAAAATGTACTCAATCATGAAAAATAGAGGGACGTTCATAAACAAACTGTTGCAGAAGTGTGATTTAGAGGCACATGCAAAGAAAGCCCAATGGCATCTAGAGCAAGACATATGCATGACTGATGCTTGGCTAGACATCAGGACCCTTAAATTTAGATTTTTATATTTGGACTCATACAAACATGCCTATGGCCCCATTATAGTTGATGGAAATCTAATCAACACACTTGGAATCTAAAGAGCAGTTTAGATCACCTTAGAGCAGACATAAAGGCTATGACCTCACTAGCAAATAAAACACTTCCGCAGCTTAGATACCTATAACACTTAAATTTAGGTGTCTTAATCTCATACACAGTGCAGCCGCACATCAAAATTCTTCATGTGGTGGCTGTAAGTGCTTCATTTCAGCAAGTCATCCTGACTGTTTCCTTGCTGCTCAGAGTTTTTCTTTCTGCACTGTCCCAGTTTAAGCAGCTCAGTGCTTGGCTTCCTCTTTTGCTGTAGTAGGATCCAAAACCTACCCAAAACAGCTGTTAAGACTTCAGAGGGATCCAATCTGAAATCCTTCCTCCAGATATGCCTAACTCCACATAAAGATTTGAGATCCTTCAAATTCAGTCAGAGCTCTAGCTCTACTTTCTAAAACATAGCTAATAGAAGAGATAATAATGACGATTCTCTCATCAAGAAGTAACTTAGTCAGCACTACAAGTCTATGGCCTCATGGTCAAGGCACTCACAGAAGGAAAAAATTTCCTTAAGAAGTTCTTTGCTCAAGCAATTTTTCATCTTATTTTAACTGGTCTCTCTTTGGGGACCATTTGCAACTAAATCAATAAGAACACCCCTTTTCTCCTCAGGTTTGTGGGAAATTTAAGTTAAAAAAATCAATGTGAGAACTTACGGAAAATTATTTCAAACAAAACTCGTTTCAGTCAGCCCTAGGTTTTCACTCACTCATACCCACATACTCACAGAGACGAGTATGTCCAAGTGGTCTAGCAAGGACTGTCTGTGTGTTATGTGGATGAAAAAGGATATTGGTTGTTGATTCCTCGCTATGTCTCTTGGCTTCCTCTTTACTGGTGGTAACAAACAGGGGCTTGGAGTGCTCTTCAGTACCATTTTAGAAATCAGACATTATTTTAGGATGATTCTTCTATTTCAGAATTTAATTTCACTTTCCATGAATTTTAGACAATGTGTTGCCTGTTGTATTTACTTCTTCATTTGAAGAATCTTTAAGGTTAAAATCTGCTTTCCCGTTAGGATAAGAGGAGCAGAAATGATACATACAATATGACGTATCTTTATTGCCATCCTCCTGTTACCAGACCGCAGGCCCTCTGATCTTGACAAAACCACATTCCTCACCTTTTGCCAGTTTGATTCCTGAAAGTTCTGTCCTTTGCCATCTACACAGGACCTTCTTTTAGCTCTTGTTCTATTGTTTCTTATAGAATCATAGAATAGTTTGGGTGGGAAAGGACCTCCAAAGGTCATCTAGTCCACTCCCCCCCTGCAATGAGCACGGACATGTACAACTAGATCAGGGGCTCAGAGTGTTTCCAGGAGTGTTTCCACCTAACCTTGAGTGTTTCCAGGGATGGGGCATCTACCAAGTCTCTGGGCATCCTGTTCCAGTGTTTCACTGCCCTCATTGTAATACAATTTCTTCCTCTATCTAGTCTAAACCTTCCCTCTTTTAGTTTAAAGCCATTGTCCCTTGTCCTATCACAAGAGGCCCTGCTAAAAAGTTTGTCCCCATCTTTCCTGTGGGCTCCCTTTAAGTACTGAAAGGCTGCAATAAGGTCTCCCTGAGGAGACCAGTCTCCTTTTCTTCTCCAGGCTGAACAGCCCCAACTCTCACAGCCTGTCTTCATAGGAGAGCTGCTCCATCCGTCTGTTTTTGTGGTCCTTCTCTGGACCCGTTCCAACAGGTCCATGTGTTTTCTGTGCTGATGACCCCAGAGCTGGATGCAGTACTCCAGGTGGGGTCTCACCAGCGCGGAGTAGAGGGGCAGAATCACCTCCCTTGACCTGCTGTCCATGCTTCTTTTGATGCATCCCAGGTTATGGTTGACTTTCTGGGCTGCGAGCGCACATTGCTGGCTCGTGTCCAGCTTTTCATCCACCAAGTCCTTCCTGGGGTGCTTTTACACACAAACTTTTCTGTATGTAATTCAGCCGATACCAATCTTAGTATTTCTGTTACTGTTGTTACTTTCTCTACTGTTGGAACAATCACGAAGATAAAGAAAATTAAGCTTTCTTTCACTTTGCATATGTAGCCAAACAATTTTAATTGCAGAATGAATTCAATTTATTAGCTTTTCTGTCTCTTACTACCAGCTTAGCCTCACTCAGCTGGAAGGGATTTTGGGACAGCATTTACAGTTAGCAGGAAGAATCCAGTAAGTAGAAATCTGAAAAATCTGAAAAAGTATAGTAAATGCACTTCTCATTAGGTAAATGAGAGTCTTTCTGACTTTTTATTTCTACTGGGATTTAAATGTTATTGTAATCAATACCACCCAAGTCCTTTTTTTATTCAATGCTATTGATTTTGATAAGAAATGTTGTTCAGTGTCTCAAATCCTCAAATCAGGCAAAACCCAATGTACTGAACCTTGTTATAACAAAGCATAAACAAAAAGGGAAAAAAAGACTAAAGTCTCTCTTGAAGATTTTTAATTTTAACGTTTGAATTCCAACCTTAGTATTGAAACAAGTTTTGTTTTGTTTTGTTTTGATTTTTTTTATGGGTACTAAGGCATATCCATCACTGAATGCTTTTGTGGACAGAATAGACAAACTTTGTCGAGTGTGACAAAGCTGATCCTCCGCTGCATCTGAGAGAAAGACTAAATGACCTTTGATTTTCAGGCCTGTTTCCTATTATTTCATTAGTATCATGTGTAAGTCACCATTATAGGATGCTGAAAATCCCATAATGTCAGGAAGTTGCCATATATATATATATATGAAAGAGTGTGTGTGTGTACATGTATTTGTACACATAGTTTGTTAGTCAATAAAAAAGCTCTCAAGTCGGTCTTTTAAAAGAGGTATAAAAGCAAAAGCTCTTTTTCATGTTATACTTTTCAGTAAGTCTCAACAAAAATGAATCTAGAGTGTTCAATTAAAACAAGACTCTTTATTTTGTGTTGGGTTTATTTGATTTTAGGTGTAGTTATGAAGTCCAATGATAAAAGCAATTATGCCACATATGCGCAGAGCCAGATTATCTGGTAGAGCAGATTAGGGCCAATTCAACATGTCCTTGCAAGGTCAGGTCATGAATGGTCACTGCCTGCATTGGCAAAATCATATTGTGCTTTTGTTCCAGTTTTTCTTGTGTATTTTATGTGATCTTTTGGGTTGTCTTGTGTCTAACCTTCCCTTTACTTTCCACAAATCTGCCATATCCAGTGCTTGTCGATCTGCTTTTTGCTTCAGAGCTCAGCTGCTGCCCCAGGAGGCAGCTGCATTGTAAACTGACTCTGCCAGATGTAACCACTGCTTCTATCTACTTTCCCACCTGGGCTGGAGCGAAAGCATAAAGACTACGCTGGAAGGACTTTTGCAGGTGATGATATTTCTGTTTTACGCATGTGAGTACTGACGTGTGCCCAGCCACTGAATCACTGCTGAGCTCAGTGGGGCACTTACAGCGCGGAAATTGTGCAGTCCAGACAGGCTGGCTGGCTGGGACCTGCTAACATCATCACTACTTCTGTTGGTCCCATCCTCATTCCACCCAATTACTGAGTTTCTAAAGAGAAATATGAATGTTAGCAGATGGTTGTGCTATAAGGATTGTGAACGGATGCGGAGGTTTCAAATGGGGACAGTGACATTCCTGTGTATCACATGCTAAGCATGAATGAGTGTCTCTTAACAATTCTTTGCGTGAGCCTGTGTTAGGTCTTGGAGAATTGTTTTCATTTCCTGCCATGCTCTGCTGTGAGCTCAGGAGTGTCTTTCTCCTTGATGTTGTGGAATACTTAAGACCATGGCCAACCCTTGCACAGCAAGGATGGTAATCGGTCGGTTTCAGGCAAGGATATGAAAATAACTATTTGCTCAAGCCAAAAGAAGACTGCATGCATATGTCTAGTAACGTTTCAAAATGTGGTACTCCAAGGAAAGGCAAGCATCCAGGCAAGAAATATTATCATCTGTGGGTCACTGGAAAAGCAAAGTTTTGGAAAGTGTGCATACCATGATATGATTGGCAATATTTTTGCATCTGCTGGATATCCTTCTGCAACGAGGGGGTCATTGCTCCTTCCTTGGAGATTAATTGTTTGTGCTTGGGGAGAGAAACTTCCAGAGGTGATAGTGAAGAGTTGTAGTAAAACGCTTGGAGACTGCACATGAAGGCACCTGTGAAATCAGTCATTCAGTGGCTGCAATGTGACAGGGACATTGATATATGGGGTATATATGTGGGTTTTGCACAGACAGGCTATAGCTCCAGAGATGAAACGGAGCCTGGGGTTAGGATTCTCGGCTATAACTTCATAACTATATCTCTAGAAGCAGAATGGGTGTAAGTCCAACCCATAAGATGTCCCTGTTTGTAGAACACCCAGAGCCCGGTTGTGCGCCTATAAAAGGAAAAACATTTAGAAGCCAAAGCATATACATTCAGACAAATCTACATACTCACAGAAGAGAACCAACAGTACTGCTCACCTGGGCTAGCTGTAGAGCCCCCTGTGAACACCAAAGCTAATTTTCCTTGGTTTCCGCTGTAGCAAATAGCCTTACGCATTAGGAGATCCTTGTGCGCTATTCAGAAAAGCCATTAACAGATCCGGAAACAAGGTCTTCATCCCCAGAAAGGATGAAGCCAGCTTCTCATAATTTGGCAGATCTGACAGGGTTTCCCTCAGACCTTTGAAATGCCCTTCCTTTCTTGAGATCCCTCAGGTGTCCATGGTGGTCCTTCAGAGGAGCGAGTCAAACAGATAAAGTCAGTAACAGCTTCAAACATTCATTTAATCCTCCTCTACACTTGGGGCACCAAACTTGAGAGCACTGGGTAACTATTCTGCATGTGGCTTTAATATCTCATAGGGAACACAGATAAAAAGCATCGGCAGAAGTATATACTTCCATTGGACCAGCCCTATATCTCAGAGTTTATGCTATTCAGTGTATGATACTATCAGGGAACTATTGTGGTTTGTCTGATCCAGTTGTGCCTGGGCAAAGAACTGATTTAGAAGGAAGATGTTCTGGATGAGGTATCAGCATCTGAAAGGCATCAACATGCAGCTATATCTTACTGTATTTACCAGCTACTCAGTATGTGTGGTTACGTTTATCAAAATGCATTTATTAGCAGTTTATCAAAATGTATAGTGTAGACCTGCCTTGGCAGTGAGGTATTTCATGTCTCATAAATTCTAACGAGATGTGTTGCCAACAGACTGTGATTGCAAAGACCTCAGTGCTAATAACCTAACAGGAAAAAAACAGGAGGAAAGGTTTACATTACCCTATTGCTTAGGGGTTGGGAAAGAAACGTGGTTGCAAAGAATTTGAATAAGCAAGTATCACACGGCAAAGACAATAGACCGTAGCAAAAGACCAAGCAGAAACACTTCCATGGTATTTAAAGGATTAAACTGTTTATTTGTGTTCATCTGAAGGTATAGAAGACACAGCAGCATTGAAATACTAGCTGAAAAAACAGCTTATTTCAAAACAATGGGGAAGGTTCAAGGCAGGGGCATGATAAAAAGTGATGTGTTCATACCCTTAGACAGAGAATAAGAAACAGGATATAAGCAAATTATTTCCTATTTCACAGCTGTATCAGCCTCCCAAAAATTTGCAGAACAGCATTGATCCCTTTTGCAGATGCAATTCAGTTCTAAGTCACAAGTAAAACCAAAAATAGAAAAAGAAGTGAATTAAGCAAATATAATCAAAACGTTTAGGGGTACGCTGGGTTTGCCACTTAGTGCTAAGTTAGCAGTTCTCTCATGAGAAGGCAAAAATGGACAGCTGGAGTGGGAACCTCTTACAAGATTCCAGCTAAATCAGTCCTTCTCAGTTTGGGTGCAGTATTGTTAGGGGGCATTTGAGTGACTCTACGCCTCAGCAATCCATCAATGTGTAAGCACTACAAATGATGAATTTAGCTTTGAAAGAGCAAATTAAAACATTGTTTTCTCTCATTTATTTGTTTGCTTTTGTAGTGAGAAAGCTGTAATTTAAAAAGAATTAATTTATGGTCTGTCTGATTGTGTAGCAGGCGTATTGAATTTAGATATCATTAGGTTAGAATTTGCCCTGCTGAACTGGTAAATACAGTAATTTACAGACAATTAGCTGCTTGCTGATGTCTTTCAGATGCTGATCACCGTGAAACATAACCCCAGCGCCATGTCTGTGCAAGCAGTTCCTGCCATCCTCCCACTGCTGCCTGTTCATCTGCACCTCAGATTTCATAGGCTCATTTTCAGCAGTAAGTAAAGATTTGACATTGTTGGCAAATTTACAGCTATCTGGTGCCTGAATTATAATGACACTGTGCGGCAATCTGACTAAAGCAAACCGTCAGAAAGCATGTAGTCACATCTCAGACCATATAGAATTTTGCAGCTGTCAAGAGATTGTCTATTCCCAATACCTTTAGCAACTAAACCCTATTAAACTATGAGAAAACAGGCTTGTTCTGTTCTCGTGCAACCTCATAGTTATGGATTTGTCAGTGTTGTAAACATTTGAACTTGATCTACATCTTTCCTTGGCAGGGATCTAAAATCCATTGCTTGTCTGTATCTGGTTTATCATCTGTGCCATCTGAACTGCTAGTGATTGTTTCTACAGAGGACGATATGCCTCAAGAGGCCACATGTCCGGTAATCTGCCTGGCTTCCAAGCAACATTATTTGATAGCAGTGATGAAAAACAAGTATATTGCACAAAATAATGATTACAGTATTTAAATTCCTCACAGCAGTCAAGGAGGAAATACACTCCTATGCAAAACATGCCGAAAAATGCTACACAGCTTAAAAAAAATAAACGGAATGGTATATTTTCAGTATGATACCTCAGTAGTATTGTCTTTTCTGAACTAATTATTAGTTTTCAATGGTTTATAAATCCTCCACTGTGTTCAGGGGCATTGTATAAACCAGAGCATTAACCATAAAGATGTGAAAGGATCTCTGCTTCTGTTTTTTCGTTTTCCTGCCTACCCCATCACCTTTCCTTGGCAGTTCAACAGCAGAATGCCCCCTTATCCATTAGGAAAATGCATAATAAATGAATAGTGTTCAAAACTCCAGTTCAGCCTCATTTCTGAAAGTAATGAATTCCACTAACATGGGCTCAGTTGATACTCCCTACACTGTCACCTGTCTTGTCACTTGCTATTGTTTAGATTGAAGCTCTTCCATGGATTCTGAAAGGAGAAATGGTCTAAAATTCTCATTACTTAGACTACGTAAAATTAGACAAGGGCCTCAGTCATGAAAACTTCTAGATGCAGGAAATAAGACTGGATAGTATCAATAATTTTCAGAAAATTACTCTCCAGTTACATTACTGACGGTTTACAGAAGCACGTCCTAAGACCTTGCACACAATGAATGGTTGTCAGTGCAAGTGTTGTGCTATACCCCAATCAACGTGCCTTGCTAATGAAGAGGGATGCAGTATACTGAACCAATTGAACCAAGGTCCTTTTAATTTGGAGTTTTAATTGTGAATATGGCTTTAGGATACAGTCTTCTCATCTCTGGGAATCAGACTGACCCCATCAATTCTATCACATAAAACAGCCATCAAATGACAAGAGCTCCTGCTCATTGCCATAGCTGGGGCCGCATCAAACCAGTAATTCCATTGCTAGCTTGCAACCACCATCCAACCACTGATAAAAAGTCCAGCCATGACTTTTGTTTTAAAACATGTGCACTTTAGAATATGCTCACTTCCAATGAAAAAACAGTTGCATTCTTGTGTCAAAGTATAAGAACAACTTTGTTAGATCAGGACAAACATCTGTCTAGCTCACTGATCTGTCTCTAACAATGGCTACTAGTAGATTGGGAAAGACAATAAAACAGGGCAAGCACAGAATGATTTTTCCTGTGGTTACACCCTTACAACTTTCAGCAGTCTGAGACCTGGGGACTTTCCGAATGGAGGTCTTCCATGAATTCTTCCATTAATTTTGTCTAATTGCTTTTTGAGCCCATTTATACTTTTGGCATCCACAACATCCTATGGCAATGAGTGCTACAATTTAATTGTGTGTCACATGAAAAATACTTCCTTTTATTTGTTCTAAACCAGTTGCCTGGTAATTTCATTTTGTTCCACCTTGTCTTTGTGTTATGGGAAACAGCGAATTCCCTATTCACCCTCTCTATGCCTTTCACAGTTTCTACATACTTCTCTCCAATTTCTCCATGTTTATTTATTTTCCATACTGAAGAATCTTAGTTTATTTAATCTCTCCCCATGTAGAAACATTCAAAATCCCCAATAGTACTTATTTTCTGATTTTACTGTGTTCATTTGGGGTAGAATCACAGTACCTTATTTCCATTTGATTCTTTACTATTTTCATAATAGTTCTTGCTATTCTATTTTCTGTTTTGATCATTTCTAAGCATTGAAAAGATGTTTTCAGAGAACTTTGTGTAAGATCTACTTCCAAGATCACCTTCCCCATGGTCGTTTAAAACCCAGTATTATGTTTGAAGAATTTTATTTGCCCCTTTATCATGCAGATGTCCTGTATTATAAGACCATTCTGCAACTTATCCTTGTCAGTTCCAGGGCTGACTTTTGCAATTAATTTTGTATCATTTTGAGATTTTTTGCCTCACCCTTAACCAGATCATTTAAGAATGTATAATATCGTATGTCTAAACACAGATACATGAGGGAAACTGCTGGTATCTTCCTTCTTTGTGAAAAACCTACCATTTATTCCTAATCTTTATTGATTGTTCTTTGACCAGTTACTAATCCATGAGAGGACTTTCCTTCTTCCTCCCTGTACATTGCACTCTTTTAAAATAGCTTAAAATAGAATCTTTTCAAAAGCTTCCTGAAAATCTAATTTCATTGAGGAGCTTCAATACTGATTCCTTGCTCATCATAATATGAATAATCTGTAGTTCTCGATCAGGGGTTAGGATTCTGCCATGCTTATGCTGCTGAAAAGTCCAGACGTGATACATGTCAGTGTCTAATCTATCATGAAGAAAATCTCAGGGAAGTAGGAGGAACCAGTAGCAGCTGGTTTTTGCGTCTCTTCAGGTAACGTTTTCAGTTCACCACTTTTCTGTGGTTCCAGTGGAGGACAGTGGGCTAAGCAATACTCCAGACTCCATGTTGGTGATTGGCATGGGAGGATGAAAGCTGGATACTGTATTTTTTAAAATCAAGATTCAGGTAGCTAGTGTCTAGAGATCCACAGTAACTAGGAATTTAGAGGACTTGGATATCACTGTAACAACAGATAAAAGTCAGTATGCATTTCACTGCAAATCTTCGTTAATATGTCTTGATTGGGAAGACAGAAGTAGTTTCCTAAGATTGAGTAGCTTCATGGAAAGGTACTCTATAAAAGGGCTTGGCAAACTGATGGGAAGCTAGGCTGGAATGCGATTTTGATGACTCTCTTCCCATTTCCTTGGACACCAAGACTACAGTTTCTGTATTTTATAGTCTTGGCTGCACAAGGTATTGTGCGTCTGCAACAGAGACATTTTTTTCTCCTGTAGTCCTTTTTTGGCCTCTTTTTCGCTCCTTACCCTTATAGGCTAGACATGCTACTGTACATTGATAACCGTGATCCATTTGGGATTGTGGGATAACAGAGAAGCAGAGATGTCACAAAGTGTAAATATATATAGTCTTAACTGCAGGAAATAGGAACCAAGTATTTTCAGCTTTACTGTGTGAAACTTGACAAGTCAAGGAATACCTAAATTTAATTGAAGAGGCGGATGCAATCTTGCCAAACCTCCTAGTATTTTTATTTGCAATTTTACTGGCTGATAGCCATTCTGAATTGGAAATAAGACAGAATTTAATCTCTGAGCAATAGACAAAATTTACTATGACCCATCTTTACAGTTATTGTGGATACTGAATTTTCTTTGTCTGTGAAAAGATGTCAGAATACTGTTTGTGATGTCTGTCAAACATCAGCCGGTTATGAGTAGAAATTTTTATGCTTAGGTGAAGAATGCCAAGCTCAGGGAAGGTTAAGAAGGAGAATGGGAATTGGAGATTGCTTCATAAGAGATGACACCTTAGAAGAACAAAGAGGTTTAAATATCTGTAACTGGCATGTTCTTAAAGGCGTAGTCTGCTAAAATAGACATAAATAAAAATGAGGGTTTCAAGGGGCTGAAATTCAATATGATTTATAGAATAATATACATCTGAATAGATATATGTAATAAAGCTTCTTAATCTACCATCCGTCATAAAAGAAATATAAACAAGTCTAGGTATTTATTTTTCATTAACTCTATTGAACCCCTGGAGCCTCGTTATGGTTGTGTTTTGCCTCTTGGATTTCATGTATGTTCCTAAACTTGGACATATTTGTTATACACATATGATTCAAAGTCCTGTTATGCAAGATAGAAATTCATTACAGGGATAGATCAGAATTGTTGATTTCAAGTCAACACTGAAATCTGAGATTAGACTCATAAAACAAAAATTCATGAAGCACATTCATTAGCTTTTTCCATACATAAGGACTTGTTGAAAGAGTAGCATCCTTTTTAAATGAATAAATCTGACAAATCTAGTCTGTTTCTGTTACCAGAGTAATCCTAACTTATCCAAATTTATTTAATGTTGAGATATTTCACAGATAATGGCAACAAACAATTTGTAAGCTGAAGTGCTTTATTTGATGCTGCATCCAATATTTTTCTAGTCACTGTGTTTGGCAACCAGAAAATTACCATTTGGATTTTCTACCAGTTTGCTATTCAGCCAGTATTTGGGGCAATTCTCAATTCTGCCCATTCCTTATTCTCCCTTATTCCCTAAACAGTCTTTGCCAATATGCAGAGAGTCTTCTTTTACATATCAGTATAGATGAGCGTAGAGGTTACAGTCATGAGGTATTGTTTCTATTAATTGAATCAGAATGTACACTAAAATTTATTAAACTCTCAGAATTCACAGCCTTTTGATTTATCAATCTGTAGTCCTTTGCATATGTGTGAAGAGCAATACAGACTCATGAAAAACCGAAGAGTCCATGTTATTAAACACTGCATGTAGATATGACTCATCCTGAAATGAGAGAAAGAAAAAGGAGGAAAAAGGAAGTAAGAGGATAAAGAAACATAGGAAACAACATGATTTGCTGAAAGCTACGTGGTATCTTAGACGCAGGTTCATGAGCTCCTGTGTAAAATCCCACATCTAGAAAATGAGCTGAGCCTCCTATTAGAAGAAATTATTGCATCCTGCAGTACCCCTTGTATTATTATTTGCACGAGGATTATAAAGAAGGGTTATTTCTTTGTGAAAATCTAGACCAAGGTATAATAACTGTTTATTTCTTGACTTTCAGTGCAGTTTCTGAAAGGATTAGCTGATATAAAAAAACTCAGCCACGATATGTTCTTCCCTTGAGACAACACATGTTCATTTAAGAAAGGCTCAAGTCCTCAGCTGTGCACCATGGAGTCTTGTTTGCCTCTCATTTAGCACAGGCTGCCAGGCTGCCTTGCACAGCCTTTGGAGAGGCAGAAAATAGCTATGTATACTGAATTTAGAAGCAAAACAGAAAAAAAAAATAATGCTTGATTCATACCAGTGAAAAATTTCGGAGACCTGTAAGTATTCACATATATTTTTCCCTCAGAAAAGCATAGAGAATTCCCAAAGTTTATACAGAGGAATGTTTTCTAACCCAATTACATGTCCAAGCAGCTCAGCAGTCCACTGGCTGCAGTAATTTGAATCTTAAACCAAATAACTTTTGCCCTTGTTCTGGTTAGTGGTATTTTTGGAGGATACAAGCTGACTTTAGGGATTCCTAGTTTCTTTAATGTCATCAGACATCCATGTTTGTGCTGTCCTGGACTCTGGAGCTACTCCTTTGACCTGCTTATACTTATTTGTGGGACTGACATCCAGTCATGAGATTTAAACTGTACTTGATCCTCCTCCTGCCAAAAGTAACTATAATAGAGCCTAAGGTATTAAGGGTCCAAAAGCCTTGCTTTTGACTGGGATCTTCCTCCTGCTGTGAGGAACAGTGCAGTAAGCTCCCTGCCCTTCAGTCAGGTACAGCTGCTATGGGTAGATCAGACCCACTTAGAATGTGGATGATGTGTAGGAATAAGGCTGACACATATAGGAACACAAGACCATAAAGGAAGTAGAGGTCCCAACAAAAATAGAATTACTTCACTGCAGATTCCAGGGCATTTATTGTTATTAATATCTTCTAGAATCACAGAATCATAGGATAGTTTGGGTTGGAAGGGACCTTTAAATTGTATCTAGTCCAACACCCCTGCAATGAGCAGGGACATATTCAACTCGATCAGGTTGCTCAGAGCCCTTGTTGTAGGGCTGATCCTGTTTAGACTATGTCTAAAAGATGTGCAAATCCCAGAAAAGGATAATTCCTATCTATTCTGCTGCAGCCTGCATTCAACCAAGTGCGGAGAGCGGTATGAGTGACCAGTCGTTCAGCTCGTGCCCTTTGTGGAAATAAAGTGTTTAGAGAAGGAAAGCAGACCATTTCACGGGGCTGTGAAGACAGAGCACAAGAAAGATCTTGACCCTGTAGAGTAGTAATTGTGGCATGCACTGGGAGGACAGTGACCTGGATTTTGGAATGTTTCTGTGATGAATGTTGGTATGGAGCATCATAGGTAATATATGTAAAACACCTCTGGATAAGGATCAGTGCTTAGAGCTCTGATTACTCTCTTGTTCACCCAAAAGAGCGCTTTTACTTACTTTGTCATGTCCCCTCTTGCATTAGTGCTGTGTGGCCAAATGACTTTCATGTTCTTTTGTGTACAATGACAGCTCCGGCAAAAATGATGGCAAGTACCATTTTTATCCAGTTAGTCCCTTGTCCAGTGCTTAAGGTACAATCCAAAGTTATTTGGGCTTAAAGTTCCTCAAGTAGTGGTGAGTGCTGAGGTTGCACATCCACCTCACTAGAGGAGATCTGACATCACACTGATCTTCGTGCGTAAAATTCAAAGGGCAGCTCTGTGTCCTCAGCCTTTGTTTATGTTTTAAACGTAGTCCTCACTGCTGAATTCTTCAAAATGTGGCTTTAAAAACACCCCCCCTCCCTCCCCTGCAAGAAGTCTGAGTTTTCGATCTGTGGGGATAGGTGAACTTAACTGCAGGTTTAAGAAATGCACCAAATCTCCAAAAGAGAGACCAGCCGCCCCCTTTTTTTTTAAGTGATTTCCTTTTGGCTGACTTTAGAAAACTTCCTTTTAACCTGTACATTTTGTGTAGGGGGAGTTTCCATTATCTATATTCCTACCTCTTTCTGCAGGCTATTTACAAAATCAGGGTATCTAATAGAAGGTTATGTGGTGACCAGATACTTGAGCTAGACATTGTCGTGTTTATTTTATTAAATAATTCTGTTAAATTAATTTCTGTTAAAGCTTTATGACTAATATATACTTCATCCCCCAAATTCACGGATCTGTAGAATTTAAGAGGCGGTATCTCAGAGATATCTGTGTTCCCAGCTCATCTCAGAGGAGCGGAATATCTGCTGGACATTTCACATTCCGTGGCTGCTTCTCTTCAGAAATAGCAGATCTGTATATGTTTCCCATTATTACAAGACACTGCCTTAGCCAGTAAGCAGAGGGGACGTTGGGTAACGCTAGGTCAGATCCTAGGGCAATTAAGAAAAACAGTTTTGTTTTAAGTTCAGTGCCAGGAATTCTTATTACTAGAAGATGTTTGATGGCAAAGAAATAAAACAATAATTATGTGGGCTGAATTTTATACCGAGCTGAAACAGTATTCCAGAAATATTACTGGATATAAACAGCCAAAGGGGATTTCTGATAATTAGGTGTGATTTTCAACCGAAGAATTAAACTAAAATGATGCAGATGCATTTTGCTGCCTTTTGTTAGCACGCAGTCTGACTTCCTTTGCCTTTCCTCTTCCATTTTGTTCTACTAATTATATTTATTGCAGTGCCTTGAGCTAAGCTTACTGTGGGCAGAAACTAACTTCTACTGGGGTAGAAACTGGCTATCTATTTTATCCTTGTACAGCACCCGCAACATAGAGCTTAACTGAAACACCTATAAGGGATAAATAATAGTAGTTTAATATATGCCAAGGTAAGAAATTATGTCCGGTGTCGGAATATTTCTAGTACCAAGACATATAATAGTCTTTTAGAAGGTTTTCAAGATAGATAAAAGAAATGTAATATCAGATAAAACTTTTTTCTGTCAGACTTGTATAAAACGTTTTTGACATCACCGATACTGGTATAACGCTTGGACTGAATGTTTTTTTTTGTAGGAAAGCTGCAATACAGAAGGACTTGTAATATGCATTACAGCTGCTTCATGATGAGATGTGTCAGGGCCCTGAAAGCACCAATTGACCTTAATGACCTTGACCAGCCTCACCTGTGACCGTCACCCTCTGCCCCAGAGCTCCCTGTCCTTAAGCCTGAGCTGTGGTGTAGGTGTGCCTCTCTCCTGGATGGACTTTGGGCCTATGCTGTAGGTGGCTGGGCTCCTGGGTGGACCTTTTGGATGTATGTTTAAGCTTGTCTGCAGCCCTGTCTCCTTTGCTCCTGACTGAGCTCTCTGGATGGATCCTGGACCTGGTTCACCTTGTGCTGTGGCTGTTGAGGGATGTTGCTACCAGTCCCACTGGGACTGTGCCCTGCTGATGAAGTGTTACTTATGCTGGTGTCACCCTTGTCTCCCGGTTTGCCTTTCTGTGATGGCTGCCTCTGACTGGGCTTGAGCATGGGTTTCATCTCTGTTTGTAGCTAGAACTCGTAATTTCAAGGGGGAATTTTTGCTGGAATTGTGAAATGAAAAAGCAGCTTTGCAGAGAGATGTCTTCTGCTGGTTGGAAGAAAAAAAAAAAGAGGGGGCTAGAATAAAAAAGGCATTTTTTTTACTCACAGAGTGCTTAAGTGTGACTTTTTATTGACTAATTGTTTGCTTTGCATAACTTAATATTGTCATGTTGAAACGGTAGACAAAAAACCCCCCATGTTTCCAGCTGAAAGGAAATAGTAGTAAAATGGGCTGAGTTGTGTTTGCCGCAGTGTTCAGTATATGCTGTCCAAGGATGTCACTACAGCAGAAGCATTTATGAACAATTCAGTATTCAGGACTGGATGATGAGGAAAGCTGCTCTAAAGTAACTACCTTGACTTCCAGAACCAGCGGTGTTTCTTTAGCATTTTGTTTTGCTGTTTGCTAATCAGTTTCTGCATCAATAATGTTGACTGCTTTGTTCTACTATAAACCCTGGAGTTTTGGGAGCGCGCTGTGTCTTTGCCTGGATGTAGGCATGTGTGTGCAGGTGGCTTAAAATGATACCCCAGCTTCATGCCACTGTTTAATTCCTGGATGGAAAGCTCCTCGTACCATGTCCCATCACAGCCATGACTATGACCATGTGTGCTCCTATTTGCCTTAATAAAAAAAGAAAAAGATGTTTAGGAAGCTTACAGCAAAGGGAGATGATTAGTTAGCAAAAAAATTTTCTTTACTGACCTCAGAAAGGTACTCAAAACGGATTCCAATACAAATCTTTTGCCTGCAGAAAACTCAGACTCTTTGGATGAGGAATGTAAATTAAATAAAAGGCATGAATCAGTCTATGGGCAAACATCCCTTGGGAATCTACCTGTCTCAGCTGAAGCCATTAATAGACCCAAATGTACCACCAAGTCGTTTATGACTTGGCTGCCAGAAGGCTTGTGCGTTGGTTTCCTAATCTACTTTCAGGCAGGATCGATGAGATAGTCAGTGACAGTGCTGATACAAGACTGCGTACCAGCCCAGACACCTTTGCCTGAAGTAAATGGGGGATTGCACAGAGGATTCCTCCCACAGTAGGGTCGGGAGGTCACGAACCTCCAACAGACAGATGGGAACAACCAACTAGGGACTGCCACCTAAACGGAAGTTCACTATTGCCTAATTTGTTAGTTTTGTAATGCTACCTTTCCACTTTCATGTACTTTGTGACCTGAGCTACATTATGTTTGTTTCAGATGTGGTGCAAATATAGTGGAATACAAATGTACTTGATTGTGGGCATTAGCAAATTAGGTGGTGATGAGTAATCCGTGCTTTCAGATTCTCACTGAGAACAGTTCTGAAACACTTACAGCTTAACAGATGTGTCAAGCAGAAAATAATCTATATCAAAATGGAATATTAAACAATAATTAGCTTGCAATTTGATTAAAATAAGTTTCAACTGCCAATTGCTCCTTCTCCAGATTTCTCAATATCATCTCTGAGGTGAAATCTGTGAGCCTGTGTTTTAATTTAAGATGGCTAGATTGGGAGAACTGGCATATTTTAATCTCCTTTTTCCTTATGTGTATCTGAATATTTGATATGTATAAATACATATCAGATACACATTTTTATATACAGAAGTGGACTATTTCCTTGTCTCTGTTGTTTGCTACTCATAAAGAATAGAATATCAGGACAGATATAAAATCTTCCATACATTTCACTGAAATACCAATGAAAACTTGATTTGATTTATCATCTCTTAAAAAGTCTTCCTTCGGTTAAGTTGTGTTAACATTTTCTGTTCATGAAAAATATCATACAACAATTTAGTGTACGATCCTATAGATGTCAAAGATGGCACGTGCTGCCATGAGTAGAGAGTATTTGTAATGATGCAGTTGTATTATTTTTAGTGACTTTAGAAGCTCCAAGAGAAAAAGAATTTCAGAAAGTTTGCTAAATGCAGTGAATTAACAAAAATATCAAGCGTGAGGGTCTATCTTTAACACAGTTATTGGTTTTGTTCGGCATTTCACATAGAAAGAAAAAATAACATCAGAGCTAAGTAAGTCAAATGGCACTCTTACAAGATACCATACACAATCCTGCCGAAGTCAGCAACCTATGGAAATTAAGCTCCAAAAAACAAGCTACAAAACTCTAATCAATGTCAAATGAGCCTAACAAACCACAGAATCATGGAATGGTTTAGGCTGGAAAGGACCTTAAAGATAACCTAGTTCAACCCCCTGCCACGGGCAGGGATACCTCCCACTAGACCAGGCTGCTCAAAGCCCCATCCAGCCTGGCCTTGAACACTTCCAGGGATGGGCCATCCACAACTTCTCTGAGCAACCTGTTCTAGTGTCTCACCACCCTCACAGTAAAGAATTTCTTCCTAATATCTAATCTAAATCTACCCTCTTTCAGTTTAAAACCGTTACCCCTCGTCCTATCGCTCCACTTCCTGATAAAGAGTCCCTCCCCATCTCTCCTGTAGGCCCCCTTTAGGTACTGGAATGCTGCAATAAGGTCTCCCCAGAGCCTTCCCTTCTCCAGGCTGAGCAACCCCAACTCTCTCAGCCTGTCTTTGTAGGTGCTCCAGCCCTCTGATCATCTTCGTGGCCCTCCTCTGGACTTGTTCCAACAGCTCTTATGTTGGGGGCCTTAAAGCAGACAAATTTTTTGTATGTATTTTTCCTGTAGTCTAGTTGAGGATTGACTCATATTATAGAATATTTTCCAATGGACAGAAAAGACCCCGCTCTATTGATTTGTTACCACATCTTACTTTTCCTAAATATCTTAGATGGGTGGTATAGCAGGCCTGTCACTGAGGAATCAATTTCTGAC
The DNA here is from genome assembly GCF_028500815.1 of Rissa tridactyla. NCBI lineage: Eukaryota > Metazoa > Chordata > Aves > Charadriiformes > Laridae > Rissa > Rissa tridactyla. The sequence continues at coordinate 97,952,698 of NC_071468.1, forward strand.
AATTTTCCATTGTGTTATGTGAGCCAGAGTTGCTTTTTGACCTCTGAAGAGTAGGTAGAGGTTTCCAAAGATTTAGAAAATCATTTTCAGCAAGATGGACACTGGTCACAGCCTTGTCACCAACTCTGAGCTTTGTTCAATGGCTGAAACTCTTTCATGGAGGGACTCACAGCAGACATGGACATCCCCTTGGGGTTTCCCATTCCTGAGTTCCCTTTGAAGGCATACCTACCTTTGATCAGCACCATGGAAATTAGAGCACTCGCCCAGGAAAAGCAAGACCTTCTCCACCACCCTTTTTCTGGGAGATGCTGAAATCACACCTTCCTTGTCTCAGAGTCTTCGGAGCACGTGGCCACTGGATAATCTACAGTGCAGATGAAGCTGAATCACTGTGCAGAAAAGACTGCAAAGAACTCATGGAGCCAGGAAGAGAAAAACTCATGGGGAACGGGGAACGGGAAAATGTATATAACCAATACTGTTTGTGCTTTTTATCCCATGTCTCTTAAATGGGTATTGCACAGGCAGAGATCAGATCAGGAACCAGAATGAGAAATAATATCTCAAAAAGGCTGTAGATATATGTGTCCTCTTGTTTGCCCTCTCAGGTTAGTGCACACCGTAAGGCACCAGATGTGGACAACCTGGGTATAGACAAGGGACTGAGGGTCCCGTTCCAGCCCAGCAGCTGTAACAAGGGTCGCAGGTGAAGGAATCTCAGCAGCATGAGAGGTCACTTCTGGTCCAGGCACATTCAGCCCCAAAATCCAAACTGTAGGTAGGTGGGATCAATTTCAGCCACTGTGACTCTAGTCCACTTGAATTTGTCCATGAACTGTCATATTTCACAAACTATGTGTAATGTTGTTGGACTTCATTGAAGCCCATGGGGAAAATATTGTGAAAACAGATGTTAAAAATGCAGTTTATTACGGATATGGGCCTATTAAATTGAAGGGCATTAAGTGGTGAAATAAATTATTAAGAAAAATCAAAACTAACAGACAATTGCAGACATTCTCTTGGGGAGAAATCTATTTTCTGCTCAGCCACAAGCTCAGTAATGGTGAGATATGATCCATTTAATGCAGTTTGAAATGTAAAAGCACTTGTACTAGATCACGTTGTATGAACTGTATGCTCTAACATTGCATTCAAAAATAAATGTTGCAGTGTGGTACAAGAACCACATGCACAAACTTTTCTTGTCTGGGAAAGTTCAGCGCCCTTTTGTATAGAGAACTGATTTTATCAGCTCAGAAAATTCTTCTAAAGCTAGTCGCAGTTGTTAGGATTTTGCAAAAATACTTATGTTGTGTTTGTCCTCATTAGCAAACTAAGAGGTGCTCTTCCTTAGCATTCAGAACCAACTCCAACACTTCAGTGAATAGATTATTAATGAAGAGAAAATCAGAGAAAGAAGCTTTCCATCCTTTAAGAGATTGTTTAGATAAGAAGAGATTAATAGCAGTCACTGGAGGATCTGAACTAAGAATCTATCTTCAAAAACATCCCAGGTGATAATGGCACAAAGAAGTCAAAGCCAGATTTAAATAAGAATTTTGCAGAATCGTATGGGCAGCTCCAGGTCCTAAGGTCCAAGAACCCTCACATTTTAAATCCGTATCTGAATCTTTTACAGCACCGACCCAACCATTATTTAATTCAGTCTTGGAATCCACATTTTTTTTTAATTGTTTTTTTCAAATAGAAATGTGGTTTACATAATTGTGTGTGCTGAGGTCACTTTGCATCTATGCTGATTTTCCAAATCCTCCTTAATAACTGGAAAGTCCTGTCTGATTTCTGTCACGTTTGACAAAATGGTAGAGATCTCAAAAATAGTTAAGCTCCAAGTTTTATGCAAATAAACGAACAGTTAGAGGAGGGGAAGTCTGTTAATTAAAGCCCGCAGTAGAAATTTATACCCTGTTAGAATGTGCATGAAAAAGAAGCCTGGAGCCTGGAATGAAAAACTTCATTTGGACAGCACAGTTTGTGAAAAACAGTACTTCAAGTGTTCACATCTGGCCAAAGTCAATCAAGTACAAGGCAGAAATTTATACGCAACCAAGCTTTATTAGCTTCAACGTTCAGGGAGAGGTTTGTTCTACTTAGTAAATAATTTATTCCTTCGTTTTGTGCAGTCTGCTGTGCCTCTGCTTTTGGCTGCAGAATTGCAGTAACACTGTGAGAAAGGCCAAGGCATTTCTGAGCCAGTCTAAAACAGAAACTCTGGGCAGTCATGTGAAAATAAATTTTTTATGAGATTTGCAGCCCAGCTTCTAAATCAAATGGGTTTTGATAATAAGCATCCGCTATAGTGCGTCTTGTTCCAGTCTTTCTTTGGGTTGTTTCTAGATGGCTGTCACTTTAGTATAGGATATATGAATTCTAATTATCCAGTCTAAGACTTTTCTCTTTCCTTGGCACATCATTTACAAAGAAACACCTCATTGCTAGGGGTTAAACCACTTTGATGCTTTTTCACATCTCTGATTGAGAAAAAGCTTTTTCCTGGATGCTGTATCAGAATCTCTGTGCAACTGTGTGTCTGCAAGGAAACTGTATAGATGTGCATAAACATTTAGGCTTCATGAAACAAAATCTATGAAATGATAGAGCTCTTCCCAAATGCTTGTGTCCAAGGAAGCCAACATCACTGACGCCCAACCACAAGACAGATCAGTGTAGTTTGTGACTGTGTCAGTATTGCAAATCTACAGACAAAATGTCACACAATTTTTTTTCTCCTTTCTCCTCTGTTTTTCTGCAATGCACAGTAAATCTAATTTAATGTTTCTAGCATGCAAATGGTAGCCTCAGTAGCTACCATTTAAGCTTAAGAATACTTGCAGCCGGATTTCCTAAAAGGCTTCATAGAAAAAAAGGCTCATTGTTCAAAGCCCAATTCATCTTTTGGTTAAGACTGATCAAAATAGTTTATACAGATTTTCACAAGCTTTTTGCTTACACTGTGTATTATTTGGCTTAGTGATCACAGCTGAAAAGCATGATTTTAATCAAGAAGTTGAATAAGTAGATTAAAGTAAGTTGCAGGGGCTGCCTCATTCCAATGGTAAACAAAGTAAACTAGTTTAATCAAGGCAAGATAGGTTATACGTAGCATGTGTATTCGCATTACTTCGTTTTCTTATTGTTTTACATTCATATTTAAAGTAGACAACATATCACAGATGATAAAAAAAATTACTTTTTAATTACTAACTGAGGTCCTTGATATGTTTTTACAATTTCTTCTGATGAAGTGAGGAGAGCTGTTGCTGTAAATTCAAATTCTAATTAGTATCTCCCAAACACCAGGAATCAATAATTTGTTTACAAGCCCCCATAAGGATTGACTGAGCCAATCACTTTGAATATACCACTTGTGCAAGGCCAAATCCATGCTCCTGCGAATGCCTATGCTAACCACAGATTGATTTTACTGATTCAACTATTTAGCGTTAGGTGAAAGAAGCAGTAGGAAAGAGACTGGTAATACCAGAATCTCAGGCGATGTGTGTGATGAGACACAGAAGTGCAGGGCTGAACAGGTTCCCAGACTTGGAATTGGCAGGGCGTTTTGCTCAGGGGCATAGTGGCCACGGACTGCTGAGGATTTTGGAGGTTTTCTGGCTCCGTTAAAATCATGCGGGTGTATTCCACAAGATCGCATTCCTGCAAGTGCTGGAGGCGAGTTGCTGGTGACCCCAGCTGCTCTTTGCCCCTGTTGCTGTGGCCTCATTCAGGGCCCTGGGATGTCACTTTCTCTGGGCCACCTTTGCTTCTTGGAAATCTCCAGCACATATAAGATGTCACATGTGAGAATATTAGTGTGGGCACATGATTACTGGCAACTTTGATATTTATCAGCAAACAAACGTACGTACCAACTGAACACCAAGAAGGAGAAGGAACAGCCAGTCTCCCTGGGTGATTTATATGTAAAGGAACTCTGCTGCCTTTCCTGTAGCATTTAAAGGCTTCTCCAGGGTATTTCCCTAATGAAGACTCTACAAGCATTTGACCAAATGTTTGAAAGCCACCAACCTAGATCTCTCCGAGTCTGAGGCGGAGCAACCAGTAAAGCAAGATCTATTTAACTGCATCTCACCATTACAACAATATTCATGCAGAGGCAATGTTGTACTGTGAGAAATTTTTTTATTTTTTTATTTTTTTTTTTGGTAAAAGTATTTTTCCAGATGAATGACTCACCTTGGAAATCCGGGGATGGCTGGGGATGCAGGTAACCATGGTTACTTTTGTTGCCTAGCGACACCTGCCTTACGCTGCTGAGCCTGCTCCGGCCCAGCACAGCCCCGTTCTGCTGCCGCCCCGCACCAGCTCCCTTGACACAGGACAAGTTGTTTTGCTAATTATCCTGCAGTCCAGGAGATTAGAATTGGAGTTGGTGTTTTTATCTGGAGGAAAAAAAAACCAAACCAAACAAACAAAAGAAAGAGGGAGGGGGCCCAGCTCTGGTCTCTCTTACAGCAACATAAACCCAGTTGTAGCTTAAGGGCAGGATCTGGCTCAGTGTGCCGATGTAAAACCTCGTTTGTGCTGTGAGATGTAAGTTTGCACAAAAGTTCATTTGGGGCAGGATTTAAGGGTATCAATTGGTTTCTCAGCCCAGACACAGGACAAGTGCTAACAAACTAGGGTCTGGCTCCTTTACTGTGTAAAATGCAGCGTTACTTCATTTAGAAACAAGTAATGCTCATTTATATCATTTCAGAAACAAAAAATGCATTTATTTTATAAGTAAGATTTAAAAATAAACTTATAAAAAGGCTACGAGTCAGATTCTGCCAATTATGTCAATTTAATCTGAGTTGGTTGGAAATTAAGAACAATAAATTTTGCTGGACTTGGCTATGAAGGGCTTCTCAAATGCTGCAGTTTTATGCATGCCATGACTCACCACCATCCGCTCTTGGTACGCGGAGGTCTGCAGTTGATGTCACAGCCTTGGGCTCTGCCTTTCAGGGCATTTTCTCAGAACAATGACTTGCAACCGCTTTTCACCTGAGCACTCTGGATGGCATTTGTGGTCCAGCTGGATTGCTTACACAAACAGGAGGACAAATTGCTTATGTAAGTCAGGCACTTCTGGTGCAGCCTTGTCTGTCTGTAAATAGGGATGCCCTTGTCTTCCTCCTCAGCCTTCCCCTCTGCCGCACTCAACAAGCCCATTGCCTTGCAGTAGGAACAGAGAAAAGAAAGTAGTTTCTATGCTTACAGTCCTGAGTTTGTCCTTCCAAGCAATGTTCTGCCGAACAAGAGCTCCTTTAGGAGCTTTCTTTCTAGGGTATCGACCTGTTTTCTGCCTCTGTTACATACAGTGTGCAGTCCAGTTAATGTGTTTTTGCAGTAAGTTCTTCAAAGTACTGTTGTTCTCCTTCAGTTAATTCTTGCTCGTGACTTCCTTGAGGTTAGTGCCACAGGTGACTCTTACGCTAAATCTGGAGTAATAAACTCATCTGTAGTGCTAGATCATTAACCTGGTCCCTGGTTTGGGCTGGATCAGCTCAGACTCCTCCCAGCAGTTCTTGGGCACTACTTGGGAGTTAGTACAGAATAGAGGTTGTTCCCTCTAGGCAGTTTGGAAGCAGCTACCATGCTTTGGCGAGAAGGAGTGGTCAGTAGAGCAGACACAGGACATTCTAGTCTAGCCAGTTTCAGTATCAGAGAGAAAACACGGGCATGCTTAATCTCTGTAGAGTAGTGTAGTGCTTTAACTGGTTCCTTCCACCAAGTTGCTTACCTGCCACCTCTTGAGCAAGTTCAGCCTGGTCACTTTTTGCAGAGATACAGACAGGTGCAGGACTCCCATTCTGCTACATTTCCTGAGATCCATTCAGAAAATCAGAAACCTGCAAAAACTGTTGGCAGTGACGGTGCAGGTGTTGGTGGTTGGGGTGCAGATGTTCTTCGACCAATGTCTGTCATGGTGAACAATAAAGTTTCAGGGTGCTTTCCCATTTCTGTGGGGATGCTAGACTAGAAAGGACCACCTAGATCCACTGAGTGATGTTCATCTGTGTTTATCTGTTATTTCATGTGTGGCAATTAGATTGTTAGCAGTAGGGGGCTTGTAAAGCGCATAGCAAATAGGGTTATGATTCAAGACTGCAAATAAGCTCTACAGTTCAGTAAGTAAGGAAAAAGCAATGTCCTTAGCCAAGGAAGGGGCTCGTATTGCCCAGTGCGGTGCTGGTGTCCTTGTACAATGAGAAAAGAAGGGACTTCTTGCTCACTTGGAATGTTGTCCAGAATCTTTGTAAGAAAGAAGTGCATTTCTCCTTTATTTCTGTGCATTTTTCAGAGCCTACTGGAACTTCCAATAGAAGAAGTTTTACTACTTCTCTTTATTTTCCATTGTAATTTCATGTCAGGACTACTCTCAAATTTCACCCTTCCTCTCTTTCTGTCTGTATATCCTATAACCCATGCTTAGCATTAGAGTTGCATTTTTTTCTTTCTACATGCTGTTCCTTGTAAAAGACTTCCTGGTTGAATATAATTTGTTTTTCTGTGTTAATTTAGGATAATAGTTCCCCTTGCCCCATTTGCAGCCCACAAACTGATGCAACTTCCCCTTGTTTTGTTCCCAGATAAGTATTGCCACAGTGCTTTAATAAAATGATGTAGGACTCTGTTTACAAAAGAGTGCTTCTGTGGTATCTTACTGCTTTCACAGGAAGCTTAACAGCTTGCAGAACAGTAAGTGGCAAATGTTTAGTGCAACATTATGCCAACTTGAGGACAAACTGTTCCTCTCAGGAATGTTTTCAGGCTTAAATGAGAGGAAAATCCCCCTTGCAGAATGTGAATTCTTGGAGGGGGTGGGGAGTGACTGCCACTTCTTTGCCTTGCCAGCAGCTCCAGTTCTCAAGCACCTTCCAAGGCTTTTTTAGATCAGCTGTAGCATACGTTCAGCAGCAAGGAGTGATAAAGCTGTGACTGGCTTTCCAGAGGAGTGAGGATTCCTCTTTCGTGGATGAGGCAGCAAATCTTCCAGCCTGCCTCAGACAGCAAACATTGGCTTGTGCCCACAGATGCTGGGAGGGTACTGGGGAGGGAGACGTGAGGCCACGGCAAAGCTATTAATGTGAGTAAGCAATGACTAGCAGCATAAATGAAAAAAATGTGAGACAGAACAATTCAGAACTTAAACAGTGATGACTCAGACTGAAATATGTGGCACTTTAGCCGTGGATGCGAGTCACCCATCAAGAAGATAAGTGGATATTAATGAATTAATGATTAGTTTGACTAAACTGTGGAAGAAGTTGAATTTAATACCGTTGTCTCTGTTAATCCTCTAAAGCAATAAAAAATTGTTGGAAGTGGGCTTTGCCCATCAGTAGTATTCTTCATCTCTGGACCTTGGCCTCAGTTGAAAATATTCTGCTGTCTTTCTGTGGCTGTTGGGTCCTGGGTTCATTAAAAGGCAACTGTGTGGCCATTATCTGTAAGTGGATCCAGAATTTCCAGATGGGTGGCTGAGCTATAGATACAGTGTGCTGGAGCCTGAAGGTACAAGAAAATTGCTTGTGTTTTTTCTATTTTATATCCAATCTTTGGCGCAAGGCAGCGTTCGGTTTCTCTAAAGCCGACAGGGTGGTCAGCTGAGACTGTGAATTTACCATAGGGAATATACAGCAAGCTGCAACTCATGGCTCTCAAAGTCCCAACAGCGCTTGAAGATTTTGTGAAATCTGACTGAATTTCAGCCCTGGATACCCCAGTCCTCCACCTCAGAAATATGGTCTAATAAGGGGGACAAAGAGGAATGTTTGAATTTTAGAATGAAAAACTCACCAGATGAAACCTGCGATCTGATAAAGAAAGGCCATTCTTCACTGTAGTAAGGGATGTCTCCAGTAGATCATGGGAAATATAGTCTGGCCAGGAAACTTAATAGGAGGCAAAAGAGGGTAACACCTTCTAGACCACAAGGCTCCTGAAGCCATAGTTAGAGTTCAGTATGTAGTAAAGAACAGTTTTACACTCGTGATAAAATGAATTATTGTGTTTCATTGTTTTTCATTAAAAAGTATTTTTTCTATGGAACATCCAGATTTCGCAGAAACTGTGTTTGCCATGAAAAGCTGTTTTAACAAAATCCCTCCTTCATACATATGCACAGGCTTCAGCTATGACCAATCAAGGGGGCAGGAGGATTCCTTGGGACAACCCGCAGCCCAGGTTGGGGTGATGCTGCTGTGCAGAGGGACAGTGTTCTGGCCCGGGTGCGCAGGTTGCCTTCAGTTGGAAGCTGGAGGGAGCTGAGGCATTCCCAGGTTTCATTTGGGTAAGGATTGAGGTAGGGTCAGTGTGCGCTTTCAGATCTACTTGCTGGAAAGTGTCCCACAGCTTAAACAGCTAGAAAACACCACTTGGTGACTTGGCCATGAATTGCAAACTTGGTAGACAAATTACCTTTGCAAACCAGCAACAGCAGAAATCTTTCTAGAGAAGCTACGCTGGCCAGAGATAGGCCAAGAAGATTAATTTACATGACAATAAAAAAGTTCAGAAACAGATATTTCAGTGGTCCAAAATTTTTACCGTCATGTAGAACTAAACATGTTTGGTTTTTTTTTCCACAAAAAAAGAGCTATTTTTCTGCAGAACACATTAGTAATTTTATCTTCTGTGCTTCAAAACTGACAGGCAAAATCATTAGGCAGGTGAGTTTCAGAGGGCCAATACATGAAGAAGTAGTAGGTTTACAGAGAAAGGATTTTAGTTTTTCAAGCATGTAGAAGCATTTTGGGGAAGGAAGAACTAACTAGAAGATCTTCCTCGATACCTCTGGAACTAAACTGTGGACATGGAGTTTGGCAAGCTTTTGAGGGATTATTTGAAAAGTCCAAAAGATCCTTTAAATCACGCAGAAATCCTTCTTCAAATTGAAATCCTACCTTAGTAAAGACAAAGGAAAGAACATGGATGATGAAAAGTTTTGGTTTGGTTTTTTTTTTTTTTTAAATGTAAGAGGATGTACAGAGAAATGTAAAGAAAACACTACGTTATGACATATGATCCATTTTTCATGTGGATTTCCAGCACCAATAATTGTTTAAAGGTTTTGTTTGTTTGTTGGTTTTTTGGGTGTTTTCTCTTTCCCCAGGTGATTAAATTATGTGTGTGTTGAGCGATAGGAAACATCATAATGAGGACATATGATATGGCCTGTACTTGCCCCTTACATCCTTGGTAGCAGTTAGTCTCTATTCATAAAAAGAAAAGATTGGATTTGAAAATTAAAAACTGGGTTCAAGACCTTCATTATGAGAAAGTAAAGATTAAAAGGACGGCAGCTTTGATTACAGTGTTATGCCTCTGTAAATTCATGTTAAGTGTCTGAAGCTTCATTAGGCACAAAAATGTCAAAGATGGAGGCATTTTCATAATGTTATTTTGCTCACTAAAAATTAGCAATATGTTTTATTCTCATAGAGAATTAATTTCTAACAATGCTTCTTTCTTTGTGGCATTTTTGCACTGGCTGCACCAACTCATGCAACAAAAAGAGAACAAGTATGCTAGTAAAATAAAATTTATTGGTTTGTGTTTTTTTCTTTAGTATCTTCTACAAGCAGTATCCAAATTCCTGCATCCTAGATTCACTTACACATGACATTAAGACTCCAAAGCAGGACTGCAGAAAGCAACTGCAGTCTGAAACCAGCAAAGGTCAGTAAGTCTTTGTGCTATGCTGTTTTTTCCTCATTTTTGTTAGAAACATTTGTGTGAAAGTTCTACTCCTGGCACTCATTTACCTCCCATGTAAAATTATCATAAACATGCATGTGAAAAAAGTATTCTTCATGATGGTCTCACCATTTCATGATGGTACAACATCACATGTACCTTTATGATGTTCATGGAACAATAGCTTCATTTATGCTGTAGTATTATGGTAGATAGTAACTAGTTAGCAGTAACTAACAGATGTTTTATTGCTCTTCCAAGGTGAAAATCATGAATTGAATGCAAAAAAGTGGTGGCGTTATGAATAATTCTCAAATAAAAATCCAGTTTGCATGCAAATGTTTATTTCCATAATAATAAAAGTGAGAGCCATAATTAAAAAAACCCCAAACCCTTGTAACTACTCCTTAAAAAGAGAATGCTTTACTCAAGAAATTTTTCCACAAAGCAACAGAGATTTTCTGAAAGAGCCATATTTAGTGCACAGTAGTGGATTTGATTCAGATAAGCAAAAGCAATTACTAATTGTCATTTCTTGAACAGATTAGTTATGGGTGCCTCTTGTGTGCAGTGGGTTCCCTGTCCTATAAATTAGTACAGCAATGAGATAGTATAGGCAACATGCATCAAGCCACTTCTGACAAAACTCCTGATTTTAGTGGGGTAAAGGCATTTCAGTAGCATGAAGCACTTTTGGAAAGGAGGACTCCCATAGGAATCCACAGTACTGCCTTTTAAATTTTGATATTGCAGCTATTTATTAGCTGCAGGCACAGGATGTCTGGTGCAAGCCCTAAAAAAGTCTCAGGGCTGTGCAGTGAAAAATCTGTTTTCCTAAATATTCATAAAAGAATTTAGTACAAAAGCCCATCAGCCAAAAGTTTGTATCATAATAAAACTTTATAAATCTCAAGTATTTCCCTTGTTCCATGGTAGCATCAAATCTCCTCGACTGATTAAATAGGTTCACAGGTTAACGACCTCTAAGAAAGCTTTGTTTTTCATCACGTTCCTGGAGTATTTGGTTTCTTTTATGTTCTCACTTTAGGCTTAGTTATGAGACTGAAAAGAGGAGCTGAAATGAAGAACATCTGCCTGAAGGCAGCCAAGCACAAACTGCAGGCAAACCCATAAAAACAGGCTGAAGATATGGACAGACCGGAATAGAAGCACCCATGACAGATGAGTCACCTAATTCAATAAAGAGCAAACCTGACATCGAGACCACGTTAGCTATCCGTAGATTAAAACAGAACAAATAAACCCCTTCAGAACAGTGCAAAAAGCTTTCAGGTCTGGTCAGTGGTGTGTTGGAAAAGATGCTTTTAAACAGGCACTAAACACAAACAGCAAATATCAAAGCTTCTTAAATTGCCAAGAAGAAAACATAATGTTGTGTTTTCAATGCTTGGAGCAATTGACTGGCAGGGACAGAAACACAGTGTTCTTTGAGGGGGTTCATTCTGCCCCTAGAACTTCATTATAACTATAAACAAAAGAGCTGAAATAGGCTAAGTAAACAAAACTAGAAACAGTTTCTTCTCTTAAAATCCAAATGCAAGTTAAAGAACATTGAGGAAAGAATTTGGTTTCATTTGTTCTCTGCTGTCCTGCCATTGCCTAGTAACGTTTTCAAACAGTGCTGGCTACCACTCGGAAGCAGAATTAGTAGGAGGATTGACTTTCTTCCCTCAAAGAAAATATTGGCCTTTTGGTGAAAAATTGGATGCTGAAGGTCTGAGCCTGACCTCATCAATTTTCAACCTCAAACTTTTATGTTTAAACCTATAGGTTTTCATGTGGAATGCTACTTTCATGCCTTATGGGAACTGCAGCTCAATTGCTCGTATCCCATTTTCTTTCATGATTTTCAGTGAAAAGGCAACATCTCACATGAAAAATGATCACATTTTAGTGTTTAGTAAAAACAATTTTCTTCTGGAAACAAACCAACCAAACACTGAAACTTTTCACAAGCTAATGCGTGTTGGAGTTCAGGCTTGTGATGTGTGAAAAACAAAGACTGCTTCTGCTAGCCACTTGCAAAGCTGTGGTAAAGGACGCTCAAAATTCGCCTGACTTCGATATTATCAGTCATATAAACTCACATATAAAAAAAAGCCATGCCAAAAATATAATTTAGGATGAAGGGTCAAGCTGCACAGAAGCTAGGGAACAGTATACCTACAGTTGCCTCTGAAACCTTAATTTAGCTACCATCGGGATCCACTTTCTGCATTAAATCTGAGAAGTAAAAAAAGGGGAGGAATAGGATGTGATTACATAATTGAAGGCTGTATTGAAATGTAGTTGCACAAGGGAACAGAATAAAGGTTGCCAGGAAATCATTTATCTGATGTTTCCTAACTTCCAGTGTCAGAGCTCAGTTCCCCAGCCTGCGTTCCCCGCCGGGTGGTCACACACCAGCTGTGGTCCCACCGTTGTGTGGCTGTGTTGAGGTAGTGTGGTGCCAAGCTAACGTATTCAAGCACTCATCTGGGCTCTTTAAGCTGAGCAGACTAAAGCAACTGAAGTAGCTGCTAGACCAACGGCTAAAGTGACTCTCCAACGTCTGGACTGAAGCTGGCCAATATCTATGTTGCTAACAGCACAAGCAGAGCTTGCTTAGGAGCAGCAGCACCTAAAAAAGTAAATGATAGCAAAAGAACTTGCAACCTAAGTAATATTCTTTTTGCATATTAGTTTTGAAGTTAATTCCTTAGCTGTTTGTTTGAAAAGATGACTGAAACAACTTCCGTTATGTGACAGTGTAAGAAGCTCCATCATCACATTTGAACCCTCAGTTGTTTTTCACTTCACTGATGTCAAAATTTGACAGATCTGACTTTTGGACAATAGGAGTGTGTTATTCATTGTGGGAATATGAGTCCATGTGCTAGTGCTTAGATGGTCTCGTGAAGCAGAAACACGGACTGAATTTGTATTCTATGTGGGACTTCTTGATTGAGGATGGGCAGCTGTGGCCTCCTTTCAAATTATGGGTGAAGGGATCTTGCTCAGTTTAGCATGTTTCCATTCCATGTTTTCCATTCCATGTTTTCCATTCCTAGTCTTCACTCAGAGTTGGAGGTCCTCGAGCTCACTGTGTGGTTGTTTTAGGAAGTGTGGGGTTGGTTGGGTGCTGAGGGCAGGCTGTTCCCTGGGTGAAGTGTGAACTCCTTCTCACTCTTAGGCATGAAAAATGCCCAAGACTGTAAGATATGACTCAGCTCCTTTTCACCAGAATTCAGTGATGACTCCTGCCTTACAATATTTGTGGTTTTAGTTATTTTAGTATTGCCAAATATCAAAGATTTGGCGGAAAAGATGGTGTGATAAGAACTTCTGAGAGAACGAGATGCAATACTGTTTTGTAAGAGCTGTGGAGCCACAACCAGCCCCGTGCAGCAGTATCTCATTATTGAAACAATCACAGGAAGGTTACTGCAATAGCTAAAAAAGTTATTAAAAAAAAAAGAGACATTGAAAACTACAGTTATTTCTCTTAAATTCAGCTAAAGATGCTCTGGTGCGGCTGTGCAAAGGACTCCTCGACTCTCCATATGGATGCTGAGTCATTCTGATGTCAAATGCCCGAAGCCTGCAGGAAATGGCAGGTTTGTTGTTGCTGAGTCATAGTGTCATGTACATCTTGTTAACTTCAAGCTGGCATACAGGAAGGACTGATATACTACTCTCACTCCTCATGTCTCTCCTTGTCTCTCAGGGGTTGGGAGAACTGCGGTCTGCTTCAGTGATGTACTAGAGAATAATGCTAGGCATACCCTGAGATGATGTTTTTTTCCCAGTTGCTTCTTGAACTCCTAATTAAAATGGAATGCTAGGTGGAGGAGAAATTGAATATTATATAGAATGGGCCATTAATGACCTTTTAAACGATTCTGGTATTTCTATTAAAAGTTCCTCTTCCCTACTTCAGTAATGGAAAGGGAAGAAGCAGGGTCAGAACTCTGTGTGTCTGTTACACGCGGTTCTAGCAGCACCACTTATTATGCAGCACCAAAGGCACCAGTGAACACAGCCTTCATTACCATTATACAATACTGGTTTTAGTTGTTTATACCTTTTTGAAGCACTGAGTTTAAGCCAAAACTTTTCATACCCTGCTTGTGCCCCTGGCTGAATTCTGTAATATTTTAGCCAAATAATTCAGCTCCTTCAGTGATCCTAGGAACAAAGTGCCACTTTGCTCATGTTAATACTTCGAGGTCCTTTCTTTGAAATGCTCCAGCACCACCCTGCAGGGATTTTGAGTTTGGCGGAGGGTTAACTCTCATGTCAAAAATAAACCTTCCATCACGCCTGTGAAAATCCCCCCTATTTTTTTCAAAGTCTTAATAATTATGTCAATTGCAACTCATACAGGTTCAGGAAAATTGTCAGGAAGCTGGTAGTTCAGGCTTTTTAGGTATCTCCTACAGAAACTAAGGATTGTTGCAAATTTCGTCTTTAGTTTAAGCTGTTACTTTACCCTTAGCTGACCAGACGTGTGCTTTCCCCACAGAGTAAGTATGCTTCAGTCAATGACTTTGGGTGAACTCTGAAAAACTTCTCATGTTCTGGGCCACTTCTACCCCTACGCTGGCTTTCTGTACATAGAAAGGGAAGCAACATAGAATAGTGTTTGGCTGAGAAAAGAAAGAATACAGAAAAGGAGATTAGTGAGACAGGGTCCGTGGGGAAGAAAGAGAAGGTACTGCTTCATAACGGAGTCTAAAGACTTCCTGGAGACTGACTGTGGAAAGGGTGGGACCCTATGTGTTAGGGTCAGAAATGAGCCTGGGAGAAGAGAACAGGGATGACTGTGTAAATACACTAAAACGAACATGCTGGGAATATAGGCTAGGACTAAGAGAAGAAGGAAAGGAGTGGAGTACCTTGAATTATGGAAGGAGAGATAGGTGATGGAAAGAGAGAAGTTACAAGGGGAATCTCTTAAAGAAGGTATAGCAGAGAAGCTGTTGGACAATATTTGTCTCTGGAGGGCGGAACTCAGGATGCTGGAGATTCTCCTTTCTGTTGGTGCAAACAAATACCTGTGGAAACCTAAAGGGAAAAGTTAGGATACTTATACACCAGGACGTTGAATTAAGCCTACATAGAAAACTTTCATTCTAGTGTTATTTAACTTTTGATTTCCTAACCTTGAAAGTTTTAAAATGGTCATCATGTATCTTTATAGTGGTTTTGTCTTCTGTGTAGCTTATTAAATATTTTTTCTATTACCGCAACACTGCAATAAGGATCACAAGGTCAAGCAATTCAGTCAGCATGCTTACATCCTTTGCAAGTAGTTAATTCTTTTTTTTTACCTTCACGTCAAGGAGGGATTTGTATATTTTGAATGGTGTTTTGTTTTGTTTTGGTAGGTCTTCCTTTCTTGTGTGTTTACACTGGAGAAGGCAAGGCAGTGAAATTTGCAATGATCCTTAGTTTCTATAGGATATATCTAACAAAATTATCTGTTTTTGTCATGGACAAAGATTAATGTACACTGCATGAAGTTTAATTGTACTTGAATTGTGTTTATTCTGAGGCTTTACCTGATATATTTGCATCATTCCATATACGATACCCAACTATTACTTTAACATGAAAAGCTTCAGGAAAAAATATTTTTTCTGATTGGTATTATTTGTATATTGATATGTCTCGGGAAGGAGTTGAAGTGTAAGTACCCAAGAGTACTCAGGGAGCTGGCGGGAGAGCTCACGAAGCCTCTCTCCATCATTTATCAACAATCCCGGTCAACAGGGCAGGTGCCAGATGACTGGAGGGTGGCTAATGTGACGCCCATCTACAAGAGGGGTTGGAAGGAGGATCCGGGGAACTACAGGCCTGTCAGCCTGACCTCGGTACCAGGAAAGATCATGGAGAGGATCATCTTGAGTGAGCTCTCACGGCAAGTGCAGGGCAGCCAAGGGATCAGGGCCAGCCAGCATGGGTTTAGGAAGGGGAGGTCCTGCTTAACCAACCTGATCTCTTTCTATGACCATGTGACCCACCTTCTGGATGTGGGGAAGGTGGTGGACGTTGTCTATCTGGACTTTGGTAAGGCCTTTGACACCGTCCCCCCACAGCATTCTCCTGGAGAAGCTGGCGAATCATGGCATAGACAAGTGTACTCTTTGCTGGGTTAAAAACTGGTTGGATGGCCGTGCCCAGGGAGTTGTGATTAATGGGGTGAAATCCTCTTGGCGGCCGGTCACCAGTTGTGTCCCTCAGGGCTCAGTTTTGGGGCCAGTTTTGTTTAATATCTTTATCAATGATCTAGATGAGAGGATTGAGTGCACCCTCAGTAAGTTTGCGGATGACACCAAACTAGGTGGGAGTGTTGATCTGCTTGAGGGTAGGAAGGCTCTACAGAGGGACCTGGACAGGCTGGATTGATGGGCCAAGGCCAATTGTATGAGGTTTAATAAGGCCAAGTGCCGGGTCCTGCATTTCGGTCACAACAACCCCAAGCAACGCTACAGGCTTGGGGCAGAGTGGCTGGAAAGCTGCCCAGCAGAAAAGGACCTGGGGGTGCTGGTGGACGGCCAGCTTAACATGAGCCAGCAGTGTGCCCAGGTGGCCAAGGCGGCCAACAGCATTCTGGCTTGTATCAGGACTAGCGTGGCCAGCAGGAGCAGGGAAGTGATCGTGCCTCTGTACTCGGCACTGGTGAGGCCTCACCTTGAGTCCTGTGTTCAGTTCTGGGCCTGTCTGTACAAGACTGACATTGAAGTGCTGGAGTGTGTCCAGAGGAGAGCTACCAGGCTGGTGAGGGGTCTGGAGACCAGGTCATATGAGGAGAGGCTGAGGGAGCTGGGCATGTTTAGCTTGGAGAAGAGGAGGCTGAGGGGAGACCCATTGCCCTCTACAACTACCTGAAAGGAGGTTGGAGAGAGGTGGGTGTTGGCCTCTTCTCCCAGGTGAATAAGGACAGGACCAGAGGAAATGGTCTGAAGTTGCTGCAGGGGAGGTTTAGATTAGATATTAGGAAGAATTACTTTACTGAAAGAGTGGTCAGGCACTGGAACAGCCTGCCCAGGGAGGTGGTTGAGTCACCATCCCTAGAGGTGTTTAAGAAACATCTAGATGTGGCACTTCAGGGCATGCTCTAGTGGCAGAGATTGTAGGTTGTTTGGTTGGACTCGATGATCTTAAGGGTCCTTTCCAACCATGAAGATTCTGTGATTCTGTGATCTGGTTAGCATGGAGGATAAATAGCAAGATGATGAGCTTTCTACCTAAAATTCATAGTTAAAATCCAGCTTACACAGGTAACAACCAATGATTTTGATGAATACTAGCCATGTTTTTACCTAGCTTCTAAGGAATAATTTAACTGCTCTGATTTATGAAAGCAAAGTGCCTTTGGCACTCATTTTACCCTATGCTTTCTCTCCTAGAACCAGTAAGGGGGGAATGTTCACTCCCCAAAGCTCTCCCAACAAGTATTTCCTTGAACCTGCAGATCCTGGGGCAGTGTGTTGTGAGGAGTATTAGCTCTGGTGCTCCTCTGCAAACAGGAGCAGGGATTTTAATGACAGTAGACCTGTCTAGCTTTGGGAGCAGTTGTTGCTCTTGAGCAGAAGTTTCTTCTCTCTCTCCCACACCTCAGAGAATGAGAACGGTCACACTGCAAACACTCATCACACTAATGAGGTGCTTAAGCACCTGCTCCACTCTTTATGTTAATCCTGTTTCTAGGCAGGTGTAGGCTGGCAGCAGTGCAGTCACTGTCTCATTGTTACATGGTCAGGTTCCTCTTTTCTGTTTTTGTAATGACTTTTACCTTGGGCTCCTACACCTAGCGTCCTTATGCTTGAATAGATCAGCCTGTTATATGGATCACTGGGGAAAAAAAGGGCTACTAAATGACACTGAATCACTAGCAAAAAAGTGGGGATTTGGCACCTCTTTTTGTTTATGTAAGCAGACAGCTAGTCTTTCCCCATGGTCTCTCTGGATCCTATTTGGAAGGACAGTCAGGTACTTGCTGAAGATGCAAGCAGGTGTCTACAAAGAGTATTCATCCATTATTAAAGGTAGCTACTGAGTAGAGGGAGTTATTTGTGAATGGGAGTTTGGATCCTTGGACTGGATACCGGAAAGAATAGCTTGCCTATACTGTAACTAATCAGCTTGGAGAAGGTAGAAGCATGGTAGGTGTGAACTGGCCTGATAAGACAATGAGGAAGATTGGTCAGAAATTACATCTACACAACACCTTTATTTACCAATCCATGCCAATGTTGTTGAACGTATTAGAAAAGTTCACAGAGGCTCAACGTTTGCTAAATAATGACCTCTGGACTATGGCACGGGGGAACAAGTGCCTCACCATTACCAGAGTCGCAGGAAACAATCTGGCAACCTAATTCTTTCAAAGGCTTATGGCACAAATCATAGGCATTTCATAGCCTAGTGGCTGAAGTGCCATAGGACGCCAGAATATTTTATAGCCTCCTATGTGCTATACCATCTCTACCTCCTTTTCCCCCATTGGACTGTCAGCCTAAATGTAAACAAGTGTATGAATACAGCCGAGAACAGCTCTTGGATCCAGACGTTAACTGGAACTGCATGACTCATGCCCTTACGTCTAATCTCTTGTGCCTTCTCAAAATGGGTTTGGCATACCTAAGCCACTTGTTAGGAATGGTCCCTGGCCTGTGTTAAGCCCTGAACTGTGCCAAGGCATTGCTCAGGGGAATGCCACCTGGCCTGTGGGCATGTACCAAACCCACGTCAGGCGTACTGGTGGATGGAAGTGTTGTAAAGTCCACTATCAGCAAGGAAGAGTGATGGGCCATGAGTACACTATTAGAAGGCCTCCCAAACTGGTTTCATTATATGCTTTCAGTCCATTCATCTGTTGTGCACATGGATGTTTCCATACCATTTTCTGAAGGTCTATCAGGGCATGAATCATCCTCACAGGCTCGATTAAAAGAACAGTAATGACAATATATATATCTATATGTATAGCCTTGACCCAGTGACATTTCAACGGATAGGGTAGAAATGCTAAGTCTGTGTATGATAAGGCGTCAGAGGCAGCAGACTTAACTTCATTCTGTCCAGTTCCTTTCCTATTATAGATATTTAATTCAGTGGTTCAGCCTTAAGGATGTTTGCTTCAAGTATGGCAAATGATAAATGGCATTTGTGGAATCCACTGGTATTATCTGACTCAAGTAAATGTGCAAAATTGCAGCATGATGGTGGTAAACGTTCACTATATTCTCTACTGTATGTGCTGCTGTACGTATTAACTACTTTTAACTCATATGGTTGTTTTTTATAGCCAAACCTCTTTTCTAAGCTTGCAGATACAGTCTCAGTAGCAGCACACTACAGAAAAAGCCACTGATTCTTTCCGCGTCCTCCTAGTTATAGAGAGTACTACTACCTCATAGGTGTGTAAGGTATGAACAGGTGTATGGGAGTAAATCTGCTTTCCAGGACTACTGTGGTTTGCTTTATTGAAAATGTATCCTAAGATTACTTGTAACTTTTATAAATGCCATATATTATGCAGCTATGTGTTTCCATTCTCCAATTGACCTATTAAGTGCTGAAAAACCCGTTACATCTGCTCCGTAAAGACTCTTACAGACAGGAGCTCAGAAAGACACTGTAAAGTCACCTGGTAACTTTCACTGTCTAAAAGTATTTTGAACAATGTTTTGCTGCAGTTCTTTGACAACTCTTTAACACTGATACCAATGCGGTTTCCTTGAAAGCAATAGAAAAACTATACTCAGTTTTCTAAATTTTGTTGCTGTTATTTGAGATGTTTTTTTAAATAAATAGATCAGGCATCATTAACTCATCTCTGAAGTAGCAATATGAGCAAGAAAACAGAGTGAGCGTGTCTTGTAATCAGTCCAGTGTTACCTGGGACTGAAATACTATAATGCATTTAATAATCATTGCATGATGTCATCCCAAAACACAGTTAAGGCTAGGTATTTAGGGCCTTCCATGCCTTAACGTGCTTTTTACCTAAATCACCTACCCTGAATCGTAACTTCAAATTATCATAGCTTTTTTATCTGGATATAAACTGAGTAGAAGGACATTTAACATTACTGGGTCACATCTTAAAGCTTATGAAAAACCCTTCCACTAGCACCAATTGTAATAGGATTCAGAGCCTGGTTTTACCTGGTATCTAAAATTGCATATTGGGTCCTCAGGAAATTTTTAAAAAAACGTTGTTATCTAACTCCCATTTAATTTACAGGCTGTTTGGGTCACCTGTCTCTGTAAGCACTGATAAATGGCATGAGCTTGCACTGAGATGAAATTTGGTATCAGAGGATCATCAGCAATAAGAGCAACAAGATATGTACGTGAAAATTTCAAATAGCATCTATTTGCCTTTATGAATTTGACCCTAACTCCTTAGCGAAGTTACTTAAATTCATTGCATGAGCTATAGAATCATAGAATATTTTGAGTTGGAAGGGACATTTAAAGGTCATTTAGTCCACCTACCCCTGCAATAAGCAGGGACATCATCAACTAGATCAGGTTGCTCAGAGCCCCGTCCAACCTGACCTTGAGTGTTTCCAGGGATGGGGCATCTACCAATTCTCTGAGCAACCTGTTCCAGTGTTTCACCACCATCATTGTATAAAATTTCTTCCTTATATCTAAGCAAAATCTTCCCTCTTTTAGTTTAAAACCATTAACCCTTGTCCTATCGCAATAGGCCCTGCTAAATAGCTTTTCCCCATCTTTCTTATAAGCCACCTTTAAGGAATGAAAGGCCACAAGGAAGTCTCGCTGGAGCCTTCTTTTCTCCAAGCTGAACAACCTAAACTCTCTCAGCCTGTCCTCATAGGAGAGGTGTTCCATCCCTCTGATAATTTTTGTGGTCCTCCTCTGGACTTGCTCCAACAAGTCCCTGTCCTTCTTATGTCGGGGGCTCCAGAGCTGGATGCAGTACTCCAGGTGGAGTCTCACCAGAGTGGAGTAGAGGGGCAGAATCACCTCCTTTGACTTGCTGGCCACGCTTCTTTGGATGCAGCCCAGGATACTGTGGGCCTTCCTGGCTGCGAAGCACACATTCCCAGCTCATGTCCAGCTTTTCGTCCACTGGTACCCCAAAGTCCTTCTTGGCAGGGCTACTCTCAGTACCTTCATCCCCCAGCTTGTACTGATACTGGGGATTTCCCTGACCAGGTGCAGAACCCTGCACTTGGCCTAGTTGAACCTCATGGGATTCACATGGGCCCACTACTCAAACTTGTCCAGGTCCCTTTGGATGGCATCCCATCCATCAGGCATCACATCCCGCAGGCACCACTGAGCTTTGTGTTGTCTGCAAATTTGCTGAGGGTGCACTCAATCCCACTGTCTATGTCATGGATGCAGACATTGAACTGTACTTGTCCCAGCACAGGCCCTTGAGGAACACCACTTGTCACCGATCTCCATCTGGATATTGAGCCATTGACCACTACCCTCTGGATGCCAACATCTCACCAATTCCTTATGTACCGAACAGTCTACTCATCAAATCCATACCTCTCCAATTTAGAGAGAATGATGGTGTGGGGAACATGTCAAAGGCCCTACAGAAGTCCAGATAGACAAGATTTGTAGCTCTTCCCTTGTCCGCTGATGTAGTCACTCCATCATAGAAGGCCATGAGGTTGGTCAGGCAGGACTTGCCCTTGGTGAAGCCATACTGGCTGTTGTGAGTCAGCTCCCTGTCCTCTACGTGTCTTAGCATAGCTTCTAGGAGGACCTGTTCCATGATCTTCCCAGGCACAGAGGTGTGGCTGATAGGTTGGTAGTTGCCAGGATCATCCTTTCTATCCGTTTTAAAAATGGGTGCAATGTTTCCCTTTTTCTAGTCACTGGGGAATTCATCTGACTGCCATGACTTTTCAAGTATCATGGAGAGTAGCTTGGCTACTACATCAGCCAATTTCAGGGCTCTGGGATGCATCTTATCAGGTCCCATAGAATTTTATATGTTCAAGTTCCTCAGGTGGTCACGAATGTGAGCTCCTAGGATGTTAAACTAGAGATGGAGCGATGAAATAGAAAATCACATTTATTTTGGGTTCCTGAAATATTTAGACAGTTCCCGTTCTTCTGTTCCTATCTGTTTAAATGTATGTATTTTTCCAAGTTTGGCAAGACTAAACCCTGAACTTTCAAGTACAGCTTTTCCAAGAGTTCTCCAGGAATACTAGTCATGAGTCTTGTAAGAATTTCTTTCTAAAAAGATTTTCAATTGTGATGGCAGCCTAATGGCATGGAAATAGTCAGGACTACAGCCAGCTGGAACACTATTACCTTGGAGTTTCACCTCAGAGTGCAAACATTTTGCAGAAAAGCGTTTAAGAATATACAAAGTTTTCTTCAGAGTCAGGGAACCTTCTTACACATTACCATTTGTTTTGTGGTATCACCTACAGACACTGGACATCCATGCCTAAGTCCATGCCTTGCCTTCTCCGGTTTTGAGAAGAGGCGGATCTTAATTTAATTTGATGTTTGTTGCTGGTGCCACTTACACCCCCCTTCATTCTTTTTCTAAAAGTGTTTAAAAGTTCTGACTTCATTTTAACATGGGGAGAACCACACTATGAAATAGTGATGAATGTTACAAAATGGAATTGGCAACCTCAGTCACCTTTTTTGAGAAATTCCTCCACTAATAACTGAAAAGTGTTAGGGTCCTGGCAAATTATCATAACCCAGCTAAATAAGTTGAATCATAAGTGGGTTTTAGCTATTATTTTTCTGGGAACAGAACCTGTTTGGAGATGGAGAGTGCATTGCAGATTTAATAATAAGCCTATTACAGAGCAAGGTTTACTACTAAATCCCTCAGCATTTCTACTTTCTCGCTAGCTATTCCTTGCAGCTTTTCTTCAGTAATGGGGATTTCTTTTACGCGAAAGCTAAGTAGTATTTCTTTTCTAAATAATGTAAGATGTTCCTATTGGTTGCAAATCAAGTACCTACTCTACCAAGGTATTTCATACTCAATTTCAGAATGAATGTTTTACTGCTTTTTGACGTAAACCATAAATCTGTGAGGATGGTGCCACCTAATGTAAATAGCGAACATGACAACTGTTTTCCGTTTATTTGACATTGTTAAGTTACCAGCAAGGATTGAAAGGTTAGGAATTTAATATTCTTTTATCCCTTCTGTGTACTTATCTGGAAAACTATTCTGCCAGAGATTTCCATGGGATGACTGAAAAGGTCTCATTTCTATAAGATTCACTTCTGTTCTGGTCTTTTTTTCATCAATATGTTTTGATCTATTTCAAGTTTTTAAAACATAGAAAATACAGAAAATGTTTGACTAAAAATCTCTTAGGTTTAGCTGCATGCAGCTCTCCTGGCTTCAGTCGGATTCATCTGTCACCTGGGAACATTTTCAGAGACTGCTGGAGGAGGAGACAGCAGAATTTAGTAAATACTCTGCCCACTGAGAAGAAACAAGGGAAAATGACACAGAGAAAGCCTAACAGAATAGCAGCTGTCTTGTGTCCTCCTTAACTATGCTGTTTCGACCTGCATTGCTGCAGATTTAGCCATGATCATGCCTTGGTACTGGTGTACACCTTTGTGCTCATGTAGTGCCGCTGTCATTTGCACCAACGGAGTCTACTCAGATTTTGAGAGTATGTAGTGTGGTTTGCAGCAATTTACGTCTTCTGCATTGCTGTAACTTCAGGTATTGAGCTTCAGCTCTGGCCGAGAACTGTGGCATAGTCAGAAATGTGTTTTAAAGAATCTTTTCCATAAGAGGAAAAGGGATTTTAAAGTTATATAAAATCAAGGAGAGATTAGGTACCTACCTTGAAAAAGGCATTATGGACACCTACTTTCAGATGTTCTATTTCTTAAGCTGTTTTTGGATAATTGGTATGGAAACTGTGGATCTGATATAAGCTGAGCTATTTGATACAGTGCTTCACAAGACACAGTGCCCTTGTCTTTTAACTTGTGTAAATGGGCTATATAATTCTTCACCTTTTTCCATGTAATCAAACAAGCTCATTCAATCATAGTGGTTTGAGTGAGGCTGAGTGTCTATGTCACTTAGGGTGTTTTTTGGAACTTATTTCTTAAATTACAGTAAGGATTCTTGATTAAAAAACATCCCAAGCATAGTTATGAATAAATAAAAGCTAAACACTGTGACTGTGGATGCACATTTTAATTAACTAGAAAGTCACATCTTCTTTTCACTGATCATCTTGCTCTTTCTCTCCCCAGGCTCATGTGTGGTGATTGTAGAGAGCTGAATAATGTTTTAGTCACACAACTTTCATTAAAGCTATCAAAACCATGCAGCTAATTTCCTGAGCTCAGCCTCGAAAACATAAAGGTTACTGTTTATCCCTGTATCTAAGAGCATGAACACTTTTAACTGGCTTAGGAAAAGCCATTGCTTCATGTGGTAAAAATCCCCTCTATATCAGTAGAATTATATTAAATGTTCAACATTACTGTGATATTCTTTGGGTCTTTTGAAAGCCTCTTTACAGAAACATGAAGATGTATGAGAAAGCACAATATTCAGATGGCTGGGGACAGGACTTACAAGGATCAAAAATCCAGTCATTACACAGCTAGCAGATAAAAGAGGTGCAGTATCATCTGTACAGACAAGTCATTGGATGAAAGCAGTTTTGAGATAGCTATGACCTTTTTATGTTATCATTCATTGACCCCACTAATATGCATTGTAAGCAGCTTTTTCCTTCACATAGATAGAATTAGCATTTTTATTGCAAAACCAGCCAACTTGACTGGGATTTGTATTTTGCGTAACATACTTGTATCACTTGATCACTCCACAGATCAGCTTTCCCGGGTACAGCAGAGATGGTGGTTGTGCCAAGCTATAAAATCCAATAGAAGGATTTCATTCCACATAAAACACAGAACATGTCTTCTTCTTGGTCCGTATCATTTTTTTTTTTTTGGTTTGGCACAGAAAGCTTCACTTGCCTGTGAAAAGAATAATGCCCAATAGATTCCCAACTCAGTATAGTTTTATTTTTCCCCTCTTCTGCCTAAGTCATCTCTTGAAACAGACTAATACTCCACCTTCCTTATCTAACCTTTAAGAGGCTAAAAATGCTCCTTTTTGAGTATATCTAACTGTAGGACAAGAATGCTCAGCAGACCACTCATAGTCCTTGTTGCTGGCTGTGTCCTGACTCTGTGTACGGACAAGATGTGGGTGTATGTCATCCTCTGTTTGACCTTGCTTCTCGTGGAGGGAAACTCAGGTGTGTGTGTAGCAAAGGAGCTAAAGCAATAGTGCAGTAAGTACTCAGATCAGCGCAGATCAAGTTGGAGTGGACTAAAAAGTGTCAAATGAGCCACTGAAATCAGTGAGGCAGACCCATTAAAATCAGTGGCAAGCTGCAACTGAATCAGGACACCATAAAATAAAAGTCATAAGTGATTTCACATACAGCACACAAACTTTTATTTACTAATTAAGGCTGGTTTAGCACAGGGATTGACAAGTAAAAAAATCAAACCAAAAAACCCTCCCCCTAAACCAGCAAACTCTCAAAGAAATAGTTTCCTCTGGCATTGGCTTGTTTTCAAGGCTTCCTTGAAAACATGAGACAGAAATATATTTTTCAAATGAAAGCTGAGATTCTTAAATTGTCTTGCCCAGGGGCACTGGGGCTACATGAAAACGCAAAAGCTGTTCTAACATTTGTCATAATATTCTTGAGTGCCGTTAATAATATGTTTTCATACTATTCCTATGGGAATTCAGGGAAACATGACAGTTGTTTGATACTGCTGATTTTCTGTAAGTGAATCAGAACTGTATTCTGATTTCAGCAATCCCTAGAAAAAAATAGATTTTGGAGGCTAATTTTTGTTAAACTCATGTAACGAGGCTTACATTTTTACAGATGATCAGTTTGCTCATGTATTCTTATGATTGATTTAGATTTCTTGCTCCTGATTAGGAAAGCATTTGGAGAAGGGATTAAACTTGGTGCTCCCTCCATATGGAAGAGTGTCTCACTAGTGATATACAGAATTAAGCTTATATTTCTTACATTTACCTGACCCAATGACCTTGTAATCTGTTTACATCAAGTGGAACAATTTTAACAAGGAAAATTAAACACCTTTGTCACTTATTCCTTTAGCAACAGCAGCTGTTGGCCTGATTTAGAACAACAGAACAGAACAGGAGTAGCGTAGAACAGAACGGAACGGAACGGAACGGAACGGAACGGAATAGAATAGAATAGAATAGAATAGAATAGAATAGAATAGAATAGAATAGAATATTTCAGTTGAAAGGGACCTACAATGATCATCTAATCCAACAGCCTGGCCACTTCAGGGCTGACCAAAAATTAAAGCATATTATTAAGGGTATTGTCCAAATGCCTCTTAAACACTGACAGTCTTGGGGCATCAATCAGCTCTCTAGGAAGTCTATTCCAGTGTTTGACCGCTGTCTTGATAAAGAAATCCTTCCTAATATCTAGTCTGAACCTGCTTTGATGCAGCTTTGAACCATTAAACATTTGAACGTGATTGTTAAGGGAATGGGTTAGAACTGCATATTTAAATCCATTCAGGCACGAGTTGAATTGAAGCCATACCGACTGTACCCTAGGTGAGTATACTTTATTGAAGAAATGAAAAGTTAGGTTGGTTTTAAGATTACAGGCGTTACCTAAAGAACACCCTAAAGTTAGCAGTTATAAAGATTTTTTTTACAAACAAGCGCATATGTGGGCAAATATGTACTTTTTTTCGTCTGATTTCATTGACTTTTGCCAATTTATAAGTAAAGATTAAAGCAGCAGGCACAATTAATTTCCTCTTGTAGATTGTGTGTATATATATATATGTACATTTTAGATAGACAGAAAATTCAGGACTGTAGAATGACTTGCATGAATATTGTTAATAGTCACAGATTACATACTAAATATCCTGATTTTCCTATGGTATACGTCATTACTTTAAGTGATTTGCATAATTGTGTAACCCAGCCAGCAACTAGGACCATGCAGCCCCTCACTCACTCCCCGCAGTTGGGTTGAGGGAGAGAATCGGAAGAGCAAAAGTGAGAAAAAAACTCATGGGTTGAGATAAAGACAGTTTAATAAGTAAAGCAAAAGCTGTGCATGCAAGAAAAGCAAAACAAGGAATTCATTCACTGCTTCCCATTCGCAGGCAGGTGCTCAGCCATCTCCAGGAAAGCAGGGCCCCTTCACACTTAATGGTTATTTGGGAAGACAAATGCCTTAACTCCCAACTTTCCCCCTTCCTTCTTCTTCCCTCAGCTTTATATACTGAGCAGGTCATGGTATGGAATATCCCTTTGGTCAGTTGGGTTGTGTCTTCTCACAACTTGTGCACTCACTTCTTGTGCACTCCCATCCTACAGGCTGGCTGGGTGGTGTGAAGAGCAGAAAAGGCCTTGACTACTTAGCAACAACCAAAACCAGTAGTGCACTATCAACACTATTTTCATCCCAAATCCAAACCACAGCACTACACCAGCTGTGTTTACCTGGAGGGCATAGAAACATGTGAACAAAGGCAAGGGCCATAACAAGCTGAAGGCTATAGAGGCCATAAGAGGACAATTAATTGTTCCCATCCTTCTGCTAAAACAGGGTTGGTAGGCACAATGGGAAAAAGCTCTTGAAGACTGACAGAATATGGAAAAGAAAAAGCTGTGGAGGCTGCTGGCAAGTAACAAGAGGTAACAAGAATCAAATCATGATGCTGGTCCATGCTGAC
Source organism: Rissa tridactyla (assembly GCF_028500815.1). Classification (NCBI taxonomy): domain Eukaryota; kingdom Metazoa; phylum Chordata; class Aves; order Charadriiformes; family Laridae; genus Rissa; species Rissa tridactyla. The sequence goes on from NC_071468.1 coordinate 97,980,235, forward strand.
AAGCTATGGTAACCATATAACCTTCTTCCAGCATGGGTTCATGGCCTCCTGAATTAGCATGCTTCTAGAATGAATTATCAGGACTTTACGCAGGATGCAAAGATCTGTAGTTACAGCGCCTCAGCCTGTGACACTGCTGTGTTGAAGGGTCAAATAAGATCTGTTACATCTGCCAGGAATTTGCATGCTAAATTAATGCGGAAAATCCCAGCTGCTGCAGAAGGTCATGTTGGTGCTTCTGTTGTGCAGCTTCTTCCAGTTCACCTCAGAGAGCGCGTCACAGCCAGACAGCATTACAGGGATAGCTGCAAAACTGGAATACTGTTACTAATGCTCACATGATGTATTTTGAAGGATTAGAAATTCAAGCATTGCCCCGGTTTAATTTAATCCAGATTAATTGCTAATTATAGTCTGCAGGGCCGGGTGCAGCCATAAGGTTCACGGGGAGGAGTGTCTTGTGCCTTGCTTGCTGGTCTCCCTCTCTGGGCCTCGCCTCAGGTTATGCCTTGACGTGGGGTAGATGTGATGAGCTGCGATGGGAAGCCACAGACACAAATTTCTAGCTGCTGCACAGCTCTACAGCCGCTCGCCCACTGCAGCAACTGCCTTGTGGCAACCTGTGACTGCCAGGGGAGTCACATATTGCCACATATTGCCAGGCACATATTGCCTCCGTGGTGGCAGAGGAGGAGGAGGAAGGCCTATTGGGCAGAGCTAGGGGCACAGGAATTCTTGTTCTAGCTTTGGTCTGATTTTGGTTCCTATTTACTGTTCTTCGTCACCTATCTAAAACCCTTAACATTATTCTGTAACTTGTTTTTTTTTTTTTTTTTTAAATTCTATTACAGTGACAGCTGTATGCAGGAGCAAGTAAAGTAGCATATGCTTTGCAAGTAAAAGTTAGCCTATGAGGAAAGACTTTTGGCGCAAGGCTCTGTTTAGTATATGAAGAACAGACTGGCTTCCAGGCTGGAAGAGAAATTATATTATTGGCAGAGAATGAAAGCAAAAAATAAAACAATAAATAAAAGAAGCAGAATAATTTCCAGACACTTAATAAGACAGAGGAAGCAATGGAAAGGGTGAAAAAATATTTGATTGCTTTCATTACGAATGATACAAACTCACAAGGGCTTGACTGTTTGTGTAAGATGATCACTTTGACTCATAGAACAACAGACTTTTCATGATCTCCTTATCAGTGGCTCTTTATAATTTGAACAGTCATTTTAAGCTTTCAATATAGAAAATAAATCAAATGTGTTGTCAGGAGTGAAATAAATAAAAAGGTCCCTGCATTTTGTTTGCACGTTTGATATACAAAAGACCAAGAACTGGGGAAGGTGTAATAAGGTCTGGCATTTCATTTTAATGCTGAAATTATGGAGAGCATATATTAGGCACAAATAGTGCTACAGTTTCAAATAATCAACCTTTTTGACAACTGTAGTCATGAGTATAAAATAATTGCTTGTAACCTCTTGATAAAATTTCTCATACGTGCCATTGCTATAAAAGTTCACTTCATTAACCAAGTTTTCAGTCCTATCCTTGTCTGTGAGGACCGTTTGTGCCGACCTTTTGGCACCTGCAAATAGAGGAGTGAGCAGCGCTTCGCCGCAGCATGGCTACCTACCTAACTGGAGGGTAAATCACTGGGCAACAAACAGGGGATACTGGGTAAACGCAGTCATGCACAGTGAAGGCACACTGGTGAGAATGCGGGAAGAGAAAACCATGTGAAGAAATCAAAAAAAAAGACAACCTAGCAGAAAGAAAACTACAGTAGTTGAGTGAGGATCAGTGCAAATCCAAGCTCTTTTCTACTGTTATAATTTACTAGGTGGCAATATAAAATGGGATTTAACTAGCAGAAGTCTTTTGCAGATCTTGATGCTGAATTACATTTTATGTCAGTTGTGAAGAAATGGCAAAGAAAAGGACACTGTGCAAGACAGACTATGGTGCTGTTTAATAATGATGGCAAGGCATGGGGTTAGGGGTAAAACCAGAAATATTGGTTGGTGAAAGAATACATTGCGTTAGATTTTCCTGAAAGGAGTTGGTGTTTGAATTTCTCCGTTGGCTTTGTAATGCCAGCCTTTATGTATTAGTACAGAATTTTATAGGTTAATGGTGGTGAGAGAGAAACTCAGTGAATATCTCCTTTTGCTGACCATGTAATTGCCAGCCTTGGAACTGGGGAGTTCGAGGGTCTTTGCTCTCCAAGATAGGTCTGTGCAAAATCCATCTCAGCCTGTATATCCACACAGTACTGTGTAGTGCGGATGTTAGTTGGCACTAGCCAGCTGGCACCCGTTTGGAAATCTCCGTGTGTTATAAGAATACTATAAGGCTTTAAAAGACGTTTTATTTTTAAGGCTTCTGAAATTGGAGGAAACAGTTTTTGATTTGAACTGTTTTCTCTGTTAACCTTTAGTTACCTACTTTAGGTATCTTTAAGGAGAGGACTGCTTTTGAAGCCAGTCAGGGTGGATAGGTGTCTTTTGGCATGCCCGTCAGGATTAGAAATGGGAGTGGCAGCACCCCATAACATTTAGGTGATAAAAAAAAGTGATAAAATTATGCTGAGAAATTTTCCACACCTGTGAGCAGGTTACAGGATGTAATTCTCCCTTCCTTCAACCCAAAAAGCATTAGGCACTACCTCAGACCTATCCCAGCTACAAAATCTGTATTCTCTAAAGTTTATTTTGAATAATTTAGGTATTTCAGTGGACCCACTTAAATTAACAGCTGAAGATAACCTACACTAGCAGGGAGAAAAACAGTTTCCTGGTGGATGCCCTGAGACCTGATTCTTTTCTACTTAAGATGATGTTAATTCAGAGCATATAAACATTTCCCCTTCTGAAAAACCCATTTGAATAGGAGGAGAGTACAAGCAGTGATAATTTTCATCTCTTTTTTTGAAAATACATGAAAAACGCCTGGACATCAGTAGCTGGAATCAGAAATAGTTCTAAGCCACGATGATGGTGAAGTCGTGTGCATGAAGGTTGCTGGCTGCTCGCCAGCAGAGAGCTCCCCTGAATCGGCAGCTATTTGCCACTTTAGCTGTCATCAGAGAAGCTGTATCTCTTTTTTAGCTGCTGAAGAGCGCTAATGGGATAATGAGCAGTTTGCACTTTCTCATTGCCACTTATTCATCATAGACAGTGCACACAAAGTATCTGTAGTTAAAGTATTAAGTGATCGCTTTTGTGATGTTTGGTCTGAGTTATACTTCCAAAGTGTCTAGGTTTTTAGATTAATATTTGATAAACTGTGGTTGAAGCCGAGCATATTTAAATTAAATAATTGTGCAAATTTATGATATCAGTTCTAAGTTCTAAAGAAAAGGATCATTTTGTGTAAATCTCTGCTTCTCCTCCAGAGAACACCCTTACTGCTATTCTGAAGCTCTCTTTCCAGTGATGCTACCAAAAACATATAGCTATGAAAATATTGGACTACATGATACACACCCTTGAGGAACTGGGTTTACTAATAACGATGTTAAATGAGATTTTGTAGCAAGTATAAGCTGGAAAAAAACATTTTTAGCACAGAGTTATGCTAATGTTAAGATTGAAACCATCTCAAGGCTTTCTTAGCGAGGAAGATGAACAAAATTTTGCTACTCCTACCTGGAGGGATTAAAGACTGGAAAAAGTGCTTCTGTAATTGAGTGGGAGAGGAAAGATGGGACAAGCAGCTGAAAGAGGAACGGCCTGAGAGGCAGGTCTGCTCCAGCCCATCCACCTGCCAGGGAGCGAGGTCAGTGGGATGGGGGTGGTACAGATGTTTCTCACAGCTGTGTTCCTGATCAAGCCATAGTCGTTATTCCATACCCTTTCACCCTTTCTTTGGTGGCCTATCCAGGGATCTGGAGTTAACAAATTATAATGCCTCTCATGCAGAATTAGACGATAAATGTAAAATAAACACGGTCCCATTTATTTTATCTTCCCTTCTCTCAATTGGATACTAACAGAATACTTCTCCCTCATAGGATGCCGCCTTCTGGAGCTTTTTTTTGTGAAAGACCGTGGAGCCGTTTGTTTTATGAAGTGACACTCCCATATCCATGTGAAAGCAAGTTTTTGCAAAAGCTTACTGACAGAAAATGTCTTTATGAGTCCATATATAAAAGCCATTTTCTTTACAAAAACCTGGATATTCCTTATGCAGATACAGTAGTTTTGGCCTGATCTATCATATTTGCCAAAGGTGGGAAGATGATGAGTATTACTGAACAAATGGTGCTCTTTGCAGTAGTCCGTATACTGTTGTAGATGTGAAATGGTCTTCCATCAGCTTCTGGATCAGATTCTCAGCTTCTCTGATCAGCACAGTTCTACTGAAACCAGCAGCCTCACAGGCACATGTTGGCAGAGAACCTTCTCCCTCTCTTATTTCACTCTGTCCAGAAAACAAAATGAAACAAAACAACACTGTTTTTAGGATGATCTAATAGGCATTTGAGATAGAAATAGTTGATCTTTCCAGTGCTAACAAGAAGATTATTAATTACTAATGGTGTTTGCAAGACTGGTGCCTCAAAAACTACACTCTTTAAGGCACAAGTTGTTCTTTCTTGTCTTTATGTTCTGTTTAGCAGAATAGAGTAGAACAGAATACAAAGTATGGTAGAGATGTTTTGTACTTGCAAAAATGTAATGAAGTTTAAAAATATGTATAAATGTGTCAGCTGTACAATAATTTAGGCTGGATAGCATCTGTGGTAGTCATCAGGTTTGATCCACCACTTAAATCAGGGCCAACTTTGAAGTTGTATCAGGTTATTCAGGGCCTTGTACAGTCAAGTTCCAAATATCTCCAAGGACAGTGGTCCAACAGCCTCTCTGGGCAACCTGTGCCAGGGTTTGACCACTCTTGTTGTGAAGAATGCTTTTCTTGCTCTGACAAATGAAATTTTTAACCTGAGGTGTGCCTTTTTCAAACTATGAGCTGATGTTGCTCATGTTTGTATTCAAAATGTGAAAAATGGAAAGCCGGAAGACCTGTTTCTGTCTGGCCTCTCCTTCTCAGACTATTTGATCTGAGTAGTCCTGCTCAGAATGTTCTCCTTTTGGCACAGCTCATCACAACACAGACTCAACAAGCAACTCTGCAATGGCAAGCTATGGGCCTGTGACACCTGAAAGTTCCCTGGAAAAGGGATCTGTGCAATTGTGCTAACTGTTGTATGGTGACAGTCTCAGGGCAACTTCTCTGGAAAAAGTATTCTGCAAGCAAAATGCTGACTTCCATCCTGTCTGTCTTGCAGGAGCCCAGTCCTATGGAGTGTGCCGGGTGTTGATTTTTTTAATGTCTGCTTGACAAAGTATCAAGTCTTATAAGTAAGCCTATTTCTTGAATACTAATAAACTTTGAGTTATTGCTTGTTCTGCTCTGTGACAAGTGGGGCAGTTCAGAACAGGGGCAGTTACAGATAAAGGATGGAGTCACAAAGTTAGGAGCTCTCTCCTTCCAGTGCCTCCAAGACAAGGAAGGATTTTTGGATTCAGTGTGATACTTGGTCACCTGTATTTATGCATTTCACTGGTGATGTCTTAGAACTATAGCTCTTAACCCAGAGTCATTATTTTGATGGGGTAATTTTAACAAACTAAATTTTTAATTTTTTTTTATTTATTGAAAATATAAAAAAATGCCAAATCTGCATTTTTACAGGACTGAATGCCAATCTTAACACCATGCTTACTTGAGTTTATTGGGTGATCAGTTGTCAGGAAGGGTTGCTGTAAACAACACACAATATGGTCATCCTGCAATGTTATGTCAGCTGAAGGAACTTGAATGAATGAGATGTCAGTTAAACCCAGTTTGAATTCATGTTAAACCTGATAAATAAAAAAGCATAAGAAAGACAAGGTTAACTATCTAATCTTTGAAATATTTTTAGAGATCTAATGCAAAAAAGACCCCTCCCTCCAACTCTAATACAACCAGATCCACCAATATTAATTAACAATGTGCAAGCCCCTGGAATAACAGGCGATTACTAGATGTTCTTGCAGTGTGCTGGGCCTTTCGAATCCCAGTCCGTGTACCTCAATAACATACAGTTGTTATAGTGCCCAATATAGGTTTTACCTCTAAGGAGCCTAACAATAGCTTCTATTCCAGAACAGAAATGGCTTGTTACAGGACAAAAGCCCTTTGTGAGGAGAAAAGTTGAGCAAAACAGTTTTACGCTCAGTTGTCTTTGTTTCCAGGCAGGCAGGCAGCTAATAATGTGCATTTGTCAGTTTACTACTCTAACGCTGTTCCAGAAAGCGGTGCTCTTCACCATGTTACGTTGGGGTTGCTCTTTAGGGTTCGTCATCTGCGTGGCTTTCTGGGAAAAGAACTTTACAGCAATTCTGTTTTAACTAACCTTTATTGTATCTATGCCTATAAATATGGGATGTCTTTCTACTAGATTTTTACTAGACCATTTCTAATGGTGACCTGAACAAGAATGAAGTGGACATGAACAAAAAGGAAGATCTTACTCAGCAGGTAAGAGACTGATTGTGGGTGATTTTAGAGCAGATATGCTGATAGAAAATACTTTTTGAATCCACTTCAAGATTTCAAGTCAGCAAATACTTCATTGGGGATTTTGTACAAGACTCTTCATGCATCTATGTTGAGCATGGTCTAATTCTGAAACAAATGCAGGTCAGAGAAAGGCTTCTTGTTTAAGCTGAAAAAAACCCATTTGCTTTAGGAAGAAAACCTAAGTAATTTTAACTTCCAATTTCTTTAAGTTATAACTTTATCAAAAGTAATAGAAATAGGCATCTAAAATCTGATCCCTTAATATACGTGGGAAAACAGATTGCCTTTGGCTGCATTAATGTAAATAAAAGCACTAAAATTTGTGGACCAGAGTCTGACCTGGATTAGAAAGTGGCATCTTAAGTCAGGCTACCGACCTAAGAGGAGCTCCCCAATTTCAACATGAGTACATTTTAAAACAGGTTCTGGTCCTGAATTTGTAAGATATACTTTCAATAAAGTAAAAAAAAAAAAAAAAAAAAAAAAAAGAAAAAATGTACATGTTATTTTGAGTAGTGTCCAGAAGATCTCATAGTCAAAACATGGAATTGAAGCGTTTCATTAAAAATATTGAGAAAGATGTAATGTGGCTTGGAACTAACAGTGCAGGCAGACTTCCTGGGGCTACTAGACATTTTTATCAAGGTGAACAAAAAGATACTTTATATGCCAGAGATGCACCTCTTCTGAGTCACTGACTGCCTCCTAGACCATATTTGTATATGAAATGAGTCATAGAAATTAGACATAAAAGTCTTGTAGATCATTAAGTTCACTTCCTCTCAAATGTCTTCCTGAGGATTAGTCAACTGTTAAATGGGTCCTCTTTTAGATCTCATTTACACTGCTGCAAATTGGAGATGACACCACCAGTGTACTTTTGTAGTCCCAAATCACTGTGAAGGCAGGATCAGCTTATTCATTTTGAGACTCTGTCTTTAGTTTGTTTTTTTTTATGGGGTGCAGGTGGCATAGTCCAAGGGAAAGTGTTTGGAAATAACCTTGCCACAAGGACGACTCTGCTGCTTTGAGACAGCAAGAGAATCAATGACCTTGAGGAGCTCATCTGATAATTGTGTGTGTAGTATGAAGGCATTGGATGGGAGTAGCAGATAAAGACAGATGTCAGATGTGAAAATAAGTAGCACAATATTGTGAACTAAACTCATTCCTTACTTTTTCACGTGAAGGATGTTAATAATCTTCAGTATATTTAAAGTTTCAAAGAAGGAAGGAGGCTTTGCTTCTGTTCTTAACATTACCATGTCTTTCTGTGACCTATGGCAAGTTTGTGCTTCAGCTTCTCTAACTGCAAAATAATCACATGTACCTAATATTTATGCCACTTGCAGGTCCTTCAGTAGGAGGTTTTTCTAGCAGTAAATCACTCTCAAAGAGCCACTTCATCAAACAAGGTCACCAAGGGAGAAATTAGTCACAGCAATATCTTGACAATGTGCTGTGATCTTCATGTCTATAGTTTACAAGCCACCGGTGTCTGTTTATCATAGCACACGTTGTTTTAGCACTCTGCACAAGAGCCAGAACCCCTCTCTGTGCCTGGAGCTACTCCCTGGAAACGTCTGTGTTGTCCTCCATGTGACTCCATGGCCAGATTCCCTCCTGGTACAAATCTGTGTAACTTCAGTGACTTCAGTGAAGCTGCATTAATTCCCAGCAGTAGATAATTTGTTCCTGCATCCTCTGCTCCTTCGCTGCCTGGATACTGGGGGAGCAGCTGGGTAATGCTTTCCATCTGTCAGGGAAGGGGTAGGGATAGGACTTGGACATGGTTATAGTTGCTTCACGGGTACTGTTTTGTAAGGTCTAAAGCAGCGTCTCCTGTTGACTTGGCTTCTGCTTTTTGGAATTTGTTACTACACAAAAAGATTAACTAAATTTGACAGTAACAACCTGGGGAGCTATAAAGGGTAACCAGCCCCAGTGGGACAGAAAAAGTTCTCAGCACAGTTTCATAGCAACTGAAATACTTTGAAAATCTGTGTTGCTTTTGAAATAAAACTGGAAAAAAGTTCAAACAATGTGAATAATACCACATGTCAACATCACTTGAACGATATCTTTAGACTTTTTTAGATTGGAAACATTTCATTTCAGTTTTTCAACATTGCTTGATACGATAGGGAAAAAAAAAGTCAAACCTAAGTGAAACAGTTTAACTTTTCATAAATAAAAAATTCAGACAACCAATCCTTACATATTTTTGACTTTTCTGTTTCATTTTCCCATGTTTTTCTAATTCTTAGTTATACCAGATTTTGACATGTTGGTGTTCTTTGCAAAATTTACCTTTTGTCCTTGAAAAATCTTTAGCAATAACTCAGAATGATCATTACAATTTGACCTCTTAACAATCAGTTAAAATAATGGCTAAAATTGGTTAATCATCTGAAATAAAAGAAAAAACGAGAATGTGACTAAGACCCCAGTGTATTTTATTGAGTATTTGCATCACTTTTTTTGGGTATCCAGTAGAAGGAACATTGGGTTATTTGGTTAATTAGATAAACAAAAGCTCCTGCTGGAGTAGCACCTTGCCTCTTTCACCTCTTTCTGGGATAGAAATCCTTCTGCAGCTATTCACCTATATTTACTCGGAGTATCTTTGAAACTAACTCCCTTTCTCCCCTTTTCTCCCTTTTTTTCCCTTTCAAATGCTGTAGTGTGAGTTTCTTTTTCCCATTTCCCTGTCTCTTTTTGTCAATACAATTTTGAGGGAGGTTTGTAAACCCAACAGTCTTGCCTGAGGTCATGACGCCAACAAGAAGTAGGAGAAAAATAGAAGGTCCCCTCCTCAGCCTCTGAATTTGCCTCATAGAACATTGCAGATATATTTTCAGTCACCTACAAAATCCCTTTAAGACAAAAGTTCAAGAATTTCCTTGGATTTTCACCTGTGTTTTACACACCAGAAATCTCAGCACTTATTATTCCTCCCAAAGGCAACGCTTTATATTTCCAAATGCTCTCAGCTTGTGGATCTGCAGGTTTACAGATGAACGGCCTTTTGGCATTGCTGTATTTCATGATATAGTTAGTGTTCCACTGCAGAGCTTGTATGAAGCCTAAAAGTGATCACAAACTGATTAAGAAAAATTGCTTTAGATGTATGTTTTCTGTGTTACCGCAAGATATAAAATGTCTATCTGCTGTAGAAGCCTGATGGCATGCCAGAAGTGGCATGTAATTGGGTTAAGTAGAGCAAGCAATTTCATCTGCACAGGGCTGAAATATTTGCTTGCTGATACTGTCCTCTCTTCTCTCCTCTTCCTACCTGCACAGTGCCCTAATATGCTGCCGTAATGCACGAGCGTAGCCCTTAAGCTCTGTTGATAGTTACAGACATCCAGACACTTGTGTACCTGAAGGGACAGAGTAGGCATCTAGTGAAGACAAGCAGAGCCGTTATTTGAGCTGAGATTATCCATAATGGGAAATGAAGTCTGATCCACCCCAACTCTTCCTGCCTATTGTAGGACTTGTGCTCGTCCACCTCTGCTGAGACCTTACCAGGCACAAACCCCCAATGCAGAGGGGATGGGTGTATCAGTACCAGCTGTAGCACTGGGGCAAGAAGTCCTGATGGAAATCAGAACTTGGGGGAGTACCAATACCTATCAATGACAATTAACATCAGATGCATCTTCAGAAAGAAAAATCTAAATTTGTTGCATAACGTGGCCCACGCTGTCTATATTTTGGACCTAATCCTTCTGACATGAATGTTTGAATCACCACCCAAGTGTTCATTTGCAAAGAAAGCGAAGCAAATTTCAAAGCTTTCAAGACTCTGACTTAGGGTGCCAGTACATATTTAAAAACAAGCAAACAAAAATTGAATTATGCTGAAACAAATGTTGGCTAAAATAGCTTTCAAGTAGCTTTAGTATCTCCTGTTACTGCTGCCACAGAGCAACAAAAATGCAGAAACATTCAGCAATGAAATAAAAAATAATTGGAAATTTTGCCATATTAATTCCACAACTGTTTTGCTTTCCTTTCAGCACAGCAGGACACATGGTTCTATGAAATTAAGTCACAATCTGTATCCAACTCGCTTGCACTGTAACTCTTTCAAGCTGCTATTTTACTTAATCATCCCTGTCTTCTGCAGAAAAAAACTTGCTAGTAATAAAAAGTTAAAGATATAATTCATAAGTCCTATTTCCTGGGTGTTCTCCACTCTGTGCCCAGGTATGAGGCCTTTTCTGATGGTAGACACCACATAAACTACGAGGCCAGTAAGGCTCTGTCATAACTCATGTGTATGAGGGAGGGATGCTGTATTTGTACACTGCAAATGATTTCTAAATGAAAGTTGATGAATTTATTTAGAAATGAAGAGCCATTCTCCTGCACAAAGTCACAGTGTGCCTTGTGCTGAGGATCTTAAGTAATACATAGGTTGTTCCCTGTATAAATGTAAGAGTTTTGTTTATTTGAAGGTAAAAATGATCACTGTTTTTGTTTAAAAACAGTAGGCACAGTATCTCTTTCAGGTCTATGATCAAAATGCAGTACCATAGTCTCAATTTCTTTATGGAAAATAAGCCCTTTGCAGACTCCTTTAGACACACTAGTTATTAGAGTTCTATTGGAAATGAATGTTTCCATTAACAAATTTGCAAGTGGTTGGTCCTTATCCTGCTCATCTCTATTGAGAAGGAATTTTTTTTTAGTTAAGGATTATAACGTGGGCACGGTACCTTGTGTTCATTAAACCATTTAGAATGGCTAATTATGTGAACAGGCAGCATTCTGACAATTTTGCTTTTGATACATGAACTACTCTTCGTCTGACTTATACAGGTGTTATAAAAAAGGATGTGCTCAGATTTCCTTCAGTCATCTTACTGAACATTTTCAGAGATCTACAATAGGAATGTCAGGCAAAACCTTAGCCTAATATTAAAATTTTCAATGGTTATCTTTGAGCGCAGTGGCAATATAGTATACATCAGAAATGCAGATGGTGTTATGTTACCGGTTTCAAGTTATTCAAAGGAAGCAAAAGAACTCTGAAAACTTCATAAAGTTGAAACCAGGATATTTTAATGATGGCAACCTCTGCAACAAAAGATATTTAATAAATATTTTTCATAAATTCATTAAAAAATGCAATCCTTTTATGACTGTAGCATTCATAGCTGGAACTTTTCTCTCCTTTCTCTCAAAAAACGGTTTTATACTTCTAGGAATTTAATTTGATGCCCCCTTTATTTCAAAATTATTTGGGTTTTCCCATTTGGCAGGCACTGGTTCCTCCACCCCTACTATTTCTCCCCCAGCTTCCTTCACTTTCTTGAGTTACTAATGGAGGTGTTAAAATTCTTCATTATAATCCTCCATTATAAACAGGTTTTGTCTGTGTCGTCATTCAGGAAAGTTCCTTCATTCCATTTCTATTCCATAATTATGTGAAGCTGTAGGAATTAGGCCTATTCTGTATAGGTGAACGTGTAGAGGTATCAGCAATACACCCAGAATTATTTAATGGGGTATTAGAGGGTGTATTATGGGAGTAAACCAAAGCTTTTTGATGAAGAAACAGATTCATTAAAAACTGAGTGCTAAAACTGGGTAAGCAAGGATTTCTGTTGTGAATGAGCCAGTAGCTGTGTTTGATTGCAAGTGGGGATCAGAACCATGTCACTGTTGAGATACATGGATGGGAGTTACAGGCACAGAGTGGCTTGTCCTGCCTATAGAGCTGGATGCCAGCTCCCGTCCAAGCCAACAGTAGTGCCCCGGTGAGCTCACAAAGTAGCTGTAAGTACAGCGTGTCGCAGAAATTCAGAGCAAGGAAGGAAATATTTCTGTGAGTTCTGTGTTAGGAGAGAAGTTATAAGCCTTTTTTGACTAGATAATGATGGAAAATAGCGTAATGAGAAGATAGGGAAAATAAGGAAGAATAATATTGAAAAAGGGAGGTGTTAATGACCTTAATGGAGGCCATATAACTGTTTCCTGCCATATGCACATCAGACGCTGCTGCCTTTTCTTCTACGTGCTTTCGTCTGCCAACAGGAATCTCTTTTACATTATCCAGACTGGCATTCACTTTGCTTTTGTGCAGATCCCTACTCCTTCTGGAAATTCAATAATTGGGGAGTGCAGATTACTCCTTTAGTGAAAAGGCAAAGAATGGTCTCCTTCAGAGGATGTCTCTTGATTTCACAATGTTTTTACAGGTGCTAATTCCAGCCCAACTCAAGCAAATCAAGGACTGTTGGTTGAGACACTGAGTCTTAAATACATGCTTGAGTAGGTATTCATAAGCAATGTAGCATTTTGTGATTAGCTGCAGATTGATTTATATTTTGGTTAAACCATATTACGGAGTCTTTTTTAAGACATTGTGAGATGGAGAATTCAATCCCTACCTTGATAGTTTGTGAAATAATCAGTCACCCCCAGTATTAAAATCTCTGTGATTTTTTAATTTGAATGTATCTAGTTTTGATTTCCTGTCCTTTTCCCTGCCACCATCAGATTAATCACACTTGTGGTAGGATCAGGATACTTAGGAGGGCTGATGATCCAGATACTTCTTCATATTCTTTGGGATAATGCAAGCAGATTAATTTTTGTAGCTCCTTTTTGCGCCATCTCCACATTAATTTTAAAATCTGCTCCCAGCACTACAATATAAATCATATGAATGCCATATATAAAGGTAAACATCATTTTCTGTTTCTTTCCTGTTTACGCATACAAATATGGGTTTGTCCTTTTGACCACTGCCCTGAAAGGTCAGTTATTTGGCCAAGTTAGATCCTGAAATTAATTTAAATCTGTTTATTTTCAGGTTTCACTTCCCACACTTATAAGAATTGCCAATGTTCTATGTTTCAGGGTGATACATTCCCTTTATAAATACAAATGCTTTTAAAGGGCATGTGTTTGACAAATGATGTCACACGGTGTACAACGTCCTATATTTTAATCTACTAAATCTGTCTAAAAACTATATTATGAAAGCATTTTCACCAATTTTGTTCTAAAACATGAGAAAAAGAATTCTGTGAGAATTTTTAAAATCAAAGTAGCAGAACTTGAGTGTCCGCAGAGACCTCCATGAGCAAGATGTAATGGAAGTGCTACAAGGTAAATGCAGCTGGTGGTAGTACTCCATTACCATGTTCTGTTTCATTCATGCATGTTATTTGGTTGTATATTTTATTGCTGGTTACAGAACACATCTGAAAATGACAATGATGAAGTTGATGGCAACAATATATGTGGTTTCAGAAAGAAAAAGGGAGTCAAAGGTCCTACAAAGTATGTTCCTCCTTTAGAAAATGAGAAGATGGAGCTGTTCCACACCTCAAAAATCCCAGATCCTTGTCCCCTTCAAGGAACCACCAGTTGCTCAGAACCACCACCAGACCAGTCACTTCAAAACCTGACTAGCTTTCCTCCAGTACAAAGGGACGGAGTGGGTCATGACAGTTCTGATACCAGCAGTGACATGAAAGAAGACATGTCTGGACAAACAGGAGAAAACCAGGAAAACGCTGACACTGGGACAAAAACAATAGGAAAAATGCACGAGGAAATAGATCTACCAGCTAAAACGGAGCAGCCCACGGGCGTGCAGGCTGCGAGGAGCTCAGGGAAAGCTGGGTGTGCTGGGGCAGCACGCAGGGGAGAGGGCAGCGAGAAGGCAGAGCAGCAATGGGGTGGGATGGAAGACAAAGCTGTCAAGTTTCATGTGGCAAAGACGGGCTCCCTGGGCAGTGCTGTAACCACGCAAGGGAGCGGTACTGCAGAGGCCTTCACAGGGGCACCTGACATTTCTAAACGAAGTTTGCAGGAGTTGAAAAACCTGCTGAGTGAAGGTCCTTTGCCTGATTATGGGCCCAATTACAGAGGCAAGGCGGGTGGCACTTATTCTCAGAAAAATTCGAAGCCCTGGGAGAAAGCAGCGGACAAGCAGGGCCGACCCTTTGAGACTTTTAGTCCCCACTTTGGAGAGGAGAATCGAAAATACCGCAGCTTCCACAAGGAGGGAGTGGGGCAGTGGAGCAAACCCCTCCTGGTCCTCAGCTCTGCCGGGTCTGATCAGCAGCAACCATCGGGAAGCGACATGGATCAACTTATTCTGAGACTACCGGCAGCTGCTACACATGCGGAAGGCACGGCTCCCGAGATTCAGTTTGACTCCTCCACAGACCATGCCGGTAAGGATATTTAAACATCACCTGCTGTCCTGTTAAAGAAAATGCTACTGTTGTTTTGTGGGGTTTTGTTAAGCTGCAAACTTTAGTCAGAGCTAGTGCACAAGAGAATAGACACCTGTGGTTTCTGTGTGATTGGGATGGATCAGAAGTTGTATTCTACACCTATGCTGCTTTTTTTTTTTTTTTTAAGGCATTTATGAAGCCCGGCTACCTGCTAAAAGCTGCCATGCACAAATAGTCATGTCTTTTTCACTAAAACTTAAATATTTCCTCATTTAAATTGAGCTCAGGAAACATTTCCCAAAGGTCTGCTAGGCACTGCAAAGCTCGATGGCATCTGGGCTTCTTAAAATTTCCTTTTTGTTAACATTTCCAGCAGTGGAAATTGCTCCCATGTAGGGATGATGTTTTCAATTATCCGTCTTGTGAGAGGACTGGAATGCAAAAACATCTAATATAAACTATAGGGGAAGAAAAGCAAATGAGGCAGAGAACTTCCACTTATCTTCATGCTGTTCAATAAGTCAATTTTGGAAGTGTTTATAGGGCCAATTAATTGCTACTAACAGGCTGTGGTTTCTTTGAAACTGTAAAGGCTATACTTCTGGGCTAGCTGGATCACCAAACTGAAAGCTGCTGTTCGCTGTGATAATGTAATGGGCTTGAGCAGTTAATTGTTTTGTGTCTATTCCAGGAAACACACAAATAACAATTTGCCAGTTGAATAGATATCAGATTAATAAATTTCCAGGAGCATGAGGCTCAGATCATATTATCAGCTTTTCAGATAGATGTCTTACCCTCTGACTGATTTATCTCACTGATACAAAAAATAAGAATCTTATCTCTTCATTGATAAAATTCCTTGTCCATCATTAACTCCATAATAAAATATAATGATAGCAATTAAATTTGTACAACAACATTAGGGTATCCAGCTTTTTAAAAGTCTTTCATACGGGTAGAAATGTTGCTATACATACTCTGAAAACAGACAATTTGAATCTATCAAATGTTGGTAGCTGCAGCAGGGTTTCTCAGTAAATTTACTGTGTTACCCAGTTTGAACAAGCCTGAACAAGACATCCATGAACATTATCAGTGCTAACTCAGGGACCTGCATGAGAAATATAGAGCTTTGTAAAGATATTTCATGCTCAAACCACTCTCTATTCCTGTCTATTAGAATAAAGAGGATAGAGGATTATTTCTCAGCCTACACTTGATGCTGTCCCCTTTCCAGATTACATTGGTTTTCGCATTGCTGAAAGGCTAGCTAAATGCATTGTCAAATTTAAATTACTACTGTTTTCTCATTGCCTGCAAAACCAGCACATACATTTTAAAATATAAGAATAACTATTCTTTGTCATAAGACCATTTACAAGGCACAAGGAACTGATGAGATTAATTGTAGATTCCACAGGGAGATTTCAACCCAATTTTAGCCACTTAAAGTGAAGTGGTTAATCCAACCTTATTACCTAGTCAGTGGAGAAAGACAGGCATTTTGTCTTCAAAGAGGTGTTAGGGGTTGATGAGAAATTGACTTCCGGACGTGGGCATCTCTTTCCACTCAATGGGGAAGAAGTCCCATGATGATTAGTTTAGATTATTTGCCTAACTCTAAAATACCTAAAGCTACCTGGGGTTATCCTACTCTGTATCACTGGCAATAACAACGGCTGTAAGAGAATTATAGATGAGAACTAACGATGAAGGGAGGCGGGGGAAAGCAGTTTTGTCTCATCAGAAACAAATCTGAAACCAAAAGTCTTGTAATCCCATGAGGTTTGAATTCCATTTGGCTTTGACCAAAGAAACTGTAGGATTCAATGTGTGTTTCCACACACTGTAAATGGAACACACAGAAGGAGTTTCTACTTAATCAGAAATGTATGTGTTTGAAATTTAATTTTCATCGAATACATTCAGTAACCTAACTGAAGAGAAAGTTTTAGATAACATTCTGCAGTCCTTAATGAGCCTTTGCATAAACAGTATTTCATTGCTGTCAGTAATAATTTATTATGTTTGATAAGATAAAATCCTAAATATTTTATTTTTATGATTAAAATATTATCTTAAATATTTTAGTTACCAAAGTGCCTGAACAGAAGTCTTGGATCTAAGCATATCTTGACGATGAGCAGATCTGAAATACAACCTCTTGTATTTTGCAAGTTTTCAAATATTTGAACTTGCTCAAATCAAAAATCTTGATCCAAAATTTTTCCAAACATTTGATTTAAAAAATACAATTAAAGACGTAAATTGTTCTCTTCATCTTTTTGTTTCCTTAATACGGAATACAAAGTAGGAGAGCACTGAAATTGTATGACTATACCTACATACGTAATTGTTACATAAACAGTGCCCAGTATATGTACTTAGTTGCTATGTTGAGCACTATTCACGTTTGGAAGCCATGGCCAAAGCAGGAATAAACCTTATTGTTCTAAAAGTACACAGTTAAGGGACAATCTCTAGAGGTCAGCAGTAGAAAGGCTAAGACTTGTAGCTGAGCTTTAGTGATTCAGTAATGCAGAGGATGGAAATACAGTCATGTTAGTTACATGGTTAACATCTCTCTAAAATAACAAATCCATTCTTTTTTCCAAAATTCTGATTGGAAATTGTGGAAATATTACTGCATGTGCATTTTGTCCATTGCTTGCCAGGTCTCTTGTAAAAGAAATGCTTGGACATGAGAAAAAAGATAATAGAAAAGAGACAAACATGTAAGATATTTTAGTCAATATGAAAAATAGTACTTGAACAGCCAGTGAAACTGGAGCTGGAGCTGAAGCTAAAGCTAAAGCTCTTTTAATCTAATTTGTTACCATGGAAAGATAGAAACTAACACATGTAACTAATTAGGCAAATATACTGACTACACTAACATGAATTTATCAATTCTATGTGCATAAGTATCTATATATGATAATGACGTGCACTTCTGCAAACTGCTATGTAATCATTAACAATCCAGTGTTTCTTAAGCTGTTCAGTGCCTGCATTCTTGGGACACCAAGAGAGAGGCTTCCAAACAGAAAAAAATCAGATGAAATTTTGTGTATATAGCATTATAAAACACTTCAGAATATGTACATACACGCATATTAATGCATGTATATACTGTATGTATAGTATATATAGCATATAACGTAAGTGTAAATTGACCTCTCTGAATTCAGGTCTTATCATAGCATGATCGTGATACACCACACTGTTGGGGTTCTCTTTGTCACAGCGGGCTGCCAGAGTCAGGGACTACAGGTGGCTTCAGCAGCCACCCACACTGCATATGGTCAGAGGGACCTGAAGAGCCTGGTGCCACCACGCAGGCTCAGGAGAAATCTCTCTTCTGGACCTTATGAGACAACAGCACCTCCAAGTAGCTGTAGGTGGGCAACACACTGGCTGTCACCTGAGGCTTCAAATTCCCTTTGCACATCTTGGTCTGTAGCTGGGGACAAACAAGTTTGTTAAAATCTTTTTGCACGTAGAGCTGGCCCCCCAGAAACCTGAGCAGCTCCAGGAGCAGGTCCTCTCAAGAGGGCTCATCTTCTTGAGTACGCATCAAGTGAGGCAATGTAAGTATGACCAGCATGGGATCAGGAACGGTAGGAGGGAGAAAGAAATTTCTGAAGAAAGAAAATGTGTCTTAACTATAGCTGCAGGCATCAGTAGTTACCTAGTGACTGTTGAAATTTCAAGTGCACAGAAAAAGAAAGTTTGAATGCTCCAAGAATCACATGAATTGTTATGTGGGTGCTGACCCCAAACACTAAGTTCCTTTGTCAAGTTGTTGTTTTAAAGAAAAGTATATCAAGTAGCTGCTAACAGACTATATTTCATACTTAAGAATGGAGTTCACCAGTCCTACAAGCAATTCTCTTTTCTATTACAATTAATAACCTCATTGTCATTCATAAGTTGTTTAAAGCTCTTACTTTTGCTGATAAGGCAAAGGATGATACCTAGTATTTAGGGGCAGAAGTATGAAAAGAAGACTTTAACAAAACAAATAGCCTAAGCTTTTTGCTCCATTGAAATTAAAATATTGCCCACACACTTTTAACAAAATTTGAACTCCCCTTCTGCTTTTGCTGTCTTCCGTGCTCACCTGTCTCCACTGATTCTGCTCGGTAAATCTAGTCAGTGGTGAGGAAATAGAAATGGAGAGCCTTCAGGAGCTGTAAGTGAACAATCAGGACATATAAGTGGACACAGGAGAGGCACAGAAGTTCCTACTCCAGGCACTTCCTATTTGCTGCCTCCTGCAGAATAACGATGTCTTACTTTGGGGATTTCTTAGGACAGTGTTTTTTACTTGCTACTCTTCTCTGTTTTGTATTTTACATAATCTGTGCTGTTCTTGCATCTCTCCTAAAGTGAAAAACTAGAGCCATACTGTTCCTTCATATTCCTTCCTTGTGCCCTATCTGCAGTTCAATAATTTTTTTCTAACGTTTCTTTTTCTACATTTTGAACACAACTTGAACGTAGCAAGGGTGAAGCTCAGCTCCTTTCTAAACCTTCTCGATTGCCCTTACTTTCTGTTGAACAAACCATCATATTTTCTACCTATTTCTTTTCTTTTCCCTCTGAACTGAGCTATATATAACTTGCTATTTTTTTTTTACCTCACAAGCTCTAAGAGCAGCTATTTCTCTTTAAAGCAAACCAAAACTGCTAAGTCCTTTATCTTCCATACCAATAGCTGAAATCTCTTCCTGCTCTGTGACTCTATGGTTTTCTGTTTTCTCCCTCATTCTATACAAAATAAAAATGCTCAGAGGGCACTTCCATACTATCTTTCTGGTCTATTGTGTCCCCTTTCAGGAGAGATCCAACTCATCTGACCCTGCCTGTAGTAAGCTAGCCCTCCTGTGACCGTGAGAGGAGATGTATTCAAATAGTAATCCTTCCCACCCACTGGAAGTGCCTACTTTCTTTCTAGTAATAGTGAAATGTTGCCAAAACAATTAGTTTACACCTAATGTAAATAGAATGCATTCTCTGTTTGATCTCTCTGCCAGACTTCTCCTTCTACAACACATCCAAGAAGAGTTTAGTCCTTACTTTCAGCATTGTGCAAAATCTTTTCTTCCCTAAATAACCTTGCTTCCCTTTTAATGTGGTGCTTTCACTCATTCTCACTTGATTTTCTTTTAAGTCAAACGTTTTTAGGGCTATCTAGTTTGCAGTAGTGCATCCCTCAGTTCATGCAACTTTGCTCAGTGATTCCTTCCTTAAATCCAAATCTGTTTGAATTTGAAGACAGACATGCTACTCTAGATAGGTCATATTTAGGATTATTATATAGGTAGTTCCAGTGGGTATTGCTCCCCTTAATTTTTTTTCAGACACCTGCATATTTTGTATTCAAATCCTCTTGCCTAGGTGAAATCTTTTCTAACATTTCTATAAAATTATGATAATTTTCTCATTCAATAGAAAAGAGCCATTTTTATAAAACGTGCTGGAAGGTAGGAAAAAAGAGAGAGTAATTTATTTTATCTTTCATCTATTGAGAAATAAAATCTTATTTTGTATTCAGTTCTTGATGATGTAGCTCCTCTGAGAAGCTGTGTCATGTTGTTGTCATGCAGTTTGGAAAGAATAATTCATGGATGATTGAAACTGTTCATTGGTCTCTAAATTAGCTATAAAACTCATGAAAAAGAGCTGAGCTTCTTCACGGACATATCAGTAGAAAAGCCTGCTTCACAGTAAAGATTATATAAGAAAGCAGAATATAATGAGATAAAGAAATGGATGGAAAAAACATTGACAGTATCAATATCAAACAGATCAGGGAAATATTTTTACTGTCTCCCATGCTTTCATAATTTTCTGTTATGCTTACATATTTGTTCCCCTGTCAGAGGTCTTGTAGGGCAGCAAAAATAAGAGGTAATAAACACCTTTTTATGTACTTGACCGCAGAAATTAAATACTTTACTGACCTATCAGTAACCATTTTTGGCAAAACTTTTTTTGCATGAAAAAGAAATGTAAACTATATAATGTTTTCAACTAAAAATGCTTCTGATCACTATTCACATCAATAGCACAATTCAAATGTAACCTAGTACTGATTTCTATTTGCCATGTTAAAAGCCAGATGGGAATAGAAAAGAGAGGCTTTAAATACTAGCAATGACAATGATGGCTAGCGTAGGAAAAGCTATCATATGAGATCTGAGAAACAGAGGTTGTTAATGTTTGAAGACAACCATGAGAACAGTAACATGCTGTACAAACCAAGTAGACTGACTGTTCTTAGATACAGAATCTGGAGTCCTGTAAGGAAGAGCAGACGTATTTAAATTAGTACCGACAGGAATCTCCATAGGATTTAGAAGAGCCTAGATGTGTGATTACCCTGTGGGAGTCATTGCCAGTGGATATCATCAGCACAAGATATATGTTTCTTTAAAGGGGATGAATATTCACACAGATGTTCAAAGCACCCAGTGTTAGATTTCTAAGGATGAAGAAGGAATTAAGACAAACTGGAATATTAACCCTTCGGTTCCTTAC
The DNA here is from genome assembly GCF_028500815.1 of Rissa tridactyla. Classification (NCBI taxonomy): domain Eukaryota; kingdom Metazoa; phylum Chordata; class Aves; order Charadriiformes; family Laridae; genus Rissa; species Rissa tridactyla. The sequence continues at coordinate 98,001,567 of NC_071468.1, forward strand.
CACAAGACCACCTTTTTTAGTGAGAAACTGCAAAATCCATTCTCTTTAGGCAGATTACTTTGCAAAGAGCACCTTGCCTTTCCCGTTAATAGCCAGTGCCAAAGACAGCTGTAATGTGATGAAACGCTGCCTTGGCTGGCGCAGCAATTCCGATGCCTGCAAAGGCTTCTATTACCCTGCCGCTCTGAGACAGTACCAGGTGCCACAACATGCCACAGAGCACAGGGACGTGCACTCCGATGCTGTCTGGGATGCTGGCGTGACCGACCCCATCTCACGGGGCAGGAGGAGGGTGTGCAGCAGTGGTGTGGCTGCCGCAGTGTCGTTTTGGGAGAGCGCACATCTGGCACAGCTGGAGACAGAGTGGGAGGAAGAAACCGGAGGAGGGCTGATGGAAACACGTCTCCTTCTCCAGTGCAAGATTTGTATCTGGAGTCTACCTGCTGCTGTCTGTTGTTATTGCCTTACATTACATTGGTGGTCGTGTTTCCCCGTGAAGAGTTTCCAATATTACCACATTTGTTAGGTCAGACTGTTCCTGTCATTGTCAAGTCCCCTGGCAACATGTAACACGTTCTTTTCATTTCATCAGTTTGACACAGTCACCTCTTATAGAGCTGAGAAATTGTTTGCTTTAGATGCGGTGTGATTTAATAAGGGACCATGGGAAAGGATTTCTCTGAACAAGCAGATAATGACAGATTGATCTGGGACGTGTGCAATTTCTTCTGTCATGGCACTTTTCCATTGCTGAGCAGATAAAGCTGATGTTAACCACTTGCCCTAGCCTGATGTCGGGTGCCCTCAGCAGTCCGAATAATTTCAATATTAATAATCTAAGAATTTCCGCTAGAAAGAATAATAATGTAATTTGTATAATTTTTAGATTTTTTTGGTTAATATTTTTAGCTTTGTTATTAATCTTTTTTAGATATATGAAGATAATTTTTTTAAATTTGTAGAAATTTTGTACCAGTTACAAAAGAAACATGAGTAATGCTAATTGTTTCTCAGTGACAACTGATAGAGCCATAGAAAAACAAGTATTAATTGCTCTTCTGTGTACTACTGATTTGATACAGATATCCAAGGACCTGTACGTACCATTCTGATTTAAGAAAGATGGCCAGTCTGGATTTATATTTGATTTTTGAAGTGAAAATCTAAACCAAAATCTGCCCAACTTTTGAAATTTACATGCATATTTCCATTAGCAGATTTTCTGAAAAGAATATAAAGGTGTCATTATTTCTAGAGGCCCAGAGAGCGAGGGAAACAGTTATACTCATGAACACAATCCCCCCTCATAAGAATGTAAGACTTTTAGACTGTGCATCTAAATCAGGCTAGACCTGTCTAATACTTTTTTATTAGCTACCTTATCTCCAATAACTACTAATGAATAACTATAACTTTCCAAACTTTAGTCATCATTGGCTTCATGGACCTAGTGTGCCAGTGATTTATTTAGTGGCTACCAAGAAAATATATTTTGGAACCTGTCCTGGAGGCCAGTAGTTATTCACTAAATATTATTTAAGAAACAAATCCCCTTTCGTATCTCCAAAATCATTCAGAGATATTAAGTAATGATGATATTTTTTATCTATCATACAGTTTACAGAAACTTATTATTTCAATGTGAGCGATAATCTGCAAATGATATAAAAGATGAACTGCCTCTAGTAAGTATGTGAAAGCTGTGGGACTGTTTCTATGGTTTATAACAGATTTTGGATAAAGGTTATTGTCGATGAATAAGTATCTGTCTTTTGACTAGCAGGCTGTCTAGACTGGTATATAGACTAATTTTAGACTACTAGTAGACCAATATATAAATTTTAGTCTCATCATTTAAAAAGATTTATCATTAATCATAACAAGTCCAACTGGAAAAGACAAATTCTTGCTTCATTTTTCCTTGCTTAATGTTCTTTAAAAACATTACTTTATAGGATCTTTCTGTTAATTTATGTTATTTCGTATGATCTAAATATGTATTTATGCATTTATTCAAATAACTTTAGCTTGAAGACAACAGATAAATATAAAATTTGGAAAATTACGTACCATTGTTAGATATTTAAATTAAGTATATTCATAGCTCTACTTTTAAATAAATTCACACATCACTGATATGAATGCATATCACATTTTTATTTTTCTTAGTTATTGATTTCATACCATTTATATCTCTTAGGAACACCGATTTAAAGAATTACTTGGATCAGAGTTAAAGTCATTTTTTTTTTTCATGAATTATATGTTTTTATCTGAAAAATGTTTGTTCAGTAGATACAAATTACCAGGCAACATTTCAGGACATTATAAGGAATACTTGCAAAATTTATGCCGGAAGTTGACAATATTCGTATGCCAAGGGTTGCCAGTCAAACTTTGCTTTGAATAATATGAAGACATAAAAATTTCTGCGTGACAGGTGGTAGACTGGAAATGTCTACCATCTTTACACAGGAAATTAAACATGTAGAATAACGAGCTGAGCACTGCTTTTACAAAGGGCAAAAGCCTCAGGCTTCTGTCCCTGAAGCTGAAGAAAACACTGCTCACTGTAATCTGTAGGAAGATTTTTCAGAATCTTTTTTAGTTCTATTAATCTAATAAACAGCCACAGTTTTTTAGCTGTTAAGCTTTTTGTTGATGGTCAGGTTCATAATCTGCTAAATGTCAGTAAACTTTTATGTTGTAAAACAACGTTACAGGATGACTGAAGTGGTATTCAAATAACTATTACTTGGGCGACACATGCAAGATGAGGCCAGTTTACATATCCTCCCTGCTCACTATTGTGATTTAGCAGCATCAATAACAGAGTGAGTGTTACACAAAATATTTAAACAGGACTTCCTTATCTAATATACGTTTTTTAAAGTACATAATGTCCTAATGTTTGTACAAGACAGAGGAAAAAAGCTATTTTCATAAGCAGCTTACAGCTGAAGCAGACCAAAGGGAAAGATGTCACGAGGAGAAGTGGATTTGACATTTCTTTTTTTTTTTTGCTGCTACCTTTTTGATTTTTACTCTGTTTTCATATAGGCTCTTATATTTACCTAAGATTCTTCCTGTGATTTCATCTGTCATTCCTCATGGGGCACTGTTATTACTTAATAACTTCTTACTTTACTGACCTAAAGTATCCTTGTCACCTCCTTGTCATCTGAAGCTGAAAGATGCTCTGGTGATATTCAAAAGCTCCAAGCAGTCTATGACTGTGGGTTAGGATTGCTGCCTTCTCAGGGAATAATCAGACAGCCTTGTGCTGGGCTAGCTGGAGAGCCTCCTTACAGGTTTGCAGTGGCAGTCCTACTTGCCCCAAAGGAGAAGTCAAAAAGATGTGTTTGTGTCTGCTGGATACTGCTAATGGAGAACTTCTCTAGTTTGGGCAGTTTGGTACTGGAGAGTTTGGGAGTGCTCCCACCAACCTCCGAGGTGCCTCAGCATGAAGCTTTTAACTTCCAGTTGAAGGGTGGTGGTGAACGGTTGCTGATCTTGCTGGTGGTTGGTGATCTTCCACTGTGGATCTGAAAGACCTGCAAAAGTTCATCTGCTCATATCATCAGGAAGAATGGAGGGCTTTCCTCACAGAAATGTAGAAAGAAATATTTTTTCACAATTTTTCATATCTTAACATAAAATTTTACTCTTGGTCCAGCTAGTTTATTGGGCCAAATAGAAAATTAATACCATATGTAGTTTAACTTGAATAATAACAATACAGAGGTATTTGTTGTTGTTTAACCCCAGCTGGTAACTAGGACCTCACGGCCATTCAGTCACTTCCCGCTGCCTCTGTAGGGTAGGGAGAAGAGGGAGAAAAAACCAAAAAAATCCTCCCCCCTGGGCTGAGATAAAGACAGCTTAATAGCACAGTAACAGAAGAGAGAAAAAAAATATTATTATTATTACTACTGCTAATTATTCTCATTAATGGTAAAAGAATATAGAAAATAAGTGATGCAATACAATTGCCCTCACCACCCAGTGATCAATTGCCCAGCCCATCCTGAGCAGCAATTGCGGATTCCTGTCCCCCCTGGCCAACCCCATTTATATACTGAGCATGATGTCTGTGGTATGGAATACCCCTTTGGCCAGCTTGTCCTGTCTATGCTCCCTCTCAGCTTCTATGGGAAACTGAAAAAGTCCTTGACTTAATATAAAGATTACCTAGCAACAACTAAAACAATATGTGTTATCACATTATTCTCGTACTAAATGCAAAACGCAGCAGCTACTAGGTAGAAAATTAACTTTCTCCCAGCTGAAACAAGGACAATACTGAAAAGAGCAACAGGCTGAGAGGTCGAGAGGTTTGTGAAAGGAAGTTATTGTGCCCTCTGCTCCATTGCAGAGGTTATACTCAGATGTTACTGCTTTCATGTCAAGAAGTTTATACAGTCCTACAGTTGCTGTAATACAGTTAAGAAAACAACTCCATAACAGCAAATGCATAAACTTCTCTTAAAAGTCTGCTGCCTGAGGGTAAGACTCCAGTTCTCCTCAGGAGGTCTTGAGAAAGGTTTAATGGAAGACAAGTGCCCTTTTTATCATGTTTCTGTATCCATGCACTTTTCAAAGGCATTGAAGAAACATAGCAACTGAATTCTATTAGCTTTCAGTGGGAAATAGGTATCCAGCTGCTATTTGTGCTCCTAAAAACACCTGACAAACCATCTGAGGTATTCCTCGGAAATTCCTGGCTTTACCATGAATTCCCTGTGTTATCTTATCAACATGAAAAAACATTTAAGTTATAGACCATTCCAAAAAAATAAGGGATTTTATACAGGTCCTCAGGGGAAAAAAGGTGTGTTTATTTACAAAAATGTTTTGTGATCCGTATCTTTTTCTTATTTTCGTTTTTACACTCCATGTCGCTGTTTCCCACTATTGCACTTTTTAGAACAGCCTGTATTCCACAATTCATTATTTTGTTTGACGTGATCATTCCTCTTCACTTATAGCGTCCAGCAGAGAACCTGATGTAAACGGCCTTGAAAGTCCAACTCTCCTTCACCTGTTCTCTCATATTGAATTTATTAAGCAGCAGATGGCCAGGGACAACATACAGTTTGTCAGATTTGAATCAATAGATCTCCATGGTGTGTCAAGATCAAAGAATGTTCCTTCTCGATTTTTTCACGTAAGTTTTTTGGTTTCTAGCTGTACCTTTATGTGTTTTCATGGCCCTGCCCTTAATTTCTATTTTTTTAATTTTTTTTCATAATGTAGGCAGAAACTCAAACTTAGAACAAATTATCTGTTCCCTCCACTTGTTGATGTTCCCAAAGGACCTGGACTTTTTTCATCACTGCAATCATCCATTCCTCTGTTCCCCCCAGTAGTAATCTAATTAAATAAGGCTAGTAATTTCAGTTCTTTGTGCTTCTAATAATCTCCTCAGAATTATCTTTTCAGGTTCAATGCACTATAAAGATTTTGTTTTACTGAACATCAGTAAATTGCAAAAAGAAATGATTAAACACTGAATGAAAGAAAACGACTGAAAGAAAATCATTTTAGCTATGAGAAATTTTGTAGTCATCAATCACATAAGAATGCATCACTGGGTTGTGTGATGATTTAATAGCAATACTAGCCGTATTGATGATTCAGGAACTAAGAACCAAATTAGGACGCAATCCTCACTGTGTCTATTCTTGACCAATCAGCCTTTCAGTATATTGCTTCTGTGATACTTCATGTGCATAACTACATTATACTTTCACTCACATATCACTATGAATATTTTAAACTACTGAGTGGTCACAAAAAAAAAGATATGAACATGAAAAGACTTAGAGCACTTTTGTTTCAAGTTCCTCCTGAAGCCTAAGCCATGTTTTCGTTATTTCCCTTTTAGATATTGCTAAACTGCAACTGTATCATCTAGATACAATTTGCTCTCTCTGACGTCATTTGGGTTTTATCAAAATAAATTTTCTCTCAGCCACTTTAATTCTTGTGAGGTGTGGTAGGTTAATTGCAACTTCTCTTTCACTTGTGATATCAAACTGTGAATGTCTAGTTGAGCTTGTTAAAAGTCAGCTTTCGTGTTTAGTTATTTACCATCTGAACAAATTGGAGCTTTGCATGACAGTCTAAATTTTTGGACACTGAAAAAGTGTGCATGTGCATACCCACACATGTATATATTCAGAGCAAGTGACAGTAATTTCCTTTTATTTTTTAATCTTTTTGGGTAGGGGGTTGGAGGAGGGAGAGGTAGTATTCACCATCTCATGTAGCTTTGGTTATGGGTGTTGTGTAGGGAGAATTGCTACCACTGGACTGCCACCCACTTAAGAGAAGGCAGACATTATTTTTAAGAGAATTCACTATAGGCAGTTTGAAGTATTTCAAGAATTTTCTATCTGCATCGATAAAATTTTATTTTTTAGCTCTAAGCTTGCCCCTTTTTAGGTTTTTTCTCTGCTCACTTAGATGGTAATCCTTTCCCTTAGAAGAATAAAGGTAAGATGTAAACCTGAGCCAAATTTCACTTGATAGAACTTGGTATAATTGCAGTTTTCATCAGCTAAAGGTCTGAATATAAGGTAAGTTGTAAAGATGCTTCTTTGAAGGTAAATGATCCTTCCTTGGGGTCCTATCTACATTGCATTTGTGTAAGCTGAACCTCTCTGTTCAAATGGAGAAGAAAATATAATTATGGGATTATCCTGTTTGCTACCTAGAAGGGGACGAACTACAGAATCATTAGAATAATTTCTCACTTGAAAGTGCTTCCCTGCATTTTTTCCCCCAAACTCATTAAGTCCAGAAGGTGAGAATTTTCAGTTGAACTTTGCATCTGAAATATGGTGAGGTACGTGTTATGGTATTTAAAGAGAAGTTACAGCCTGAATTTTTTATTGCCACGAGTCTTGTGTGGTCACTTGGATCTATGTAAAGGAAAGGCTCAGAGGATATGGAAACCTAATAGAGTAACTGTAGGTAGAAGTTTGACTTGAAAAATGTCCACCTACCTGGCAATGCCTATGGTTGTATAAAGACCACAGAAAATAAGCCCTGAACATTTTTTCGGTTCTTTATGGAAATCTAAAAAATGTTCATTGGGATATCTGATGCCAAGGTTTTCATACCAATATTGTAGAAGGTTGTTCTGCTTCATAATGACACAGTAACTGGCTGTTGCCCTCCACTTTAGTGATCACTGCATTTTAGTCTTTTAGGAAAAATGCTGTTGTTCTTACTGAGAATTTGAGTGTTGTGTATTTTACATACATTAAAATACTGTTGAGTTCTTTTCTCATTTGGTAATCTATCATTCTGCTCTGTGTTTAGGAAAAAGCAATTCATGGTGTTGCCATGCCCAGAAGTTATCTTGAGCTGACCCTGAATCCTAGAGATAATGAATTAGATTACATAAATGCAACCAATTTTAATTGTGACATAATCCTGAACCCTGATTTATCAACGTTTCGAATTCTGCCCTGGACTGAGCAGACTGCGAGAGTGATATGCGATTCCTTCACCGTGCTGGGCAACCCGTTAATGACCTCACCAAGGCACATTGCCAAGAAACAGCTGAGCCAGCTTCAGGACAATGGCTTTTCTCTGCAGTCTGCCTTCACTTATGAATTTTGTATTTATGGCATTACTGAGATTGTAAATTCAAAGACAATATCCTTTCCTGCAGCCACGATACTAAATAACCATGACCAGACTTTCATTCAGGAGCTCATTGAAGGAATGTATTATGCTGGTGCCAACATTGAAAGCTTTTCTTCTTCCAGCGGGCCTGGGCAAATGGAGATCACTTTTCATCCAGCGTTTGGCATAGATGCTGCTGACAGTGCCTTCACGTTTAGAACAGGCATTAAAGAGGTGGCTAAGAAGTACAACTACGTGGCTAGCTTTTTCTCAGAATCGGGATTCTACAATTCAGGGCCTCTGTCACACAGCCTGTGGGATTTGAATGGCCAGAAGAATGTGTTTTCTGTTGGCTATGGAGTTGAGGATCTCTCAGATATTGGAAAAAATTGGTTATCGGGTCTCTTGGAACACGCAGCAGCCATCAGCTGCTTGATGGCTCCTACCACCAGCTGCCGTAAGCCGTATTCTAAATACAGTAAAGAATCAAAAGAGACTGTAAATGCAAAATGGGCATATAATGACAACAGCTGCGCCTTTAATGTCAAATGCCATAGTGGAAAAGGCACTCGCATAGAGAATAAATTAAGTTCTGCTACAGCAAACCCCTACCTGGTGCTTGCTGCTACTATTGCTGCAGGTCTAGATGGAGTAAAAAGAGGACTTAGGTATGATGATTTGCTCCAAGAAGAAAATCACACTGCTGACCTGAAACATTCGTCAGTCCCTCTGAAACTAGAAGATGCTCTTATTGCACTTGAGAAAGATTCGTGCATCAAGGAAGCATTAGGCGAAACTTTTATCCGATACTTTGTTGCCATGAAGCATTATGAGTTAGAAACTGAAGAAATGGATAGCGAAAGGAATAAATGCCTGGGGTATTTTATTTAGAAGGAACACTCTTCTGTAGTGATGCTGTGTAAATGCATACAGTGAATGGCTAAGTATCTCAAAATTAGTAAACATATTTAAAAATCTTTTTAATGCTTTGTGATTTTTTTTCCCTCCTTTGTGTAGTAAATGGTGATTGCATTTTACTGTCTGAGTACATTCAGGACAGTGCAAAGCTGATACTCATGAAAGTACTTTAACAGGCTTTTAAAAAACAGTATTTTTTTCAATTTAAGTGAATAGACCTGCTGGTCAAAAGAAGAAAAGAGAAGGTGAAATGTAGAAGAGCAACTGTATAACTGTAGTAGGACTGCCTGATGTGGAGAAAAGTAGGAATAATGGGGGCAGAGGGCAGGATAACTGAGGGAATTTCTTATTCAGCACGGTTATGGGATTTCTCCCGGCTTATTCAGTAGCTGAAGAGTTGCTAAACCAGAAGAGTCTGACTTTGATTTAAAACTTAGGCTAGAATGATGACCACTGTAGAGAGGCAAAGGACTGAGGCTGTAGAACCTGAGAGGCAGGAATCAGTATCTTAATGGACATAAATAAAAAGACAGGAGGGAGAAGTGTGTATAAAATAATCTATACATCAGGAATTCTGCTACTGAATGAAGTTTGCAAGAATTATAGTGGATAAAGATACTAACGGAAATCAAATGGTGGCTTGAAGAGCTAATGATCGATAGAAAGACAGGAGCATCAGGCCACTGTACAAAAAAAAAGGAGCTGGTATTATGTCTGTTTTGATAGTTATTGGGTTAGCTCAGAGATGAATGACGAATAAAGAAAAAAAGGGCAAAGAAGCCAGAGAATGAAGTGCTTAAAGTGGACTTTTTACATGTTCAAAACCTGATATTTTCAAGGATGAGGAAGATGACTGTGAAGAGACAAAGAGAAAGAGTAAGTTAAACCAGAAAGAGTGAAGATGTGAACTCAGACTGGCAAATAGTGGTAAAACAGAGGAAGAGGAGACCCATCCTAGAATTAAAAATGGCAGCTGGTGTAAAGAAAAATAAAATTTTTGGAATGGCAGGAGCTGGTTTTAAGATTTGCTCTCTGTTTTTATTACTTATTGCTGCTGTAATCATTCATTATTAAAGAAAACCCTTGTTTTGTACCCCATCTCCACATTAACAGTGATTTCTGATGTTCTTTATCCTGTCCCAATATTTTTATCTATGTGTAAGGATTTGTGAATGAAAGTGTTTGGACATCAGTGGAATGAAAGTAAGGTTCAGACAATGCCTCTGCCAACATGGAGAACTAGAAGGTGTGAACAGAAAAGTGTTAGTTGCCTACTGATGAATCTGCCACTCTTCCCCCACAGAGTATTGAACCTGAAATGTAGCACCTGGTATGCTAAGACTTTTTGTGGTATCTCAAAGAAGAACTCATTTTATACTCAAGTAGCAAGAAGAAATAAATAATCTAAGGAAAGATGATAAACGCATTCCCTTGTCTTGGTCTGCGTTTGGTGAGTAGATTTGCTTCTCTCCCTTACTCACCTGACACATTTCTTTGTGTGCCCCAGATCATGGGACTATTTTTCTTTAGTCGAGGCTGATTTGCATTGAACAGGTCTAGCCTCACATTTAAGCAGAACTTCCCATTCTGAAAAAATGTTTTACTTTTGCTGCCCTAACGCTTCTTTTGGGGCTCTGGGAATCAATCTGTCTGTCTTCTGACCTGTCTTCTATCTTCTCCTCCTGGTTATTTCCCACTCTCATCTTCACAAGCGCTTGGCAGAAGACACCCGTAGAAATTCTTTCCTTGCTCAGACAGCTTGCTTACTGTACTCATTATTTAGTCCCAACAGTTACAGAGGCTAATAACTATTCCTTGGTTCTTCATCTGTCAAGGATGTACTAAAGCACAACACTGCATTTATGATGTGTGCTAATGTGATGGGATTTTTGTATGGTAGTAAATACACTGGCTAAACAAAGCTATACCAGAAATGGTTATGGAACATGTATTAAGCTCTGCAGGCATAGTGATCTTAATTTTAAAATCTAGCTGGAAGTTGATCTTCAAATAGAAACACATTCCCACCCCTGAGTTTCCAAAATCCAGTTTCAGATCTGCATGTGCTTTTCACAAATTTTTCTTTAAAAATAAAGCATATTAAACAAAACAGAAATGAACTCAGCCTTCTCAATTAAACACTTTATAAAATTGAGTTACATTGCTCTTTCAGTTCTTTTGGGACTTGGAAAGCTACACTGGCATAACTCTGACCACATTTCTAAGTTGAAATCTCAGAAGGTATTTAAGTTCACTTTCTACATTGTACTACTTCTGCACCTGATTGTAAGGATGGCAAAATGAATCAAAGAATCAGATAAAACTATGTATTTATCTCTTCGATTTATATATATATATTAGTAGGATGTCATGCTACTTACTATGCCAAATTTCAAACAAATTTTTGATTATAAGACACCATGGTTTGTCTTGGATTTATAATTTTCTGTCACTGCATACAGTCACTTTTAAAGCGATAATATATAATGAACTTCTATAAGTTCATTAAGTGAATTTATAAGTGAATTTAGTGAACATGAAATTCATTATATATACTATGTGCATTATCCACATTGTTGTCTTACCACAACATTGAAGACATAACATCAGACCCAAAGCTTTTGCCGCATATGTCCAGCTACCTGACTAAATTCAGTAAAGCCATTATCTAGGAACAAAGAACTGACTAGAACTCGTGTTTTACAGGTTATCATATAGCAAGATAAGATAAATTGATAAATCTACAAGTCTTTTCTGATTCTATTTTCTGTTTTCTAAGTAGTCCTCAATGACATAAGCTCTGAAAAGGCAGTGACTTATGATTAAATAAAAATATTTCATGTTTCTGGCAAATCAATGCCTTTTATTTTTTTTAATAGAAGGTTCACGAATGCAGCTTGAGGCTAGTGTGTCCTAAACTTTGGTCAATATTTTCTTCAATACAGTTTCCTAAGTATGTTCTATATAATAAAAATAAAATAACTCCAACTCTGTGGGAAAAAATAAAAAATTTTTATTTCAAAGTAAGCAGCTATGAATTTTTAAAGTTGTGTGCATCCCCAACCAAATTTTCATGCATATTCTTCAGAAAGGCAATGAGAAAAGATAATTACTTCATACTGCTCAATTGAAATTAATTACTATTGACTGCTGTATTGCTAAAATTTTATCTTGAGGTGTTGACTGAACATACTCTTCGCTGTTCTACAGGTCCAAGATGAATGTATTAAGCATCACTAATTAGATAATTTGAAATTGTGTAGTGTTATAAATAAATAAATAAATACATTTGAAAGCTGTAGTTTTGCATAATGTCCTGCTGATTTTGCAGGATACTACAGTCAGATGTTTCAAAGATTTATGTAAGAAATTTATGTTATTAATAAAGCATCTTTTCAGCTTTAAGCAGACTATATATTTATATCTTTGTTGTCAAAGTGGTTCTACTTTTGACATTGTTCTATGTTATGACTGCTTTTTCTACATATGTGTCCATGCCAGGCCTTGGTTCCGTAACATACAGAAGAACTACAAGGAGCAGTGCTAGAACCTCCGAAGCCTTTTAATGTACAGAAAGGCGGCTTTTGCAATGCCAGCATCGTGAAGGCATTATGGTAGTTTGCAATTTATTATATGCAGGTAAATGAACAGTTGCTAGGCTAGCTAAGCTTTTTGATCAATACCATTAATAATCATTAAATAAACATTCCCTCAATAGCATGAAAGGATATTTTTTACCAGAAAAGTTAGAAGAGTCTTTTGTAACTAACAGCTAAGGTATATAGACTTTTATGGAAGAATATTCCATATTGCATAAATTGTATAACCTATTTAGCACGTGCATCATTACTATACATCAACAAATCTTTTCACTGAAAAGCAAATTTATAATCCTTCTTATAATGTGAAGTGGGAGTTTTGTCACAGAAAGTATATCCCAGGAGAGATATCATAAATTTAGGTGATATTTTTCAGAAGTCATTTATTAATAAAAACAACAGTTGATCTGAAATTCATAGCAAACATGATGAGAACTCAGTATGTAATTTCAGTGGAATAGCAAATGAAGTAAATTTTACAGAAAAATCTAAAAGGGGAAATGGATAATTATAAAAGATTTACCTGTCAAAATAGAAAAATTTATAGTATATGATTTGACAGGGATCCATCCTAGAGTCCAGTGTGCATTGTTTACCCTAATCACCTTGCTAATGAAACAGAGAACAGGCTTACCGTCTCCAAAAGCACCAAACTTGTTTCTTTTTTTCCCCCACTTATGTAAGAGGACAAGATAAAAAGAAAAAACAGTTTTAACAGATTGGAGAAATGTTCTGGGAAAAAACCCCACGTCCTTGAACAAGATACTACATTGAGACAAGGATGTGAACTGCCTGGGTACACGTTTGTTCACAGAGGAGTCTGGGTTGTGTTTGTTTCACAGCTCAGCAATTTCAAAGAGGCAGATCAGGAAATATAAACAAGGGCATAGTTTGTAAGAACCAGAAACTGATCCTTTTGCTCAATTAAATTCTTCTATCTATTGATAATTCTTCTATCAATTAAATTTGATAATAAGGTGACACACTTTAAACACATGTAGATTAATTGGAGAAAATCCAGAGGGGACGAACCCAAGCGATCATAAGCCTAGGTAGGACCTATTTACTAGGAAGAACTGAATGACTGTGTTTAGCTTAGAAAGAGAGATAGGGTATAGGTATTCATAATGGTTTTCAGGCACGTAAAAGATGAAGCTATGCAGTTTTCTTCCTGTCGATAGCAGTTAGGACAGAATAACAGACTTGTATCAAGGAAGATTTAGACTAGACACCCTGGAAAACTTCATAGTGTTAAGGAGAATGAAACTGGTACCAGGCAGAAGTCTGTGGAAAGGGTATTGATAAGGAACACCAAAGTGTAATTTATGATGTACCAAGATGGTAAATGCTTAGATGCATCATATTTACAGGTATAATAAGCTGCCTCATTTTCCTTGTTTGCTGGGGTCTCATGTTGCAGTGTGATTGTGGAACAGACTGCTAAACTGTGCTCATAGCTGTGTTTATAGGAAAGGAAAATATTTTATCTATTTTAGAGATTAAAAATAATAACTCAATCACATTATTTTTTAATGGGGAATTCTGTTAATAATGTGTGTATTCAGGGAAGAAGGTAGACCAGAATGTAGGTACTAGCAAAGCAGTCAGAAAAACTGACTTACTGCTTAAGTTAGACACAGCACATGATGAAACACTAGGAACACAGTGAAAATGTATTGAAACACCATGCTGTCATTGCTCAGGTTAATTTTATGTTGTGCAATGAAGAATGAAGCTACCTCACACCCCTGTTACACGACAGGAGAAGCGACAACAGCCACAAGCTATAACACAGGAAGTTCCATCTCAACATGAGGAAAAACTTCTTTCCTTTGAGGGTGGCAGAGCACTGGCACAGGCTGCCCATAGAGGTGGTGGAGTCTCCAACTCTGGAGATATTCAAAACCCACCTGGACACGTTCCTGTGCAACCTGCTCTAGGTGACCCTGCTCTGGCAGGGGGGTTGAACTAGATGATCTCCAGCGGTCCCTTACAACCCCTGCCATTCTGTCATTCTGTGATCATGTCTTGATCTATTTAGTGACATAGTATCAGAAAATAACACAAAATCTACTGAGTCCTCCACACAGTAGCTTATTTTGAATTTGGAGGTGCCACGCTTCTAACTAGGCTTCAGGTTTTCTGAGATATGAAAAGAGAATTTGATTTATTAACTAATATTTCTCCAGCATGTCAAGCCTCTGACACCATACACACAAGTGAATGTTCAGACTTTCTTCTTTCAGGCTCCAGCCAGAGGGCAGCAGCGTACTGTGAAACTTTCCTCTGGCATCTCAAGCGCTCATGCTGTGCTGAAAAACGCCACATTAAAATATACCTATATATTTTATAAAAGTACTTACAATATTTTTTAAAAAAGGTAGTATGGTAGCTGAAAGCTAACGTATATCTTTGTCATTTGTTTGGTTAAGCTTAGCTAACTGTTGAATTTGCATAGCCTTTTCAGTAAAGGATCCACTGTAAGACCCAAAATATTATTTTAATTCTTGATAACACTGTGTAAATCTTTAGTAGAAGGTATATGTCTATGGGTGTGTGTGTCTCTATATCATCTTTATGTATTCTTTAACAACATCACAACAAAAGTACAAATCATTAAATGGCAGTTTTCACTATTTGTGACTTAGCATACACTGTCACTGTAAGTTCTTTCATACTTTCATCTGATTAAAATACTTTCAGAAGTCTGCTGGCTTCTAGGGGCTGCCATTTTACCTATACTGATTCCCTACCTTTCCAAATCACTTTTTCCTGTCTGCTGGAGGAAAATCATGAATACATATTGAATAAATGCACCCTAGACACACTTATTCCAACCACCTTTCAATTTCTGAGCAGACACCTAACTCTAAGCAGAATTTAAATTACTGGAATTTACCTACACATTCTAGATATTAGTCGGTACATGGGACAGACATTTTAAAGTGGTTGTGGCTTCGTATATGTACACGGCTTTGCTCTGCAAGTCTTCTTCCACAACTCACATTTTCCACATCTTTAATTTCTTCACAGAGTTGCAGTATTCAAGTCTTAACAATCCCTTTCCTCCAACACTTCATTTGCAAAATCTTCACGATTTTTTTAAACTAAAGACCTCAACTACGTTCAAAATTCTTCAAATGCTCGAAATAAAAATTGATCCTGCAAGGCTGTTGCGGAGCATTAATTTAACTACTCTGAAACTCTGCTGTTTTAGAGTATTTTAATATAATGTCTGTGGAAAACAGAAAAATGTGTTCCCAGGGTATGGCAGTAAAGGAAGCAAAGAGGAGAGGAACTACTTACAAGCAATTCCACTAACCATGTATGTTAGGCTTGAGCAGGGGGAGAAAGATGTGAAGAGGGCTGAGCAGGTGAGAGTGCTTTGTGCAAGCTCTAATTCAACACCTGAGAAAAACTGAGAAAGGCAGTGGGCAGAAGACCAGCTCCTAGATGAAGAATGATTGGTTGAAGGTGAGAAACCACTTGGATGAGTTTGCAACTACAGAGCAACTTTCTTTGATTGAAGGTATACAACAACAATTGTTCCATTTAATCTGTAAATTAAGAGTGTTTTTTGATTTCTTTTCTGACACTAAGCTCTCATCATAACGACATCCTCAAATAGTGCTTTCTGCTATCTCACAGTAGATATGACATTCCTTCCTGGTAAATGTTATGTCCTTAGTTTTTCCAGTCTATTTTTTTTTGCTTTGTTTGGCTTATAAGGCTACACTATACCTGTAGCCTGAGATGTATACAGTATACCTGAGATGGAACCTGTCACCCCCTACAGAATTGCAGTTAATACATGAAATTGTTTTGTGCCTCTTCCATAGGCACCCTACGTGGTCTTTCTGTGGAATATTAAGTTGAATTCAAAGCTATTGGGCACAGGCTCACCCCACCAAATTTTAGGCACTTGTACACCTCAGTTAGGATCTTAGTTCCCATAGGAACCCTGGCTGCTCAGTGGCAAGAGGTATCTTCAGAGGGCAGCTAAATTTTATATTCTTTTCTATGTTGTATTGTTTAAGTTCTGTTGCAGTGGCTTTAAAGTTAAGGCTAAGGACAACTTTACTGAAACCTGCTTTCTTTGGCATCCTTCAACAGAGTACCGGGTCTGGCTGGGACGGACTTAATTTTCTTCATAGCAGGTCATATGGTGTTGTGTTTTGGATTTGTAGCTAAAATAGTGTTAGTAACACACCGATGTCTTAGCTACTGCTGAACAGTGCTTACACAGCATCAAGGTTTTCTCCGTTTCTCATACTGCCTTGCCAGAGAGTAGGCTGGAGTGGACGAGAAGTTGGGAGGGGACAGAGTTGGGACAGCTGCCCCAACTGACCAAAGGGATATCGTGTACAATATGATGTTGTACTCAGCAATAAATCTGGGAGGTAGTCTTTCCAAAGTATCCATTTCTTGGAGACTGGCTGTGCATTGATCTGTTTGCGGAAGGTGGTGAGTGATTGCTTTTACATCACTTGGGGTTTTTTTTTTAGCTCTTTCCTTCGCTTGCGGAATTGTCTTTATCTTGACTCATGGGTTTTTCTCCATGTTTGCTCTTCCAGTTCTCTCCCCCATACTGACAGAAGTGTGGGTGAGTGAGCGACTGGGTGGGTGCTTAGCTGCTGGCCACAGTCAACCCACCACAAACAGTTATTTGAAGACCTGTGGCCCCGGCCCAAGACGACCCCAGCTGAAACACAGTGCATTAGCTAAAAATCATGGAGTTTTTGGAGGGGGAATAATCATGTGTAGCATCAGTAATACTAGGATTTTTGTGGAAAAGGTAGAAATGTCTGAGGGTTTTGAAAACTGGGAGATATGAGGCACACGTGGTATACTGTCTACGCCTGGCCATTAGATATCTTGGAGAAAATGATCTTTTCTGTATGACATTTTATTAGTGATTGGCTTAGCAGCAAATGTGTTTTATTTCAGATTCTGTGCTCTGGAGGCTGGTTTTTATATTTAGATATTTCATTGGTTGCAGATATTCTTTGCCACATGGCAGCATCAATGCTATCAGTTAAAGTCCAGCCTATTCTCCAGCAGGACTCAGTGAGCGCATGATTAGACAGTAACAACAGAGCTGCACAGTGAAATCTTCTGTGCCCCCTAGTAAATCAGAGTGTTTCACATGGAAGTTACGGTTACAGCTGCATGATACTGGAAGTAAGAAAAGAGTCACAATGAAGCTACACCATAAGGTTCTGTATATTGTACAGCAAATCAATATAAATTTACAACAGAATTACATGCTAAGCTTCTTTGTATTAGACGCTAAATCATGGAGATTCACAACAGGGTCCAACTTTAAGCTCCCATGTAATGCAAGATAAATCACTAAATTACAGCAAGGCCCATGAAGCATCTTGCTTTATTTGGGCTATTATTATTGCTGTAGTGATATGGGGGCGTCTGTCATTGACAGGTAAAGTTAAAGAAAAGGGCAAATCACTTTGACTTTGAAGATATACACTGATTGAAATTTGTTTTTCCTTTGGGATGCTCACAATGTTGCTTGGAAACATGGTAGCTTTGCAACACACAGGAACATATTAACAAAAGAGTTTTAAACAAAGGACAGTAAGGTGGTCTCTTTATTATAGGTATTCTGCATATTGCTCCATCACTGCTGACCTGTTGACCTCGCTTGACAGTGAGGATGAACTAATCCTGGGGCTCTGTAGGTTGCCTTAGCAGCATATGCATTCATAAAGTAAAAAGTTGAAACTAACTTTCAGTTCTCTTTTGGGGATACTTTGCCATTCAGTGAAGACTTCAATAGAATCATAGGATACTGGGTTGGAAGGGACCTCAAGGATCATCTGGTACAAACTTTCTTGGCAAAAGTACAGTCTAGAGAAGATGGCCCAATGCCCTGTCCAGCCAAATCTTATCTGTCCAACGTTGGGGAATCCACCACATCCCTGGGGAGATTATTCCAATGGCTGATTGTTCCCATTTTGAAAAATTTTCCTCTCATGTGCAATCGGAATCTTACCAGGAGTAAAAAAGTAGCCATTACCCCTCGTCTTTTCCACGTGACTCCTTGTAAAAAGGGAGTCTCCATCTTCTTTGTAGCCACCCTTTAAATACTGGAACATGGTGATAAGGTCTTCCCTAAGCCTTTCTCAAGGCTGAACAAACGTAGTTCTCTCAGCCTTTCCTCATATGGCAGCCTTCCCAGTCCTTTGATCATCTTTGTGGCCCTTCTCTGGACCCTCTCCAGCCTGTCCACACCTTTTTTGTATAGCTGGGACCAAAACTGAACACAATATTCCAGGTGTGGCCTGACAAGCGCTGAGCAGAGTGGGATAATGACTTCTTTATCTCTGCTGGTGAAGCCCTTGTTGATGCGACCCAGCAACCTGTTGGCTTTCCTTGCCACCGTAGCACACCATTTGCTCATATTGAGTTTGTTGTCCACCAGGTCCCCCAGGTCCTTTTCCACAGTCTTCCCCAGCCGTGTAGATCCCAGTCTATGCTGCACTTCTGGATTATATTTTCCCAGGTGCAAGACCTTATGCTTGTCCTTGTTGAACTTCATGAGGTTCTTGTTAGCCCACTCTTCCAGCCTATCCAGACCTTCCTGCAGGGTGTCTCTCCCTTCCGAAGTGTCCACTTCTCCACTCAGTTTGGTATCATGAGCAAACTTCCTCAGGGTACACTTGATCCCATTATCCAGATCACTTACCAAGATACTAAACAATGAGTAACTAGACACTGGCAAAACGCTATTTGCAAGAAACTCTGTGAAAACATCAGTTTAAAACTTATTTTAGTTTTGAAAAGTAACTTCAGATCATAGTCACTAAAATTTCCTTTTCGTAACATTTTCATTGAAAACTTAGGGGAGTACTCTTAAGGGTATATGCTTACAGAAATGCTTGCACTGTAAGTCTGTAAGCACAGTAAGTGTGCTGATGATTGGAAGGGGAAAGAGAATATTCATGCAGAAGAGCACACATCAATAAAACTAGCAGAATAAGAAGGAAAAGCTGATGGGAAAGCAAAAGGAAATGAAGACAGATCATACAGCTTCTTCAGGCAAAAGGGTTCATCCTTCATCCAGCTGAACACCTGTGTGCAACCAACTAACAAAGAAGTGGGTGGGAAGGATGCATCTAGAGACTGTTTCTACATGGACATTATTTTGGAGATGGCTTTGGGAAGTTTAGTATGTTGATGGACCTCCCCCAATCAGACCATGGTTTTGACCTTGAAGTACACTTCACCAACAGTGTCAAAGGATGTCATTGACCGGAAGCATCAAATACTGGTTACAGAAGCCACATAGAGAACAATGGTTACCTGGCTTCTCTGAAGTTCCTGTAAGTGTAAACAACAAATTAATCTTTCATTTTAAAAAAGGTTTGACTCTAAGCCCTGGAAGAGTCACTGTGTGCTATAGGACTGGCGTGTGATCTATACTAACTCAACGAAGAGCCAATAAAGGCAGGAACTACAATGGCATCCTACAGATAGCAGTTATCCATCTGCCCAGCTGCTGCTTCAGCTGAATTCTGCTGGATCTGAGAAGAACCAAAGCTTCCCGCTGCATCCCGTGGGTGTTGCCTTGCAGCTGCTTTCATCCCTTTGCCTCTGTGCTTGACTCCAGGAATGAAAGTGTAACTTGTCACTTGGATCAGGGCCCAGCCAAAGTCACTTGCAGTATGAACTGATCTCTACATTGTGTAGTTTATTTCTTTCTTATTTAGAAAGAAAAGGGGTTAATGTATTTTAAAATCTAGAGTCCACACAGGCCATTTCTTGGAGCCTACAGGTAGCCTTCGTTATGCCAAGCCAGTTTTGGATGCCAGTAACATCTCTGCATTGTCATTTTTCTTGTTGTACCACTCAAATCAAATGCTCAGCGTCAATTTCAGAAGCAGCTGTGTGGAATGACCAGGGAAATGCCAATGTCATCTTGCATCATTTTCATTAAGCCTTGAGATGCCACAAAGTATCAGTGGGTTGGGTTTGCGGATCTGGGTTACCTGCCCCGAGGGAAGTATATATTTGGAAAGTCCGCACTACCCAACTTGCTGCTGTAACGAACAGAAATGGATGTTGCCACCATCTGCTTCTCTTGATAGCAGGGGAACAGATTTTTCTGTTCCCTGCTCATACTGGTTGTACGAGATATGCTGTCTGATATGTGCATCTTCAAAAATGGCAGCATGCAAAGCAAAATCTGTTTTGTTTTGTTGAAACCTGTTGAATCATCATGCAACATCTGCCTGTTTTAACTGCTGTTTGAAGCCACAGATCTTGTGAAAAGACAGAGGTCAAGTATTGTTCTGACAGCAGAGGGTGCTGTGTCTCTCTGGGTGCACTGTGTGAGCTGGAAACAGGTTACTTTGTAAAATCATGAAGTTGTGGAAATTACATTGAAAGAGGTCTGGAAACCTTGGCTTGTGTGTTGCAGGACTGGGGATGGGGACTGTGGTGGCAGACTCATGGCAGAAGTTTATTTAACCTGTATCTAAAAACTTCTCAGAACAAAGGTAACCGCAACGGCAAACCCTTCTAAGACTTTTCTGTGCCTCCACATGTCCTTGGTGTGGCACTTCCTGAGGCCAATCAACTACTAGACACAAATTAGTTTCTGTAAACACCAGCACCTATATGTCATGTGATAAAAGCTCATCTACACACCCAGAGAGGAACACAGAAAGGCAATGGCACATGGAGGGGAGCCCAAATAATACCTTGCTCTTGGGGCTCCCAGGCCCATCCTAGGAGCCATCAGCCCACCACAGGCCCATCTCCACAATCCCAGAGGAGCACAGAGCCCAAAGGCAGGTGGGAACCAAAATTAAGGGTTCAGAGGAGGGGACGCCCTTTCTGGGCTCCTCTCAGATGTGTCCCAGGAGTCCTTATGGGGTGTACATGTGTGCTCTGTGTGTGTGTGTGCCTGTTGGGTATATGTGCTCAGCCTTGCTAGTGGTTGGATGTGTGGCATGGAATTCCGGCAGCCTCACCTCTCTTGGGCTGCTGAATCCAGAGCAGTGTAGTTTCCCCATACATCATACACATAATTTCTTTTAAAAATGAGGTTATACAGATACTTCTTACAGAGCCACATAAAGGTTAAACGCCCAGGCTAAACTCAGAACAAACTAAAGAGAAGGAAAGTCCATACAGTTTGCTTCTGTCATATCATATTTTATTATAAAGACAAGAAGTACTTAAATAATCAAAATTAAATTTGACCAGGAACCTCCAAACAGCACACATCCAAGTAGGCAGTCAAACGTTCTCACTATCTAAATTTTGTCTCATTCAGTAGATGACTATCCCAGCAGTTCTGTGCAACCTGCCACCGTGTGATCATGCTTCTCCAGCAATTTTCAGTGTACAGAGTACAATTTCTGAAGCAAAGTGCTTCCCAAAAGCTCCCAGGAGGTTTATTTCTTCGGTGTGAGATCTAATGGAATAGATGATAGAGTCTGGTATTTCGCTGTTTTTAGTGGCCTGATTTCAGAGACTAAGGGAGAAGATTCACACATTTGATGGCATTCACACTTGTATCCAGCTTAGTTGATCTGGTGCCTACAAATTTATCTCCAAGAATCTTGAAAAGAGAAGAGGTTTTTATTTTAAAGATCCTTAGGTAATAGAAAATATTAATCTGAGGTATAACTTTGCAGTGTCTCTTGCTGACTTGCAAAATTTCAAGTACTACTGATATCTATATAGCTTTTCTTCAGTAAGGCCAAATTATTCAAGTGAGCCTGTTTGGAACAGGACCATAAAAATATTTTTTTTTTCCCACAGCAATGTTACAAGTGGAGATGGGAACATGAAGAAATGGATAATTAAGCAGCATAGTACCAAGCCTAAAACAATAATAAAATGTAATTGCCACCTACTAAGAAGGAAAAGAATTTCAGGATTGTTTTTATTCTCATTGATTTCCTTCTGTTTTGCTGGATCCTGGTCTTGGAAAGAAGAAAAATAAAAATAGTGTTTTCTTAGTCTTTTGTCTGTGGATCACTATGTCTTAGGCATTTTTTCCCATGCAAGAATATAACTTTTTAATATTTATGTATTCTCTTATACCAATCAAAATCAGAGCTATTAATTATCATAATTATAATTAATTATACTGTTAAAAGTTATGTAAAATTAAGAGGTTTTTAAGTATCATCTTTTCATCATATTTGCTTGTCATTTCTTCTTTTAAGAGCTGTTCTGCCAACTGAGTGCATAATAACTGACTAGATTTTTTAGTCTTTGTTCAGGATTTTGGGTGAGCTACTGCCTAGCCATTGTTTTCTACAGCATGCAGGAAGAGATATCTTATAGTTCTGTCTGACACACATGCTGTTTTTTTAAAAAAAACCCCACATTTCTTTTACCTGTTATAGTGTAGATACCAACTATGTGTATTTAGTTCTAAGAACAGCCTGAATGGACACTATGATTAAGAATTTTGTTATGGATACTTCAGAAAAAAAAGTAAGATTCCTACAGAAAGCAAATCTAACCTCCAGTGAGAGATGCAGAATCTTACCTATTTTAGTGCAATGACCCCAAATGATCGTATCATTCAGTTCCTTGATTTCTTTTAACCTGTTTAAACTCTAGGCCGTTGTCTTGTAAGACTTTACATTTTTAAATATAGAGGTGAAAAAACACAACCCTTCTGCTTTTTCAAAATCAATATATCATTTTGCTGAGTAAATGAAATCAACTATTAGCTTTAAGAGATTTATTCTAGCTCATCTGATTCTTTAAACGTGATTCCTGACATAGTAGGCTATGATCTCAGCTTATTGCATATCAGACTTACATATAGAGTACATTACATTTTCCCCATTAAAATGTGAGTGAATATGAGTTATAACTCTCATATATGTTTGTGATAACAAGAATTAACAGGACATGAGTCCTTTTCCCCTGATCATCCAGAAGGTTCAAACGTGCTTTGTTCCCTTTCTGGCAGAGGAGGCCCAGGTTTCCATCCCACAGAAACTGAGGTGAAGCAGGATGAGAGGAAGCCAGTGTACCTCAATATACGTCCCCAAAAAGGATAACACAAGATGTGGCCTAGGCACAGGTGGCTGGAAGATCTCTTGCAATTGCCAGTTTAGACCTAGCCCTGAAGACCCTGTCTATGCCTGGCGCATGTTGCTAGCTGCTCCTTCACTGGTGTAACCATCTGTCTTAGAGAGAGGGTGGAATCAGATGTGCTATTTTTTCCGTATAAATTGCAACTCAGAACTGTGCCAATACAATATATCACCTTCCACATGTATATCGAGCCTTAAAGAAAGAACCTCTTTCCTCCCCCTGCCTTCCCCCCACCCCACCTCCCACACACACTCAGTGCTGTTCCATGCAAGGACTTCATTCCCTACCATGTGCTTGTTCCCCGCCACCAGCATATTTTAGAGACAGGGACCCTGTCTGATTTCCCTTTGTCAGGGTGTTCTTGCTGATTCCTTGTTCCTGCCCTCTTGGGTTGGCCTGGGCTCCCATGGCGAATTGCATCTTCCCCAGCTGCGGTCTGACGAGGTGAGAGAAAAAGGGCTTATATCTTCTGCTATACCTTAGATATATGGCCACTGTCTAAAGCCTACATATTGCCTCCCTGACTGCAGCACTCCTGAGCATGTAACTTATTTCAGCTTTTGCCTAGGCACTTTATACTGCTCTGCATGACTCATTATTTGTATTGTGGGGCTGCCGACAGCAGTAGTCTGCAAATCAGGAATTACAACTGGAAGCAGAGCGATAGTAGGAGATATAAGGGAGTGTTATAAGAAATGCAGTTGTTTTTTTACTGTATTTGCAGTTGCGTGTCTGGAGGCAAGGAAGAAGAGAAGCTGCAATCATAAACAATTTGGGAATGAAGCCTGTGGTCTCTAGTAATGACCAAGTCCTAATAGGCAAGGTACAATAGAAACAGCACTTGGAGACAGAAATATATGGCTTACAACCTATGTAGCTATTTATATAATTTAAAAAGGCGGGGGTGAAATGGTATCCCTTCACCAATATAATGAATAGTCATATAAAGGTCTGAGAAATAAATGTCAAAAGTATTTCGGCCAAAGACCAGAAGCATTTCACTTCTCTGGGAGTTTCCTAGTGCATGTTTTCACAAAGGTGAAGATAAAATTTGTCTAGATGGACACATTGCGGTCTGAGCCTCCATTCGGGAGGCTGATATGTTGCAAACTGTTAAGTAGCAGTGATTCAGTAAATCAAATAAATGTCTAATCAGCACCTATGCATTAGGCACAGACGCTTTATGTTGTCAGCCAAAGGGTTCAGGATTTGTAGAGGCTTTTACACTCTCTTTTTTTTCCTATCAAGAAGAAACAATCTGATGGGTTCATTCCTCAGTTTCAAAGGGTCCTCAGGGTACAGCCGCAACTACGCTAGTTACAATTCAATTAAATGGGCAGTCTATGCAGAATAAATTACTGTTATCTACTTAGATTTAGAGTTTTCACATTAGCTGTAAAACCTCACCAAAGGATAAAAAAGAGCTAGGAATTTTGAAATTTTTCATCAAAGTTGGTTTCTAATGTTTCCAGTTTTACAAGCCTTCCCCATGTTGTAGAGTTTTGACTGTAAAATCATTGAATTGCAAAACTGTGATAATATTCCTATTTTCATTTTAGCTTTTAATATTAATTAGTCGCTCATATAATCTCAAATGTGTGAATATGTATATATTATTTGGCTTAGGAAGCAAGATAAATCAACAAGATCTGAATAGATGTACAATATTAGCAGGATGGTTCAATATTAGTATTATTTATTAACAATATTACCACATTTTAGAATTAATGTGATTGCTATGGATAGCTGTCTTGCACCAAACAGAACAGGGATGTTCCCATCCCCAGCATAATGGCATCTTCATTGTAGTCAATTTTTTTCTGAGCATAACCCCTCAAGATACAACTGTGCTCTCACCAGTCTTCCTCTAACATTCTCTTCAGCTTTAGGCAAAAACAATAATTGATGGTAAGACTTGAGTGGGGTACAGCTAAGTACTAAACCAGCTGCCTCTTCTCATCTCTGACAGTTACTTGCTCTCTGGTCTTCAGCAGTTCCTCAGATTGATCATAGGTAAAAATACTTGTTATGAAACTTATGATGCATATGTGTGCTGTTTCAAAATAGATTAATTTAATTCAAATCTGTGGTTCCATGGGACTCTCGATCTTTGGTCTGAACAAATGTCTGCTAAAGGTAATTTAGGACATTAATGGTTCCTCCACATTAATGTTCCTCTACATTATCTCTACTGGAAAAACTTTCAAAGTGTCTATACTTCGAAAAATGCTAGAAAAAAAATGTTAAAAAATACTGATTTAAAGCTAGGTCCATGCTAGAATATTTTTATGATATGGTGATACTAGTTACAGACATTAGTGTTGTAGCTGTAAAGGTATGAAGTCTGGAAGGAGAAAGAATATCTTTGTTAGATAAACTTCTACACTAAAAATACTGATGCATTTTTGTAGATAAAACTTGCCTATTTTTTGTAAGCTAAGTCAGTTGGTCAAAAAAAATTACAGTATCATCTAAAAAAATCACAATACTTAGAAGTACAGTTTTCCATAATATTTGTAGTTGTAAATCTTAATGTAAACACAACTATGTAGGGGGGGAAAAAACATTTTTGCTCGTGAATTGCAGTTTGTTGGTGTAAAGCTGGATATGTTACACTGCTAAAAGATGTACCTAACTTAGAAACGTCTCTTGTTACAGCTGTACAATAAATCTTTTTCTAATATCGGCTAAGCCTATGATCTTTCATTTCCTTCACTTCTCTCTTCCTTTCCTGGGATTGTCCTGGTTTATTTAGATTTGAGTCATTCTCATTGCAGTTACTCTTCCAAGAATTTTACGGCACCAGTCCTTTGCTGAAATCGCAATGCATCAAGGATTTGATGGCTTCTCAAACTTTTTCTAGATTGAAAACCTTTCTGTGGGAAAGTTAAAGAAAGTTAGTTAAAATGTTTCAACAGATCAATGCTGTGGCAGTGCACGAAGTTTCAACTATAGAGGGATTTACAGATCAAAACAAAAAGCCAACACTGTGCAGAGTTAAACAAGAGTCCTCGGAAGAGAAAGACTTTTTCCTCACTCCAGTAAACAAATTGGCAGCTACATTCAGCACAAGTATAAATTTCTTGCAGGCCTTCAAAAACAGCTCATGTGGCAAACTTCTCATTAGTTCATTTGGGAGATCCCAAATATGCATAAACTTGTGCAGTGCATGACAATAACAAAGAAATGGTACAACAACTCTAACAATACTCTAACTCCCACATACTGTAGTCTGACAAATATGTTGTCAAGTGAGTGAACATACTTGCTTAGGAGGGTATAGAGGGATGTCACATGAAATCTCATTGAATTCCTCTTGCTTTTGTGAGGGGACGTGACAACTACTTTCAAATGCTTTCATAAATTTAATGAGAAAGGTGTTTTTTCTCCTGCAGGGCATTAAAGGATCCCTTACCTTCACCAAAGTCTTCCCCCCTCACCCCATGCCACCCTTTTGGCCATACCTTGGGTCCACAGTGATGGCTGTGCTGCGCTGCCCAACTTTGCTCTGCTCCGGACTTGGTAACCCATAGGCAGGTCTTCCTCCTTGCACAAGGTTTTGCAGGAATAGGGGGAAGCCTGGGCTGGATTTACAGGCAAGGTTCAAGAGGGAACGCAGTTAGCAGCTAATAGACACATCTAAATATTTTCTTCTCCTATTGTCTTTTATTTTGTCTATGTAGGTACAATATATCAAAATTATGAGAAAGTATGCCCTATTACATTGCCTTAAGAAAAGTAAAAGAAATAATTGTTATTTATTATATTTGTATTATTGGCATAGTCATGATGTGCAAGACTGTATGGGGGAGGTAGGCAATATCTTTGTAAACAAGATTCATAAGCATATATGGGTATTGCAAGAAAAGAAAGGAAAAAAGAAGAAAATACAAGGTGAAGATTTAGTTTGGTCCACAACATAAGCAAGTCTGGTTTAGTTCCAGAGAAGAACATGCATGACTAAAAAAAATGTCCTGTTTTTGTCCAATAATATCAGTTGCTAATTAAAATACAATTTCTCTCTACAAACCCACCTCACTATGTTTTGTTAAGCTCTATCTTTTGCACAGGGCAAGAAGAGGAAAACAGAAGCATTCTAAAATAATACAGCCAATTGTGTTATTGCTTGAATCCATTTATAGACAGTATAACTACATTCAAAGTGAAAAGAGATGGTCGTTATATTACGTTCAAATATGTAAGCAAAAGCTCTAAGCAGCTCTTGCACAGAAAGCAGTCTGCTCCTTTCCATCCACTAGATAGAGCTAGGGGACTTCATGCATCAGTGCAAAGTTCTTGGCGTGGCGCACGCGTTTCTTCTGCCAGGAGACCTGGTGCTCTGCTGTACTAGTCTGGAAATACAAACAAACACTCTTTCAGAACTGGGTAGGTTTCTGTGTTTGAAAGCTCTTTTATATTGTAAGTTGAGTCTCATGTTGGGGACAGTGAAATAAAAAACAGTATTTTCCTTCTTTTATCCTTTTTAATTTTTATATTTGTAGGATATCGCCCTGAATCCTCTTATTATGCATTTATTCATATTTTTTCATATTGATAGGGATATTTCAGCTTCAAATCTTACATCAGACATACCTTTTTGCCTTACCTGACAAAACGACTAGGAAAACAGGTAATTTAACCATTGAAAAACATACCTTTTGAAATTTAATATCTCTCATTATTAGAGTTTATTGCCTTGACAATGACATAATATTTTACAAGAACGTGAAACTGAACATTATGTTCTGAGATTTTGTATTTTTGTAAAATCTGAATTTTGGACCTTACAACAGGATTCTTTTTTTTTCCCCTTGTTGTCGGTTTTCTTGCTTTCCTTAAGGAAGAATACCATAAGATTGAATTGGGATCAAACTAATAAAGTCCCATAGATATGAATCCAAAAAGTAGAGCTTTTCTAATGATGCAACTGAGCTAGGGAAATAGATTTTTATTGATTTTTTTTATACTGTCTTATGAGGTTTTTTGAAAAAAATACCATTTGCCATTACATTTTATTGAATTAAATAGAAGGCTTCAAACAGCTCTGTTTTGAAATTGTAATTGTCTCTTACATCCGACAGTGCTTTCCCTAAAGTTACTACACTTGCAAAGGAACAGGCTGGCACGATATACTTGCCATTAAGCGCTCGATCTCTCTGAGGGAGGGCTGAGCCTGCAGGAGGCAGATGGAGGTGAGGCTGTGTCTGCAGCCAGCTGGCCCGCTCTTCCGCTCGCTCTTACAAAGCTTGCAACGAGGCCATGAGAGCAACTAGGGACAGACAGAACAAAATGTAGGAATTTGAGGGAAAATGGTCAGTGAAAGGCTTGGGAAAATTGAATATTCCCGTTTTCCTATATTTGTTTCTTTTCCGCCCCTCTTTTGAATTTGTTGCTTTTATTTTGTAGAAGAACTACATTCAGATCCGGAGTGGGGGAGGATGGAAAGGGTCGGCACGAGAAGGCAAGAGGGCTCGTGCTGTGGGTGAAAAGAGGGTGAAAAAAGGAATAGATGAGAAACTTTCCCCCTGAGAAACAATGCAGAGTGATTAAGGAATCCAGGTTCGCTCTGCAGAACCCCATCATCCTACCTTTAATATTTTTCTCTTCTCCAACTTCTGAACTGGTTAGCTCTGGTTATCCTGCTTGCTCTAGGGATGATGCTTCGGTAAACAAGCTTGACAGGCTTTAAAGCGAGAGTTACAGCACACAGAGTGTAAAATGTTGAGGAAGACAAAAGCAGATTCTAAATTAGGATGGATTTCCATCTCTTTCCAATCTCTGCAGTAAGGAGGGGGAATTAACATTTCATGTTTCCCATGTTTCTGCACATTGTATGCTATTTATGATAATCACAAAAGAAAAGTTATGTGTGGTTGCTATGTACTAGGAGTATGGTCTCTTACTGACACAAGGAAAGAGCTTAATTCTGTTGTTCCATGAAAAGAAAGAGGTTTTCAAAATGTCTTCGAGTACAGTCTCACTCCTTGTATGTGATAAGCTGGGAGATAGAGTAAAGATAACAAGAAATGGCCACTCAAGTTTGTTATTCTCAGGTCAATGTTTCTCATATTTAAATATTTGCAAGAAACAGACTAATTTGTTTGTCAGAAAAGTTGAACCTCATGTATGTTTCTGTTCGTGGTGATATCACATTATACTTTCAACCCAGGGACTGCATACACCGTTTTATCAGTGACTTAATTCACTTAAATACACCTAAGAACCCCATGGCAGGAGTGGAACAAGTTGCAGTTCATGTTAGTGTTATACAAATGCTTTTTTTCTGTTCCTTCAGAGAGTTGTCCAGCGTAAAATTCCTTTGCAGCTGTCTTGGCAAAATCCTTTGCTTGAAAAAATCATGTGTACAAACACACACGCCCACACACATTATCATCTGACACATAACAGAAATTGCTTGAACCAAAAAGTATAGTATTTAGCATAGCACTAAGTACTTCAGTCGCTAACCTTTAGACTGGGCAGGTAGAACAGTGATTCAAGGTTTCAGCCTAAGGAAATTTACATTAGGTCTTTATCCTGCTAACGTACATCTTTCTCATAAGAGATGAGCAATGGTTTCCTGAGTAGATTTACTGATATAACACACTCTTCTAAGAGCCAATGTCTATTTATCTGGGCTCTGGGTTTCAATGATATTTCATCAATTACCTAACTGTAGACTGAATTACTACTGTCAAGATTAGTGACATTCATCCCTCTGCTCATTGGCTGAGATGGAGATGCTCCTCTTAGGGAATGAGTTCAGTATTTATTTGTATCTTTTCCATCCAGCTTCGTCACAGGCTTAGCCCAGAACCTGATGCTAGCAGTCCTAGCAAGCTTCAGTGAGCCTACTGAACACACAAACTCTTTCTGCTGGTCCAAATTTCTCCATATCTAGCCAGACATAAAAGACTTTGATCATTATTTTTGAATGAGAAAAGTGGTGCCAATGTTCTGTCAGGCTTACCATTACATAGACAAACTGGAAATTTGACTTTCACTAACTCTCTTTCATAAAAGTTCAAGTATGCTTTTAGATGTTTTTCCAATTTTCTGATTTGGGGATCAGTATAAAACCCCAGTGTATTAAACTGTGTAACTCGGAGGATTTTCTTGCCTATCTACGGAAGAAAGCAGCAGTGAAAATAGTATTAAATCAACATAAAGCATATTTTAATTTGAATATAGCATATTTTAATTTGAAAACAGCAAAGCTGTTTTCTTGAGCTGAGGAATATGTTTTCATCTCCTTGTCTCGTCTTCAGTTCTACCGTCCTTTAGATCTAAATTAATTTGGAATCCTCTTGAAAAAACTGAAGGGGAATCAATAGCTCCCAGAATTCATCTGGAGCAGTTTTGGGTAATTTATTGAACTAATTCTGCAGGGCATCAACTTCAGTGAAGTTCAGGCATGTGGCTGGACTATATCGGTCTTGGTTCTTCCTGTATGAAGTAGACATCAGCCATCTCATCTTACCTTAGATGTACACAGTGTGGGTGTCTACATCTAACCTAGTTGTCCTGGTTCCTAGACCTTCTCAATTTTGATGCATCTGACCTATTATAGACTTCAGGTCCAGGATTAGATGATTTGTACCCTAGAAATACTTATTTTCTCTCCATTCACTATAAAGAGGTCCCACAAGGTCTAGTTCAAATTCAGACATTTGCATTATAGGCATCTTCATACCACAGAATCACAGACTCACAGAATGGTAGGGGTTGGAAGGGACCAAGTAGGGGTTTAATCCTGCTCATCTAATCTACCTGTATATTTTATGTGGATGTGGTAAGAATAATGGCATTACCTTCAATTGCTGAAAACAATATATAAAAACTCTGCCAGTACTCTTTCGGCTCCAGCAAACTCTATTTAGCACTTGTTCATTACTGAATTACCCAGTGTGCATGTAAGATACCACAACTTTCCTTATAAAGTCAAATGTATTCAGAGTGGAGACCTGATCTTCGGATCAATAATGGCAATCCAAATAAAATGTGTGTTTCTTTTTAAATTATATGTGTCCTCTTAAATTATATTCTTCTGTGCATTGCTGGAAAAATGTCAGACAAGATATTAACAAGACAATAAAGCTCAAAATCACCCTATTTTCTAAATATGCAAGTTTTCAGCTGGGAAAGGCACTCCAGGGCACTTTTCTTCATTAGGCTATGACCAAGAAATTATCCTTAATATTTATAATGATTTGCAGCATCATACAACTGCTTGATTAATCTTCTGCAAAGAGTGCTTTGGTTTGCTTTTGGGTATCTTTTCTGTGGTAGTTCATGAAAGATAAATATGTATAGGCTTTTGCAGAAATTGAAAATATTAATGTGTAGAAACATGTCAGAAAAAGGTATTTTTATCTTCCACCATATTTTCTTTTAATTGTTTTTAATACTTTACACATTGATAAACACAGGTTGAGAGATCTGTATTTATGTTAAATGTCTAGAACATGAAATAAACTGCCAAAATGTGCTGTGGAATTGAACCTTTTTTTTTAACAAAAACTGATGAAGGTACGCAAATAAATATGCAATACGCAAGTTGCTGTTAGCACTTCCTTAATTAAAATCATGGTTTTCATAACATCACCGTAACATAGGTATTGAATTCCCTATTAAAATTATCACAATTTGTGCTCACCGTGTTTCAGCTCTGTTTTTGTATGCACTTGGGGAAAAAGTAGTCTGGTTACCTCTGTCCCTCCAGAATGCTTGAGTATGGCTCAATGAATCATTATAAATATGCAATATTTCACCCATTAAGTGTGAGTATAATGTTTCTCTCACAAGTATGAAAGATGCATTACAGGTTTGGAAGATTTTTTTTAAGGTGAGCGAGATGTACACTTCATAGAGATGACCTATTTTATTTGTTCTGTCAGGATTCATTGCAATTTTTTAATTTAAACAAGTGAACTTTCAGAGCTTGGCATTATGTTGTGCCTGGGTGAAGCAAAGATGAGGTAGGTAGATGATGCAGAGGGTGGGCTGAGGGCAATCTGTGTTAGGCTTTGTGCTTTCCAAGTTTTCGAACATCATTGTCATAAAATGGACAGTAAATTAACTGTCCACATTTATTAAGACAAAGTGTTTTGAAAATGACATCTTCCAAAGGTGCAATGTTCTGCTCCTGAATATGTGAATAGAGACCAGCACAGGACTGTGGAATTCAGATGAAAATCCTTCCATGGCCTGTGCAGAAGAGCAAAGTACAACTTATTCTTTTAACATTCTTTGAAAATATTTGTTCTTTTCACTTTCCCTATGTTTTTTGTTTCAAGAAGTTGCAAAGTGAGACGTGATCTGTACTGTGCTGTGGGTGAGCCAACAATAGCCAGCGCTATGAATAATGAATCAAAAGCCTTAGAAGAACTCACTTTAGTGGCTGGCTTGGGTGCAAACAGAACAGAGAACTGTAGGATTCAGGAAGATTAATGTCAGGTTTTTCTTCTGAACAACACTATTTCTCATTCAATGCATATATTTTATACCTTCTGTTCCTGAGTGACTCTAGGACACCAGTTTCCAAATACATACTTTACAGAGTAGCAAGGTGTATTACACACCAATGTAGCAATATGTAATATTAATATTAAAATAGCATTTGCTTTGTAATTAATTTTTGTTCTACTAAAATTATGCTAATACATATATTTTTTGTAATTATTTCTTTCCTGGTGTATGTTTCTTTTACTTGCTACATTGCTAATTCCAGGAAGGAATGGGATTTCTTGACTTTTGTATAGCTTGTGGTTTTTTCAAACATTTTCCTACTTGCTGGTCACTAAGGGCTTTGTGCTAGAATTACAGATAACTTCAAATATTTTGCATACATATGGTAGTGTTTAGTATATATGAATTTCCTTCCTTTCCTTTTCCTTTTTTGTAACCATTTCTGTGTGGGTCTTATAAGCAGTTTAAAAGTTTCAGAGAAGAAATATATACATTTGATTTAAATATTTGATTAATTCATTAAATTAAAAGAAGAGATTAAATCATTTAAAATTATATAGCACTATTTCTATTGATATGGAAATATAATCAGTGAAAGGATAATCAAAATGATAATTGGTTTTGATTAAGCCATACTTCCCGCTGGCTTTGAAAAAAGGCCCTTCCACAATTCTTTTCTGATATCGATGTGCACAACTGGATTTGAGAAAGTTAAGAAAAGATTTGTTTGAAAAGTGCTTCTAAAACTCTCATTTGCAAAATGTTTGTTGAACATCCTGGTGATATCCCAATGTGATATTTTTATTTGATGGAACAGTAAAGTCAGGATGCATTATGAGCATTATATATTTCATGAGTTCCAGTTAGATTTTCTGGCATGATTCTATCTTTTTATCTTACTTGTCTTTACCCTAAACTGTCTCTTAATGCTTTTGGTAGGTGAGCTGGGAAGAGAGGAGAAGAGATTAGTGCTGTTATGTCTACCTGTGACAGGCTAATTATTTTAATCAGTATCTAAACAAACCGCAGAAATGATAATAACGTGTTCCAGGTACAGGCAGGTTCTTGTAAAACATTAGAGTTTAGGGAGAGATAAAACCCCAGGAGACTGAAGAAACTGAATATAGTTGCTATGTATTGAAAAATCTCTGCAGTTGAAAAATTCTGTAAGAACTTGAAGGAATTCAGAGAGAAATGTAGCTTACTGAAGAAAGAGAAACACATTCTTAACTACAGAACCTGTAGGGAAGAAGACTAGTAGCATGAGAGAGACCTCTCTGTAATTTGGAGGAGGAAACTGGAGGATTCCTTGTTGGTCTCGAGTTTAAAAATAATACTTGAGAACTTTGTGATGTGTTTCCTGTTGCTAGTTAACACTGAAAGCTGGATTAAAACTCTCCTCATAGGAGTACTGGGGACAAGAGATGTAACAAATTTCTTGATAAATTTGAGCTTGATAAACTCTGCATGTGATTATGTAGCATAGTGGTCTGCAAAGGCAAGGAACTGAATCAGAGAATTAAGGAGATCTTTTTCCATCTTATATAAGGAGATGCACATGTCAATGACACTAGAAAAATAAAAAATATAAAATTTTAACCTGTTGCAAAGTTTCTTTCTTAACAAGGTCAGTCCTTATCTAGGCTGTGTTGGAATCCTCTTCAACAACTGACTCTGCCTTCCCAGACCTAATTCTATATTGCACACACTATTCTCTTATGCAGAACATGACAGAGCATAACACAATTATCAGAATTGTCCATATTATTTATCACACCATCACAAGAGCTATGTGATATGGACGATGTGATAGCCTACATAGTTCAGGAAAGAGCGGATTTAAAGAGCCAAGTTGGTTCTAGTTGGTCTCAAGAAGGGATTTCCCAATGGGTTTTGCTCAGCCTGCTCTGCATGGTGTGCGCTTCTGCCAGCATCACTTGCGTGGCTTTGCAGTCAGCTAACTCAGACAGTTCATTCTGCTAAGAACTAATGCAGAAAAAAAATATTTTTCAGTAGGAAGGGTAGAATGTAGCCACGTGCCTGATCGCATAAGCACTTGTGCTGACACAAGAAAAAGATTGGGAACTTTTGGCCAAGAGCAAAATGAGATTCAGTTGGCTTAAACCAGCTTAAGCTTTCTGCAGAGCAGCCAATCAACCTTAAAGGGACAACTTTTATAGTCACAGTACGTAATTATTATTCTGATGCTTTATTTTCATGTTTCTCTTGCTACGAAGGTGCTGAATCAGATTGTGACATTTTTGTATTGAATTTACAAGACAGCCTGCCAATATGCTACAGAGGATATTGCCCATAATGCTAATAAAAATGGGAGTTATTCAGATTTCTTTCAATGGGAGCTACGTTTGGATTCATCGACAGTTGTGATGCATTTAAATAATAAGAATAAAATTGGCCTTGAAATGTCATTTCCTCTTTTTACTTTTTTTCCACTTTAGTCTGGCTACAAATCTCAGATGGAGGGCTAGAAAGGGCAAACTATGAATATATCTCATATGTATGAATATGTTAACAATTCCACAATTCTTACTCTATAGGATATATTATTTTAGAATTCAGATGTCAAAATCCAACAAAACTGGTTATTTAGCTCAGCCATTAGCCAGAAGTATTAAAATTGAATGCAGAAACCCCTTTACAGAAGATTTTTTTGGTCCAGTTGTGCATTTTCCAGTTTGAATTTTTAAGTTAAAGTACAATCCCAAACCTTTTTTTATCTGAATGTAACCGGAATGCCAAAAATTCTGATCTTGGTTTATCACTAATTAGTTAATTATAATATTTTAGATTGTAAGGAAGGATGGCATTTATAACAGAAATTTTCAGCACATCAGGCAATGAATAGGTCTTTAATCTAGGGATGAAAAGCAACAGAACTGAACTGGCAAGAAAAAAAGCCTTGATTACAGATACTTTTTTTTTCCTATAATTGACTGTCAAAACCAAATTGTGTCCAAAATAAAAGCAAATACTTTTATGAATTATTTGGGAGAAAGGCTGTATGTTAATGCTTAAAAATATTCTCAAGTTGAATATTACTTTTGCATTTAGTAAAGATCAACCTTATGAAATTAAATGACTTCTAAATTCAAATCCCTTTTATTCCTATATTCATGTAGAATACTCTGGCTTGCAATTATCAACAAATACTTAGAGAAGAAGCAAAACTAATTCATGTTTGTTTCTGGTCTCTTTAGACTTAAAATATTACCTGGGTTGCAGAGACAGTCTCATTTCTGTTTTCATTTTCTTGTATAACAAGGTAATCACAGAAAATGTTTTGTTCTTCCTTCAAGCATTCCTCTTAAAGCCTACTGTGAAATATAAAGATGTTTTGAGAGACAGGGTCTAATTATCTATTAACTCCCTAATTGCCCCACAATCTCTATTTAGGATCTGGGATGTCAGTAGGGATCTCTCTATTTCTGTGTTTGGGAAATTTTGTCTGTTCACATGAAACTTTGTTCTATTAGGAATGACTCGGGGCAAAAGTTTTCCACATAATTTTTGATCTTTTTTAGTATTGCATTTTCTAAAATTCAGTTATCTTTCTTGGCTTTTTGATTCTTCTGCCTGATAAATATTCCAACAGTTTTTCATATACATTTGATTTCTGAGTGAGAAACGTGGTTCAGATTTTCTTTCTACCTGATGTCTCTGTTGGGCTGACTCTGTGCCCTGCTGTAGGAGGGGTTTGTCCCTAGAGTGAACTGACGATTTTGCTGTAATACCCTCCTTTCAGTTTAACCTGTCTATTCTACATGGTTGTTATCATTGCATATCCTTGTTGCATTTGATAACCAAACTTGTGAATGAGTGTTTGAAATCATACTCAGCAACAAAGCACCGACATTCAAAATTAGTAACTGAAACTCTTTGTCTCCTTATGGAAGCCAAAACAGTCACAAACTTTTTAGCTTCTTTATAAATTGACTGTGAATAACAGGTGGAAAATGTGGTATCTCAATAAATTGAAAAATAGTAACTGTTAAACATATGGAGTCTTGCTGTTTGCAAAACACGCTGTATAATTTTCTCAAATCGCTCTCCCTAGCAGCGATGTTATAAAAAGAGGTTCTGTTTTCTAGAGTTTTATACCCTCCACATTTCACTATTTTTAACCTTGCCACTGCTGAACCATTTAAGCTGAGAGCTTTTATTTATTTATGGATGTAAACGTGGCCCTGTATCCTCCTCTGTGGGATTTAGGCCTCTGACTTCATGTAGCGATAGATCATGTGTGTCACAGGGAAAAACTACTCAACTCATGTGGTTTAAATCAAATCAAGATCAAAGTGGTTTATTGATTTATTAATGACAGAGTTAACTGGCAATCAGTGAATTATATATTCAGGATCGATACTGGTGACACAACAGATAAACCACAATCCCAGATGCTTGAAAAATGTTAATACAACCCTACAGATTTCAAAAAATCCTTCTGTAATTACTGCACCCCCCCATATTTGCTTGCACCCTCTGTAAGTTCAGGTACCCTCCCTTCCCTCTGTGTGGGTCCAGGTTCCCCAGGTGGTCCCCTGCTTGGGACCCACATGGTCCTACATGCATCCTGAGGAGAGGTGCCCCACACTGCCCTCGTGCTGTGGGTCACTGGCTGGGTACAAGGTGCTCCCTCACCCCATGGGGAACTGCTAGGCATGGCCCAGGCAGGGATGAGATGCCATGCGGTGACTCCTGGCAGTGCCCAACCAGGGTTACTGCTTCTTGTCCAGCTCCAAGGCCTCTACCAACACTTTCTACACATTTCCCTGCTTCTCTTACACTGCTTTTCAGGCTAATGCCCTCCTTGTTTCAAAAGTCTCTTTGTAATTTCATGGTTACTGTTTAATCTGGTTGATGATAGTCATGGAGTTCCTTCTTAACATTGTCAGTTTGAGGCAAAGGCACTCTCAGATGGGTTTGGCTGTCCCATCACACACATTGTTCCACACTCACATCCTGCATTTGGTGTAGGTGTCAAGATGTTGGTAGCAGGGGGGCTGGTTAGTGATCTCCCTGTCCTTACCTCCCGCATGAGATTTTTCATCTTACTCCCCTATCCTGTTGACGAGGAGGAGCGAGAGACCAGCTGGGTAGGAGTCTGGCTGCTGGCCAAAGCTAACCCACCACACATCCCTATCTTATTAGTCTTTGCTATCCAAGCCATTTTGCCGAAGCTGGGCTGTGTGGGCACTGCCACTATATATTGTTTTTCTGTATTTCTAGCTTGATTTAGACTTCCCCGTGCCCTTCATTTGAACTGCTGCAAAGAAACATGTTAAGCACGATCCTAAAATGCATAGCTTTATACCTTCAAATACTATGTGCGTTCCGTATGGCTGGCATTCGTTTTCATCTTGTGCCCCTCTACGTTTTCACCACCCATAAATAACATAATGGACACATTTATTTCCGACATGCATGCCCATTTATACTTGGTCCAAGTTTCTTGGATATTTAAAAAGAAATAAATCTTTTGCATTTTGAAAAACAAATACATCTGCAGTTCACATTGTGGGGAAATACAGTGTCTGCTAGTGTCTCCTTCCCTGGACTATGACCATACTAATTGGCTCATCATCCATAAAGACTGGAAAAATTATATAGGAAGGCATGTATATCACACACAGACACACACACAGAGAATATATTTTGAAATAGGTGCTTTACAAAATTTTGCATGTAGGAGTTGAAGCCTGAGTATTTTTCTCTTGGGTCTTTACATTTTAGTCTGTAACGTGATATATATTTCATTTTCTTTGGATTTGGACTGGTGTGGGCAGTGCATTTTGTGAATAGTGATTCCGAGAAGCAACTAACAGACATCATTCTATGGAAAGTAAAGGTACTAAGATGCAAGGCAAACTAAAACAAAGCATAAAGTGGTCTTGAATTAATATGTAGCCGGTCTGAGGAAGAGCAGGGAGATTAGCTGCTCATCTGTTCCTGTGTTTGTGGAGGCAGGTGTAAAAGAAAAAGAAAGAACACAGATTTTCACGTACTGCATGTCCAGCTTTGCTACCAGTTGGACATAAGACGCTTCCTTTTCTATGCATTTTAAACAAATTATGTCTCCCTATTATCCACTGCTACTACTACAAAAGTTGCATGTGTTAGAGGGAAGTGAGGCCCATCTGTCAAACACTAGGGTGAGGCTCTGAGCACGTGCTGCATGTGCTTTATCTGTGAAATGGGAATCAGGTCACTGTGCAAGTGTGTTTGTTCTGTACAATTTTCAAGCAATGTAAAAACTTCTGAAAGAATATTTTCATTTGAAGAACGGGAGGAAAAGTTGGAAAGGCAATAGACCACACAATCATTGAGAGTCTCCCTTCTCAATTTTTAAATAGATCGATTGACAAAGGAATCATGTTGAAAGAGGGATCTTTGTTATTAATTCAGTCTTAAAAGAAAGAAGTTCAGCTAAGTTTAACTAATTGCTAAATTTACATGTATTTTGTGCGAAGGGTGTTAAAAAAATCACATACGTGATTCTTCTAATTGATATTTTAACTCTGATATACATTTTGCATTTTAATAGCCCATAATGAATATTTCCCAGAATTTTGTAGAGGGCTGAGATGTGATTAGAAAAGTCTTTTGATTGACACCAGAAAATTGTCTGATCTGGGAAGAAGACACAGCACTAAGTAAAAGCTTCTGATTAGCTATTAGTGATCTAAAGTGGAGTAAATTTGAGCACAATCTCCTTAAAGACATGTATTTTCGGTATTGCACCAAATGTGAGGGTTTTCCCTGGACCAATGGCTCATTCCCAGTTCCCAAACCTAGATAGACTTATCCTTGCTCTTTGGTTTACGCTGTGGCCTTACCTACTTCTCAGTCTTTTCCAAATCCCTGTTGAGTCCTGCCGTGTCCCTTAACCTCTGGACCACTCATGCCAGAGGTCTGGGAAAGCTTGGATGGCCACTGCGAAAATAGCAAGCTCCCTTTTCTTAGCTGAAGGCGGAAGGCAGGTCGAAAAGTCCCTGCAGTCTAGGGAAATAAATCAAAGGGTTTCACCGGGAAAGAGCATGTTCTATTTTAATTTAAAAAGGTAGATTGTCATTACTATCCAGAACATTTGTCATTGCAGACTTTCTTTGAGTTCACTGAAGAAAAGCATTTGTGTGCAAAAGGCAATTTTGTTTCACACATCACACTGTGGCATCATTTTCCAGCCGATGGTAAAAATCCTGTGGCCCCATTAGCACCAGTAGATAAAAAAGTGGCTCTATTTCCTGTAAAGACATACTTTGCTGCCACAGAAGTATTGCAGTGCAAACAAGAAGTACTTTTCCAGCAGCTGAAAAAAAATGCTGCAAGAAATAAAATGGCTAGAGACATTATGTTCCGAGGCCATAAAAGCAGGTGCAACTTATCAAAGCCAAGCACCTAATTGCACCATCTGTGTTACTGTGGCATTCTCAAAGCAAATGTAAGAGCAAATATTGGATGGATCCACTGATATGTGAACAGGCACGCTTAGTAATCTGTGGTGCCATTTTGACTTCGCAGAGACACTGGGCGTGATTCCAGTATTGTAATTCCAGGAGAACTCTCACTGAAATCCTCTCTAATCAGAACTGCAGAGTTGGGTCAATATTGATGTTTCTAGCCCAGCAGACCATTGAATTTAATGCT
The DNA here is from genome assembly GCF_028500815.1 of Rissa tridactyla. NCBI lineage: Eukaryota > Metazoa > Chordata > Aves > Charadriiformes > Laridae > Rissa > Rissa tridactyla. The sequence goes on from NC_071468.1 coordinate 98,041,946, forward strand.
ATTTGTCTGACTGTATCCCATAAAACTCACTACAGAGCTGAAGAAACTCTAGGGCCTTTATAGCTGATTCAGAATCCGTTCTTACATATCATGTATTTTCAGACCTCATTTTTGTGTGGATTAATAATAATAATAATTCAGAGCCAAGTTAATCGTGTTTCTTCACTCAGAAACATTCTGGAGTCAGAGAAAAGGGATTCTTCCCTTTTAGGCAGACAGTGTAAGGTTTTCTTAGGGTGCCTTGCAGGCTGCAGCTTCTCTTTTCTCCCAGGAATGCAGTGCTCACAGGAGGTATTTGGAGGACACTAATAAAGTCACTCCTTTCTAGCATTACAAAAACAGCTCGTGTCCCATGAAGCGGAGCTGTAGAAACTATTCTGCCTGTGCTGGAACGTTCAAGAACACTTTTTTCTGTTCAGCCCCTTCCTTGCTCTGCTTTTGCCTACCAAGTTATTTAATTTCTGATAACAACGTATTTTTAAAAAATATGCAAAATCTCTTGATAATTGTTGTGTTATCATAAAAATATGTTTCTCCTAATAACGCACAAAGCCCAAACCCTGTATTTAAGTTTGGAAATCTGCAAATTTGGAGTCGAAATGCAGAAATGAGCCTAATTATAGTGTTTATCAAACACAGGTGGGGAGTGGCCAAACAAACCTTATTTTGTCTCTATTAACAAAACCTAATGAACATCAGTACCAAATAACAGCTTTTAAAACTAGACATCTAAAGAAGGAGTATATTAGGAAAAGGATGTAAAAAATGTTTCCTGTAGGAGCAGGTGATCGCACTTAAATGTGAAAATAGTGTTATAAATTGAAGAACAAGATGAATTCTAGGATATCTCTTGGTGCAGACTGTATATAGCTGTGAGTTCCATGAAGAGCCAGCAGTCCAGCCATTCTTCCAAACTCTCAAATAAGGTGCTTTTGTCTATGCAGCAACCATCAGGTGAGACCCGGAGTTACCCTTCTCCTTTTCCTTCTCTTTTCTTTCCAGTCAAATGAAAAAAAGCAGACTGCGCTCTGCACAATACCGGTGTGCAGGGGTGTACTAACTGCTAGAAATATGCACTGCTCGTGTGAAAACTCACTCCTTTTGTAAATGAAATAGTTTCAATGGAATTACAACAGGACCAAATGCGTCCCTGGCTATTTAGATGTGTCATAGCGCAAGGTTTTAAACTTCAAAAAAATATCACTTTGTAGGGTCCGAAGGTCAGACAGGGCTACACAGGATCAATTTGCAGCAAGAACTGTAGAAGGTTTTTGCTGAAATTGGTGTGAAATAGAGCACATAGACAAAAGAGGAAACAGCTCTCTCTCCCTAATGATAGCATTGGATTTTGAAATTAAGCACAGCAGGTAGAGAGAGATCGCACAGGGATTTCAAAAGAGGATGCATATCCTGGTACTAACACACACTTCACAGTGCCATGGGGTTGAAAAATCACTATGTTTAACAATAACTTTAGCTTAGCATAGGCAAAGTTATCAGGCATCTCTGTTATTAATGTCAAGATGCTATGCAGAGTTTAACACACCTGAAGCACACAAATGTCAGTAATCGTACCTCTATATTTTCATCTAGTTGTTGTCAGTACAAAGGGTCCTCCATTTTGCTGATACACAGACACCAGAGCAGGGCTCTCATTTAAATTAAAAATGAGGGGTCTCATTTAAATTGTCTTTTTAAATTAGCAGACTCTAATTTCTGACTTAAATTTCAAAGAAAAATGAGAAACAAGCCCAAGTAAACCCTTGTAAAGTTATGAGGAAATGTTAGACCTTCCACGTTGATGGTGTTGCCTGAGCTGAACGCCAGTTTTGCCCCTCGCAAACGAGTAGCAGGAAGACAGCCCATCATTGTACCTTTGGTTGACCTTATTTTTCACCAGAAAAAATGACATTTTTCTGTATGCCCAAATCCTCTTTTTAAATAGTATGATAAATTGAATTCGCTTTAGTTTTATGTAAGAAAATTTTACCAAAGCAGGCAGTTCTCTAGCAAGCTGGAACAGTTTATGGTGATGGACAAGGATAATGAAAAAGAAGATCATGCATATAAATCATTGTTATTAGGGGTTAAATAGGATGTGTAATGACCTGTGCAGGCATTAGAAATTCTAGTTGATGTTGTTTATGTCAGCCTGGTTGATCCTTGTGGACAAAAATACTCAGGTTTAGAAAAATGTTAATTATCATTGAAGATTTAGAGGTGTAGAAATTCTAATGGAAGTTTAAAAGGTAAATTTGTATAAACTAGAATTAAAGCTTAAAAGCTTACTTTAAGTATTTGTCAGAAGAAAATGAAGATGCATCAACTGCAAAAAGAGCTCCCTTGAGTTTGTTTTACCACAAGAGAAAGGAGCAGAAGGATGCCAGGAGAAACTGGATTGGTATTTATTCATGATGCTTTTTTTTGTTGTTTGAGGAAAACATTCAAGAGCATGTAAGGAAATTAATGTAGTTACAGTAAGTAGGAGTAAAGAAAACTATGTAAACATGTAAATAAATGAAAGCATAATTTTAGAACAACTTGAATAAACATAGTTCTTCGGATTTAAAGGGAAGATATAATGGGGAAACTGATCTTCTACAGCCTTTTGTTCTATACATATGATATTCACATTAGTTTAGTTTCCAAACTTCCCATTCCACCATCCTCCATTTTTAGGAATCTATTTAAAAATCTGATATTCTGAATGAAAAAATAAGGGAGGATTCTTTCAATTTTTATTGTAAATAACCATAGACTAACATTTCACCAGCAGTTAAAATTGTCCTTATTTATTCCATTGGCATCTGAAACACTGCAATAAATGATACTTGCCAGGGCGCTTATGTTTTCTCCCAGTAGGGTATCGGGTCAGAAGTAGCTCAGAAGTTTCACCCTGCCATAGTGTTGTTACATAGTTCAGGACAAACACCTGGAAATGTCAAGCAGTGTTACTAGAACAAAACCAACCCAAGGAGAAACTGGTTTCTGACGAAAGAATTTGACAATATGTTGAAGTTTCAGATTAGCAAGAGGACAGCAGTGCATTCAGCCCATGAAGAAAAACCTTTTTGCTAACAGTGTTCCCACAGCATTATTGACATCTCCTTTTGCTCCTTCAGTGCCTGAGCTTGTTCAACAGTCCTCTCTGCAGGCTGATGGGAAAGTTGCCAGTTTGCTAAAAAAAAAAAAAAGGATTTGTTCCTGAAGTAATTTGAAAGGCTGACAGGCTGTGAACAATTGAAGCTACATTTTTTTTCTTTGCAAAACAGCATTTAAGTAATGTCAGCAAAGGTCAGTTGTTGAAATTAAGTCCATTAAATGCTTTAAATGTTTTTTAATCTTCTACTCATAATACCATGTGCTGGCATGATAATGCTATAAAATGTCAATGTGGGTATTGAAAATATATTATACAGAACAAAATCTGCCACCCATTCACACGTAGTCTGGAACCAACGATCTGCTCTCCCTGTCAATCAATCCATAGGAAGTATGAATTTTGCAGATGGTGTGTGCTTTTGCATTATGTTCATCAAAGCATTCTGGAATTCAAAGGTGTTTAAAATCAGGGATGACTTCTTGTTTTTATTTTTTCCGGCTCTTCTTTCCATAGATTAGGTTGTTAGAATAATTGGTTTGCATTTACAGACAAATGAGTTATTTTGTGTACAGAAGCATATCTCAGAAGATAAGTATTTGCTTGCTAGGCTAAGTAGAAGGAGAATGTTAGAGTATCATTTTTATTGTGACTAAAAAATGGGCTAGTATTCAGTAAATTTAAATAGATTTTATTATAAGGAGTAAAATTCAGTCCTTGTGCAGAGTGGCATAAGGAGCTTATGACAATGGAATCAAAACACTCATAAAAATAACCTTAAAGGTATGCCCTGTTCTTTACAGAGCCAGCTTTGACTTATAGAGAATTATGAATATTTATTAGAATGCAGGACATTTTTCTCTTTAATCAGTGCTTTTTACGAGTTTATTAAGAAACACTGAGCTCACATTGTTATTATCCACTTTGAGCAAAAAAGAACAAGTTGGATGGTGTACATGTACGTTTATCTCTGTGCACCAGATGTTCACTGTACTGATTGTCCCTAGGAAGCATAAAACAACTATTCTGTGCACAAGTAAGAATCACACTTTCGGGCAGCACAGTTGCCTGGGAGAGGCAGGTCCTGCAGTTGTTCTGCCTCTCTCACTGTTTCAGTGCTTCTGGGAGAAATATCTTAGACCCCATGCAGGTACGGCAGTGCAGCATAGAACACCTCTTCCTACCTCTTCCAACCTCTCTTGATAGAAAAGATTAGTTTGATGAGAAATACAGGGTGGTTGCTTCAATGCCTACAAATTTTTGAATGAATGCTGATACAGGAAGCCAATTCTATTGTCCAGAATAGGTTTTGTGTGGTGTATAAGCCTCATCTGCCTGAATGTAACCTGCCACTGTTTCTTCTTGTAGCCTTAAATCACACTCTGGGAGGATGAACTGTATTTTCATTTATCTGTACCATACCTAATATTATGATGGTCTCATCTGACCTGCTACAAATAATCATCATATTTTGATTCTGTAAATTTGGTATCCTGTGCAGATGCCCATGAATACTGCTGCAGTTCTGGTCTTCAGCACAGAAGCTGAGACCTTTGTGTGTACCACCTGCAAGTCAGGATCTGCAGTACAGGGGCAGGGTGCTTAACTGGGGTCATGGCCTGCATTTCGAACGTATAGACCCCAAACACTCAATATTTAAGCATGTGAAATTAATTTTGACTCAGAAAAATCTGGTTCACCAACATGAAAGATATATTTGACTCAACTACTCAGTTATATTTCCTCTTTTTCTTATCATATGTTGTCTCCTTAGCAGGATATTCCTAAGACAGGGACTGAGTCATCTTTCTTTTTCTTATTTAATTGTCTACACATTTATCCATCAAAATCTTAAATTCAAGAATGATGGAAGGAGGTAGATGGAAATGACCTCACTTACTTTAAGCATTTAATTTTAAATTAATTTTTTAAAAAGAAATATAGGTCTTGAAAGAGTTATTCACCTATCCTGAAACAGTGGATTTAGAATGAGACATACTATCCTCAAGAAGTTACTGTTTCTTTCCAGTGCTTATAGAGAGAGCCTAAGAGAGCAGCCCAAACTTCAGATGCCTAGTGTTGGGGCAAACGCTATTTGAGTCGACAAAAAAGATGGATACTTACGTGTAATAACTATTTAACAGTGACTAACATCTTGGTTTCGCAGCAGAAAGGGTCTTCCTTGGCCTTACATTTGCATTATGCTACTCTTTTGGTGTCCATCTGCTCCAGGATCTGGTGGGCAGCGCGACCTTACAAACAATTTTCTGTCACAGTAAAGGTAGTAGGTGAGAATGACAGAGGTGCGAGGAAGTGGTAGGAGGCAAAGAGAGTCTGAAATACTTTAAGCTAATGTTTTCTCTGAATAATTTGTACCATGAAACTGTAGCCCAGGGCCAGACAATTAAGATGAAACCGCTTTCATTATCATCAGTATTTTCAAATGTTGCTGAGAAATGTAAGGAGGAACACTGAGTTCAATTGAAGTTACTGAAAAATAATCCTTCTCAAAATGTTTCTTTTTTTCATATCTGATGAAGGCATTGTGAAAATATATGTTTCTAAAAATAATGGGATAATTTTATTTTTAATATTTTAAATTTCCTTTTTCTTCATTCTTCCCAAACCTGGGAAACTTGTAAAAGCTGGGAAGAAAAGTAGATTTTACTTACATTTTTTCTTTCTTTTTCCATGAAAAAATTTCAAACAATGTAAAATGAGTTTAAGTAATTGTCATATTCTTTCTAACTTTCATTAACATAACTAACATTCATACCCTTTTCCAGTAAAAGTAGTACAAAAAGTAAGACAATGTACAAACCCAGGCACTTCAAATTACATGTTCCAAAGCAAATGAAGCACGGAATTGTCTAAATTGATTTTTTTCTTGAGTAATTAAAAGGTGAAACATTTAAAATTAAATTAAGACTTCTAATTTTCCTCTACAGTTCTTTATCTCTCATCTTCTGATGAATTACATTATTTAGGATTTCACCATTTTAACACCGAGCAGACTTGCACCTGGTGCAGACTTGCACAAGGTCACATTATGTTAGGCCATACGTATGATTTAGAAAAAAAAAGGCACTGATCCCAAGAGACAGTAGCCTAAACAGAAAAAAAAAAAAAGGGAACAACAATGAGAAAGTCCCTGTTCAGATGCCCTGTGTGACCTTAGGAAGGTCATTTTAACGTCTCCATAACTCGCTTGCTTAATATGGAGAAACTACTTCCATTTTTCACTGAGATGTACAGAAGATAAGTATATTACAGTTTTGATTTTTTCAGAGACTATAGTGATGACAGGCTAATGAGAATTTATCATGTAAACAGGTAGGTAGGTCGGTAGCTGAACCATGGCTCTTGAAGCTTTCTGTCCATCGACTACTTCATTCCTTGTTAATTTACGTTTCAAACATCTTTATTAAAGTAGCTCTTTTTCCATTGAAAAAACATTTCCTCTTATCACGCTGAGGTGGAGAATGAAATAAGAGTAATGTAAAAACCCCAGATGCCTTCCACTTCAAGGCTAACATCTTTTCCCTTTGCATCTTTCAAAGGGGAGAGAGTAACAAGTATATTTGCCATGTCCTGCAGAGCTCTGCACACAGTCATCCAGTTTCTCGAATAATATTCAAATTAGTTTCAAACCTTGCAATTACATTTTCCCTGAAGTAAAGTAATGGCATTTTTATCTTAATTTTACTTTCCCATGTATAAAAGTAGCATTACTTCATGCTGTATCCTTCACGTTAGACTTTGGGATGTGAGAAAATTATGTAAGTCCAGAGTTATCATTGAGGAAATGTACTTTGCTGCATCACACAGTTCAATTTAGATTAGGAGAATGAAAATAGCATTTGGCAGAAATGAAGAGAGGAATCTAGTTTTAAGAGTTAACACGCTAAATGAAAATTGTATGCGGTATGGACGAACAATTCTGAAACATCTCTAAAGATGTTTTAAATGCAATCACTGATTCCTACATCCCCTGTTTGCATATTGGGAATGGATTATCAGACCTTTAGCTTAACTCCTGACTTGTAGCTGGACTCATAGAAAGTGGTACTGTCAGAATTACCAAGTTGTCAGCAGGTGCTGTTGGTTTCAGTGGGAAATGCTGAATGGTAAATCTTTTGAAAAGCAGATCAGTGAGACTCCAGTTCTGTGTATGGTCTGCTTGGAAACTCTGTCTGAGTTCAGTAACTCTTCATGGGATTTAGGAGTTAGGACAGAGGTCTAGGCCTTTACTTCAGCATACATATATATTTCAGAATTGGACCTCTGAACCTTGCTTTGAAAACTTTGACCTGGGGATTTGTTCTGCTTCTGAAGGAATGAGATGGATAAGTCAGACTGAATTCTTCTATATCCAGCCACATCTCATTATCTGATGTGACCTCTGGAGTTGTTATTTCATGACAGGTAAAATCAGTGTCCTCATCCTCCCATGACAAAATGTCAAGAGGGTACTATTTCCCCAAGATTTTTATTTAATATTGGGTTCTTTCCTCATCATACTCCTGACAATTTGTATATTATATCTTTACAAGGAGAAAAAAAAATCAATAGCTAAAAATGTCATAACATTGCAACAACAATAGTAATAACTGTAGCAGAACCAATGCCAGAAGCCCTGCAAACTTCCTTTGAAAGTTTACATTTGTAGACCTCTTTACCTCAGAATTTTTCCAACGTTTCATCAATTAAAATAAAAACTTTTATACCTAATTTTATTGTACACAGAGATATAAATAACTATGGTAATCTCTATTTTCAAAAAATATTTACTGGATTTGGCCCTTACACTTCCGGGAAAATTTGTCTAGGTGAGACAGAAAATAATTATCTTAAAGTAACACAGAAGAAGCAAAGAAAAAGAATAACATTGGCTGATCATACTGACATGCAACGAGACAATCTAATTAGCTGTCTGAAGAATCCCATGAAACAAAGAAATATATACGAATGTTGACTAGAATAATTTAGGATAGAGAGTTAATAGTGATGAATAACAGCTCTTCCAGCACATAGTCTTTTAGAGGTTTTCAAGAAATATCACTTTGTCTCAATCAATGGCACCAAAACTGGTCCAAGGCTTAAAAGATGCAAAGTAACTAATCACTGTCTCCACAGTAACAGAAGATGCACTCGTCTTACTACAATTTTAAAGGTAAATTTTCATTTGTATTCATTATTTTGTTTCCAACATTTTCAGACTTGTAAGTGTGGCTATAATGAAGCAAATATATTTACAAGAACTTGCAATTGGAAAGTCACTCATCAGCAGAGCCCAGGATGAAGGTTCCTCTCAAGCAGCCTGCTAAATATATTTTCTTCTCATGTGCTGACTTCGTCCAGAAACAAACAAGAGTAACCATGAGAACAGATAGCAAATGGTGATGGAAGATCGTACTGTTATGAAGTGACTTGGAAAAGTCCCTGGTTTGGGAATTTATTCCATCCTAATGTGTCATACCACCTTGGGAAGAGGAAGTCTGGACAGGCCTAAGAGAAGATGTCATATCACAACGATCTATAAAACAGGGTGTAAAATGAGGGAAGAAAATTTACTGGTGATTTGGTAACAAGACGAGGGCAGGTTGTGAAGAACCATAAAAGACTTTATTAAATATTATGATTAGGTAGTCAAATAAGAGATGGCATTCATTTTTGTGTAAAATAATGCATTCAGTCAAAATGCATTTGAGATGGCAGTTACCACTCAGGAGGGAGGTTCTGTCCTGCAGTTCCCTGAAAAGTATCAGCTCAGTGCTTAGTCTAACCAAATCCAGAGTTAAGAATTGTAAGAAAAAGAACAGAGTACAAACCAGAATGTATTGTTATGCCACTGGAATAAATTTTTTAGTTCTCCCACACCCCGCTCATGGTGTGCAGTTTTCATTCCCTCATTCTAATAAAAGACACATTAGAACTAAAAAAGATTCAGGGAAGGGTGATGGGAATGATCAGCAGTAGGAAAGAGTTTGTGTGTGAGGCAGGACTGACTCGATGCGTCTGCTGCAGCCCAGAGGGAGCTGATGCAGGGGGAATATGACAGAGATCTGCAGAATGATGGGAGACACAGAAAGCATGGTTAGAAAATGTGCATTACCTCTGTCAGTAGGAGAACAAGTGCATTGCAGTGGGTAGTGCTCCCGTGGAAATAATTTCCAAACGATTTTTTGTGAGCGAAAATTTTACATGGATTCAAATGTTACTGGACAAGTTCTTGGAAGAGAGATCAGGCGAGGAGAACTAAATAAGAATCCACATCAGTCTCAGGAACCCCTCTGAGCATAAAACAGCAAAGGCTGAGTGTACTCATGGGGGATATCATAAATGCATGCCAGTTTTGCTTTTCCCTAGACTTTTCTTCATGGCCACTGCTGGGGATAGGATAATGATGGGCCATTTTTCTCATCCAGTATAGCTATTTGTAGGTGGCCAGAATTTGATGTCATGCTGTAAATCTTATTTCTGCAAGCACTATTTCTAATCACAGTTGCACAAAATGGAAGTGATATGTGAGTGTGGCTGGGTTTTCTTCGTTCTCTGAGATTATTAGGGTGTTTATTTACATTTCACAGGCAGATGGCCTTTTTGAAGAAATTCCATTTAAATAGAAAAAGAAATGAATTATTTAAGGTGCTGCTCAAGCACCTGAAAAGTAAAGCATTTTAAGTGGAAGTGAATTTTCACATCTTTGAATACCAAAATCCACAGATATTTCCAAAATGTGCACTGAAAAAAATTTTGGATATGTAAGCCATCACTCCAGATCAAGTTACAAACTCATAATTATGTGTGCAAAGTCCTTTTACTTCCTTGCCTGTCTGACTTTAACTCAGCTCTGGCTATTTCTGACGCATAAATAAATGGATGTATTTGTACATCATATATTACTGCATATAAAGATATTATTACTAACAGTGCAAGTAAACAAAAATGAAGTTAGACCCTGCAGTTGCAAAATATTTAATTCATGAAGCTCATGGAACTATTTTAAACAAGAGGTGAGTTCGATTAAAGAATGTAAAATGACTTCTATTAGTAAACTACTTGAAGTCCGACATTTGACATCTGTGGTATTGCTTTTGGGGCATAAAAATACAAAGAAAAACATGAAGTCAGATACTTGAAGTATACTTTAATTTCTTGTTGCCTGGAACATCTGTCTTCTACCACAAACTGAGTTATATACCCTCTGTCTCCATAGCACATCATTTAAATGTGAGTCAGAAAAAGAACACTACTTGGAAACTTTAAATGTAACTTTGCCATATGCTGTCCGATTACAGCATCTTCTCTGTTGTTCTCAGCTCAGTGAGCAAGAATTTACTGGCAAGCTACCAGATCGCTAGCAATTTCATTTGTTTAGAGATATTTATAATTTTAATTATTTACATGCACTACACTTCAACTGCCAGAGGTATTTAGACTTCTAAATGGGGCCCAGAAGGATCATTTTGATAACACTCAGATGATTAGCTGAACAAAGGCCCTTTTCCTCTTAATTGGTTGCAGGCACAGAGTGTGATAAAGTCCCTTTACAAGCTTGTCACTGAATTGGGTACAAATGATGTAGCAATATTACACAAATTAGATGGAAAAAAAAAAAACAACCCACCCTCTACAACAGCTTTCTTTTTCTTTTTCTTAATAGAGTGCCTTGGTAACATGCTCTACCTAAGCATGGAAGCAAAGACCATTTGATAAAAACCACTGCTTAGGAAGCTGGGCCCAACATGGAGTGAATCTAGCAGGTGACAGCTCCACACCTGTGCTGTCTTATGATTTTGGTTCACATGTATTTAATTATTTGCTCTATATAAAATCTCTGGTGAAATTAGCACTGTGCATACCTGAGAATAAGTCTTCCTTCATGGTTTTCCAAAGCAGCTACGAATGATTAATGTGCTCTAGCTGACAAATCTGAGTGAGATACAAGTATGTTCTATGTCTTCATGTCCATGGCCAGAGTAACTGTTCACCAATAGAACTGAATGAAATATTTGGGCCAAAATTTATTTTCCTGCGAAAGGTGACACTGACTGAAGTGTTGCTTGCCAAACATGTTAGTTTAATCAGTCTTTTCCATCTCCTTCAAAATTATGAAAAGTGGCATAACTTTACTCCTCTGCAAAGGGATGGGAATATGTTTTTAGCAACGCCCTCGTAGACAAACCAGCAAGCAGAGTCTTGCCAGTATGGTCCCCTCTCAAATGCAGATTATATATGATCGCAGTCTTCAAATTACTTGGTTAGGTTTATGGCTGGTTTGACGTGAGCGTTTTTCCTTCCTTATATTGTAATAATTTTATTGTTGCCTCAGGACTCCCCCATCTTTGTTGTGTCCATTTCTGATTTTACACTTGGGTGGCAAACTCTTTCAAGTAAATAGATATTGGAAAAAATACACAGTGCATAACAGAAAGGGGCCCCCATTGCAGCAGTACAAACAAAGCACTGCTAACAGAAAAAAGTCATTGGGGTGTTAATGCAGGTGAATAAAAATAGCTTAGAATAGCCAGCTGCTGTTGACTAATGTGAGTGTGGCAATTAAAGGCACTTAACGAACTGAAGGATATGATCAAGTTTTCCTTTTGTGGGTGCTAATTGCTGCCTAAAGTTCAGGTCCTTAGTTGTAAAGTCCTCATGGAAGTACATAAAAATCCTATACAGCCAGAGCAGAGACTATGTGTGCTTGGAGGTCTCCAGAAGGAGAACGTGTCTGCCCGAGTGAGGAGGACAGAAAGCTCTCCTGCAGCCCTGCAGGGGTACCTGCCCCCTCCCCAGCTTTCATATGGAACCCTTACATCAGGGGCAAGGATTTACCTCCATGTGTGCACTGGGTGGAAAAGTAGCACTGAATGCCATTGCCTGTCTGCCACTTCATGCAAAAACCTGCTGCCTATGTACTGGTGGGTGCTAGCAGCAGTGAGTTAGTCTAGTGCTATGGTATGGTGCTTATGCTGCAGAAATTATCATTGTGGAGGGAAAAACACTTTTACTATGTAAAGGAATTTGAGAAAAAAGCAGTTTTTCCGATTAAATCATGAATTAAACCATCTCCTGGCAGAGACTGGCTAAATAGAAATAATGTGATGCAAAGATATACGAAAATTGTCTCTTAAAATAAGAGAAATTATTTTTCTTTTAATTTGCAGTCTCAGATTTGTGGCATGCTGTTCTAAATACACTAGAGGAGCCACAGCAGTATAATAAAATCAGTGAGATTTTAATCAAGGATACAAAGCAAGGGTTCCTGGAAACGTAAAGGGTTTTGTTTGTTTGTTTTTAACGTAGCAGATATGCTATGAAGTAGGAAAGGTGTACCTAATGATATTTGTGAGGTTTATATAGGAAAGTTGATCATCACAGTATTCCTACTGCTTTCATGCAACCAGGACACACTTCCTTCTTCCTTTTCCGCATGCATAATACAAACATTATTTTTCTCTTTTTTATGCAGTTGTCTTGCCAAGACTGATAGACTGTAGTCTTTTCAAATTCAATATCAAAATCCTCTGTTGGATTTATTTCCCATTTGCTCTTGTTCATTAAGGATATGGTTGATCTTGTTGGAGATTGAAAGAAATGCTGTTTCAGCCACAGCCTCATGAATAATGCTCTGGGTTTACACAACAGTAATTCAGTTAGCTCTTTGAAAAGCAGAGATTAATAATCATGAGAACCTGGAACATTTTCTGTGAGTTAATTGGTGCTTTAACATTGTATAATGCAATAATATAAATGAATGGAAAGAAAGGAGAAATAGCTAAATAGCCTTGCTAACATCTTCAGAAACAACGTTTTCCTTTCATCTTCAGCCCAAAATCCAGCCAAAAGTTGTAAACGAAAACTACAACATAAAGATGCTGTAATGACGCAGTGTTTCTTATTTAACAACTAGGTAAAATTTCAGGGTTCTTTGAATAAATAACTGTGCCATTGTACTTTAACAAGTGATAAATCTTGAGGTGCTTGTTAGAACTTGACCTTGGTCCATCATCATTTGCAGCTGACAAGTATTTCAATGACGTGAACAGCAGGAAGGAACGGGTCCTCAAATGTTTCCTCCCAGCCCCTTGCAGGGTTGGAAGCGCAGTGGGAGGTGGCCACCACAAACTGCTCCCTGGTAGTATGCCAGGGCTTCTCCATGTGTTTCTGGTCCCTGCACATCTCTGCTGCCGTGGGGACAGCACACGGAGAGGACAACGTGCCCAGCAAGCAAGACAGTCAGGCCTCTGTGAAGTCGCAAACAAGACATCAGTGTCTTTATTTGTATCGTATCTGCCACACAGAAAAACACTGGTGTTGGCCCTGTCTGCTTTTGACATTGTGCCACAGGGCTGCCCCTTGGCCTATGTGGGCATCTACCTGCCATTTTAGATGCCCAGCCCCACACAGATGACACAAACCCCTCATCTATCCAGAACACTTTCTGTATCCTGAAGTTTCAATCGGTAAAGTTCATTAGATGCTGGTACATATATGTTCAGCTGTGCAAAAGAACCCAGGTCTTGATGGTTAAGTTACCTGGCACTTATTTCAGGTTTAAGCTTCATGGGAATCACAAGGTGAGTATTCTTCTCCCGATCCTTCACGCTCTGTTGTTTGTGTTGCCTCCTCCAATATTTGTATTATGAATGTAGTGAAGTCAGGATGCCAGTGAGGTACATAGTGGTAATAAAGGACTCATTCCTTCACCAAAAAGGTCTCATTTTATCGTCTGGAGACCTGGATTAAAGATATCTCACGCTGGTTAAATTTTAAAACTCACATCCCCCCTTTTCCATGAGAGTGGTCAAGCTACCAGGACACAGGATATTTTGAAATAAGGCCTTAAATTTTGTCTGTTGAAGTCGTGTAGTTTTAAGCAGATATTTAAATATGTACCAAAAAAAAAAGAGAAAGTATTTTTCTTTTCCCATGGAAGATGTCTGCTAGGCTTGTGCTTGTCTTGTATGAGACCTGGAGGCCAACTCAGCAGGCACCGTGCGGTCTTGGTTTCCTGCTCCTTGCATGACCCCTCAGAAAAGCTACAGAGGAAGGAAAAATAGTAGGTGCTCCCCAGACACATCTTTGGCACCTAAAGCCAGGAGATTACTCACACTTGTGAAATTTGAGTGTAAACAGACATTTCCTAGTTAGAAAGATTCTTTTGTTACTGGTAATAATTGAGCTGAACTTAGACTTTTTCCTGAGGATCATAGCCATGCTCTGTGAAGAGGCAATGGGGATGTAACATACTTGTTGATAGTGATGAGGCTGAAGTAGGAAAGCAATATTAATGGGCTAAAATGGTGCTTTGGGTGGGCTTGAAATTACAGCTTCTTTTTCCTGAGATTCATTAGATCAGTGAGTACAGTCAATTATTTTCTGAGAAAAATCCAAGTCCTCAAAATGCTGATTTGCAAATCTTATGTTGAAAAAACATTTCATTTTTGCCAACTCAAAGTTTTAGCAAGGTCACAGGTTTTTTTTAGCCAAAGATGTCTCCATTTTAGTTTCCACATGATCAGAAAAAAGAAAAATATTCTGAATAAAATGGACATTTTATTAGAAGAAATAATTTTGATCCAAACCCAGGGTCCTTTAAAATAGTCCAAAGAAAATAGTGTGAAATATCTAGATACCTAGTATTTCATCTATATGACCTAATCTTTAGACTAAAGTAGCATATTCTAATCTAATTTTTGTTGACTAAGTCAAATACGAGTGACTTAATATTAATTTAATAGGTGAGCCAAGTAGTTTGCAAATATATTAATATTGTTTTTGTCCTTGAGTACCTGACACATGTAGAAAATTGGTGGAAGAAATATAAACCTCTGGATTTTTTATGGTTTTTATATTTGTTTGCTCGTGCTTCTAATAAAGCTAAACAAACACATTATCAATCTGATGTACTACAGTTTCAGAAAGCTAATTAAAAGTGGCACAGGGCGATGATCATAACTGTGACAATCAAAGTCACAATTAAAATTGAATCAATAAATCAATGCATTGAAATGATCAAACCACCAATTAATACAGCAGGTAATCAAGTCAAATGACTTTGTGTTACTCTTGCATTAGAAAATTTGAAAGAGAAGTCACTTAACACTCATTTTAACAATCAGCTGGTGCAATTAGTTGACCTAGTCAGCGGGGAATGAAGAAGATAATTTTATATTTATATGATTGCTTTGAGGAGAGACATAGAGCAGTGTTTCGGTTCATTTTAGGAAAGAGCAGCCACTAGAGTGGTTCCCTTTGCTCACAAGGGGTTCAACTTCACAATTCCTTATATCTAGCTACTGGCACAAGTTCTTTTTTCCCCCTGTTCCCCATGTATTGCAGATTCATCATTAGGAGTCTAGAATTTGGAGAGCATGCAATGTAATTCAAATTAATAACAGACTGATACGGCTTTTTCATCCTGTGTTCCTTTAGGTTACTTGGTAGGGAAGAGCACGCGGTGCTTAAGACATTACTGCTGCTGCTGCGGAGACAACATCACTTCTAGAGTAGATCCTTGCTTTTCCAAGATCACGTGGTGCAGCTTTCTTTGAGGTATTGATAACCTTAGAGTGAAACAGTTGGATCCACGCATTCAGGACAAGAAATGTGGCCCAGTATTTTCAGAATGGGCAGTCTTTGGGCCCTAAATAATTATGGAAGTGTCCTTAAATCATTTTGCATTGTTAATGATCCGAAAGCTCTTCTAGCTGAAATGTGGGTAGATATTTTTTCACAGAACACAAACACAAGTTGTAATTGAGATGCATGCCTAGAAGTTTGATTATGGTCTTTTATCTTATGTAAGATCTAGTTCAGTAATTAACCAGATTCTTGAAAACAATACAAAAAAAACCTAACCAGCGCATATCCTCCATCATTTTCTTCAATAAAAATTGTTTTCCTATACTAAATAAGGGAACTAATATGAAAACCTTAGAATGTTTTAATGATTTTTAATCTAGAAAAAAAATCAGAAGCTGCTATCACATTTGCCACAATAAATTACATTTGTAATTAAAACCCTCAAGTTTTCCCCCAGATCAGCTCAGAACTAGGTCCTGTCCATCACATAATTATATGTATTTTCTGACCCACTTACATACAAATATTTAAAATTATTTCATTTATTGAGGAATTAATCCCTATTTCCTATTACTGAAAGGCATGATTAGAGGGAGGCTCCTTTTGAAATAAACAGGAAGAAATCTGGTTCTTTCGTATTTAGTCTGCAGCTCTTTTAGGATGTGCTTAGCTGCAGAAAATTATATTCCCTGTATCTTTGCAGATACTGGAAATAATGTGTGTTTGCCTAAAAAAAATAAAAAAAGGAATGCAAGCGTATTAATGTTGACTATAAGGCCCACAGAATGCAAACAAACTGATGGAGACAAATTTCAATTAGAAGGCATAGTCCTGGGGGAGATGGAGCAACCTATTTAGCAGGCAGAAATATTTGGCAGCAGATGCTGGCATTTGGGCAAAGGGCTTTACTTTCCCATTTTGAGTTTTGTAGCAAAGATACCTAAGTAGCATATACATGTGCAGCTGTTCAAGTATTATTTTTGCTACAAATGCTCTCGTGAAAGTTCTTAGAGAGAACATCAAGCATCTTTGTGAAAATTCAGGTGTTATCTCTGATCTTTGTGGCCTTTAAATACTTAAAGGGGGCCTACAGGAAAGACGGGGACAGACTTTTTAGTAGAGCCTGTTGTTATAGGAGAAAGGGTAATGGTTTTAAACTAAAAGAGGGAAGATTTAGACTAGGTAGAAGGAAGACATTTTGTACAATGAGGGTGGTGAAACACTGCAACAAGTTGCCCATAGAGGTGGTAGATATCCCAACCCTGGAAACATTCAAGGTCAGGTTGGATGGGGCTCTGAGCAACCTGATCTAGTTGAAGATATCACTGCTTCTTGAAAAGTGCTTGGAGTAGATCACCTTTAAAGGTCCCTTCCAACCCAAACTATTCTATGATTCTATGATCTGATGGATGATTCCTAGCACTAAGCTCAAAGTCAAAAATATCTGCTTGGCCCATGCAAGCAGTGGAGGACATGAAGTGTGTTCAGTAGCAGTGTTCCCTGAACAGCCAGAAAGAGAATTCCAACTTTGCTACCATCTCATTATTTTCTTGGCATGGGGATAATCTTTGATTTCATGCTCAGGAAATTTCTGGTTCCCATTCCAATGAATCGTCTTAGTCCATAGGTCAATGTAGCCTGCCTTAAACCACTGCATTCATAGAATCAAAGAATCAACAATTCACACAAGAAATGGTATAATCTCTTGGTTTTTTTAATCCCTCACACAGGCAGTGGCTTTGCAAATAAGTAGGTTTTTTTCTTTACTTTCTAATATAACCCCTAGTGGAGCAGAGTTACAGAAAAACTCTTTTCCTTTTCAGGAAATATTTACCTAATCTTCTGGATGCAGGAATTGTAAAAGCAGTCCTTCTAATTTTAGCCAAATAGTAGGATTAGAAACAAAAGTTGCCTCTGTTATACAAATGGCTTAGAGCAAAAAATAATTTCTCATCAAGATTATTAGTCACTTTCGAAGACTTGATCATATAACTTTGTATAATAACGGTAATCTATGTTCTCAACTCAACAGCTATCAATATTTTAAGAGGGAGAAAGAATTCATGGTTCTATTCACAACTGAATGGTATGTCTATAAATTGGTAAAGTCTGAACTGCTATAAGCATTATAGTAACAAAACACTAAATCCTATTTGGACATTGCAGCAATTTAGATTAGAATTCTTCTGATAATATTTCACACATCCCATAGCCATCTATATGCTAATGTTTCCAACAAATTATCAGATGTTATTCTACACAACCTTTTTTCCATAAATGACCTGTCATATTCATAATGGCATCTGCATTTGGTGACAGTTTTTATTTTATCTAGCAAAAACTGCAACTCCATAAAGAAACTAATTATATACTTTCACGGTTGATAATATGGTTTCTAGTTTTATAACTAGCAATATGCAAACTGATTCAGTACAAAAGAATTATCCCTACACTCAAGGGATTTTCAGAGAGCTGGACCAGGTTTATAAATGACAGATAAGATTTTTTAGTTATTACTCAAAGGCATCGCTTTTTGTTCTCTTCTGACCATCTCTGAATAAAGTTTGTTCTTACCTTTCACGTTTTTTGTCCAGTATTTCTATTTCACACCGCATTTACTTTCTAAGCTTATACTGCAAACCCAAAACATAGCTAGAAATATAGTCTTCTCTTCTCCTCATATCCAGAACAAAGACAGATATTTCAAGGCTCCCAAAAGGCATTCAAGAATTACGTCTAAAAAAATCAGAAGAGCTCTCCTGTTAGTTATAGGGTGAGCATTAGCTGTAAGGTTCTTCTGACCCCTTTGTGTCACAGATTCAGGTCAAACACAACAGCTCAAAGCCAAGTGGCTCCTTTCTCAAAGGCACAACGACACAGTTCAAGATGCGTCATTTGGGCTGCAGCTTCTCTGTTTCTCAGACAAGTTAACTTGACATATCATGTAACTTGGTACCTATGTCTCTTTCATTCTGGGTATTGTCAGCGTCTGATTACAGTCATAAAAAACATCATCTTCAGAAGAAAACATTTGTATTCACCTGAAAGCTCATAGGATATAAACATTCCTATCTGTGTATATTTCTCCTTAATCCTTCCTTGATAAATTTTGACAGATTACTTTAAACCAGCTAATTCTGCCTCTCACTGGAAAAGATGGAGTGCTTGGAGCATTCTGCCTCCTCCCAAGGATTTCCACTGATTCCTGATGAACCCTCAGCCTCTCTACCCTTATGAAGTCTTACTACTGAGCCCCGGAGCCTCCTTGGTAGAATAATCTTTACCAGCTGTATCTTGGAGTATTCCCTTCTTAGCAGCTCTTCTTAATCTTTCTTTAAGACATTGAACTATCCGTGTCAATCTTCTTTCTTTACTACTGTTTCATTTCTTATTAACTCCTCTGCTATAGCACTTTTTGGATATAAGATCGTCTAAAATATTATGATAGACCTGGCTTGATTTTCATCTGTTAAGGATTGAAGTTTGCTTATTTAGGACAAAGAATAAAAATAAGAATGAGGGTAGGTCAATTTACAGTTAACTAGTAGTCTTTACTTAGCTTATTCTGAGTTAGCATTATGCTACTAGGTAAGATAATATTGTTTGGTAAATCGAGATGTGTAAAGTATTTATGAGCATGACACAGTGACTTCTTACATGCTTCTCAGCAACGTAGTATGTGAATAATTCACTTACAGTTCCCAGATCCAATAGAATTCATAGTTCTGCAGCAATCCTGAGCATGTTAACAACTGATTTTACAGATCCATGTCTCCTGAACATTCCTCTTCCTGACAGTTTGCACAACCCTAAGTCTGCCTTTGCATTTTATTGTTACATTCTCTGTTCTCTGCTGAGATACCAAGATTCAGGATAACTTTTATATGAATGACTGATTATGGTTTTTGTTGCTTAAATGTTGGGATAGCAGATAAAAAAATACAGCTTGGTAGGAATTTATCACTTTACAGTGATGTTATTTTTCTTTCAAATAAAAAATACATACTTTTTTAATTCTGTGGGGCACCAACAGCATATAAAATATCAAGCACAATATCACCTACTTAGGGCCTTCAGCTGTTACAACAATGCAAATGCAAGCACTGAGTTGTATAAAAATAAAAGACTCTCCTTTTTTTTTAACCAAAGTAGATACCAAGTTTGTAATCACTAGTAGTTATCTTTCTGTTCCCCAGCTAAGGAATATGTAATAAATAGACTATGCTAAGTCTCTTCCGTGGGAAGTTTGTAAGTTTGTTTGTAAGTTTGGAATCACTGTACTGATTTTGGGGCTAGTCCTTGTGCTAAATTCTGCTCTGATTGTCAGATTTATGCAGTCACAGCCTCTTTGATGATTGCATCATAGCTCACAGGCTGGCAAGGCACTTTCTTTGTTATTACTATCTATTATGAAAGTGATGGATAAAACTTATGTCTTAATATCATTGAGGCATAAACCAACTCATTGGTTCTATTCTTACTCTTTAACTAGGTCTGAGATTTCAGCAGATGGTCAATATGCTCCATGCATATTATAGAGCCTTTGGAACAAAGGACATAAATAAAATGAGCCTTGTTGCGGTAATTCACAAATGCATTCTCCTTCCTTTTTCTTAAAATGAACACATTCTAAATTTATCAGTCATTTTGTGTTTCAGAGGCTTACCCTGAGCTTTGTTATGGGGAGTAGTTTGAGCAAAGTAGCTCTCACTTTGCACTATTTAATTTTGTTTTCTTTTCTGCTCATTCCTGAAATGAACTGCCAGAAGTCATTTCCAGGGAAAAAAAGCAGTCTAGCTTTGCTTCCCTTCAATATACTAGATAAACCCAGCAAAATTAAACCAACTTAATAGAAATATATGGGAACAAAATTATGTTTTTGAAAAATGTGTTATAATGTGTTTCATGCATAGTAATCCATATATTTAGTAATTATTCTTCCAAATTATTTTGAAAACGAAGTGATAGTCTTGGGGGAAAAAAAAAAACACACCAAAATAAAAACACAGCAAGAGAGGAAGAACAGATCTCTCTGTTATAGTCAGGAAACAACTGAGTCAACTAACAATGCAAAGGTGACTGCGTCTACGTCAGCTGAAATCAGATAAAAAGATTTAAGGTCATACTTAAAAATGCAGTCACACACAATACCATTGTTTGATGGATTATTTAAATGAGGAGAGAAAGGGAGCAGTGTGATGGAAGGATAAGGCAATGTGAAAGAAACTGAGTGTGGAGTAAAAGAACCAACAGATAAAAGACAGAGAAAAAAAACCCCAACAAATCCCCAAAAATGTAAAAAAAATTACAGATAAAGATGTACCAAGACACAAAGGGAGAGAAGCGTAATGTACTTGGAACTTAATAGAAATATGATGGGACATACAGCATGACAGAAATTCTCTCTTTTGTATTCCTTTCATTTCAATGATGCACATAATTAATTTTCCTTTTTTGAGATAAGAGTTCAAACTCTACCTGTATTTCCTAATAATTATTATAGTTTTCTCTTTTACTTTAAGACTCTTCCAATTCACACTAAGTTGCAGAGGATCTCTGACAGTAAGGGATAAAATTCAACATCAATAAACATAAAGTATGCAGATGGGAAAAGTAATCAGAACTTTGCACAAACAATGATGGGCTTTGAATTAACTTTATGAATGAGGAACAAGACACTGGATTTTTAACAACTCTTTGAAAAAGTTACCTTAATTTTTAGAAACAGTTAAAGATTGTAAATAGAATGCCTTCAACCCCAGCCGCTCCCAATGCTTTAGTGATAATTTTGAAACATTAAGAAAAATTTTGGTTTTACTCCTAGAACTCCATGTATGCTCTACATTGCACGCTTGCACCCAAGATTCATTAAGGAGGATAGTGGCTGTATTTTGACATTTGATTGTCAAATGCTACCAAGGCTACATCAATGCAATAAAGGCTACCTCTTGCAGGCCTGGCTGTGGCAGGGATACTGTCTACAGAAGACTGCGGTATTTTGACAGTTTGAGCCCCTGCTAGAGATTCCCCACTTCCCTTCAAAGCCTGTTTCCTGCTTTGGGCAAAAGGAGGATGGCTGAGATTCCTTTGGAATTGCTTTTGTCCCTCTTCCGCATAATTCGCAGACCAGTTTGTAGAACACTACAAATTGGTAAGTTCTCATTTTTTGATCATTTTTAAACGTTACCGTCTAAAGTTTTCTCCAAAAAATCTGTGTGTCTTGACTTTTTCTTCCTGCTTTTCCTGATATACATCCCGTACCTTTTCTCTTCTCTGGATGGAATCATAAGTTTCTTAGAATTTATTAATGATCTCTCCTCTTTCCCGTATACTGGATGTCTGCTAATCATCCAGAGATTTGAGAAGGTACAAAAGCCTTTGAAGATCTTTTCAAACATTAAGATAGAAAGCATTGTTTACTGAGTGCAGAACTATAATATCAGCGTGTAAATGCTACTCGACACATCAGGTACTCAAAGAGAACTGAAATGTGAACCATTTCTTTCCGTCAGTAAAAACACAAAGGCGGGAACAGATTTTCTCTGTCCTGCTCCTGTACGCGGAGAACAGTTTTGGGATGAGTAGCCATCCTGCCTATGTACATAGGCATAGCTGATAAGAAGCTGTGGGAGGGACTGTGGCAGTTTGGTTCAGGACTTTTACTACGCCGGTTGGAAGTTACATGGGTGCAATGGAGAGAGCACAAAATTTTGAATTCTAAAAGGTCTTATTAAGCTTCTGATTCCCGTTTGTATTTAATTAAGCTTATTCGAAGTTCATGATTTTTCTTCTGCTTGTATCTTTGACATTACTTTCAAATTCTTGCTTGCACATTGTACATATGTAACGATTCTATTATTTGCCTGTCCATGTTAACTGTATGAAAACACTGAAGAATGCATGTTTTTATATTCTTAATTTATGACTCTCCAGATTTTCTAGAAACCTTTTCTATATTTACTGGGGTTTAAAATACCACATCAGGATTTATAATTTTTCTGGAGTGTGGCTTAGTTGAGTCATTCTTCAAACACACAGAATGAGTGGACAGTTCAGCCTGGGTAAATAACAGCTCAGAAAACATGAAGCTTTCTGTCAAAATGTTAATTGTATAAGCAAAACATTCCAGTATGTGCTGTTTTGTCACAGTACCATCAGGTTCATATCTTCTCCACGAAATGACCGTATTTCAACATTGTCTGGTTACAGGACATAGATGTCTTGTTGGTTAAAATACAGTTCAGAAATTACCTTCAACTTGTCTTTTTCTTCTTTCAAAATGTACGTACAACAAAACTCGAGTCATTCAGTTAAGTTACACCAAGGATTATCGTAGCCCTCCATTAGTTGCTACTGCAAAAGTGTTTTGCAAGCTTTTTTAATGCTTTAAGCTAGTGGATATTCAGAACGTCACATAATCATAGAGAGACTAATTTTGCATTCTTACACAGGCAAAACTCCCATTAAAGTCAATTGGCATTCTGCCCAATTTGGCTTGTCAGATCAGACATACAGCTACTAACAGCCAGTGAAGACTGTCAGTATGCGTGCCATTCCCATTACAGAGCAACTGATTTTGTTTAAATTCCACTTATATTGTCAAAGATAGAAATTTAATCTAGGAATTAAAGATAACTTCAGTCTGATCAATATTCACATTACGCTCACAAAAGGCCCATTTCAGAAAAGCATCATATTTAAAAATAAGGAACTACTTACATCCATTCCTATTCGAAGCATGTAGAGTGTGTGCTGAACAGAGGCCAAAGAATGCTTTGAGATCCCTGAAGATGCTACAGAAAGAAAATATATACACACACTCCCAAATGAGTGCTTAAGATCTATTTTTTTTTTCTACCCTCTGGCTTGAGAGAAAATCATTTTACAGTTCCTCTCTCAACACCAGCACTTAGAAATTTTCTTTGGCTGGACTTTCAATGGTTGCATTTATTTCTGAAAGATAAAGAGGGTTCAACAGTTAAAAGTATATATTACAAGGTCAGCCAGACCTTGTGTATGTTCAATATATATATATAATTCTTTCTTTCCTTGAGAGAAGCAGAGTGGGCTACAATTTTCTTCTTAGACATAGTCAAGAAAAGTCTGCTGAAAATCTTACCTCATTTCGAGCAATCAACTGTCACCCCAAAGTCTTACAACACATTTATAATGTGTCTCACCACTCTCATGAAAAATGCCATATGTATTATGAATTAAACAAACAACATCTCACATAGACGATGATTCTTTTCTACATCAGCCATAGAGTCAGGAAAGAAAACAAGCAATGGGAATGGCTGAAAAATCTCAAATAAATAACGAGACCTCTGAAATTCTGCCATCACGTTTCAGAAACCTTTCAAGCATCAGATCAATGTTTTTTCTTGTGATATGAAAATAAAGAAAAGACATTCTTGTTACAATGATTTCTTGCTGAAAAGCTTGACTGAAGTACCAGATGCATTCAGAGAAAATGCACAGTACAGAAATTATAACTAGCTAGGTTATAAAAGAAATCATAGCATTCAGAGTAGACACAACTGTCTCCTGTAGATGCTGGTAATTAAATTTCTTTTATCTGGTGGAAGAAGCGCTGCCAGCTTCCTATAATGAACTCAGCATCACCTCAAGGCTTTTAAATCTTAGCACTTTTACAGTCATGCATCAAAGCTGAAATTATAGATTTCGTGTATTTATGATGGAAGAGAACACTGTGAGCACATGATTGGACATCAGAGGAGCTCTATTTGTAGGGCAGCTCCCAAGAAGAAAACATTCTTAAAAGAAAATTTATTTGATGTATTAGCAATTGTGAATTAAATCACAGCAAAATAATTTGCACAAAAGTGTGTAATGAAGAAATGACTAGAAGAAGCCAAGACTTAAAAAAAAACCAACTGCAAACTCAGATTTCCAAGCAGTTCACCCTATATGCCAATGGGAAACAGGGAGGTCTCTGATGGGAACTCTTAAATATTTTTCAGAAGGGTGGAGAAGCTGAAACAGTTTTGCAAAATGTTCATCTTTGATGAATCAACATACATAATCATCTTCCTAAATAGCTCTACAGTATCTCAAACAGGTTATTTCATCCCCGTGAAAATTTAACAAGCACCTACTTAATAGGCTACACCATATAACTTACGTAAACATGAACTTATGACGAAAAAAAATAAGGGTTGTTTGGGACTCGTAGTTGTGATCATACCTACATATGAAGGAACACAAAATAAAAGGATATATTTAGTCTAACTCTAAACTGAAAAAAAAGGTGGGACAGATCAAAAGAAAAGTAATTTTATTTTCTTCACAGTTCTGTGATATAAACACCTGCTTATCCTGACCCAGAGCCCATCTGTGGCACGAGTTGAACCTTTCTGGCTTTGGATATTTTCCCTTTAAGACTTGTGTGGAAGTCTGTCTGATGAATGATTAGACCAGCTGCTAACTTACTTCGAGTTATTTCCACTGATCTTTTTCCTGCTCCATAGTCTGGCTCTTCTAAACCTTCAACGCAGCAATATTTTAGTCTATGCAGCCCATTGATTTTCTTTTCCAGAATTCCTTTGCAAAAGGAACAGGTTATTACTTGCATTTATTTATACAGGTAAATACTGTGTTCAACAATACCTTGGCCAGCTGAATGAGAGACTGTGATTCTCACCTCAGCTTGAAACATTCTCAGGTAAGTTGGGAGGCCACATTACAGAATTGTGGCTGTCCTTCATCATAGTCAAAACATTCTCAGCTGTGTTTCCAGCCTGGTAGGAGGTCTCACTGATCACCTGCCTTGGAGTTTCACAGAATCAGAGAAACTACAGATTTGGAAGGGACCTCTAGAGATCATCTAGTCCAACTCCCCTGCTAAAGCAGGATTGCCCAGAGCACATTACTCAGGACTGCATCCAGGCGAGTCTTGAAAATCTCCAGAGAAGGGGACTCCACAACCTCCCTGGGCAGCCTGTTCCAGTGCTCTGTCACCCTCACCGTAAAGAAGTTTTTCCATGTATTTGAACGGAACTTCCTATGTTCTAACTTGTGCCCATTGCCCCTCGTCCTGTCACTGGGAACCAAGGAAAAGAGTCTGGCAAGACTAGAAAGAATTGCTTTGTTGTTTAACAATTTTTTAAGAAAGAATTTCTTCAAGGTCCTGGGTGGTTTTTTTGGTCTTCTAAGGGGAGCCAGAATAAGAATCTTGGGAGGCTGAAATTGTCATTTCTCATCTGTCAAAGGCTGCTTGACTCCTACCTTCAAGGTGCATTTTCTTGTCTCTGTTCCCTGTTCTGAGGAGAGGGAATGAATAAGAAACTATACCTGGGTATCTTTTAACTCCTCAGCAACTGAAGGTAGAATAAACATATACAGATCTCTTATCACAGAATCAGTAAATAGCAGCTGTTATTTATATTTTTACTCATGTTTACCTTTTATTTGTTTAAGTTTCCTCCAAAATGTGGTGTATAATTTATTTTTTGGGCTATTCTCCAGTTCTAAAATCACTGCAATGTAAAATACCACTATCTACCATTTTTCCAGGTAAGTCAGCCTCTTTGAAAAGCATTTGAAAACAAGGAAGCCACACGGATATATAGTCATGGTGAAGGTGGGATAAGGATAAAGAGTGATTTGGGCACCAGTGCAGCATCTTCCCTGGCAGAATGGGTCATGTGCCCACTCATCAAGCTGTGTTAATAGGAGAATTGCAGAGCCCTTGGTTCTCCTGCCTCCAGCAAACCTCTCCTAAAATTACAGGCTTAGTACTGCAGTGCATAGAAATTCCAGTACTCTTGCTTGTGCTTCCTCTTAGCTTCCTTCTTGCACCTCCAAATGCTGGTAAGGTAGCAATGAGAGTAAGTGTTTAAAATTACTGTATGTGGTAAAAGAGAGTGTTCTTTAGATACATTCATTCTTTTCCTCTAGGCCACATAATATCTTTCTTTTTGCTTCACCTTTGTCAATTCTGCTTAGATACTTTGTTGGTATGACAACGAAGAGATTTATTGCCCAGTTTTGGAAAATGCTCACATATATTAGGTATCTGTCAGGTGTAGCAACCTGCTCTTGGCAACCTGTTCCTTCTGTCTGCGTATCCTTCCTGATCATTGCTGATCTGCTGACAGTTTGCTATGTGCTTTTTTGTGCATGTTTATTTTTGGCAATAGTTATACATGTGATTCATGGATCAGTATCAAGAAGTTACTCCTCATCCCTATTGAGCGGGTTCTGTTTCATACATGTTAAATTGTTAGGCAGTCTCTTCTTTGCCTCATTGAATCTGTACTTTTGTGCCCCATCAGCTTGTTTCCTATTTTTTAAAAAATGTAGATTTAAGGTCTTTAAAGCAAGGTCTATTATGTTTGTACATCTAGCTCAATAACGTGTTAGTGTAACCAGTTACACTGACAGTTAAATCCCAGACCGTTCCAATATTCTGTGGTATTTTGATTTAGTGTTGCATTAAATAAAGCCAAATGTAATATTTTTTTTTGTATGAGATGAGTAGCCTCTTGTTCACAGCTCTGTTGATCAGGCTTCTGGTTGCAAGACAAGGAAGGATTCTTATAACATGATTGATACTTCTTCAGAGTTTAATTCCCACCTTGTTTGTGCCAAGCATTGGTTTTGTTGGTTTTTTTTTTTTCCTGTTTCTAAAGGCCAATATTATTAATATTAGATCAACTATCTTTAAGTGTCTTTGCCATTGAAATACCCAAATAAAACAGATTTATTTCTACTTTAACTGCTTTCCTGAGAAATTTATCCTCTGCAATGACCTTGTTTATCATAATATTCAACACTTGTTTTATCTCGTCTCACGTATACTTATTTACAGTGTTCTACCCACAATAATCAAGGATGTGACTCAATTTGCAGCTTTTTTTCCCTCATATAAAGAGTTAATAAGAAAGACATAATACAGTATGTGGCTGCCCATTTAAGCAAAATTGTCTAATACATACACAATATGGCATTACTTTGGCTATATTCAGACCTGAAGAAATACTTATTTCTCTACAATTAGGATTACAAACAATGAGATAAACCAATCTGTGATTTCCAAATAGTTGAAGAAATCACCTTAACACATACTACAAACTACGGAGTCTTCTGTTTTTTGTTTTTACCTTTACTTTGCATCTGCAGCTTATGCATCTATTCTTTGAACTCTGGGTCTGTGTTTAGCAAGAACTTGCCTTAGTGTTTCATAGCAGTCAGATGGTCTGCTATCCTAACAGACCTGAGCATGGATCAACTAACAGGCTTCCAGCTTTTTGGTTTGACTCTCCTGATGGGAATACATTTTGCTTTGTTTTTCCCCAAGGTGGTGCACCTAAAATCGCATGGACATTTTTGTTCTGTCGGTTTGAGTTTTTGAGCCTAGGCAGTAATGACACAAACACAGATTGGGGTTGTCTTGGGTTTGCATGGCAAGACTTTGGTAGTGGGGGGGTGGGGGCTGCAGAGGTGGCTTCTGTGAGCAGCCACTAGAATCTTCCCCCATGTCCAATAGAGCCAATGCCAGCTGGCTCCAAGACAGACCCTCTGCTGGCCAAGGCCGAGCCCATCAGTGATGATGGTAGCGCGTCTGTGATAACATATTTAAGAAGGGGCAAAAAAAACCCTACTGTGCAATAGCAGCTGGGAGAGGAGTGAGAATATGCAAGAACAACAGCTCTGCAGACACCAAGGTCAGTGAAGAAGGAAGGGGAGGAGGTGCTCCAGGCACTGGAGAGGAGATTCCACTGCAACCTGTGGTGAAGACCATGGTGAGACATGCTGTCCCCCTGCAGCCCATGGAGGGTGACAGTGGAGCAGATATCCACCTGCAGCCCATGGAGGACCTCACGTTGGAGCAGGTGGATGTGCCCAAAGAAGGCTGTGACCCTGTGGGAAGCCCTCACTGGAGCAGGCTCCTGGCGGGACCTGTGATCCTGTGGAGAGAGGAACCCATGCTGGAGCAGATTTTCTGGCAGGACTTGTGACCTCGTGGGGCGCTCGTGCTGGAGCAGACTGTTCCCAAAGGACTGCACGCCATGGAAAAGACCCATGCTGGAGATATTTGTGGAGGACTGTCTCCCATGGGAGTGACCCCACACTGGGGCAGCAGAAGGAGCGGCAAAGACAACATGTGATAAACTGACCGCAACCCCCATTCGCTGGCACCCTGTGCTGCTCAGCAGGAGGAAGTAGAGAAATCAGGACTGATGTTGAGCCCAGGAAGAAAGTAGAGGTGGTGTTTTTTTGTGTTTGCTTTTATTTCTCATTACCCTACTCTAATTTGACTGGCAATATATTTAATTAATTACCTGGAGTTGAGTCTGTTTTGCCCGTGATGGTAACTGGTGAGGGGTCTCTCCCTGTTCTTATCTCAACCCATGAGCTTTTCATTATATCTTCTCTCCCCTGTCCAGCTGAGGAGAGGGAGTGACAGAGCAACTCAGTGGGCACCTGTCATGCAGACAAGGTCAGCCCACCATAGGGATTCGACTAGATTTAGTCTTTGGTCCTTCAGTAACCTGGCAGAGCAAGAAAATTGGTCTCAAAAATCAAATGTTCCAGGCTGTATGTTGATTAACATGAAAAATCTACAATTATGCTAGAGGCAAGCCTGCTCAGAATCTTTTGTTTTCCTTTCAAAGTGTGTAGCATGTTGTATTTTTAATTTCCCTTTTAAACTTAGAGTTCTTTTCTCTTCATTGATTCCAATTTGATGAATTTAGCAAGTTACATTTTTGGAATGTATACATTCTCTGACAAGTATATACAGACTCCTTGGACATTAATGATAGGTGCCATACATGACCCGCTGACAAGTTTACAGTCCTTAAGCATTTGTAACAACTACCACTACTTAGGTTTAGAGCAAGATTTAAATCAACAACTTTAGGCTGACTACTTGCCTATCATATTAATTACTTCACTGTAGTTATGCTATTCACGGAATCATGGAATCTTCAGAGTTGGAAGGGACCTCTAGAGATCATCTAGTCCAACTCCCCTGCTAGAGCAGGATTGCCTAAAGCACATCCCTCAGGGCTGCATCCAGGCGGGTCTTGAAAATCTCCAGAGAAGGGGACTCCACAACCTCCCTGGGCAGCCTGTTCCAGTGCTCTGTCACCCTCACTGTAAAGAAGTTTTTCCGTGTATTTGAACGGAACTTCCTATGTTCTAGCTTGTGCCCATTGCCCCTTGTCCTGTCGCTGGGAACCATTGAAAAGAGCCTGGCTCCGTCCTCCTTAAACCCACCCTTTTAGATACTTGTAAACATTAATCAGGTCCCCCCTCAACCTTCTCTTCTCCAGGCTAAAGAGTCCCAGCTCTTTCAGCCTTTCCTCATAAGGGAGGTGCTCCAGTCCCACAATCATCTTGGTTGCCCTTCGCTGGACTCGCTCCAGTAGTTCCCTGTCCCTCTTGAACTGGGGAGCCCAGAACTGGACACAGTACTCCAGTTGTGGCCTCACCAGTGCAGAGTAGAGGGGGAGAATGACCTCCCTCGACCTACTGGCCACAGTCTTCCCTATGCAGCCCAGGATGCCATTGGCCTTCTTGGCGACAAGGGCACACTGCTGGCTCATGGATAATTTGCTGTCTACCAGGACCCCCAGGTCCTTCTCCTCAGAGCTGCTTCCCAGCATGTCCGCCCCTAACCTATACTGGTGTTTGGCATTCTTCCTTCCCAGGTGCAGGACCCTACACTTGCTTTTGTTGAACCTCATTAGGTTCTTCTCTGCCCAGCTCTCCAGCCTGTCCAGGTCACGCTGGATGGCAGCACGGCCCTCCGGAGTGTCGGCCACCCCTCCCAGCTTGGTATCATCAGCAAACTTGCTGAGGATACACTCTGTCCCCTCATCTAGGTCATTAATGAATATATTGAACAAAATTGGTCCAAGTATTGACCCCTGAGGGACACCACTCGTTACAGGCCTCCAACTGGACTCTGTGCCGCTGATCACAACCCTCTGGGTTCTGTCACTCAGCCAGCTCTCGATCCACCTCACTGTCACCTCGTCTAGCCCATACTTCCTCAGCTTCCTAATGAGGATGTTATGGGAGACAGTGTCAAAAGCCTTGCTAAGGTCAAGGTAGATGACATCTACGGCTCTCCCCTCATCCAGCCAACCCGTTATAACATCATAGAAAGCTATCAGATTTGCCCTTGGTAAATCCATGCTGACCACTTCCAATAACTTCCTGTTCCTCTGTGTGTTTGGAGACGACATCCAGAATGAGTCGCTCCATTACCTTCCCAGGGACAGAGGTGAGACTAACCGGCCTGTAGTTCCCTGGGTCCTCCTTCTTGCCTTTTTTGAAGATTGGAGTGACGTTAGCCTTCCTCCAGTCCTCAGGCACCTCTCCTGTTCCCCATGACCTTGCAAAGACAATGGAGAGTGGTCTAGCAATAACATCTGCCAGCTCTCTCAGCACTCGCGGGTGCATCCCGTCAGGGCCCATGGACTTATGAATGTCCAGCTTGGCCAAGTGGTCTCTGACCCGGTCCTCCTCAACTAAGGGAAAATCTTCCTCTCTCCGGACCTTCCCCCTTGCCTCCAGGGTATGGGATGTGTGAGGGACGGCTTTATCAGTGAAGACCGAAGAAAAGAAGGCATTCAGTAACTCTGCCTTCTCTGTGTCTTCCACCACTAGGGCACCCGTCTCATTCATCAGTGGACCTATATTTTCCCTAGTTTTCCTTTTTCTGTTGATATACTGGAAAAATCTCTTCTTGTTGTCTTTAACTGCAGTGGCCAAGCTGAGTTCTGATTGAGCTTTGGCCCTTCTAATCTTCCCCCTGCATAGCTTTGTTATATCTTGATAATCCTCATAAGTTGCTAAGCCCCTTTTCCAGAGAATGTAAGCCTTCCTTTTTTTCCTGAGGTCCAGCCAAAGCTCTCTATTTAGCCAGGCTGGCCTTCTTCCCCGTCGGCTTGTCTTTCGGGACATGGGGATGGCCTTCACCTGTGCTTCTAAGAGCACCTGCTTGAAGTATGACCAGCTTTCCTGGGCACCTTTGCTCTTCAAAACTGCCTCCCAAGGGACACTCTCGACCATGCTCCTAAACAGGCTAAAGTCTGCCCTTCGGAAATCCAAGGTGGCAGTTTTGCTGGCTCCCCGCCTCCCTTCACCAAGAATTGAAAACTCTATCATTTCATTGTCACTCTGCCCAAGATGACCTCCAACCTTTACATCCCCCACAAGACCTTCTCTGTTAACAAACAGTAGGTCCAGTAGGGCACTTCCCCTAGTAGGTTCCTTCACCAGCTGTGTTAGGAAGTTGTCTTCCACACACTCCAGGAACCTCCGGGACTGTTCCCTCTCTGCTGTGTGGTATTCCCAGCGGACATCCGGGAAGTTGAAATCCCCCAAAAGAACAAGGGCAGATGATCGCGAAACCTCTGCCAGCCGCTTATAGAATACTTCATCAGTTTCTACATCCTGATTAGGGGGTCTATAACAAACTCCCATCACGATATCTGCCTTGTTGGCCTTCCCCTTGATTTTTATCCATACACACTCAACACTGTCATTTACAGTGTTGAGTTCCAGACATTCAAAACCGCCCCTAACATAGAGGGCCACCCCACCACCTCTCTTCCCTTGCCTATCCCTTCTGAAAAGCTGGTAGCCATCAATTACAGCACTCCACTTGTGTGTGTCGTCCCACCACGTTTCCGTGATGGCAACCACATCATAGTTTCCCTGCTGCACGATGGCCTCCAGCTCGTCCTGTTTATTCCCCATGCTGCGTGCATTAGTGTAGATGCACTTCAGTTGGGTTAATTGTCCTACCACTTTCTTGGGGGGACAGGCCCTGATTTGCACCTGATCATTCTCGGACACTACTGTAGTTACCAAATTATCACTACTCCTTGTGTCTATGCTGCCACACAATTCACTATCCCCCACCATCGCTGGGACAGGCTGCAAGACCTTGGTGTCACTTATACCCATGAGCACTGCTATGTTGCTCCCAGGCACCACTTTTGTGATCCTGGTTTCGTCCCCATCCCCCATCAAACATAGTTTAAAGCCTTATGGATAAGCCCTGCTAATTCTTGTCCCAGTCTCTTTCTTCCCCTTCGGGTTAGGCTTCCCCCGCCTGATGCCAGCATGCCTGGTTTCCTGTAGATCAGCCCATGTTCAAAAAAGCCAAAGTCCTGCCGGACGCACCAGTCGCGGAGCCAGGAGTTAATTTGCTGGCTCCTCCTATTTATCCCCTCGTCTACCCCTGCAAATGGTGGGATAGAGGAGAACACTATTTGTGCTCCCGATCCCTTAACCAGCCGTCCCAGGGCCCTAAAGTCATTCTTCATTGCCCTCAGACTTCTGGTACCTACTTCGTCACTGCCTACCTGAAATATCAGTAGCGGATAGTAATCTGATGACTGGACCAGGGAAGGGAGTTTCCTCCGTATGTCCTTAATTCTGGCCCCAGGGAGGCAGCTGACTTCCCTGTGGGATGGGTCCGGTCTACAGATAGGACCCTCTGTTCCTCTCAGAAGGGAGTCACCTACTACAATAACCCTTCTTTCTTTCTTTGTTGAGGACGTCCTGAGGCGTGGGGGTGAGTGACGAGCACTGTGCATTTCACTGGATGGATCAGCTTCTCCATCCTCAATCGCCTGGTCCTCAATTTCCAGAGCCTCATACCTATTACGTAAGGGCAGTTGGGATGGTGAGGGGGGCCGTGAGAGGTTTCGCTTACCTCTCCGAGGAGGGATCTGACTCCACTCACCCTTATCCCTTGAGTCCTCTCCTTCTGCCTGGTGACAGGAGGGAAGTGGGTCATCCACTTCTGATAGAGCCTCTTCCTGCTGCCTTTGCCTCAGGGTATGGCTCCACCAATCTATTTCGTTTTCACAGTTCCTAATATTGTTCTTCCCTTTGTAGATCTCAGTCTGTCATGTTGTACTATCTCCTGAATCTTTTATTTTTTCTTTTGTTCTACCTGCCATTTACTATTATTGCTACCAAAGGAAGTTCACAAAATTGGCATAATTACTATTTTCCTTTTGAGTTAGTTAACCCTAATAAAACATTAATTTTCCTCATTAATATGGTACACGAGATATTTCCTAGCAATGCCTTGTGCTTCACAGATAGAAATAAAGTGAGTTTTCACTTTGTACTATAAATCATTTCAACGGGGTAAAACATTCAGTGATCTCTTTTCACAGTGAGAAGCACACTAGTAGAATTGTTTTTTTCTTTGCAGAAACTGAGTGATTCATGCACACTTGAGCAGGTGTGTTGGCATCTTGTGACTAGTCAAGATTTGCCTCTTGTGCCCTTAGTGAAGTCCGCGACTCCTCTCTGCATTACAGTTCTGTCATTCTGGGAAGAAACTTCCCAGTCATAGATTTTTACTGCCCAAAGGGACCCAGGGTAGAAGATTTTGTTTCAAACATAGATGGTTTCCCACAATAAAGTTTACAAGGGAAAAAACCAACCCCCAAAACAAACGCAAATAATCAGAGGGCTGGAGCACCTCTCCTGTGGGGACAGGCTCAGAGAGTTGGGGTTGTTCAGCCTGGAGGAGAGAAGGCTCCGGGGAGACCTTGTTGTGGCCTTTCACTACTTAAAGGGGAGTTATAAGAAGGATGGTGACAACCTTTTTAGCAGGGCCTGTTGCAATAGGAGAAGGGGTAATGGTTTTAAACTAAAAGAAGGTAGATTTCGACTAGATAGAAGGAAGACATTTTTTACAATGAGGGTGGTAAAGCAGTGGAACAGGTTTCTCAGAGAGGTGGTAGATGCCCCATCCCTGGAACCATTCAAGGTCTGGATGGACGGGGCTCTGAGCAACCTGATCTAGTTGAAGATGTCCCTGCTTATCACAGGACTAGGTGACCTTTTAGGTCCCTTTCAACCCAAACTGTTGTGTGATACTAAAAGGTTCACACTGTTTCCTTCTCCTAAGTGTACAAAAATGGCTTCCAGTCTTCCACCCTCCCCTTAATGCATTATATTGAATAGAATTTCTCTGAAGAGGGAAGATGACCACAGAGCCCCCAGTTCCAGGTCAGTACTAAATGTACATGGCTTTCCTTTCACTGGTTCTTCTAACCTTAGTGGGAAGCATGAATATGTCCCTTTCTTGTATCAGTTGGACACTTGAGGCACTAATCAAGACAGATTAAGGAGGAAGAATCCGAATGACACATTTCCTAGGAAAAGAGGTGTTGCCAGATGCTTACGCTGGGCAGTATTCATACTGATAAATCTTAAGCATCTCAAATATCCGTATTATTTATACATTGCTTAAAATGCATCTCAACTGACAGGGAGAGTTTATACCAGTTTGCACTTTGCATCATTTGTCCATACCATTTTTTTAACCAGGCCCAGGCCATCTAAATTGAAATTTATAACTCCAAGTTGCTTTTTGATGGGAGGTCTCACTCTCCTTCAGTTATAAAAGGAACCAAGGGAGACAGACTAGTTAAGTTAGGTGTCCAAAGCCTGCTGGTGTGAATAATCTGCTTTATAGATCTAGATGGATGGAATGGTCAATAGCAGACCTCTGATTATTTAGTTTGCTACATTTAAGACTTCTGTCTTTCTCAACCATGTTTCTGTCTCTTATACTGATACTGTCAGGAATATATTATGAAACATCCTTGGGGAATATACTGTAATGTCTAACTTTTAGGCCATGGGATGTCATAATTTCAACAGCAGCATTCAGATGTTTTAATGATTGCTACGCCTTTCAAGTTTTCATTATCCATCATATTTATTTTTTAACGTTGATTAGGAGATCTCAGGTCTGGCCTACTAGAGCATTCTTTTAATTTTCTGATATAAAAATTCTTTACCCACCCCCCAAGATTATGAGTATCTCTTGTTAGATGTTGACTACTTTTGGGTAGTTCAGGAATAATAAAACCTATTTGACAACATTGCAGAGGAGGCTCTCAGCACATTAGGAAGCAATCTCTGCATAGCTGCACCAAATCTAACTGATGTTAATTAGATTCAGTGTTAATCTAATGGTAAAACTTTGTCCCTGGAACCCATAAATCTGTGTTTTCAGGGAAAGTTTCTGTTGTGTGAAACAAAGAGGAAATGGCATGTTTGAAGAGAAATTCATAGAGTTCTTGATAATTTTATCCCTCCATCTAACATAGTACCATACCATGGAAATTCTTTGTACTCTGTGCATGTGAATCATAACTTCTTTCACAAAGCAACGTGAATAACTCTGTTTTCCATTAGAGGGAAGAAAGGGGAACATGGGTAATGAGCTAGATATCCCTTAGGATGAAGACTGATTGAATTTCCATATGAAAGCCAAAAAGGATGTTTCATTTCTTCCTAAGCCTCATACCGAGACACAGCTATGACGCCAGCTGAGGTCTTTTGCCCTTGCTAGTGTGCACATTATGAATGGCAGCATATGGAGGCTGAGCCTGGACACATCAATACCATGTTACTTCCTAACATGAATACTGTACATAATTAACAGAAGGTTTTTCCCAGCTCTATTTCTATATTCGTTTCTATATTTAGAAACTATATTTATTTCTATATTCCTATTTCTGTATTTCCCAGCTCAATTTTTTTATCATATTAATATATTCTATATTCTCTACATTTGTTAGTTTTGTTTCTAGTTTGTTTCTAGACAGAGAACTTCAGCACGCCTTTTTTTCTCCCTGTAAAAACCTTTATTTTCTTGAACAAAGAAATCAATCTTTCGGCTTCATCATTAAGCTTAACCCTATTTTTTCTTCTGACTAAATTTTTTGTTGTTCTTTGAGAATTGCAATGTTAACTTGCTTTCAGAAAACTGACATACAAAAGTAGTAAGTAAATACACCACAATGTCCACCAGGCAGAGAAGTCTATATGAAACTTATTAAAAAGGGGCAACGGGCACCGGTGAAAATTATTATCTGACGAAAGATTTGCTGGTATGGTTCACTACACTTAACTAAGGTGTATTTTCTATCTATAGAAAATACGAAAGAATTTGAACTAAAAATACAGACGTTATGTTCCCTACCCAGCTATCCAGCAATTACTTCCATTTCAGAAATTAGGTAACTGAAAATTTAGATTTGAGTTGCATGTCACTTTACCACTTTTTTCTGTTTTTCTGTTCACCGGGACAGTGGATCAGCACACTTTGACAGCTAATAAAGATTAGATCAAAATTAATGTTCTGAGATGTCGGTTTCCACATCTTTTAGGACAGATGTTAACAAAACATTCTACAAATACAGTACACTGATCTTACATGCTTTTCCACATTTGAATAGCTGTCCCTAGACAAATACATGATATTGTTAGGAAAAATGCAAAAACATGCAGGTCAGTGTGACTAAGTTAAGTGAGAAAAGATTACTGTTAAATGGAGAGTTTATCATCTGAATTCACAAATAAATAGCCAGTGAAGAAGGGACCATATTACTTTTGTAGAAGAATTCATTCTGAATGATGGACGTGCCTTTTCTGGTTATTCACTACACGTATGTCCCATTATTCCATGTGCATATTTGAATTTCTGTAGTTTATTCATCATCTTACACAGGCAAAGTAATAAGCACTCGTGTACCTGCCTGCTTGAGTAGACCGGTCTCCATAATTACCTTCGTGTCTTTGTTTTTGGCATCCTGCTACCTCCTTCTGACAACTTTGCCAGGAATATGGGTAAGTGGGCAAGTGGAGGGGTGGACTCTATGTGCAGAGGGACACCACTGAATGGGTTTGTCTTCAAGCTTCCACTAAATAGCTGCTAGAGTGAGTAGGAAAAATCTTCAATACACCATTAATTTACAGCCTATCTCACAAATACTGTAAAATATTACAGATATATTTTCCGAGAGAGCTTTGGGAATCATATGTGTCCAGCCAGCTCTTGCTACAGGGACTGATTAATCTCAAAATCAGAGGCTTCAGCAAGGTACACAAATCCTGAATTAATAGCACTTCTGAACTGAAATGTTATTATTTAACACTGTTTTGCTCTCTTAGGCAATAATATAAGTGATAAGAACTCAACCTGATCCTATTGTTAATAAGGCTATTACTTATCTATCCAAATATGACAAACTTCAGAAATTCAAATGACTGTGTGGGGTACACTATTACCTCACAGTAAAAACTCTATAATTATTATAATGACAGCTAAACGTACACAAAAAGTGAGTGTTGTATTAGCTGAGTCTTTACACAGCTGTATACAGTGAATTCAATAAATATTCAACAATTCTTTTAATACACATTTTCAAAAGAGCATTCTTAGAAGCATAATACCCAATGACAAATAGTTTTCAAAATATGTCAAGCTTTTACTGTCTCAGTGATGCTAGACAGAGTAACACATTGTTTTCATGCATTCATTTACTGTCTTTTTTTTCTTTATTTCTGACACCTACAGATGTTTTAGAGTTATTAGTTTACTCTTTTACCATTTGGTTTTGGAAGTTCACATTAAAGCGAGTCCTGACTTCAAACAGTTTTTCCATTTAATCAGAAACAAGTTAGCGCCACGTCAGGAAGTATGTTTTCTCATAAGCAGGGGGTTCTGTTCATTGTTAATTCTTTTCATTTCATACATTAAAGCATCTCTTTCAAGTGTCATTAGTACAAAAATTTTTTCCAAGGGCTTCTAAAGATTCTCTTTTAATGTATGTTTGCATTTTTTCTTTCCTTTTTACAGTTGGTGTACCCTTACATACATTTGTCCCTCATTTTACTAAGCCACAAAAATGGTCATAGACATATCATTGAACCACAACAACATTTGTGGCTTTATCATACTGGTTTATCTAAAATCCTGGAGTTTATTACACAATCAGGTGACAAAAATAAGTGTTCCAAACTGACGTATGTATCTGGAACCTGGGCTTGGTCAACACAGAATATATACATGCTAGACCAGTAAGTCATAGTGATAGGGTAACAAAATAAAACTGCCCCACATGAAATAAAAATAAAAAACAACATTAAAATCAATTTGCAAATGAAATTGTGACTCTGTGGCTGAGTCTTTCAGGTAGTATAGTTGAATTTCATGCCATAAGTTCAAAAGGACATCTCTGTTGTCTGTACAGTTGTTCCTTGAGCCTCAGATTCCAACAGCTCCAAGAAATTCAACATTAGGCTCTGAAGTGATATTTGCCAAAGAAAAAATCATCAATAATTTGAGTAAGCTTTAATCGTTACCAAATTTTAGGATAGGAAAATGGACAAGATTATATTCAGAAGCCTAAATCTTCTTTATTATTTAATAGAAAATATTAAAAAGGGTAACTATAGGCAATCGTGTTTAAAATGAATCATCTTATGTTTGGCATTAGTAGAAAAGACATGAACAGAAAAATTATTCAAAATGAAAGAATAAACTGCTCCATGTTTTGATGAAATTAACTCAGAAACTTAATATAAATTACTATTTTTTATATATTTATTGATTCTCAAGTGCTACTCAGCTTATGTTTAGAGAAAGCATAGTAAATCAGAATACTCTTAATGACATCCAGAAAACAAGACCATGCACAAGGATATAAATTTGAATTCATAGACCTTTCTGACAAATAACTTGAAATGCTATTTAGCTAAATGAAGAGACAGCAGCAAGATCTTGTACACGTGTATAACTGTCACAATGGTTTGACAATGCTTGGTCTATTTTGCCAGAAACTTTGCTGTCCTAGCAGTGAATTTACATTAGTTTCATGTGAAGATGTGGCTGCCTTACAGAAAGATATATGACACGGACTTAACATTTTATCACAAGCAAAAATGCTGGGCTATCTTTTCTGTTTATTAAGTAATGGTTCTTTCCAGGTAAGCACAGGAGCTAGAAACAGGTATTGATTTTGCTACTGTTTTCTCACAGGAAATTAAAGGTTCTGTCTAAAGTACAAAAATCTCAGGTGGGTAAGATAATTAATGTATTCTGAGCACACTTTAGAAACGCATGACTACTAAGGTAAAGAGGTCAAATCTGTTTGAAAGGCCTAGCCAAATTTGCACATTTTAATGTGTTGCTGGCAGCTATAAATGCCTGGCAAATCACAATTACATATAAGTATTTTTGAAGCTATAAAATTCAAATAAGGTGCACCTGTCCCAGAAAAAGATTGTATTTTGAACATATATTGGTAAAATTAATGAGTACCTTCAAGCATTCAGCTGTGAAGTTATCAGGTATCATAACGCAGAGATGATATTAGCATACAAGAATTGTTTCAGCAATAATGTAGTTTACAATTCAGCAATCACAGAATTGGTTTGGATTGCACGAGTGCTCTTTCACTCCCTGAAACCATGATAGAATTAGTTTAAATATCTCTAAACAAACCTGAAAGAAATAACATCTTTCCTACACCCAAAATCTATGTATGGCGATGGTGAAACCACAGTTATTCCTGGAAATGCTTTTCAAATGCCATACTTGATCAATAGCTTTTTTAAATCTGTTTGTCCCTTCTATAGATTCAGTCTGTTACTAGTTTTTCTTTTCATGTTGACTAGGGAGATAATTGATCCTAGTTCACTTTGTTACATCACCTTATGCATTTGTAGACAGCTCTGCCTCCCTTCATCCATCTTTTTACCAGACTGAACAGTCCTGTTCTATTAACCTTTCTTCATAGGTCCTAGTTTCTGAGCTTTTAATAATTTTTATTGTTCTCATCTAAACCGTCTCCTGTTTGACAGTGTCTGATTTAAAATGTGGCTTTCATGCTGAATGCATTGCTCCAAAAGAAAAGAAATATGGCAGAACGCCAACGCAAGTTTTTACATAAGACACTCTATCTAGGCAAAGACTTCACAGCTAAGGTATTCATTGAGGTAAGCTCCCTTTTCAGCTTACTGACCATGCACAGACAAGCTGACCATTATTATTTCCTGTTCTCAGTTTATCCTTCCAGTTCTGATGAGCGATAATGTCCAGAACAGCTTGCTTTTCAGAGGAAGCCAAGCGTTGCTTTTTTACAACGAGCACATTTTTCTATATTTGTAATCCATTCATCATCTGGAGTTAAAATATCCTGAATACATTCAACATCAGCAATAGAACGGAACTTGTTCAGCTGAAGGAACGTAACTGCATACAACTGGAGTTTTTAATTTAAATTTTGCATATAAAAGTCTGAAGTTTGCAGCCATTAATAGTTATATTAGCTTTCATATCATAGATTGTCAGTAATTTTCCCTTTTTGTAAGGAAAGAAAGTTTGCAAGAGCTCATTTAAATGGTATCTTTAAGATAAATGTTTTAGCATGGGCTTAGCTAGGTGCCCAGCATTACAAATGGTAGAATCTGAGTGCAAGCAAAATTAAGCACAGAACTATACC
Source organism: Rissa tridactyla (assembly GCF_028500815.1). NCBI lineage: Eukaryota > Metazoa > Chordata > Aves > Charadriiformes > Laridae > Rissa > Rissa tridactyla. The sequence goes on from NC_071468.1 coordinate 98,082,950, forward strand.
TGCAAAAATGTTATTGCTCATGTAGTTATATTTTCTTTTTTTCTTCATCTAAATCCCACATTTCTTATGTTGTAATCTGTGTTTGCTTTTTATTTTGTGGGAGAAAACCCCCCACTATTATTATTATCAAGCAACCGTATTCAACACAGTAAAAAAACAAATACAAATTCTTTTTTTTCTAATATTCACTGTGACAATAATACGATTCTGCTCTTTCTTGTTATTTTTTTCAGCAACTCTCATCTTATGGCTTAATGGAGATCAGATATTTGTATGTGCATCAGCCCAACGTTTTTCTGGTATGCAAGGACCATAAGCATTTACCCTTTATGAGGCTGATTCTTAGCATTCTTAAATATTCTTGATAAAATTCTTGGGCAGAAAGAACTGTATGCTTATGAACAACATCTTGACATTTTGCTGTCAGATGATCAATTTAAACATCAAGCAACCTTTCAATCTACAAAGCGTATGCATTATTGCCAAAGTGTCAGTTTGTTCGTTTACCGGACTAGGTGTTCTGAAGTGTCTCTTTTCCCCTCAAAGGTCAGTTTGAAATTTCATTTTCTGCAAAAAATCTATGAGCTTTTCATAAAGTTGTGATCTTGGTTCTATCTTTCCTTCTCAGATCAACAGAAAATGGCATCTGTAATGCCACTTGAGACACATCAATCTATACTTATGGCAGATACATCATTTGTGAAACTAGTTCAGGAAAACTGTCAAGTCTCATTGGGAAAATTAAGCTTTTCTATTAGGGGAATGAATCATATATGACAAACACTGGATGATAGTTTGGAAGAAGCTGTTTGTGAACTGCATCTCAGCTCAGTTCCTTCTCACTTCAGAATTATAGTAGCCAGTTCTTACAGCTCCTTTAACTTATATATATATATTTGCTCATAAAAATCTATTATGCTGTTCCACAGATTTAGGAAGACATGCCATAAGAAATTATTCAACATACTTCCTTATTCAGATAAGAGGAGATTAAATTATTAAATTATTATTAAACTATAATTCTCAAACCTTCCTACAGCACTAACATGACTAAAATTATACCACCTTACTTCTGTAATGTAGGAGACCTCAGCATGGCCCAAAGACGGGAATTATTCCATTTCATCAGGTTATTCAAGGAATGGGACTAACAAAAAAAAAAAAAAATCTCAGTTGACAATTGTTCATCCCTCCTTATCTGTTCTTATAAACCACCACAATAGCATAGTTCTGGCCCAGTAATTTGCCATTCTTCCCTGTTCCTTTCCTATATACTACCTTTCCTCCTCATTTGCCTCCTTTTGTCTCATATCAAGATTTACATTTAGAGGAAGCCAGAGTGCATATATCAGAAGCCTCCCGTGGAAGCTATAACGCACATACTATTGCATCGATTACTAAAGAATTGAGACTTGTGGGTGAACCATGAGACTGTTTAAAAGGTCTCTCTTGACATACCTGGAAAGGTTATTTCTGTAGATTCAAAAAATGTTTCTGTGCCTGGTAAACAGCTGACTCTATGCAAACTTTTAAAGTGCATTTATTTAAACCCTGACATTACACGGGATGCTGCTGCAAAAAGCTAACTCTGAATCTGCCGTAAAAACATACTGATAATTAGATCTTGATTTTGAGAAACGATGACTTCCACTGACAGCAGCCTTGATTCTTTTGTTCTTTTTACTGATTCCACAACCAAAGGGAAACACTGCCTATCCTGTTGTAATGCAAACGTACTGGTGGAAATGAGGTAAATCAGCCCCTGTGCTCTTAAGAAGAAATTTTATTCTAGTCTCTTTAAAAAAAACCCCAGACTCAGAACATGAGAAAAAAAAAAAATTAACTCAGAGCTAAATTACAGTGTGGTGAAAAAGCTAGTGATGAGTAGCTACAAGATAGCCAGGGAAGCTGAGACAAGAACAGCCTGGAGTGACAGTCACTTCAGAACTGATTGGTCAAAGTGTTAAAAGTAATTACAACGGAAAGCCTCCCTTTGCCAAAGGGATGAGATTAGAGAGAATAACCTCCGAAGTGTTGGGCTTAAATTTCTAATATATTCTTTTACTACAATTATTTTTTGGTGGCTCAGAGTACTACTTAGCTGATTGGTTGCAAACACATACACAGATAAATTCTGCTTCAATATACAGATATACCACTAATGTGGTGAAGCTATCTTTGAGAATCAAAGACACATTAAATTGTATTTGACTATCACATCAGCTGTCTGCAGGACATGCTTTTACATTCTAAATATCTGAAATGCTGTAAACAGCCATAGTTCTCTTAATAATTAACCTGTCAAAGGAGCATTTGTTCCATTACAGAAGTGGAGAATTTACTGCAAAAATCCTCCAATACATTTATTCCGGCATAGTAGGAAATTAAGGATGTGAATAACATAAATATTTAAGAATAACAGCATTATAAATAGATACCTTAATAAACAGCTATATATACACATATGTACATAAACATTATATATATAGTAAGAAAGAGATAGCAAGATGATCATAAGATGTCTTTAAAAACATACTTGAAAATACCCTTTGTTTAAAAAATATTATTGGCAAGAATGATGACTGTTTGCATAATTTTAATACTGTCCTCTTGTATTTCCCCCAAATCACAACCTTAAACTATTTCTTTGCATAGTAATTTTTCACCACCTCATTGAGTTGATAGGTAACTATTAATCATTTTCTTCATCTTTCCAACTGATGTATATCCTTTGCTTCGTTTATCAGTATACGATCTGAACAGGGGTTGTGGTCAGTCCACAACAGCTTCTCTCTGCTGCTCCTTCCTCCTCACGCTTTTCCCCTGCCCTGATGTGGGTCCTTCCCACAAGCTGCAGTCCTTCATGAAATGCTCCAGCATGGGTCCTCGCCACAGGCTGCAGGGGAATCTCCGCTCTCACACTTGGAGCATCTCCTCCCTTCCCTCTGCTCTCACCTTAGTGTCTACAGGGCTGTTTCTCACAGTTATTTCGTCACTCCTCACTGCCAGGCAGTGTTTTACCCTTTCTTACATATACTTTCACAGAGGCACCACCATCTTATCCAGCTGTGCCCTGTAGTGGGTCCATTGGAGCCGACTGGGTATCTCACCACCCGAACAATACAAACCTGTTCACGTTTCAACTGTGGACTATGGGTCTGGCCTTATGGCAAGAACAACTGCTAGATGAGCCCACAGCATGAGCAGAGACTGAGCTGGAGCTGTGTGTCACATGGAGCTCCCACTGGAGATGGATGAAACATGCTTCCTCCAATGGAATCACAAAACTTGTGGATCACATTGAGTAAACAGCAACAGCTGTAAATAACAACATTTTTTGAGCTCTAGTCAGGCTTTTGATACTTGTCTGATTGGAGTTTTTTTTGGTCTGTCACATTATCTCATTAAGCAACCTATACTTCCTGATTTTGGAGGCAGAGTGAAACTTCAAAGCCCTCAAATATTTAATCCAAAACAAACTAGCAGCTATCCTGTGCCAGACTTTTATGAAAGAATGTGGATGGCAACCATTGCCAGCAATTGGCTTCAGTTCGGCTTTGACCTACAATATAGACAAGATGTTATGAAAATAATTTGATGGATAGATGTCATTATTAGGTACAGCTAGAAATTGTTCCTAGCAGAAACAAATTCTTCTACAACTGCCAAATAAGAATTAAGTGAGTTGGTAGAAATTATACAGGAAATAGAACAGCTGTAAAAATCCTTAAGATTTTGCTGAGATCACATTAAAAGCAGATATAGAAAAGCCTGGACTGCTTTCTAGCAGTCTTAAAAAATAAATATTTGAAAGTATAAGATGATTTTTAATATTCATACTAATGGTAAATGCACAAAAGACTTAGGTTTAGTTACCAGCTTTGTAGATATAATTAGATTCAGAAAAGGTTACATTTTTGTAGTATCCAGAAATTTCTGAACACAGAAAAATGATAGCTAGCTATCATACCCAGCTAGCTGGGTAGGTTAGAATGATTAATTCAAAATTCACTTTTACTGCTAATATTCAATTAGTTTTGCTACAGTTCCTTCCAAGGAAAGTCACACAACTGTTTTCACACAAGAAACTTAAGTAAACGAATTAAGAGCTTTTTAACAAGTATCACTTTTTGTAGGGCACTTCAACCAATACTGGCAAGGGAATCTCAAATTTATTGTGGTCTACAAGGAGATCTAGTAAGGTTTTGATTTCTGTAAGTAATATAATTCAGTCCCAGGGAATCATTTTTATAGCGGGTCAAGTGGTCCCACTCATCCTCTTCTACACAACACTTCAGTGGGTAAAGCAGTCACCCAGTAGGTAAAGAACTGCTTTTGTTTTTGAGGAGAAATAAAGCTACGACCTTCTGACTTGAGGCACACATTGCAAGGGAGAAAGAGCCGCATGTGTTCCTGATGCTGCAGTTCACCACTGGCCAAGGCATGCACGTGGAAAGCAGACTGAGCTCCCCTCCTTGCCTCAGAACACATTTCTGCCTAATGTTTTTTTTTTACCTAATTTATGCATAATGCTGTTAGGCAGATAATTTCAAGCTAAGATGAAACACTGGCCTTCTCCAGAAAATACACAAGCTGCTGCATTTACCCCTCTCACGCTCTCTCTCTGGCCAAAACATTGTAGAGGCTTGTGGTAAAGTGTTGAGTGGGATGGATAGGTCTATGACAGTGACAGAAGCTGTGATTTTGATGTGAACCTTAATGTTTCAGAGCTTCATCGGAATATATGATATGATTGCTGGGAATTAAGGCAAGCTCTTTCAGGCTCTGAAATCAGAATTTATACCAAGGCCAAGTTATGAATCTTTTTGCAATGGGCTCACTAGACTTGAAAGTGGATATAATTCTAAGATGTTTAAAATGAAGAGTGTGTAAGCCATCTTGATAATAAAAAGGGGTTTAAAATGACTGACATAGGAAAGACGGGAGTTTAATCCTCTTAGTACCACAGATGACTGTCTTATTTAACTGATGCTTTAAATGATGGGAAGCCATTGCTATTAGCAAAAAGTAAAACATTAAAAAGGTTGCCAACTCACTCACTTTCTACTCACTCCTTGTGTCTTAAGCAGCCTGATGCAAATGCAGGAAAACTTGAAGAAGGGGCTCAGTCTGGTTCAAACCACCATCCACATTGTAAGTCTTTTTTCTCTGCTGACTGACACCTAATATTGTCTATCGGATTCAGCTGTTTAAATGATCTCTACTCATCCACCCAGCAGGTAATGTTGGTTTTGCCATCTTAGAAGTGAACTGATGCAATTTTGAGAGTAATCTCTAAACTTGAATTGCTGGGAGTGTCGTGGTTTGGGCTGGGCTGACCACCGAACAATGACAGATACTTTATTTACCTCTCTCTCCCCCTTCCCAGAAGAGAAGGGAGAGAAAATAAGGGAGAGACTTCTAGGTTGAAAAGAAAACTATAACTACCTTAATGAAATATTAATAATAAAAAGAAAATAGAATAATATAAAAAATAATGAAATATATACAATATATACAAAACTAGTATTGAGCTTACAGGAAGATGATCGTGTCACCAGCAGGCACTGGGGAAGTCCCAGACTGGACTCAGTGACAGATAGGAATTTTATTCTGGGACTGGACTCAGGAACGCACAGACTGAGATCAAAGACAGACAAACAGATAGAGTCCTCCTTTGCTACCGACCATTGAAGAAAGAGGATGACCGCTTTGATCCCTCAGCTTTTACACTGAGCGTGATGTAGATGGGATGGAATACCCTGTTGGTCAGTTTTAGGTCACCTGTCCTGTCTGCTCCTCCCCACAGGTGCAACTGCTCTATGGTCTTCCACTGCTGACCCTCCAATTTGTGCATAACAAAGTCAGCTGACCTTGGTTGTTATAGCAATGAGTATAAGCAGGAGCCTCTCTGCCTACCATTCCTTGGTATTCACTATAAACATCAGACATTATCACTGCCAGAAGCAGACACTGTGTGAAAAACATGTCATTAATTTCAGAGAGTTAGTTAGTTAGTTAGAAGAGACTTAACTGAAAAATAAAATCACTGAAAAGAAAATTGGTTCTGTTCTACCTCAAAACAGGACAAGTAGAAATAAAAAATTATAAGATACAACCATTGGAAGTTTTATGCCCCCAGAAAGGAGCGCTTTGGAACATTGTCATCGGCTTTCAAAAGATTTGCAAAAGTTCCAGAAAAGTAGAAGAAAGTCAGCATTGTGACAGTGTTCAAAAAGGAAGGAGAAAATTACTGTGATAATTGTAAACTGTATTGGCATGACATTGAGTCTGAACTGAGATGGGATTTGATTAACTATCAGTCAAAGTAGGATAATGAAATAAATACATTTAACAGGAGTACAAGGAGCCTGGGCCTAGGCTCTTTTCAGTGATGTCTAGTGACAGGACAAGAGGTAATAGGCACAAACTTGAGCATAGGAAGTTCCACCTAAACATGAGAAGGAACTTCTTTCCTTTGAGGGTGGCAGAGCACTGGAACAGGCTGCCCAGAGAGGTGGTGGAGTCTCCGTCTTTGGAGACATTCAAAACCCACCTGGACGCGTTCCTGTGCAACCTGCTCTAGGTGACCCTGCTCTGGCAGGGGGGTTGGACTAGATGATCTCCAGAGGTCCCTTCCAACCCCTACCATTCTGCGATTCTGTGAAATGGAAATCTTATCCTGAAAAAACCAAGCTTCCAATTATTTGCAAGGCAGCTGGAAAAAGCAATAGGGTTGCTGAATCTGGCTTACTCTTTTGCAAGGGATATAGCAAGACCTACATTGACATGTTCTTCTTACAGTGTCCCAGAGGAATGGGTTCTTGGCTATGCATAGTTTACCAGTTTTTATCAGTGGACTGGAAGAACAGAATTGAATCACTTAATAAGTTTGAGGCAAAAAATCTTTTGGATACAAAGGAAGAGGCATACTAAGGAAATGTCAAATGAGTGTATTTCATATTGAGAGTGGAGTGATTACTGCTGGAACACAGAGACAGGGTATCTGCAGCATCTATACTGCAGAAAGGATGTTAAGAAATTGGAGGGTGTTCAGAGAAGAACCTTGAGAATGATGAAGGGATGGAAAAACATGGCTCTCGCTGAAATATATAGCTCAAACAATTTGTCTAATAAAAGACAAGTCTGTGGGGGTGACCCCAGTGTAATCGATAGATAATTTCCTGGGAATAGAAATCTATTAACAGAGAACTAGCAAAGAGGGAAAGTAATTGCCTATAGTAAGCATTTAGCTAATGGATTCTCCGTCTCTGGAGAATATTTATAAATCTATACTGGATATTTTATTAAACGATAAGCTTGAGATCAAACAGGAATTAATTCAAGGGATTCTGTAGTCTGTGTTTTGTTGCAGGATAGACTAGATGATCGTGATCTGTAACAGAATCTAATCTGTATTTTTCTGTTGACTAGATGAAGTCATAAAATCAGTGAAATTCCATTTAGGTGCAAAGTCCTTTCTCAAATAAGATCTAAAATACATTTATAAAATTTATTTTAATGGTCATGGGAAATATTTTTTGTGCAATAGTATTGCTAATGACTACAGCAAATTTTGTATTTCTTATGTTCTTGGAATTGTCTGCTACAGAATCTGGTGGTGATTTTACTGGCAACAGAAACAGCAATAAATAAAGCACAGATCAGAATCACAGCAAAATTTTATTCTCTATGAAGGACTGCAGTGTTGTGGTTGATTCTTCTTTCTGTTTTTAACAGATGCCATTAGCAGTTTTAGTGTGTTAGAATAAAAGTGAGTTTTATTTCAGAAAATATCTCTTACTTTCTGAAATAAATCAGAGATAAATCCTACAGAATTATTACTAAAAGAGTAGAGAAAAATACTTCTGAATCCTTACAACTTTTTTTAGCTTGTTGAGTAGTGAGATTAATCTGAAGAACATTGAAACATAGAACAACTCTGGTATCACTGAACACTAATATGGAATTAATTAATGAGGAATTGCAAATACAGAAATGTTAATTGCAGGAGATGTAGGAAAAAAGTTTCTAAAGCAGATTAAATAGACCTAGGAGAGAGGTGTAGGGAAAATAATATAATTTTCAATTTTTTAAGAAGAAAGTTTGATTACAAATTTTTAATTATTTGATGTTTTGTATGTTGTAAAATCACATATTTGAATAGCATTATAAAGGTTTTCCACCCTCATTATGCCATGTTGAGTTACTGACACTTCTAGCTGTTAGATATTTTTCCCATTTTGCCTTTTAGTTTTTTCCTTTTATCATTGAAAGATGGCGATTTCTGCAGACTATAAACATGACTGTGAAGAATATCTATAGCTATTCAGACTGTGTTCTGTGTTTCGACCATTTTTCTACCTGGGTGGGGCTTCACGCTAGAATTAGGGAGCAGTTCCGTGATGTGAATGAAGCTGTGCCTAAGCGCAAAAAGTGAGCCTATGCAGATTTGATCATAGACACATTTTATGTACCTGCATTCCAGATATGTATGGTTTAAACTAAAATCACATATGTAGTCTGAACATGCAGATAATGGTTTCCCTGGCTGTCTTTTTTCCCCTTACTGTTTCTGTTGGATGTGGTGTTGAAAAATATTTGTGGTTACCTTCGTTAGTAATAGATAATATCCTAAGGATTCATTTGAAGTAAAGAGTGTATCTTAAGTATTGTGTGCTGGAAGTAAATGTAAAGAAGTGAACATTGATTCTGGATCATATTCTTACAAGAAATCAATACTCCTGGACACAAAGATATTAATTTCTTATTAAGTCATAGGATTTTTCTTTTAATATACTATTTTTAGATTTCTATTATAAATGGTGCAGTATAAAGCCAATTTAAACACATTTATTTTTATGTACTATTTAAAATATGTATTTTTCTCTTTTGTTTATAATGTAAATTTTGTTATGTGATCAGTGGATTTGCCATCACGTTTTTTCTTCTAAGGAAGTGGGGTATGTTTCAGTCAATAATACATACATTATCCCTACTTCCGTGTTCGAAAGTAGTTAAGTTAAAGTGTTCAAAGCGTCTCTCTACATTTATTCATTATGAGAAAGATGATACTTAAGTGTGCTTACCTGAGCTCAAATAAATCCTCACTTTATGGACAAATTGGCAATGCATACTGGTCCAGATAGAAAAGTGTTGAAGTTCATTTTATACCTTTGTCATTCAGCCTCCTAAACAGGTAGATGCACTTTATATGCAAGCAATACTGAGAAGAGAGAGTAGTCACTCTACAACACATTAAAATGCACCAAAGTGTTTATATTACACTACCAGGCTGTAGTCACAGAGCCTCAAAAGACTGTGAGCAACTAAATCTCTCCTCAGAGTCATCCCAAGTTTCAAAAGCCTAACATATACCAAAAAGCCCCGTGAAAGATTTATTGGCTGGAAAGAGAGAAACTCAGACAATATAATTCTATTTACTGAGCTAAAACGTCGCTTTTGAGTGAGGTGATTTTTACAGAAGGTTATTTGAGAGGCTGAGGCACCTATTTCTTCCTGTGGGCAGAGGCTTCAAAATTAACTCTGTGAAACGTTCCTTAAGATATTAAATCACGATGACAGGAGGCTTCTCAAATTGTTTTGTACAAAATTTGGAATGACTTCTGTGTTAGAGCACTGCTTCCTAGTATGGATATCCAAGGAAAGATTAGTGAGAAGGCAGGGCAAGGAGAAAGGGCTAGTAGAGGAAGAAGAGGAAGAAGCCGAAAGAAGAGACACTTAGTTATGCAGCTAAGGTTTTCATACTGTGGGTGCAGTGAGTAGCAGGACGAGCTGAGGACTGTTGCAAATGAATGAAAATGTTGAACATTTTCATTCATACTCATGAAAAAAACAATTTTGTTAAAGTTCCTCTCTTATGTCAGTTGGCTCAGATCTGAATAGCAGTCAGAGGAGGAGACATTGCTCTGTCAAATGGAAAATGTTGAACAAAGTTGGAGCTAAGAGGATTCCTTTGGAGGATTGTAAGTATTTTTTTCCTACCAGGAAATTCTTCGGGAGTTTCACATGAACTAATGATTTTTGAGATCTGTCACTCTGGTTTTCATAAAGCACTGTAAGCATACCATCTTATGCTATGGTATAGAACTAATTTTAAAAATTGAAGTGTCATCTGTTAGTAAGTCACACTGCTTACATAAATCAAACTATCAACAACTACAGAGCCATTTTTTCAATCACACTGAATAATATTATTACAATAAATTGAATTGGTTAGACTAGATATGTTTTCCATAAAATTGTTAATGTTTGTGTTTTTCATAGAATATTCTGAGTTGGAAGGGAGCTTTAAAGTTCATCTAGTCCAACCATCCTACAATGAGCAGGGGCATCTTCAACTAGATCAGGCTGCTCAGAGCCCCGTCCAACCTGACCTTGAGCCCCAGTCTCCTCAAGCCCCCTTGAGCCTTTTGTGGTACAATAATTAAAATTCGCAATTAGCGCTCTTCATTTTTCTATAGCAGTGATTGAAAGTATGTCAAATAATTTAATATTTTAAGTTCAAAGTCCTCAATTGTGTGAAACTTTTCCATAGTTGTTTCTTCTGCTTGCAATCACAATTGGAAATTGTAACAAGATATTTCGAGTGCAACAGAGTATGGCTTTCATCTAAACTAGGGTGATGAACAAATAGGCAATCTGCCTTTTCATGGAAGATGTTGGTGAACTTCACATATTGTAGTTCCTAGTTCATGGACAGGTATACGTCAAAGCCAATGTAAACTATTGAATATGTTGTAAAGTTGAAGTTGGGTGAATTTATTATTTTTTTTTAAAATGCAATGTAGTTACACTACACTACTTGTTTAGGGAAAGTCAGTCCAGTCAACAGACTTTTAAAAAAACCCTTTCTCAGAAATCTTTCAAATTGGATATATGTGTAATGAATAGGACATCTCTTATTAAAAACATACGAAGGTTTTACAAGCAAAAAAATGAAAAAGAATTAGAGTACACAAGTGCCAAGAAAATGGATTTTTACACATTGTTTGGCATGTTTGATCTGATCTCTCTCATACATTAGTTAGACGAACAAAGGAATGTGGAATTAGAAAGCAGAAGACAAAACTACAAAGCACAAAATAGGAAAGTAGCACGACTACAACGTATTTTCACAGCATCTGTGAAAATCTTGTTTTTTGTTGCACATTTACATCTTACGGTGACATTTCATGTACTCAGAACATTCATTTCAGTGATATCCAGTCTGGGTACAGTAAATATCCTACCACACAATGAAAGATGTGTTAAAGTATTTTATATGCACGGGTATTACGTAGTCTCAGCTGCTCTGCCTTCTGGTGGTAAAATTTATAAAACAGTTCTGCTGGTCTCCTCTGTTCCTATTGTGACAACATTAGTCTTTCCACCGCTGGTACATGGCTAGAAAATGAAGAAAAACATGGTGCAGTTTCCCAGTAATGCGTGTTGACAGCTCCACTAAATTACGTGTGTACCTGAATGCACTGGAACATGGTGGATTACTGACAATTTTTCCTTAAAAAAAAAAAAAGGAAAAAAAAAGTGAACTGAAAATTCCATACTATGAAAATGGAACTATCTACCTAATTGTTAGTAGTGTACTATAGTTGAACAGTATAGTAATACCTATAATACAAAATATGAGTTATGTGTTAGTACCTCCAGACATCAGTTAACAAACATTCCACCAATTTCAGTAGGTCACAAATTCTAAATAGCTTTGAAAATCTGGGCCCTACTGTTTTTCACTTACCTCTCAGGACTGGAAGTGAGTTCCCAAAATGAACGATTCTCAGTATAACGGTCCAAAATCTGACCCCATCAAAGCTAGCAGCAAGGTTTAAGTCTCTGAGGATATGATTTGATGTGAATTTAGTCGAATGTATTAAAATAGAGCTTCTCTTTTCAGATCACATTCTTTCCAGGTACATCCAGACTGTTAGGAAAACTTCATCAACTTAATCAAAATGCTTTATTTCACACTGGAGCTACAAGTACAACTGAAGAAGTACGTTGGCTCTTACACTAGCTTTCTGGTGCATGGTTTGACCCTTTTTGACTGTTCCCAAGAAAATGTGTATGCTGGTGTTACTGATGCATTTTTATATTCCATCTAACCTATAAAACTTTATAACCCTAATAAAGATAATAAAAATGATAACATCTTATGGTTGTAATTGGATATGTTTAATAACAGTTTTCAACAAAGACAGCATGCCAGTCTGTTGGAATTCAGATAGGATAACAAAACTATAAAATTTACCCCTTTCTTTATTGTACCTGCATTTCTGATAGCATAAGCAAAAAACGAGGAGAGCAGCTTTTCAATAGATTGACTTTTCTCTCTCGTTGAGCTGGAAATATATTTTGGTTTAAGATCGTTTTTCATGTGTTAGATTACATAGTACAGTAGTTGCTTCCAAGGTCAAAAAGATCTGCTGAAGTTACTAAATGCTACTCACTGTGGATGTTCTTGGTGTGTGTGTCACGCTTATTTATACTTCCATAAGTGCACAGTTATAACCATTTGTTTTCTAATACGTGTCCGAAGTAACACAGAGAGAAATTAAAAACATCACTCATGCAGTATACAAAGTGGTCATTTTGGTCACTGCGGGAAAGGCTTTCATTTAGCAAGTCGGAGCAAAATGCAGGGATCAGCAGAAGGCAGAATAGATTTCTTGAAATGTGGAGGAATCCTGTTGACACAAAAAGGAATCCTGAATTATTATCTCTACGTTTTAACAGTTCTTAAGATCTATGTATTTTCCAACAGCTGTCTTCTTACTGCACTTAGAATATGAATTGAATCTATATGAAACATACAAAACCATGATCTTCTATCACAGAAAATGCAGGTATTTTCTGTATATACAGATTGAAACAAGAAGTTGCATATATGATTTCTGAAAAAAGCCCACATTATTTGCAGTATATGGATATTCTTTTTGACTGAAATAATGTCCATGTTGAAAACTAGTTAAAAAAAGTACTAAATAGAAAAATTGTTGCTATAACGGTACTAAATTTTAATAGAACTGAGAATTAAAAAGCTTATTTATTCAACACTAGTTCAAACTGGTCCAAGTAATAATTCTGATGTATGTAGATATACGTAACAGCTAAAAGATTCAAGCAAAGATAACTGAGCACTTGTAAAGACTGAAAATTCACAATTTCAATAGTTAGAAAGTGACAGAAAGTTGTTGGTGGCACCTTACTCTAAGCCATTGTCCATATATTTTTCTGATATATCTAGTTCAAAAGTAGACGATGCACTTTTTCTCCAAACGTTAATTCATTTAATGCAGAAAAAGTTCAGTGCTTGCAGATCATGCAATGATTTGAGCCTTTTTTTTACCCTCATTAGTCAACGGATGTCCTTAGGCGTTGCATTATTCAATGTATAGTATATAAATGTTGCAATGAAACGGAAAACAGGTTTGGGCTGGCCTACCTGCCATTTGTCCCACCCCTGGTCTCAGGGTTTTGGCATAGCAGAGCTTTGGCGTGCTGTGTGACTTGCACTTGTATCCCAGCAGCCTGTGGCTGGCTTGGCGTGGGAAGAAGGACCCTTCCAAAATTCACCTGTCTCTCTGAGCACTCATGCTGTGTTCCAGTGCCTGGGCAAAGATGTGTGTTTAAACCACTTATCTGGAGCTACTGAAGTCATTGGGAGGGGTACTCATATACAAATATATATCTAGATTGATTGATCTATCTTATCTATCTAAACTACCAGGAATTATTTCAATAACCTTTGATTTTGGGTTTAAAAGGTCTGTAAAAGCTCAAGGTCCCATTTATAGGATTAGAATGCCTTATAAAGCCATTTTCTTACTGCCTCTCAGCTTTCAGCATTACCCACCCTGCCAGAGTTTTGCTGTGACTCCACCACTCCACTTGTGGGACTCAGATTTCTTCTGTGGTTCTCAGCAGATTTTGGGCTGCAAGCCGGGAGGTGATGGCCTGGGCTTGTCATTTAACAGTGTGGATGATCAGCTAGAGAAGGCACAGATTTAGACCTGCACAGGGGTTTTGCCAGTTGTGTGGACACACACTGAATGCACAATAATTCTAGGGAGAAAATAATGACGAGTCATTTCTAAATGCAAATATATATTATAAACTCTGTGCATAAAGGAACTGAATTAAATGAAAAGAAGAACATTTTTCTAGTAAATCCTAACTTGTGGGGTTTTGAGAAAGGGGGTAATAAAATTGGAGGTACGTATTTGTGTGTGTCATTCTACAGATTTCTAAAACCTATATATTAACCGTTCCATTTACATTATATGCCATTGCACTGATACCTACAGGGTCTGTGTGGGAAATACATTCAACTTATAAATTATCACTGGATCTACAAGTGTAACTGATAGAAAAAAATAGGCAATCCTCCTCTCTACAGACTGTTGGAAGTTGGGAGAAAAATCACATTTTTTTTTACACATCTTGCACAGCTCCAAGTCCTATTTGCTTTCCCCTTTCCTCCCTCCAGTCTTCTTGGGCAGCCAGACAACTTCCTCTCCCAACTTCTTCCCTGCACTCCATTACGCTCTTTTCTCATTTTGTTTTCAGTTTTCATTCCCCGTTATTTCCAGTCCGATAGCTTACCCCTTAATGCTACCTGCGTACTAGCTCCACAACAGAGACTCTCCTTTGGATTGTTTGGATGCTGCCCCGTATCTGAGAGAGCAGCTACATAGGCAAATTCAGGGGGAATCTGTCACTGTTTCTGTGACTCTTAAGGGGCTCATTCAGCTGGGACTTTAATAGAAGAATTTTTTTGTATGGTAAAAGCAAAATAATTTCCATAGCTCTATTCCTAGAGGTGAATTAATTGTTTTGGTTGACATGCTCTTCTCAGGGTTTGCACCCTGAGTGAAAACTTCTAAATTGAGATGTTCTCAAAACAGATATAAACAAAACTTCAGTGATTCATAGGCTACTTTTCTATAAAAGCATCAATGATACCAATAGTTAGTGATGGTACCAACTGTTTTTCTGCTTAGGTAAACTTTTATTCTGCAAAAAAGTCAATTCCAAAGTTTATCTACTTTTGATTTTGACTTTCCCATCATACTTCAGCTGACTGTAAACAGATGCAAGTCAGGAGGCAGCCTGAGTTTCAGTCCGTCAGGTGTTCCCAACACCAATATACTCTTGTTTCTAGGAGAACCATGAGTGACTCCAAGTTGAGAAAGAGTCAGTCCTTTGGGGACACTAAATAAGAAAAAAAAGTCTCACATTTCTTTTAAGCTCTGTTTAATGCAGTAGCTCAGGTTGAACTCAGTAGCTCAGGATCCTGTGAGCTCCTTGTTGAGACTCCACTGCAATGCTTTGTCAGGATATATCAAAAGAACATTTCCAAGGATAGTTTGGTTATATTGCTCCACCACTCTGCTGCCCTACCTCAATATGCCTTACATTTCCCTTCCTCACTTCATATCACAGATGCAGACTGACTTCAGAAGCTCAAAGAAAAACAAAGCAACAAAGCCTGATCAGTCAGCTGTGAAAGAACTCTCTTTTGATCTGAGGAATAATACACTTCGGAGTTATTTGGAGGATGGTGCCCAAAGTAAGGAAAATCTAATCTGAAAATGGTAATGGCTGCAAAAAAGCACTCCAACAACAAACATGCAAAAATTATCTCCGAAACAACAATTTTTGTTGCTTGCTTATACACAAGGTTTTTTTCCTTTTCCTTTTCCTTCTTTATTAGCAATTATTTACTGTTAGAAACTGAGTAGACTAACTTTAATCATGTTGTTTCCTGGAAGAAGAGGTAATAATCTCTTGTGTAGAGATAGCTCAGATAGTAATTATCAGGTTATTGGACTTGCATTATAAAAAAACAATTACAACAGCCTTGGCTGATGCAATTATTTATTTCTAGAGACTACAGATGTTTAATGATTTTAAAAATATAACTACTTGACAATCAACACCATAAAACAACCCTTTTCCAATTTCTGGGCTAAATTATCTTTTTTAAGTAAAGCAAATATAAGTTCCTCACAATCAGGAATTTTGTATACCATTCGAGAACTCCCGGAGGCCTCTGTCCTCCTCCTCCCTCTCACCTTCCTTAATAGAAACAATGATGGAAGTGAAGGTAACAGATCTTTGTAGCTCTCTAGTCAAGTCCTCATCATGTAAGCCTTGATAAAATGAAAAAAGCATAGCTAGACATTGTACCTTAATGTTTTTATCTTTGATACTAAATCCATGTAAGCCTAAGAAAGTAAAAAAGTACTACTGTAAATCTGCATTAGTATCAAATTCAATTGAAATGGTTCAGTGTTTTTTTAGGGTTTTGGTAATTCATGAAAATTTGATAGCTGTATCTGTAAGAATTTAATATTTTCAGTACAAATTTAATGAAATATCACACCTTTTTCTTAAATAGCAAACATGATGGAGGGAAACATTGATATCCCCGGGGCAGGGGATGTATATATTTAAATGAACATTTTTAAAGGAAAAACATACTTCAAATGGCCCACAGGTTTGCTACTGCTTTCAGTGGCAGCCTTCGTGAAATGGAAAAGAAAATATTTTCCAGGAGGGAATCAGCTTATTGTAGAAAAAAATCTAGTTTTTGAGTACAATCAGAATATTCTCTGTGTTCACTGTGACTGCTACAGTAGATTTTACTCTGGATAAGTCCTTACAGCTGCATTACTTTCTGTCAAACATTTTGGAAGATGCTTAATTTTTGACTTGCAGCTCAGCTTTGTACCGTCTTTTGCTGTAGTCTACTTGATGACAACTTTGGCATGCTTCCTTAATACTGACAGTACCCTCAGGTGCTTTAGAAATTGAATCTGTGTTCAGCATGATGCCTTAAAACAAGTTACAATAGCAACAACTGAAAATAACTAGAACAATGCACAGAATGTCAAGATAATGTTCATTTGTTGTTACTGGATGAATTGACTAAGAAGATCAGTATTAGACAGCTTTTGCTCTCAAGAGAGTTGTTAGGACTTGTTTGCAATAAAATTGGGAAAGTAAAAAGCCTCTGCAATGCCTTTTGTAAAGTCTAGTTTGGTACTACCTGAAGTTAACAACGTCAGGTTCACTTCTGCTTGCTGAGGGGTTTTGCCCTTGTGTACAAATCTACAGACTCAGTTTTTACCACAAAATCGAAAAGGAGAATCAAAGTACTATTTTTTTTTTTCCATCAGGGATGCATAAGGATAAATGAAGTTTGGGAATTAAGGGGAAAAAAATCTAAGCAGTAAGGAAGCTGGAAAAAAATTTGGCTTTTTTTTTCACCGCCAGCAATATTTGAGTGCTGCTTGCCCTTTCCAGCTCTCAACAGAAATGGAAAGGAAAGGAGATTCGGGAAGCATTCATGCTGTCTGACTTTAGACATAATTTGGATGCTTAGAATTCCTGTATTATAAAATTCGCAGTGGGTGCCTCCACAGGAAGTTCTGCATTTGGGCTATAGCGACTGTATTAGTTAGAATTTCTAAATTCCCCTGGAGGCTCATGCTGTTCTCCATTAAGTATTAGAGGAGTGGAGAATCCCATATTGGAAAATTTACTTTGGTGCTAAAGTTAGTGACACGAAAATCCTCTTGCATCTCTTTTATTGCACTGCAGGGTTGCCTGGTCCTTGGTTTAAGTTAAGAGCACATTAAGGGTTGCCAGCACCAGTCAGCCTAAAGGTTTACCCCCGAGCTGACCCTTAGCCAAGAGCTGTGCTGTGTAGTTCAGACGTACTTCCAGCTTCTGACATATCCATGGCATGCCATCACGAAGGGCTGTTTTGGCAACACTTTTTTATCAAAACAATTCCCTAAGTTTGGCCAGCTGTCTTAAGGCAATTTTCAGAAACTTTATGTACATTGAAACAGATACTGTGTGAAATGCAGCCAAAATGTCTCCATAGCTCATAGATGCGTATGCTTCTTGTAGGCAGATAGAAGCTGACATTTCAGCTATTATTTATGGCTGTATTATGATAAGGTGTTAAAATATTTTATATGGACAATTAGCAGTGCCCTCAAATTCAATATTTTTTTTTGGCTCAGAACATCTGGTATGCTCAAAAGTCCTATCTAGCAGCTGTGTTATTGTCCTTAATCCACTCTCTTCTGCTAAACGTGCCTATGATGTAAGTGTGGTGTGAGGTATCCCTTGCAGGTGATTATTTTTTGTTTTGATTGCCACCTTTGTATATATCAAATCTTTTGGGGGCTTCCAGTGGCAGTTTCACCAAAATTAATTCCAAAGTAAGATCTCAAACATTTTACATTAAAATGGCAGTCACGCATTGTTCATCGCAAGAATGGGACAGGTAGCCATAAATGTTTTTGCGTTTATTGGACTGACTAGATATTTGATGTGTTTTTTTAAAAAACTTAAAAAAACCTCCTTTTTAAAAAAAAAGTCCTCGGTCATGCTTACAGTGATAAAATATCAGTGATGGCCATTGCTCCATATTTCAGAATAAACTGGATTACCAAAAGAAAAAAGTTGTTAGCCAATTGTAGTTGGTAAATCTAGTTGTTTCTCCATTCTGTAAAGCACAGAAAACAGCTTTTGTCAGTCATCCAAAGGGATGACGATAATTCATGGCTGTGTAGAAGGCTCTTAATTATTTCTGATTAAATTCATACTGTATGGTTGTTGTTGGTACACTGTAAATAACAATTTGTACACTGGAAAATGATACCACAGTGATTTCTGGTGTGCTTGTAAAACAGTGGCAGCAACAAGTGTAGATCCAGCTGGAAAAATACGTGTCACTTGTGCAGCTTTATCCTGCAGAGCACAACAGAAACTCACATGCTGCATATCACAAAATAAACGAGACAAGAAGGAAAGCGAGCCCTGTGCTGCACACGGGCAGGGGCAGCGGTCCTAACCAAAATGTGACCTTATCATAACCCAGAGACATAGCCAAAATGTCTGAATCCCTTGCATTTCCATATGTAAGTATAGTGGGATATGACTTTCTAAGAAAGCCTGAAGATGATTTCAGGGATCTGAAAGCAAGTCCATTTTTTTCCAACTACATTGTGTGGTCTAAAAAATAATGTTATCTCTCA
Organism: Rissa tridactyla; assembly: GCF_028500815.1. Lineage (NCBI taxonomy): Eukaryota > Metazoa > Chordata > Aves > Charadriiformes > Laridae > Rissa > Rissa tridactyla. The sequence goes on from NC_071468.1 coordinate 98,102,026, forward strand.
CTTGGCTTCTTGATGTATAGTCAAATATAATTCTATAGGATATACATTGTGAACATCACAAAACATTGCAGCAGCTCCTCCTGTCATGCAAATCAGGATGACAGAGTTGTAGCAGAGCACTGTTTTATCCTATCTGTGGTCATGGCTGCAAAACTTTTTTAAAACAGGCAACTAGTTTTTCTTCTGTCTCCTGCAATGATCTACACCTTCTGTGGTTATAAATTAATTATATTCCTTTCTTTCTTTTGTTATTAAGTCTGTGTTACACATTTAAATATCCCGTGTTTGTCTTATAACATCTTTTTTTATTTAACTTTGAATTTCTTCATCCTTATTGATGTTCGTGTTTTATTTATTCACTTGAGTTCAATGTTCTCAGTAAGGTGCTGGATCTTCAAAAGAAATCTTCAGTCACAACAGAGTTCAATCAAATCAAATTTCTGCAAGTTGTCTGCCCAGGTTAAAATTAAAACATTATACATATCATCCGTGGATGTGAAATGGAAACAGGATGATTATGAAACTCCTTTTAGAAGTTGAAAGCAGAAAGCTGATGATTTTTCCATTAATATTTTTCATTTAAAATTAGGACAACTTAAAACTACCTGCTAACCATGTATCTAAATTAATTTCCTACACTTTTCTGCACTTCACATGCACCTGAGAACACCCCAATAGAAAGCCAAAGAGAGACAACATTAAGAGCCTGCTGAGACACCACATTAACCCTTTGTCTGGCAAAGCTGCCAGATGAAGCATGCCCCTTTTGTCTGGGAATCCTCAAGGAATTATTTTAAAAGATTATGGTCTCTTACTTTGGTGTCTACGGAGTTTCAATGAGGGAAATGTAAGAACATTTTTAACCTTGGAAACGTAACAAGTCTTAGCATTTCTATGCTGCATAGCAGCTATGTCCTTCAGTGACTGCAGGCCACAGTCATAATGGATGAATCACATCCTTCTTTGTGGACTTGAATGGAAACCAACACCTGCTCTTGAAAGGCTTGTTTTGTTTTGGTCTAGTTTCATTTGCAAGGGTTAGCAGAGTTGAGACTGTGCACTCAGGGTGTGATTGAACAGGGTGCTGGATAATCCCATCTAGGCTCCCTTTCCCATGAAAGGTTGGACCAGATGATCTCTGAAGGTGCTTTCCAACCTGAGCTATACAATGATTCTATGATGAGCTCTGGAAATCTGCTGATTGGATGACATTTTAACGGTACTTGCTTCCACAGGCAATTATTTGAGTGAGTGCAGTGGGTGGAAGGTTTAATTTCTCATAATTTTACAGGCGAAGATTTTTGCCTTGCAATATTTGCTGCATGTTATGGGAGCATTCTTTAATATGGATAACTTTTAATAACACAGATCTCAGAATATAGTCAATTGACTATATTGACATAATCTAGTTTTTATTGTAAATGCACACAAAAAACTTTTGATGTGAAAAATAAATCGCTCTAGGAAAAATAAAATTAAAGATGTGAAAGTTTAACTTTTTTATTCTGGTACAATGCAGACAACTACCGCACAGTCTCTGGCTGGATCATTTGGTTCACAGATAGACCCTTCCATGAGTGAAGTAACACATGTGATAACTCCAGGAAGACAAGAGCTCAAGGCTAGCAAGTGTTCAGCCTAGCTACATGGTACAGTCAGGTTATCACCAGGAGTGGCCTGAGTAGCTGTGTGTCCTGGTGTCGTTACTCATGCTAGGACATGGGCAATGGGATGGAATGTGCCCTTGGTGAGCTTGCAGATGACCGAAAATGAGAGCAAGCAGTTGATATACCACATAGTATTGTTTCTGGGCAGCTGGAACCAGGCTGAAGAAAGGGGATGGGGGGAACCTCATAAAGTTCTATAAAGACAAATGTGAAATCCTGCACCTGTGATGGAACACCCCCATGCAGTTATATGGGTTGGGCAGTCAAGTGCCTAGAAAGCAGCTATACAGAAAAGGACTTCAGGGTGTGGTATACAGTCAGTTGAACGGGAGTCAGCAGCGTGTCCCTGCGGCTATGAAGTCTAACCACACTCTCAGCTGTATTAACAGAAGTGTAACCAACAGGCTGAGAGAAGCCATTATTCACCTCTGCTGGGTCCCTGTGAAAGCACACCTGGAGAATTGTGCCAAATTCAGGGCTCCCTGGGGTAAGACAGGCTTAGATAAACTGGAGAGTCTCAACCATGGTGACTATAGGGCTGGTGCACATAATGCAGGAAGAGTCCAAAAGAGCTGGATCTGCACAAGCTGAAGAACTACAGGCTGAGGGGGAATCTAATTGCTGTTTTGAAGTACATAACAGTTTTAGAGAGGACAGGCTCTTCCTGGAAATGGACAGAGAAAGGAAAAGAGGCAATAGTCGCAAGCTGCAACATGGGAAATTCTGACTAAAGTTCATAAAAACAGTTTTCGCAGTGAAATTGATCAAACACTGAACCAGGTTGCCTAGAGGGGTTGTGAAACCTTTATCCTTGAATATATTCAGAACTTGACTGGACAAAGCCCTGAGCAACCTGATATAACTTTGAAGTTGGCTTTGAGCAACAGGTTCATCTCCAGAGGTCCTTTCCAACCTAAATTATTCTATGGTTCTACGAGTTTCTGGGTGTGAATGAGCAGGAAATATGTGATTAATGTGTACTTCCAATATTTTCTGGTCTGGGACAACTTACTAACTGGTCACTGTCCTGGATGGTCATGACTATACCATTCTAGACCAGAGCAGCTCAGACCTAGAGGCACTATTTCTTTTTCAGATTTATCCCATTATCTCAGCCCCCAATTCTCTGACTAATAAAAATGTGATGATTTTGACTTTTGCCAACATCACACAGCTCAAAACAGATAATCAAGTGAACACTAGCCCACCCCCATGCAGTTCTACTGAAGTTAACAGAAATTAAGAGAACCTGGGGGCAAAAGTCTGCTTTAAAGAGCTCATTAAGTTCTCAATTTCTTTACCTAAAGATAACGATTGTAAAGGGAAAACTAAACAAGGTAATGATTGATTACCTTCCACAGAATACCTCAACAGTTTTTCAGACCAGTTCTTGTAGTCTGTAGACTTTCAGCAGTATATACCTTTAATTGTGGGGTTTTTGAAGTTATTTACCACAGCTTGTTTTTTGATGTTGTTTGGTTGTTGGTTTTTTCTTTTTTCTTTTTTTTTTTTCTCCCCAGAATGCAGCAGACATATAGGAAGCCTCAAAACTGGAGAAAATATAGCTATAGAAAAGATGTTTATTTTCTGATTTTTTTTTGGCATGAGTACCAAGAGATCACTGTGAGTGAAATTTATTGTTCTCTGATGGGCGCTCTCCAAACAATAAAGGGAATAGCTTCTATTCTGAAATCAATGCTTGCAATTTTCTGCTTCTCCTTCGAATACAAAGAACACATTCTTTTAACGCACAAAACCAATTACTAGGTATTCCTTCAATTTTGTTCCTTCACTGGTACTTGCAAATAGCACTTTATTTTTGTTTGTTAGATTAATTTAAATGCTAGTAGCCGTTTCATTTGAAGAATTTAAGTTGTAGGTTGTCTTTCTCGGGATAAAACAAAAACTCAATAAATTGTCATGACAAAATATTTTCCGTAAGTAGTTCCACTGTTGACAGGCCATGTATTAGAATTGCACGAGCTCTCAGATACATTTTTTAGAGAAGATTCTTAGGGTGTATAAAATGGTTTAAATGGATCTGTACTAATTTACAACAGTTGAAAAATTGGTCTAACATGAAGCTGAGTATTTACAGAACACTAGCTGAAACTAGAACTCACTTTTCACCATTTTCCCAATGATCATTGCCTTTACAATGTTATTTCCACATTTCAGCTTTTCTAAACACTCTCCCCCCCAATCAGTCCTTTAAAGACAGTAAAAGATAATTTTCTGTATTCACATGACCCTTACTGTTTGAACAGTTCATATGTTTGAGCAAATGGTGTGGTGATACAGACTCCCCTGGTCCATGTTGTCAGGACCAGCTGTTGTGGGCAGAGTGATTAACTTCACTCATAAGAGAGAAGTAGTGAAATATTTATTAATATAAAACAGTGATTTAACCAAGTTAGTAGTGAATGCGGCAGTGTTTTACGAGGTTCGATGGCAAGGTACACTTGATTATTTACTGTATAGAGAACTGGGTCAGACAAGCTCTCAGGGAGACCCTCCCGTTGAGTCATGAGGTTCAGAAAGGACCCCCCGGCTTTCTAAACTCCTTCTCAGAGAGGAGTCTAGGTGCAGCTGGATCCAATCCTAATCCCAGACTTGGTCAACGGATTATGTCTAAAGGATTATATATGCACAATCAATCCTTAATATCACTTAGCTAAGATTTCAAAGTTTAGCATACTATTAGTCACTTACTGAGAAGCTGTTGCGGCAAGGAATCTCTCAACCTTGAGGAGTAGAACCTTAACTGAGTGTCCCCACTCAAGGGGAGATTCTGGAGTGCAGCCCGCTGCTGTGCAAGAGAGCTCAAAGGGCTCTTAGATTGTCCATTATTTATAGAATAAGATAATCGACCTATAGTCATATTTGCATGGGAACAAAATACCTAGGTCCTTACTGCAGACAGTGTTTTGGCTGTGTTGCCAGCCATCCCCCAAAGTCCAGGTGCAACTCATCACAGCTCCCACTGACGATTATGGCTTGAGCAGCAGCCGGGGAGAGGAAAGGGGGAGAGCACATCGCCACACCAGACAACGTCATGTTCTTGTCTTGGTTACAAGTGCAGTGAGTTGGGATGATCTGGCACTCTCTTATCTTGGTTGCAGGTGCAGTGAGTTTGGACAATCCAATCACGTACTCTCTTGTCCCTATTACAAGTACAGTGAGTTAGGATAATTAGGCCCTCTCTAACCCTCTCTGAAACTCCTGTTACCTGAGAAACATACGTGAAACTCCTGCTGCCGGGATTGTAGCCTGCTCTGGAAGGTACCAGAATTTTCTGACAATACTAACTAAAGTCAATCATCTCTTGAGCCTATAAATAGCAATCCTAAGTGAGAATCTTTGATCCCTCTGGGCTTCCAGCAGGTTGTGACCCAGTATCTCCCCCTGAGTTGGGATGCCTCTCATGGTAGACTTAGCAAGGATATTAAAGTGTAGATTTTGGGAGGATTTCAGAGATCATCTGCTGACAAATGCTGATGAAGAGTGAGTAAATAACTTTTGTTGGATTTCTCAAGGTTTCAAAGGCTTTCTTGTACTAATAATATCCTACTTTTTGCAAAAAGAGAAGCACCCCAATAGTATAGGTTAACCTCTATATCTGTTTGTGTGTGTGATTTGATTTAGGAAACTCTGTTTTAAGTCTTGTGTTTGTATGTGTGTGATTTAATCTAGAAAACTCTGTTGTAAGTCTCAAGCAAGCCTTGCCATTTTTGAATCTTTAACTAAGTTGCTGTGTTGATTATAGCAAACTTTGTTAAATCACTTTGATCACTGGCTGATAATTCAGTAGTGTTAGAAATCATACAACCTAATCTTGTGCTAATAAATCTTAAATTGCTGCCACCTCAAAGTTGTGCAGTATCATAAATTAACACTTGTGGCAAATGGCTATGACAATATGATTGAAATTAATAAGGGCACCAAAACCAGAAATAACTTTGGACTACCAACCTCTTTTGAAGTATTCAGAAATTTAAAGTGAGAAACCAAGGCATCTGTCTCTGACTTTCAGTTTAGTTTCCTAATCTTTTCCCAATGTTCTCTGATTACTTCTGTCAAACTCTTTCACCTAATTCTTCTAATTACTTACTTTTGTGTCTCCAACTCCAAAAAGCTGTTGTCATTTCTTTCCTGTGCATTGCTGAAATTTGATACTAAACTGAAGTACATTAGAGGGGAATAAAGACATGGATGTCTTCCCTTCCTGGGCCAGCAGACGTGGTTCCACAAACCCTCTTTATAATTCTCGTTTGGAACATACTGATGTTCACAGGAAGTCTCTTACTGAACCTGTGAATTTCTTAGCAATCAGCAATGGAGTAAGAAAAAAGGAACTGATCATCTGGAAGTCTAGCTGGAAGTGTCTTTGTCTTAACAGAGATAAAACTAGAAATTATTTGTCTTCATTAGAGGACAATGCATTTCTTTTGTAAGAGAGTAACAGGGCAAGGCAGTTGGGTGCTGAAGTAATTTGCTTGACTAGAAGGTGTTTAGAACAGCTGAGGAAGTCTTTATTGGTCAGTGACAATCAGCATGTTTTGGTAAACCATTTATGAGGCTGAGCTGTTTTGATATCAAACATTTTGGCATCTCCAAGTATCTTGAAGTTCATGATGACACCAATAAAGTTTTCATGGGAAATAGTGTAAATGAAATGATTTATTAACGGGCTTGTATGCATATGTTTATATACATGTATGTATATATATTTATAGGCTCAAACAAACAGGAGGATAAAACAGCTTGGATTATAGAAGAACATGTTTAAAGACAATTTCCTCAGAGCTCTCCCTAAGATAAGATCTCCAACGACGTGATTTCTAGGGCTGCAGTTGCCTGGGCAGCTGACCTGATCAGATTGTTTGCCCTGCTGAAGGATAAAGGTCTCATCCTTCACTTCCTCCTCCTCACAGTTCCTCTCTCACATTCCTCCTGTAAGGGAGGAAGAAGAGCTGCGAATAGGGTCTCTTAGTTTTTACTGTAGCAAGGTGGTAAATCAGTTGATGGTGTCTAGTAGAATTATATATTTAAGATGCATGTTTGTGCTTGACTTCGACCTTTTATTTCAATTTAAGAATACCCTGGCTTTTTGAAGTAATCTTGGTATGGATGGTCACAGACAGATCTAGAAGTAACTGTAATTAATTTGGTCCTTACTATCTTAATCCAGTGCTACAGTTGGCACTACATTATTCTGCTGACTGACAGGGATAAAGTTGAACCCTTTCACTTAAAGACCGTTATAGCCAGGGGGAACTTGTTGGGTTGGGGCTGAAATCCCCTCTTCATGAAATCAAGCAACAAGACTCCCACCAGTTCCAAACGTTCACCCAGGTTGAAGTACTGTGACTCTGCTTTGTGATACAGCAGAACACGTAGGTCTAGATTTAATACTCTGGTAACCTCAGCACATTGCTCCAGCCTGTGCCAAGCAGAATCTCACCTACCTGCAATTTGGAGTCTTGATGCAAATTCCTAGGCTTAGAGGGGAAAAATTCTATGACCAGAGGTAAGATAGGGCTAGTATATTCTCGTATTACCTCCTGGCACTCAAAGCGTGAGGGATAGCAAATGGAATGAGGAAGGCTGAGAGCAAGGAGGCTTCAGACTGTCTGTAAGGGCATTATTGAATTCCCATTTGGACCACTCCATACAATCAAATAGCACAGCAACATAAATGTTGAGATCAATGAGCTAGGTGTAGATTTGTTGAAAAGTCTGCAGTTCTATCAGAGTCAGTGAAGCTGTTCACATACTATTCAACACACTGTTTAAGTCTTTGATATCACAGTGATCAGAATGGCTACTAACTTTTAAAAGTTATTTCCTTTCATTCTCAACACTGGTGTCTAGCTGGCAGTAAGGAAAGAAGGAATTCTGTGCAGTGGTGGTTTTTCCAGGCTGTGTTCTAGCTATAGTTTTACACCTCCAGTGAAAGAATTTACTGTTTGTTTAACTTTCTTTCAACACAATATTTTACAGAAATTTAGTTTAATTTTTGATTTTATAAAGCAAGAATCTTTGCAAATAGGACTGACTAGTTTTTTTCAAATAAAAAAAAAGACAAAATAAAATCTAATACAGGCTAACTCCTCTTGAAGTCCAGTGACAGCCAGTATTTCCCTCTGTTCCTTTTCACTTGACTCACTGTAGAGCCACCATGGCTGTAGTTGTGTCAGGAGCTAGACTAAATGACTTGACTTATGTCAAGAGAGAAGTTGTTTCATTTCCTGCTTGTCATAGACAAACAATTTTTTTTTTTTTAATGGTCTCTCCACCTCATGCTTTCTGAGATACTGCTTGGAACACTGCAGAAAGGAAATACAACTGAGGGCAAGACCTTGGCATACTTTACTATAACTTCTGAGCTGGAGCCTGGAAGATGTGGCTTTAAGCCAAAATTTTTCTCCTAAAGTCTGGTGTGGACTGCCTAGCTTGGTAAAGCAGGAAGCTTTGTATTTTTATACATTTCTGTTTAAAATCGAAAGGCATTTAAAGGCTTATTATTGCAGGTAAGTTAATTGCTGAAAATTCTAGATACTTTAAAATTTTAACCATACCATAGCGAATGTTAATTTGGAGCTGCTAAAGTAACGAAACTTTCTGTTGGGTTTAGGATCATTGTTTTTGGTGATAACAGCTTTATTTTGTTTTTCCTGAAACTTGAAAGGCCACAATGGACAATAACAGACATATAAATTGCCTCTCCATTTTCAAGAATAAAACGGATTCACTGAAGATCATTTGTTAGCATTATCTTCAGTATTTAACAGTTCAGCAGAAAGCTGACTTGAATTTCAGCATGAGCAAAGAATGATAGATCATCTCTATTAAGGACAAACTAGAAAAGAAACAAAAGTTTTTCTTCCTCAGTCTCTTTCTTGTTCCAGGGAAACAAGAGTCTGTGCAAACCTTGTAATAAATACAAATCACCTCTTTTGCAGTGCTGGTTCTTCTGTTCCAGTCAAGACCCTATCCTCTCCCATTGCAGGGAAGCTGCAGTCTCAGGGAATCTGTTCTTTCTCATCCCTGCAGAATAATTACTTTGGAAGACAACGTAAGCACACTGTAGACATGCTATCTGGGAACTTACAGTCCTCCTGCCACAGGTAGATTTATAAGACAATAGATACTTCCCTGCAAGGTCTTAAGGGCTGTAAATCCAGCGTAAATTCTTCTATCGGTTACAATCACAAAAATGGACACAGAATTTAGCTACTGTTGTGGATATTCTGTGCTATGACTCAGAAGTGCAGCACAAACCTGTCTGGGAAATGTCTTTGCACCCCTTTAGTCCAGGGGTGTTTCACCATGCTCTGCAGTGGAAAAAAAATACTGAAAATAAGTTAAGGAATATGAATTCACTTATCCTGCTCTCCTGGATTTGTAAAACATGTACATGGGTATTTTTTGTTTTGGCTATAAAAAAGCAACAACAGAAATCTATTTGTTCTTTTAATGTTGTGAGAAATATCTAACAAAGTCTACTTTAAATATTATGAAAGAGATGCAAATATTCGGTTTTCATTCCAAAAGCATGTCTTTAATTAATCTCTAAATCCTTAAATTTTCCTCCTTCAATTTCGTGTTAACTTCATCTCTTTCTCTGGAACTGGTCTGATTTTTTGGCATCAAAAGATATAAGCTTCGGAGGGTTATAGGGTCAGATTGTTTTATACACATACATCTGTCCCTAAGGTTAGTTACAACTTTTAGATTCAACCTTCTACTGTAACACGGAGATACTTGGAGGCAGTACTCTAATCTCCATTTTACATAATGCATTACCAATAACAGCCTGAAAATGAGATGTTTATGTTTTGTGCACTAATCTCTCGATCACAGGGCAGTGAAATTCTTGAGATAAAAAAACTTGGCACACAAGCACAGAGGTGCCCAGAGGGAAAAAAAGTGCAAACAGTTCTGCAAAGAGAAAACAAGTGATGCATATGCTGAAGATCACCTTTCAATCACCAAACAAAGGGAAGTTCTCCTAATATGAAACCACCATATTTAGTTCATCGACTGACACTAGAATTAGGAGACTGTTGTAAAACATGAAGAAAGCCCAGAAAGGACAAAGTGGTTTCTCAGAATTGTAAAATCAGTATATCAACAAATACATGACACAATGATTTAAGGAAACGAGAGTATGGAAGAAGGAAAATGTTACAATACTGCTTAATGTATTTTGAGAGCAAGAAGTTGGCCACTCTTAATGACGTGGCTAGAGAAGAAAGTGCATGAGTAACTTGAAAGGATGAAAAAATGACACAAATATCTGATTTCTCAAAAAATATTAAAAGTGGTGTGACTGTGTATTTTTAGCAATGAATTTATTTGATGTGCTACAGAAATGTTTAAAAAATCGGAGTGTACAAAATGCCAAAAAAATGGAAATCTTATAAAAATTAGAGTGGAATGGGAAACTTGGGAGACGTGGGGCTTTTCCCATGATCAGTATTTTACAGCATATGGCAGAACACCTGCCAAGTTTCTCATGAAGCTGGATGACTGAGAATGCAGAGAATTGCTTTTCCATTTCCTTGTGTCCCTGCCACCTAAGGAAGCAGCTTCTTGGCTTTCCTGGTTTTCAAGTCCCAAATCCTTAGTGGTCCACCAGCCAAATATAGCCAGAATCTGAGCTGGGGCTCCTTGGGATCCCAGGATCATGGCTGGCAGGTCAGGCAGGAGGTTGAGGATCTGATCGCCACCAGGGTAGGACTTCACAGCAGCACTTTAGACAGCAGCTGGACAGTGAACCAGCCCAAATCCCTCCTGGCAGAGAAAGGTCCTCAGAACACCACTGTCCCCTTTTCCACAGAACACTTTGGTGCTAATGGGCACTATGGAAAAAAAGCACTATGTCAGAAAACTTCCTGACAATCCTAATTCCCAGTCAACATTCTGAGTTGCATAAAAATTGCTTTAAACAGGTGTGAGAGACAATATTTTTCATAAAAGTATTTGGAAAGGTAAAAGAAACAAATGAGAGTACCTTTTCAGAAAAGAAAACCAAATAAATATCTGTTCTCCAAATATCAAGACTATTACTAACTGTTAAAAAAAAAAAAAACAGGCATAACAATGACTAGAACGATCAGCTGTGCAGTGCGCTACCAGTGGAGATTGATAACATTTGAAAAAGGACAAACTAGTTTTGTGCTGTGTAATGATCTCTGGGAACTGTAAGGAGACTCTTACAAACACTGCCTATCTCCCATTAAAGGAGACAAATTTTATTCTACATAACAAATATAAGAATGCTAGATTGCCAAATGCTTCACTATTCTATTTCCATTCTAGCTCTTCTGTTTGAGATAGCTGATTTTGGTATCCAAAAAATGAATTGCACTAGAAGAATTGTGGCTGAATTTTTATTATGATGAATTTGCATTGAAAGACTATTATTTATTTTCAGGATAGTTGCTTGTTTTGAGTGACCTCTTTGTAGTTCGAAACATCTGCAGTAGAAGTACATGAAAAATATTCAACATCAGAATTCACTTTCAGGTAGAAATTTTCCCAATCACTTTAAACTGAAGAAATGGTCAGACACACTAAAATAAATTTGTACAGAGCATTACATGAATGAGTGTTTTTCCTTTATATTTCACTTTAGAGGCCAAATTAAAAATAGCTTAGAAGAAATTTTTAGGCAACGGACAATTTGCTTCATATTTGCATTCACTGTATATTTTATAATAACTAACCTTATGAAAAGTGATAATTTGCCTGATTTTGTGGTTTCAAGCCCTTTCCATGGCATTAACACATTTTCTTTGCACAGTCCTCTGGTTAACTCAGGCAAACACATTTTTCCCATATCAGCAAAACAACTCCCATGACTGCAACTAAGAAATACTTACAAGGTCAAATGAAATTAAAATTAATATGGCTAAATCATAAATAAGTTGAATTTCTTCTTATGAGCAATTTTGAGCTTTGGGTCTTTCTCAGTTGTCCATCTGGTTATTTTTCAACTCTTAAATATTTTGAAAATGTTTAAAATTGTTTAGTTGGCTATGTATACTGTGTTATTTATTATAATTAAAAGTTTAAAGGTTCTGTTTCAGTAACACACCAGATTTATTTGTTAGCAGAGAAGGAAAAGTAACTGAAAAATGGTCTTACACTAACCGCAATAAATTATTGTGAGTTTAAGTGCTAAAACACAACAGTTGTTTAATTCAGTCAAAAGACAAACAGAGTAGTCAACATCAAACAAGGATGGGTGTCTAGTTTCCAATCAGGCTTTTCTTCATGGTAAAATGCATGCTGCCTCTATTATAAGAAATAAACTAGGTATTAAAAGACAATAAAAATGTGCATCATCTGTTCAGTTCTAAAACTTACATCGTAGGCCTACAGAACTGTTACTGAAATGCACATTTAATTCCCTTCCTAATAAGGATTTCACTTATTAAATATATAAAAGCTTTATTGTTCCAGAAAGTAAGGAGAAGTGATCTGATGAGACAGGAAAAAAAGTGTAAATTAATATTTTTGTGTTATAGCCTAAAATATATTTCATTAGGCAAAACAGTTCTTGCAGATGGATGTAGCTGTAAAACAGGGCAGATCTCTGTTATTAAACAATTAAATAATTGGCTTGATATTTTCCCCCTGTATTTTGGTGCCAGAGGAGGAGTCATAAAAAAAGGATCACATAATTGTTTGGGTGGGAAGGGACCTTTAAAGGTCACCTAGTCCAATCCCCCTGCAATAAGCAGGGACATCTTCAACTAGATCAGGCTGCTCAGAGCCCCGTCCATCCTGACCTTGAATGGTTCCAGGGATGGGGCCTCTACCACCTCTCTGGGCAACCTGTTCTACTGCTTTACCACCCTCATTGTAATGTCTTCCTTCTTTCTATTTAGTCTAAATCTACCCTCTTTTAGTTTAAAACCATTACCCCTTGTCCTATCACAACAGGCCCTGCTAAATGGTTTGTCCCCATCTTTCCTGTAGGCCTCCTTTAAGTATTGAAAGGCCGCAATAAGTTCTCCCTGGAGCCTTCTCTTCTCCAGGCTGAACAGCCCCACCTCTATCAGCCTGTCTTCGTAGGAGAGGTGCATCCACCGAAGAGGTGTGGGGAGAGAGGTGGCCAGTGAAGACTGAGGCAAAAAGTTGTTGAGTACCTCAGCCTTCTCCTCATCCGTTGTTACCAGCTTGCCAGTCTCGTTCATCTTGGGGGGGTACACTTTCTTTGACCTTATTTTTCTGGGTGACATACCTGTAGAAGCCCTTCTTATTACTCCTTGTGTCCCTTGCCAAGTTCAGCTCCAGCTCACCCTGGCCTTTCTGAACCTATCCCTACAAAAATGGGCAGCATCCCTACTACAATATTCTTATTAATAAGACACAGTAACATAATATTAAAGCTGCACTCATCTTCAGAATTACAGGTAATAAGCTTTCCACTGGACTTTATCTCTGCTTCTTTCCCTAGGCTCTCACGGAAGTTACATAGGATCAGTTGTCGTTTCTCCAAAATAATTAATTGTTAACCTCTATGCCCTGTGTTTGGGACTGAAGGAACGGAGAGCTGGGAACGGAGTTATCTGTTTGACTACTTCAATTCTTGACATGCTACACAGCAGAAAAAGACTCTTTTCCTCTCCTCAGAGTGAGTTTTCCAATACACTGTCGTAAAAGCATCATATCTTATCAAGACGGTTATGTTTTTTTGGTCTGTGGGACATTTCACTGTTGACAGTCTCCTGCCCTTGGACACTACTTTTTGCTTTGTCCATGAGCAGAGTGCAGTGCACAGTCCTTCTTTGGGCCTGTGTGCAACCCATGACACTTCTTGGAGCAGCAGTTTGCACAAGAGGCCTCCTGAGGCCCCTCCCCACCTGAATTATCCTGTGTCCAAGCACAATAACGCCACAACTCTGAAGCTTTGAAGCCCTCACGGACTAGTGCAATGCAGGGGCAGCTCCTACACTGGGAACAGTGGGGTCTATCCCCACTAGAGCTTTATAAATTTCCACCTTTTCTCAGTCTTACCTCTGTCCCATGCTAAGGGCAGAGAGCATGCATGCCAGTAAGGGGCCACCACCCCCAAGCACTCTAAACCACCACCCCCTAGCACAAAGCACATGCTGGGATGGCAGGCAACCTGCTCCTGCATGGCATCTCTCAGAGTGGAGGGAGATCCTTAGGGAAGCAATTGTTCTCCAGCAGTGGTGAGGCTGCACCTTGAATGCGATGTTCAATTTTGGGCCCCTGACTGCAAGAAAGACATTGAGATTGTGGAGCTTGCCCAAAGAAGGGCAACCAAGCTGGTGAAGGGTCTCAAGCACAAGTCTTATGAGGAGCTGCTGAGGGAACTGGGATTGTTTAGCCTGGAGAAAAGGAGGCTGAGGGGAGACCACGTCGCTTTCTACAACTACCTGAAAGGAGATTGTAGCGAGGTAAATTTCAGTCTCTTCTCCCAAGTAACAAGCGATAGGATGAGAAGAAATGGCCTCAAGCTGCCAAGGGAAGTTTAGATTGGATATTAGGAAAAATTTCTTCAGGAAAAGGGTTGTCAACAGGCTGCCCAGGGAAGCGCTTGAGGCACTATCTCTGGAGGTATTTAAAAGATGCGTAGATGTAGTGCTTAGGGACATGGTTTAGTGGTGAACTTGGCAGTGTTAGGTTTACAGCTGGAGTTGGTGATCTTAAAGGTCTTTTCCAACCTAAATAATTCTATGATTCTATGATTGTCACCGATGGAAAAAACAATCAAGCTGTCACAGTCACAATATAAATAGTACATAATAAATACAAACATGGATAGTGCACTTCCATAGCCTTTCTCTAGTCAGGACCTAGAAGAGGAAAAAGGAAAGGAAGAATTTATATGGAAAAGGTCTGTTCAGTCTTCAAGTTCAGTCTCAGATCTGCAAAGGGAAAACAGCTGTAGTGCTTAGGTCCATTACATATTATATATGATAGCTCTTGTCATCAAAAATTCTCAGGGCAATGCCACTAACCGTCCAGCAGCATCTTAAGTGAACTTCAATTTCCTTTAATCCGTCACTTGATAGAATAATTTATAACAGCATACTTTTTTTCCAAAGCAGAGTTTACAAAAATTTTGAGTTATATCACATTTGAACCATTTATTTCTAGACACCTCAACAGGGAAACCGTCCTTCAAAATGTTACTGAATACTAGATTAACATTCACATTTACATTTTTTTCAAATTTCAAGGTCAAGTATATATTTTAGAACAAAACTGGTTTACTTATTTGTGGGATTTGTGATTCTGGGATTTGATCCACTCCTTGCTCACACTAAGTTACTTGCATTGGCAGGAATAATTCTTGATTTACCCAAAGGTAAGGAAGAGGAACATCAGATCCATAGATTGAAGTCCCAGGTACTGGCCTCCTTCAAGCTTAAGTTAGCCATTGACTTGAGCAGGCATTCGATCCAGTTATGCAGAGAATAAGTTGTTGAATTGCTATCTTCTATACTAACTGAAAATGAATTTTGAAAATGTATTTTGGCACTGTTGTCATGAAACAGTATTTTAGTACGAGAAATGAGACTGTTGCCTCTTTCTCAGTGAAGCTGTCATCTCATTGATATTGAATTGTACGTCCCAGTTGCAGACAGAGTAGGACTGACAAAATTCAAGTCTCATTGAATTTTCAAGTCTCATTAGAAAACACTGAGACTCAGAAAACGACAAAACTGATTTAACACAAAATCTATAGTTAATAAAAACATTGAATGCTTTCTTTCAATCTAGAAGTAAAAGAAATGCCATTTATTCATTAATATTTTAAATTAGCACCCTCTCCCTGCTAAAAGAGATCCCTGGGGTCCCTAGGTAATGAATCTTATAAGATAATGCTGCATGATAAAGAATTTAGACAGCTTCTCTTCTCCCGCCTTCTCTTTTAACAGGTATAACCTTAACCTTGAGCTTGGACATTCACAAAAATTCCAGTCTAACTCAAACAGTTCATCATAATATGAACAAAAATCAGTGAAGAATATAAAAATTAAACCTGATTGATTGGTTTTCTGATGCCTGTTTTGTCTTTGCACATCCATTGTTCAAACATTGTATTCTTTTTTGTTTTACTATACATGAACATGTAGCAGTGAAAATACATATTCAATAGACTGTATGAAAATGAATTTAGTTTCATGTACAGTTGTTTCAGAGGATAAACTGGCAATGGAATTGTATCACGTTTTTAAGGGAAAATAGCAAATTTTCAACTCTAAAGAGATGAAAAGAGGAAAGATAAGTGTGGTGGTATTGATTTGCTTGAAGTTTTTTTATTCGTTTGCTTATAATGCAGATGTTGGAACTCTGCAAAACCAACCAAAGATGTGAAATGAAAGAAAAAAATGAGTTATTCCTCAAAGACTTTTTACTAATAAGAAAGGTCAATATAGGCAAATTAAAATTTATGCTCAATAGAAACTTCAATTAAAAGTGTACCTACAGTACAAAAAAATTAATGAAACTGTCAACATAAACAAAATTGAAATAGTCTTTTTTTTTTTTTTGCCTAGATCCTAGGGGTATAAAGACATTGCATTTCTCCTTACCTTGCAGCAATCCACAGACAGTAGTTATCAGCCTTTGCTGATAATTTCCTCAATGTGTATTATTTGCACAATATGAACAAGTTTTGTTGGTTTTTTGACATTTTATCTTTAGAATGCTTATTTTTCCTCTTTCTTTTTTTTTTTTAATTAGAAAACACTTAGGTTAATATAATTGCAGAAATGATATGTGAAAAATACATGTTATGCTTGTTATAGCTCCTCATTCTTTCAGTGTTACTCCCAAAGTTCTTATTGGTACGTTTTTATTGGACTCATTCCCGAGCATACAATGCGTTAGTTTGGATTTGTTCCGTACAGTTTTGAAATGGCTTGAGCAACAGAATTCATACCTTTTTCTCTGAGAGACTAAATGAGGAGGAGTTGAGGCGTGTGCAATCAGGGAAGAAAAGTTATTTGGAGTTCCACTGAAATTGTTGGGACTTCAACACTCTCATCACAGATCTTCATTTTACCTAACCCAGAGAAGCAGAGTACTGGCATGTGTGTTTGTGTGTATTAGC
Organism: Rissa tridactyla; assembly: GCF_028500815.1. NCBI lineage: Eukaryota > Metazoa > Chordata > Aves > Charadriiformes > Laridae > Rissa > Rissa tridactyla. The sequence continues at coordinate 98,118,799 of NC_071468.1, forward strand.
ATTTTGGTTTGGATCAGACGGGCACCGAGGCCAAGCTGGGATGTCAGCCTCTTCATGAGCGTGGGTTAGGATCAGGCCTGGTGAGGGAACCCAGGGTCACACGTGGCCCCAGCGCTGGGCTTCCACAACAGAGGAGCACAAGTCTTCCAGCAATTGCTCATGTGGCCATGCCCTCACCTACTTTCATCATGAGCATTCCTCAACCCAAAGAGAGTGTTTGAGTTACTGAACAAACTAGGGGTGAATTTTTCAGAGACATATAACATGATTGGGCTGTGTGGTCCCTGACCACGTGGATAGTCCCTTGCCTAATGTCCAGGTGGTGGTCCATAGGGGAATTGACCTAAACTTCTCAAAAAATATTTCTTATTGAAGTGTTAAATTACTAAGCAGACATCCATCACTTACTTAACAGGAAAATGATTAGCACAAAATATTAGATTCTAGCAAACAAGTGTTTGGCATCTTACACTTATCTTTCAAACCTAAATTGGGTCACACAACCAACACTTCTCTTCTTTGGTAAAGGAAGGCAGAGAGTAGTTTTCATGAGATTATGGTTATGTTCTTACATCAAAGCTAAAGCCTTGTTTTGATTACAGATTTGTAAATCAGAAACTTGAAATTATTGAACTATATTTGCACTTTTGCAATTAGCTGAGGGAAATAAAACCAGATTAATATTCTTAACTGCAGACTTGTGAATTTATAGGAACCAATGCTCTAACAAAATCCCACTAACCCTTTTTAATAAAGGTTGTGAGGTGCAAGGCTTTGTTTTAAGGGCTAGTACCAAGACAAAGGTAACCCATTATGACTAAATTTTAAATTCCTAGTGGAGAGTGAGGAGGTTAATATTTTCACATTATCTTCCTTATTGTTATCAGAGACAGAAGAAAATATTTTTATTAATAAAACAATATATTCTGAGATTAATGACTCAGCTGAAAGCTCATAAAATTAGTTGCCATATGAGAGATTAAATTTAATGCAGATTGCATGTGGTTTTGTTGTTTATAGTTGTCTGGTTTACATTTTCTTTTCGTCTTTTATATTCCTTTGAAGTAATGTCTTTGCAAGGTTCTGAGTTAAAAGCTGTTCTGCACTCATTTTTACAACCTTTTTCTATGAAGAGCTGACAGATGCCTTAATAAAGAATGGACAGCTGGTTTATAGACAAGGAGGCACAATCAATTTAGGCTACAGTTTAAAAGTACATAAAACAGCTGTACCCTACTAATGAATTTTAATAGTTTTGCATCTTGTGCATCATACCATTCAAAACATCCATAATGAAATGTGCATTTTGTTAATGAAATCTTCCCCTTGAATCATTAAATGGAGTAACTTGTACTTTTTCTAAAAACTTCTCCAGACATGTTTGGATAACTCTTTTGTTTTGTCTTGGGTTGTTGTTTTTACATTGTGTTTTTAAAAAGTTATTTCAGATTTCAAAACATAATTATTCTGTATTGATTTGCCTGACATACAAAATGACTTATTTTCTCTTCTGTCACCGCATAGCTGTTGTTAGTTGTTTTCCATTTTAATGTTGCCTTTGATTTCCAGAGAAGCAGTAACTTTGTGTATCACAAAAAGGCAGTAAAGCCATTGAAATACATGGAGAACATACTGGGAAGAACGGATGCTAAAAAACTTCATTTTGTGTTTGCACTAATATAAATGCAATGATATGAAATGGATAAGAATAACAAAATCTTTAAGCTAATCAAACAGATTACCTTGGGTACTAAATTAAAAAGGATGTTTATGGTCTACACTGAAAGCTCTTCTCTAGTGAACTCGGATTCCAAAATTTCATATCACATAAAGAAAGAATGAGTCTGGTACCATCAGGGAGAAACACATATAGACTATATCTTGACTGCATGTCACATGTATGATTGCAGCAAAAGTAGAGGTAGACTAGTTGGCACTAGACAGCAATAACGGTTGTGATCTCATGGCCCTGATCTTTTGGCAGACACAGTTCAGGTTGTCCCAGTACCTTGAATATTTCCTTAGAGGTTGAAAGAATTTATGTCCCTATCGTGGGTGTCATTGCTAGATAGACTAAAGCATGTTCAGATAACCTAAGACTCCATATAGAAACAAATATAGAAGTGATCCTCTTTCAACCATAATGTCCCAGCTGGGGGAAAAACTGGAAAGTAGCTGTGTTTGGACCAACTGTACTTCCTGACTGTAGCCATTTCTTAACCAACCTGCTGAGCTGGATTCCCACTACTCTTTCAGTGCCACCTGGAAAGTGTAGCAAGCGATTTGCTTGCAGTCCTTAGCTGTCCCTTTACTGTTTTTCCCCCAGTGTCTGTGTCTGTCTCTCCATGCTTTCCATATCTTTTCTTTATACACATACATCCCCTCCTGCAGTGGTTTAGGACCCACAACTACCCCTTCCCCTCTCCACAGAGACCACCTTCTTGCACCATAGTCTCTCACCTGGGGAGATCCAGCATTTGGGTCTTTACTTAGCTCAGTTGTGGCAATCTGACAAGCATCCCAACAGAATTCTGTTACATCTAAAAATCAGAACTTTACAGTCCATTCAAGAAATAAACAAACAATCTTCTAGTTTTTATACTGTTTATCCCCAGATAACAATACATTATTTTTGAAATTAACAAAATTAATTTAATTTAATTTGAAATTATGAAGAATGGGTGATTGTAACCATCTGCTATATGAAAAATGAAATCTCGTGACTGGACCACTGCTTGAAAGTAAAGAAGATAAGCATATCATTATGATTACAGTTTCTCATTAGCTGGGAAACTAATGACCCCAAAATCATTAAAACTTCTGGCAAATGCCACTCTGTCATCTTCAGTATCACCATAACTTCAATATTCTCTGCATTATCACCTATTTATGTGTGATCATCTGTTCTATGTCCAGCTAGCTAGAGTGAAAGATTTACATGATGGTTTTACCTCCATTAGTGTTTCAGATAAGGTCAGGACTACACTTTGGAAATAAATCTCCAGTCATTCCTATGTATCATGCTTTAATTTACATCAGTCTCAGAGCATGTAAATCCCATTTCTTTGAAGTGAAACTAAGCACAAGGGTCACCCTGAGAGCACACTTAATGAACTCCAGCCAACAGACATTCATTCCACGTGGGCAAAATATTTTCTGAGAGAACCCCCATAACATACACACAGAGTATGGAAATCTGGTCTTCAGCACCAACTGTTTGCTTTACAGCTCCGTTTCTGTTGTACCACATTGCATGCTAATGTGTATGTAAGTGAACTCAGCTCAAATCCAATCTATGGCCTGGGGCATGGATGGTGAGCATACTGAAGAGTATGGATGGATTAGTGTGGATTCAAGGGGATGGGCTAAGTGTGTATATAACTACATTTATTCAGTCAAAATCTGCCCCTACTTATCTCAGCATATAAGTGTAATCTTTTCTTTCTTAAGTTCTTCTGAACTTTTCTTGATGGGAAAAGGAGAGCTATAATATCTTCATCCTTCCCAGGGTGATATCTAAACAGCTTTATCCCCTGCAAACATGAAAGTCCCCAAGAATATCTTTGCTGATACGGGACACCAACCGGTAAGCACTACTTTAAAGACAGAAATCACCATTGTAAACTATCCACAGATTCCAGGATTGCATTTACATTTTCAATTAAGTAAAATTGTATGTACAGTATTGATAGAGGATGAAAAAATCCCACAAGGTCAGGACGGTCCCACCATGGCATCTGTCTCTGCAGGTGAATTCCGTATTCTGTTCCGTGCAGCAACATAGCTTTAACTAGCAGAATGGAATAAAAATGATTGCGTCCAACCTAAATAAGGCAGTGGGGGACATGAAAGTCTAAGGAATCTCATTTCCAGGGAAATGAAAGTCTGAATTTCCCCAGGCAAAGGAGAGAACTGACCCAGGGAGATGAAACTGTGCTGGATCGGTACCTAAGTTTAATTACATAGCATTGAATGCTAAAAATAGTGGACTGAAAACAGATATGGCTTTATGACATACTAGAATTCTCTCTGCCTGCCAAATTAGCCCCTTCTTGTTCTACAAGCAATAAATTACCAGCCTTTTTTTTTCTTTCTCACAATTGACCACCTTATCACACATCCTCTTGGTAATATTCTCTAACTCCACAGGTACCAACCAACTTTTCTTCTATGCAGTTTGTACCCAATGTTTTCCGCCAGTACTTAGTTTAGAAAGATGTTTGATAATTTTCAAGTCTAAAGAAGGGTTTCTGTTTCAGCATACTTCTCTGAATTTTACTCAGCAATGTCAGATGGTCTAATAACAGGTATTATTCATCCCGACAAATCTTGCCTTACTTCAAAAGAAAGGGCAGAAGTGCCTCATGTCAACACAGGCAGTAATTATAAAAATTGTATGCATGCTGGATATTGATGATTAGCTTTGATGAATTGTTAAATTTCACAAAGTTTATTGCTACCTTGTAATTCCTACATTTCTTCATAACTCATAAATGATCTCTTACGTCTCTGGTGCTAGCTGTTATGAAAACAGAGGGAATTGGCCTGTTAAGAATGGTTTAACTCTTACCAGCTTAAAAAGCATTCAATGTACCAGATAGGTGAGGAAGGCAGAGTGATTGGCACCAGACTTCTAGAAATCAGTCTCAAGATTAAATCCTTTGTTACTATCACTTTTTCTATTGACACATCCCTATGACTACCAAGAAATTATAGTGTCCTGTTTTTGAAGGACCCTTCCCTTTATCCTCCAGCAGAATGGATTTTCACAGATCTTCAGGTCTTTCCACCTATGACATGTCCCCTATAAAAAAATAATTCCTTATATGTAAATTCTGGTGAGAGAAGAATAAAGGTTTTCTAATAAACCATCCATTGTACCTTATCATCTCAGAGAAAAGTCAGAAGAAGACATGGTACGAAAGGTACCTATAATATTTTACTATTTCCTTCCGTTCTCTTAATGTTCCTAATTATTAAGACTTTGAAAACAAAGTTTCTTTGTGTCAGACACACTTGCTCATAGAATGTGTGATTTGGCAAGATGTGAAATGTGCCAGCTGCGTGCTAACTTGTCAATAATTGTTTGATATCCATCAGATAGCAGCTATCCTCAGGAGGAGCTTCCAGGCTGTGGATCCTATATAAACAAAATGATCTCTGTGTAGTTCCAAGTCCTTGAGGAGCAAGATTTAAGAGTCTATTTCTTTATCGGCTAGCTATACAGAGCTCCTTGTGTGATGTCAATTCAGAGTACCAGTGAGCTTAGTTTTTGGAGGTACCCAGCTCTTCCCGGGCATTGAACTGTAATTCAGTAATACTTGAGTGTCTGGTTTGTTAGTCTCTTCCTCCTACTCTGCAGGTAGGTTTTGACCTTGGGTGCCCAGTACAGAGTTTCACTCTTTGCTCTTGTGTACCGTAGCTAAGACTATTATGCTGAAGCCCCAAGTAATCCACTGGATATAGTTTAGAACAGTTATGTTGTAGGTATAGATTGGAAATGTGAATTAGAAAGTTGAACTGAGCAGTGTTTAATGAATATCTTAATAAACATCATGTTAAATACTGCAGTCGATATGTTTGAGCGAGTTAATTTTAAAGCTGTCCTTTAATGAATAGGAGAAATCAGGGATTTATCATCAACAGAATGAAAACAATTAATTTGCATTGACTATTGAAATAACAAACATATACATGCTGCTGATTTTATTCAAACACAGCTGTGTGCTTCAGGTCTGACAACAGTGACAAAAATAGGAAAAATAAGTGCCTGCTGAGAAATGGGTGAAAACTAGAAGATCATCACATCCTTTCTAACATCACTAAATGGAGAAAAACTACATTTCTCAACAACAACTTTAATCCCCAGGAGATGCAACCTTTGAATCCAGCTTAATAAAAGGCTATTAACACAGAATGTTATATTCCGTTATACAATCAATGTAAGGGAAGGTATTAACGTAGGGACACCTCGTAGAGATTCTTGCAGAAACTGTAAGCAAAATTTCTGCATCTAACCAGCTACTCAAATAGAATTTTAAAATGGAGATTCCACCTGGTCCTAAAATTAACATTGCTAGAAGAAAGAACATTGAATAGGCTGCAAGCATGTCAATAACAACAAATAAAGCGGTGTAGCTAGGGGAGATCTTAAATTGCAATTTCTCTATGATATTCCAGGGAATTTGTCTACTGTAAATTATAAAACATCCGCCCTCTGTGGGCCAACTCAAGCTCACATGAGAGTCTTCTAAGAGAATGAGAAAACTCAGTTTGCTGTTTCAATTCCTGCAAATAAATTATAAGTGTCCGGTAATCATACCTTTTAAAAACAAGAATATCAATAGTACATATGTACTCCATAATAAATAGAGAGTCTCATAGCAAATATTGTGTCTGAATTTGATAGAAAAATCCAGTTTTATAATTTCATACATCTAGTGGATTGACCCTAGCCTGCCCACCAAAGCTGTTCTATCACTCCCCCTCCTGAGCTAAGCAGGGGGAGAGAAAGTATCATGAAAGGCTCATGGGTTGAGATAAGGACCATCATGGGCAATACAGCCTTGTTGAAGTTAATTTAATTTATTACCAATCCAATCAGAGTAAGGTAATGAGAAACAAAAAATAAAAACTAAGTCTTAAAACACCTTCCCCCCACCCCTACTTTCTTCCTCGGCTCAACTTTACTCCCTAATTCTCTACATCCTCTCCCTGAGAGGTACAGCGGGATGGGGAATGGGGGTTGTGGTCGGTTCATCACATGTTGTTTCTGCTGCTCCTTCCTCCTCAGGGGAAGGACTCCTCACACTCTTCCGATGCTCCAGTGTGGGGTCACTCCAGAGGAAACAGTTTTCCATGAACTTCTCCCAAGGAAGTTCTTCCATGGGGCAGCTTCCTTGGCTGCAGGGGAATCTCTGTTCTAGAGTCTGGAGCCCCTCCTCCCCCTCCTTCTTCACTGACCTTGGTGTCTGCAGGGTTGTTGCTCTCACATATTCTCACTCCTCTCTTCTGGCTGTTGTCACACGGGTTTAAATACTTTATCACAGAGGTGCTACCTGACCACTGACGGGCTTGGACTTGGTCAGTGGTGGGTCTGTCTTGGAGACATCTGGCATTGGTTCTATCAGATGCAGGGGAAGCTTTTAGCAGCTTCTCACAGCAGCCCCCCCCTGCAGCCCCCCTGCTACCAAAACTTTGCCACGCAAACCCAATACAATACATAGAGATTTTTGTTGGTTTAATTTTTAATAAGATAAGAGTCTTTGTAGCTCAGTGTACTTAATCAACACATGATGGCAAGACTATGCAATGTAAGAATATCAAACTTGTTTCCTTAGTTGTTTAAGTGAAATGATAGTGGCTTGTAAACGTAAGCAAAGTATTCTTCCTTCCATTTCTGCCCTCCATAAGAAACAAGAGAGTGTCTTCAGGGGGTAATTTCCTTGTTCATAAATTAGAAGAGAGAGATGCAGCTGATGCTCCAGACTTAAACTGCAGGGGAACCCTATTTGTTCTCCATCTCCCAGGTAAATGTAAGGCGGCACATAGTTTCATTTGTAGAGAGTGTAGGCTGTTGTAAAGGCTATAATGAAAATATAGGCTGCAGTGAGTTTAGACCTTAAGAAATACATAAAGCAAGATAAGAATAATAGGAGGGAGACTCAAGGCACAGAAAAGAAAAAAAGCTTGAAACAACAGGAATATGCTGAAGTCCTCAAAGCAAATCAAGTATTCAGCTTTTATTCCATTTTAAAGTAGGCACACAAAGATCTAGGCAAAGCTGACATCTTTATTAGATCAGAAGAAAATGGGTAAGTAAGTTTTGTGGTTGTTCATTTGTATGTTTGTTTGTTTTCTTCTTTCCATCAGCATTTGGGAAAGATAAGGAAATTAGCTGTGCACTGGAAAACTGAGGGTTTGTCTGCTGATGTGATAGGAGCTATCTGTTATCTGACCTGTAATACCTTCAGAAGTGTGCCTATCATTGTGGCTTAGAGAATATGAATTTCAAGCAAGAGGATACTTAGACATGCTTATACAGGGAGATACAGTTGTGATGACTCTGAAGGGCAAAGAGGCTGGGGAATCCCACCCCCATACCTTCTTCTGTCACACATTAATGATGCACATCATCCCTCCCCTCAAATGGAGCGGGTCCCTTAAGAGTATCAGGGAACAGCACTGTGGTGACTGGTCCATGTAGAGATGGATACGTAGAGGTCTAACATTAATGGTATTACGTGACTGCTTTCCACCTCAGTTTTTTCATAGCCATCCTGTCCTATCTGATCTTTTGATCTCTTTGCACAGCTGTCGCATTAAAAGGACTGTAGTTTCAATATTTGTCTGTCAGAGTCCCAGGACTTTCAGTGGTTTACTATCAGAGTCCCACCAAAGGACTTTCACTGAATTAGATTCAGTGAGTTAGACAGTCGCAGATTCGAGATTGCCATTGATAAATTCACTGACTACAATAGCACTAATTACTTAAGGTTAATATTGCTAGCAAAAATAACGATAGCACAACAACCCCAGGGTAACATTCACCAGAGGGTGAAAGGTGCAGCGCTTACTCAGAAAGACCTCCCTGCCTGGGGTGGAGGAAGAGAACACAGCCCGTTCACTGGTCCATCAGGTATCAAGTTTCTTCTCTCCCAATTTAGCAGTCATTTTCTCCATCATTTTATCCCCAAAATTACAAGGTTTCCCTCCCCTAGGTGACGTGTAGTATGATTTGGGTGGAGAGACGAGTGCTATACTCATATACGTTTAGCATGATCTCTAAAATCTTCATTAGCATATACAGGGGTGTCAAATTTAATATGCGTTTCACAGGTAATGAGGCAACGGTCCATCACCGGGCATGGTAGCCTCTCAAGGAAACAAAGAGCTACACAAAGTCTCTATTATCTTGATTTTACTGTCTCTGCTGACAAAAAGCAGGGCTGTCCTGGCTCCCCAAGACTACCCCATCATTTATGTATCCTGTGATAGCCAGACAAGCCTTCACTCCCCTGGGCTGCACAAGAGAGAGCAAAGCCAGTCTTAATAGCTCTTTGAGCACAGAGACTTCACCTCATTATCCAAATTCCACACACAGCTAAATGTTTTGTGCCTTTTATTTATACCTAATCTAGAGATGACTTTGAACAGCAGTAGAGAGAAAACAACACTCTGGAAAATGGAATCGAAAACTTCTCGGGACTACACAGAAACATGGTCTGAAGAGATACCTTATGTATTTTTTTAGAGCTGTGAAGTCCTTCAGAATATAAGCTCCAGTGGGCCTACTTCTAAAACTTTTGAGGCTACTAATTTAAAACATTATCACTGGTAACAATGAGAATGGTTGTGAGATGGGCTGTTAAAACCAAAGAATTGCCAAAGAATTTTAGAATCAGTGTATTCTCATCATAGACTCGTCATTTAGAATCAGTGTATTCTCATCATAGACTCATCATTTTAAGAGTCGTTTAGATGTGGTGTTAAGGGAGAACTTTGTAGAGAGGAGCTGATGGTTGGACTCGATGATCCCAAGGGTCTTCTCCAACCTAAATGATTCTATGATTCTATAGGAATGTATGGACAATATAAATATTTTTATCAATGTCATTTAACTACATCGTACATTACTAACTAGACAATATTTGCTTTTATTTTAATAGATACTATTAACCTTTTTTGAATAATAGGTATTGATTTTTCTCTGCAGATAAATGCAAAATGTGTTTCAAAGTTTTACTATTGATTTAACTTATTATGAAAAGCTTCGTCCCTACATACAATGTGCTATTAATTGCTCAAGGGTATTCCACATAAATTATGGTATGGACTTACCAAGACATGATTACCAATGCAATGTTAGTTTTTACCTTTCTATTGCATATGAATATATGTTTATATAGAAAAAATAGTAGCAATATTGAAATTAATGGTTAAATTGTTACTGATTTTCATGGCATAGGATTTAATTTGCTTTATATTTAATGTTTCATTTAGCTCTGCCAAATATAATACATTATATCATATGTAGTATTTAGTAAGAAATATTCTAATTTCAACATCAGATTGCAACCCATATTATCACTAATACTTGCAAGAAATAATGAAATGCAAGTAGTCTTAAAGAAAGACCAAATGAAAAAAACCAACCTCAACCATTAGTTAGTTTAGCATAAGAATATTCCATATTTACATTCCCAGTCAAACTTACAACTCCTAAATTAAAACCATTTTCAATGTTTTGCTTTGGTTTTTTGTGTGCAAGAAAGTTATCTTTAATTATATCTCCACCTCAATTTTTGTTACTTGCTTGTGTTCTAAAAGAAATTTTTTCAGTTAGCATGTAGAAAATTTTAATAAAATACCCAAATACGTCTGCTGAATGTCTGCAATATTAGATAGACATAGATGGTTATCTTTGAACCAGCTAGTTTTCCCTTACACATTGTTAGGAATATGCAAAAGATGTTTAGAGGCATTCACGTAAGAAGCTATTTTGGAAGGCTCTAAGTCTGCATTATCTACCAACTTGTTCATAGTTACGTTACTAAAAAGAGGAGAGGGGTTCAGTGACACTTTGGACGTCTTCCATTACCCTTTTAATGTCAGGTTAATATTAGAAACAGAAATGCATTTGCCAAGTGTCTTTCAAGCTGCATTTATCTGCCTTTACCTCTCTTCCTAGGTAAGACTACATGTTTTCCTTCAATAAACCATTCCTAACAGCAGAAAAAGGGTGTAGAAAGAGGTTATAACAAGGAAAATGAGCTGAAAGATCAAGCGCATTTTTTTCTAAAGGCTTTTCAATCTGATTTTATCAGTCACAGGAAGCAGCAAAAGGGATGAGAATTCTCTCTTCTTCCTCGAAGTTGGACCACAGTTAACAGGTGGGTTCACAGTCCAGTAGATCTCAGAGTGAAAACATTTTTGCCTAAGGTATAACCTCCATTTTTCTTCTATAAATTTCATCCTATTCATTTTAGTCACATCATTTTTGCCTCATGAAAATAATTATTACCTTATAAGAATAACCTTGTTGAGTGTTTTCAGACATTTTTCTTTACCTTTCACTTAAAAAAACCACATGGCTGTTTCATGTATGGCCAGCCCAACAAAACACATATGATAAGGCTGGTTACTGAACCATGTGAGTAGGACTGTTAACAATGCTGCTGGACAATTACAATGATGTATGTGATACACATATATCTTAAAACATTTTTGCATTTTTAAGGCTTCTATCTGTATCCTTAACTGATTTACCATCCTTATCCTTATTATTGTTACTTATACAGAAGTCTCTCCAACACAGTATTTTAGGTAATGTTACACTCAGAAGCGGTTGAGTCATTCCAGATGTGGTCACAACAGGGTTATATACGCATATTACTTCCCTGGTATTTGTATGCACGTTTTGACTGTGTTAAATGTAGAGCACCACAGTACCTTAAGTAATTTTCATCTTAATATATTAGTATTTATTTGGTTTCTTTTGCAATTCATTATTTGTGTTTTCACTTCATATTCTTCCTAACCAGCAATTTGCTGTGGGTTTGGTTTGTTATGCCTGTGAAAATGTTCTTAGTAAGTCATTTTTAACTCACATTGCCCTGCCCAGACACCTCTCAGGAAAAGAAAACTGTTATTTGTGTATCTAATGCAGGTTATATTGAGAAAAAATGGTTATCTGTCATCAGTACTACATTCAAAAGTCATATGACCTGTGGATATTTCTAGGAAAAGTAACTCGTGGTTTAGCTAAAAGCAAAGTAACATTTCAGGAAGGACTAAATAGTCACAGAATCACAGAATGGTTTGGGTTGGAAGGGACCTTAAAGATCCTGTAGTTCCAACCCCCCTGCCATGGGCAGGGACACCTCCCACTAGACCAGGCTGCTCAAAGCCTCATCCAGACTGGCCTTGAACGCTTCCAGGGATGAGGCATCCACAACTTCTCTGGGCAACCTGTTCCAGTGCCTCACCACCCCCACAGTAAAGAATTTCTTCCTGATATCCAATCTAAATCTACCCTCTTTCAGTTTGAAGATTTCCAACTCCAACAAGTTCTAAGCAGGCAAGATAAAATCTTTTCGTCAAGGTTAAAATATGGATGAGACAACTTTTCTGATTTAGGGTAAGATCTTGAATCTATGAAGTTTTAGCTCAGGACACACACGTAAATTCTGAGTTTTGTAACATTTTGGTTAACTTTGGTGTATTTGTGAATTTCCATTCAAGTGTCTCTAGCTCAATTTCTGCTTTGTAATGAGAATGCTAAAATATTCAAAGAAAGACTAAGATCTCTGGTCTGTTTCTTTCAAAGTGAGGAAGCTTAGAAATTTTGGGTATATATTCAGAATCCTGGATTTTTCTCTTCACACAATGGAATTAATCCTCCAAGCACTTTGAAATGCATCCATCAATAGTTAATTTCTTCTAAAAACCACCACTTTCAGCTTGTTTTCTGTAACTCAGCTGAACTGGAGCTCAGCGTGGCTCAACAAACATTAAGCTGTAAATTTCATAGAATCATAGAATGGTTAGAGTTGGAAGGGACTTTAAAGATCATCTAGTTCCAACCCCCCTGCCATGGGCAGGGACACCTCCCACTAGACCAGGCTGCTCAAAGCCTCATCCAACCTGGTCTTGAACACCAGTAGGGACAGGGCATCCACAGTTTCTCTGGGTAACCTCTTCCAGTGTCTCGCCACCCTTGTAGTGAAAGATTGCTTCCTAATATCTAATCTAAATCTACCCTCTTTCAGTTTAAAACCACTACCCCTTGTCTATCACTACACTCCGTGATAAAGAGTCCCTCCCCACCTTTCCTCTAGGCCCCCTTTAGGTGCTAGAAGGCTGCTATAAGGTCTCCTTGGACCCTTCTCTTCTGCAGGCTGAACAACTCCAACTGTCTCAGCTGAATTTGCTGAAGAATATTACAATTGCTGTCCCAGCTCTCTTGAAGCTTATGGAAGTTGAGGTAGCCTTGCCTTAGGATTATACAATAAGTGCTCATATGAATATTTGTGTCTTTGTTTACCAGCATTTACAAAAATGATTGATGTTTTATTACCAGACCAAATCCATCAATTCTGTTAGAAGCTGTTACTAAATTCTTGTCAGAAACATACACAGGCAGGTGTGTTAATTTCCCCACACTTATCCTTCAGCCACTTAACAAATAGCAAAGACAGCATGCCAATATTAACATTAGATGTGGCCCACTAAACAAAGATTTTTCTGAATAAGAAACCTCCTCTTCAGTTTGCATCCCTATAAGTGTGATCTCATGAATGTATTAATGAATTTTACAAATAAGTTACTTCATAGGTGCCATGATCTTTAATCTGAACATTACTACAACAGATATATTTCTTTAGTAATACTCCCAACTCTCTATTGGTATGCACTTGCATGACCTTATTCTTGCCATATAGATTACTTAACTCTTCAGAATAATAAAGTTTCTTCCAAAATCAAGATATCAATTGATTCTTGAATAGTTTCTAACGCAGAAATTCCGTTTTCTCCCCTCTTTTTTCTCCAAGCACGTTGCTATATTGTAGAACCGAGGTCCACAAATACAGTTTTGCCGTTGATAGTAACAGAACACAGGCTTTTTATTGTATTTGCAAGGCCTCAGGACTGAGGCTTGTCAGGCTTGCTCAGTCTGAACTTATTTCGACCTGCCTGGAGCTTTGTTTTTACTTGGTTTAGCTGCAACAACAGTTTTGCTAATGATCAGGTGGCTATGCTTAATTTGTTTCACTTTTGCTCATCTTCATATGACATATCCATAGTTTTATATAGATGGTAGTTACAAGTAATTATTCCATGTAGACTGACACATTTATGCCTCTAATATGATGTAGAGGAACAGAGACTTAGTATGATAGTGATGGCCTTGAGAAGTAGAAACAGGACAGCACTAGAGACTCACCAGCAGTCATGTAAAAAAAAGCAAACCTAGATCTGGAAAAAAAGCAGTCTTAGGAATAGCAATGAGAACAAAAGTAAGCATAAAAGATTTGTAAAATGTACTACATGTAGTAAATTCATCTGTATAGACCCCTGACTTGACTTCCCAGCTTGACCTCAGACCTGCCTCATCACCAGGGGCTTGCCTGGGGATCTTTGGGCTGTGACTGACCCTGGCTACCATCACTGGACCTGCCCTGCTCTCCTTGCTTGGGACTGTAGGACTGTACCCTTGCTGGTGAGGACAGTGCCCTGCCACCTCGCTGTCACCCTGGCTCCCAGCTCACCTTCCCTGTGGAGCAGCCCACTCTTGCTGCTCCCACACAGACACCTTTCAGACTTTAATTTATCTGCAAAATTATGCTCTTCTTGTCAAAAAGATATCTTTGTTATTTTCTGAAGGCTGCCCTGGGCATCTGTGGTTTGCTGAAAATTTCATATGTTCCCACCACTGAGGTATTCCGGGGGGACAATTTCTCTACAGCTGGAAGCACACACCTTCTGTTAGTTATAACTAATAGCTCATGGCTTACCAGGAAAAGTGATGTTTTTAAGGTCATTAATCATTCCAAAAGGTGAACATGCAGAGGAAATTCAATTCACTGCTATTTGCATAGATTCCTGGGAATGAGCAATCAGGGTATAGTTGTCAGCAGACAGATCAAACAATCTTGTTCCTCACAACAATGACATTTAATAACTCTCCATCAAGGCCTGAATCTAATCTGGATACCTGAAGCCTGTAGGAATCAGCCAAGAGCAGCGTGAAAATGCATATACTAAGCAGTGTTGGTGAGATGACACAAGCTCGTGTTACTTGAGGAAGTGAATTAAGCGCATTCAAACTTGCTCCAGTCCTGCCTTCATTCCGTCTAAATTGTTTAAATCTCAGTAAGAAATTGTCTAAGCAGGAGATTCTAAAGTAAAGATCCTGCCAACAGTGTCAAATGTTGCTGTCAGGTCAAAAAAGATAGAGCAGACATAAGAGACCACTTTATATTTCTGTTCTATGTGTTAGCTAAAAAAGATTAAGCTTGTTTTTAATTTCATTCTCTGAAGCAAAATTTGCTGCCAGGCAAAACTCTTTATTATATGGCTAAGTAAGGCAGTTAAATATAGACCTTGTAGTAATAGTGCCAAGAATTTTTAACAGGAGAATTCTTCAATGAGGGGAGTGTATGAAATGACTATCCATCTTCTTGTACAGATGGACAAAGAGACAAAGTTTATAGTCTTGGGGGAACACTACTTTATCTCACATAAGCAGAAGGAGCTTTCTAAGGATTAGGAAGCCCCAAAGCCTCTGAGAGTTGCAACTGAAATGAGAGTAAGTACTTTGTCACCTGAATTTCCAAGACAGTAATTGATAGGTAGAGTGAACTGATGGGCCGTGAAGACAGGTGTTCAGGAGCCTTTGAGCTGGTGGTGGATTGTTTACTGAATAAAAATTTAAATGCTGACATTTAGTTTCAAGCATTCGGTTCTTTCCAGTCAGAAAGGTAATCTGTCCAAAATTCGCACCAGGGGTGGGATTGCCATTAGGAGAACCATACTGTATTTTAAGAGTACCATTAGACTTTATGCCATTTTGATTGAATTGTTATCACAGCTCATCTGTTTTCTTGCCATCCAGACACTATGCATAACTTCAATTTATGCTGAAGATTGTAAAGATTTTTCCAAGATGCTGATACTCTGTAAGCTATTTAAGATTAATATAAGCAATATATTCCATCAAGCAATTTCCTGCAAACTGTCTCTTAGAACTGGTCTTTATATTTCCAGGTCATTGCATCAAGAGTATTCAAAACATTTGTGTGGAAAACACTTTTGAAGTGATTAAACATTGCCAGAATTTGTATTAGTTATAATTCAGCTTGCATTACAGTGCTTTGCCATTTAGAAAATTTGTTGTAATTGAGCTTCTTCAAAGGTTTTTCCTGAGTTCTGGCAGAGAGAAGATGACAGGCAGAGAGGCTCAATTTTGAACAGACAAACAGATAGTGTGCCTGACATTAAGTTGCTCTTCTAAACCTGGTGGTGTTGATGTTTCTGCCTTAGAGTGACTAATTAAATATCAGTACTTGGGTCTGAGGTGTAACCAAGAATTCATTTTTTTCTTATTTAAATGATGAAAGATGGTCTTTACAGTAAAATTGTATTCAGCAGCTTTCCTGAAAGAATAAACTATTGTTGATTCTTCTTCTGTGTCCATTCTCCTAAGTAATATTCTGACAGGCATCCTGGTCATCGTGAACACTGGAGACATCCAGAATTGGTTTGCATCCTACCCTGGCCCCAAAAGATTGAGTATTGCAGTTGTTCATACACTTTGTTTTGATCTCATGAGGTTTTCTCATGACACTGAGAAGTCGCGAAAGCTAAGATTTCCAGACAAGCTAGTTTATTGACAATAATAGACCAAAGAGTAAACAATGTAATTTATAGTGACAATATATAGGAAAGGTATGGCTGACCAAGGAGGTATTGATTCACTGCTGCTTCAGCTGACCATATGCAATTTTTTTGCAGTTCTGTTCCTGGCATACCATTAGTGCTTTCCTGTGTATCTACTGTCACATGACACAGAAATAATGATGGAGGTATGAGATGCTATGAAATCCAACAACACATAAATTACTTTCTAGGGAGGATTGTTTGACGAATAGACCTATCTGAGGGAAACTTGGCTGTGGTGGGTAGGTATATGTCAGCCCCACCAGTTACAATGACTTAACCTGTCCAGAAGACTTTGCCATAGGACATTTCCTCTGTGAGAAAATGAACATATCTTTCAAGTCATTACAGCTGACTACCAGGAGCTGGGTGCTTTCCAGTCTGAGAGTCACAGAGTTATCTACTTCACCCTGAAACAATTAAAGGGAAGGATATGACTGTCATCTGTGACAGAATGTTTTACAGTAGCAAGGAACGCTAGTGACGGACAAACACCTTATTTCCATTGCATACAAATCTTTAAATGAATATTGATAAGAAGATTCAAAAGCTTTTCCTGTATATCAAAATGTTTATTTTTATACATTTAACATAAAAACCCCTGTTACCTTGTGTCCTGGTTTCAGCTGGGGTAGAGTTAATTTTCTTTCTTGTGGCTGCTGTGTTTCAGATTCGGTATAAAAGGAATGTCAATAATGCATATTGTTTGAGTTCTTGCTAGGTGATGTTTATATTGTTCAAGGACTTTTTTCAGCTTCCCATAGAAGCTAAGAAGGAGCATAGACAGAACAATGAAACAGCCAATGGAATATTCCATACCATAGATGTCATGCTCAG
This sequence comes from Rissa tridactyla, assembly GCF_028500815.1. Taxonomy (NCBI): domain Eukaryota; kingdom Metazoa; phylum Chordata; class Aves; order Charadriiformes; family Laridae; genus Rissa; species Rissa tridactyla. The sequence continues at coordinate 98,136,076 of NC_071468.1, forward strand.
GGGCTTGGCCTGGGGGGCGGGAATCCATGATTACTGCTCCAGATGGGCTGGGCAACCAGCTCACCAGGTGGTGAGAGTGACTTGTGTTGTATTGCTTCATCTTGTATATTCTTTTACCGCTATTATTATTGTTGTTTTTTTCCTTTTCCGTTATTGTTCTATTAAACTGTCTTTATCTCAACCCACGAGTTTTGGTTTTTTCTCGCGAGTGACTGCATGGTCCGAGCTGCCAGCTGGGGTTAAACCACAAAACATTGTAAGTGCAGTACATTAACTGTATGTGAAATACAAACTGCTCACAGTCTAAATACTGCATGGGTTGTAATAAACAGTGAAAATTATTAAATGAATTGCCTGTATATTAAAGCACAGTGTATAAGAGTGTTGGTTCCAACGATCTTTTTTCTTCCTTTGCACTTAAATCCAGACAACTAGGAGCAGAAAACATACAGTTCTAGAGGTACAATTTATGACTCTGGAAGCTTGAAAAAGAAGTGATTGTTCTCCCTTAAACCACTTGTAACCTAAGGCCAAGCCACATATGATGTCAAAATGCATTCATGATAAAATCACATTATCATAATGTGATCTTTCCTTTTCTTTTTTATGCTCTTTAAGCAATATTTAAATAGCTATCAGTGAGGGTGTTCACATTTTAATTAGGATTTAGAATTTGCTTCCCATTAAGATGAATCAAGGAACCATTTTTTTCAAGGTCTTTGCTAGACTGTAGTGAAAAAGCTGCATCATCGTATGCTTAATTCATATCACAGAGATTATTTTTTTGCAACCATAAGTGTCAGAAGTTTACATTTTTTCGTATGAAGCTTGAACCTCCAGGAGTGATTGTGCTGGCCAGATGAATCAAACTTAGCTCATCGGGTCCTGTGGGACCAAGTCATGCCTTGGTACATAAAAGAAATTAATACTTAAATCTAAGTTAGGGACCTCTTGACTCAGTTTGGTAAGGAAAGAACAACTAGAACTTTTTTGTGCTTCCTAGAAGTGATTAAACCAGACAAAATGAGTGTACTATTGCTGTAATTTGATATTAAGCTGTTTAGGTAGAGTGGAGGAGATATAGGTTCCAGTTCCTACTCTAAAGATTATTGTAATATTTAGCCTACATTTACTTGATGTTTCTTCCTGTATGAATTTGTTAATTTGTAGGATGATACCTGGGTTGCTTTTCTGGCACTGAGATTATTAAATATATTAGGCAAAAGGAAACAACTTTGACAGAGAGGAATGAAGAAGCTTCCTCTTCTTCCTTTATGTCAACCAGAATATCCCAGAGCTTGAGACATATAACCTTGGACCATGTATAATGCAACTCACATCTGACACATCCTAGAAAAGGCTCAACAACTAAGCTTTTAAATTAAAAAAAAGCACAATTCTGTCTCGTATGCTATAGGAAAGTAGTCACTGCTATTATTTTTTTTTTAGTAGGAGAATATCTGAATCACAAGTTAGGATGGTAGAGCTAGAGGAAGAAGAGTGAGCACAAGGATAATAAAATGTTTCTCATTTCAGCTTCTCATTCAGCTGATGATTTTAGGTTCCCTTCCCTGGTGGATCACGTTCAATAGTGGACAAGGGCAAACAGTGCTTATTGTGGGATATACATACCTTTGTGTGGTACTGTCAAGACAGCAGCAAGTTCTAATATGGATGGAAGCAGAACTTTAGCAATGTCAAAACTTCAGCGCTTATGCAGCTGCCAAATTAGACAGCAGCTGAAAAAATGGCTTTAAAGATTCCGTTTGTGGACATAAGCATCAAAAGCAGAAATTATTCTGACTTCAGGACTTAACTGTTTCTATAAAACAATCTTTTCCCCTCTCTGTAGAGTCGGTATAGCAAAACTCCCCTGAACCCCCCCAGCTATAAGCTAAATTTTTGTTCATCTGAGGAGCTTACCTCTTCCAATGTGGAAGCTGAAACTGAGGATAACCAACCCGGGGGAAAAAAATAAAATCACTCCATAAAAATTACATTACATCACTGATTTATTTTTAGATATGAAACCCACAGCAGAGGTGTTTTTTATTGTACATGTTGTTCTACAATAAGAAAACATCTATGGAGAGGTGAACCATAAGCAGTAAGCTGTAGAAACTCTTCAGACTCTGCAGCCTGAAGGACCACAAAAGAAACTTGAATGCCATATAACCTTTCTGTTTTCCAAAGTATTGAACATTTCATAAAAGGGTGACTTCTCTGAAGGAAAAAGGATTACAAAACCAATGAAGTGCTGTTACAAAAATCTATACAATATACTTGTGAAAGTGCACCTCATTATGGACTATGACAGATAATTCTTCAGTGAAAAAGGTGCTGCTGTGGAGACTGTGAAGATATATGGATTGCACGGACCAAAGGGAAATTTTATGTGAGATGAATCCTTCCAACAAATACAGTTTGGGCTTTGCTCTTTCTCCCATGAAAGGTTCTGTAACAATAAGGTTTTGATGCAAGCTGTTTTTGTGGGGATGGCTTTAAATGCTGAACTTTGTACATCACGTGAAACATTTAAATCTCTCCCTGTCTCGGTTGTTTAAAGACCACAGCTATCTTTGTCAGCAAATGGTTTACATGGTTAAGTTTATTTGAAAATACACTATGTATCTGAGGAATTTATGAAAGAGAGAAGTGACGTAAGAGGATATTCCAGACTAACAGAAATAGAAACCAGTAAGTGTATTGCTTATTTTACAAAACATATGAATGGTGTCACTGTTTCCCATTTGTTTTTTATTATTTATTCTGGAGAATAAATACTAAAATTATGAGGCTTGAACCATAAACTATAGTTTATATAAAGTAGGCTGAAGTGCAAATGCTCAATTTTACTAAAGTTTGTCAACTAAACATTTTAAAGTACACGCTATTTAATGCAGTACATTTAGGAAACAAAAGAATTATACAGGATTAATTAACTCCATTAGCTATAACTAAATTAGCTATGGCTATTGCAGTGGTAAATATAATATCAAACCCAATTTTTGTTTGCTATTGGAAAGAAGATATTGAGTTTCTTGTGAAATAGAACTCATAAAAAAGTAGTTCAATAGAGCATTTGGCCAGGTTCTCACATAAACAAATAGAAGACTCTAAAACAAATAATGAAATTATGTTTTATGAATCTTCTGGAATAAACAGAAACCAGACAAACAGAAGTTAATCAGTCTAGAAATGCCATAAATAGATTTCTACTGTTTGGAGGGTTTAGGTTTTTCTCAGATTCCAGGATTTACAGGAAGAAAACTACTTTTTGTGGCTCTTCTCCAAGTGTAATGTATCAATATATAAATGACTGTATATTGGTTTCATCAGTCACTGTGCAACACAAAATAATAGCATTTAAACTACAAAAAAGCATTCTGTAAAAACTTTCACTTGGAAAGTGAAACAATTTCTTGAACTATTTCTCTTGAATTCAAGATCATAAATTAACCAGACATCTACTCATGCTGTCTTCTGGTGCTAAATCATACAGTTCATTCCCTGGTTTCTGGCAATTATTACTCATTCTGTAGCGCAAAAATGCAGTTTCCTCTGGAGTGTTTCTGAGTGTTAGCAGAACGTCTGAGTTGCTATGAATACATGCAAAACTGAAGTGTAAAGTATATATGAAATAAATATAAAGAATCTGAAGTGAAAACTACATCAAAATATAGGAAACCTGAAATTTATTAATTTTCATTTTGCCTGCAAGGACAAAAGCAACACTCTCAAGAACCTTCATGAAAATACATAATTTCATCAATTTTCCAGAAATGGATTTTTAGAGTATTCATTTTTCAATCTCTCTGAAAAAAAAAAAATCATAAAAATAAAAATAACCATCAGATTTACTCAGTGAATCATACTTTTTTTTGGCTTTGTTTTCCTCATTCAGCTTACAGCCAGTGGCCTAGCCCTCTCTCCTGTGGTCATTTCACACACAGGAGTCTTACTGACATCTGTGAACTTCAACATATTGAATGAATAACAGAAGCTGTTATGGACTGACCACAACTTCCCATTGCCCACCTGCCCTGCCCCACTCATGGGGTAGGGAGAAGGTAGAAAGGTCAGGAATGAAGGAGTGAAGTTGAGCCCAGGAAGAAGGGAGGGGTGGGGTGAAGGTGTTTCTTTCTCTATTTCTCACCATCCTACTCTGTTTTTAATTGGCAATAAATCAAACTAATTTTCCCCAAGTTGAGTCTGTTTTGCCCGTGATGGCAATTGGTAAGTGATCTCCCTGTCCTTATCTTGACCCACAAACTTTTTCACCTTATTTTCTCCCCCTGTCCTGTTGAGGTGGGCATCTGACAGCCAGCCAAGGTTAACCCACCATCAATACAAAGGAGAATTCTCAGATAAAGAGATCGCAGAGGTGCAAGAGGTTTGCTCTCTGCAAACAGGGAGCAGGTTCCCAGGTTCCCAAAGAGAGCATTGCAGGGCAACACATGAATGTCACCTTAATTATACAGCCAGTGCAAAGTGCAATGTGAGACATCTGGATTGATGCTTTGAGGCTGAGGCAGGCTGAAAGAATCTGGTCCAGGAAGAACAACATTAAACATGGTGATGGTTGATGCTGAAGGAAATAACCCAACACTGAGGCATAGCCCTTTTTTCTCAGGGGCTGTGTTCACAGTTTCCCCGTCAGTTGGAAACTTAGGTCTCCCACAGCTTCCCCAAACTCAGCCGTCAATCTTTTGATCTCAGATTCCCTCTAACCTGTCTTCCCCTATCTTCCTTTGTGAACTTTTCTCCTACTGCAAAATTGTGTGTTATCTGCTCCAGACATACTGTACTCCAGCATGAGCTATTTTGATCTCATCCCTTGAGGGAGGGTAGGGTTAATTCACTTTTGCCTACACTGAATTGCTGCTGCCAATCCTTAATTTCTCAGCAGTGTAGTACATTTGGCTCATTCTAAGATTCTTTAAAACAGTGGCATACTTTTAAAGCATACTGAACTTGCAGAAAACATTAATAGGCTACAATAATCGCTCCCCTACACTTAAATGCTGCAGTGCAGATATGTCCATGTGACTATACTGTTGCAAAAAATTTTATTGCTGGAGTTGCGTGGATTAAATCAGTGAATCATGAGCATAAATGCTTGCACTATTCTATAGGTGCACTCACAAGTCTTTTGAGTTTGTAACGTGAGATATTTTGCTGTTCTTTCTCAACCCTGTGAATGATTTATGACATTCTGCAGAACATAAGAAAAGATCACAAGTCTCTTGGCACCCCCTTCTCTTAGTAGGCGGCATCCTGTACATACCAATGTTAGTAAAGCAGTTAGCAGATTTTTACCATGTGCAGAACTGATGCAGCCTGGAATTCATAAATCTATTAAGTGAAAAACTTCTGGGCTATAGAGTCAACTTGTATTTTAGATGATGCAAAACTACTACAGTGTACTATTTATGGCTTTGTGTTCTTGGTACTGTATTTCAAGACAGCAGACAAATATTCCCATTAATCCACCCTAAAAGAGATGTATATGAAGGAAAATTTGAAATGCAAAGGTGAACTTTCATGTTTGAATCTGAAAAGCTGTGTCTGAATGATAGTCTTTGAAGGCACATGAAATGTCGATTTCTTACATAAGGAGGGATTTGCCCTTGCTAAGCGAAATGGCTAACATCATTAATTTCTATGTCCCTATTAAGCTTGAACCCTGAGAAAGTTTTTTTATTCGTTATGAGCCACTAAATAGGATGTAAAGCTTAGCTTCAGCCATTAGTTTTGGACAATTCCAACCCATCGAAAGTGCTTTTGCATGCATAGTAGGGGAATCCTTCTTTTAGTTGGTATTAAAAGGCCAAAATAAGAAAAGTAAAAGTTTTCTGAGGTCACCATATCTGTTTATCAGATGTCAGTCAACAAAAAAGCCTTACAGGTATATTTAAGATTACAGGCAGTGTAGCAGGAGGTAGGTTCTTCTCCAGAGCTGCCAATGTACTTCTACTCTCAGGCTGTATCTGCATGTTGTTTCTCCTGAAATATGCCCTCTGGAGTTAGAAATCATAAAGAAAAGGATGCAAAACGTAGCACGTGTATTGTTAATAGAAAGCAGAGTCCTGTTTGATTTATACTTTTAATTTTTTTCACAATCTATCTTAAAATTATCCTTTTCTTCCACAGGTATCTTAATCTTTCTGCATCTCTTGTAGAGAACAGTGTTCTGACAGAGGGGAAAGAGAATTAGCTTTGAGAAATTTCCTGCCTTGATAATTTTACCTATGGAACAGCATTCCCTCTGTTAGGTTATCCTTAGTTAACACCACCTCCTCTTCACTGGGCTCAGATTGAAGATTCTGACTTAATTATTAAGTTTTGATCGCACTCTTTTCCCCATAGATTTGGGGTCCCAGACAGCTGGCCTAAGCAGGCTTTGGTGGCCTAAATTGTTTTTTTCCTCTCATGCCCAGCACCTTGGTCTCTGGCCCTCTGATGTTCAGCCTGGCTCCTTCACCCTCAGCTGGAGAAATCCCAGAGGAAAGGTGGGTGAGGATCAGGAATTTCTAGCTATCGCTAGGGTAAGTAACCACAGGATTTTTGCACAAGGCAGTAGCTCCGGGCTTCAGCTGATCTCCTTCTGCAGGCAGACCCAGATGGAAGGGAACCTGCTTTTGTCTGAGGTCTGGCAGGGGCCAGGCTGGCCCTTTAGCAAGCAGCTTCCTCCTTGCAGGAGCAATCTTCAGTGGGCATTGACTTAAATATCACTGGCATGACTCCGAAAGCTGTCTCAAACCAGGGAAAGGCACCTTGAACAGAAGGTGAGATACATTTTATGTTGATGTTCCTGAGGAAATCTTTGCCTTATTCTCAGAGAGAGGCTGCTACCTTTATCTCCTGTGCCAGGTGGTGGTGATGGTTTTTTCAGGTGGCCTTTTCCAGGTTCTTCTGATAAATCATGTTGGGGTCTTTTCACATAAGTTCTAATGGAACTAAGCAAATGTTATGATGTTTAAAGGCCTTGTATTTCTTCACAGCAAACTGTTTAAGCTGTTTTTTAAAATAGTTTGAGATTTACTCAAATGACAGCCTTAATTTAAAAAGGTTGCTTCAGGCACAGTGAATTAATATCATCACTTTTTAGTCCTCTAAGATACACCTTCAATGAAAACTACCAGTTTTACAAGGCTGAAAAGATTCTGTGTTGTCAGATTGAATTAACTCTACTTTTTAAATTCACAACAATCCTTGTTAAAAAAAAAATCCTCAGCAGGGATATATAAAAAAACCCAAACAAAACAAGCGAGTTTGTAATTGTCTGGAAATTGCAGAACTCACATTCCTAAAATTGTCTCTTAACAAAGCAATTGAAAGGAAAACACTACCGGCATTTATTTTTGTAGATATTTCTCTGGGATTATCAAGCAGAACTAGTCTTGGAATTGGAATAATTTTAGATGCAATTCAGCTGTAGCACTTTGCTGCACAAGCGGTATTCGCTCTTGTTTTCTACCCAAAAGGATGCTAAAGAATTAAGAAAATAACTTCTTTTGAGTTGAGGATCATAAGGCCACGTAACAAATGATGCTCCTCACATCTTCTCGCAGTAGTAGCAAAGATAGACTGTTATCTTTTTCACTTATAATTTTCTCAGATAGCTCAGGACAGTGCTTTGACAAAGTGCTGTTGCCAGCATTGAATGATAATATCCTTCCTCATTTGAGAGGGCAATAACGAAAAAAAACATAAGTCAGTAGTGCTGATATAAGTTTGAAGGATTTGGAAGACAAATACACAGGCCTTTATCCTACAACATGCTTGAGTCAGGGCAGGAATCTTGGTTCCTGGAATTCATTGCCAGGTTGGAACAGAGTAGGAAGGATCTGCACCCTGAGTTATCTCTCAGCATGAAAGTGGAAGATGAAGTTTAGACTGCTTTGTATCATTACAATGTAATGTAAAATATATAGTGTCAACAAAGCTGAAAAAGCAAGCAAATCTGTCCCAAAGATTAATTGCTTTGTTTGGAAAGTACAATGAGATTTTTTTAAAAAAACCTGTCTATATTACTAACATAGTTGAAGGAAATGAATGGGAGAGGCAGACCACAGGAAAAGATCACACATGGGCTTGTTACTTGCAGGGCTCTTATTGAAGGTCACTTACCTTAGTGGCTTTTAGATTGTGTTAAAGCAATACACACAGATTGTGGGCTTAGTGCTCTTTTGCCACCATAAATCATATTCTACTTAGCAGTTAGTAATGCCTGGGGAGACCTGGTAGCTCTGTTCCTGGCTGTGTTCCTCCCATCAGTTTTGTTATTTCCATAATCATAACAAGAGACAGCTGCCATTTATTAATGAATTGGGTTGAGTGTGCCTACGGTGGAGCAGTGTGCCTAAATTGTATTGAAGTAACCCACTGGCAGCTGCAACAGTTAAGTGGGCCAAACAAGATGGCTGGGCTTTGGACAGCTGTGGAGAAGGTAGCTAACTAGCAGGGACTTGATAGAACCTCTGTTGTGGAGAGCTGCTGCAGTTTCCTAGAGATAGCTGAGAACTGTTAGACAGCCAAATGGATCTAGATAAGAAAGAAAGAAAGAAAATGAGAAAGCAGCCAAAGGGTTTACTTGATGGTTTTGTTAGGTCAGGGAGGACAGAAGGATGTAATGATTTCTCTGGATCAGAGACAAGGAGAAAGAGTAGAGGCATTTTCTTACTGAACAGTCCAGAAAAACTTCAGAGAGAGGAATAAAGTTGTCAAGCTGCAGGCATCTAAGCAATGATGGAAGATCAAATAGGCTTTGTGTTGAAAATGCAAATATTTTCTCAGTATGAGATAATAAGCTACTCTAGATAGGAGTGAAAGAAAACTTCTGAGGGAGCCTTTGAGTCACTGCCAAGACAGAGTTACATGCTGTGATCCTTCCACAGGTGCTTGCTGCGTGTTTGGTACAACAACTGCCATATTGTTAAATAAACGCTTATATTCTAGAGTCAACAATGGCCATTACAGCAAAACCTGTGACTGCTGTCCTATTGTAAGCAGATCCACTAAGGTCTGGTTTAACTAAGAATAGTTTTGAAGGGTCTCCTCTGAGTCTCCTTCTTAGCTTGAGTGACTGCTCACACCCCATATACACTGGGAAATTTTGTGATCTTCTTTTGGCAGCATCCACCTGCTGTGAAGATTATGCTGGGTCTCTAATGGGATGGATCAGTTCCACTGTATTAACCAGGCAGTTCTTGAAGAACAGGTAACTCCATTAACCCAAGCCACATTTTTCAAGGAGAGAATGGCAAATGTTTCTTTCTAATAACAAAACCCCGTGATCTGAGGAGACAATTGCATTAGCTCATCATTCTTTGTTTTACGATCATTGCTTCAAATCACATTTTCTCTTTTTCACATGTAATGATAAAAAGGAGGATTTTACAAAATGGTGGCATCTAAGTCAGACTGTGGATGGTAAACTTGCCAGCAAGACAAGTTCCTGGTTTACAAAAGCAAAAATAAAGAGATATAGTCAAAAATGTATTTGGTCACTCATGTCCGTGAAAGAATTTGTCTATATTTTTTTGCAAATCCCATTTGTTGTACTTCAACACTGATACATGATTAATCTCCATGTGGGGTAAACGTTCAGGCTCAGCATTTATAGAGTCCAAATACGTGATTTGTAGACCAATGGGCATATAGTGCCTCTTTTTGTTGGTTTCCATATTGTGGAAGATATGAAACAGTGTGACTGCTCAAAAAACTCATCTGAATTGTAGACCTAAAACGTTTGGCATAAATTGTAAATTTTTTTCTTGTACTGTTAACAGTTACTTACAGTGCATATTGCAAACCCTGAGAAAATATTTCCTTTCATTCTTGGATGCTAGTAAAGCAGGGTTGTAGATTGGATTGTCAAAAGAATTTTGCTTTGAACAGTTCCCAGTAAGAACAAATAATAACAAGATATAAAGCATTAAAGAATGCTAGACTTCTACGGGTCAAGGGAGAGCTTAACTGTCTTGCAACATTTGACCTTACCTGTTTCTGTAGAACTCTAGAAAATCTGGCTTGTACTCTACTCGTTTTAATAACTCATTTTGGTTTAACTCTGCAACATTACTTTTAACTGCTAACAAGTGACATCAAAACATCTCCAAAAGTTCATTGCAGTGAAAAGGAACCCTCCCAATTTTTTGTATTATTTTTTGATGTTTTACAGATTACATTGTAGGCAGAATCACAGGCAATGTCTCCAATTTTCAGGAACAACTATCAACGTTACATTTGAACTAACGTAATGTGAACTAATTTGATGAGTTCTTTTTAGGGAATGGTCTCGGAAGCAGCACAATGTGGGGGAAGGCTAACTTTTTGCTTCGTACATTTTCATGCAATGTAGTATATACTTCAAGGTGTTGCCTCAAACAAGAAAAGTACCTAGAAATGCCTGTTCCTTGCTCTCTGTCCACCTCGTAGGCTTCAGGTTCAAGTGTACTATTTGAAAAAAAATATGTCATTGTAATTGGACTTCACAGAACTTAAAACCACTTCTGCATTGAACTCAATAAGCTGAGTTGAGCCAGTTGCCTTTGTGTTATTACGATAATTTTTCCCTCTAGCAAATTATATTCAAACTTCAAGTGTTGATAATAAGCTTCCTTTCTGAAGGCAAAGACTTCATTTGAGCACTTCGTAATATTAATATAAACACCTGTCAGACTTCCTCCTTGTTCCCTTTAATTGCCTGAAGTATCTGACTTTACAGATGATTTGTTTCCTATATATTTAAAATACCTCTTCATAGTTCCCTTGTTGTGTTTGATGTTTTATTTATGATGGTATTTTTGCTTATCAATGTTGTGTTTAATTGCGTCTAGCTTTCATAAGCTTTTCTTTGTGATACAGTGTGTTACACTATGTTCATCAATACGGGTTTTTTTTTTTAGTCTATGACACGTCTAGCAAAAAGCATTATAAAATTACCCAGTTTACAAAGTTAGCCTCTTCCATATACTATCTAACTCTGGTGACACCAATTATACACCTGAAAAGGCAAGAAACTTCCTTTGATCCAATACTAAGCCCAAAATTGAAAAGAGAAAAGTGTTGGCTTTTGGTTTGAACTACCATCAATATCAAAATCAAAACTATTATTAACCTCCAATAAAGTGCTTGGAGTGTTGTAGTCCAGTTTACACTTTTAGTTTACCTATTGTTATTTTTCTTCTACAAATTGGAGTTTAAAATCTGTATTTTTAAATATATGCTCTCCAGACTTAAAAGAAGCTGGTCGAATTTAAATATTTAAATATAAATGAGTAAGTATTTCATTAAAAATCAAAATAAGTCATCTTGTTCTTCAATATTCTTACTCTTGGTTTGGTTTTTGGATTTTTGGTTAGGGATTTTTGCAGACCATACACCTCATTTTATTCCTCCTAGAACATTTTAAGGCAATGTATTATACACTGGAAAAAATATTAACTTGGCTCTGAATGATCGTGCTCATACATTATAGAAGAACCTTTATTAAACTGGAGTATGCTCCTAGCCTTACACTATCCAAGTTGTGAATAAAAGGGATTGGAAGTATCTGGTAGTTCACCTGACGGTTTATCCCATGGCAGCGTCTTTAATCTACTCTGTTGAAAGACTCAAGCATGTATCAGCCTTTCTTAAAAGCTGCTGCTGACACGGAAGAAAACCAATTGCTTAAGCAAGGTGAGAACTCTGGTTTGCTTCAGCATGCATCTTGTCTTAATCTCCACACCCCTCAGCAGGCATGCCGCCCTCCGAGAGGCGAGGTATCCTCTGAAGTAAAGCAAGGACAATCCCAGCTCTGACCCACAACTAAGAAACTGGCAGTACAGAGGCAGCATAACTTTTGTTTTTGAGTGCAGTTTCTGAAAATCTGACTCTAAATCTGGCAGACACCTTTGAAATAGGAAGTGCCTTCCTAAATAACTAGCTCACTTTGGAAAACACCGTCTTTGATCTCACCCTTACTTTTTAAAATTCCTTTTTCTTTAAAAACATAGTTTATTTTACATCATGAACGTCATCCTGAAGCAAAAAGCTTCTCTGAAGTGGGAGAATATTACAGCACTGTACCCATGAAAATATAATTGCAGCTAAGGAGAGCTACTGAGGATTTTGGCAGTAGCTATATGGCTAAAACGAAGATCTCCCTCAGATCCCTGTAAAAATATCCACTAAATCCACTTCTGTTCAATGGCATAATTTACTGTGCTGAGTATCAGAGTAAGCAAGTACAGCAGTCACACCTACTAAGTATGCCAACACTGACAGCATATATGAGCATGAAATAATTCTACCAACTGATGTCCGAGTGAAATTACACCAATGAAAGAATTTTAAATGTCCGTGCTGATGACCATTTTCCAGGTTCTTTTTTCATACTCCCATAGTTTTTCTGTTTACAAAGTAAATATCTTTGTTAAAATAACGTAGCACCAATTTATATTTTCTTTTTCCTAGGGAACTTGACAGGCTACATAAGGCTGAAAAAAGTTAATATATTAAGATCAGGAAGATGCACAATAAGCAGGCATCACATTTTCTTCTCTGCAGATCATAAACCACTTTTAATATCTATTTTTTATATTTGATCAGAGAAGACTGTTTCTCATCTGCTTAATTTTCATACTGTGTCTGAACTATTCTATATCAATAAAAACCCTTTTCCAAAAACTTTTAATTACCTCATTTGTCAGTAGACAAAAAGCTATTATCATTTGATTGTCAGCACTGTCCTGATAAATTGCATATTTATGGCAATTTCAGAAATAAGTAGCCTTAAAATTTCAAGAGACTACTAGTCTGAAGACATTATTTAATTTCCTTAAAAATCTGCTGAACTGATTTTATTTTATAGAAATTGCAGATTAGTAATTAATTTGAAAAATTACTAGAGAGGTCTGTGGATATATATTTTTCCTCCATTTAGGATGTGACCCAAAAACTACTAAGTGAATTCCATAATTTTTTCATTCAATGGAAATATTCTCTTCTCGGATGCAACAACAGAAAACAGGTGAGATTTTTCATCCTTTTTGGTCAAATGTCCTGCAGAAGTTAATAGAGATGTCATTCTTTCAATAATCCATAGTGCTTAGTGAAGAATTCAATATTGCTCTGAAACTTTTTGGAAGAAAGTTCCTTTTGTTATTTTTAAGAACAAAGTTTGAAAAGGTTTTAAAAACATCTTTGCAAAGGTTTGGAGCAGTAACGGTAACAGTTTTCCCAAACTCACCAACTGAAAAGTCTCCACACCATCAAAGCAGATGGCAACATGAACATACAGGGTGTTTGTGTCTTTATTGTTGTCCAAAACCTTGCTTTGATTAATTTAGAGCCATTTACTAAAGGCTAGCCAAGACCTTCCATGTCTTTGGAAAGGGATGCTAATGTTTTTTCCCTGGGCTGAACTTGTACTTAGTTTCAAAGATCTTTTTCAAGTTAAAATTCCCACCCAAGCATTTAATCTTCACCATTTTACCCAGATGAATTTATGATATCAGATGTATTTATAATGCCAAAAAAGTGATTCACAGTCCTCTGGGCAGAGCTCAGTAGATTATTGGCATTATTTGCAAATGTTGTGGAAAGACTCGTCATGCACTCTTGTTCTGTACAGCAACCTCCCAAGAAGCAAGGAGGCAGTTCTGGGTCCAGACACCTTTCCAGTGGCCAGGCACAAGATGACAGCAAGCAGGTCTGGATGCAGAGACAGAGAATCTGAACTGGGACAAAAAAACAGGCCAGCAAAAGAGATTGCCAACCTGATGCATAAGTAAGAAAGGGCGAAAAAGAAATGCCACCTGTCAAAACACATGCATGGGCAAAGGAGTTTCTGGCAGAGAGCACAGCAGCAGGGGGAAATGAGCTTGCAGGAGGTGCAGAGTATTGCTTTGCTTAGCAGGCAGCCTGGGAAATTTCGATGTTTTTTAGCAGGTGGCTCTAACTAACTGCTTTCACTACAGGTCTGTATCTTTTCACACATTATATGGGCTATATATTTTTAAGGACAATGTTAAGTCATCTAATGTAACATACTGCATAACCCACATTGCAGAATTCAGTGTGGTACTGGAGAAAATTGTATTATGGCGTATTTTAATGAATAACAACCTATATTGATTTAAAGTTTTCAAGTGATGGCAAGGAATATGATAGAACACTACAAAGGTTTTTTTATAGTTTTATAGTTTTAACAAATAAGGACCTTCTGTCTGTCTAAATACCTCTAAATTTGGAGTCCTGGTTCTTGAAATGCCTCTTTCTTTTTAGGCTGAGAAGCCCTTTTTAGCAGAAAATTTTCTCACCCTTTTGGTACTCATGAGCCATGCTAAAATTAACACTTGAAATTCTCTTGGATACATTCAATAGATAGAAAGGCTGTAACTATTCACAAGGAAGATTTTTCCGGACTTCACATAAAGTTGAAGTAATTTTTATTTTGTGAAAATATTTTATTTTGCATTTTTGTTTTATTCAAAATACTTTTAAATGTAATTTTTTGGCACAAGAAGAAACTCTGCTGGCTGTACAGTGCCTAATAAAATGGCTTGACACTTCAGCCTTTCACAAAAATGCAGGCTTGAATATAGGCCTTCAGGTTTACCACTCTGAATTTTAGGCAGATAACTAAGGACAAAGTAGAGAGGAAAGGCAGCTCCAGAAGACTGTCTAGTCTATATAAGGTCTGATTTGGTGTTTTGTGATCTCTCTCTCTTCCCTGACTATACATAGGGCATAAATGATAAATTTCAAACATCTGAGTTCAGAATTTACTGCCAGCCATTTTATACTTTCATCTATACCATTAGTAAAGTTGAGGAATAAAAGAATGGCTAATAATTAAGTCCAGGAATCTCTCAAGAAACAGCCCACTTGCATGTTGGCTATTAACTGCACATAATTCAGGTTATGCTACCAGAAAATCTTTGCTACTACATCTATCCTGGTTTCTTTTTGTCATCTTTCTGTCAAATTACATTTGACTCAATCAAGCTTTTCGTTCTTTTATGATACCGATACATTCAGATTTTCCCTCTAGAGTCCAAGAACTTCCTGGTGTCCTGATAGCTTGAAGAAGTCCCCTTAAGCTCTGGTAGTCATTATTTGGTCCTACACATTCAAAACATGTTTTATCTTTAGCACTTGCTTTCTGGCACATGTTGCAGTTATGGATGAAATAACTAAAATGTAAACCGAAACACCTCTGTAAGGTGTGACATCATCCAACTTCTTGGTTGTTTTGCTTTTCTTTCTTTGATTTTTAGTGTTTCTTGTCCATAGCCTCCTACTTGCACTGAGCTATTGATTGCAGTACTGTGAACTGTTAAAACACTTTCAGTAACTTGGCCTAATAAGGTATAGAGGGCTACTGTTAGGTATCTGCAGACATAGTAGTGTCAGGGAGAAGACAACCTGCTGGGAAGCATGCCTTGGAAGAGAAGATGTCTTAAAGGTCTTGTTCCTTTGAATTCCAAGCCTTACCTGCTGCTGTAGCATATTAACCTTCTGGTGAGAAATGGACTGTGCACAATGAAAAAGAAAAAAAAAGAAACACAACAAAACCAAGACAAAAAACCCAAGAGTTTTAAGACATCTACAGGAAAAAAAATACTAGAAGATATTCATTTTAATACAATTTCAGAACAAAATGCTGGAGAATGTTTGTTCAGGGCTACCCCTTGGCACAGAAGAGGGGTAGCCACTTAAGCACAAAA
Source organism: Rissa tridactyla (assembly GCF_028500815.1). NCBI lineage: Eukaryota > Metazoa > Chordata > Aves > Charadriiformes > Laridae > Rissa > Rissa tridactyla. The sequence goes on from NC_071468.1 coordinate 98,151,798, forward strand.
TAGGAGAATTGTGGATTTATGACTCATTTTCTAATTCTCGTTGTGCACAGCATAGAAAACATTCACCAGGGAAGGATCTCACAGTTCATAGAAAAAGGTGGAGACTGTTAAGTGCCGACACATGCTGGCAGGTAAGAATTGCACTTATTTATGTAGGGTTTTGATACAACAGGACGCATTTGTGGTGGAAGAAAAAACTGGAAACTTTTACTCTGTATTAGGGAGTCCTATCAGGTTTGACATATCACAATCACTTATGTTGTATAATCTGACATACTGACATAATGAGAGCTGATATGTCACCCTAATGATGGGCCTATTCTGAAAAATGAAAGAAGACGTGGTTCATAACATCAGAGCTAAGATTACTATGGCTTTCAGTAACATGCTCCTTCCAATTAAGATCATAGTCAAGCTGTGCCAAACATACATGCATATGAATATGGTCAGTCATATAATCACATGCTTTTATAATTAAAACTACATTATGTAATCTTATGAAGAAATTTTAGAGTTTAGTAGAAAAGCAGCCAAGCAGTAAGGAATGGAGGAAGGCATACAGAAATTGCTATAAGTATTTAATGGTCAATAGTAGACTTGCTGTAGCTTTTTTTAGCCATTTTATGGGGTTCCATAGCAAGAATACAATATTATATTAAATTCCAAAAAGATTATTAAAATGACTGACATGTCATTTCATTTTAAATCTATCAAGATTAACCTTTCATTCCCAAAGACTGAAAGGTTATGCACAGTCAGGTTTATTCACCCACACAGAACAGTATTGGCATTCCACATGGAGAGCACAGACATACATACAGTAAAAGCATGGCCATATTTAGAACATATCTGTCATTGTTCCTTTGTGTTATACTGTTACCGACATGGTAGAAATACAGCAAATTATTACAATTACTATTATGTTACAGCTATGACAGTTGAAATGAACACAAATTTTGAAAAGCATTTTATTCATCCCTTTTATCAAAAGTTTTTAAAAATCTTTTATTGTTGGCCTGTGACCTTGCAGAACATGATTGACTCTGAGAAATAAAAGGAGCGCATTTTTCCTGTCATACTGTTGATCCCTTTCAACTCCTATTACTCTCAGTGGAAGGTAAGGACTTTTGGCACTGTGTATGCAATAGGTCCTACATGAAGATCTTTGCAGTCTAAGTTGTGTAGTGTAGACCCAGGAAAAACTCCTTACTGGGTAAGGGATGTATGATTGTATCCCTGGGATCAATTTTTTGTCTGTTTCTTGTTGCCGTATTCAATTTGCCATGAATAATATTACATATAGCTAACTTTACTCCTACTGATAATATTTGTAACTGTTCTGTGCATGTTTACTCTTTCTAAAAAGACTAAAAGCTGGACTAGAAAGTGTAATTCACAGAATTATAGAATGGTTTGAGTTGGAAGGGACCTTAAAGATGCTGTAGTTCCAACCCCCCTGCCACGAGCGGAAACACCTCACACTAGACCAGGCTGTTCAATTCAGCTGCTTATCCTTTAGTAACTAGGAAGTATTGATGAATTTTCTTTTCTAAATGCTTTGCAGCAAAAAGAAACATGTTTTCCCTCTTAGACTGAAATTATAAAGAAGAAAACAGATTTATATAAACCTCTAAACTTATGAACCCATGGAATTTAATATATAAGCTCATATTTCTCTGGTGAAAATAAAAAACATTTTCAGTATAAACCACTTCTATAAAAATAAACATAGAGAATTTTGTCAAAATGAAGTAAAATCCATGCAGCAGGTACGATGGTGTTTTCAGCCCCTAGAAATTCTGGCATGGAGATTACTGCACAAGGAGGGAAGCTAATATAACACTTTCTGCTGACCTGCATCATTCTCTCCCTGTGTAAAATTCATGCTAGAGAACTCGGGGAGGGGGGTGGGGTGGACACGACACACACCTTTGTCAGAAATCTTCATTTGCAAAATCATCCTGTCAGGGATTTGGTCATATAGCTTTTCTGTTTCTCAATAAATTTTTTACAGAGTCTTAATTTTAAATTTGTTTTGATTATCAGTGCACTTGCTATAATATTACAGGGAAATAAGAAAAAAATAAGATATGCATTGGACCGATGTATTTCATTATCTATTGCACAATCATTTAAAATATAAATGAGGTGCCATTAAAAATGGGAGTGTAACAATGTAATTTCCCAGTCTAATTTTGCCTGTTCCTTCTGCTTAAACATTGGCAGCAATGGATGTATAATATGTTATTGGGAGGAAAGTATAACATGTATTTGGAAAAAAATCCACAATCATTTTGCTCTCTTTTACAGAACTTAATTTCACAGATTTCCAGCAACTCTGAAAGTGCTTGATCAGTACAAAAACAGGCAAAGTTAATTAATGATTTCAATTTCAAAGCACCTTTGATTAACTGAAGCCAGTACATAGGGAGGCAAACTACTTTTCATTAATGACTCTTTTTATCGTTTCTATTATAAAATGCCTCTAATTGACAGCACATATTTTCCAAACAGTCTGTATTATTAGATTAGAACTCTTGACGTTGTTCACATCTGGGTACATGAGCAAAAATAATTAAATTTAATAATAATGGAAAAAACACAGTAATCCATCATACTACTACAGTAGCATAAGCAATGAAGTCTGAGTGGGTGCCAAATTAAAAAATAAATCCATAAAAATACGTCAATTACTATAACCGTAATAAAATTTCAGCCCCTGTTCAAATGAATATGAACCATAATCCTCTCTATCTATCTCACTGGGGTCTTCTGATTTCAAATTGCACCTAAAAACATATTTAAGGTGACTAGAATTGCACATTAGCTTTAGAAATCCCATATAACACTTTAGCTCTGACTGAAACAAATCTCCATGAATGTTCAATTTAAAGTTCCTCCATTTTCTGTGCTATTGTCTCGCCTTCGTCACAGCACTCAGTATGACCTGAACTATTTTTCCAAACTCATCGTTCATATACTGGCAGCTTCATAAGGTAAGCACAGTGTGATTCTCTTTCTTTAGACACTGCTTTTTGCATTCTTCTCGTCTTTCTGTACCAAATGTTCTTATTTGTCAGTCTTTAGAAACCTGTTTGAAGAGTAACTAGGAAGCTCTGAACATTCAGAATTTTTGTACATCTCCTTTTTTCACAGTTAAAATGGACTGCTATTGTAACAACTGAGAAAGGCATTGTATAAATGTTGTTTCAGCAGTGCAGATGCATACATCACTGTCATGTTTGTTTCACCTTTTTCCATATGGAAGAAGATAGCAGGCCCTTGTAGACATGTTTTCATTAAAGACTCAATATGGCCAGTTCATGAGATCATTGATAATTCTTGTGTGAAGGGACCTCAGGAGGTCTCCAGTCCAACCTCCCTCCCAAAGCAGGGCCAGCTACAGTGTCACGGTAATTTGCTCAGGACTTTTTGAAGTAGGGTCTTGAAAACCTTCAAGAATGGAGCCCCCATTACCTCTCTGGGCAGCCTGCTCCACTGTTGTACTTTCCTTATGGGGAAAAGGCTTTTGTTTGCCACCAGTCTAAATCTCTCTGGTTAAAATTATGTCTGCTGTCTCTCATCTTCCCACCGTGCACCACTGAGAACAGTCTGGATCTGTCTTCTTTATAATCTTGCAGTACTGGCAGGCTTCTAGTAGCTCTCCCTGAAGCCATGCCTTCTCCAGGCGGAACAAGCCCACCTCCCTCAGCCTTTCCTCACAGGGCAAGTGCTCCAGACACATCTCTTGGTGGCCTCTGCTGAATCTGCTCCAGTTTATCAGTATCTGTACCATACTGGGGAACCCAAAACTGGGAAGAATACCTTCCCTCAATTGACTGGCCATCCTCTTGTTACTACAGCCCCAAATGCTGTTTGGTCTGCTGCCAAGGCACACTGCTGGGTCACGCTCAGCTTGCTGCTTATCAGACCCCCAGGGCTTTTTCCACAGAGCTGCTCCCCAGCATGGATTGTTACAAGGAGCTCTTCCTTCCCAGGTGCAGAAGATTGCATTTGTCCTCATTGAATGTCATGAGGTTCACCTAGACCCATTGCTTCAATCTGTCTAGTTCCCTCTGAATGATTTAAATTGTTGAAAGTGCCCTCCCTTGCCTCCTCCAGGTCACTCATGAAGATTGCAAACAAGAGAAGTCCCAGGGCAGACCCCTGGGGTACTACACCTGCTACTGGCCTCCAGATAGAACATGATGCATTAACCATAGACGTAACCAATCTTGTCTGGTTAGACTGTAATGTCTTACATCTAGACTGTAATGTCATAACTCGGATACAAGAAATTTGTGGAAGACAGTGTCAAAAGCTATGCTGGGGCTGAAGTAAACGACATCCGCTGCTCTCTCTTCACTCTCAAATCCAGCCATTTTACCAAAGCGGGAAATCAGGTTGATCAGGTATGATTTACCCTTGGTAAATCCATGCTGACTGTTGACAATCACCTGATTACCCTTCATCTGCACAGAAATGTGTGCCAAGAGGACAAGTCACGATTTTCTCAGGGGCAGTACTTTGTAGTTGCCCAAACAGTTCCCCCAGGTTCCTTTGCTGTAGAGCTGTAGAGACGATGAGGTTTGTTGTCCTCTTGAACCTGTTTACAAAGAGCAGATGAGTTACCACCATCTGTGTGTGCACTGTTTGACTGTATATTAGACATTTGTCTCCTCCAGTGAACGCTCTTCCTAACTCCACTCTCCAGTAAGGATTGTACTCAAACGTGCCAGTGAGAAGAGCTTGAAGAGCTCTTGAAATGCTTGAAGAGCTTTATTTTCTTATAGTAACCCTATCATAATGAACATTTCAGTAATTTTACTTTGGGATATGTTAAAAAGAGATATTTCTCAGGTATCATAAAACTGTCTTGTTCTAATTTTCTGGAGATTATAGATAACCTAGTTTATGCCTACAAGTAAACCAGCCTGAAATAAAACTGTCAATTTTCCCTTCAACTACATGCAAAATTCACTTTTCTGCAGTGATGCATCAGCTATGCGCATGTGAGCACGTTCCACAAATGTTCACAGTATGGACATCAGTTATAAATATTACTTCCTTTTTGGTTTAGTTATGGACAACACAAGTTGTGATATTTTTCCTGAACTTCATTTTTTTTTTTAATTTAAGAATTTTTCAGCATTCTCATGGAGCCCCAGTAAAACTGTGTCTAGATAATTTATGTCTTTTACCTTTAAAAAAAAGTTCTCTGGAAAAAGATTGTTTGGAAAAAGATTGTATGAAAATTGGAAAGGTGCTTTTTAATATATCATCTGAAAAACTCAAGAGCCTTGCTTAGCAAACACAATATAACTTTACAAGGTCCACAAAATAAATAACTGTATGAATGGAAGCCAAGTCATTGGGCTTAATGATCAAGAGGCCTCTAAAACATACTCTCAAACTTTACAAGTGCATCTGCAAGAGCCTGCCTACAGCACTTACTGAGTGCATTAGGAACAGAATGTTTTCACAGATACATTAGTATTCCTTAAAATCTTTGGTATACTTAAAGGTGTGTAGAAACAGTGTCAGTAATTACAATATTTATTCACTGGAAATAAAAGTAGAATTATTCTGAAGCTATTCTCTAAATTGAAAGGTATATTTATATAAAATGAAGGAGTTTTCTCCCTTTTTTCTTTCTTGAACCAAATCCTTTTGTGCTGAGAAAGGAAGGTAGAAATCCTTTGTCACCATGTTGATCATATCAAAATATGCTCCACGTGGCAAAAAGTTGCTGCTGGTAACTCTAAAACACATGGATAGCATATTAGAGCATTTCATCATTCATTTATTTAGAGTTATTAATGCTGTAAACCATTGTAGGTAGTTGATTTTTCATAATTTATATAACTGCCTCTCAATGATATTTTCATGTAAGAAACATGAAAAAAATAATCTTTTTATTCAAATGGCCAAAAAAAGAGTACTTTTTCTTTCAACTATCTTTGATGACTATAACTAATTTTTTTTCTTACAGGGAATTACCTAGCATCTGATCCAGCTTATTTGCAGAGGGATACACTCATCATTAATTCATCACTGAATTAATTCAGTTCATAATTGTGGGAGATTCTGCTCCCACAAATTTTTACGTTCTGTTATACAAATTAGTCACAGCAAAGGCAACAAAAAATAGTGAACAAAACAGGATATCTAAGTTAAGGATGGAAGTTATCTCATGTAATTTCAGTGATCTAAAACCTGTAGCTAGGCTAAGCAATTATTTGCACTCCTACAGTCAAGGGGGTGACACAGACAGAGTCAATGGGGTGACACAGACACTTCCTGAGGACGATTAACATTCCTCACTATTCTCTTTCAGGAGGTTTTTCATCCCACCTGTTATCCATATTGGCAGCAGGAGAAGCAAAACCACCCACTTTAGCTGGGATGCCCAGATTTTTAGATGTTCTGTGTGAGGGGGAATTCATGTCACATGACATTTTCAAGACTGTCACAGGATTTCCAGGATGGCAGTGGAGTGGCCAGGAGGAGGAAGGATGGCTTCCTCGGCCATATACTGTAGGTGGCACCACTTTTACACAATAACAGACATCTGCAGTTTCTTGGTAAACATCTTTGTCAGCAGAAACCAAGACACTCCCAGGCTGTAGGACTTGGCACGGAAAGCATGCTTAAGGTCAAATAAATTCTGGATGCACAGGTCATGAGGGTATGACGAGACCCAGACAACAGAGCATCAATCATCATGCTGAAGACTTGAATCTGGGTCAAATCCAATTATCTGCAGTGGGTAAGAGGGCTGCAAGCTCTGAGAAGCTTGGCGAACCTTTAATACCTCGGAGTTGCAGGATAAGCAGACATGTTTTCTGTCTGGTTTCAAAGGAATGGACATATAAGGAATGGATCCCCATAGTACCTTGAGATATACTACTTCCTGCAGAGCAAAAGCAGTGTGGAATAGACACATGCTGTCCAACAAAACCAAAAAACAGCAACAAATTTTATAGATGTCAGATAAACATCAACACCACCAAGAAAATTTGTAGCTGTAGGATAAAAAAAATCCTGATTATTTGATGGGAAGCAAATCACAGTATGTGTGCTCTGCTGTAAAAATGGTACTGTTTGAATATAATGGTGAATGTTTTTTTTTTCAAAGTAAAATAAGCTGATATTACTGATATTTACCTTTTTCTACTACCACTGGTAATCTTTACCAGTATGAAGTCTCACTTTATAGAAATACTATTTGTTGGCAAAAACTTCGTGTTCCGTAGTGAGGAACTCCACTTCAGAATCAACCCTAATAAAGACAAGAAGAAACAAAAAGATATCTTGCTAGTTCTGAATATGATCTATGACATCTGAATTTTATTTGCTGTGGTAATGCAATGGTTACATTGAAAAAAAACTTGTTGTCATTTCAGTACACCTGATTTTCAGATAAAAGGAACTAAAAAGTCTTGTTTAAGCATGATATTAGTTATAGCTGTTGTTTTTATATTGCAGAAACTTAATGGAGTCCGTATTGTAAATTAGGACAGTAAAGTCCTGAGGACCGTACAATCTAAGTGGGAAGACTCCCATTTTCAGGATTAGTGAAAGACTGCAGATACATGTCATTTTTGTGGCAAAGGTATAAACTGTACTGAAGACCAAAATAATGACATTCTGCACTGTCTCAGATAGGCTCTGTCCACAGACTTTCTGAGTACCTTCAAAGTAAATGTATTCTCAGTTCTTATACCAGGGAATGGACCAGGGAATGTAAATTTTTGACGGCGATACCAGAAATCTCAAAGGACATGATATACAAAAGATGTGTATCCCTACCTTTAGTCTATAGATAAGGAAGGCAAGTCAAAACTTTTTACTATGTATGATGATCACATTGCTGGAGTCTTGGCCAAGACTTCAGGAAGAATAAACCCAACTATGTTGATGTAAGCCATCTGCAGATTGCAAAAAGAATGTCAAAGAAATACATCTTTCTTTATCCCCTTGCTCCATCAGAAGCTCTCTAAAAGTATTTTAGTGAACCTTCAGACTATGAGAAACTACTGGCAGCCCTTTTGAAGTGACCTCTCAAGGACTGGAGGCACAGGTCCCCTGATGCATTTAGGTGGCTAGTTCCTCTAGCAACTAATGGGAACCAGGGACATAAATACAGGCTACAGTCCTAAATAGCTTTGTACATCTGAGCCACATGTGCTTACACTCACCAAAGAAAGTCATCAAAGCTTTGTAATGTTAAGAAGGATTACACTACTGCAGCTATGCAAACAGTTGCAGACAGTCCATCTGCTATTGCGGTTTAATACAAATACAGTACAAGCCGTTGTAGTGACTTCAGATTATGAAAATATTAAGAACAATTACATTCAGTGGTTTGCATGTTATTATTACTTTTGACAGCTCTCAAGGATAATAGCCCTGGATCGGACTTTTGCTAGTTGAATCTCCCCCAAATCTGCATGAATTCTTTCCACTAATTCTAAAATGTTGACAACTTACTGAAACAGTGCATATTAGACAATCTATATATAGAAAGGAAATAAATCTGGAAATACTGCAAAAGCATAGAGAAAAAAGGATATATAAAGAAAAACCAGTGATGCGGCGTTGAACTTTATAATGAAATGCAGATTGTCATATTTAAGGCTGTTCTGAGGTAAAGTTCTGTGAAATTAATTAAACTTTAATTGCTCGGACTAGCAAAATTCCTTCTCATATGCCCTATCTGTTTTACACTTCAAACTCAGCATATAATTGAATCAAAGAGTAATCACCACAGCATTACCACATTCAAAGCAAAATTTAGCTAATTAAGGTGCTTACAACTCATTGCAAAGAAAAGTGTGATGCTGTTCTAAGTCCTACCTTTCATTTCAAGAAGTATGAAAGCAATTCCATCTCTCTGTTTGCAAAGAAAACTATGAAGATGTAACCAAGCACAGTCAACCCTGTCAAACTTCGTTGAAAGCATAGAGTAATTCTCCAACCTGTGAATTTCCTCATACATGTTCATTGGCTCTTAATGATGAAGCGTACTGCAAACAGAAAAAAGAAATACAACTTACATTACCCACTTTGCAGTAGCTCCATGGGAATTTTACTGCTTGACTGATGCAGTAGCAGGAAGCTTGGCTTTGGCACATGAGACGTAAGTTTGCCCAACATGCCTAAAAACAAAATTGGTGGTGCAGAGAAAGGAAAAGAAGGGATGACTACTTCTGAGACTTTACCAGGAAAACAATTTGCTTTCTGTGTCTCGCTTTCATAACTCCCCACTATTGTGTGAGACAGAGCAGAGGGTCATATTTATGGATGGGTATATGAAAGTTTAAACCAGGGTCTTAGATCTTTCGCTTTGAAAATGATCCTTGCACAGACTTGCAGTGAGAGTTAAACAAAGCGTCCTGAACAATTGCACAGAGATTTTCTCCAGTGTCCTTTTTTTCCCCCCACAGAAAGCATTTAGGAAAACAGAATGTTAGAAAGCAAACCCCCAAATTTTATCTCAGAAAATCAGTTTTGCTGTACAAATGACCAATTGCCTGTGATTCTAAGAGTTGTGAAGCAACTGTTAAAGAATAGTAACTATATTTATGTAAACTACTGGAGAAGTCAGAAAGTAGAAGGCTCAATTTTGAACAGAATTAAAACTAGTAACTTGCTATTCTTGTGAAACCACTATTCAATTTTAACAAAAAGAATTCAGACCGTTGCTTTCATATCATACTGAAACTGGAATAGTGCCCCAGCATCATACTTCGATGGGGCTTCCATGCTTCTCTAACCTGGCTCAAATAGGACTGCCAAGAGCAGAACTACCACTAACACTGTCTGGAGCAACTGGCCTGAAATTCCTATTAGAGATGTCAAAATTGCTTCAGTTTTAAAAGATCTGGCAAAAAATGCAAAGCAGTGCAGTTCCATTTCTCATACACATTACTGTCACCAGTGGTATCTCAGGGTAGGGAAACTGTTTTATCTTTGTCGCTATGCTCTGCCATGTTTATTTGATTGCTATGGCATTGCTTTGTTGGTGACTACCAAAGACTTGTAACCTGCAAGAATCAAGTTTGGTCCAGCAAGCAGTAATTAATTCAGATACGTAGTCAGCAAAAAAATTCAGTTATAGTTTGACGTGCTCGATTCCTGTAGTCAGTGCAATGGCACAGGAAAGGTCTCGATAATAAACTAAAATAAAAAATGCTGATTCTCACAAAAACATCCAAAAACCACTGACGTCTGAGGGAATGAGAGAAATTGGGAATTGCACGTTCTCAGGCTGTGGAAGTTTGAGGATAAACAAGATCTGCCTGAAACAGAAAAAAAAAACATTGAGAATTTCAGTGCTGCACAACAATTTGCTTTTTTTTCTTAAATTTCTATAAACTAGAGCTTTGGATGAAGCGATCCTGAAGCTATCTTTTTTCCATCTGATCATAAGCTTCTGGATGCAACCTAAGAACAGACAGATCTGATAGGTCAAATGGAATGAAACTTGACCTACTGATGGGATGTCATGATGCTGTTCTTTAACTTAAACATCTCTGTGTACTTCTCTCTTGTGTTCGTTCTCTCCACATTGGATGTTTTTTCTTTCCATCAAATATCTCTGTCTTCACAACCTTTCCTTTCTAAACTGAATAGATGAAGCTCTTGACCACAAATTAAAAGCGTTATCTTCTTTTCCAGCACGTAAATTATTGATGTTCAACCCTGCTTTAAAGTCTGTTATTAGCTCCAAAGAAATGACATTAAAAATAATCTCATTACAATTACTGATGAGCTAAGGAATCTGGGTACATGTTCAAGATCACCAAGATCACCCCTCTGATTGTTGCAGATATTTCCACTGTAGGCATCCAAGGACTAAACTAACCAGTTGTCTACAAAAATTCTTAATGTATCTCTGAGTCACTACTTTTCAAGAATTTCCCACCCTGATGTTATAGATAGCTTGCATGCTTTGTTCCCATATACACCACTTGACTGCATGCAACAGACAAATGACACCATTCCACAATCTGTACACTCCTCTCTTCACCAGCAGGAAGAAATAAATATTTTTTTCTGCCTTCAGAGTTAGGTCTAGAGACTTGTTATGAACATTTTTGTGTAAAGTTGTGCTTTCAATGATAAGAGCTTCTGTTCACTGGGAAACAATTCTAGGTGAGCTTCATTCCTTCATTGTAGCTTTACTAATGCTATAAACCAGCAGGGTTTATATTTCTGTAGCTGTTTAGGGTTTCAACTTTACCTTTAAAAAATATAAACAATTCCTTGTCTGCCCTATTTCCAAATCCTCATAGAACTGTTTCTTTGGGTTATGTACATATGTATATTTAAATTAAATTTTTTCAGCCAGAAAGTTTATTTTATATTTTTTTTTCTCCAAAATGCTGTAACTTGCCAATTCTTACTGCAGTCTCAGAATTTTTTTTATTCTTTACACTTTGTATGTGTTTTAAAACTTTAACTGTGCTTGTCTTGCAGTCTTGTATTTTTAGTTATATATTTAGTTAAAAGTTTAACTTAACGTTCTTTTAAGACTTCGTTGTGAGTGGCAAAAAAGTTCAAAAATAAAGGGAATTCAAATTTCCTTGAAAATTAAATGTCAGACCACTGATTTATATTTCTTATATATTTTTTCATTTTACACAGATTCCAGAAAAAAACCCCAACAACAAACATACAAAAACAAGCCCCCAAAACCTTAGAAAGCTGACAGTCTAGAAATCATTGTACTGACCACCAACTTTGAGTATGTTAATCAGTTGCCTGAGAGAGTCATGCTGGTCAAAAACATGCCAGCAATTTAAAAACACTGACAATCACCTGCTTGTGTTTGGGATGCTACGGTGACACTGATGAATTTGCTGCTACAGAAGTAGTCTGTTAATCAGCAGTCTGCTAGCTTACTGATTTCTGAAGCATCCTGTACCATGCGGTACAGGGATGAACATATTCTGTCATTTTTAATTAAATAAATGATTTTGATCCTTAAAGAACTGTAGTAACTTAACAGAGATTACCAGCAAGATTTCTGAAAGGGTTTTGATGCAGGCTTCAGACCTCTCTGTTTTAAAAGACGGTAAATTTTCTCTTAACATGTCCTTGTAAAGCCCTGTTAATTACTTCTTTGTACAGAACTAGACGTGTTATAAGGCAGAGCTGGATTTCCTGAAGTTTGTCAGGTCTGATTTTGTACAAGGCTTACGATGATTTAATACCACTAGACATGCGGCTGAGGGAGCTGGGGTTGTTTAGCCTGAAGTAAAGGAGGCTGAGGGGAGACCTTATCATTCTCTACAGCTACCTGGAAGGAGGTTGGAGAGAGGCGGGGGTCCGTCTCTTCTCTCAGGTACCAAGTGATAGGACAAGTGGAAATGGCCTCAAGTTGCACCAGGGGAAGTTTAGGTTTGGATACTAGGAAAAAATTCTTCACCAAAAGGGTTGTCAAGCATTGGAAAAGGCTGCCCAGCGAAGTGGTTGAGGCACCAACCCTGGAGGTATTTAAAAGACGTATAGATGTGGTGCTTAGGGACATGGTTTACTGTTGGACAACATTATGAGAACTGTCACTACCCACAAAACTTTATGTATTCCCATTTTAGGACTTGTTCAGAGAGGATTCAAATTTATTCTTGGTGAAGTCTCTTTGTAGTTTTCCCTTTTAGTCTTTTGCTAGTTCTACTTCTAATGAAATCAGCTGTGGGTGCTTTACACAATGTTATCACAAAAAACTCATTGCCACTTACAGTTTCATTATTTGAGTTTTTGGAACTTTTAGGCTATTTTTGCAGTTGTCTTGATGCTGGCATCTAAGCATTCTGAAGGAGCGTCTGAAGTCTTGTGCAATCTCCAAGACTGTCTCTTGGACATCTCAATTTACAGAATTGATTTGTGTCCTTATGAAAAGAAGTTGTTTGGGATTTACACATTTATTTGCAAATGTCTACAAGTACTTTAGATGTTTTAACTCCTGTTACAATCAGTGAAAATCTAGTCAATGCAGTCAGGGAATTCAAAAGATGAATTAAATAAACATCAAAGTCCTGTTTAACCAAATTCCTCTGCAGGCTCCGCTGGCCATATTGACCAAACTTCCACTGACTATACTAGTGGGACCTTCCATACACAAGGGCATCTAAATTCAAAAGTTTTGATATAGAACTAAGTGCTGTCCTTAATTTCGAAAAAGAAAGCCAGTGCATGACACTGAAAACTGCAGTTCTGGGGCTGGGACAGCATTCTTTATTTATTTAGCAGTCTCCATCTCTCATCATAGTATTTTTTCTGGGGAGTAAATCAGTAAATATTTGGTGTTCAGCTCAAGCTGAAAAGGGATAATACAGCCTAAAAATAGTAAAAGTTTTACTGTGTCTGCCTGTACGACACTGAAAGGAGAGCACCATCTCTGATCTTAGACTTTCAGCCCTGCCCAGACAGCTGGTTGCACTGTAAGCACAGGACAAAAGCACACAGTCACAGTTTCTTTCTCTTCTGATACTCTGATTGCTTTCCTACTTGTGCATACGATCAGTATTTGGCTTGCTTGCCTGGTCATCTCAGCCTTTGCAGAACCATGATGCCCTCGGTGATGGCCACACGCGCCCACTGCTTTCACACTCCGGAGAGACAGTGCTGTGGATGCTGTGAAACCTCGAATGGGAGGGAAAGAATGATTTTGTAACTCCAAGCAGAACAGCTGTGTTGCCACAGCACTGCCGTTTAATAAGCATTTAACATATTTTTCTTCATGAAAGTAGTACTTAGTACCTAAATAGTCCTCTCCATCTTCAAAGAGTTAAACAAACATTAACTAATTAATTCATCCTGCATGCTGCAAAGGAGGTAAGTAATGTTGTCTCAACTCTTTTTTCAAATTCAAAGACTGTAACCGATCTGCCTAAACCAAAAAAGGAATTAGAATAATGTAGGTGTAAGTGGAGATCTTTGTTGTACTCTGATTATTAGATCACTGGCACTTGTGACGGCTGTTAACTATCGTCTGTTATATGTCTTTTCCAAGGTTTTAAACCAAGCCTTTCTTTGAACAGTTTAACAAATATTTAAGCTAAAAGTTAGATATAAGGTAAAATTATGAAATGTAATCAAAATTAAAGTTAGTAACATAAAAATTAAGGAAAAAACTTGTAGTAAAATATACTCACATATTATAACTTTTAAGGGAAAGTTTGAGGATTTTTAACGATGCCTAATAATATGTTTCCCCAAACATGCTTCTTTCTTCCACAGAGCCCTAATTTAGATTCTTGAGAAAGACTGTGGTTAACTCAACAGGAACAGCTTAACGTGCTGTGTGGCCAGATACGCTACTGCACTAAGTTAAGGTCTTGCTTAAAGGATCATGAATCTTATGCAGTGGCACATGACAAACCTTTTTTTCCAGAAAGATTGGCATTTACGAATTTTCAAGAAACTGCTTGACAAGGCAGCTGTCTAACAGCTGTGGGAAAGAAAGAAAGGGTTACAGATGAGGGATACTTTCCCTCCCTTTCGCTCCTCCCAGCTATTCACGACACTGGTAAACATTCTGTGCTTAAACACCACTTCTTAAACACCGCTTCTTAAACACCGTTTTGACAGGTTTCTCAATCTTCTAAAGTTCTAATATTGTTAGGGAAAGATGGAGTGGCGTGTTTCGGTTGGTATCCCCCTGGCCGTGAAGACGAATGTATCCCCTCTGCTGAGAGTGCTGCAGGAGGTGGAACTATGCAGGCCACTTAAAATTGTCTTACAGAGAAGTCAATATTGAGGTTTAAAATATACGTTTCTCATTATACCCACTTTAGAAGGGAAAATGGAGTCTCTGATAGTAGCAAAGCACAAACGTTATGTTTTTCTGACTATTTTCATCACATAGTGTCTACAACAGCTGAGGTACTATTCGAAAAACAAATTGCTTAGGACATATGGCATTAAGTGACTTTTGGCAAACCTATAGAGCAAGGCATATGGCATATGATAACCTTGAAGGAAAACCTGTCTCCTTGTATCCTGTAAAATAATATGACAAACTGATCTCTGAACCTCTTTCTTGTCAGAAACTTGAAAAATTGAATTGCTTACCTAATATAAATGTAAGGTTTTTCGTGATTATTTTTCTACCCAACTGTGGTTCTAATTATGTCTAACTGGCAAACTGAGATTTTTTTTTTGAGTGAGCCTAATATATGGACATGAATACAAGCAGCCACCTTGTCACTCACAGTCATTATCTTGTTTTAGATTTTCCTATCAGGTGAGGGTATTAAAGCATTTCATACACCTTAAGTAAACCTCACCGCGATGTTACATGTAACTAGGCACTCTGAAATTGTATGTGTCCAAGCAGGATGTCTTACGAAAAGTATGAACAAGAATCTTTTTCGTTTTAGGTAAATGCAGAAATGCCATCAGTATCAAAACAACAAATAAATTCATTTAAGAAAGGAAATGCTATCTGTCTCCTAGGCTTGTGTTTGAATCTTATGCTCACAGCATTTCCTGGCTTTTTTTTTTTCTATTTTCTGTGATAATTGTACATAAAATACAGGTCATTCCTAGGCATAGATTTCTGAACTGAAACCATTCCATATGATACAACATCATTAATCAATATCACAATTTTAGCAGTAGTGAACCAGGGGTATGCAGACTGTTTTACCATGAAGATTTTACGCTACACAGTCTTGCTGCAAATTCATAGTAAATTAGTTACTGAAGTTGTAAATACATCTCTTTTCCTAATCTTCTGTTCATTTTTTCTCTCAAATAGACAGATTTTCCAAGGCAAGGATATTAATTTGATGTTACGTCATAAAAATATAAAGTGTGTTTAATGACAGTTTCAAGCCACACACAGTAAGGTTGTTAATTTTATGATGGAATATCAATTTTTCATTTTCAACAGAGCTTGAATAAAAATTGAACGCTATTTTCCCTAAAATCAAAATAAATTAGGGATATAGTCTTGGTTTCCTCAAGTTTAAAGATGGTTTTTGATGGATCAGGAATGAATATTCGGCATCCTGCAGTTTATAATCCTAAAAATATAAAATATCTTGAAGTCAGGTTGTTTATTTCCTTAATCCTCTTTGGAATAATTTCATAATCTGCCTGAGAATAGTGCTGGAAGTGTTTTTATAGTCTAGAATGACTATTTGCATGGCCAGAATAGCCAATTTGGAGGTAAACATATAAAATTTCTACCTCAATTTTGTAATCATAACCATTCTTGAGGAATTTTTTTTCTTTGAGGGAATTTTTTTTTTTAAGAGGTTGGACTTGGTTCAACATCCTGAATAGCAATTCTTTCCTTGATGCAGCACTTCCAAATACCATAAGAGTGTGCCCACCGGTAACTCCTGCCAACTGGCATACCCCAATGTCCAGAGCAGAGTTTTCTGCAGCCCACGGGACTTTGTGATATCTGAAGCTGGACATAGGAAACCTGATAGCACCCGAACTGATAATTATTTTGGAAATTTCTGTTGCCTTCATGGCAAATTTTTCTTTTATAATCAAGGCTATCAAAAATTAGCCATTGCGCTGGTTTTGGCTGGGGTAAGTAATTTTTCTTCATAGTAGCTAGTATGGGGCTATGTTTTGGATTTGTGCTGCCAACAGTGTTGATAATACAGGGATGTTTTAGTTATTGCTGAGCAGTGTTTCTGCTCCTCATACTTCCCGGCCAGCAAGTAGGCTGGGGGTGCACAAAAAGTTGGGAGGGGACACAGCTGGGACAGCTGACCCCGGGTGAATATTCCATATGTATGACATCATTATCAGCCATCTGGGGTTAAACCACAATAAACATATAATCGAACCACTCATTTAAAGTTTTCTTTCAGTCACTATATAAAAAGGGAAACCTCCAGAACCCAAATCATCTCAACCTAAGATTTTTCTGTAAGGTAGATGCAGCAGCCAAACTTGAAAAAATGGAAAATGTGGACTAGACATTCAACTTCTGGATGGATAAAGCTATGTCAGATGAATCTCTTAAAGCATTATGTACTCATCATCAAAGAATGACTACCAATAGCTTCAAAGGCTAAGTCTGCCTTTAGCCTTCAGGGCTAACAGAACAAAGCTGATCCCGTGTCCACAGAGCCAAGAAGAGCCATACATGTGCCTTTAATAGGGTCTTGGATTGGGGCTATACCATGGTACTTGTAAGCTGCTGAGAAAATGCTGAACACCCTCAGACTCTCTGGATGTTAATGAGGGCCAAAGATCATCAGTATCTTTCAGGTCAGAGCTGCATAGACTGAAGATGAAAGCACCATTTCTTTTCAAAGACCTTCCTAGTTGATTATGCTGTGCATTTCCATGGACGAAGTATTGACCTCTCTAAGTCACTAGGAATTGTATCTTAAATTTTAATAGAAAATGAATTTCACTGTAGGCATCTAACTGACCACATTCATGTGCATATAACCTAGGAGGTAACAGGAATAAGTGATCAGATTGTTTTGATCCTATTTGGGATATTTAATGACAAGTTTGATCTGTAGAACATGCACAGGTATCCTTGCGGTGAACATCTTATAAATGGATTTAATAAAAATTAAAATGAAACAATCATAAATTCAAATTTATTTTCATTAGATTAATATAATTCTCAATTATTCATTAAATGTAATTAAAAAAATAAACTATACTCTTCAAACTCCAAGTGTATCTTGTTACACTGATGATTTTATAATTACAAATGAAAATGATTGTAACAGGAAGGAAATTGTTTGCAGAAAGGTGTTAAAATTGATTTTTGTTAGAGAAGCACACCAAATACATTTTAATAAAGCAGTCAGACTGGGATTGCACACAAGATCTGTAACAGGCACATTTAAAGATTAGCTCCTATCCTCCAAAAATAAACCCCTTGTGTTGATTTTAATTATGAACTGACATCATTAAAAAGAAATGACCTTACACGCTCTTAATTCAGATCACGCATACGTTATATGAAATTTCATATTACTGCTAATGCATTGCAAATAATTACCTTATTCAACTGCTCAGAGGTTAAACAGACTTTTTTGTACTTCATAAAGAAAAATAAACACCATCATGTAGACCTAAGTTTTTATAGAAGAATTTATGTTCTGCTTTCTCTTCCCAATTCTCCCTACAAGCTTATGCCTTTTTAACGGAAATTACTTGCAGATCTTATGTGGGGAAGCAATTTATATAAATAAAATTTGTATATTAAACTGATTCTCTTTTTCCTTTCTGTTGCAAATGTACCTACCAGCTCACCCACCCGCTTACATCCATCATTGATCACACTCTAGTCATGACTGTTGGTTGCAGCTGAAAAAGCTGCACCACCAAACCCAGAAAGCCCCAGAGACAGAAGATGTCTCCATCTTTGAACCCTCCAGATCCTGAGCTGCTTTTTTTCAGGCTGTTCCCAAGATGACCCGGCAGGAGAATAGATCGTGCTCTGGACAGCCATGGCAGAGGACAGCTGCAGTTTTGCGGGGGCAGCACTGGGATACAGGATGCTGCTGTTACCACCACTTTACCTCTGCGTTCCTGAAATCTCCCCCTGCGTGCACACCTCCATCGCAGTGAGCTGCAGAGCTTCACCGAGTTGCCCTGACAGGGAGGAGAAGCCTGGGCAGCTCGTTTGTTCTGCTGACAGTGTTTGTTCACACTCTGATTATTTATATTTTTTTCATGATGCGCCCAGTGTTACATAAACAGTGTATGCTAACTTCCTAATTATATAATGTTGAATATTAATTGATACAGTAAATTATTTATAATGCCTTCAGTATCCCTGGCCTCAGCAAGGATGACATCTACTAATACACACAGGACCACTACATTTGCAGCCTGATATGTCAAATTACAGTAAGGTCTTATTTAAAAAATTGATTTATGTGTGGAAGGCTGTGAATGGGCTGTAAAGCAGAGAGGACAGAGACCTTTTAAGTTAACAGATTTGGAAGCAGCAAGGCAACTCATGTGGTTTTCCACTGACAGAAGTTAAAAACATAATTTTTATGACATTTTTTCAATAAAGCTTTCAAATATGCATGCTTTATAAAACCAAATGATCACTTAACACAAAATGATTTGTAATTGTTTTGAAATAAGATGAGCCCCTATTTGGTTTATACCTGTTGTTTGCCCTCTGCCTTTCCCTGCAGTATTGTACAGTAACTCACTTAAAATCCAGAAAGAAGGTAACTATGCTCCTTGACTCTTAGGGTGAATTTCATTGCTTTAAAAACACATTTATAACTATCAGAAGCAGTGTTTTGTGCAAATTACATTTATTTCTTTCTTAATTTAGCTTTAGAGGAGAAATTACTTTCACCACCTGATAAAACATTTGAAATTTTGAAAGGTAAGAGACATGTTCTGTCATAAATAATATCTTTAGGTCAGGACAATACTATTCAAATCAAGTCAAAGTGAAGGGGACGGACAAAAAAAAATCACCTCAATTCAAGGACAAAATAAAAAACAGTTGACAGGAAAAATCTTCCCACAGCTTGTGTTAGCAATAGGGTCTTCTGGGGAAGATTTGTGCTGGTGGGGATGAAATCACCTGTCAGGTTTCTGAAGGGATGCATCAATCAGATTTGACACATTGCTGATTGCTCCATTAAATCACCACTGTGGTCCTGATTTGTCTCATCAGGTCAGATGAAATTTTTTTGAGGAGGCTTGAGATGGTAAACTGTTTTTCAAATTTCCTGTTTGAAGGCTTTTCTAATAAGTATGTGTTTTCCATTGAACTAGTCTAATGGATAATAAAGCTCTATCCTAATAACAAGGTACTTTAGAACATACACTTTTGTCCTGTTAAGTACATTGAACCAACACATGCATTTGGTCTTTGTCTTTGTCTTTGTCTCTTTTTCTTTTTTTCTTTTTCTTTATCTTTCTTTTTCTTTTTCTTTTCCTTTTCCTTTTTCTTTTTCTTTGCCTTTTTCTTTTTCTTTTCTTCTTCTTTCTTTTTCTTTTTCCTCTTTTTATTTTAATTTATTTTTTCTGTTTCTATTTTCTGCTTCTCTTTCTTTGCTTTCATCTTCATCCTCCCATTCCCCTTTTCTCTTCTCCCTTCCCTTCATCTCACCTCTCCTTTCTCTCTTTTTTTTCTCCATTAAAAGCTATACAGAGTATTTGAAAAATCAAAGTTCTTTTCCTAAAGTTCTCTACTAACATTTAGGTCAAAGAAAAAGAAGGAAAAAATCAAACAGCTCTGGAGAACAATAAAGCTTCTAGAGTGCAGTGGTTTCCTTTGACAAAGTAGCTCAGAGAGATGTATCATATGACTTCATTATGTTCCTGGATTTTCTATTAATATTTTGCAAGTGCACACAGAGCTTTGGATGTATGAATATTTAAGCAATCTAAAGAAATGAATACATTAAATTATCACTACTTTAAATATTTCTCCCTTGGTTTTGCATATAGGGATATGGTAGTCCCAAATCCATATTTGAACAGATTATACTCATACTTGATGTGACACTGGGAAGATGACTTAAAGTGGGCATGACTTTAGCACCCCTTGGATGCAAACTTGAGATCAAAGCTGTGACCCAGCAACTTCCTGAATTGAAGTTCTCTGGAAATAGACCTGCTTGTGATATTTCAGCACGACTGCCTCTCTCTTGAAATATCATGGCACATAACATTTTCGGTGTGCCTACAGTTAGCCTACATAATCTATATTTCAACATCTCCAACAGATACTTAACCTGTTACCCTGTCTTAGGTAACAACCACTAATATTTCTCCATGCCCTGATTCACTTTGTGTGAGTTTGATTAAAATCAATGGAGAATATAAATAAATTAAAAAAGGAAAAAAAGTTTGGATGCTCTATAAGCATTTGCTCATGTGTCTTTTTAATCACTGGCCTTTCTGAGGGACTGTCCTTACATCTACCGTGAGTAAACAGTTCCTGATGAATCAGGAGCCAGTGCACACAATCTTTATGGATATTTGGAACATTGACATAAGGCTAATTTAAGGTGTGGGTAAAGAGGATCATTATGCAATAAAGCAGCCTGTCAGTCAGCAGTTTCCCTGCTTTGCTTTTTCCCAAGAAGATAAGGACTGGCACTGTGGGTTTCTCACCTGCATAGCTCTCTTCTACTACAAAGTGACATCACATACGTATTCCCCAGAAAGGATGGGCATGAGGAGGACATAGGAACTATATGTATACTGCTCTGAACAAGGAAAGCGTGTTCAGCTTTCTTTTTAGTGCCTTTCCACCTGCCTGTCATGGCAGGGGGCGTGCAACAGCATATCTGGGTATTCTTAATGGCATAGCAATTCTCAATAGTCAGCTGTGCAGGAGGCTGTGCCTGAGCCCAGCCTGACTGGTTTGCTCTTTAAGTAATCTGTCTGCTCTTCTTGGTGGGACTTGCCTTGAACCCAACTTATTTTTGCAGCATAGATATGGGCTGTCAACTCTCAGACGAACAGACTGCAAGGCAAAGCAAGTCAGAGGGTCCCCAAGACATCCTTTGTGTACCCACAATGTGAGAAACAAATGAGACGAAACTGGGGTATAAATTAGGAAGGCTGTGTACAGAGAAGCTAGAGACAGGTCTCTTAATTGAATGACTAATGCATGCAGCAACAAGAGCTGCTTTTTCCCCAGGAGGCTTACATTTCAACAAATACATCACTTTGCATAAAGGTAAGAATCACTGCAACTTACTCTAGTAGAACAGATTTCCATTGTGATAATGGTTATGTCCCATTGCGACTGGCTTATGGAATGAAATAGAAAGCTGAAAATGATGCAGACTGTCACCAGCAATGACACAACAGTTGCCATCTGACTGCTTTGACTGATACTCTGTTTCAGCACATTCTTACCAACTTTAGTTGGGCATATTTGGGGAAGATTGCTCTGCTTGTGGAGTCCTACAAACACTTATCTCAGGTGTGGATCCCAACACCTGGACCACTTTCGCTACAGACTCTATATTTTTGCTCCACCAGAAGCTAAGTAGGTTGATCAGTTGTTAAATCCATGCCTGGTATACTGAAGAAATTATTAAATGTTTGGAAATGTCCGCATTGAGGCTTTTCCTCTCAGCTTGAAAAATCAGAGAAAACACATCAGAACGGTCACATCTTAAATATCGGTGAGAGAAGAAAAACACGCATATTCTTGTATCTGTTAAATATCAGTGAAAGTGTTGTAGTAGAGAATGCCAATAAATGCTCAACAGCTTTTGTGTCAAACGTAATATAATTTTAAACATTATCAACTCTGTTTCCTGCGTGCCTTACACATATGCTTGCAAAAAACCATCTCTTTCCGAAATTGACTGAGCACTATTGAAGTCTTAATTCTGAATTTTAGATGGAATAGCCTTGAGGCTTAATTCAATATAATGCATCTGAGAGGCCCCAAAAGACAGAACTCTGGCCGTTGCTTCATCAAAGAGCTAGCCTGAGGTGAAGAAACAAAGAGAGAGTTACATCTGGTGTTATGTCAGCATTTTCGCCTCCTTATACAAGGCAATGCTTCACTGTTCTTGGTGCAGTTTTTTTGTCATGAACTGCATCCCTGTACCCATTAGGAAAAAAAAAAACAACTAAAAAAAAAACCCCAAAAGACCCCCCACATCAAGAACTAGAAGGAGAATATTTATGCATAGCCTTGCCCTATTTTTGTTCAAAACATCTTAAGAATGAGCACGTTCAGGAATCTGGTTTGAATAAACAAGTCCCTGAACATTAAAAGGAGCATACAAAAG
Organism: Rissa tridactyla; assembly: GCF_028500815.1. Classification (NCBI taxonomy): domain Eukaryota; kingdom Metazoa; phylum Chordata; class Aves; order Charadriiformes; family Laridae; genus Rissa; species Rissa tridactyla. The sequence goes on from NC_071468.1 coordinate 98,174,543, forward strand.
CAGTATTATTAAAAAGACAGTTAAGGACTTTCACCAGACATTTAGATTAAGTTAGTCATAGAGGCATTGGTAGGTATTTCAGCTACTTCTGGTATAAATCACTGAAGAATAGACATGTGGTGCTACATTATCCTTGTAACATATGGATTGTTGAAACTTTATTCTAAAGATGTGTAGGTTTGTGTACTTCCATTGCTATTATCTTCAGCTTTCCTAGTTGTAAGACGTGTTTGCATTTTAAATGATCTGATTTTCACTTGATGTTTGTTTGGTATTCACCTTGATGTTGATACTTTTACTATGTTACTTGAGTTATACACACTCCAAGGAATTAAGCCATCACTTCAGTACTTTAAAAGTTTAAGTGACATGTGAAATAACTCCTTGAAGAAACAGTAGCTATGTTTTAATTTGACTTTTCAGCTGTAGCTGCCAATGTATATCAGCCCCATAAACAATACAAGATGTGCACAAGTCCAAATGTACAAAAATATTCTGCTTTGAACTTAATCAAAAGGAAAAGAAATAAAATAAGTCAAAGCTTTAAGTATAAGTTATACAAAAGTTAAAATTGAAAGCAGTGCATTCAAACACAACATACCGCGTGTTCTACCTCCTGTTAAAGAGCTATTATTAACTGGAAGCCTCAAATCATGATACTATGCTATTTAAGAAACCTATGTACACTAGACTGATTTGGCTGGTATGTCACATAGACAAATCCTTGTTTCCTTTGTCTTTGTGTTTACACGCTCCTTTATGTCCCTATATAATCCTGCAATATGTCCTAGCCGTTTCCTTTTTCCAGCCTTCTCCACTTACCACCTCCATCAACTCTCAGCTCAGCTTTCCACTCAGTAGGAGTCCCAGTTTTCCTTCTCCACCTCCCCGTCCCTCTCCCTGTCCTCCTTCAGACACACATCTATCCCACTACTAATCATCACAAAACTCATGTGAATTTATGAGACTTCAGTCAAATTTAGTGGAACCTGGCTAGGAGATTCAATTTATCAAAAGGGAGACAAATAGGTGAGCAGATGTGGAAAGAGACAGACAAATGGACAGTGTCATTACAGAAGCCATATTTGTTGAGAAATGTGGCTAAAAAGCTTTTATATATTTAAAGACTACAGCAAGCTGAGTTTTAAAGGCATATAAATGCTATCTCAGTGTAGCCCTTCTCCTATTACTTTTAGTGAAAGATTTGCAGTACAAGAAATAAAACACAAAAAGAAAGAGTACTGATAAGAGACAAATACTCTTTTACAGAGATTGCTGATAACAGCTACACCACTTCTCCAGTGTCAGCTGGTACGATAGGAACGATGCCTCAGGATGAGCAATTATTTATTAAATCTTAGCAGTTTATCTATCACAACATTGATTTGATACTTTGTGAACAAAATAAATAGCAAAGATACTTCATGACATTTCTGTTTATTCTTCAGTTCCAGGAAATTAGAGGTGATTTTGAGGGAGAATGAAAGGGATTTTTTGTTAGATATGCTGTATATATGATACTTATATAAAGTGGAAACTCTTTTATATTTCTACAGCAGATAGACATAAATATCTATTTGCTTTTCTCATTTTCATTTAACAGGGATATTGGAACTTGTAGTGCTGGAAAGCTTCTTTCAAAGCAAAAGATTTCACAGCTTTCACTACAGATGGCCACAATCTGGAATCCTCTTAGTCCTGGAAGACCTTGACACACAACAACATATCTGTTGCCATCAACATCAAGAAACTTCTAATCCTTAACATAGCAGTGACATGGTTCACTAGTTTTCTAAAGTGAATGAAGGACTTAGATTATGGACATGATGTGCTCTTAAGAACTCAAAAGATGGACATGATAGACATCCATATTTCTAAACTTGCTGTAATCGACAAATTTCTAAAAATCCACCATAGTAATACTATTCTTGCTAGTTGGATTAGAGCCCTGACTGACAGTGTCAGGAAGGATCACCACTTTTTCCCTTTCTAACAATGTGCCATGTGGGACATCCCAGGCACCTTGTCTCCAGGGTAGATTAATAGATGGTGATTAACCCTATCCTGCTCAGCTCTGTCCTAGAAAACATACTTACTCCACTTACTTGACTATAGCTGAGTATTGCATTTTTTTGTTGTCATCTTCTCCAGCAAAGATCAGCAGTGTACCCTCAGCAAGTTTGCAGATGACACCAAAATGGGAGGAGTGACCGATATGCCAGAGGGTCAAGCTACCATCCAGAGAGACTTTGACAAGCTGGAGAAATGGGCCAAGAGGAACCTCATGACATTCAACAAGGGGAAGTGTAAAGTCCTGCACCTCAGAAAGAACAACCTCATGCACTGATATGTGCCGAGGGCCACCCAGCTGTGAGGCAGCTTGGAAGAAAAGAACCCGGCGGTCCTGGTGGACACCAGGTTGAACATAAGCCAGCAATGCACCCTTTCTGCAAAGAAGGCAAATGGTATCCTCATCTGCATTAGACAAAGTATTGCCAGCAGGTTGAGGCAGGTAATGTTTTCCCTCTACTCAGCGCTAGTGAGTCCACATCTGGAGTGCTGTATCCTGCTCTGGGCTCCCTAGCACAAAAGAGATATGGACATACTGGAGAGAGTTCACCGAAGGGTCACATGGATGATTAAGGGACTGGGGCACCTGATATGTGAGAAAAGGCTGAGAGATCTGGGGCAGTTCATCCTAGAAAAGAGAAGGGTTGAGAGAAATCTCATGAATGTATGTAAATATCTTAAGGGAGGATGTAAAGCAGACAGAGACAGGTGCCTTTCAGTGATGCCCAGTGGCAGGACAAAAGGCCCAAACTGAAACACAGGAGATTCTATCTGAACATCAGGAAACACTTTTTCACTGTGTGGGTGGCCAAGTACTGGCACAAGTTGCTTAGAGAAGCTGTGGTGTCTCCATCCTTGGAGATATTCAAAAGCTGCCTGGACAAGGTCTTGGGCAAGTGGCTCCAGATGGCCCTGCTTGAGCAGATGATCTAAGAGACAAGATGATCTCCAGGGGCCCATTTCAACATCAACCATTCTTTGGTTCAGTGATTCTGGGAAACCTTAAAAAAAATTCCACTTGTCTGTAGAATCTTTGCATAAACAAACAGAGAAATCAGGTCTAACTCCCTTAGGAAGCATGAATTTGTATTTCTCTATTGTTCTCCTCTTCATTCAAATTCTTATGGAGATGACACAAGATCAGGTGATAGGTCAGGGTTTTCAGTAATCTTATCACCACTAATTCCAAAGTGGTCTACCCTCAGTACTTTCATTTTTAAACTGATAATCACAGCTCAGCCTCACACTGTTTGGCCTTCCTTCCCATTGCTATGTGGGCCATTCTGTGCACTGTAGTTGTATTTGGCAACATCCAGGTGGCACAACAACTTTTATCTTGCCATAGGCTAATACAGTCAGTTACTTTAACCTCAGGGTCTCCATGGTGTTCTGCAGCTGCTATTTGATATACTACACTGTAATATTTCTGCTAACTTATGTTAGCAAAAGCTAATTTATGTCAGCTAACTTACATTAGCTTTGCTGTTTTGATGCCAGCTTATGTCTTCTAGCTCTTTCCAACTGAGTAAAGGATGCACGTCTTAAACAAGACTACCCATAAGAATATTTCAGGCAGAGTGTTTGGTGAAGCTGTGGTCATGTGTAAAAGCTAGTCTTATTTATGAATGGTGAAGAGGACAGGTTTTCCCCAAGTTCAGCAGATACTTACAGTATTTTTCTCCTAAGTTGTTATAAAACTGGCTTATTTGTTCTTAAGTGTTTTTTGACTGAGCAGATTAAAAACCTGAAAGCCCTTTTATATGTAAATGCCCTTATTTTTCGATTTTTTGTAAAATGTTTACTTCAGCTTTAAGGAACATAATTTTTGTAATTTCCATAGTTGATAAAAATTAAATGGAGCTGCTTCCCTTTCACGCCAACAGCGGGTGGATTTAATTAGTCTTTTATGCAAACCACCAGCCACTCCTAAAATTTCTGTATGTCATAGATTATTTTTGTTTCCTCTTATTTTCTTCCTTCTCCAAGGTAAACAGGTTTTTCATTTGGTTGTTTTATTTTTCCAAATATTAAGTTTTGATGTGAGGTTTCCTCATTTTACTTTCATAAACCTCCAAACACCCTCCAGCTTCATCTTCCTTTATTTGTACTTCTCATGTTTCTGTTTCACAGTACAGTTATCTCTGCTAATTGGATATTGTTTTTCATTTTCAAGTTCTGCTACTGTGGTTAAATACTGCTTGCTGGACTGAGCTGAGAGCAACTAACAGGATTTATGCAGTGTCCAGACTTTTCGTACTGAGTACAGAGTTACCACGCTAACATTTATCTTTAATTTTTGTACATATGAACTTTAATCTGATTCATTTTCCTCAACTATTGCTTAAAAAGTAATGAATAGCTCTAAAAACCAAATCTTGTATGAAGAACAGAAAGTACAGGAGCCCATTAGAAATAATCTATGTTTACAGTTTTAAAAAGAGACAGTTCTTTGATATAATCTAAAAAATGTCTCTCTCTGGAGAACTTAAAACATTAAGCCAAAGGGGTTTGTGAGTAGAAGGTAGAGAAATTAACTACTGTAGATGTACTCCATATGTTGTAAATGTAGCAAATTAATAAATATATTAAATACACAAAATAAGATGCTTTTTAAAAAGACACCAGTTTTTCCCACTCATGTTTTTGAGCTCATGTTGTTTTTTCCTACATTTATTATTTTACCAGATTTTGGACAAATTTATGAAAAGTTTATATATGATTATAAAATATTGTCCTGAAGAGCACATGTCTGTTTCCTGAAGCATAGAAATGTGTAGGAATGCCAAATTTTGGATTAATCCACTTTTTTTTCCATTCCCAGTGTGATCAGAGGAAACCACAGCTGGCTGTTTAAAAATTAAAACTGGAAATCTAAGTGAAAATATGGTTCAAATTGGAGTACAACAAGCAAACCTAGGAGAAGAAAGCGTAGTAGTGCAGTGAACTAAATGTTATATGGGTAATAAGAACCAATATCTCAGTTCTCCTAAGTAGTCATTGAACTTAGCTATAGAAATCGCAGCAACTGGAAAACTAATATAGAAATGTATTTTTTGCCCTCATTAGGTTAAATCATGACAAAGAAAGTAATTTTTTTGTTGCAAGTTGTTAGACTTACAGGTTATTTTCTTTTCATACATATTGATTTATTGTGATTTTACTGTCTTCTCTATAGATAAGATAAACTGGTGAATACTTAGCCCATAAAGAAAAGCCTGCTTGTTTCACCCTATATCCTATAGGAGTTATCTAGGTTGTCATCCTTTCACTTGGATCAGGCCAGTATGAAAATACCATTTCATTCAACAGAATTTCTGCAGTGGTCATGATTTTTTTCCCAGTAACTGTAACTTTTGGTCCTTTCTTTGCTTGGCTTCTCCTTGGGATCATATTGTATCCTAGCACTGGTCCAGTGGTGGGTCTTCTTCAGGCTTGTGGTGGGTTGACCTTGTCTGGACACCAGGTGCCATTCCATCACTCCCTCTCCTCAGCTAGACAGGGGAATAAAAATACAAAGAAAGGCTTGTGGGTTGAGATAAAGACAGGGAGGTCATGCATCAACTATCACCACAGGCAAAACAGACTTGAATTGGGGAAATTAATTTAATTTATTGCCAATCAAAAGTCAGAGTAATAATAAGAGGTAAAAAAATAATCTTAAAAACACCTTCCCCCCATGCCTCCCTTTGTCCTGAGCTCAACACCACTGCTCAACATTAGGCTGCCCAGAGAGGTTGTGGAGTCTCCTTCTCTGGAGATATTCAAAAACCACCTGTATACATTCCTGTCCAAGCTGCTCTAGGTGAACCTGCTTTGGCAGGGATGTTGGACTAGATGATCTCTGAAGGTCCCTTCCAATCCCTACAATTCTGTGAACACCACTCCTAATTTCTCTACCTCCTCCCCCTGCGCAGCACAGGGCAATGTGTAATGGGGATTGCGGTCAGTTCATCACACATTGTCTCTGCCGCTCCTTCCTCCTCACGCTCTCCCCCTGCTCTAGTGTGGAGTCCCACCCACGGGAGACAGTCCTTTATAAACTTCTCCAACGTGGGTCTTTCCCATGGTCTACAGTTCTTCAAGAACTGCTCCTGAATAGATCCTTTCCATGGGGTGCAGTCCCTCAAGAAGAGACTGCTCCAGCGTGGGTTCCACGCAGGGTCATAAGTCTTGCCAGGAGCCTGCTCCAGCATAGTCCTGCCAGGAGCCTGCTCCAGCATGGGGTCTCCACAGGATCCCAGCCTCCTTTGAGCACATCCACCTGCTCTTCTGTGGGACTCTTCATGGGCTGCAAGTGAATATCTGCTCTACCATGGACCTCCATGGTCTGCATGGGGACAGCCTGCATCACCATGGTCTTCACTACAGGCTGCAGGGGAATCTCTGCTATGGCATCTGGTGCACCTCCTCCCCCTCCTTCTTCACTGACCTTGGTGTCTGCAGAGTTGTTGCTCTCACACATTACAAAATCACAGAATCACAGAATGGTTCGGGTTGGAGAGGACCTCTGGAGATCATCTAGTTCCAACCCTCCTGCCATGGGCAGAGACACCTCCCACTAGACCAGGCTGCTCAAAGCCTCATCCAGCCTGGCCAGGCTCCTCTCACTGCTGCTCTCAAAGCTGCTGTTGCAGAGCATGTTCTTCCCCTTCTTAAACATATTATCACAGAGGTGCCACAACGCAACTGCTGGGCTCAGCCTTGGCCAGCAGTGGGTCCACCTTGGACCCAGTTGGCATTGGCTGTGTTGGCACCTCACAGAAGCCACCCCTACAGCCCCCGGGCTACCAAAACATTGAACATTGTCATGCAAACCGAATACAAGGCTTTAACCAGCATATTCTCTGTCTGACTTTCTCTACCTTTTTTTTTCCCTTTTTTTTTTTTCTTTTCTTCACTTTTCTCCCTAAACTCCTACTCTGGCACTGCCCTACAAAGAAAGGCTCTTCATACTGCTTTTCCCATGGAAGTCAACCTTTGCATCTTCTCCTTTTCCATACCAGGTTCCCTTATTCTATTCCCATCACTTCTTAACCTTTTTATCTAGTAGAGTATAATTCTTAACACACAGAGAGAACCTGGTGGATGTACACAAGCTATTACTAATGAATAAATCTAAAATATTCTTAAGTTAAACTTGATTTAAAGAAAATCATAGTTTGTAGTACTGTGTAGTATTCTGAGAAAACCACAAAGTTAACAACTTTGAAATAAGCTATGAAAGGCATACAGGTATTGTCTATGAAAGAGACATCTAAATGACTGATAGGATGAGAACATCAATTGTCTCATGGCTCATAAATAAATAATAGGCACAGGCATTATATCAGCTATTATTAATGTAAGAATTATTTTTTCAGAGAAACTTAAATCCCTATTGTCTACTTCAAATATTTACTAGAATAATGTAGGAAAATATGCAGCTACTTTCATGTTATTTATGATTAATAGACCAAAACTGTTTCTAATTCAAGAACATGTAGAAACTATTTTCTAACCTCTGGTGAATCTCATCCTATGGACTTCTTGCACAGTCCCATTGAAAACTTTACATTCTCCTTTGAAGTCTGAAAGCCTTTTAAGCTTCACAACTCATCCTCTGTGGCACAGTCATTGGAGTCCACTATGCAATTGGACCACCAGTGGGCTACCTAGAAGAGAATTTCTTCAACTGATTTAGAGGCTCAAGCTTTTAATGCAATAAATGAAGTTTTACTTTCATCAAAATAACTGAGAAACTATATATGTGCGATCTGAGTTTGATGAAGGATTGCTAGCAGTCAACCAATTGTTGAATTCTACACCTACAGATAAAGAAGACTTCCATATTATCACAGCACATAGCCAAGAGATCAGTGCTAGAATCTAACAGCTTCCCTGGTGAAGCTTCATACAAGCTGTTAGAGAGAAATCAAAAGCTATCTCATTTATCTATGTTATACTGATTCTGACGCTATAAAAGAACCATTCTTAACTAACTCCTTAATAATACATTTTATGAATACAGCACCAAAAAACAGTGCAATTTTTGATAGTGTACTTCGTAGATTCATTCTGCACCATCTGTATTGTGCATAGTCCATGAGACCTCCCAGAGAAACTATGACAATTACTTCAACATTGGGCTGCAAATCTCAGACACTGAGCTGGTTCAAAATCTAGGTCAAATATTTGTGTAATAAACTGACTAGCTTTTGCCAAAATTATTTGCTGTGAATTCATTAAAAAAAAATCAGTGTGCTTGCCATATTGCCTCTCAAACTACTTCTTCTTGCTTCTTTCCCATGAAATCAAGAAATTACAGGACCTCAGCACTGGCAATTACAAAGTTGAGTGGAAAATAGCAACGTTTCAAACCTTATTTTCACCCGTATCTACACCAAAAACCGTTCTATATATTACTGGTAAATATTTCAAGGTGGAGGTTTTCCAGAACTGGAGGTAAAATTTAGCATCATAAATAAACAAGAGTTAATGTAAGGACAACTTCATAACCCTTCATATGGGCTCCATAAAATTATATATGAGGTACTTGGGAAAGATGTCCTTTCTTAACCTTTGATATTATCCACTTGTAAAAGGAACTGATGCATATAATGCTTATGATGATCTCTGTCATATACACTTTGATGCTTTCTAATTACTCTTTTTTCCTTTTTTTTTTTTCCTTTTCAGAAGAGACAGTCATTTGACAAAGAACCTCAGTTACCTAAGCAATTTTAATGACAAAATCAAAGCACGTTGGTTTTCTACTGAAAGAACTGACATTATATTCCTATCAGTAAAAGTATCTGGGCAGAGGTACTAGACACTGTATCTAAATTATGTCAACTCTGTGGGACTGATGGTGTATTCAGAGCACTGACAGATCTGCATGTCTCTTTGGAATGCAACAGAGTTAATATTTTTCCTGGCAAGGGAAAGCTTGGAATTGCATTAAGAAAAAAAACTTACACCAAAAGAACCACCATTCCCAACAGACCTTTCATGAATTTGTGCAAGCATGAGATATTTCATTATCTCTTTTAGAAATTGTAAGAATTTACATGTTCTCTATTCTCTCCTACAAGTGTAACAACTGATATCAATTAATGCTGTTGTCAGTTGTTCTGGCAAAAAGAGGTGAAGTTGATTCTAGCAAGCTCCTGCCACGCAAAGACCATCTGTTCCATCTTGTCCTGCACGCAAACTGTTAGGCAGGAATTTGGAGGCAATCTTTGCAGCACGAATTCATCCTATTGGATCCAAAAAGGTACGTCCGGATGACTAATGCCAAAAGGGAATCTGGATATTCAGAGAATGGCTGTATAGCAGCAGCCAAAGCTATCCCAGAACTTACAAACACAATTTCATTCTTTCCTGCCAAATCAGTCAACACACATGCATTAGAAAGCAGCTTAAGTGCACTGGCATGTACAAGCTGCAAACCTATATCAATTACTGAAGGCTGAATGGATTAAAAAGTGAGCCCAACGAAAATTTGGAGAAAAAAAATGCTAATACTGTTATACAGGTCTATACACTACGTAATAATATATAACATTATAATACTGCATATAATATTCATATGCATTATTTTATATAAGATATTACAGTATAAATTATTAAGGTAGATGTACATCTGCCTTATTTTATGTATTTGTGCTGCCAACGAAACTGGTAAGGTGTAATTCTTCTGACCTAAATCAGGTCTTCTGACCTATTCATCTTAGGATCTTAGGATCTAAAGTGCTTGTTCCTCTCCATTGATTACGAACACTGTACATATATGAAGTTAAATAAGATGAACCCCACCCCTGTTCTTTTACAAATGCCATGTATTGTATCTAGTATTCTTTCATCAAGGATAAATATCTGGGCTTTTTAATAATTCATACAAATAGAATTTTATTCTCTTACCCATATCAGCGCTGCATGTACTCCAGGTCAGAATCACTCTCCTACATAAATAAGACGAAGTTCTCACCAGTTGTTTTTTTTTTCTTTTCAATGCTGGTGGTGCTTTCCTTTACCCTTAATGCAGGCAAGTCAACCCTTTCAAACCCTGTCATCTAAACCTGTTTCATTTATCCCTGCCTATGGCAGGAGGTTGAACTAGATGACCTTTAAAGGTCCCTTCCTACCCAAACCATTCTGTGATTCTGGGATTCTAGGGTTCTATGATCTGGCACAAGTGATTATTGTCTGATTATTATAGTCTTTGCCATATGATCTACAACATTTATGCCCAGTCGTCCAGGGAAGGGACTCCAAAAAGCCTGTCCATGTATGTAAAGCTTCTAATTTTTTCCCACTTATTTTTCTTCCAATCCATCAATATCACGTGGGAAGTGTACACATACAGGTGAATGTTTTTTGGCAGTACAACACAGTGTTTTGGGCCACCGAATTATGCCATCTCTGTTTTAGCTGAGCTCCTGCCCCACCCACATTTTATGTGTCATAGCCTCACTGAAGACACCCTTGGAGCTCCCGTGTGATCTCCATTACCCTGCGGTATTCCAGAGAGCTTTTCTGATTATTCATGGATGCTGAAAGACACTTCTACCCCTAAGACATCTGCGTTGCCAACCGTCAACTGAACTTAAACATGCAGTTTAAAAAAATTCCCATCTAGAAACTATTTTATAATATCCCGGAAAAACTTTAAAGAAACTAGATTTTTTTTTTTCAACTGAACACAGTTTTTGAATTCTCTCATGCTAGCTCACTGCTTCTGAACCACACTGAACTACAACAATAATGACGAAAAAGTTAGTTAATAAGTTTATTTATCAAATCTCAAATAGTCAACAGAGTTTGACAGATACAGATTAAGACAGATACATATATATGAAAAGAAAGATTTATTTAGGTATCGTTAAGCTCATCTGTCAAGGTTGATCTGACCTGATATAATCCAGGTAATAAAATGATTTTTATCAACATTCCTGGGCACTCACATGATTCTTACACCTGAATTTCTGTTTACAGAAGGAAGGCTGATTTTGGATATGCTTTCTTTTATGAATAGTTCATATGTATTTCAAATCTTTCATCTCTGTTAGACATCTATCATTCATTTAAAAAAAAAAAAAAACAACAAAGAATGTGCCTAGATCTTCTTTCAAACTATTTGCTACTGCATGCTTTGAAGATGTTAGACCTTCAGAACAATGTAAGCCTCACTGAAACATTTTTACCTCTCCAGACAGACTCATTTAACTTCGGACATCGACATTGTGGATATCTGCTTCTGATCAGACCACAGGTCCCTTTACATTCAAAAAAAAAGAAGCAGGGTCTATTTTAAATGTATTTTAGGATAAGACTAATTTCATACTCAGTCATATGAATACTGTGAGCTTATTACCGTCATTTCAGTGACACTGAGTATCAAATTAGACTGAAAATGGGCTCATTGGGATAATGTCTTTGAGAGATACTAGGACGGTGAAGAAAGCATGAGACTTAAGTAAGTCTAGCTGTTTAACATTCAACTTCGTGGGTTAAGGAAGCCACAATTCTTTCACACGGTAGTCTCTGCTGCCTCCTGTCATCTGTAAAGCTGTTTACTTCAAAACAATTTAGACATCTTGTTGCTTTTCATCTGGCTGCTTCCACTTTTGTCTTCAGTTCTACATTATCTATCAACAAGTCATCTGTCAACGTGGTAACTTTGCCTCATTCATCATGTGCAGTCTATCTCTAAACATGCCCTCCAGCTTGAGACAAATACGCTTCTTTTGTTCACTGGCTTCCATGGTACTTCAAAGGTGCAACCAGCTCTGCTGTGTGGTCATTGTTACCACCTCTGAAATGGTGAATTAATGTCTACTCTGTGTGCAGCAGATGTTGGCTCTCAGAATACAGGTCACTGTTATGTTTGTCCTCTCCATTTCAGTGTGCTATTTTCGGAAGACTGAGCTTTTACAGCTGCAGTATCTCTGTTGAGGACAGGATTCTAGTGTCAATCTTCTTTGTTGTACCATTTCACATAAATATCTATGTATCAGTCACATTTAACAAGCAGTCAATGAGTCCTCTTCTCTTTCAATTACTTGACTTCCTTTTAGATAGACACAGCCTATCTCACAAATTGTTGTCATAGTTAGAGCTTTCTTTGGTGGTTTAGATTTTTTTCTTTGTCGTTTTTTTTTTTTCCACTGTCACTTCCAAGAGCTTGGCTATTTCCATTGTGTATATGCTCTCGAATTTCCAGGGATGCTGGATATGCAGCACTGGATATACAACATCTGGGGCTGGTCATAGGTGTCTGCAAGCAGAGTAGTCTAGCTGCGTGTGCTTGAACCCTACACTGTGGTTGGATCTTCTGAAAATCTGAATACTAGATTTAGAAATTCTGTGAATCCTGTGTCCATTAGTCCCATATGTGGGAACGTGAATGTCACACCTCTGGAATAATTCTGTAATGCTGCCTGTGTGGTAAACAATGCATCGTCAGCATCATATGAATAAGAACAAGTAGTACAAGATGCACAAGCAAAAGTGATATTGGATTGCTCAGTTTTTGTTACAGTGAGAGCAAATACAAAGCTTCTGCTAGCCCACTAACACAGTTTTTGTTACCTCAGATGATACCAGTTATCCCCCTTGCCTCATAACTATCTATGCATTACAGACTATGTGAGAGCAAGTTCATTCTCTAAAAAAACCTTTAAAAAAGTAAAAAAAAACTTTAAAAAAGTAAAAAAACATTGCAGAATTATGATTTACTAACAAAACCATAAACTGCCTCACTTTTGTCGAAACTCATTAGAATGATCTACACTCACATTTTGATTTTGAACCTTCCTAGCATTTTCCCCCACAGCCCCAAGGCTCATAATGGCCAATCCCTATAGTGGCAGCCAACCCATAACAAAATTATAACTATCCTTAACATCTTTTCATGCAACCTACAGCTTCTGTCTCTGGTTGTTTTAGCAGAGAAAGCTGCTCTCTGGCAACTATCTTTTGCAGAAAGTTTTCAGAGGCCTTTTGAATGACTGACAAACCACAGAGCTCTCCACAGAAAAGAAGAAGCAGCAAAGCTAAAGGTGACAGGGTTCTGAAGTTACCAGTGCCTCAGCAGATCCAAGTTTTCCCATGCATCTTCAAAGCAATCTCTACACATGCCAGCCAGGGCGGTATTACTAACCAGAGTTGATTGCTGACATCAATAGTTTCCAAAACTTCTGTGTTCTTTGAGGATAAACACAAGGAGAGCTCCATGCCAGAGATAAAAGGATTACCTAGAGTTCCTCTCCTTAGCAGAACTGGGGTGAAGGAAACTATGGATAATTTGAGAGCACTTTCAAAAGATACTTTGTTCCAGCCTACATCTCTCCTTCATCACAGCAATGGACTTTTACCTTGTTCTGAACTTGACAAAAACCTGCTACAACAAAACTAGCCTACTCCAGGATATGAGTTGTTAGTCCTTGAACAAAGAAAATCTATCCCCTAAGAGTTCTGCTCTTGCAGAGTTAATCTATTTCTACCTTTGTTCATGTAATTTTTTTGTCACAGTCTTCTTTTTTCAGCTTTATTTCCTCGCCAGCATTGTAAAACGTCTTTGCTGCATGAATCTTCTTCTTTCCATTTAGCCTCCAATTTTATGTATTTGTCATCATCTTAAAGTCATAAGCATTGTTTTCATTAGTAAATGTGTGAGAAAGGTGCTGTAATATGGCTTCCCATAATTTTTTTGGTGGAAGATCATCTACTATTTTTACTAATTTTTTCCAGAAAGACAGTGTATATCTCTTAGACTGACCATGTTTTCCACTTGCTATCCAAAGAGCGTCATCAGAGATAGAGGTTTGTTTGGGAACAAGTGGATGTAGCACTTGTCAGGCATGTGTTATAATGATTTATAAAACAGCCCAGGAAGAAAAGAAATTCTGTTTCACCAAATATGTTCAAGTTGCGTGCTGTCTGTTACCATCAATACCCATTACTTCTTAACTTTGAGATTTTAAGTATTGTTTCCTTCTAATTAAGGCCCAGAGGGAGAATCCCTTGCTGTCATCACATAGTATTTTTATGATGGGATTAAAAGTTTAAATTCTTTTCAAAAATGTTCCTTCCCCTCACTTACTTTTGTTTTCAATAAAATCACATTTATGAAGAGGTATTAATTTATCTGATGTATTTGGAAGTATGTGATATATGACTAATTGTCCTGGTTTGGGGTGGAGCAGAGCCAGCTTTCTGTTCAGTGAGAGAGGCTCTTGCTCACGCTTGTTGCTGTGGCAGCCAGGGTCACTGACTGGGTTGTTCACCCTGTGGAATGGTTACACCTGTGGACAGGTCAGGTGACCCAAACTGACCAATAGGGTGTTCCATCCCATCTGCCATGCTCGTTATGAAAGCTAAAGGGATGAAAGGAGTCAGGTTGGCTTCTTTGCAGGGACTGTTTTCTGAAGGGTCTTCAACGGCTCTCTTCCCTTCCTTCCCTTCCATGGCTCTCCTTCTTCACTGGCTGACGTCTGAAGAGGACCCTGTCAGCTCATCTGCCTTTTGACCCTGGTCAGTGTGTTCCAGTACCTATTTGTCACTGAGTCCAGTCTGGAACTTTCCCAGTGCCTGCCAGTGACATCTCCCTGGGAGCCTGATACGGTTTTGTGCATATTTACTTATATTGTATCTATTTCATTATATTTTTTTATTTTATTATTAATTTTTCATTGAAGTAGTGTAGGGTTTTTTTAAACTCATAACTCTTTTTATCTTTCTTTGTTCTTTCCTTGGAGCGAGAGGTGGCGGAGAGCATCTGTCATCTTGTCATTGGCCAACCCAGCTCAAACCATGACACTAATGTATATACTTAAGCAATCTTAAGTCTATGTGAACAGGAGTACAGACTAGAGTGATTTTGGAAGACTCACAGCAATAACGTTGGAAAAGCCTCATGGTAACTAACATAAGGAGGTGGAGGAGAGCAAAGGTTAAATTCTTAATGAAGACAGGGATGCAGGTAGTTACAATATTGAGCTCCACAGAGTCTCTATACTATTGCAGAATTACAGTTTATTCTGTGACCTGAGTAGGCATATCACTCATGCTAGGGCAACCAGGAGGGCTGAAGGAGAAAATAGAACAAACATAAGCCTAAACTCAATCCTTGTTGTCCCTGTTCTGTCAAATTTGGACTGGGAGACAGCATTCAGAATAGCACAGCAGTCTACCGTACTCAAAAAAGCAGATTCTGAAGCTACATCAGATAATTATTTGTAAGGAAAAGCACATAGTGATATTTATCCACTTATAGGAACAAAGGACGTAGCCCACTTCATCAAAAGAAGTGGTGAATCTGGAAGTGACAACCAAAAAACTAAAGGCAAATTACAATTTTTCATAATTGAGTGACCACCTATAACACGCTGAGTATGCAGTTGAGTGACATTTAATGATTAATTTAACATCCAGAGAAGACATTATCATAGTTTACCATGATACACTTAAGGGAATCAGAGAATCTGAGTATATTTGCATAGAAATAAATGTTGTATTAGGTATATGTGGTTGCAGTGAGATCATTTCTGCTACACTTGGAATAAGCAAAATCCAGTTGTTAAGTTGCACGAGTAGTTTCGCTGTAATCAACAGTAAAGTTAGGACAGCCAGTTATGGAATAAGTATAATTCAAATGATTGAAAGTATCAAAATTTTCTCCTTAGACAGTAAAGAACAGAGAAAGTTGATATGGCAAGAGAATGCATCAGCACTTTGACTGGAGGAAAAAAAAAGCAAAGAACAAAAAAAGATTCAGTATGTTTAACACCAGAAGGTTAAATAGCACCATGCCTATTACCACTGCTCAGTACTGACATCAGAAGATTTGCAACATCAATTAGCAGTCGAGTGACTTGTTACAATTTCAGATAAGAAAGATGAGGCCTAGCAGGTGAAATTAGATAGGTACGGCTCTTTTTAGGTACCTCTAACTCTCCAGGAGGACATTATCAGTTTTCTAGATTAACATTTGAGATGAAATGTGTCAGTGAAATACTGTAGAAAGAGAGTTATGAGGCACTTGGTGATACTTCCAGGGAAGATATAATTGCTGATGATATGATTATTGCTTCAACTGATGAGGCTAAGCATGATAGTACCCTGAGAAGAGTAATGATGCTGAAAGCAAGAGTTGAAAATATTAAATATCACAAAGATACAGTAGAAAGAAACAGAGATAAAATACATGCTGGACCTTGTATATCTTCAAAGTGACTGAAAAAGCAAAAGCTATTGAGATATGCTGATGAATCCCAATAAGGAAAATGGGAGTTCTTTACAGAGAAATTATGTGTGAAACATATGCTTCTAATAATTTAGGAAACACTGAGCTATATTCTTCAGTCATAAAGAATTCAGTTTTTGCCACATTGAGATCTTGTCCATAAGCCTTCATAACAGAAAATATGATGTTCTTCTACAGTGTTTATAGTATAGTTTACCTTCTGAGTCATTTACAATTCTGAAGGTATCTGATTCCCTGTGGTTTGTTCTTGTACTCTACCACTGCCTCATTCAGTACTTTCTAAAGGTCTTGTATATAAAATGCATCTACAGAATAGATCATTGCTCATGCCACAGGCCCCCACAAAATGTGAGATTGACCTTATTGGGGAAGATTCTTCCAGAAAAATCCAGAAGGTACTTCATCTCATGTTAAAATTTGACTCTGAGTCAGGGGAGAGGAATCACCCTCAGGAAATACCTATTTCTCTTTGCTAACTATATAAGGAAGCTAGGGTGAATAGCTTAGGTGTCAATCATTTAGGTATTTAGAGGATATCAATTACACAGAAAGCATGTGAAGATTTAATGCCCTTTCTTTTCAGTACATACGTACAACAGGGGCAGACTGGGAACAATACAAGTCTCTTTTACCACAGAGAAGTTCCAAGATGACTCAACGTTGTACTGCCATTCTTTTCCGAAGTAAATTCTTACTTTATTCTGTTTTTCTTCTAAGCATGTCTCTGAAATTCAGTTTAACTTATATAAATTGTCTGCATAGTATTAATATGGTTTCCTTATTAATCTGTGACAAGGCATGAAATTTAATATTTTCCCCATGACAAACCCATGAAATTTATCAGCTTAGCCTATGCTCTCTACAGTGAACTATTTATAATCTACGGTTGTTAAAAGCAAAGGAAGTTAAAATAAATGAATAAACATGCAGAACTTTTTTCCCTATGGTAGTTTTATTAATTACTTTTGTGGAATATAAGTTTTACATTATTCACAAAGCCTTCTCAAGCTGCAACCACAGCCTTTGTCATGGTACTGTATGTTATTAGTATTCAACTTGATACTAAGCAAGCAACTAATTCTGAATGAAAATTCAAGAATAAAAGTAAAATATCCTCTTTGATCATTTTAAGTAGCACATATTTAGGATGGGATTCTTCTGCAGCCTTCAGACTGTCCTCAGTTGTCATAGGAACTCAAGGCATTCCCTGTGACTACCAGTTCTTGCTGCACTTTTATGCACTAACATACGGTTAGCTATCATCTGTTGCACAGTCAACTTCAAGTACTGAAAAAGACAAAATCTCCCAAATTGCATGACTGACTTAAAGGACATAAGAATGAACAGTAATCATTCTCTTTATTTGCTCTTTGGCACTGAATGTGACTTGCGTCAGTTTCCACTATCTATATGGTCAAGTAAGTCAACATCTGGGCTTTTTGAACAAGGACAACTCTTATGAGGCTTATTGAAAAGCTTGCAACACATTTTTTAGTCTCTGCTGCTGTACCTGGGGTTTTTTTGTAGTTGTTTTTTTTTTTTTTTTAACAGTCACCATCCACTTGCTGATAACTTAGACATGATTTTCAATATTTTTATCTGCCTTTCTCTTTCACAGTTCTGTTAGCAGTTTCAGTCAGATTTGTATTTTATAAATTGTATTTTCAACTAATGAAGCAGGGGGATTGCAAAAAACATTATTTGGAAATCTGAGGGATGCAGGAAAATGAAGTGCACATTCTTAAACTCATACCTAGGATGTGGCTGTTTTAAGCTCTCTAGGGGTTCCCTTTCCTTGTCATGACCATAAAAATCACTGAGAGTGATTAATCTGGACTTGGACAGCTAACTTTGAGACATATCACTCACAACTATGACTCTCGGCTTTGTTGTGTCTGTCACATTTTGCATCTGTCCCTAAGGCTTTGTAGAAGTGAGCAACAAAGTGCCTAAGTATCTTTCAAAAACCCAGCCTTTGTCTGTATTCTGTCTTTGTACTCAAAAGTTTCCAAGATCACAATATTTTGCATATATACATAGTTTGCGTGTGTAATACTCATTTCAGTTAACGTGTCTGATTATCCTAAAGTTCTGCTTTGATTTTATTTTCTAGCTGGGCTGAGGTCAAGTTTCTTACCCAAGGCCTGAGATTGTACTAGCAGCTTAGGCAGTGACTGGAAAAGAAACTTCACTGCATTTCTCAGGTCTTCCTAGGCTGCAGAATTTGGTATTCAATGAAGTCAGAATAGGAAACTCAGATTTCAAAAAAAATCTAGAATTTCAAACAGCTTTAAAACATTCCTACATTATTCAACAGGATATAAAAAAAAAGCCTTATGAAATGCAATAAAACATTCCTCATTCATCCGGACTAACGCTTATACACATGCATAAATCCAATATACTTTTGATAAAGTGCCTGAAATATCTTACAAACAAAAATATTATATATACCTATAGATATACATATATATATAGAAGAGTGTTGTCTTTAGGATGCAAATTAGCACAGCTTTCTATAAATACACCACAAAACTATACAATATATTTACCCAAGTTTAACAAATTATTGTGCTTATTATTATTCATTGAGCATCCTCATGATGGATCCCCAATGAGTAATTATCACAATAATTTGTTAATCTTGGATCCTCTGATATGGTTATACAGAACCATATCATCAGCTAATATAAAACCCAGCACTGTTTCGTATTTCAGAGCAGATATTCTGATTTACCCCAGCGGACGATTTCTCATTAAGAGGGTTTGTTTGATTGCAGTGTTGAATCCTCTTCACTCCCCAGATCACCCACTTTTTGAGTCACTTTGCCCTCACCATCTTCATACTTGATGTATTACTGTACTTTGTGAATTTTAAGCAAAAAAAAATAAAAATCTGTGTTCCAAATTTTTGAATCCAAAGGTGTTTAAAAGTAAGTCCTATTGCAAAGAAACCATAGTTAGCCAGTATCGGGTGTTATTTTTCCTAGGCATAAATTTGCTGAGAATAAGGGAGGAGTAAAGGTTGCAGCAAACTTAACTCCCCATGGAGCTCTCGTTCTTGCAGCTCTTGCACACACACATTCACATACACACACAAAGCTGCTACTCTGTGCTACCACTTCTCTCTACCTGATAGAGACTGTAAAATTGCTCAGCGGCCAGGATTATTTTGTAGTGCCTATTCCCTTCCTTAGCAACCCTGCACAACAAGACTGTACTCCAATTATGTGACCTGTACTGGGAACACATCCCTGGCTAAGGGGCAAACCTGACACAGGAAGAAAGCTCTCTCTCTCCCCAACGACTATGAGATTGCATTCAACCCTAGGTTTTATTTTAAGCAAGCAATCTTTATGAATTAAGGTAGTTCTGAATAGTGTCTTATAATTAATTTCTTCCACTTAAAATCAATGTCTAGGGTAAACGTTATATTGGTACATAGAGTTGTTACCAATATATACAGACAGTGAACACATCAAATAACCAAATTGTTTCACACAACTTCAAGCTCGCCTCAGCTTGCCAAAGGCCTGGAGATGCTTAGACTCACAGACCAGAAGTTAACACATTCAGATAAGAAAGTAAAATCAAGTACTAGAACCCACGTTAAAGATGTAGCCTGCAATTTATGGTGCTGAGTCAACTGAAAGTTATTGAAGACTAGATGTTTCCAGTACTGCTAGGCAATAAGTGGATTAAATGAATTTATAAAGCATGTGAGGGTGTGAAAGGTTGGAACAGGTGATACCTGAGGTCCCTTCCAACCTTGTATTCTGTGATTCTGTGATTTTACATTGTCATGTTTTCAGCTGGGATAGAGTTGACTTTCTTACTAGCAGCTAGTATAGTGCTATGTTTTGGATTTGGGATGAGAAATAGTGTTGATAGCACACTGATGGTTTTGGTTGTTGCTAAACAATCAAGGTCTTTTCTGCTTCTCACACCACCCTGCCAGAGGGCAGGGTGGAAGGGCACAAAAAGTTGGGAGGAGATACAGCCAGGACAGCGACCCCAACTGACCAAAGGGATATTCCATACCATGTCATTCTCAGTATATAAAACTGGGGGAAGAATAAGGAAGGGGGGAAAGTTCGAGTTATGACATTTGTCTCCCCAAATAACCATTACACGTGATGGAGCCCTGCTTTCCTGGAGATGGCTGAACACTTGCCTGCCGATGGGAAACAGTGATTGAATTCCTTGTTTTGTTCTTCTTGTGTGTGCAGCTTTTCTCTACCTATTAAACTGTCTTTATCTCAACCCACCGTTTTTTTTTCTCACTTTTACTCTTCTGATTCTCTTCCCCGTTTCAACTGGGGGAGTATGTGAGTGGCTGCGTGGTCCTAGTTGCTGTTTGTTGTTAAACCACGACAGACATGAAGAACAGAAAAATTCAAAACTGATGTTTCTACAGAAGGAGAAAATTGTTGACAGGAAATTTAACCTGAGCAGAAAAACATAACTCTGCAATGTCATTCAAGATGCCTTCTACTCCCCATATAAAATGACTTCCGAAAAGGACTTCTCATTTTAATTTTCCTTCAAAAAACAAACCTAAAAAATGAAGATATGGAAAACTTGATCTATAAATAAATTACCAGTAACGCCACTAAGAAGGAGCTGGGTGCCTTGGTGGACAGCAGGCTATACCTGAGCCAGCAGCGTGCCCTCACAACACTGAAAGCTAATAGCATCCTTGGCTGTGTCTACAGAAGTATGGCCGGTTGTTTGAGGAAAGCAGCCATTCCCCTATACCAAGTCCTCATTACAACCCATCTGGGATATGCAGTCCAGTTTGGGACCCCCAAAGGAGATGCTGATGAATGTGCACAAGTCAGCAGACTTGCCTCATCCAATGTTGCCAGGAACTGGAGCACTTGCCCTGTAAGGGGAGGCTGAGAGAGATGGCCACGTTCAGCTTGGAGAAGAGGCAGCTTTGAGGGCATCTAAGCAGCCCCCTAGTGCCTATGGGGAAGATGGCAAGGAGATGGAGACAGGCTTTTCACAGCTGTGCATGCCAGCTGGTTGAAAGGCAATGACCATAAATCGAAAAGGGAGATTCTGAAACAAGGACAAAATTTTTACATTATGACCTTGATTAAACACTGGAACAAGTTTCCCAGAGTCGTTGTGCAGTCTCCACTCTTGGAGATTTTCAAGACCTGACTGGATAGAACTCTGAAAAATCTGGTTTCAATTCTTTGTTGACCCTGCTATGAGGAAGAATTTGGAAGAAAGACCTCCTGAGGTCCCTTCCAACCTGAATTATAATATTATTTTATGATTTAGTAGAGGTCAAAATGTCATTATCATGAAAAACCTTTTTAAATTCATTCGTTATGAAGTCATTCCATTTTGAATGGAGAAAAGATACATCCACATACATGTAAAACTAGTTTTAAATACCATGCCAGCATGGTGTAAAGAGCCTACTGTGGCTGAACTGTGAAACTTGTTAGATAATTTGTATCTAAAACAACACAGAACATTTTTATATATATTTATGTGTGTGTATATATATATTTGCATACATCTTTACTCATGCAGTAAGCTTGTTTTTCAACTTTTCAGTCATTTTCCCTACTCATTCCACATAAACAAGATCTTGAATTTTGTATTCATTTCCAAAAATTTTCATCACTTTGAAGAATAAGAACTTATGGTAAGTCTTACTATACTTGCAAAGTACATTAATTCCTTTGGGCTTTACTGCTAGCTGCTTTTTTATTTATTCATTTATTTTTAATGAAATGGGCACAGAATATATAATGATGTTTGGGCTGAAGGATGAAAAGGAATAAAATATAACCATTACATTAGAAATGATTTTGAGGTCTAATGTGAAAAAAGTGTTAGGAGTCAAGAGTTGTATGGATTTAGAGGGAGATCTGTTTGCAAAAGCTGATGCAAAGTGTTGCAAGTTAAACAAAGAGCAATATGTACAGTTTGCCATATTCCTCTCTAGTCTAAAATAATGGATTAAAATGAAACTATAAATTGCAAAGAATTGAAAATTTAGTTAAACAAACATGAAATTAAATAGAAAAGTTTAAATGTACCTCTTTACCACGAGTTGCGCTAAAATAGAAAAGGGGTTTTGTCTACTGCTTAATAAAAGCAAAATTGTAAAAAATAACATTTGGATTTCAGAGCTGATATAGAACGGGACTGAACATTAAAACAAACTGCCAATGCAAATAATGATCATAGTTATTCATTTGTGTGACATGATGACATAAAATGAGAATTTTTGTCAGACTAATTAATTAAGATCAATTTTCAGCCTGAAGGAACTTGAAATATAGAAGAAAGAGAAAGACGGGAAACACTGGTGATGTGAGTTGTTAAAGGTTAAGAAACAAGATAGAAGTTGTGCTAAGACTTGAACTTGCATCTCCCAGGACAGTGCTGCAGTCACCAGCTTACACTGCTTTCATAACAACCGACCAAAGCATTTAACCTTTCAGCAATGATGAGGAATTCTGCCTGCATAATGAAGAACATAAGATCATATCCCATAATCTTTCTTAAGATGGCCTGTTTATACAGAGGATAGCACATTTGGCCAAAACTAATTACAACTCTCGATTGCCTTGGAGAGTAGATGTCTATCAGCAGCTTCCGCAAATAACTGACAGTAAATTATCAAAGTGAATCTTTTGTAAATATCTCACCAGCTGAAGTGTATTTGCATGCTAATAGTCAGACTTCAGTAAAAAGATTAAAATAGTAAGCCAATCTGCAGAAATCTGTATAGGTACATGAAAAATTATAAGACCCAAATCCTTCATGATCAGACATATTATTCACTGAAAATTAAGTCCTCATCCTAGCTTCAATAATGTGCATCTTAGTGAAAAGCTTGGCTATTATGGTGGCACAAAGTACTACTGTTGCCTGAACATGTAGGAAATCTGCACCTACAGTTTTCATAACTATGCCATATACCACTCATTTTTACCCTCTGAATAAATACAGAAAGCAGTGGAAGCTTTAAGTGAAGTGTGTGTGTGTATTGTTGGCTCATGTGCAGCTTTCCATCCACCAGTTACCCCCAAGTCCTTCTTGGCAGCACTGCTCTCAATCCCTTCGTCCCCCAGCCTGTATTGATACCAGGGGTTGCCTTGATGCAGGTTGGCCTTGTTGAACCTCGTAAGGGTCACACAGGTCCACTTCTCAAGACGGTCCAGGTTCCTCTGGATGGCATTGTGTCCCTCAGGTGTGTCAACTCAGCTTGGTGTCATCTGCGAACTTGCTGAGGGTGCACTCAATCTCACTGTCTATGTCTTTGATGAAGATATTAAATAGTGTTAGTCCCAGTACAGACCCTTGAGGGACCCCACTAGTTAATGACTTCTTTTTGGACTTTGAGCCATGGAATTTAGCCAAGGAAAACTAAACCACAAATGTATTTTCTCTCTAGTTGCTTTTCCTACTGGATGTTTATTTAATCTATTTTATCACATTGGGAGATTTAATAATTTGAAATTGTCTTTAATTTCATGAATACTGTTATTGATCTTGATATTTAAATAGTCACATCTTGAAGATCTTGCTTTACCTGTAAGCAAAATATATCAATATTGTCAAATGCAACACTGCACAGTTTATAAATATATTCAATAACGAAAACAAGCAGTTTGAAAAAAACCCCCACAAAGATAAACAGGAAAGTATAGAAGCTTTTATTTGAAAGAGAACTAAAGCTGAGTGTCTTCCAGACTCTTACGAATACAAACACCCATGAAAGAGCTCTCTGTGCACAAGAAAAAGAGCATTGTTAAGTACACAAAAAGAAAAGTGGAAAAAGATGTAAATCAGAGATATAGACAAAGAATTTGATAAGAGAACATAGATAAGAGTAGGGGAAACACTGTCTGGAATAGACAAACTAACATGAAAGAGACAAAAAGAGATGAACACTAATGGCTCAGTTCATTCTTGCTGCACCAGTCCTGTGCCAGAGAAATCATACTGGTATCAGGGGGTATCAAACTCTGCAAAACAGCAGTAACTCTGGACAAACATGTGTTGGAGAGAAACAGAAGAAGCACTAGAGTGAAAAGGACGTACCAAAGGTGAAGCGGGCATGAGCACCAAAGGAAGGAATAATGAACAGAAGAGGAGAAAGTCCTGGCTTCTGCGCCCTCCTCCCAGCCAGCACTGCCCTGCTGCCGCAGCAAGGGCAGGGGGATCTCAGGGGAGAGGGAGGGCAATAGGCTGTAGCACTGTGAGAGTATTCCCAGAGGAGAAGACGAAATACTAAAGACTGAAGCCTGCGAAAGTATACTCAAAAGCAGGTAGAAAAAAAGAATATAAAGCCTTGATAAACAAATACTGCTGGCAGATGACTACACTCCAGGTTGCATATGTGTTGTGTAAGAATAAATTTAATCATTAATATACTGTATTTTATTTATTTGTTTAGTTACTAAATGAACTTGACTGCATAGGCATTCTTTTCCAACACCAGCTAAGATAGTGAAATTTTCATAACAACTTCCAATAGGAGGTCCCTGGATGGAATTAATTGCAATGAACTTTGTCTTCTATTTTGTAGATATCTAAATCTTTGCTTGCTAACTCAGGCTACCTGTGAAGTCAACAGAAAAAAAAATGAATGATAGAATTTTCTGTTTTCAAATTTTATATTATACAGGTACATGGTGGGGTGCCCTAGAAACAGTATTTTACAAACTCTTTACCTTGTATTTTTCCATGTATATCTGGCATATGCATTGCATGCATAGTAATTGCATTTTGGTGACATTTAAAGTAATTTTTATCAGTAGCCACTATTTAGAACATGCAATGAGATATTTATATGGAAGACTATCTCATAAAAAGAATGATATGGAAGAGATTAGAAGAACAGAGAGTCGTACAACATTCTAACTCAGATAAAACCCAATTTTGCTTTGACAGGGTGAAATAAAACATAAAGATTTAACATTAGTAGGACAGATACTATATAAATTGCTTCATATTTGTTTATTGTTTCCTTCCATACAAAGTACTGGGACATCTAAAACACCTCAACTGTCCAGTTCCTGTGGCTTGTCTTTCACTTGAAAGACAGGACATTCATGTGACTTAATTATTTAACTGTAAAGAAGTTCATCAAGGTTACAGTGCACCAAAGAACAGTTGTATGCTTAAATTTAAGCACCTGCTTAAATTATTCCTCCGTGTGACAAGTGACCTAAAAATGGTGATGCTATTTTGATACCTGGTGAGGACATTAAGGAAGAATTAGTTATATAAAATAACCTTGGAGGAAGTTATTTATATACAAGCTAATTTTATTCAAAGTACATTGAAGGACAGACAAAAACTGCTGAATTACAAAACAGCAGACTTTTATAAACCAAGAGAAAGGGTAATAAAAGTATTCAGAGACTTTGATCATTCTTACAGGCCTTCTTTGCAGCTTTTCCAATTTGACTGTATCTTTTTTGAAATGGGTGCCAGCTGCGTATTCAAGCTGCAGGTACAAAATTGTATATCATTGGATTTGTTCTCTGTTCTTATTTTCATAATTTTTAACATTTGCTTTTTTTTGTTTTTGTTTTTTTGTTTTGTTTTGACTGCTACTGAGCACTTGGCTGATGGAAAAACCTAGTATAACTTTAAGAAAAATTGAGGTGAATTCTTAGCATGTAATTTGACATATTTGGAAAAGATATTAGAAGTCTGATTGGGTGTTAGGGCACTGGAGAACCCATATTTGTGCTGAAAGTGACTGGAATGACAAGTATTCCCAATATCTTCTACCTATGTGCATATCTACCTATCTATCTATCTATGTGCAATATGCTGGGAAACTGAGCTTATGGACTTCCAGCTGGAACATGGAAATAGGATTTAGCCCCTGCTTAGGATATAGAAGGATTTGGATCCACAGAGGATGGTGGGATTTAGCTGTCAATGCCCTGGATAACCTAGGAACATTTAGATTGCTTTGTGCTTGGACATGTAGGTGGAGAAATGTCAAACTTCATTCATCCTTTTCCATTTGAGAAGAGTAAGAATTTGTTAAGACTGAAGAACAACAAGCACAACTATAAAAGATGCCCACAAAATTTAAGGAAATGTGAATTTGCTTGAGGATCTCAATTAAGACTTCAAGTTTTAGGGAAAAAAAATTCAGTTAGGAGGTGTTTCAGGATGGATGTTAGTGGGGAAGCAGTACTGCTTGCCTTCTTTCCCCACCAAGGAACTAGTAGAGTATTACTCATAAACTGACCCTCTTGTTCATGGTTTTTAGAGCTGCTGCATCTATTAGAGCAAGAACTGCCTGACAGATGACTTGGTTTAAGATTCCACTTTCTCTCAAAGTCAGTGCATCATATTAAAACTTGTAAAAATTTCTGCTCAGTTAAATGGCTTGTCATGATTTTAGTTAATCTGCATTTTATTTAAACTAGTCTCAAAGCCGTGCTACAGCTGAAGGAGGAAAATATTCCCCATAAACTTTTAACCTGCAGAAATATAATCAATTTAGAATTCTTTCTCTGTCCATCTTACTAATTGTCTTCTCTGAAACACAGCAAGAAATATAATTCTTCATTTCTATATTTGTGTCTTCAAATATCTATGTGCTTTGATCATATGAATGCCAATTCAAGTGTCATTAACCATTTAGTCATAGTGAAGGACAGGAGAATATGAGCTCTTAAAATCACCACACGGTTAGTCTGTTTACTCCATTCAATCAGATACAATAACAGAGAATTGGTTATGCTTGAAGTCTTAGCGCAACAAAATAAATAACCAATTACCATAGCATTATTTTTCTTAGATATTGAATATATATGCATCTGAAGTCTTTCATTTAAAAGGCACAGTGTTTTTGGACTGCACTCCACTAGAACATTTCACATATGAAAAGCTAAATTTGGCATTGAAACATAGTTTTAAAAACATGCTGAGAGTATTTTTTTAGCATGTGAACATCCACAGAAAAGTGCCACCTTCAAGTGATGCAAAAACTGTCCACAGCCACTGCCTTTTGGTGGAAGGCCACTAGCTAATCAACCCACATTAACACAGGGTGTAATTGAGTTTCCAGTACTCAGAGACAGGTCCTTGCATAAACACATTACTTACCAAGGTGTCATCAATAATGAAATCTAGACAGGGGATGAAAGCCTCCAAATTAGCAGAGTGTCACTTAGGACTTTAAACCTAGTATTTTTACAGGCTCCCTCCAGGAGCTCGTCTTGCCTTCTGTAATCAGCACCAGAACTATTCACTTGCTCCCCGCTAAGCTTTTGTCTCCATGAAGTGAAGGTGACAATGAAACACTCTCCTGCAAGATCCTCCTGGCAGCATTCCCACAATGCCTGCTGGACTGTTTTGATTCCATTCCATATGTCCACAGTTTAAGTAGCACTACAGCTGCCTGTCCCCGAATTGCATCGTATCACACTGCAGGGCACACTGCTGAGTTTCGAAGTAAACTTCTCAGCCTATTTCAATTTTCACATTAAAGAGCATGCTGCCTGGAACTTGATGATTACAGGTTTATAAGGACGGGATCAAACAGAGGAAGATGCTAGCAGGGAGTCAAGAGTAAGAACATTATTCTGCAGACATAGCCGATTTTCTCTTCTCCTTTGAATGAATTCAGTTGTCTACAGCAACACTGATCTAAGCATGGCCTTGCAGTTACATATTACTGCAGATACATTTGAGTAAATTTCTTATGTGTGACTGCACCCAGGAAAGCAATTTATGAAAGAACTGGTTTTATCATAATCTAACTGTAGCGCTGGATTATTAAGTGTAGGGACTGAAGAGTTAAGAATATCTTTCAATATATAAAGAGGTACCTATATGGTAATTTACTTGAGCAATAAAACTATCCATTATTCTGTCTGCTGATTAAACAGTATGAACGCTGAAAAATCAATTTATTTTTTAGGGCAATTCACTTTCATAAACAGATGCTAACTGCTCTTTTTTCCCTGAAATCTGTCAAATGTTCTTAGATCACATTACATGAGAATTTTAGTAAAATTACTGATGGTTAATACCATAAGTGATAGTTCTTTGACAGTGAAACACTTTGTCATGTCAGAATGCTAGCTAGTGAAGATCTGTGTTCATTTACATGTTGATTTTCTATTCAGAGAGAAAAAAAAATACCTAGAGATACCACAGCGACCCCTCAAAACATTTAAAGAAGGATATTTGATAAATAAATACAACATACATTAAAATGTTGCATTTCATCTGGCAACAACTGAAATGTATGTATTTATTAAAGTTTTAAAAAATCTAACATAATAACAAAATAAACATTCCTATCAATGACATAAAGTGTACCCAGGTTTTAAAATTAGTTTTCACCACTGGTTGTAGGACTACACTAGGGAGGGCGAGATCCTTAGTGGGCACTGTGTGTCTTTTCCTGGTCCTTGGTACCATCTGTACAGGTATAAATAAGAACTGGTTTTCTCCTTTTTTTCTTCCTACAATAGATGGTTAGTAGAAAGAATATAGACCACAGGGCCTTGACTTTATCCTTATCCAAGGTGGTTACTCTGCCTGCACTGCCAGTCATAAGGGCTGAAATATTTTCCATCTCCTTCCTTTCCACTCAGAGAAGAGAGAGAAGCACAAGAGAAATCATGCCTGGACAAATTACTGGGACAAATTTTTGGATCACAATTAAGGACCAGGTTTTGACATCCTTCCTATTCCATTGATCTCTTCCCTACTTCATTCATCGTCTTTACCATCATAATACCTAAGAATCTGTCTCTGGTAGATTAAATAATACGATTAACGTCTATCAGGTATTCTCCTTCTCTTTTCAGAAATATGAATGGTGGGAGACTGGTGTATTATATTTTGGGAGAAGAAGTCTGGAGAAGAGAAGGCTCCGGGGAGACCTTATAGCAGCCTTCCAGGACATAAAGGGGGCCTACAGGAAGGATGGGGAGGGACTCTTTATCAGGGAGTCTAATGATAGGACAAGGGGTAATGGTTTCAAACTGAGAGAGGGTAGATTTAGATTAGATATTAGGAAGAAATTATTGTGGGGGTGGTGAGGCAGTGGAACAGGTTTCTCAGGGAATTTGTGGATGCCCCATCCCTGGAAGTGTTCAAGACCAAGAGTCACATGGAAAAGATGAAGGGTAATGGATACAAATACTCCTGGTGAGATTCTGATTGGACACAAGAGGAAGATTTTTCACAATGAGAACAATCAGCCATTGGAATAATATCCCCAGAGAAGTGGTGGATTCACCAACGCTGGAACTTTTAAGATTTGACTGGACAGGATGTTGTGCCATGTTGTCCAGACTGTGCTTTTGCCAAGAAAGGCTGGAACAGATGATCCCTGAGGTCCCTTCCAATCTGGTATTCTGTGACTATATGATTCTACGATCTCTTGGTTAAGCCTGCACACTTAACTTAAAAAACCTGTGTGAAGGAAAACAAACAGTCAAGTTCACAATGAAGAAGAGAGGCTGGAAGGTTTTTAATGTGTGCCTGCAGCTCCGGCAGCCAGTCTGAGGTGGCTGGGGAACTATGGTGTAGTGTTCATAGCCATCCAGTAACTCACTATACGCTTGAGGCCAGAAGGTAAGCACATGCCATCATGTCCTCAGGGATAGGGACTGCTGTAAGTCTACCCATGAGCAAAGAAAACAGTAAATTGTTTAATTCCAAGATTGACTGATCAGTGTCAGACATAACATTAAAAGTTAATGGTTGTTGTCTCTATCAATCTCTGGTTGTCATTATAAACTCTTTAATGAAGAGTGGGTTTCGTGATTTTTACAAAAATTGTTTAGCTTATGGATGGTATAACTTAAGCATATGGAAAGTATAACCAAATTGTCAAAGTGTCTGAAAAAGTGGGGAGAAGAGATTTCTGAGTTAAGAAAATCTGAAGAATGGTCAGTGAAAGACTTCAGGTGTCTATATCTGAGTTAAGTAGCTGTAAGGTGACTCTCTCGAGATGCAGTGTCATGGTTTAACCCAGCAGGCAACTAAAGACCCCACAGCCGTTCACTCGCTGCCCCCCCCCCTCCCAGTGGGATGAGAGAATCAGAAAAAAAGGTAAAAACTTGTGGGCTGAGATAAAGACAGTTTAATAGTACAGAAGAGGAAGGAAGGAATATTAATTTTTATTATTTTTGTTATTGTTATAATAAAAAACAATATACAAAACAAGTGATGCATAATGCAAGTGCTCTCCATAGCCGATCAATGCCCAGCCAGTCCAGTCCCCAACCAGCTGCCCCCCGGGCCAGCTCCCCTCAGTTTTATTGTTGTATGACATCATATGGTATGGAATATCCCTTTGGCCAGTTTGGGTCATCTGTCCTGGCTGTGTCTCCTCCCAGCTTCTTGTGCACCCCCAGCCTCCTCGCTGGCAGTGCAGTATGAGAAGGTGAGAAGTCCTTGACTTAAACACTGCTTAACAATAACTAAAATAACAGTGTGTTATCAATGTTATTCTTATCCTAAATCCAAAACACAATACTATATCAGCTACTAGGAAGAAAATCAACTCTATCACAGCTGAAACTGTGGCCAGTTTTTAGGTTAAAGGAGCTTGGACTTTTCTTAAAGATATGCAGATTTTTCTTAGAGGACATATTACGGGAAGAAGAAAGAAAATATCAAAGCCACAGTGACTTTTCAGTCATGAAAAGTTCATTCTGGATCAGATATACTTGAGTGTCTTTAAAATACATTCGTAAAGGTTTTGCAGATCAACTGTTAAAATATGAAGTCATGAGTCCTATTTTAATTTGAAAGGCAAACTAACTTGAAGAACGAAGTTGCGAGTTTTGTCTGGTCAGATGCACTGCTACAGAGATTTTTCAAGCTTACTGCTTACAGGAGACATGAAAATCTGGTTTTCAATGGCAAAGACATGTAATCTTATTTGCCAGAGCACAGCTGCCTGTCGCCTTAGTGAGAAGTTAGACTGGAGGTGATATCTCATGCAAATTGACAGCCATGTGTTGTGGAGGTCACTTGCACTTTATGAAGTATTTAGGACTTGAAAGTACTCCTGAAAGCTTCAAAAGAAATGCCCTGCCTAAGCAATGTAAATGGCTATATGTAAATAAACCTTTACGCAAAAGTTCTGTGTAGTTTGCATTGGGATGAGGCTGCATATTACACATTTTTGTCACTTTCTCTTTGGGAATCTTCCCTCCCCAGAGGCATTTAAATTTGCAAATGACAGCCACAGTTTTGCAAGGCCTTCGAAGCAACTGCTGTCATTAGTTGTGCACTATACAACAAAAAGCATGTCACAGCAAATAAGAGTGCATAAAATAATACATGCAAACTGTAACAGCAATAATAGCTTATTGATTTCAATGTAATCTATGACCTAACTATATTAAAATATGAAAAAATGTAATGGAAAAATCTGTTAATACCTCTTTAAAGATAAACAGCAATTCACTTCTTCAGGAACTAGAATGCTAGTGCTTGATTCTGAACAACAATGGGAAGGAGGAAACCTTGAAGAAGACATCACAGACAAAGAGTCACCAATGAAAAAAGTCTCTATTTGCCTGATCTTCCCAGTCGAGAAATAGAAGAGAAGGTCTCTCGAATGGTTAACAACAAACCAAGGACGCTCAGGTTAAGTCATGTGTCCGTCAGTGAGGACTGAACTAAAAGAAAAAAAACACCCAAATACAAAACATTTTGTTAAAGAGATAGCTATTCAGATGTCTTGAGATGAGACTAGCTGACAATCCTCCCGGGTTTTGGGGTGGGTTTTTTTGGGTGGGAGGTTTTTGGTGGTGGTGGTGGTTTTGTTTTGTTTTTTTTTTTTGATTTTTAGAAAATGTCATGATAATTAAAGAAAATCTCATCTGATTTTCCATGGAAGGTTGATAGACTAAAAATTACATGAATGTAAATCTAAGCAAGGCTGATAATCAAGTATATCTTTCTGGTATTCTTATCAGCATTTTTAGTATTGAAAGTGTCATAATTCCGTGGATGACAGAAATAACAATATATGTCAATTTTACTTCTGCCTTGTTAACAAATTAAGAGGTTTTTTTTTTTCTGATTAAACAGTATTGATGAATATTTTGGGATCTATGAAGAAATGCATGTGTTTCAGAGCGTAAGAGAAGTATTAACTTTGGATACCTTTCTATTCATCATATCAGAATTTAGCACACAAGAAACAGGCAAACTATTAGTTTATTACACTCGTGTGGTCTAGTCATATCAACATTGTGCTTCTCTGCAAAGGTGGTGGCAGCTGTGTAGTATTATAGCTGTGAAAGGGATATCTGAATTCAGACATTATGGCTTCTGAAAAGGCATCATGACTAGAAGCTCCTGCTTTCCTTCTCAGTTCAATCTGGCAGTAAACAATAACCATGAACTAGAAAGACAGAAAAAAAGGCCAGTCATACCGACTAAAACATTCATTGATATTTTCCACTTCACACTTCTATTCCATAGTAAAACCTTTGGTTCCTTCCAGTTGCTTTCCATTAGAGGCTTGATTTATCTTTTCCATCACTTCTGTGTTGATGCAGACAATTTATCTGGTGTGTTTTATCAGTCAGATTATTCTTTTCAGTTTTCCTTTAGGATTATAACCTTCCTTTTCATCTGCTGCTACTCTACATCCATCCTTAAGGAGCATAGTTGCTGATTACAGGAGCCGGGAAAATATAAGCTTTTAGTTGCAGTTAACACAGAGTTAAGCCTTCATACTGAACATTATGGACACATCTTTCTGTTCTATTTTCTAATAGAAGAAATAAAAAGACTGTGACAATATTGACCAGACGATTAGACAAACACAACAGGAGCAAAAAAAGACAGAATATAATAGAGATTCGGATAGAATGATGATGGCTTCTTGAGACTCACCGACCCATTCTTATGATTTGCCACAGAATATTTATTTCCTCTGGCCTGTTATTCCACTGAGCAGGAAAGAAAAAAAACTTGCACCCATCACCTGCTGAGGCTGAGGATCTAATATTTGGCTAATATGGTGCTGAGCGTATTGATCTGCAAAGAGGCCTTGAAATGCCAACTGTAAGCAAATGTAGCAAAGATTTCCATCATCAAAACAGACAATCTGAACTGCAATAAAATAAAAATACTTAGTAAAACCAGGAAACAATATGCCATACATGTCACATATTGAAAGACCTACAATTGCTCCAAGACAGATATATTCAGACTGTCACACAGTGGCTTGGAGAATTTCCATCCTTAATGGAAAAAAAAAACAAAATGAAGGCAAGACTTTTGAGAGTCCCCCTTCTACTGCTACATATTACGATAAAACTGAATCCACCAAGTTCTTCTTCTGCTAATGGGGCTTTTTGGTGATCGTTATGTGATACAGAAAAAAAACCAACCTAAATTTTTTGTGGTAGAAATTATATGTAGGAATTTGAATGTCCATGTTTTATATTTCTGTGATTTTCTAAACTAAATATTTAAACTCAGGAATACTCAGGACCCTACATACAGGAATTTTGTAAAATTTTGGACACCTTAGCATATATGAAATATCTGCATGGGTCTGACGGATAAGAAACAAGACTTAAAAGAAACCACTGCACTTCTGGACTGGCAACTGAAAGCCAGATAGGAGAACCTGGGGCCCTAAAATGTCACTAGATCTATTTTTTTTCTACATTACAGAAATCTATGTCATTTTCTTTGAGATGCTTGCTTTTCTGATTCATCTGGAATGGAAAAACTGAACTTAAAAAATTGAGGTGAGTGTGTAAGTAGTCAGGTTGCATTCCCGTATGACCTAGGGCAAAATATTCATATTAACAAGAGTTAATTATGAGAGCTGCAGATCTTAGACTATCTCATAGACTATTTAAATCAAGTTAAGTACCCAAGTTAATATATTCAGCTCTTGATTTTATGTAGACTCAAGTATGTACTCAACCCTACACAACTTTGTTACATATGCTGTATGTGCTGGACTGAGTGGTAGCAAGCTGGTTCCACCTCTAGCAGCATGAGGGTGTTCAGATATCCCTGTCGTCCTGGGCACAGTGCCACCCCATGTGATTTAAAAGGAAATGTACAGTTTAATCATTGATGAATGTCACAGTTGGAATGCAAAGAGTAATTTATGGAGCTTTGCAAATCATCAGATTTCTTAAATATCAATATCAAATTTCTTAAAACATGGTATGGCATTTGCTAAAATTATTTCAGACAGCAAAGACCACCTGTGTAACAAAATTACTACCTTGGGGGCTAAAGTAATTTATTGAACAAACTCCTGTAAAAATGCTACAAGGTCATGCTTCCTTTTACCATTTTAGTATCCAACCCTTCCACCTTTGGATTTGCAAGGCATTTTTATGTTTTGTCTTATACGGAAGAGAAGGTATCTTTCCAAGGATGCACCCTGCAGGAATGTTCAGCCTCTTCTACAACTTGCCGTTTAAGTGTATCTTTCTCAAAGAAACTCTCTCACTTTTTCCATCTGTACAAGAGAATATGTATAGAATTCAATCATGAAGCTAGAGCCATCACAATGTAGTTCAACTTAAGAAGCAGTGGTTCTCACCTTTCATAGAAACCTAGCAAAGATTAAGATTTCAAAGCTCCTAAGTAACTTAGAAAACTAAGGCCAATGACTTTCAGAGAAATGTAGCCTCTTGGGAACAGAGTGTATATATATATGTTACACAGAAAAAGATGAAATTTTATATACACGCACACCAAATGATCTTTAGAGGTCTCTTCTAACTGGGGCTGTTCTATATATGCATACATAGACATATATATACTTACATGTACATATAAAAATCTTCTAATATGCAGTTAACACATAAGTATATATAAACACCTCAATTAATTAATTAATATTTCATCGTTACTATGTCTTGATTATATGGTTAGACAAAAATAATCATGTTTTCCTTTCATAATTCCTAATAGGACAGCTCGTAAATATTCCTGCCTCATTAACATTCTAAACACCTTGTGAACTTGGTTTTCAATCCCTTTAGAAAATTATATTTACCTTCCTAAGTTACTGAGGAGCTTATGAATTTTTTTAAGCAAAGACAAAATGAAGCCAACTGATCGTTATGACCTGAGAAGTGGGATCACTGTATTCACTTGGTTTCCCCATTAGCCCTTCAGCACAGAGCTTGTAACAAAACTCTTTCTGATGTTGTCATGTTCCCATGCGTGACGGATACACTTGACCCCTAGCACTACTTTGGTTCAGGATGACTAAGGAGCAACAGCCCTAATTCCTTTTGGTGAACCTGAGAGCTGGAAAATTCCTGGCTCATGCACAGGAGAGTGAAGGTGCCTCAGAAAAATATTTTGAAATTAGGATTCAAAACCCAACAGTACAAGATAACCAAAGTACAGAAAAAGATACCAGAGCTAAAATGAAGACATCTACCTTGTCCATCCTAGTGACTAGCAGCTAACTACTTCACTGTATATATATTACCATCAGGATGGGCTCCATTTGAAATCTCCCTGAATTGCAGCTGGAATGTATGCCAGGTGATTCTCCCTTTGAGTCTGTCAAGGTTTGAGATCCCTTACCTGAGACTAAGAGATCCTTCGTTGCTCAAGGTGGAGAACTCCTTTACTCGTGACAGATCCTTGGTAAGTGACTGATAGCATTCTGAATTAATACTAGTGAAACATTACTAACCCGTGTAGCTACTCAAAATTAATTATTATAAACTTTGTATAGATAATTACATTAGACATAAATGATTGTCTAAGTCTGAGACTCAGATTGCACCCAGCCACACCTAGGCTTCATAAGGAGTTTAGAAAGTAAGGGAGTCCACTCTGAAACTCATGACTCAACTTTGTGACTTGTCTCCAGTCTCTATGTGAATCATTCTAACTCAATTCTAACTCAATTTTCCTTTGTACGTTTCTTCCATGCAGTAATTAATAAGGTGAACCTTGCCATCAAACTTACTGAACCTTGGTAAACCACTGTTAAACTTTGTTAAATTCCATCAAATTTATTGGATTCCATCAAATTATTATTTTACCTCAATAAAGCATATTGTTGCTTCTCTCCTTTGGGTGAGGTGCATTCCACTCATCCGCGACACCATACTGGTGAATCTATAAAAGGATTAACTACAGAATGATCCCCGTAAAGTATTTTTATTCAGAAATTAGTGAGGCTGCTGGAGAGAAGCTTCTCACATGCAGGGTAGGAAGGAATGGAGGGAAGACGTTACTTACTAGCTTAAGACTGAAATTCCCCAAACCTCTGGTTTGCTGCTCTAGCTTCATCCCTTCACCAGAAACATTACTGCTCTTCTCAGTCCTTTCCCTTATTCCTCCTCAGTGCTCAGCTCCTTCCCTCATTGCCTCTGCTTAGTACCTGTGAGCTAGTCATAGCCTTGTCAGGGGGGAAAAAAAAGACTGGGAAATACATAAATATGATGAAGAGTTTTTGTTCTTTTATTCTTAAGAGAATTTTGTAGCCAGTAGATAGAAGGACATAAAAGGAGCCTCTCCCTTTTCTTATTGTAACTGCTCCTGTTCAGTGATCAAATACAAATGGCTTAATGCCATAATTGTGTGAGTAATATATAGTCATTACAAGAATGGATTGTGCTGTAGGATGGCTCTCATATTCATAGGAATTGTATGCCGACCCTTAGCCCTTAGAAGAATATAACCTCATTGTACCTCTGGAATTTTAACAGGTAGTAGCCACTGTAACAAGAGCAAATCTGACAGAGATACTCTTCCACAAGCTTTTCTGACTTGCTTTGGTGGGACTTTGATAACGTTAATGAGACTGACATCATCCAGAATGACGATACTCTGCAAGCTTTAGATCAACACACAATTGTGTGTTTCCCCTTTGAATGTTGCAAGTGGAACAAACTCATGCCGTGGTCTCCAGATGATCATAAGTTTAAGATTAGAAATGGCAACATTAGACTTCTAGGAATGAACTTCTATTATCACAATTAGTCTGTTAAGATCAGTAGGCATTTCTATTCTTTTTCTAAAAACCTCATCTGCAGCAATCAATGTCTCCCATTACACTGAGCCCAATGTAGTTGCCCAATGTCCTCTTAAAGAACACACAAATGGAAAACAGTACGTCCCTGGCTGCTGGAGGCTGTGGAAACGTCCTTAGACATGGTGAGACTGAGGCAGGCAAACTGAGGCATTGGAGAGAAAGCACACGGGCTTTGGTTGAATTTAGTGCGTGACTCTGAAGAGTTTATACCAGATCAAGTTAAAAGGTGCTCATGCTGCTATATGGAAAGACACGTGCTCAGGGCTCTTACTTTTGTCCTCCAGTCCCATCTACGTATCAGAATTTCCCCTCCACTGTCTCTGCCATAGAAGATCTTTGTCAGTGTGAGTGCTCAGCTGAAGTGTACTTTCCAGCCTGCAGAGAACAGCTTTTACTGGGGACACTGTGGGAGCCAAGGGTGAGAAATGCAGAACTCGCTGTGTACAGCAGGTTTCTGTGGAGATAGCACTGGCCTCTTCCCAGGACTTCCTTTGCCACTGAAGAAATGACATAAAATCTTTCCATTATTTTGACTTCATCCATGTTAGGATAAAAATAACCATAGCCCAGCGGTGCCTATTCCTCTCCTTCATTAGGAAACTAGAGTAACAAGCACAGAGTCAGATACCTGACTGTTATATGTGTAATGTTAGGTGAGATGAACACCATCATTAACAACACCAAAAGCCTGAAGATCACAATCTAACTGTGAGAAGATAATGGCTTTTGCTACATCGACATACACAAGCAATATCAGAAGCATTTTACTTTGTAAATGTTAATGGCTGATGAAAAACTTGAGTGATTTATGTTCAGCAGCCTGTTCCTTACCTCAGATCTTACTTCACAGATCTCTTCCTGTGATCTTAGTGAAGCTTCTCATTGTACCAAGCATGATTAAAAGCCTTTCAGTGAATGCTGGTATTCACTCTCCTCCTTTTTCAAATGTTATGTCTACCTACCTCATTTTTTGTAGAGCTGTGGAACTCAGCAACTCCCAACCCTGCAACTGATGAAACGTGGGAGACTTCTCTGTAGTTATCAGGACATTGCTTTACCTTTTGCAGAACTACTCTTTAATTAATGGCTTCAAGGTCTGGATCTTCAAGAAACAGCGTTTGTTTTTATCTTCTGTCATCTTTCGTGTATCAAACACTGTGTTTGGTACACTATCATAATATAACTTTAACCTCATAATTACTTTTTTTTAAACAGTTATAATTAATTTTTCTATGGTCTTCCACCAAAAATATGATGAAGTAAATGTAGTTCAGGTATTCTATTAAAAAATATTAGTGTTTTGCTTCATTCTCTAGCATCTTTACTGGGATTCCTTGGTCTTTCCTCACTACTTGAGGAAACAAAACCTTAGAGTCAAAAAATAAGGGAAGGAAAAGACCAGCATTATCTCTGTTTCACCGACATGGAAAATGGTCATTAGCAACAAAGAATAGAGATTGTTGTGTTAGTATGTCATCTTTTAAATTTGAGTTATATTTTATATGTATGTATGTATGTATGTGTGCTTATATTTTTAAAGCACTATTTGTCCACAAGTCTCTCTTGTCTGAAACACCGTATGTGCACAGAATTTATCCAAGCTAGAGAACATTGATGCCGTGAGGGATAAGTCTTGCATATAATAGGCTGTATGATAAGGAATAGCTCTCTTTACATCTCTGTTTAAAGATCTTGAATGTCTTGCTCCAAGATTCAGCAGCCCCTCAACTTTATGATACAGTACATTAGAAAACTTGAATCTCTTGTCTTGTGTTTGTCTAAAATTTAAATATACTTTTCACCCTAATTCCCACATTTCAGATTTATCCATAATTTATATTAAAATCCACATTGCCTCCCCCTAAAAACAATTTGTTGAAATAATAGCCTGAAGGAATCAAAGGAAAGAAGCATAACAAGTCAAGATTTTTTCTTCTTTGCTCATGTTTGTACTAGTGGGAATGAACTCAAGGCACTTGTGTCTTTATCTTGTTTATTAAAGAAAATCACCTCATTATACAACCTCCATTTTCTCTCTTGTGTTTTTGAATTGTGCCTTTATGATTTGTTATCCTCCAGGGTGAAAGTATCTATGATGTTTAAAATACTAAGCCAGC
Organism: Rissa tridactyla; assembly: GCF_028500815.1. NCBI lineage: Eukaryota > Metazoa > Chordata > Aves > Charadriiformes > Laridae > Rissa > Rissa tridactyla. Next base: position 98,214,006 of record NC_071468.1, read on the forward strand.
CTTCTTGTTGCTGCATGTAGGAACAACTTCAGTCATATCAACAGAATTTCACTGGTAATTAAAATCACCCATTGATGACATATTATGTAAATAATTCATATCAGTGTGCAATACCAGAGTATTTTTTAAAGACTGAACTGTAGGAAGAAAAGGAACCAGCTAACTCCACAGGAGACCAGTAGTAGGACACAAAACAAGGTGAAAGAAAACCAGGAGAGGAAGTCACAACTGGTCATCACAATGACAGAGGAAGTGATCAGTGACCTGCTACGCCGCTTGGATGCGCACAAGTCTATGGGACCGGATGGGTTACATCCAAGAGTGCTGAAAGAGTTGGCAGACGTGCTCGCCAAGCCACTTTCCATTATCTACCTGAAGTCATGGCTAACTGGGGAGGTCCCAATGGACTGGAGGGTAGCAAATGTAGCGCCCATCTACAAGAAAGGCAGAAAGGAGGATATGGGAAACTATAGGCCTGTCAGTCTGACCTCAGTAGCAGGGAAGGTCATGGAGCAGATCATCTTGAGTGCCATTACAAGTCATATAATGGACAAGCAGGGCCAGTAGAGTGAACACGAAGACATAGGTAAAAGGGAGATGTGGGACAGATTTTGAAACACATCACTGACAGGTGAAACAAAAGACAGTCTTTCCCTCTGTCTCGTGAAAGCTGTCATGGCATGCATCCTATTCTAATGTCACTCAGGTGAGCACCCTTGTCCAAACTATATTGGGAGCTAAGCTCAATATGCGGAACAATTTTACCATGTAATAAATATGCATTGGAGTGGTATCTGTCTTTTCAAGTTGCCTGGCTCGTCTCCCTGTGATCTAAGGAAGTGCAAGAGAAGCAGTGCATCTCAGAAGAAAGAAGTCCAGCTAGAAATTCTATGCTACCACGGTAAATGTGAAAAATAAAATAAAACTCTAGTGTGACCCTGGGGGAAAAAAAGGAAAAAGCTGTGATAACCTGTAGACTATCAGTATGGTGAATGACATTTTTCGAGAAATCTCCTACACTTTCCACAATTTTTAGCCAAGAAATAAGGCATAATTGTCCTCAATCTTCTTTCTGTCTCTGTCTCTAAGACAAATAAATGGTGACTATCAAAAATGGGTGACAGTGATGTCTTGTCAACTTGCCTAAGTTTGGAAATACGCTGCAGAACAAAGTCTACTAGGGAAGTTGTTTTACTATTTCCTGCACTTCCATAAATGAAAGATAAAATGAGTTTTACAAACGAAGTCTCACCTTGAAACTGGTTTGCAACAAAGACAGTTACCTGGTCAATAATTATAGTTCATAATTCAGATTCATTTACACTTGGGTATTCATAAGATTTAAAAAACGTGTAATTAAATAAAAACTTTAAAATTTTAACTTGTTCCCCTGGAAGTTGCCATTTACTTTTTACACTGAAAGCAAAATCTGGCAAAAATAACCCAGCAACAAAAGAAATTAATCTCTTTGCCTGCCCTCTGTTGTCTCTACGTTCCCAACAGTAATGCTAAATAGATTTCTAAGTTCTCCCCAAAAACCACACTTGTAAGATTAGGGCTGGGCTTTTCCATTGTTTCAGTAAACATTCTTTCAATATGTGTTCATGTAGTGCACGTATGTTTTTAGTTGAGTGTATGGATAAGCTCGTTTGCTGGAAAAAAGTGCTGAAAAGACATTTTCTTATAGCAGATTTGAATGCATGTTCCTTCCTGGCTTTACATTAAGCATCACAAGTATAAAAATGAAGCAGTCACCTTTCTACAGAAGTCTTCAGCAGAAGGAGAAGTAGGGTTGACCAGCATAACCAAAGACACTTTGGATATGCCACAGGTGTGTGCTGTGGGGCAGCCCGAATTGGCATTGATTCCTTGGCTGTCCAGAGCAGGTAATTATGTCCCTGTTAAAGATGTCCCTGCTTACTGCAGGGGGGCTGGACTAGATGACCTTTAAAGGTCCCTTCCAACCCAAGACATTCTATGATTCTATGATTCTAATTAACAGGCTAGTCCCTGCGTCAACATATGGTTATGGACATCGTGTCTTACTCATTTCCTTGAAAACAGATTCAGTTATGCCCAAGCTTCGCTGGGTCCATCATTTCTGCCTACCACTATCTTGCCTTGTGCAATTCCAGTGTGTGAAACTTAGCACAGAGTAATTTCACTCCGTGTCACTCATCAGAAGGCTCCATCATTTCTACCTCAGACTTCATCACCACTGAGATATTTCTCTCCCACTTTCAGCCCAGTGTCATCATCTACATGAGACTGAGGTTGTTTATTCTGATCATATTTAACCAGGGCAGGCCCAAGGGATAGGCACAACAGCCTGCCACATGCCATATGACAATTTTACACGATATAACCTGCGTCCTGAAGACTAGCTTTTCGGCCTTTCTTACTGATGGCAATCAGGATTTTTCTCACTTTCGTATTTGACAGTGGAATCGGAGACTGTAGTAGCAGAGGGGTGAATCTGCCCCCAGGAGCAATCTGAAGACCCTGGGCTACAGGACAGTCAAGCTTTATTTGCAGTCCAAGAAAGCCATGTTGTTATATAGCATATGTGCAGATTTCAGACTGTGCCCAGAGTACTGTCACAGAAAGACAAACAGAACTGGCTAAATACAAAGGTTTTAAGAGACCTACATGTTAACATGTCTGTTTTCCCTGAATAGCACATCAAGACCGGTATTTCTCTTTCTGCTAGGATGAATTTTTCAGAAAGACATCAAATCTTTATTTGAACACTTATCAAGCATCTAGGTAATTCGTTCTGTTGGTTAGTGATGATTCACTGTAAGAATGCATATTTCATTTCTAGTCCGATTGACCTGTGTTCCCTGTTCAGGCACTAGGTCTCTAATGCTGTTGATAGATTAAACTTCCCTCTGGTGTTGGAAGTATCTGCATTTATAGACCATGATCAGGTTGCTTCTTAACTTTCGCTTTGTTAAGCTAAAGTGATTGAGCTGGTTTAGTATGTCACTGGAAAGGCTTTTTTTCAGAACTTCCATCCTTCTTGTAGGTCTTTTTAAAGCCATTTCCAATATGTCAACGCTGCTTTAAAATGAGTTCATAAAACAGAACACAGTACAGGTCTCACTAATATCACAGAAATCCAAAAATAGCTATGTACTTCCATTTTTTATTCCTCTTTCTATTTATCTAAGAATTCACATTTTCTTTCTTAGCCACTGCTTCACACCATGCGCCCAGTAAAATCTAGGGCCCTATATCGCTTTTTACTGTCTACGGGATGCTTTGGGCCAAAATCCATGTTGGATATAACCACATTTCACCATTGCAGAATACTTCAGAATCTTTGGCAATCATCCGAAGTATGTAACACTTTAAAATATGAACCTATTTTATAGATGATTGCTTGCACAAATACAAGGAATATTTACCATATGACTACAGCAGTAATTTTAAAAAATTATAAATAGATTTAATGTATTGAAAATTTATGTAGGATATTGAGGGAGTATCTTTTAAAAACACCACTGAAAAAAGAAAAATCAGAGAGAGTAATACTGCTTTTTTTGTTATGACTTCTTTGTATCATATTCAGCCATATAAGTTATACAGTGGTATTGAACACTCAGTTAGTTGATCCGTGAGTGACTTAATGAGGCAGATTTATATCTCAACAATGTTTAATTAAAATATGATTAATGACCACTGCCATGCTGTCATAAAGATACAGATACAGTCTCATAGTCCCAGTTCTGTGAAATTTAACAATTTTCCTTATCTTTTTTCTTTCTTACTATATGATGTACAGTTTTCCTATAAGTGTTCAGTGATCGGGCAAGACTTTTCTTTATATCACAAAAAAATGCGTACCACCTCCCTGTAGCACCACTGGTGCTATCTTGGCATTTTTCATCAGAAAATTATTTTAGTTTTCTTTTTTTCATTTGATGGAGGGATCACTGGGTGCTGTATGGTGATACAATTCAGCTACTTAAGCTGTTGAGCAGGAGTACTGTCTGCCCTAGTGCTTTGCCTGGCAAAGCTCTGGATGGGGCAGAGAGGACAACTCTTCTTTGTGGGCAAGCAGCAGTCACTATCTTCACAAGGTCAGTGCTAAGGAGTTGGCACCTCGAGTAGGCAGTGTTGTGCAGGGATACCCAATGTAGCTCAAAGTGAGTTAGTTTAAGAATTAGAGTCAATACAGGCACTGCATATGCAAGACTGGGAGGCGTAATTTGCCACACTGCTGCAGTGAGACTGCATCTGTACAAACTTACTTAAAGCTGGAACAGAACGCTTATCGTGGTCTTCATTGCAGGCCTACCCCAATGACTCATTTTTTTTTTTGATCCAGGGAAAAAGGTAAGATTCAAGCTTCCACTGGAGCTGGAAGCTTCCAGCTTTGCTGTGTGAATAAATTGTAATGGAAGAGGCTGGCAAGAAAAATCAAATTGCAGCATACTGCACTGTAATGACAGGATTCTAAAATTTCTTTTAAATGTAGTCTTTTGTGTATATTTATACTATCTTTTTGCTTGGCTTGAGTAAATATTACTACGCCATGGTGAAAAATATAAACAAAGTTACGTTTGCTTTTCCATCACTGACATCCTCCATTTGGGTCTGAACACAATTCATTAAAGTTCTTATTTTTCTGCTGGTAGCTCTGGTACCAGGGGAAAATATTATTTTTTTTTCCACATCAATTCCTGCTTTATTAGGTTATTTCACTTGTCTCTCATTTTTAAGTTTCTTTCACAAGGGATAATTTACAGGCTTCTCCCTACTCTTTTGTGAGAGACAGATTGATTTGTTCGCTTTCAGAAGCAAAGGCGTAAGTAGACTGTGCGTCTGGATAAAGAAACATCAGCAACACAAAAGACAATATTTTGACAGATTATCTAAAAGTCACTAATGTTAAAGCAACAAAAAAGCATTGTTTTTCAGATTCTCAACTGTGTGAGATAGCAATATATACCTGAATGGCTGAAACCATCAAGAGCAATAAAAATGTTTAGTACTGGTTTTGTTTTCTGAATACTCAAAGCAAATTATAAGACATTGTGGTAATGTCAGTCAGAGTGACAGGTAGCCAAGAGAATTCTAATTCTCTGTGTGCCACTGGTTGTGGAGACGTATGTGCTCCCAGTCACGGGGTGAGTAGTGATCGTACCGCCCCACAGTCTCTCCAGCCATGGTGTGACTGCGTCTGCACTTCACATCAATACACTTGGATAACATTTTGCCACTTTCAAGGACAAAGCACCACCACAGACCCTTGCAATGCATGTTTATCACAGGCAGCCCACACCCCTCTGAAAAGGAAAAGAATCTTAAAGGCAAATATCTGCTCCGTGTAAGATCTAGAAAAATCATTGTATCTTACAGATAAAACAGGACAGTGATTTAATGCAAATACCATTTGTGATGCCAGATCAGAACCCACCCATTCCCTGCTCTAATTACGTTAGGAACAGTAACCTTGTAGAGAGAAAACAGGGAGAGGGATTTGACATGCAGATAATTATTGAAACGGCACTGCAGAACTATGGAGTTACAAATATTATATTCTTACTGTATCACACTGCCAGCTAGCATTACTGTTGAAAGATTCATCTTTCACATATTTGCAATGGAAGGAACAGACCTGTAGGTGTACTAATCACATATGAAGCTGTTCGAAAAAGAGGACAATTTATTGTGGGCTATTTCAGATTGCTGTCCTTAGGATTCATTTTGTCAAGGGCAATTAAAGCTTCTGTTGAGCTCATTTTTAGCTTTCATATAAGTCTTAATAAATCAGAGAGTTCCTGCAGATATGACTAGGTTTTCTTGCCAAATCACCAGTCTATTGGTTTACATGGCAACATTATAAAAGTTGGCGAGGCTTGTCCAGGTCACAGGTGTTGCAGAATTTTCTAATTAAAGGTCCATTTACTATGAATTGTGAATGAAGAACATGTTCTACTGCACCAGCTTGACTTGTGTCTAAGCCGTATCATAAAAATCTCTTTCCATGATAGACCTCCTCTGTGAGTAGTATGTTTCTCTAGATAATAAAATTGTTTTGACAACCATTTCAATGCATATATATTTTGTATATATTATATGTATTTAAAGTAACAATGTAGTTTGTGGGTATAAAAGTTGTTGTTTCTAGAGCATTAAAATTAAAACTGAAATTCTCACTCCAGCTCTATGAGATGCATCTTATTTAATTTCCAAAACTCAGAAATATAAAGGTGCATTTTGGAAATATTGTATTACTGATTCAGCCAGAAGAGCCACCTTAGGCGTGGCTTGTGTCCCTAGTTATAATCCCATAATAACCCAGTCATGTTTTGTAAAGCTGTACTGAAGAATGATAACATATCCATTTCAATAAGGACCAAAATGTCAATCTTAACACAAAGGATTTAGAATTTGGCAGGTAGCATCCTAGCCCCTTTCAGCTGACCAGTGAGCCTGATAAGGAAGCGACAGGCGACCTCTATCTGCCTTTTATGTGTGGTGATACATTCCGTAAACTCTGACTCACATCAGTGGTTAAAGCTGTAGCTGTGATACCATACGTGAGTTTTCTCCGTAAAACAACCTCCCAGCACCTCTGATCTGCTGCAGGCTGGGCAACCCTTCCCCGCACAACTGGTAGTCCCTCTAGTATTTATGAATAATACTTTTTGCACAACTGGTAGTCCCTCTAGTATTTACCAATAATACCTTTTGCTGGTACAGCTTCCAGAGGACTACAGGCTCTTCTCTGTTTGGTGATGGTTGTTTTTCAAGGTTGCAAGCCAATATGATAATGTTTTCTGTATTTGTGTTAAAATAATGTATAGAGAAAAGAAATGCAGTTAGCACTTTTTGTATAAAATACTGACAAGAACCATATACAGTACAATGCAAATTATCCTGTCTTCCTCTGTGGAATCACTTCAAACGTTGACTACATTTTATAAAAAAGGAAAAGCAAGGTGTGAGGAAGCAGGATAACTTATCTGGGTGGATTTTATAACATCTGATTAAAACACCTTTCAAATGAATCACAGTTGTTCTGTTGAACAGGAAACTTTGGACCACTCTCTGCAGGAGGGTAGAGATGAACGGGATGCGGGGCTGTATGGGGTTCCCTGCAGCGGGGGCTGCAGGGCAGCCTCTGTGAGGAGAGGCCGGGGCTGCCCCGAGCTGGACACAGCCGGTTCCAGACAGTTCCAACAGGTTCCAGCCGGCTCCAACCAACCCACCGAAGGGCATGGCTGAGCCCCGCAGCCACGGTGGGGGCACCTCGGGAAAAGTTATTTTAGAAAAGACAAAAACACTGGACAGCGAGATGAGAAGGGAACAGAAAGAGTGAGCAAGGTCAGGGAAGAAGGAGTGTGAGGAGGTGTTCCAGGGGCCGGAGCAGAGATTCCACTGCAACCTATGGAAAAGACCATGGAGAAGCAGATTGTTCCTGTGCAGCCCATGGAGGACCACTCCTGTGAAGACAGACTGAGAGAGTTGGGGTTGTTCAGCTTGGAGAAGGGAAGGCTCTGAGGAGACCTTGTAGTGGCCTACCAGTATCTTAAGGGGGCCTACAAGAAAGCTGGTGAGGGACTTTTTAGGATGTCAGGTAATGGTAGGACTAGAGGGAATGGATTAAAACTAGAGATGGGACGATTCACATTGGAGGTTAGGAAGAAGTTCTTCACCATGAGGATGGTGAGACACTTGCACAGGTTGCCCAGAGAGGTGGTGGAAGCCCCATCCCTGGAAGTTTTTAAGGCCAGGCTGGATGGGGCTGTGAGCAACCTGATCTAGTGGGAGGTGTCCCTGCCCATGGCAGGGTAGTGGGAACTAGATGATCTTTAAGGTCCCTTCCAACCCGAAAAATTCTATGATTCTATGAGTCCATGCTGGAGCAGGTGGATACCTCCTGAGGGAACTGTGGCTCCTGGAGACCCCATGCTGGAGCAGGGGAAAAGTGTGTGAGTGAAGGAGCAGCAGAGAGGAACCTCCAGTCACTGACCGTATTCTCCCCTCAGCCCCTGGCACCACTCAGGAGTCAGGAGTGAAGGAGTGAAGATGAACCTGGGAAACAGAGGGGAGGAGAAGGTGTTGAGGTGTTGTTTTAATTTTTGTCTTTTTCTTTCTCACTACACAAATATATTTTAATTGGCAAAAAATTAAATTAATTTTTCCCAGGTTGAGTGTGTTTTATCCATGATGGTAATTGGCAAAAATCTCCCTGTCTTTATCTTGTCCCAAAAGAATGAATTTACTCCATATGTCTCTTTTTTCTTCAGATTCTAGTGGTAGAAAGGCAGCATTTCTTTTAAGAGTCTAAACTGAATTTGACGCCTGATTTTACCCATTTCCCCTGCTCTATCATGAGCGCTCCCTGTTTTTTCCCTTTGTGATCATGTTGCAGCTCCTCCATAGCTTCTCAGATTTTCTGGTACTTCTGTCACCTGGATTTGTATAATTTCCTCTGTTTTCATCCAGCTCCCATCACACCTTTTATGTTGTCCTTTAGAACAGGAAGAAAGTTTAATTTGAAGAAAACCTAGTTGTCATGGTGTGTGTTTTTCTTGAGAGGAAGCCACCTACAGAATGCATTTATTTGGCTTTAGTCAGCTGTCTAGTTCATTCGGTTTAAATCCTTTTTTTTATTGGCTACATGGGAGTGACAAGACACATCAGTAATTTCCCCTCAGACCTTCTGCAAAAGCCTTCTGACAACTAAGTATATGGCTATACATATCCAAAACCCCCAGGAAATTAGAGATCTTTGTGATGGAAGCATTAAAAGATCAATAAATGGGGCCAGTTTTAAACTTCAGAACAGCACTTTATGAGAATGACATTCATCAACCCCACACTTGCTGCCAAGGCTTAGTTCTTACTTATTATCCATCATAATCACTAGGTATTCAAATAATTAGTCCCTAACAATCTTGCCCTAAACTCACCATCAGTATGCAGTACTGATGCTGTGCATTCAGAGACGCATGTGGAGCAGGAATCACAGCTGATGCTGTAGTTGGCAGTGAAGGTAACAGTCCTGATGGTCTTAGTCCTCAACGCTGGAGTGGCCAGTCTGGAGTGCTCTTCGGTGATGGATACCAGTACTAAAGTGAGTGACTTCTCTCTTCCCCATTTTAGCTCTTTCATTGTTGGTGATCTTCAGTTCCTTCCCCTTCCCCAATGAAAGGGTGAGGATCTCAACTGCTTCCAGCATAACAGAAGTTGGTCATATTTTTCAGATAAGGGCTTGTTTTAGTTTTCATTCCACTCATTCTGAAAGAGTACTCTGATTCTACCAGACCTCTGTCCTGCTTGCTCTACATCCTTTTTTTTGTCTTGCAGATTTTACTCCTTGAACACGATTCGATATTCACTGTACTCTACTGTGCAATGGAGACAGAAGTCCTCATTTACCCCTTTTTGGTTATGTGTCATTTATATATTTCGGCCCAGTTTAATCTTAGCAGCATTACTGTGCTCTAAATACTTTTTTTTTTCCTGTTATGCTATTTGTGGGTTCAAGGTAAGTAATGCCAATTATAACTTAGCATGCTTCTACTTCTCTCTGCAATGCCCTCCTCATTTGGCTACAAGCTCTCTGTAGTTCTGCATATCTACCTTTTCTCTACCTATTTGTTCTCTTAGTAATGGCTTACTGATACAGAAACTTCCAGCTTTCACACAGCGTTTTTGGACAATCAATAGTTCTGAATTCAATCTACATGACAATATATAGAGATAAGAAAAGAATAATCTATGAGGCCCGCTTCTTATGCCTCCTAAAATCATTAGATTTTTGAGTCCAAATAAATGAAAGAATGTCCTGTACAAAAATATGCTGAAATAATAAAAGTAAGCCTGAGAATGATTACTATTCGTATATGCACATATATATGTTTGATAAGAAAACACATTTTTAAATAAAAAACCATATTTTTAAATTTAGCATTATATCAGTCCTACAAATTAACATTATTTTGCTAATAAAGAAAATCAGTAGTTAATTACTGATCATCAGTAATTAGATTAATAACACTGTTATCATCAGTAAAAACAATAAACTTTGATACTAACATGATTAGAGTAAAGTTCATGAATAAAAAATCCGGTAATGCAATAACAGAGCTTCTGGGTGTCCTGGTTCCGGTGGGGATAGGGTTAACTTTTCCTGGTATTCCATGCCATGTGAGCCACGCCCACCCTGAGCTGCCGGGGGAGGGGGCAGGAAGTTGCTGCTTAAAAGCGGGCTGGGGCAGCTCGGGTCCGGCCGGCGAGCGGCGGGGGAGCGGCGGTTCCGTATATTCCACGGGTGGTGGTGGTGGTGGTGGTGGTGGTGGTGGTGGTGGTGGTGGTGGTGGTGGTGGTGGTGGTGGTGGTGTTTGGTTGTTGGTTGTTTGCCTGTTCCCTTTGCTGTTCTATTAAACTGCCTTTGTCTCAACCCAAGAGTCTTGCCTTTTCTTACGATTCTTCCTGTGTTTGGAAGGCATGAGCGAGCGGCACGTGGTTCTTTGTTGCCGTCTGAGGCTAAACCACGGCACTGGGAAATGCTGATATTGCTTCATATGCTTTATGGTTTTTCTTGCACATTTAAATTTTTCTCATGGGACAGGAGTAGAACAGCAATGCAATGGGTTGCACTATAGTCTGAAAACTCAAGTCCACTCATCAAAGCGGATTCAATTTGAACCAAAGTTCAGTGATGGTTTGAGGCCTTTGTGGTGTTCTGCAGCATGGCTGCAGATGCCCTCATTTTCTCCAAAATGAGCACTTCGTGATTAAGCTGTTTTCTGTAGCCATGAATTTTTCATGTCTAGATTTTTCTTTAATGTATGTTAATATCCTGCTTCAGAATAGTTCAGCTAATTCTTCAAAGCATCAAATTTTAGGAAACAAGACTAGTTAGTATTGTAGCTGAGCTTTGCAGGTAGTTCTTTGGTGATAATCATTCCCCCCATTAAGTGGTGTGTAATATGATGTATGGTTCTTGCACACTCCTTTCATTTCACATCATAGAACAACAGGGAGTAAGATTCACAAAACGTGGTCAGTGAAGATAATCAGCAGTGAAACTTACATAATTTATAGCTTTGTCATGTTAAACACTCTGCTTTATTGAAACTGTTTTCCAGTAACATGTGCTTTGGATATGGGATATATCATAAGCACAGACAAGAAAAAGGATTCCTCAGCTGTGACAAGCTAATAAGGACATGACAAAAAGCCCCAACAATAATATTGTAGCTACAGAGAAGTACCACAAAACCTCTGTGGTATGAGTCCAAAGAAAGGAGACGTATTGTTAACTAAAATGTATTGATTATTCAGTCATCTTAGCAGCAAGCTGTGCTGGGAAAAGGAAGAAAATTCTGGATACATTCTGAATTATGCACTTACAGAGTACCTGCATAAGTCAGCAAAAAATGTACCACTGTCAAAACTTCAGCAGTAACAGAGCACCATAAGGAATATCCTACAGAGGACCGTGTTCTTCATAAATCTCTGAGAAGCACAGAAAAGACTAGGACCAGCAAAAGCCACAGTGGACTTGTCATTTTGTCAGCTGGTTAAGCTGCCTCTTGCTATGGACCATAACCAGCTTGTCACAACATGCTTAGATTTTATCTCATGATGGATCAGTTCTTAGTGATGCTCAACTATGATTTCATTTTCACTGAACAACAGAATTTTTTAAAGGAAGCATGTCAACGGGAAGAGCTAAAAAGGAGAAATTGGGAAGGGGTGTGAAAAAAATTCCTCTCCTCCAATTTCTTCTTGTATTTCATGGAAGATACAGGATTTTTTTTTTCCATTTTCTTTTAGTTTTGCCACTTTATCCCAGACTTGAAGAGTCACAGGTGCTGAGAGGTAGCAAGACAGGGTTGAATATATTTTCTTTTAAAATGTTGCTGTTGTGTAGGGTCATGCATCTTTTATAAAATAACCTGTAGGAGAAGAGTAGGCACCCAAGGAGACATGCATTTTGTCCTTTCTTTGTCCTAAGGCCAATCAAACACTTCACATCTCTCAAGAGCAAGTCCTAAATACTAGACTGGTTAACTTTCATCTTTCCTGTACTATTTATACTGCTGAGAAGCAGAGAACAGCAGATTCATGAGTCAAAGGACTGAGAAAGGTTAAGTGAGTAGAATATTGTCTCTATACCTGTTATTGGACAGCCAGTCTGGAGAGTGGAATTCTGCATTCCTGTCTCTGCTCCAGGAATTGTTTCTCACTGTTTATTATTCAGTGACTAATATACAGAACTGTTGAGGAAAAAGGGCTAGTAGAATTTGCCATCTTTCTCCAACAGGTGCCACAACATTTGCATGCTTTGCTGCAAAACGTAGTCACAACAGCAGGAGCAGCATAGAGCGCATACCCATCAATGCCACTGCCAGTTGTGTTTTCCAAAAAAGTTGTTGGTGCAACATCTTGAAATGTCTTGATGTCTGCTATGCATACCATGAGAACCTTTATTGCGTTATGAGAGTTAGGTAAAAGTATTGATTTCCTGGCTTTCAAAATCAAGTTTTGTGAAAAAGCACGTTATTAGGATATTTGTCTGAGACAGTTGTGGTAAATCAGTAGTACTACAGGCATCAGTACTTTCAGGTCATACAGAAAGGCCGTTGTCCAGCTTATGAATTAGATGGAAACTGAACAAAAGGATTTTCAGGATGGTATCTTTTTATTTTGCTCTAGACTATTCTATGATCAGACATATGGCACACTGCACACTTTCTACTGCATAACTATTCCTGACTAAAGTCTGTCATGGTCCTGAGACAGACACAGTAGCAGAATATGGTACCTAAACCTATCTACGTGAGATCTATCAGCTCCTTATTCATCCGAATCCCTTTCCAATTATGTATGCCGCATGCAGGATAGGACACAGAGAGCAATGTGTTCATTGGGAAGTTTCCAAGAGTGCTGCAGTCACTTGCAGTGTATTTGGACATGGAATAGCACGATAATCTGAGGACCTCTCATTGCTTTGGACCTTTAAATGGATCAGACTTGAATAACATTTACCAACTACAAAAGACAAATCAAGGGATCAACCAAATCTTAGTACACATTGCAGAGCCCTCCTGCCTGGCTTACATTTAATTTGGGGAAGTACACATATTGTTGCAGCCACCTCTTTGCATAGGCAGAACATTAGTCTGACACTGTAACAAGATAATGTTGTTTTACTTCATACTTTTATGTATTTTGTGCTCTGAGATTTTGGCCATGTCAGCAACGAGGGACTAACAGCTGTTATGCCTCCATCATGATTCTGTGCCTTTCTTTTTGTGGAGAAATGTAAGTCTCTTCATGATATCACACACTGATAAAGCCATGTGAACGATTATGTTTACTGACATAGTTCCCACAGATTCATATTGATGATGTGTAGTGCCAGAAAAATTTATAGGCCATTACATTACACTTCACTCCTGTGAGCTGAATTTGATAAAAATGTTTTTTTCTAGAATGGCAAATCTTTGATTTAAAGACAAAAGTTGGAGAACTTACCTGGTATTTTGTATGAGCAGCTTCGCACCCTCACTATTCAAAGCGTGTTTCTTAATTTCAAGTTTCATTTTTTCTGGCTTCAGCTGCTAGAATTTGGTCTTTTCTCCTTGTAAAGGTACTTGCACCACGTATCATGCTTTAAGACCTTTTCAACATTTCTAAAGTATGACTATTTCTCTTTTTTGATTACATCTTCTGATTTTAGCATCCTTTTAAGAATGGATGTGTTTGACAATGTATGTACTGCTCCAATGTATTAGCTGCACTCATGTGTAGCAGTAAAGTTACTCTCTATTCTTGAACCCCAGTATTCTAATTTTATTTTAAGTTATTGTAAATGTCCTTTGTTTTTGACAAAGCTTTATGCTGAGAACACATGCCAAGTTATTTGGTCACAGCCTATATATCCTATGAACTGTTGTTCCTAGATGAGTTACTGGACATATGGCAATGTGAAATACACCTTAATCAGCTACCAAATGGTCCATATCAATTTGTGTATCAGCCATGTTTCCAATATGGTTTATCATTCCTCTATTTTTTATGCCACTTGCTGATGTTTACCAGAATTTATTTCGTATTTTTTCATTATTTCAGATGATTGTTGAAAATATTGGGTAGCAATGGGTCTTTTATCAATTCCAATAGAACCTAAATAGAGTCTCACTTGAGGTCAAATCCCTGTTAACACATTCTTTTCTCAATCGGCCCTCCCATATCCTCCCAATATCCTGTTGGTATTGTATGATTCAAGTTTGTGGGTTTTTTTTTTTTATTTTTTATTTTTTATTTTATTAGAATTCAATGCAGTACTAAACTGAAATGAAGTATAAAGTGGAATACTGACAAATAATTTCACCTGCATAGATGTCTTGGCTGAGTTAGACCTATATTGTCACAAATGAACGGAACAGCTATCAGTTTAGTTGCAATTCAAAGGAAGACTTGAGTGTGATGTTGGGTGGAGATAATTATTGCTATGCAGGCTTAACTGCTACTGTCATGTTCCATTAAAGTGTGCAGGATAGGTTTTCCCTGTGTCTGTCTATTATGAAAATAACATTTAAGAGAAAATGGTGAGTGTACAGCTGGTAATAAATGCAAGCTTCTGTGATGTCTTGCAGTTACAAGGCCTGTGCTGTGTTAACAAAGTGTTTGTATTCCTTTTCAGAAGTTATTTTGGAAAGCCAAAAGAATAATTCAAAATAAACAAAAGCAGTAACATTTGTATCCAAGTTACTAGTATTTTTGCAGAGACAAGATGTAGAGCAATGGTAGTAGTCTATGTATAAATGACGTAACAGAAAATAATTCTACACGCTAATGACAGCTAAGCCAATACTTATTTCAACTTAATTTAATATATTCTCTTTGGCATTACCATGGTCAATCCTAGAACAGCTAGTAGGCCTCATGCTTAGAGTCCAGGCTGCCAGACATAAAATGTAAACTGTCAGGAGAAGTTTAAATATTATTAATGTATTTCAAATTCTTCCCTTACAGTCACCATCACAGTACCATATGACCTCAGATATCATTTCAGAATAATAAAGAAGTCAAGATAGACTTCATATTACAAGAACTTAGATATTGTATCTTTACAAAAAGCAGGTGAGTTTTTAATGTGTTCCAGATATTGTCCAAAATTCTGGAGAGAGATTTAGCATACTGAGAACATCAAACTGGATGGAAAGAGTGAACAGAGACCAAAAACTCTATTCAGCAGAGAAACAAAGGACAGAACATCCCGGAATCCTATCCTCTACCCCAGAATCTTCATTAAAAAATTAGGAATAGCTAAGAGAACACTCACTTCACCAGTACTACTGTTCAAATGTTTTTCCAAAAAAGTAGCAAAGGATGTGGACCCTGAACTGCATCTCTTTACAGCAACACACAGTGTGCAATGATGTAGCAATCAAATACAGCATCTTGGTATCCTGATGGGCAAGGGAGATGATCTAAAACCACTCCATAGCTATTCTTAGAGAACTCTGACCATAGCATTTCCAAAACACAAAATACTCATCTTTTCGATTCCTATGAAGTATTGACAACGGCAGACAGCATGCCTCAAACTGTACTCAAAAGGAAAATGACTTACACACTGCAGCTTGTGATTCAGTGACATTTCACATTTTCATTCTGGAAGTAGGAAAGGGGTCCAAATAATATTCTTCTAATATTTGAAAAATGTGACTGCAATGTCTTGAAGAGTCTGGTCTATGAATTAAAAACAAATGGAATCTTGTCAGACACAGGTATCTCTTTATATAAGAAATTTTCTTCTCTTTTAATTAGAAATCAACTAACATTATCCCTGCGTTGGTAATCCCAAGAAAAGAAAGTGATATCATCACACAAATGTTGGTTGGAAGGTCATCGAGTTCAGCCTCCCATTCGAAGAGTCACTGCTGGACCAGGGAAGAGAGAGGCGTTGTGTTGAGCAGGGGGCTGAACCTGTGGCGCAAATGTGAAGGATCACTGAGGTTACTAGAAGCAGAATACACATGAACACTGGTGCCAGGGAAGAGCAAGCAAAAAAACCCATAGGGGCACAAAATGCCGGCTTCCTGAGCACCTTCAGTCATTCATAGAATCACAGAATTATGTTCTGTGAACTATGGCCTCCTCAGTAAACAGTGAGGATCATATCTTCTTTGAGATCAATTCAATCTTCACAAAAACCTCTGGAAGGACAAAGAAACAGTCCACGTAAAAAAAAAGATTTCATTCCATCTTGGATACCCACATTTAGCCTCACTATTAGTTTCTGTACTTGTTTGCACAGAAGAAAGCTTACAGTCATAAAACCCAAAATTACTCTTCTTGAAACCATCTAGCATACATTCCCTACTGAAATAATTAATTTGATGTGATAGAGGAAAACTGTGTTTGGATATTCAGCTCCTATATGTTAGAAAATGGCAAGGTGGTTCTCCCTCAGAGATACACACTTGATTACTGCACTATTTAACAGATATAACATAAAAAAGGTTTAATTATGATTCCAAATTCCACCGTTACTGAAATTAATGTGAAGCAATCATGATACATTAATTCTGGAGCCCCTGAGTATGGGACCCTGCCCCAACAATTAATGCACTGAATAGAAAAGGTCTTGTTTAATGGTTCTGTCTGGCACATCAGTATAAATACAAATAATAATTTTAAGACACTTTGTCAGATAGGGCTTTAAACTATCCCCTGTTTTATACCACTTATTTCAGAGATTATTGAGCTAAATCTTTCCTGACTTGTGCACATTTTATTCTGTATAAACCCAAAGGACTCAAAGGGGGAAAAGAAAAGAATCCAGAATTATTCTGGTGTGGAGAGAAAGCCCACTGTGCAAATAATGTCACAGAATGAGCCTGGTAAGCCTTACCACATTACATCGCTGAATTTAATTTTAGACTCCATATTAGACATATTTTTGTTAATTGACACAATAAGTACAAATTTAGTGAAGAGATCTGAAAATCTGGCAGTAAATTAAACATCCTAAAAAGAGAAGTGTAGCCCAAATAAATAAAACCAAATTTTAAATCAGGCCTATGAAGCACACATTTAATGTTAAAATTACGCCTGAGTATTAAACTAAAGTCTCCTGTTGTTTCTATTCCTATCCAGCAACAATTAGTTGTACATTAATAAGCAGAGAGTTCAGACCGTTGCTGCTAAAACCAATTGGCAGCACCCATGTTTTCACTCAGTTCAGTAACCTAGTAATTTCTGCAGCTGCTTCTGTTTATCAAATGCAGTTCTGAAGTCAACCTGGGTTATTTTAGTGAAAGCATTCAAATGTCAGCACTCACCGTGGTCAAATACTAAATTTTGACAGAATGCTCAGTATAAATGTCTCTACAAATATAACTTAGCACAAACAGCAGTTTTAAGAAATATACTGTGTCCATTGATAGCTAGTGAAAAGAGCAGATATGATGAGGTCTTCAAGAATGGTCATTTTTAATGCCATACAGAAACAATGCAGAATTCAAGGAATGTCTTTTCCTCCATTTTGCATAACATTTATGAGAGTATGATAATTAATTCAAGTAATTCAAAGTTATATACTTGTCTCTGCAAAACGCTGGACCAAAACAGAACAATATTGAAAAATGTTTAAAAACACTGAGCTTTGTGCCACAATACGGAAGGTCTTCCATATAGAATATTTTCTGTTTGCCTTCTGTGTAAGAAATGATTATTGATTCTTTGCAAGGCTTAAACAACGGAGGGAGTCCCACATTGAAGGTCATACATCAAATTGTACAGACATGATGACAGATAGAGACAGACTGAAAGCATATCCACCCACATATCCATCCAGAATTGGGCAGTAGACGAAAAACAAAGCGGAATCTGAGGCTTCATGATAGGAAGGATTAAAATTACAATTTCTGCCTTTCTGTGCTAAAAAGATTCTGATAGCTTATGATTATACACCACAGCCAGGTGCAGACTTGCATCAGATCAGTAATTTAATAAAGCAGTAAAAATTCAACGACAGAGTAGTTACCTTCTGACCGTTACTCTCAATTACAGCTCTAACTCTCAATTTAAATGACAGCTACTAAGGCGTCATTTAAAACTAACAGCTTAGCCAGTGTTTCTCAATTATTCAGAGATTAATGTTCCCCAAAGGTGCTACTAATAAGGAAAAAAAATTATCTTTCGGTACATTACCAGTAGTGTTGAAAGCATAATCGTACCGAAGAACTCTGAGAAAAAAAACTTGGTGGTTTCTATTATGTCAGTAAGATCATCAGTATTCCTTATCGTACTGTACTTGTACACTTAAAACAGCTACAGGAAAAGGAGGTACACAAGACAGCAATAAACAAGTATCTATGCCGCTTCATCAGGTGAAACCTCCTTAAATTTTATCATCTCCAGAAGGAAAAGTGTACATAGAGGTTCTGTATAAATTCAAGAATCAACATTAAGAATTACTGTTTTTAATCCAGTAGCTAGCTCTAATGACATCTATACGTTCTACCATTTCCTGGCAAATTGCAGCTTATTTAACACTGGTTAGAGGAAAAAAAAAAAAGACAAGAGAACATTTTTTAAAAGGTTAGCCTCCTTTTATAGATTACTTCAGTCTTTGATATCGATGAAGATATCTCCAGAATATGTGCTTATGAAGTACGTAAAGCTATATTCATCTGTTATTTCATGGTAGAACTGATAGGGAAGTTAGAACATAACAGACTCTAATAAAGCAAAATTTTCTTAGGTCATGCTTATGTTTTTTCAGGTTAATTAACAAGTTTTAGTAATATGTTGACAAATATAAGCACAGTATTTTACATTACCATCTGTTTAACAAAAGGAATTAAACTTTGCACATACCTATTTTTAGAAAAGAAAGAGCTGTAAATTGTCGAAATAATGGATTATCTGGCAATTTATACACAGTAGTTTACATATGGAGAACTATACATTAGAAAAAAACGATTTTCATTTTTTGCTTATCATAATAGATTTGTGCCAGTTTGTCTTGTGTTAAATTAGAGTACGATATTTTATCTCTTTGGGCCTTGAAGTGACTCTGGGGTAGCCCTCGACATCTACCGGCTCAGTGCTACAATGCCTAATTTCTATCTGCTGAGACTCGGAGCTTCAAAAGCAGATAACTAACTGCAGTAGGATTTGGGATCACAGTTCAAGACACATGTCATCAGTCATATTGCCTATACAGCTACTGTTCCACTTCTGTTCATACCTTGAACAAACACTGTTTCTGAAGATAAGCAGCATTTACCTCACATCTAAGTCTATTTAGGACTCATCCATGAAATATGAGGTTTAGTAAACAATTTTTGCTAGCAGGTGAACATAGGGTCATCCTATCTCTTGTAACCTTTATAGAAACATCATTAAAAGAGTATAATTTGCTATCAAACCCATGTCTTCCAATAGATCCTGTTTTCCTGTGATCGGCCAGGCTCAGAGGGTGGTGACCAATGACACCTAGTTGGAGGCCACTGACTACCAGTATATCCCAGGAGTCAATACTGGGTTCAATCCTCTAACACCTTCATTAATGATCTGGCTGATGGGCCAGAGTGTACCGTCAGCAAGTTTGCAGATGACACCAAAGTGGGAAGAGGCTGATATGCCAGAGGGTCATGCCAGAGGGACCTCAACAGGCTGGAGAAATTGTTTGACATGAATCTCATGGAGTTCATCACGGTGAAGTGCAAAGTCTTGCCACTCAGGAGGAATCACCAATGTGTACTGGGAGCTGACCAGCTGGAAAACAGCTTGGTAGAAAAGGTTTTGGGGATCCTGGTGGACACCAAATTAACTGTGAGCCAGCAATGTGCCCTTGCAGCAAAGAAGGCTAAAGGTATCCTCAGCTGCAATAGGAGGACCGTTGCCAGTACATTGAGGAAGGGGATCCTTCCCCTCTTCTCAGCACCAATGAGACCACATCTGGAGTACCGTGCCCAGTTCTGGGCTTCCCAGTCCAAGAGTGATATGGACATACTGGAGAGAATTCACTGAAGCATCAAAAGGATGATTAAGGGACTAGAGCACCTCTCATATGAGGAAACATTGAGAGATCTGGGACTGTTCAGTCTAGAAGAGAAGGCTTTAGGGGGCTCTCATCAATGTATGTAAATACCTGAAGGGAGGATGTAAAGCAAACAGCGCCAGGCTCTTTTCAGTGGTGCCCAGTGACAGGACAAGAGGCAATGGGTACACACTGAAACACAGGAGACACTTTTTCACTGTGAGGGGAAGGGAAGGGAAAGCAAGGCAAGGCAAGGCAATAAGGGAATGTACAATAATTCCTAAACATCAACAATTTAATTTATTTCTTAGTGAAGCAGCCCTTGCCTTTTGCAGGAATGCATGGGTTCCCCTGAGAGTTGGATGTTTTCTTAGGAAAGCTTATGATAATTAGGTCAGTTTTGGGAACAAGGCAAGATTTTGTTTCGATTTTGTAAGTGTATTTTTCCATCTTTCTTTTCTGCAGTCTAAGAAAATAAGTGAAATAATGGTTTTCTCATCGTGTTTTATAAAGTATTGCTTACTAACATTTCTTTTTTGTTTGTTTGTTTGTTTTAAGATTTCAGAGGAAGAGGTAAAAATCTAATTTAATTAAAAAGTTCATGTCTTTTGTGATGTTTTCCCTTAGCAATTATTCTTCAAACATGAAAGATAAACATGCTTTCTCTTCACTCTGGGAAGAGAAACCAGTAGAATTCACATACTGTCCTATATGCTTTCCATCTAATTGGACTGAGACTAAAGAAATGACTGCTCTGCTTGGGTAAAGCAGAGAGAAGAGTCAATGAATCATATCTGTGGGAAATGAAGTTCTATGATGCCATCTTTTGTGAACCAGCATTAGCCAAGACTTTTTAAAACAAAGCTATAAGTCCCATAAGTAACACTTAGAGCTTGATCTAAGAACAGAATGGCATTGAACGTCCTTTTTTTCTTTTTCTTTCTTTTCCTCTTTTTTTCTTTTGATTGGTGTCTGTCTTCAGTCAAGATATATTTCACCTGCTCACATGGAAGAAAATCTGCTGAAACAGCTTATGGCTTTGAAGGTTGTTCTTTGTCTGTTCTGCCAATCAGGATAAAAACAGCAGTGAGAGAAAAGGATAAGAAGAGTAAAACGAGAGTGTCTCTCTATTTATCTTTCTTGCAAATTTTTTCATGGCATTTTCCTTCTAATGAGTGCAAGTACACAAAGCACAGAGAGGTCGGTTTGACTTTTCCCACCACACAATTCACTTTCAAGTATTTGGCACAAGGAGCAAATGGATTTTACAAAAGGTAGAAACACAGTTTTTGGAGTTGGTTCATTTGCATTTGTCCTTTACCTGACAGAATGAAAGGCGTATTCATCTGAATGACTGAACCTGCATAAGAATAAGAAAGATACGAAACGCTGCTAAGTAAATATCATGGTTCTGAGATTACTTCAGACTGAGCTTGCACAAGAAATTTGGACAGTTCAGTCCTCATATCACAAGAACCATATGCCTGAAATCTCAGGACTGGTAGCAGATTCCAAAATGATTTGCTTTATTAGAACCCCAAGTAGACGTCGAGGAGACTAAAGTATTCTGAATGAATGAGAGAAGACTGGATCACTTCACTTCTGTGTCACTCTTAGACAGTAAATGACATCAGGTGTGGGAAACATCCTTTAAAGTACCGTATCAGAACATAAGGATGAAATTTATTTAGTTTTGAACATGTAAATGTTAGTTGTCTAAATCTAAATTAGTCACTGTACATATCTGTACAGTTAATGGAGGTAAAGGTGGTTCCAGTTCCAGTTCATTCAACCTGTCTTGTACGCTAATCCTTGCAGGAAATGTTTTACCCTCTAAAGGTGCATATTTTCCTTATGTGGTCCTGGAGGTCACTAATTCCTGCAGATGGCAGTGATCTGGGTTGACTATTTAAGTTTAGACAAATAACTTTCAGATGTCTAAGTTAGCTCAGATGAGTCTCACTGCAAATGCCCAATAACAGCTGCATCATTTTCGCATTTAATGCCTCTTTTTTTTTTTTAAGGCTTCTATTTTTATCCACACATTTCAACAGTAAGCATTTGTATGTCATTTGAATTTATTTAAGAAATTTCAAAGTGCTTTACAGAGAGCTTTGAGATACAGTTTTAATAACAAAAACTTTGCTTTTAAATTATTTAATTATATTTTTATATTACTTATAAGCAAAGTATAAAAAAATTCTCTTCAATAAAAATTAACTCTCATTAAAAGATTACATACGAAAACATATGGAATTGAAAATCTATAAAAATAGAAGGCACTACAAAATTTTGGCCTATGTCATATATTATAAAGACAAAGGTATATAGAATATGAAATAAATGCAGAGCCTCTTGGTAATTAGTATTTAAACCAACCATGAGAATGGTTGAATGAGAATGAGAATTCTATATCCAAAAGAAAGAGCTTTGAATTTTCTTTGAATGATTCCATCTATACTGGAAAAACACTTGTTTCCCAGTATTTTCTTCATGGTGTCTGACTGATATCCAGAAGTCAATTGGATACATCCATTTTGTTCCACATGTAATTAACAAAGAAGACCTCCTTCTGTTACACAAAATGAGATGAAGATAGTGCTTTTATGAAGCATTGTCAGAGGTATTTTACATGTACCATAATATAATCTTACCCAATGAAATGGTGCTTAACTGAAAACTATAAAATGAAACAGAAAGTTAACCAAGGTTCCTATTC
This sequence comes from Rissa tridactyla, assembly GCF_028500815.1. Lineage (NCBI taxonomy): Eukaryota > Metazoa > Chordata > Aves > Charadriiformes > Laridae > Rissa > Rissa tridactyla. The sequence continues at coordinate 98,236,760 of NC_071468.1, forward strand.
AAGAGTATTGGAAAGTTTGTTAGACATGGGTCATTAATGTAAACTACCTCAGAAGCATTACGGGGACTTTGCAAGGTTGACCTTTCTTCCTCTCTAAACTGTATTTTATGTTTTTAAAATACTCCTCAATAAAACAGAACATTTCTTTTCAGATTTGGGTTGTCAAAATGTGAGCTGCTTAACCTTGATCACGTTCCTTTAAAGCTATTTCTAATACTTTTTTGAAGCCTAAGTTTAGTGTATATATGTGACTTACTAAATAATACTTACAACTTAGCTGATTCCTATTTAAGTGGTACTAGACATTATTAGAATCAGTGATGGGATAGACTAAAATAGTTCTGAAAGAGTAATAATTGGGGGCTAGGAGGAAATTGCATACCCTAGGAAAAACTGTTGAAAATGGGAATACATTGCATAACTCCTCTCTGCATAGTGCATGAGATTCAAATCAGATTTTTTTTTTACAGATTTCAACTCCTCAGAGAACAGAATCAAAAGATGTTTTAAACCTCATGCACACCTGCCTTGGAAAACAACTGGAAAGGATGTGGTTCTATGACCACATGTGTGATTCTGCACATGACAGGGACCAAACTCAAAAGGTACATCAGGCATTAAAGAAGCAGATAGTTTAACAGCTGGTCAAATTTAAAATGCAGATTCCCCTCTTGAAGGGAAAATACGTATCATCTCTATGTTTCAAAACCCATGAAATGCATAAAACATTTAACCTTTAACATTTGCTAACACAAAAAGTAATTCCTACCTTTCTCATAAGAACATACCTAAAGCATAGTTCAACAACAATGAAAAAATAATCCTGTATTCATACTGTTCTTAAAGGTTGGTGAAAACTGACGTATTCTGTAAATGTTTATTAATAGGCAAATCTGCCTAACCTGGGAATCAGAACTGAGACATATCCCTGTATTCCCATACCAAGCCTTACAACTCAGACCCAACCTGCTTTTACTGCAAATGGCACAGAATGGTAAATCCACGCATCTGCATTATTCAGGCAATGATAAGATCAACATTTTTTCCCTCAGGATATGCTCTGTGTGTCCAACAAATAACTTGTGAACTCTGGATATCCATTTTGTAGAGTTAAAGAGAAAGTTATAAACAGCTGGATCTCTGCATAAAACATCTCCAGTTTTTGCATAAGAAAATATCCTAGTGAAAAAGCTCTCAAAAGTAATCTAGTCATACACATCAGCAGAGATACTGGCAAAACCGGTTTTGATTTCTGTGGCAATCCACACATTTGTGTAAGAGGAGATATTTTCCCTAGTCTCACTTCCTATTTGCTTAGATATAGAAATGGTACCTTCTAAAAATGCAATCCTATGGATATACCTATCTTCTCCATAATTTAATCACAAGCTCTAATTGGCCAAGTAGAATTACACCTCCAGCATCCCATTTTCTCCTCTGCACAACTCCATTTCCCAAATTCAGGATTACAACCTCACATTCTTAGCACACACTCCAAATGCATAGCCAACAACACAGCACCACAAGAGAAAAGAAACGCCCTTGGAGGAGTGCAGCAGGTCAGAATGAAGAAGACGGGGGCTGTGCTGTGAAGAGGAATCATCATTTGCAGAGATGTGGTGGGAAATGGAGGGCCTGGTGTTTCGGAAAGGCATAAATGGAGGCAAAGAAGGTAGCAGCAGTAAAGCCAAGATACAAAATGGTTGCCTCAAGATCCCCTTTTTCTTCTAATCAAAGCGTAACCTATGAGCGTAGGCTCACAATTTTAGCTTTCCTCCTTACCTGTTTGCTTGTCATAGAAACACCAGTTTAACAGAAACAAACAAAATCGTCAGAGATGAGTCTATTGCCTGACTGGAGGTATGAAAAAAAAGAAACCAACCAACCACAACCCCCACCACTTAAACAACAGTTAAAATACAGTAAATATGAGGGACACGGGGGTTTTTTTAGCACTTTAATAACAGATGGACAAAAGAACGTCAGTGGAAGAGCCTTCATGTGACAAATATCAGGCTTCATGGTAGTACAGGAGGAGTTACCGCGTCAGGCACATGAATATCTTTATGAGAACTCCACCGGGCAGTGTTCCGTATCTAAGAGGAGAAGTGTGACAGAAAGCTCAGGAGAAGGCTCACACACCAAAGGCAGCATCCGCCCATAACCCACTTCATTGTGGAACAGGGCCGCACAGCCTAGACCACTAGCATAGCCACACTTTTTGCCACTTAATGCTGCCTAACTGTACTGAAAACACTCACAGTTTTCAGTACACTGAAATCAGGTGATTTGAGCACGACAGGTCAGCATTCCTACTATAGGTTCTAAAAGACACAGAAAAAAGTTGAAATCTAACAGTGCAGAATCAAATTGAATAATGAAATCTGTATTTTCCATTCATATTTTATTCAAAGTATTCAAAAAGGAGGGAGGAAAAGTCAAATTATAAATACATTTAAGTCAGAAGTTCGCCGAGGGAGTTGACTGTTTCTGCTAACATTGCAGTTGAATCTGTCTCTTCACATTGTTTTGAGAGGCAGTAGCAAATCTATGCAGATTGCTGGCACCCTCTTGAGTAATACCAAATACAATATCTAAATGCTTATCTTAGAAGAAACTCCAGTACAGCTAAAAAGAATTTCCCAATGTTTACATACAATTTGCAAACTAAAATCCTAGGCCAATATGTCACTGCAAACAGCACTATTTTTTTTTGAATGGCATTTGGGAATGGGAATCAAAGTACACATCAAAGAAAAAGATCTGAAATAAAAGCGAGTCACTATAGAACTGCTTCAAGAAAAACTCTTCGAGGCTATTCCAATCATTTCTACCTAATCTTCCCAATTCTCTTTTGGCAAGTTTAGCTAGTGCTTTCAAAAGCTACATAAAGGAGGAAGTTTGTACACAGTAATTTGAAAAATTATTAGTTTACTCTTGATGTAAACAAAATGTATTCTTTGTTTTCTGTAAAAAACTACATCAAGATTCCTCTGAGAAGGATTTTTTTTAATTATAAAGTTGAAAGTAGTAAATTGAATTATATATCTATAGTGACATTTGAATTTTAATTATGTGCTAGACAATATATATAACAATATTGTTAGCCTTTGATGGCAATAGATGTTGCACAGTATGTTACAGTCTTTCAAAATTGCTTTTTAAGGCAGCAGAAATAGGAAGCATGAAAAGGACCATAACCTTGTGTATCCTCCAAGTCAGAATGATGATGGCAGAGAGGGAAGCCTTGGGGTCCAGCCCTTGCTCCAGGCTGGCAGCTGTGCTTTTCAGAGACAGAAAGACTATTCTCACAGAGGAAAACATTCAAACTGTTGAGAAAGCAGATGTAAGGTCCTCTGTTTTCTCTTTGCATGTGTTCAGACCATTCCCATTGAGTATGCTGTACATAAACAAAGAAATTTCATCAGTATATAAGGCCTGAGCATAGTGAGGGTGCTACAAAAGCAGAACTCGTCAGGTATAATCCTGTGATTCCTGGGGTGTAGGAATTATAAGTAAATTGGTCAAAACCATCCAAACCAATGCCATCCTTGTTGTTGCTGATGTGCTAGAGATTGCTAGAGTTGCTCTCTGTCTAGAAAGGATGAGGAAAAACAGGGTCAAAAAGAAGTGGTGAACACAGAGATACATGGGGTCTTAAGGCTTTGTGCAAGGCAATAATCATTGCCACAGGGCTTTTTTTTCTGATACAAATACAGTCCAATCCCTTACACCTCTGCTTACACATCTATGTGAAAGAATTGCCAGTATATAATTTTATGTTATTCGATCTGTTTAGAAATATCTGTAAAAGCAAGGTTTTATCTCTGCTTGAGTAATAACTCTAAATCAAGTCGTTCACCATATGAATTAACTGCATATCAGGCTATCAAAAAATATTCCAATATAGAAACCTATACAATTGACAAGTCCTATAGGATAGGATTTGCATAGGATATTACCTATAGAATATGACAATGATCTGTAAAAAAATACTAAAACCCATGGTTATTATTTTCCTGTTGAAGGCTAGGAGAACATTTCCAACATATGGAATAGCAAGTAGAATGACTAGTTAGTGGAATAAACGTAACTAATGTTTAGTTACAACTAATAGAGTTAAAATTAATCAGAGATAACTAATAAAAACTTTATGATTTAAAACCAGTTCTGAGCTAAAACAATGATGTATAAAGATTCAAGTTTTGGAATCTTTATATATAAATAAATAAAGATTTCTTTTCTGTTTTATTTCTCACTACAATATTTGCTGATAAAAAGAATGTAGTATTAAGGTACAACTAGACCTTTCTTTCACATTACAACATATAAAATCTGTATGCTAACCGCAGTCATGTAAACTGTCTGATCTGAATGAAATAATTGCATTATTAAGTTATTGGCAAAAAGTTTCACTGGCGTTAGCAGACTTATATTTAACCCTGAATATTGACCCTGCTGCTTTCTCTTTAAATCAGTTTGTGGGATAAAGGCCATACAGTTTTCCATTTATTTGGTGATATTTCTGATTGTGTTCTTTTGACAACTACTGAGAAAGAATTACATAAGGGTTATAAAAGGCATGAGAATTATGGATGTTTCTGTTCTTTTGTCTTCTGTAACTGAAAAACCTTGTGTGCTTTCTTAAAGTTTTTTATTACAATTACGAGGGGTTTTTCCCCTATATTATGTGTGGTTGATTGTAACCAGAGTGCATGTTGTAGCACAGTTTGAAAACCATGAAAACAGAAATATTTAATGAAAATGCTGAATGCCTGTTGATTACAGAGGTATAATAGTGCTGTTCTAATTATAATTATGTTTTCCTGCAAAACTACTTTTATAGTAAGTAAATTAAATGAGAAGTATAGAGACTCTTTAGCACTCCACCTGTGCATTTTCGCTATGATCATGTACTTGCAACACTTCAAAAACACAACCACCAGACCGTCCATCTTTTCTTTGGGCAGTTATTAGTTCGATTTGGTAGTTGTAACAATCTTGTTGCTAAGAGTTACACGGAGATTGCTTTTGCCAGCCACATGTGGGAGCAATATTTTTCCTAAAAGTGCCTATTTTAACTACCCCATTGGAGAGGAGAGCTGAGAAGACTGTCTGTCAGATAGCTACCTGTTAATGTTTACTGTCATAGCTCATGCATCAGACATCACTTATGGAGGTAGTCAGAGCAGAAAGTGGTGAACATTGTTACTGCTAATTAAAACAACAATGAATGACTCTAATCATAATTACAACATTTGTCCAGAGAATTATATTGTGTGTTGAACTGAGATGAAACTGGAGTACCTGACAATTTGGAGTACATTTTCTTTTCAGTGAAAATCTTTTTCACTAAACACGTGGTTGGTATGTATTTTTCTATACACAAAATATTGTAGAGACAGTATATATAAACGCTTTTCTATTTTGCTATTTCTCTTTAAAAGCTTATTCTATCCTCTAGAGATTCTTCACTTGAAAAAACACAAAAATAATCGTCCTTGTAACTCATGGGTTACATGTCTCTGAAAGACACATGCATTATTTTTCCAAGAATCAATAGAATAGCTCACATTAAATATATATCTTTTATCTTTACTCATTTGCAATAAAAAAAGACTCGCATGATTTGCCAGGTTATAATTTGCAAGGGGTATAAGGTCACTTGGGGTGCAAATGCCTTAATTCTTGAGGGAAGCAACCAAGAAAAGATAAGAAAGAAATTCCAGCCTTGAGATTCTGATCCCATTAACTAGGAAAGGTAAGACTTTATCTTGCTCTCTAATTTTTTTACTTACCTAGTCTTTTAAACTAAATGTTCATACATGTAAAATTCTTTATAGTACTTTGCTTTTTCAACCATCGCAATTTCTAATAATGTATTTTTCCAACCTGTTAAGAGGTGTAACTATGTTCTTCCATTTTATCAGAATTCTAATTTCATGTGCAGTCAGTGGCATTTAGTAATAGCTCATCAGTTGGATTTCTGATTTCTCTAATGTGGTCCTAAAGCACAAGAATGAGAATACAGTTAAACTGAGGATACACTTTTTGTGACACATTATTGCATAGAATATCCTATGTTCACCAATGAGACACGCAATAAGAGACCGTACATGTAAATGCCTATTGTCACACCAAGCACAGCAGCACTTAAAAGGTAAGTGCCAGACTTCATGAATGATTCTTCACAATGCTGAAGCTACTTCAGTGCTCTAAACAACAAATGGAGTGGGTTAAGTATACAGTGCTTTTACAGTATCTAGCAAAGTAAGTGAGGGAAAGATGAATGGCATTCAGCTTCCTTAAGGTAAGGCTCACCTTGAGTAAACAACTTCATCCATATCGTCTTGATTCCCAGGCCTGCCAGTACAAACTGATGAAGGTAAGCATATACCAGATCACTCTGGCCCCATCTGTTGTGCATGACAGGTGGACTAGTTCTTCAGTGAGTTTTGTGTCTCTGTAGCCTGTGCCCTTTTTAGCATACACCATGTTCTCCAGTTGCACCTCAGCCCTGAGTTCCAGCTGTCCCTGATTTAAAGTTTAACTCAGTGCAGCCTGAATGTGGGACCTTGGCTTAATTTTTACGGGAAAGTTGCTGTGAAGGAATAAGTACATCAGCCAAAACCATATAAGACAAGAAAAGCAGGACACAAAGTGTAATTGTTGAGATGGTGATAAAACAGGATGCAAGAGGAAAAATACTGACAAGAGATGGTATAAATAACTAAGCCAAAAAAAGTACAGAGGTCAGCAAGATGCTGACCATCATTTCCCCATCTGACTTTCTGTTGCTTGAGTCACTTATTGAGTGTTTTAGTGAGGATTAGTCTTCAGTATCTACTATGTGAACCTGTCAATAAATATCTTTCTTTCAGAGTCGCTCTGTAAACATTAAAGGACACTGGAACGTAAGTGACCTAGAGAAGAAGGGTTACATGTCATTCTGCCTAACGTGTGGCATGTGACCCTGTTAGCACTGAGGTTAACGTACTCAATACATGCTGGAAAATCCTTTTTAACCCTCATTGCAAAAAATGTGCAGCTTATTATTTATACAGCTGCTTCCAGTGCTTGTGTATGCCCAGTGAAGGGCATAATGATTTCTGTGCTTGGAGGGGAACTTAGTGCTCTAAGCAAAACTATGAGACAGAGCCTTTTAGAGGACTTAGATACAGGGAATAGTTTGTGAATCCTAAATCATCAGCAGTAAGAGACTGGAGAAGCTCTCATAATGGTCTCACAAATGCTTCTTAAAAGAATTGGTCAGTAACTAAACTATTATAACAGAGAATTGAAATTCACCAGTATCTAGTTCTTATAAATTTCTAATAGCACATTTCTATGGACTCTGCTAACTGTCTTTTACAGTACGTTTAAAAATTCATGGTTTTATCATGTACCGTTTAATTTGATGTTACCCTTACCCCTGTGGAGCTTATGATGATAGCACCCATCCTGCAGTTTAAGGATAATGTAACACAAGGTATTGGCAGTTTCCACAGTAACTCTAGAGAACTTGTAAAAAAATTATGGTGAAAACAGACAAGAAGCTGGAAGAAATGTTGCCTGACGGTGTTGATTAGGTACTCTATAAGCCTATAATTCTTAATGTTGGTAGAGTACATATATATGTACTCTCAAATACTCTCAACTATTGCACAACCCCATTGTTTGACTTTTATAATGGTCACAGCAAAAGTGAGTCTTAAGGAAGCACGAGAAAATGTGGCTTTACTGAATTGGTTACCTACATACTGGTTATGTGGAAAGAAAGCAGTATACAGACAAGAATTACTAATGAAGTAAAAGAAACTGGCTATAGCTGACTGTAAAGTCAAGTCAAGTCTTATTCTGTTGAGATTAATAGTAAAAATTCCCATTGTTCTCAATGGGAGAAAATTTAGCCTACAGTTTATGAGACATTCATTAAAATACTCATAAATTGTAATATAGGGCTTAATAAAAATATCTTTCATATTTCATTAATATGTCAAGGTGACAACTAATAGACTACAGATAAGACAAGTTTGAAACCAGCTTTTTTGTTCCATTTGACATTTCTCTCCTTGACCCTTTTATGCTTTCTGGGTCATGTTGAACAATCACACCGTTTAATTGCTCCCCCTGTCAAAAAACTCCAGAAATACAACTGAATGGAGGAAGCAGAAAGACATATTCCACCTTTTTGGGTGCTGAAATAAGCAAATGTCACTGGTTTAGAAATCCTCCTTATGCAGGAGTCTGTGCCAGCAGCAAGAGTTTTACCATTCATAGTGATTGCATCAAGTTGCACATAACCAGCAGCACTCAGTACAGCGCCGTGACCTGCAGGAAACCATTCCATTTGTAAAAGGTCAAACATTCTTCGCCTTAAGCTTTTGAAATGAAGCAGAGAAAACAATTTCAGGGCTATTTACTACCCAGTTCTCTGACAGCTTTTGTCCTAGCTTCCTGTAAGAGATATTTGCTTTTATAGTCACAATCCTTTAAGTAAATATGATGCTTGTGGCTACAAAAAAGCATTTGATTGTTTTCTTTGAGTCATAAAGCTTTTATCTTGTTTTTAAAATCATAAAGTGTGCCTGGCAATGCATTTTTTTCAGAGCTAATGACTGATGTCCTTTCTATACATTTTAAGTAATCAGATAAGAATACAGATGATCATAGAATAATGCTAGTAATGTAGAAAAAGATTTATAATGTTTTTGCTACTGATGTAAGTATGACCAATCTCAAAAACAAACAGAAATGATTATTACTAAGTTCCAATTTTATGTTGCATTTGTAGTCCTTTTCTACGCTGCTGACTTTGGGGGAATTTTTGAAAACGAGGTATAGACTCCCTTCAGCGTTGTTTAAACACAAAAATACATACATGAACAATAAAATTTTTAAATTGAGTCCACAAATAATTCTAATTTCTCAGGGAAAACAAGAATACAAAATCTACCAAGAAACCCCCAAACCTCTAAATGAAAATAAGCAATGCCTTATTCACATTCCTGTAGATGTTATTACAAGACAAAATGTGTTGCAGACTGTTGTTTTCAAACTTCCGCAACCTGTGGCGAACCTAAACACCTCCCTAAAAAGGGAGGCATGAAATGACAAAAGCATATGTCACAAAAAGTATATTAGCAAGAAACACTGCAAAGTTTGCACCAATATTGCCCACAATATGTCATATCCCAGAAGTATCAGTCACTTGCATAGGTGTCCTCATTCTCCCTTCAAAAATGACAAAAATTCTAGAGTATCCAACAACAATTTGCTTTCCAACATGTCCCTTGTTCCTGCTGCTCTCTTGTGAAAGCATCCCCAAAGCACCATCAGGTTTATGACTCTATAAATCTGCAAGAAAGACTTACAGTGAAATAATGGTCACCTGCTTCTAAAGTACAACTGTATCATAACACTGGGGGCTGATATCGATAAACTCATTAACGACAATAACTAAAACATTAAAAGGAGGAAAAAAATCTTTATCCAACACGATGTATATGACATAATTATGATGTTAGTAAAGGACTTCAGTGTAACGATGAGAGAAAAGTAAAGAATAAAGAAGTCTGAATTAAACTGTTTATTTGTGTGTAGTTTGTAGCTGCATTCATGGTACTTAAGAACATTACTGAATTACAAAACTTGAACTTGGGAAGAGTCATAGGAGGGTAGATTTCAGGGCACTCACTAATAACTACTCTGCCACTCTGGTGCCCTGATGGTGTATAATAACGTTTTACATTGAATGCATGCTACAGTTTTGGTACGCGGCTCATCTTCTTTGATCAACATTCATCCATGTAATTTTTCAATTTCTTCATGCCAGCATTTTCTAATAGAGATCTGTTCCGTGTAGGGTTTTCCAATCATTTCTGTTCAAAAAAGTATTCAAAGCTTCAAAGATCATAGAATCACAGAATCATAGAACAGTTTAGGTTAGCTTGGTAACTACATCAGCCAGTTCCCTCAGGACTCTGGGATGCACCTCATCAGGTCTCATAGATTTCTGCATGTTCCAGCTCCTCAGGTGGTCACAAACACAAACTTCTCTTACAGTGGGAGGGACTTTGCTCCCCCAGTCCCTGCCTTGTGGTCCATCCACTGGAAAGGTGTGGGAGAGAAGTTACCACTGAAGACCGAGGAAAAAAATTGTTGAATACCTTAGCTTTCTCCTTGTCTGTTGTGACCAGTTTGCCAGTCCCACTCATCGAGGGGGAAAATGCTTTCTTTGACCTTCCTGTTCTGTCTGACATACCTGTAGAAGCCCTTCTTATTATTCTTCGCATCCCTTGCCAAGTTCAGCTCCAGCCATGCCTTGACCTTCCAGGCAGCGTCTGGGCAATGTCCCTATACGCTTCCCAGGATACCTGTCCCTCCTTCTGCCTCCTGTGTATCTTTTTCTTGCCCTTTAGTTTGACCAGCAGGTCTTGATTCGCCATGCCAGTCTCTTGCCCTCCTTTCCTGATTTCTTACACCTGGGGATCAAGAGCTCCTGCACTCTAAGGAAAGCGTCCTTAAACATCTGTCATCTCTGTTCTGCTCCCTTTTCCCTGAGGGCAGTTTCCCAGGGGGAAACATCTAGATTATGGTTTGGCCACATATCCGAGATAACCATGAACAGTGCATGGGTTTTCTTGAATCATTACAACATGTGCATATGGGTTTTTTCAACTGTATGATAAAATTCTCTAGCTTATATTAGGTTTTTATGGTAAAGGTGAATGAATCATCCCTTTTCCTTGAGCTCACCCTGGGCTCAGTAGTTTAATTAATTCTACCTCAAAAGGATCAGACAGTTAAAAGAATAGATACTGACAGGACACTGAAATTTGACTTTACATGAATTAGTGTTTTAGAGAATATTCTTCGGAATTATTTTCATTATTACCTCATTTCATCATGCTTTATGACTACTGAGGTTATTTTTCTAGCAATTAAATAAAAAAAATCCAGTATTATCCTATTCCATGATCTTGCAGTCTGAATTCTCTTCTAATCACCATGGTTTGTGTCACTTTGAGTGCTGATATTGCCTTTGATTGTGGCAAAAGCCATCTGACTAGCGCTAACTTAGACTTTAATTGCTGATCACAAAATAATTTGTTCAGGATTGCCTAAGAAATTATAATTCAGTGGAATTTTCTCTTTCTCATAATGACAATTCAATTTCATCATGTTGCCATTTTAGTCCCATACAAAAGTAAAATTAAAACCATTTTGTTTAGTTTTAACATCAAACTATTTATTTTAATTTTCGAATCTTCTGAGATGCCTATTCCTCTTGATTTATGGTATCATATGAATTATGTCTAGATTGAATAACTAAAATATCCTCAAGCAAATGACAAGAACATTGCTGCATTTCATCTTTAAGATTTTCTGATAGCATCTTTTGGACAAAAACACTGAAGTCAAACAAGATGCTTCCTATTGTCGGAGAAGCTGGGGACTCCACATGCATAATAATGCAAGTACAATTCCATTGAATCATAGAATGGTTTGAGTTGGAAGGGACCTTAAAAGGTCATCTAGTCCAACCCTCCTGCAGTAAGCAGGGACATCTTCAACTAGATCAGGTTGCTCAGAACCTCATCAAGCCTGGCCTTGAATGGTTCCAGGGATGGTGCACCTACAACCTCTCTTGGAAACCTGTTCCATTGTTTCACCATCCTAATTGTAAAAATTTTCTTCCTTCTATTTAATCTAAACCTACCCTCTTTCATTTTAAAACCGTTACCCCTTGTCCTATTGCAACTGGGCCTACTAAAACATTTGTTCCCATCTTTCCTGTAGGTCCCCTTTAAGTACTAAAAGGCCACAATAAGTTCTCCCCAGAGCCTTCTCTTCTCCAGGCTGAACAACCCCAATTCTCTCAGACTGTCTTCACAGGAGAGATGCTCCAGCCCATTGGCCATTCTTGTGGCCCCGTCTGGACTCTCTCCAACAGGTCCATATCTTTTTTGTGCTGAGGGCTCCAGAGCTGGACACAGTACACCAGGTAGTGTCTCATGAGAGTGAAGTAGAGGGGCAGAATCACCTCCCTTGACCTGCTGGCCACTGTTTTGATGCAGCCCGGGATGCAGTTGGCTTTCTGGGCTGTAAGCGCATATTGCTGGCTCATGTGCAGCTTTTGATCCGCCAGTATGCCCAAGTTGTTCTCGGCATGGCTGCTCTCAAACCCTTCATCCCCTAGCCTGGGGATTGCCCTGTCACAGGTGAAGGACCCTGTGTTTGGCCTTGTTGAACCTCATGAGGTTCACATGAGCCCACTTCTTGAGCTCATACAAGTCCCTCTGAATGGGATCGCCCCAGGTAGAAAACTCCCATTCTGTATTTTAAGTGTGTAATTCCCAGATATTATTTTGTATATCGTGTTCTCATATATCACTTATATACATACATAGTATGGTTTGCTTTTAACTATCAGTTTTAACTAACAGTTAAAGTGCTTCAGCACTTCTTGCCCATACAACAACACTATGAGAAGATAAAGAGTATATTTATCACAAACACTTTAAACTGTTATTGCATGACTGCCCTTAGGATTCTGATGTCCACATTACTTGTTACAAGGGATTTATCTTGTATATTTTTCTATTAGACCAGTACAAGTTGAGTAAACAATCTAAATCTAAAATTCATTGGAAACTGACAAAAGAATCTGTCAGTGTCGTCTAAGCACCTTTTGTGTAAACAGCAGAAAAATAATCCAAGTTTTCATTATTGTCCACTGAGAGCAAAATAGAGCTGTGACTTAAGGTGGGAAAAAAGAATCATCAAGCTGCAAAATTCAAATCCTGATATCAAATATCCAAAAATTCAGTGTTACGTATCAACCTCAAATTATCCAACAAAATACAAAACAAGCAATCACAAATCAAGGAAGACTGGACTGGCAAATCTGAGATAGTCACATTGTCCATAAGAAGTAGATTAATATTTCAATAAATTAGTAGAATGATATTCTAAATCAGAACTACTATGTCTTTGATTTGTTTTTTTTTATTTTTTTGAGCTTTTTCAATGTTTTCTTTATCATTTGAAATAATAGAACTGTTAGAAGATCTTGCACAAAGAAGACAGGTTTTCCCCCCATTTCCCCCCAACTACCACAAGTGATAGTTGTGAAGATCACTAAAAGTTGCCAAAAATACTTTATGTCAAAAAGTGTGATCTAATTCTTTTTTCTTGAAATGTGTTCTTGAAATTCCTGCAAATCTGACTTACTATTCTGCTTCACTGCTCAATGTGGCCTCAGATTAATCTACAAAGTGTCAATAAATCATAAACTCTTTTATTCATGCTCAAAGTGCATTCAATCAATTTTACCCACTGCTGAGCTTCTGGTATTATCAAATGTCTGATCTATCTTTGTGCATTTCCTAAATAATTTAGGAATATGTTATTGACTGATTATACATTATTTTGAAGCACAGAGAATCTATAGTTATATTAAAATTTCTCAAGCTAACAAAAACTTTTTCAAATGTTTTTGGGAAGACATGACTAACACAGGGCAGAAAAGATACCTTTTAGATAAAAAAGCTCTACCTATACCAAAAGTCTTTGTTAACGTGTTTCTGTGTTATACCAATGCTCTAATCTGCGTCTCATTTTCCTGCTCTAAGATTTCAGACTAGCGTGTAGTATTCAACACAAAAGAGGCAGAAAAGCCTTCTATAGGGACTATCATTTCAATTCAGTGAATAGATAGCATAGGAATAAGAAAGATGCACACCAGGCAGATAAGAAAGATAATGGGCTTGAGATTTGGCTGAGGTGTACTGCCATAGTCCACCTACGCCTACTGAGGAGTTTATCTATTCTATGTATCTTTCTATGCAGCCTTTTGTATTGGTTGTACAATAGGAAATCTCAATAAAATATGATCTTTAATTTTGTCTCATTCTACAAAGAACATAACTGTTCAGTGGCATTAGTAGGGAATATTTTTATTAGCGTGCCCATATAAGAGAATAAGAGGTTGACAAAATGCTCTTATCACTTAGGGTGGAAGGTGCTGAAGATTGTGCTTAGAGGACTTCATAACCTCAGATAGTATTTCCTACAAACTGATGACTAGTATATAAAAGTGATAAAGCATGACAATATTTCAGTGTGAACAGAGTAATAAGTAAGTATCATGGAAGTCTACTCATTGTCTTACCTCCTATCTCAGTTGTTTGTTTGCTTTAAAGAATTAAATGAAGACCTTGTCCTCCAGAAAAATAGGTATAGGTACTTACCCTCAGACCGTGGATCTTGATTGGACAAAAGAATTTAATGTATGCTACAGGGGAGAACACTTTCACTTTAATGCTCCCTATCAGATGAATTTGGCAACTCCATGTTTTGTATTAAAGCTTTTTAGGGTGGCACCCTGAAGAGCTGCTTTTTCTTACTGATTCTACAGTTCTTCCCAGATTATATCCAGGCACCCAGCAAATAGTTGGAAAATTAAGACAGTGCCTTGAGGCATACATCCTGACTTGAACATTCAAACTAAGGGACTGTTGTTATAATGCATTTGAAATGCATTTGAAACTAGAAATTTGAAATCTAATTTGAAATTAGATTTATGGTGCCTATACAAACTTGATTCTGTTTCTGTCTATACTACTTCTGAATTCATTGATAAGTTGAAAAAAGTTCAGTGAAATGGGCAGAGCTAGCAGGCATAAAGAAAGGGCAAAGGAAATTAAATTCAAGGTATTATAAATTCATATTTATCACTCTCAGATAAAGAGATTTTTGATAGGCACAGCAGGAAGGAAGAGGTGTAAAATGAATTTTTTTTAGACTAAGGAAAATATAATACCCTTAACCCAGAAAAGTCAGAAACAATGTTGATAAAGAATTGAGACACACAAAAAACATGAGACACAGAAAACATACTGTTCATAGGAACAAATTGTATTTTCCTTTCCTCAACACAGAATTAATAGCTGAATGCTGTAATGAGGTTTTATTTTACTAGGACTTCATTACATTTTCAAGACATGCTACTTCAGAACATTTATTAGCACATTATGAAGAGTTATAAATAATTGAAACTAAGCTGCAGTTGTCAGTTGAATAAGTGCTTGCGATTCATTATGATTACTTTTTTTTTGCCCACTCAATAGTCCACAAAATTCAAGAGTTTTCATTAAATGTGCAAGTCACTACTCCAATGCAGACATATCGTGACACTCCCTCACTGAGCTCGCACTCCTGGCTTCGCCAGCTTGGGGAAATGACTCGTGATGACTTGCAAGAAGCCCTCCCTCTGGGGTGCATGGTTTCCCTGGAGTCTCTCCTCTGTATTCGCCTCTGCACTGACAGAATAACTCAGAGAGAGGATACCTGGCACAGCTTGAGATTTGAGTGGTGTAGTAGTTCTTCTGGGCAAAGTAGCATACGTTTTGGAAATCCTAAATAAAGGGAGGAGAACTGAAGAGATGCCCTGTGACATGTCCCTTAGGATGGGTGCCCCTTAGTAAGTTCTGTCATTGCAAGTGACACAGAAATGCTCCAAGGACTGTGCAAATAACAAAAATACGGCCCCAACTGTTCTTCTCTGTGTCTCTGTCCCATCCCACGCTCATTATAAGATGGGAGATTTTTTTTATATTTTGATGTTCAGGAAGCCGTCTTCACCAGAAAGAGAGTAACTTGTGTATCATCCTGATACGCAGATTGATTCAACCAATCCCTAATTTAGTTCAGAGAGTCAATCAATATTTTGTATAACGCGGTGTGCTGCTTTTAGTTTTGATAAGCAAAGAATTGCTTTGTGAATCACTTCTTAGGCACTGAATATAAAACCACCATATCATTTATAGTTTCAGTTTGATAAGCAGCTGTACTTGAATTGGTCATTGAGATTATGTTTCAGATTACAATAGAAACTTAATTGTTACTCTTTTAAAACAGTAGCTGTAGCAATCTAATCAGCTCTTTCATTCCTGTAAATTCCAGTATGATTTGGTATCCAAGACAAACACAACCATGACTATATTTTCTAGTGCTTTAAATGAGTTCTGGTTTTGTATATGCTGTGAAACCTCCTAATTCTATGGCATTGCAGAACCACTTACCAGGTAAGAGTTCTACTTTCTCAACTGTTACACCTGCAAGACACCTGAAAATTAGAGTGGTTGTAGAGAAAATGTACTATAAATTTATGACATCCTGTTAGAGCGTCACATAGGCACACATACCGCGGTGTTTACCATAATTGAAAATGTGTGTACAGTGTAAGTGCAAAAGACTAAAATCTTCTATATCCACCAGTGTATGTAAATTATTCTTGCTACTGCTGTTATATGCAATTATATTTTTATTTTCAACTGCATTTACTGAAGGGTTTAATCAATGTTGTTAGAAGTACATTAGTTCTTACGAGAATTTAACTTTCTACAAATACTTATTTGACAAAAAAGGAACACTAGCTTTTGACTTGTGTGTAGCCTGAAAAGCTCATTGATGCTGAAAGATAGTTTGGAATAGTAGGTCCCATTTTAGGTTAAGGTAGAAACATTTTTTTTTTACATTTTTATTGGAGAAGCGTTTACATGAAAACAAGTTCTATCTTTTAATTCTTGCAAATTCAACTGTTTCTGATACTTTTTCTCTAACCCATGTCATGGTCTGTCTCTGGCATCAAAATTAGCTCCTGTGAAAATTATTATCATATCAAAAAACAGGATTATGACCTCAGGTGAGGAATAATCAGGAGGAGCGGATTAACTCTTCTGTCTATGAGATACCATCAGATGGGCATGAGAAAGCTTTGAAAAATGTACTTATATGTTTTTAAGATGATAAGGTTTAATTGAAGATCCATCACTCTGTTTGTTCTCTCCTGGAAAGGATGGTTATCTTCAGGTGTTCCATAAACAGAGTGTAAAAGTCCCCCAGAAGGAAGGTAGCTTGAGCAAAAACATTTTAAAAGAGATGGAGGGAGGGAATAGCACTTTCTGCCAGAAAGCTCTGTATGAGGAAATTTTTACACAATATAAATCAAATACTGGAGTGGTGCATGTGGTTGACCTTCTGCAGCTGTTTGATCGTTAGGGATCTTGAGTACAAGCTTTTGTGTATGTGCAAGCTAAATCAGCCACCCAAAGGACAACTGCAGTGGCCGTGACTTTGGGTGAATTCCTAAGACTCACTGAAGAATCCTGAATCAATGCAGATTATGAAGACACAGAAATATATTCTGCTCTACAAGGAATGCCATATTTTTGTTATAATGCTTATTATATGGAAGAAATAAAAATCCTTTATTCCCTTCCTGAATGTTGAAATTTTACTATTCAAGAACTATTTATGTCTGTCTGTGCAATCACTATCAGGCACTCAAGATCCTCAAGATCTTAACCACTTCCAGTGTTTCCTTCTCTCAGTGGCATATTGAGGACCTTTCAAATTGCAAACTAAAGTACTTAACTGTGAAAGGACTAATAGTGATGCAGTAATGAATCCTGAAGAAGAGTTGGGAATGGAAGAGTGAAGTTGATCCTGGGAAGAAGGGTGGGATGGTAGGAAGGTGATTTAGGGTTTTTTGTCTTTGTTTCTCACCATCCTACTCTATTTTTATTTTTTTAATTGGCAACAAGTTAATTAATTTTGCCCCAGTCAAGTTTATTTTGCCTATGACGGTAACTGGTAAGTGATCTCCCTGTCTTTATCTTGATTCAGGAGCTTTTCCATCTTATTTTCTCCCCCTGTTCTGTTGAGGAGGGGGAGCAATAGAGCAGCTGGATGGGTATCTGACAGCCAGCCAGGGTCAATCTACCATGTTTAAATATTTATTCTGAAAAAAATAGGTACTGCTTACACACCTTGGATCACTAGGATATTGCATGACTCCTCCATGGGTGTCACCACAGACTAACACACCTGTTTGATTTTTCTCACCTCTGACTCATTTAGAGAACACAAGTGAGGTGCAACAATGACTGCATACTGCCATATCTGCAACCATTCGGCTCCTCTGAGATAGAGAGGGAAAGAGGGTGAGAAGGAGAAAGGGAATAAGCAAGAGAGAGGAAGAGATAAAGAGAAAGGCGAGGTGGCTGTGGTTCCCTTTGTTATACGGACTGGGGTGGGATCCTCTTGCCTAAACTTCAACATCTGGTGCCATTCAAGACCACCTGTTACTCTTACATTAGCACATATGGCCTCTGACCACTACTCAAGAAAGAAATGCTTGCCTCATTTCTGCCACCCTTCTTTGGATATCCTGAACACTTGGCATAATCTCAAATGGCCCTGAGCACGTGCATGTACTCAACCAAATCATGACCCTGCTCTTTATTGACTCTAATGGGAGCGTAGGCATCTAGCACAAATTTATGTATCTTAACCTCCAACTGAATTCCACTCCTCAGTTTATCTACGTTAGTCTCAAACTGAATTCTGCTTTCATAAAACTACTTGTAGCTTTCTGGACACTGGCCAGATTCAGTCTAGAAACTATTTAGCTGCATTACCAGGGCACTAAATCTCTTCAATTCCAGTTGGGGAAATGGATCGTTTCCCTGCTGTTGCTCTCATCCTTTTCTTCCTTTTCAGCTGCATGGCTATAGCCATTGCTTCAAATAGCTGTCTTGGCTCAGGGTCAGGAAGACATGGCAAATTAGATTCACGTATCCTGACCTCTCACTATGTGAGCAGAGTAAAAGTGTGGCTTGCTGCACTTAGAGGTACACATGTTCTCATTATCAAACTCAAAGGAGAAAGAGTTTTGATTCTGACACCGAGGCACAATGGAACAAAAATCTGGGCATCCCTTATTATTCTTTCAGAGTTAAACAATCCTTCGTTGCTCTTGTAAGGAAGCCTTCTTGCTGTTTTGAGCAGACTGTCATTTGTGTTAAGAGAAATTTTTTGCCAAAACCAATAAGAGCTAAGCAATGGAAATAATTTCTCAGAATATCCACTGAAATCCTGTTTTCGTAATTATAAGCTTAGACTTGAAACAGTCTATTTTTAACAAGATAGTTCAACAGAATAGTGATCTATTAATTTAAAAAATTTAAATAGAATACCTCATCTCATAATAAATTAGATGCGCTGTATCCTTTGAAGAAGGAATGAGGAATATAAATAAAAATATTACATATACAATTGATAGAAAAATTAATCTGTTTCTAAAAATATAGCATGCAGATACATGCAGTGAAGTCTATATATGTGGAGAGCTATAATATGTCAGGAACCATTATTCTTTCTGACCCATCAGTTCAGCTTCTGGTACGTAGTGAAAGTTATGTCTGTGTACCTTGCTGAGGAAAAAAAAAAAAAAAAGAAAATATTTTTTCCCCCTGTTTTTTTATTGCTGTTACCTGGCATTTATAGAGGGTTTAATTAAATCCCATTTCTTCTAGTACCTGTATCATCAGTAGAATTGTACCTAAATTGCAATTTACAGTTAAACACCAGAAACAAGAACATAGCTTAGGACATGCTGAGGCCAATTGTAGAAGAAAATGGTGTTATATAACTGCAGGAGAAGGTGTAAGTTGTCTCCAGATCTTTTTTGATGAAGTTGTATCACAAGAAAGATTGAGATCACAAAGTGTTTGTTATCTCTGGTTGATTTTTCTTACGTTGCTGCTAGTGGGAAATGAGTATTTTGGGCAAATTGAAACTCACCACACCACCACTTTCACAATCAGTTTTCTGAACATACCTGTGCTATAACCCTTCACGCAAATGTTTTTGGACTGCAATATCCTCGCTAAGAGGGACACTCAACAAAACACGCTTGCACGCTCATTCACAAATTAGCTTAATACCAGAGTTATGTTTGCAGCCTCTTCAGTTTCCTACTACTGCCCCGTCAGTGGCTCTGCTAAGCTTATTTAAGGACAACAAATGGACTTGCTTAATACATGCCAAATTATTCACATGAGTCCAGAACTTCCTTTTTTCCCCTTTAAACAGCTCGAGATAGAGGCTGTCATGTGCTGAGGCAATACTGCCACAAACGTTTGAAGTTACTAAGATTGCAAAAAAGTGTATTTATAAGTAACCTTAAAGCTACAGTCATACTCATCATCATTCTCCAAACCCAGTGTTGAACTTTCAACTCCAAACAGTTCATCCAAACTTTCTTCAAGGTACCTGAGGAGCGTGGGAAGGCAGGCAGAGAGGTCACGCTGGCAGCTGTAGCAGAACTGAGGAGCTCTGTTACCCTGTGCCCTGCAGCTGTCCTGGAGCAGCTGGGGAGCTGGGACCTTGTTTTCCAAGGGTGTGAAGGAGGTGGGTGTAGTTCAGAGCTTGTGCTTACTCTCCTGTTGCTGCAGCTGCACTTCTACCAGTGCTGTTTAAAACTAGCATAGGCATGAACATACATGTGCAAATATATGTAAGTAACGAAAAAGCATTTGAAGATTTGCAAGACATAAATGATATGCTCTTATTACTTAGGCTTCTTGTTAATATATACGTTCCTGTTAATAATAACATTCTTGTCCACTTGCCAACACACTCCCTATTTTCAGCAACTTGTTTCTCTTTGACTTACAGTTGTTGCTGTTATGATGATGCTGTGTGGAAAGTAATTTAACTGCAGACCATTCACTGTTTGTGAAGATAGCCAGAAAGGTGCTGTCACACAACTTAATTGAAGAATATTTGTGCCTGTTCTCTATTAATTAGTATTTTTTCTTTAAAAAAGCCTAATCAACAGAACCTCTAGTTTCTCTTTCACAGGTTACCATGAAAAAAATTAAATTAAGAATTGAACTGTGTTCTAGTTTGGAAATGCCAATTCCAAAACCTGGAATTGGAACCAAAACGCTTTATAATTCTCACACCTAAATATGTCCTTTGGTCTCAGTACCTTGGGTTTAGGGATGACCTTGAATTGAACTGCAAAGAATTGTCTCAGATTTATATGCATGTAACTCTTCAGATCTTTTACACTAATTCTTTCATGCTGAAGACACTGTGAAGAGAGGAGAGAAGAGGAGAGGAAGGGAATTGTAATTTCTTCCTCTTTTCTTGCACACTCTGCCATTTTTCTATCCTGCAATATCAGATATACCTTCCATTCAAATATGAAGAGAGACATTTTGATTTGTTTGGCTGTATATATGAATTGTGCATTTAAGCCCAAGAGCAGAATGTGGCCCTAATTACCAATTTCAAATTTCTAAACTTATTTTTGACTTTTTATCTTATCTTAGAATCCATCACAACAAATCTAATACTTGAGTAAAACTTATGCTGATATATTCGTTTTGCTGTCATAACCATTGAGCTTTTGCTCTCAGTGTTTTATGTTCCATTAAGTCTGTTATTAAATGTGACCTTCTAGCTTTATTTGGAGGCTCTTTTCCTATTTTTAATAACTGTGTTCTATTTTTTGTTCCCCTAAGAATTTTAATGCTCGTATTACTATTATTTTGCTAGCAGACAACTTAGAATATTTTAGCAACCTCTATAACTATCCTTGATCTTTATAAAAACGCATCAGTTTCACGAAATAAATCATTATGACTGTCTCAGTACGTGTTGTCCTATAAAAAGAACAGAACTCTTCCTCAAGCCTTCTAGCATTCTTCCTTTCCTAGAGTTCACCTTAGATTATGGTTCGCAGTTAACATTTTGTCTTTTTGGTTTAAAGAAAAAGATTATTTAGAACCTAGAAGTCACCTGCCTCTGAGCTGTTAATCTAATTAGAAATAGAGTTTATGAGTTCAACCACCCATTACAAACAAATTAAAATAAGCAAAACCAAGAGTTACTCTCACATTACAAGACCAGAGATAGTTAGGAAATTCAACTCTGCTTAACTACTCTACAATAATGTGTAAATAATAAATATTTTGGAAGTAACAATGCAGACATCATTCATATAAAATAATTATATGGAAGTGCTTGTTGCAGCCCTCATATATGTAACAAAATTAATAATCATATAAAGGAATAGTGCAAGTAGGCAGTGATAAAATCAGGACTAAACCCAATGTGTTTCAATTAACAAGACACATAAAAAGTTATAAGAAAAACTTTATATTGGAGGTAAGAAAGGAGCAAAAGGAAAGGAAAAATGCACGACAAACCAAATAATAAATGTTACAAAGAAGTTTCTTTTTGGTTTAATCTTTCTAGGAAAAGTGAACTGTGATGAGATTAACTAAGTTAATTTAAAAATTGAGTAGAAATTTAGATCAAAGTCCAGAAAGAAGAGTTTAAAGAATATTGAGATAGCACAGAAACATGCAAGTTCAGAGCGCCTGATGAATGTGTCTGATAAATTAACCAAAGCACTCTTTGAACTATCAAAGTTTATCCTTAAAACATCTCTAGGAACAGAGGAGGTATCCCTGGGCTGAAAAAGAAAAAAAGATTTCTATAAGGGTAGAAAAGACACCTTGAGGAATTCTGGATAAATCAGTTCACTTCAAGTGCCTGGAAGTACTCTTAAAGTAACAAGCAAATATTTATAGAAAATTAACTGTTAATGAACTTACAGAAAAAAAGAAAATTTAGGCTTTTCTGGATCATGACAAAGGAGTAAATTCATTCTTTGACATTAAGGGAAGAGAAAGTAGATATTATATAAAGAGAAACAAAATCCTTGGAAGGATTTTGGCACTACCTTATATGGCATCATTGCAAAAAGGTGTAGAAATTTTCATTGGAAACTTTGGAAACAAATCAAATTGTCATTTGCTGGGGATGCCTCAGGCAAATTAATCCTCTCTCATTGCAGAAGCTGGACTGTGTGATTTCTGAGGTCTTGATGAGCCCCGCAGTTCTTGGTTTGTACCCTACAGTCAGCTATTTTTCACATCGCACTGTGTGACAAAGGAATAACAGTGGAATTTTGGCAATAAGTATGATCCCTTTCACATTCCCACGTGAAGACCATATTGAGTTAGCCCACTTTCCTTTCCATATTTCTGGAATGCATAGGCTACTGTCTGCAATCTGAAGAAGTGACTATGATTTACACAGACATTCTTGCAAATAAGCTTGGATCCTGCTCGCTAGGTTGTCAAAGTGGAATTGAATTCAGTGCACGTTAAATGTTGAATTCAGGATCTTGGGCAGTTTTGCAGGCAGTATTGAATATTATGTTGCCAGGAACTTTTTTTTTTTCTTTTTTTTTTTCCAGTATCTAATATAAAACAACTGATATAAACCTGATTTATCCTCTAGCTTGCACATAACTGAAGCTGTGTTCATTAAAATGAGTTGCAGTCATATCTTTAGGTACACAGTAGAAGTACCAATAAAAAAAAAAAAAGCCTGACAAGCACAATATTCACAAATATTCACAAATGACTCACAATAATTGTTTCCATACCTTTTTTTTTTCATGGAAGTAAGCTTTTTTCCCTGAACAATTTGTCTAAGTTTGCAAATATACAGAATTACCTTAGTTCTAAAATCAGACATATAGAAAAAATATTCACCATCAAAATATAGATTTAGCTAAAAATGCGTGGTAATGAAACGGGCAGGTGAGTAGAAGCAAGGGGGTTAAAGCAGCACACATTATAAAACCCTACACTTTCAAATGCAAATCTACTGAACAAAATTGTTAAATCTGCATTGTTTTGCCCCAATCCCAGCAATGATTTATGCACAGTGGCTGTGCAAGCTGTCGTTCATTTTGCTCTGATAAAGATATCAGGAATCAATATCCTATAATGCAAAAGTTCAAATACACATGATTTATCTCAGATGCCTGGGGCCTTCGGGTTTGGATATCTGATGAAGGCGGCAATGATGTCTGAACATGAAATAATTGAAATACTGGTTAAGGAAGTGTCTAACAACGTGTAATATCTTCACATTAAGGAAATAAAAAGCATTGCCTATCTTTACAAGCATATTGGAGTAAATATTAAACTTAATACATTCCAAATGTGAATGAAAAAATATTATTTTATTGATCTGTGTAGCACCTAAAGTTATATGTTGGGGGTCTTTCTTTAATATTACCTTTTATAATGCTGTTCTGGTCAACAGAAGAAAAGTTTAGTTGGTTTCCTTATGATTTAAAGGCTGCCTGCCCATTTGTGTATAAAACTCATTTTACAAGAATCTCACTTACTGCTTTTTATTTTGTTTTTAAAAACTATGATCTGTGACATTACTGAGTCAAACTCAGATACCTT
This sequence comes from Rissa tridactyla, assembly GCF_028500815.1. Lineage (NCBI taxonomy): Eukaryota > Metazoa > Chordata > Aves > Charadriiformes > Laridae > Rissa > Rissa tridactyla. The sequence continues at coordinate 98,260,897 of NC_071468.1, forward strand.
CCCCATATCAGTGAGTTAATCTAAATTGAGGATCATATTTTCTAGCCAATAAGAACATGGATTTCGTATCATAATTTTGCATCTGTGTGAGTGCAGGCAAAATAAGGCCACATATGAGACACAGTAATGGAGGCCCTATCAAAAACATGGCATTAGAACAGAATTGTTTTCTGATTAATATTAACCTGCTTTTGCTCTGTATCTCAAGAGCACACAGAGAAATAAGGATTCTCCTCCATCCCCCAAATTCTTACTTTCTGTTTGTTTTCTTCTTTTTGTTTCAAGCAGCTGATACTAGCTGGGAAACAATTTACAGTATAATTCTCTCTTTTTAATTATTCAAACAATCTTAAGCTTTAAATTTTCCAGCCAAATTCTTAGTCTCTGCATGAGGTAAATTTCATTTGCAAACATACAGCAAGTAGAGTAATTCTTCGGCCCTTCTTAATTATCTTATGAGAGGAATCTTTTGAAAAGGCAAAAGCCTGAATAGTAGAAGACCAAAAATTGTAATGTACAATTTGCCATAGAAAATGTAATTCAAGAGAAATTTGCAAAAACTTTTTCTAAATGTAATTCGTTTGAATTGGATGCATTATTATTACAAAGTGTGTGTTGTTCTTTTGTTTTTCTATGCTCTACTGAATTTTTCTTGCTTTTATTGAAACAATGGGTTTGCCATTCAGTCGTTGTAGACATTTAAGTAGATGAGTGTTTTGTATTTAAGTGCAGAGTTAAATAATTGTGCACCAATTCCTCATGTATTATTAAAGTTTACACTGTGTATGTTTCGCTGTTTTTTTCCATAAGAACCTGCTCAAATTCTGTCTGTTTCCTTTCATCGCCCACAAAATCAATCATATTTTCCACTTATGATGTGCTAAGCGCAGGAGTTGCATATATGTGAGGAGAAGGATTCATGGAGATTTCAGTAAAAGGAAGGGTTCAAGAGCTGACTGGGACAAAAGTGGGTTGAGGTAATTGCCAAATACAGTATTTGGATAGTGGATGTAGAGGAAAAGAGTTTAGCTGGTGCACTGTCAAGTCAGATCCTGACCCATATCTGAACAGGTGGAAATGAGCAAAATCAGAAATATGGTTTGGTGTTTATAGGAGATCATGAATGGCTGAAAACATTTCCCCTAAAAGAGAAAAAAATTGCAAGAAAGGAATGAGACCAGCTGTCCTGAAGTCTGGACTGAGCAAGCAGTTCGATTGCACAATCTCCTTGCTCTCAATCATGTTAATAAAGTTACAGCGTAGTTAAGTTGAGTTGTAATCCCCTCTGTCTTTAATTGTGTGTTGCCATGTAAATGTGGTTTATGCAGCCTGAACTATTGCCTTTTAGGTAGTGTTTTAGCTATGAAACTTCTATCATTGCCAGGAGTTCAGATTCTTATAAAGTTTTTGGCAATTTTACTGTCTCACTTTATACCTTACTTTCTTGCCTGCATGCTAAAGCCTGAGTAAAATCTTTACAAACTAAGATTTTTCAGGTTAATTATACTTTTGTACTGCTATATCAGTTATATAATAACTACTTCGTACAGCTTTGAAATTTGTTACTTTAAACACTTTTGAAGCTGTGGTGTGTTTGCAAACTGAGGTCTTTTCCTAGAAATAAGTGACAACTACAACAGGTTTTAATGGATTATTTGGAGAACTATTCTAGCTTTTAGAGAAAGCAGGCATTTACAATAAAAGTCTTCTTTTATTCAAATTTTTGAACTGCAGGACAGGGAGCTGTCACAGCAAGCTACAGTGCAGTAATACTCAGCATCAACTTTGCATTTTACACGTACATATGCCTGACTGAGTAGGAACGTAGAAACTGCTTAAGCAGAGGAACTATTTCAACTGGCAAAACACATGGGGAAATAATGTTAACCCGAACCAAGGCATTTATGTATCTACCTTCCCTTGAGGCATGTGCCCGTAATTATTAAAGAAATTCTGTCTGAAATCTGTCCTATGAAAAGCTGTCCTACATCTGTCCTTTCTACTTTTGCAGCTAACATTTGTTCCTAAAACAAGTTAAGTTCCTGAAAATTTAATTCAGCTTGAATTCAAGGGATCTGTGTTAAGCTCTAATTCTCAGAGGTCTCAGAGATTTCAGAATTAAGTGGTCAGTTCTCGCAATAACTGCGGTAGGCCAGTAGAAGAAATTTATAATGTCTGAATATCTTAAGGTCCTGGCGTTGACACAACATCCTTTACTTGGTTTATGTTTTGTTTGGCTTAATCTTTTTCTGATATGATTTAGTACTGGAGTTTATTAACGTGGGAGTTGTGCTAATTCAGTTTTATTGTTGCCAGTGTCAGCCGGGGGTTTCTACAAGGCACAGCATTGCTAATAACTGTAGCAGTTCTCCCTGTATGCTGTGCCAGACCTCACAGTGTGCGGCCTTGTCCTGGGGTATTTCAGGTAATCTAAGAAGTACACATCAAAACTTTGATTGACAACTGCCCGTTTCCTATGTACTACACCACATATATTCTATACTGTATCCTACCATGGGGAGTATCGGTGCCTTAAAATAGATCACAAAGTGCCACCTATAGATCAACAAGCTGCTGAAAATCATGAAGCTCTGTGCATCTGCACCTACAGCTAGCCAACAAGATAGAATACACTGCCTAAGGAACACTGGGCAATTTTAGGCGGTTTGATGTTGTCTCAAGTTCAGACCCATGCCTAAAAAATACTTTTTTCACTAACTTTAGTCCTCTAGCACTAAAGGTATTGAAGTCTGAGTTTCCATGGTGGGGGAGTTAGAACTAGATGATATTTAAGGTCTCTTCTAACCCAAACCATTCTATGATTCTGTCATTTCTAGAAGGCATTTCCAAGACACTAGAATTGCCTCCTTATGCCATGCAGATGGAAGGAGAACTGACTGCAGCGTTAACCCAGAGATCTGGAGAGGAGAATTTCACTCAGACAGTTCTCAGATATCACCTCCTGTTCTGCCGTAACAGCTAAAGACAACCAGCAGCACAATTTAAAACTGTTTCTTAATGCTCCTTATCACAGGAACACTCTCAGTTTGCTTTTAATATTGCCCTGAAATCACCCAAGAGGTTTCAAATGAGTTTTCTCAAGTTACAGGAGAAACTTTAGAAAATTGATTCTCAGCTTTCAGTTCTTACCCTAGTCTGACTGTAGTGCCAGTTTCACCTATGAAAAATATGTAGTCTGCACTAACTCACCAAATGTAGTGCAAATCTGAGAACATGCCGTGAGCCAGCTGGAGACCAAAAGCAAAATTACCTGACTATGATGTAGGGTTTGGGGTTTTTTTGTTTTGTTTGTTTTGGTTTTTTTTCCAGTTTTCAGTGAAGCCCTAATATTATCTTTCTCAGGGTTACCAAGACATAGTCACACTAACTTGAAAGCTAACTTGAAATGTGTGCAAAAGACATGCTTTTCTTATAATGTATAGGAGAAAGGGGTAGTAGCATCACAACCTTCTCTTGAGATCCTGGTACAGAAGACACCAAGCTATGAACAGTCTATTGCTATGTGAACCACACTCTAGTAGGACTATGGTCTGGGGAATGTGGATGCGGCGAAAAATGAAGAGACGGAATGATTCTGTAGGCAAATGGTTAGATCATTGCGTCACGGTTCCTGTCCCTGCTCCCAAAATATGGTATAGTCACTGGCTAACAAACTAGTGCTAATCGAAACAACAACGTATTGTTGAACACCTCTGAAAATTTGTCACTGAAAACTAAAGCTCTTAAAAAACTGTATATGAGCTGGGCAAGGGGCTTGGCGATTGTGTTCTTGGACTAAGCTGCCTTCCTTCTTTAGCTGTACAGTCTTGGCTTTGTGTCTGACTCCTGTTTCCTTTCATCTTCTTGTAGATGCTTATGAAACATCTCTGTTGGATTTAAGGTAACCACAGTAAACAGCATTTGTTAAAGGACTTATTCTGTGAAAGTTATTTTTTCGGGGAATACTTATTGACCACAATGTATTCATTTAGAAGACTGAGATTTTACTGCCAGTGTTCTACTTATTTCTTCCACAGTTGGTGTATGGAGGTGTTCTCACCGACTCATTACCAAATTTCATTTATTTCTTGGCATACTCTCAGACAATCTCCTCTTCCTCACTCCTACCCACATCAGCCACCTCTGACTGCAGCCAGCCAGGTGGTTCACTAACTGGCTTTATAAGTTATTAATTCAGCTTGCATTACAGTTTCTGCAGAACGCTCTCTCTCACTACCAACAGAATTTTCTGAGCTAGAGTAATAAACGGGGTTACCTCAGGGTTTAAACAAATGTGAAGTGTGTCCTTAATGCAACCAACTTAATCAAACACATCACTGAGTTCGTCTAGTATATTATTTTCATTTAGCTCACATGAGACCTCCATTATACATTTGATCAGTTTTAATGCTTCAGAAACTTTAATCCTTGGCACAGGCTAAGCCTCCACATTCACAACGAGAAAATAGAATAATTCTTGTGTCCCTTTATACAGAGAAGTGTGGACCTTTAACACATGAATGCTTTGTGCCTTCATTTACTCTGGCATCCATAGCATTTTTTTTAAATTTTCCTGTCCTTTCAATGAAAAGGCAAATTTAGATATTGCCATTATTAAGTTATCTAAGGCAAATGTCTGTAGAAAATTGCACCTGTAATTATCCGAATTTGTGATAATTTTTCTGCATATTGAATACTTCAGTTACATCTATTATTCAAATACCCAGGTACATTTCTGGCAGTAAAAAGGATTCTACAGTGTGCTTAACTGACAGGTTCACCATTTGCTTTCAAAATATTTGACAGCATTTATAACTGAAGAACTAAATTTCTACTGAAATTTGTTTGTGAAGGAGTAACACAGCCTATTACGCTTAAAACTGGATATAAATTGTGAAACTTAACCAATAGAATTTTGAGTTAGTATGTGTTGTTTTTTTAAAGAGTGATACTTCCATGTAGTCGGTTAATCAAGAGGTCAGAGAATCACATGGGCCACACAGAAACTGATTTATTCAAAACCTAGTAATAACTGAGGTCAGATGTTAGAAACAAAAATCAGTTGAGTAAATGTGTTTGTATTTCAGGATACTTCCAAGGTCATTAGATTGTTCCCACAGAAGGACAAACATTTAATTCTTTGATAGCGTGAACCTTCTGAAAATTGAGAAATGTATAGGCCTCTACAGCTATTGACACAGTGTTTAGCTGATTGATTACTATTTTGTTTTTAAATTTAATACATATCTTTATATGTTCTTGGAGGTTTGATTTTGCCTTTCCGTCTATTTTTCGTGTTGTGAAAAACATCGCTTCAAATCTATGTATTGGCTTTCTGATCGCTGTCGCTGGTCACATACTCACTTCGCATCTATTTTCATCTAAAGTTCTGAAGGTCAAAGAGTTTCATCTCAGCCTGACTGGCTCAGACTGCCATATCCTGACTAGATCTACCTTTGTTGCCACTTCGGTATACATCATAGTTTAAGACAAACTGTATATGTATCATATGAATTGTATATCAAGAGAGGAAACATGGTCAAATTTAGAGGAAACTCATTTCTCTACAAATCTGATAGAAATTTGTTCCCCATAAATTACATAAACTTTGAAATCCAAAACCTTAATGGTAGCATTTTAGATGACAGTGTAACTAACTTATATTTTTAAAAATTAGACAAACTAAGAAGTGTGGGCCAGATAAGTGGACAGTGAGGTGGACTGACAACTGGCTGAACTGCCAGGACTAAAGAGTTTTGACTAGACCGTGAAGTCCAGCTGGAGGCCAGTCACTAGTGGAGTACTCCAAGGGTTGATACTGGGACAAATATTGATTAACAACTTCCTTGATGACCTGGATGATGGGACAAAGTGCTCCCTCACCAAGTTTGAAGATGATACTAAACTAGGAGGTGTGGTCGACACGTTAGATGGGTATTGGGGACAGGAGTGTTGATCTGCCTGAGGGTAGTATAGCTCTACACCGGCATCTGAACAGGCTGGATTGATGGGCCAAGGCCAATCGCATGAGATTCAACAGGGACAAGTGCCAGGTCCTGCACTTGTGTCACAACAACCCCATGCAGAGTTACAAGCTTGGGGAAGAGTGGCTGGAGAGCTGCCCAGTGTAAAAGGACCTGGGAGCGTTGGTCGACAGCTGGTTGAATATGAGCCAGCAGTGTGCCCAGGTGGCCAAGAAGGTCAATAGCATCCTGGCCTGTATCAGAAATAGTGTGGCCAGCAGGACTAGGGAAGTGATCGTCCGCCTGTACTCAACACTGGTGAGGCTGCACCTCAAGTACTGTGCCCAGTTTTGGGCCCCTCACTACAAGAAAGACATTGAGGTGCTGGACCGTGTCCAAAGAAGAACAATGAAGCTCAAGAAAGGTCTAGAGCACAAGTCTTACGAAAAGCAGCCGAGGGAGCCGGGGTTGTTTAGCCTGGAGAAAAGGAGGCTGAGGGGAGACCTTATTGCTCTCCACAACTACCTGAAAGGAGGTTGTAGTGAGGTGGGCGTTGTTGCGTGAAACGGGGCCAAGCGGTTTTGGCAGAAGATAAACCCCCTTGCGTTCTAACACTCCTCACCGAGGTGGGAGGCTAGGTGCGGCTAGGTTTAAATTCTGAGTGATGCCCAATTCAGCACTATCAGTCCAATCGCGTTTAATATGTATTAAACTATTACGATTTGGATACGCTAATAGTGGGCTGCACCTTCAGTCTAGTCGTGCTCCTGAACTAGCACGGCCTCTCTCAAGTTTTGGTCGCGTTCAGTGAGAAAGCGAAATGACTAGCTACTTAAACAGTGTAGTTTATTTAAACAACAGATATACAGGTTCTTTAGGATTGTCAGTGGTAAATATACTGTCTGCAAAGCACGTGCAAATAAAGATATTGTTAAGTATACAAACGTGCGACAAAATTATAAATGATACAGCCTAGCTATAAATGTAGGGTAGAGATTCTCTAGAGAAATTTCTAAGTCCCCGAGAAAGCGCTCGGCGTAATCGAAGTCTTACCCAAAGGCGTCCCTATGGGGGGGAAGAGAGGCTCAGCCCGTCGACTGATCCTGGAAATCAGCGGTGGAATTCTTCATGATGGTGTCTTCCCTGACATCCCCTCTCTCTTGGGCTATTTTTATACTATTTTTTTATCTTCAAAGTGGAGTTTGAGTGACTTTAGTCATACGTACTTTTATTATGATTAATGTATTCAAGGAGGAGTGGTCGCACCTTGGGGGCGGGTAGCCTCTGGGATGGAGGTGGGTTTGGTACATTGTAGTGAGCAAAGTTCGCACAAAGGACAGCATTTCATCAACATTTGACGAAATGTTGGCTCGGGTAGCGTGTAGACAGCTTATCAGTTCCGTAGTACCATCTCGTCCCCATATCTGCTATTCGTCACAAGGGAAGGCCACGGAACAAACGCGTTCCGTTCCATCCCTCGTGTAGTTTCGCAAACAACCTTGTACAGGGAATCACAGATGTTGCATTCTTCGTGTGCTAGCTGCGGCTGTATTCTACCTCAGAAGCCTCTTGATTTTATGACTTTCCTTAATGTGTGAACAATGCTGTATTTTTGTATTCTTGGCCAATTTAGTAATTATTCCACAGGCGTCAGTCTCTTCTCCCAAGTAACAAGTGATAGGACAGGAGGAAACGGCCTCAGGTTGTGCTAGGGAAGTTTTAGATTGGATATTAGGAAAAATTTCTTCACCAAAAGGGTTGTCAAGCATTGGAACAGGCTGCCCAGGGAAATAGTTGAGTCACCATTCCTGGTGGTATTTAAAAGACATGTAGATGTGGTGCTTAGGGACACTGTTTAGTGGTGGTTTTGGCAGTGCTAGGCTTATGGTTGGAGTTTATAATCTTAAAGGTCTTTTCCAACCTAAACAATTCTCTGATTCTATGATACCATTCTATGATTCTAAGCAATAGCAATCTCAGAAAATTATCCTCTGAGTACATCAAGAGCAATCTTCTTGTTTCAAAGGTTTGCAATATAATAAATAAAATATTCTTTAATATGCCATATGGGTTTTGAGATCATTGAATTCACATTTCAGTGCTTTCAAGACAGAAATGTCCCTTAAAAAAAATTTAATAGCTTTCATATAAAAATATAAATGGTAGTTTTAAGAAAAAAAAAATAGTATTCTGAGATACCAAGGATAAATGGGGAAAAAGGTAGAATAAGTTCAGGAAGAGAAGAAAAAAATGTAAAGAGGAAGACAGAAAGATGTGATGTTACTTCTGGAGATAATATGACAAATCACAAATGAATAGCTGCCCTCAAAAAGGAATATTTTATTTTATTTTTTTTACCTTTTTTCAGTGATTCTTCATGGGGTTCCATGTTAACCTCCTCAATTTATCTAATGGTTTTCAGGTTTGTTGAATCTTCACAAAGAAATATTTCCAAAAGATGTCTCCTCCAGTGCGTGGAGGAATGAACACAAAAGAGAAGATGTAAAACTGCTGCAGGAAACGTGAAGAAAAGGATTTGTAGGGAAGAGGGAGAATGGGAACAAGGAATGCAGAACTGTCTGAAGGGTAGGAGCAGACAGCAATAGAAAAGCAACTTTAGTATTAATACTACTTACTTTTCTATTAGAATGCGTATGCCATGGTTTCTTTACTGTCTTGCTGGTATTTTGTGTTGTCCTGGAATTTCATCTACTAAATATTTGGAGGGAAAAAGGCAAAATTCTGCTTTGATGTTACATCTGAAGTCACCTCTATTTAAACAAGGTAAATTGCTTCTCTGTGGGATCTTTTTTATTGCCTATTTAGATGAATAGTGGTTCAGGATGTAAAAATAAGATCCTTGTCAATCTATTACAATGAAAAATATGAGACAGGAGAAAGCTACAACAGGGACAGAGTTTCCCACACACAATTGCTTGTCAAAGGGCAACTGTCTTGTATTAAGTAAAACTGTCGACTGCTTACAGTCTTTGGGCAAAGAGAGTAGAAGGGAATGCGTATATCCCCATTATTTCTAGTTCAATTAAATTCAGCTATTAGAGACACCCCGTAAAAACTGAATAAGAGTACTTAAGCCAAATGTTGTGAAAAAGATGGCATTTTCACATTTCAGGTCTATAGCCATTACACAAGGATGCTTTTAGAGGCATTTCTAAAGTTTTAAAGACAAAAAAAATCACACCCTGTGGCTACCTGAAATCTAGACCATTTGCAGCATCTCTCAGAAATGCACTGTTTTTCAGTCACGCATAAACAGGGAAAGCTGCAAAGACACATCTGTTGTGGTTCTGTGCTACTGATTTCTGCTGCAGTTTCCAGCTCATTTTAGCTGAAACTTTATTCTTTTCTTGTTAAATGGTGCAGGAGAACCTATCGTGTAGCAGCAGCTCCAGTGGGTTTGTGAGGTAAACCCACAGAGCAAATTTCCTGTATGTTTCCCAATGGATCTCTGGTTTCTTTCAGTAATTACATTGCCTGTCCGTCGCCGCACGATTAAATAGCTACCTGGCTGTGGCAGCTTGAGCCTTTGAATCTGACAAGATCTGGTTGTGGAAGTCAGCTTGGAAAACAGTTTAAAGGAAACCACTCCAAATGCCACATCAGTCATCAGCGGTCCTCTGCACTCTTCATTAGAAAGGCAGCAGGAGATCAGATACTAGGAGACTATCACAAAGTCATTTTTAATGATATTTAATTTTAAGAATAATAAATGCAAACCACACTGTCTGGGAAGAAAAAGATATTGTAATTCAACAGAGCTTGTAAGTAGGAAGATAAACCTAGCATAAAAAATTAACATGTCAAAGACTCTTTAGATGTTGAAAGACAAACCATAACTAAAAAGTTTAAACAATATTCTATTTATATTTTTCAAGTGACCAAAGTCTCAAGAAAATAGGGCCCTTCCCAAAAAATTTACAGGGGAAAGGAGAAGGGAAGATTCCTGGGAAATCTGTTCTGCTTGTTCTCATGGACATACAATTATCCCCAGTAAAACTGGAGGAAAAGGGACCGATGTTGTGCTTCCCTTTCTGAATGTCAGTATGTTCAAAAAGCGGTACTGGTTTGGTCCTCCACTCTCATAACTGAGAGATTCCTCAAGTAATGCTTAAGAAACCACTGGGACTAGAATATACCTGATGTCAATCTCATTGAGCTCTTAATTTGCATTTTCTTGCTTTTATAGTTCTATTTTATAACTGGCTTCTAATTTTATCACCAAGAATTTATTTCTTGGCCTTGCTAGAGTACAGTTATTCTCCTGGTGGATAAAATAAGATAAGTTCAAGTGTATTTACAAATTTTTTTCCATATCAGATCCAGATTAGTCTGAAACTTGCACGTGGTTCCTCTTTTTCACAGAGCAGCATGCATTTTCTCAGTGCATGCATTCTCACTTCCTCTCTCTTCTGCTTTCCTTTTTCCCCAGTATCAAACCTGTTGAGTCGTAACTCTCTGAGCAGCCTTGGTCTATGTACACTTCAACACAGACAACGAACTGAAGCTGAAGCTGATGTATGCCGCAATGAGATAATGTTCCTCCATTGCAATATCCTAGGAGGGCTCAACAACGTTTTCCACAATAACATGTCAAGTAGCAACTCAGCACAGATGCGCTAAGATCCAAAACATATCCTCCTGGGTCTATTGCTTTATTTGGTCTGGTATTATGATGATGTGATTAGAACTCGCTGGTGGCTCGGTTTTTATTTTGTTGTACACACTGGCATATAGATCTTACTTACCTCAAATAGACAGGTTTGATTGTAACAGCTTAAATTAGTTTCCAGTGACAGGCATATGCATGACACCCACATTACCTTACAAAGTCCACAGAAATGACCAGAATCCAGTTCTTCTAAGCCCTATCCCTGTTTTTAGGGACAAAATCATAACTTTCCATTAGCAGGCACTAGTTACTGCTCATATGCATTTGTAAATGGATGATCCCGTTAGCCAGATCCGTTAATGCAGGTGATGCTGTATTATGAATTTAGCAATCAGTGGGATTTTTTTTATTATTATTTGTAGGTTGAAGTTACTAAGGACTATAGTTCAAACAAAAAATCTTGAAATTGAATTGCAAGATATTGAGATGACATTACAAATTCTCAGAATTTTATTATCCTTTCTATAAAGCAAGGGAATATCTGCTAAACAGAAACCCTGAACTTTAGATTTCACTACCACCCACATAAAAATAAATGGTTTTAAAACGCCAATTACTAAGCAGCATGAAGAATAAGCATAGCATGCAGAGCTGACCCAGCTCCGTGAGAAATGTAATCTCCATGCATAGATGCAGGAATACTTAAGAAGAAACATAAAAGGTCATCACAAAATGCAGATAACTTCAGAGATACTATTATAGAAATCTCAAAACTCAGATGATCGGGAGTGTTTAACAGATTCCTATTTAAATGCCATTAGAAGTTCTACAATATTAAGCGTTATCTTCTAAGACTTGCAAATCCCATAGTCTTCATTGAACTTCTACCTATTTTTAATGTTGGAAATCTTATCCTAAATGCATTTGTCAGTCCTAAACATCTCCATTAAAAATGTTATTTGATATGTCTTCTATCGTATAATAAAATATACATTTTTGTACTTAGTTTAGCAGAACATGTATAATATTTGATAAGCTGGTAAAAACAGTGTAGTTTTGTTTAATCCGCATTTAGTATCACAGAGAGAAACAGCATGAGAGAATATTGAAAGCTTAACCACTTAGTCCTCAGAGGCTGCAGAGGATCCCACTACTCTAGAAACTGAATTAAAATTGCTGAAGACTTTCCTGGTAGTCTAGGCATCAAGTTCTAAGATCGGGGATTTTTTTCCTGCTTTTTCTGTTTTCATCTGATTACATAGATCTTACATGAAAAATCTAAGTGGATTCTCCTTTCTTTTGGAGATCTGTTTGCCATGTCTGTCTAACCTCATTATTAAACAGCTGTCACGGTTGAAGTTTCATATTATTTAAGTAGATATAAAAATTGACACAGAAAAGCAAAATCTTAGAGCAGTAATAATATGTCCCTAAATAATTGTCTCTGGATTGGAGAGACATGGATTTGACAGATAGACCACTCAGTGGATGAGGAATTGGCTGGATTGCTGCATTCAAAGAGTTGCGGTCAACGGTTTGATGTCCAAGTGGTGATCAGTGATGAGTGACATTCCTCAGGGGTCAGTATTGGGACTGGTGCTGTTTAACATCTTTGTCAACGACATGGACAGTAGGATTGAGTGCACCCTCAGCAAGTCTGCTGAGGACACCAAGCCGTGTGTCGCGGTCAACATGCCAGAGGGAAGGGATGCCATCTAGAGGGTTGAGAGGTGGGCCTGTGCAAACCTCATGAAAATCAACAAGGCTAAGCACAAGGTCCTGCATGTGGGTTGGGGCAATACCATGGGCAAATTCAGACTGCACAGAGAATGGATTGAGAGCAGCCCTGAGGAGAAGAACTTGGAGGTGTTGGTGGATGAGAAGCCAGTGACCCAGCAATGGGTGCTTGCAGCCCAGAAAGCCAACTACATCCTGGGCTGTATCAAAAGAAGTGTGGCCAGCAGGTTGAGGGAGGTGATTCTGCCCCTCTACTCCACTCTTATGATACACCACCTGGAGTACTGCATCCAGCTCTGGGGCCCCCAACACAAAAAGGACATGGACCTGTTGCAGAGAATCCAGAGGAGGGCCACAAAGACGATCAGAGCGCTGGAGCACCTCTCCTGTGAAGACAGTCTGAGAGAGTTGGGGTTGTTCAGCCTGGAGAAGAGAAGGCTCTGAGGAGACCTTATAGCAGCCTTCCAGTACCTAAAGGGGGCCTAAAGGAGAGATGGGGAGGGACTATTTTTCAGGGAGTGTAGTGATAGAACGAGGGGTAACCATTTCATACTGAAAGAGGGTATATTTAGATTAGATAATAGGAAGAAATTCTTTACTGTGAGGGTGGTGAGGCACTGGAGCCAGTTGCCCAGGGAAGTTGTGGATGCCCCATCCCTGGAAGTGTTCAAGGCCAGGCTGGATGGGGCTTTGAGCAACCTGGTCTAGTAGGAGGTGTCCCTGCCTATGGCAGGGGGGTTGGAACTACATGATCTTTAAGGTTCCTTCCAACCCAAATCATTCTATGATTCTAGGAAATTCTAATATAGTTTTTAAAAGCCCCAGCTCCCCCTAATAAATAGTATGCAAAATTTAGTGGGCTATCCATCAGGGATAGGATTCTGATACCTTTAATACTGCTTATTCTAATGCCTTAAAAATATTACTTGTGGAAGTGAAGATTGTTTAATGCTTTGAGGGTGTAGCACCTACATTACACAGCTGAAGTTAAGAGCCTAGGCCACTAATGGACACAGGCATTAGTTTGTGTCCTGCTCTGGTTCTGGCTATACTTCTAATCCAGGCTGCTGGATTAGGTGCCTGATTATGCAATATGAATACTCTCTGTCATAATACTTTGTCATAATTTAATCATAGGACTCATGGTTTTGATCCTCAGCTCTCTTCTGTCTCAGGCTGAGAGGCTCTGAAATGCTGGGCACCTTAAAATACACAGATTTTACTTGGGCAAAAGAGTGAGTGAAAGAGGATCAGTAATTTAATTCATTGTATTTAAAGAGTCTTTGTCTGATGAAATACAGAAAGATCTAGTGGATCACAAATATCCCATTTAAACAAACTGTCTGAAGTAGTCACATAGACGTTTTTATTAAAGTGGCACAAAAATTGGTTGTAGTCATGAATTTCTATGATTTTGGTCCACCCTTCTTCCTCTTCTGAAAGTTTAGTTAAAGCCTAAAGATACTAACTGAAAAAATTACTGTTCAATGGGATGACACTTCCATACTGGTGATTAGGTGGTACATTTACTGGTATATTTTGCTTGAGTGTGACTGAAGTTGATTGTGCTTTGCCTCACCTCAAAAGGACTTTGCCAATGCCAGTTCAGTAAAACAAAATGGTTTTAATGGTCCTCCAATGCATTTAAGTATTTCTACAGCATTCAGGTTGGCAGTAACAGAAGGCTTCAAAGGAACTAGAGAACCTGTATTTCTTGATTGCCTTTATGCTCAGCTGGAGGGAAAACAGTTTGTCATGGTTTAGCCCCAGCTGGCAACTAAGCACCACACGTCCATTTGCTCTCTCCCCTTCCCCAGTGGGATGGGCGAGAGAATTGGGAGAGGGAAAGTGAGAAAACTCGTGGGTTGAGATTAAGACAGTTTAATAGGTAAAGCGAAAGCTGCGCATGCAAGCAAAGCAAAACACGGAATTCATTCACTGCTTCCCATCAGCAGGCTGGTGTTCAGCCACCTCCATGAAGCAGGGCTCCATCACGCATAACAATAACTTGGGAAGACAAATGCCATCACTTCAAATGTCCTCCCCCTCCTTCTTCTTCTCCCAACTTTTTATTACTGAGCATGTTGTCATATGATATGGAATATCCCTTTGGTCAGTTGAGGTCAGCCATTCCAGCTGTGTTGCCTCCCCGCTTCTTGTGCACATCCAACCTACTGGCTGGTGGGGTGGTGCGAGGAGCAGAAAAGGCCTTGACTCTGTGTAAGCACTGCTCAGCAATAACTAAAACATCCCTGTATTATCTACACTGTTTTCAGCACAAATCCAAAACATAGCCCTATCCTAGCTACCATGAAGAAAATTATCCCAGCCACGAGCACACAGTTGAACCTCTCTGTCAGCAGCATGCCTGTGGTCCTAAGATTTTTAAGAACCTATTCAGTGTTTCTTAAACACTATTGATTTGTTGGATTTGATGAGAGTTTCACTTGACTAACAAACTCTTTCTAAAGAAAATGCATGAGTTTGCCAAGGAAAATAAGGTGAGAATCATACCAACAAAATACCTCCACAATACGGTGTCTCTTAATTACAGCATCGAGAAGCACCTAAATCTGGTATTAGGTTTATTCCCTTTAAACAATTTGTTATAGTGAGTCCTAGTTGAATTACAGCTACCAAAACATTTTGATAAAACTTGGAGGGGCAGAATGAGGCAATTTAAAAGCACATATAATGATCTTGTAGAAAATAAGAAACTTAAAATAGCTATTTCATATTTCATATGTATTTGTTGCATAAAAAAAAAGGAGATAGGAAAATAAGTAATTACAAAGTGGCTACTGTCATTTACATAGAAGTGATTATATTTTTCTAAACAGCGCAGCAGTACCTTTGCAGACAGGTACCAGAAAAAATTACTCAAAATTTTCTCCAGCAAGAATTACTTTATTTTAATACAGTCCAAAACTGGAGCCTAACCACGTAGTTCATGGTTATTATTACAGCTGTAAATTTGTTGCTAACTTTCTGTTGCAACAGTGGTGTGCTAATAACTGCCATCGTGGCATATTTTCTCTGGTCATAATAACCGCAGTGTATAAATTAACATAGGCACCTTCACCGTGCCCCTGGTTCACCAAAGTATTTCTGAGCATACCAAACTTTATGCAAGTTTGCCAACTTTTTTTTTTTTTAATGTTAGCTTGTGATTAGTTGCCTTGCTGAATATGGTGTTTCAGTAGACTAAAATGATTTTTTTTTATTCCTTTGTTTCTTTCACTATTTCCAAGTCAAAGCATACTGCAGAAAATTATACTTCCCTCAGAGAAAAGCAATTCACTCTTATCAAAGTCATTTCAGTAGAAAAATCTGAGTGATCAAAACCAAAGTCAGAACTTGTTTTGCTCTCAGTGAAGTTTTGCATTTAAATGTGGAGGTTTAGATTTGTAAGGAACATGTGGTATGTATGGAACAGTCATTTCATATCTTTATAAAACTCATGTACAGCATATGGATAAGGTACTTTGCTGTCAGAATTAAGCAACACTGCTTCTCAGGAACTTGAAAACCATTATATACTTAGCACTAAAACTGTGCAAGTCTTAGCTTGGTAAACTAGACATGACTTGGCATGGAGATAGATGACATTAGGCAAGACGGAAGAAGGTTTCCAAGTGTCTCATGAAGTTGCTTATTTTTTCATTTGCATTCATTACAGATGAATCCGGTGTAGCCACTGAAGGCAATGGCAAATCTTCTATTGACTTTAATGGGGTGGAATTTCAGATGGGAAGATGTGTCACTGTGGCAGTGATGGAAGAATGCATCATTTGGAAGGAATTTTAAAAAGAAGATGGAACTTTGAAGGATTCAGGCAGGATTAAGATATTATTCCAGTAAAAATAGGAAGCTTGAAAAAAAGTGTGATGTAGATTGGTCATAGAAAGTGGAATTAGGAACTTCAAACAAGGAAAGATGGGATGCTTAGTGACACATATAAGCAGCGTAAAGCTGAAATGTTAAAACTGTATTATCCAAACTATTTCTGATCTTACTGGTATTCTTATCATGCACTTACAATAGTATCATAAGACAACTTCTAGGTGAAGCGACTTACCACATGGTTCCAGACAACTTTTTCAAGTTTTGTATACCTCAAGGACTACTCAAACTAAAAAACTGCTATGCAAAAAAGAAATCTAAAGAAAATTTACATAAGCTTTGCAATTCCAATGTTGTCCTGGTTCGAGGTAAAACAGAATGTATTTTCTGTTCTGTAATTTTACTTTGCAGCTAAGCCTCTTCTAACTAACTGAACTCTCTGAAATTAACATCATATTGTGCAGACACTGTTCACTCTGAGAGTGATAAGGCCTGATTATTTGTAATTTATGCAAAAGAATGGTATGCAGAGAGGCTCTTGATTATACTTATTGCTATAACAACCAAGGCCAGCTCACTTTATTATTTGCCCCATTGGAGGGTCGTAAGTGGAAGAGCATAGAGGGGTTGCAGATATGGAGAAGAGTGGACAGGACAGCTGACCCAAAACTGACCAACAGGGTATTCCATCACGTCTGTATCATGCTCAGTATAAAAGCTGAGGGATCAAAGGGTGAGCCCTCTTTCCTCAATGGCTGGTGTCTGAGGAGGACTCTGTCTGTTCGTCTGCCTTTGATCCCGATCTGTGCATTCCTGAATCCAGATCCAGAATCCAGTTCCTGTCCATCACTGAGTCCAATCTGGGACTTTCTCCATGTCTGTCAGTGACACAATTGTCATCCTGAGAGCTTGATACGGTTTTGTATATATTGTATATATTTCATTATTTTCTTTTTTATTATTTTATTAATATTTTCATTAAGGTAGCTTATTTTCTTCTTCTAAACTCATAAATCTCTTTCTCTCTCTCCCTCCTCTCCTTGGAGAGATAAGTAGGGGAGACAATCTGTCATTTGTTTCAGTGGCCAGTCCGGCCCAGACCACGACAGATGTATAGTCAGATCAAACACAAGAGACTGTAACAGAATGGTAAAGGAATGATAGGACTACAAAGTAGAAAACTTCGAAATTAGGAAATTCTAGAACAGAGATAGCAATTATAATTGATAACCTTAATAATTTGCTATAATGGCCTTTGTAAGATGATATACTACATAATTACATGATCATAATTGTCACTGGATTCTTACCTCATTTAGGACAGGAGCTAGATTGTGCTCTGGGAATGGGTCAGGCAGTTTCAACCTGAATGTTTTAGTTATAGTATAGTTACATGCAACAAAGAACAAGAAGAAAAAATGAAATAGCCTCAAGTGCATTTTTTTTCCTATTAGCTCTGCTTTGTATATACATTGAGTAGCTGCAAAGTTATACAAATATGATTGACAACAAACCAGTGTACCATATAAAAAACTTATTTGCAGTCATATACATACACATGCATTTAAATGTCACTAAAAGCTATCTGGTTTCTTTTGGAAACTGAGGGGTTGCCCCTTATGCCATTTTCAAGCAAAAAGTTTTTCTTTAAACAGCTTTTCTTTAAAATGTAATTACTCTTCTGTGAGTGACAAATTTGAAGATAAAATTAAGTCATTTTGCAGTACTTAGTGCAAATAAGCATCTCAACTTTTTTTCCAAACCTTGAAACTGTCATTTTTTCCCTCTCAGATAGCTCAAAACCTGAAACATTTAATATTATCAAACCCCTCCTTCAGTCAAAAAAAAGAAATAACCTTGGCATTGAAAACATGCCTGAAGAAAGGTCATCCAAGCAAGCAATAATTTTCAGTTTATAAAAGCCTCAAAATAGAGGCCTAAGAGGAAAACATCCCTTAACCATTCTGACCACCATCGTAAGTGCATTATACATGTTATTTTCAAAATGGCGTATGACAATCATGCTGCAGATCTGAAGCAAAGAATGTAAAATTGTGGCCCCTATTGAAGCCAATAGAAAGTTTTTTTCTTCCTATTTCCCTTCAAAATTTTACTGACCTTGGGACTGTGCACTTGGAACAGGCAAGACCATTTTGCTTTCTCTCTTACCTTGTTCCTGAACCACCAAAGGCCTCGTCAGTGTTGGGACAACTGCTGAATATGCTTCAGCAGAGGGAAGTGAACAGAAGATGTCTTTCAGTTGCTGCTGCCCCTCTTATGGATTCAAGAGAACAGGAGGAATTGCATGAGCTAACTAGCATCCACAGCAGAGAAGTAAGGTGAAGAAAAATGTGAGGATCATCAAGTCCAACCATCAACCTAACACTGACAAAATCATCACTAAACCATCATGTGTACTCGTCTTCTCAACTACTTCATTGTTTCAAAATTAAACTTGATAAATCCCTACAGATCTTTACAAGATATGAAGAACTGTAGCTACAGAAGCAGTAAGTGCTACATGTAGCTTTGCCATATATGTAACAAGAAGCACAACCACCACTTTGGATCTGTTTAAAGGTACCACAAGTTTTCCATCTGTAAATCCTTCGTCTCAGCTGGTAACAGCTCAGCCTGTGTAGAACATAGCCACTGTATAGACTACAGAAAGGCTGTGGGCCTGGGAAGCGCTCCTCAGAGAATGTGGTCGGAAGGCAATGGGGTGCAGGCCAGAAAGGAGACCCAGAGGGCTTGGAAGATCCACAGAGAAACAAATGGTAATAGGAATGGTGACCTGTGGTGAAGAGCACAGACACCGAACAAAAAACTACCCTATGACTGTTGGTGCAAACAGTCCTATCCAGGAAAACGCAAGGGAAATGAAAAGAAGAGGAACACAGGTGATGTTATGCCTGTGATCCACGTTACCTCTCCACCACTAAAGAAAGAGTCTTGAATGGAAATTCTAGCACCAAGACCGATGAGACAAAGGCAATTGTTTCATATATAAAACTCATTATGGATTATTATTATTATTATTATCCTATTGTGCATATACTACAATCAAGCAAAAGATAAATGAAAACTTTTTTGTTGCTCAACTTACATTCTTCCTCCCTTATTCTTATTAATACCTAGTTACTAGTAGATGCACATGCACGTGTATGTTGGAAACCAGTGTTCACATTTAGCCCAATTTTATCACAGTGCTTGGAACATTGCTGTTTTCATAAAATCCAAGGTATTACAATCAAATTATTAAAAATTAAACTTCAGTTTTCCTCTAAATTAAAAGTAAATTTCTAGCACAAAGGGCCAGGAAGATGTAGAGCTCAGAAATAAAGAGAACTCACAAATTGTTTTCACATTTTCGTCATTTCAGCCATTCTTAAAATTCCTGAACAGAGTGGCTGTTCAGGGACTGAACAGAATTCCCGAACAGAGTCCTGTACAGGGAAATCCAGCAATTTTACAGCTGAACTTTCAAAAGTTCCCCAACGCTTGACTTTGAGGTTATGAAATCCACAGTATCATTATATGTACTGGAAAGAGACCAGTGATGAGAGCACTGAAAGGATGTATATTATTGCAGCTCATGGTGTTGCTGTGGCTACACAACTTGTCAAATCATGTGAATACTGTTTAAAATCTTCCTTGAGCTTCTTCACTATTGTTATTTTCCCTACATGTATTTCCTATTTGTCTTCGAGAGATAACACATCAGACAAATTGGAAGTACAAGCTACAAGGGGGGACTGAGTTAATAATGTGGAAGACTTGTTTCACGATGCTGTCTGTAAAGGTATACCTCTTCCAAATGAAAGATAGAGTGCTATGCAGTGTAGTCCATTAAAGTCTTACAAAGCAGAGTAAGTAGGAAAGAAATATGACAAAAGAGAGTAGCAATCCTATATCTGAAAGTCCAAATGTGAATGCTGGTGGCCTCCTTAGGATACTATTCTAACCGTAGATACCTGCATAACTCCTGAAGCCTATGTAAATTTCAATAAAAAATTTTTATATTAAAATGAGCCACAAAAGAACAGAAAGATCATAAATTTGTGCCTGGTTTCAGAAAACATCACTGGCAAGGTGGGGTACCTGATAAACTGACTCCAGTCCTACTCTACTGCCTACTTATTTTTTCCATAGGTAAGAAAGGAATCACCTGGGTCATTGGTTTGAAGCCTTTTAATTGCAGGTGTCTGTAATTAAAAAAAGGAACCTGTAGATTATCTATCCCACAGAGCCTTGAAAGACTGAAAGCCACTCTAATGGACCAAAGTAAGCACTAGTGTCCTGCTGCTGCAAATTTGAGAAAATTTTAGATAAACTGGTGACACAGCAAAGAGGATCTAACCTCTTTCAGTAAATCCATTGCTCTTCCTGAGCCCCAAAGAGGTGAAGGTGACATTCTTCATGACTGGAGCTGACAGTCTGGGCTTAATCTCAACCTGGAACCAAAGTGCTCTGGAGAGAGAAAGAATTCATATCTGAGTTTGGGGGTCCACTTGCTCCTCTTCAATACTATTTTACCTACATTCACCGCCCAAAGTAAGCCCAAAGATCCTGCACTGAAAATGTATTAGAAATATAAGCAAAAGATTGCTTTTAAGCAAGTTGAGCTTTAGCCAGAAGGGCAGCTATGGGGACTTTTGTTAATGGCACCTAAATTTTTTCTCCCCAGAAAAGTGGAGAAAGATAGTCCTCTTCAAAGACAGTCTGAATTTAGGCTGAGCAAAATGACAATGAACAAAATATAACAAAAATGATCTGTTGACTTCTAAGCGAGGCTACAGTTCTTAGGAGAGATCGGTAGTTGGTTTTATGTTTGGTGTTTTCATAGAACCATAGAATGGTTTGGTTTGATTTGGTTGGTTTTTTTGTTTCTCACTATCCAAACATATTTTAATTGGCAACAAATTAAATTCCATTTTCCCCAAGCTGAGTCTCTTTTGCCTACAACAGTATTTAGTGAGCAACCTCCCTGCCTTTATCTCCGCCCACGAGCTTTCCCATTCTTGTTCTTCCAATTTTCTCTGCACCTCGTCCTGCTGGGGAGGGGGTGGTAGTAAGTGAACAGCTGGGTGGGAGCATTTGGCATCTGGCCAAGGCCAACTTGCTTTTATAGGCCACAGGCTTTTATAAACTCTCCTCCTTAACACTATCTTTACATTGTCTGTTCCTTGCCTTCTAAATCATAGCACTCTTCTGTGTGAACAAAATCAATCTAAGCAAATTTGGCCTATTTCATCTTCACTTTACAGTGAGACAAATTGTGCTCCGTGAGTGCCTGTTCCTATCCTTGATTACAAACAGAGCTCAGAGTGGTTAGATTAGCTGCAGATGAGTGCTGCAGGCATGAAAAGTTAGGCAAGATTAATGCGATCCTTTATGCCCACAACTATCCTGAGGTCTTAGGTATGCATGAGTGGCAATACATTTGATCTGAAGGGAGGTTCGAAGAAGACTATTCAAACAGAAGGTGTTGAGCTGTTGTATAAGAGAAGCAACTACTGAAATCTCCCAGTTAATGAGCTTAGTTGAATACTCAGAGTTCCTCTGTGAAGTCTTATGACTGACAAAATAGTTTTTAGATTAGCAAAATGCTAGTCTGGTCTTTAGTTACGTAGATTAAGTAGATATACTCAAATAATAATCTTAAAATCAATCTTCTTGCATTACAGCTGAGTTCATACTTGCTTTCTTAGAGAAGAGAACCTTCTCTTCTCTAAATCCATGCTGGTTAGAATAATATACACATACACAGATTGTAAGAGATTATATTATAGATATATTGTTAAAGCAACCTCAGTTTGCAGATCCACAGATAGGTTATCCTAACAAAAATATCCTATGTTCCAATACTTGCATTTAAAAAGGAGAATAAAATAGTTAAATGTAGGATTCTCAACTGGGTGTTCATTTATTATAAATAAAGTTGGAACAGATGCTGCAGTAATTGGTAAATCTATATACTGCCTCATTATAAAGCAAAGCAAAAAAATAAATCTGTCTTTTTAAAAATATGGCTTCACCCAAATGTGTGTGAGCTTGCTGTGATGTCTATCTAACCCACATTTTTGCTGTTCAGTATAATGAATAATCTGCATCTTTTGCTGTTCAGTTTAATAAACCACTTCATATAAACTCTTCAGACTGATGATCTGTTGTTTATGGCAGACTGAACGGTTTAACAGAGCTAGCTTAGTTATAAATACTGTCAGGTGCAGTGTTAGGGAGCTGTCGCCTTCTTCACATCACTGACTACTGTAGTATTCTTTCTGCCCACTGGAAAAGAATAGATAGGTACGTACATGTTCACACAAAGGACACGCTTCACAATTTTAAGAAACAGTATTCTAGGCTGCAAACTACATGGATGTCACGTGTATATATATACAAATGCAAATATAAAAAATGAAAATATAAACCAAACCTGAATATCTGTTGATGAAAACCTTCCTAGAGCTACAGGGGTCTTTTTAGTGAAACACAGACACATGAAAGATATTAAGCATTTCTCTCATACTAATGACTGATGGGCAGTATCAATACTTTTTGTATTGCTTTCCTTTAAAAGTAATTTCTTATATAGTTCTAACCTAAATTACTGCGTGGCTTACCATAACTTAAATAAACAAAATCTTTAACTTAGTATTCGTCTGTAACAAAAAGTGGAACCGAAAGTAGTAATGCACTGGGGAGGACATGTAGGCAGATTCCTTCACAGCATGATAATATTTAAACTGGAGATAATTTAATGATTTATTACCTGACAAGTGCTGAACAATTTTCAGTAACAAGTTTCTTTTAGCAAAAGACTAATTTCCAATATACCTTACTGTGAATCAAAGAGTTGGTTGAGGAGAGTCATTTATTATTACAAGTAATTTCAGGTATGAAAAACAGTGAAATTCAGGTGATGCAAGGGCTTACGTGTTTTGTTTGCAGATCTCATGCTGGAGTTGCATCATACAACCTGCAGCAAGGCCAGTAGAAATACTTTAATGGCTTATATGGCAAAGGAAGATGGACACAGCTACCGAAACCAGTGTCCCTAGGTTGCTCTGGGACCTGAATGCACTCCTGATTCAGCCCTGTCTGGACGCCTATTGAAGCTATAGTCTGTGTGAGAGGTTCCTGAAAACCTCCTTCCTTCAGCTGTCTCAAGGAGGGGACATGTTTCTTGCGGCTGTTGACCAATGCACAGTCTATTGGGCCAAGAAAAGGGGGCATTTGTGTCATATGACATTCAATAGTCCAAAAATTGCATCCAGTAAAGAAATACATCACCTTTCATCACATGCCACCTAAACAAGCAGATCAAAAGAGAAGAATGTGACCTCAGTAATTTACTTTATTTGCGGATATTCAGTATATGAGGACTGGTTTACAATAAAATGTAGGTACAGCATTTTCTTCCATAACATACAGGATATAATTCTGCTTGAATATTGTTTATATCAGTTAATTTTCAACTTCCCCCACTTTTATTTTTTTTTTAAATTCAGAAGAAATTCTTCACAATTGTCTACAGGGATGCTCAGCCTGGTTCCTGTTTAAAGTTTTGATGGAAATGGCATTTTCTCACAAACTGTTTTGACCATGTTAAATTCATATTCCCTGGTGAAACTCACATTCCTGTTAAATTCCCTGGGGATGAGTATTCTTTATAACCATCCTTTTTCTTGAAACGGTGTGAGGAATAGGACAGGACTGGAGTAAAATTATTAGGGGTTTTTATTACTCAGGGCTCATTACTCAACCAACTCTAGACCTTTACATACACTTTCTCCTTTCCATCCAGCCTCCACTCGTCCTTAAAAAAAACCCTATGGATCACATAGTACTAAATGTTGTACTCAAAATATGTAAGACACAAGCTAATGCCTACAAGCAACGTGTCCAGTAAAATTCTGCACATCTAGTCTGTAGGAGAATACATGTAGAGTCCAGATGCGGGTAGATGCCCTTTGGTGCAAAGTATGTTCAATAGAAACATAATCACTGCATAGTTTAACAGCTGTTCTCGATCAAGTCTCAATGAATCATGTGAGGATTACAGAGGAAAAGAATTTGGCCATATAAGGGTGATTGTCACTGAAAGCATTAGACATTATGATATCAGGGCAAAATCCAAGTTTCTGTTGAGAAATCTGGAGGAATTAGAGTTTCTTAAGTATAACTATCACTGAGCAATTTGTCAACGTGGAAAATATGACATTTTACTAATCTCAGTCTGGAAACTGTTAAATCTCTTTTCCTAAAACTTTCCATTTTGAGACAGATATGCAGCACAGGAAATTTCAGCCTGAGCAGCTAAGGATTAGCAAAGTAAAGTACAAATGAAAGCAGGATGCTAGGATAGGAAGAACTAAGAAACCAAAATAGAAGTAGCATTGCATAAACAGATAATAACATGTCATACTTCAGTTCTGCAGATGAAAGTGAGGAGTTCTGCTTGTGCAGCTCTCTGCTGTGCCTTCTTATGAAGAGAGAATTTTTCTTTTCTCCAGCATATGCATTATTCCTTTTAACTTGCTAGGGTGTTCGCTTAGATTGTGTTGGTTTGTATCATTATCATCTCTGTACTGCTGTATTTCCCTGAAATATGGAACAACTCTTTTGGGTGAATTCTGCGTTGAATTAAGTCACCAAAATATATAGCAACATGTAAAGTATAGAGAAGGGGCAGATATTGGGGTGACTCAAGTGACAACTTGGAGGCTACGAACCTGCCAGAATAATAAAGATTAAGCATTATGATTTTATTTTTGTCCATATATATTGCATATCTTGAAGAGGCATTAATAAGAGTCACATGAAACCAGTTCCTGAACTCGAGAGGGGATTGTGTTATACAAAGCTGGTTGTTCAGGACATCAGGCACCTTAGCTTGGAAATGTGCTGAAGACACTTATTAAAAGAAATAAGAGTCTATGACTGTAGAAATAAAGAACTCTCAGAAAACAAACAAACAAACAAACAAAACTGCCCACGGCAGGGGGTTTGGAACTAGGTGATCTTTAAGGTCCCTTCCAACCCTTCCAACATTTGAAAACAAAACGTAGAGTGTCATGCAGTAAAACTCTGAAAGAACATCTGTATTTGTAATAAAATAGTGCATATGTGCATGAGCACTCAGACTTGATCGTGTCCAAAGGAGAGCAATGAAGCTGCTGAAAGGCCTAGAGCACAAGTCTTATGAGAGGCAGCTGAGGGAGCTGGGGTTGTTTAGTCTGGACAAAAGGAGGCTGAGGGGAAACCTTCTCACTCTCCACCACTACCTGAAAGGAGGTTGTAGTGAGGTGGAGGTTGGTCTCTCCTCCCAAGTAACAAGCAGTAGGACAAGAGGAAACAAACTCAAGTTGCACCAGGGGAGGTTTAGATTGGATATTGGGAAAAATTTCTTCACCAAAAGGGTTGTCAAGCATTGGAACAGGCTACCAAGTAATTGAGTCACCATCCCTGGTGGTATTCAAAAGACGTATAGATGTGGTGCTTATGGACATGGTTTAGTGGTGGACTTGGCAGTGTTAGGTAATGGTTGGACTCAATGATCTTGAAGGCTTTTCCAACCTAAATAATTCTATGATTCTATATAGAGTGTGTCCAAGAAGCCATGGGATTGACAAAGGGACTTGAGACTGCAGGGTTTGCTAGGCTGCAGGAAGTCCAAGTGCCCACTGAAGTTGAGAATCTGTAGTATGGAGCACAGATTCCAATATCTTGTAGAAAAAGTGCTGGAATATCCTGTCACACCATCGTGTTAATTCAGAGGTCTCTGTTTTACATATATAATTTGTGATTATATGCATTTGGTGCAAATATTAGATATGAAAAATATCTGTCAAAATTTGTCCAAAATAGTCTGTGTTAGGTTCATCTTTTGAGTTATTTTTTGTGACTCATCCTTTATTATCAAGCATGTATATTCTACATATTATTTCTAGCCCAAAAGTTGGTGAGCGAGTCTTCATGTATCACAGTTGCTAGGGAGCTAGATCTGTATTCTGAAGCCAAAATAAAGCACTATTGATCGACACAAAGCTTAAAATCTAGCACTCATATGGACTAGTGATGATTGGATGGAAAATGACATTGTGTTTTTAAAGTGCAGATGTGTAAACTTCAGCTGAAGCCATATCTGCATACAAAGCACTGCCAAAATAAAGAGTATAGTCTGCTGAAATTTCTGCTGACCTTACTATGTGCAAAGATCTGCCAGCTTTTGAGCTTCAGCTTTTCCTTTTCTTGAAGGGCAGCATCTGGACTAGCCAAACTGTAGAGGAGGTTTACACAGAAAGAAGAATAAATGTTCTTCTCCTCTATATTTATTACTTTATGAACAGAAATTACTTTCTGTTGGAACTACTACTTCTTTGGTAGAATTTTGGAGGCTGCTGAAACTCAAAAAAGCTAATAAAAGTATAGGAGACAAGAATGATGGAAACATTAAGATATATATAGTTTGAATTGAAAATATATGTAGAATTTGAATTGAAAATATTAGTACAGAAAACAATCTTGCATGTAGTAAGTAATACCTCTGCTTTTTTTTTTTTGGGAAAAAGTTTGTAAATATGTCATATAAAAGGTAAATTTTGTATTTTTAATGTATAAAAATGGCATGTTTATACCTGCCACAGCTGTGCTTGGCTTGAATTCCAATAATTTCCAAATTATTAATTTGACTTCCAAATTATTTTGGAATTCCAAATATGTTTCAAATAGAAACCAAATAAACAGGTGGTTTCAACTAGTTCTTTATTAACCTGAAGGGAGTAAAAAAAAAAATCATATGCTTTTTTTAATAGAAACTCTGCTGTGTTTGAAGTCTATATCAATAATTTTAATATCATTCATTAGAATGTAAAACCCCCAAAAATCTCTTGATGCATTGATTGAAATATGTATTTTAAAATTTCAAAAGTCTCCAGCAGAGTTAGGTACTACGGTACTAAGTCAA
Source organism: Rissa tridactyla (assembly GCF_028500815.1). NCBI lineage: Eukaryota > Metazoa > Chordata > Aves > Charadriiformes > Laridae > Rissa > Rissa tridactyla. The sequence continues at coordinate 98,288,042 of NC_071468.1, forward strand.
TGATTAGAAATGCCACTCTGACCTTATAGTTCTGTTATCTGAAGAAGAAGGGAGGAACGTGATACATGGAAAGCTTGGAACTGCTGCAGTCATTACAAAAAAACTTGTCACAGGACGTGGTCCAGGAACAAACAAGGTCAGGCTAGCATGCCATATGCCCATGGAATATCATGTCTACGTGTTGTTCTGGGTCTTTTACAGCTACTCAGTCATTTAGAAACAGAAGCAAAATTCCATTGGAAAATAAAGGCTTACTTAAAAGCTAATTAAATGCAGAGCAAAATAAGAAGCGGGGGGAGGGGGAAGGAAACACAGCAATATATTCTTTGCATGAGAGTGAAAGCTGTGGTTGAAAATACTGCCATCTCACACCACTCATCAGTTATGAGTGCTTTAAATGGGAAGCAATCTAGGTTCAGCTGCCCTCCTTGGGAAGGTGTCTTTCTGGGAGCTGTTACCTTATTGGCACTGGACTGCCTATTCTGGGCTCCTGTGGAGGGGAAGAATTATCATCATTCCTCAGCTGACTGTCTCATGCTCTGCGCACAGCATGACCGAATTGGCTGGAGTAAAGCAAATCTTATTGAAACTGTGTTTAAGACTGTTTCCAGAATGGGACTTTGAAAATGCAACACTAACAGAGTCACACCGATGCCTTTCGCTTTCATTACATAAAAGGATTATTCACAATTCTACAGACATAAGGTACAAGAAAAGTGCATGCTGAGTGGATATAAAGCCCTTTTCCTGTTTTATCTTTCCTTGTAAGAAGTAAAATTGTCTTCTTCGATTTTTTGAAAGCAAAGAATTAAATGCATTGAATAAATAAATACATTTGTATTTCTCAAATTCTGTCATTTTTGCACAGTTTATTCCCCTTGAAGACATACAATTTCTACTGGCTTCACTTGGATGTATACGCAAGTCAATCAAGGAGTAGCTGATATTTGGTGTTCTTCTGAACTATGAGAAGTAATTAATTTCCTGTTCAGGATACCATCCATTTACATCTATTTACACTGTAAATTCCTCTGCAGAAAGGTTTTAATTCAAGGAAAACTGCACTGGCAAAAAGGGAAAAGTGAAGCGAAAAAAAAAGGTATGTTTTATTATGACATGTATTTAAGATCTCTATATGAATGCATTACACAGGCGTCTGCCTACATTACAATCATGAAGCATTCATACGTTGCAGTATGGGAGGCCCCTTCTTCCCCCAAACCACGGAGAAATTCTGCCTTCCCCCGTTTGAATGCAGACTAAGGACTGAGAAATGGCCATTAAAAGCCTTCAGCAGATTGCAGCTCTTGCATCGCATGCTGCCTGGAGATTGCTCTTTTTTTCTTCTTTCTTGAGAAGCATGAATATCAAAGGACTATGAAAGGATGGGCAGGTGGTGATCAGTGTCCTCACACAATAGTCAGCAGATCTGGCCAGCTTTATCAAAGGGAAAAGAAAAAGTAGATTTCTATAGGGGGAACAAGAGCCACCGAACTTCATTGCACCCTCCGGTCTACATCTCAGAGGCGGCACGGCCCTCTAACTCCTTACAGATTTCACTGAAACAGAGTCAAGTGCAAAATCGGACGTATAAAATACCTTCACTATGCACTTCTTTCAAAAGATCATAGGTAGCCCAGAGTTTGTTCACTTACTTTTATTTTGCACTGTGTATCATGGACATACTTTTTCAGTATTTTCAAACTTTTCTTTCCCCTCTTGTTCTAGTTTCAGTATATGTATTTGCATTTTGAAATGTAATGAAGTATATATATTGATTTATCAAGTATATAAAATATATTTGATCGACAATATGATACACAGATATACATATTGAATTTCAAAAGTTGTCATGATGAGTTCTTTACAGAAATAAATAGATGGGACCTTGATGAGACTTTTGATACTGGTTTCAGCATAGGTAGATTTTCACTTGCTGTTCTTAGAGGAGGTTTTTACAAGTACTTTTAAGAAAATATTCCGATGTTTTTTGTTCTTTCTTTATTTGAGGATTGATCTTGGTAGTGAGCACCATAGCATTGTCCAGAAAATCACTCATGTATATGCTTATGGTCATGGAAATTATTTTTAAGGTTAGTTGAATACCTGAGTATTCAAAGGTATGCATGAATTTTGGTCTCTTGAGAAGCAGGATCTGTCTTGAGAAGAGCCCCTCCCCAAAAAAATGTTGTATGTCAAGGCTAAAACTAGTGGATGGTCACTGTGCTTTAGCAGAATGCATCTGGTAATGTAACGTGGCTTGGAGATCTATATGAGAAGTGCCTAAGATCAGAACCCCACAGCTTTATCTTTTCACTTGCTCAGTCAGTGCATTTGCTAAAGCTCACAGTGAATATAAAACTCCTCAGTTTAGGGTAGAGCTGTTTCTTAAAGTTTCCTATGAAATTGGGCCTAAGTATTAGGGAGTATCCTGCAGGCAGGATCTTCTCTAGCTATTTCAGCGGACACTCTGTTGAAGAAGAGACTAGTGATATTGCACTAATTGTGAAAAGATTAGGGAACTGTATGACTTCTGTACTGTCCTCATGTTAAATGAAAGAGCCATTCAGTTCCAATTTGTCTGGATAATTAGTACAGAGACAGATGTATTTGCTTCCATTTCACAAAATATGTGTGTTAAACTGAAAGCAGGTCTTTGGTTTTACGTTTCTCAGCTACTATTCATAAATTCAGTTTACAACAGAAATGAAGGGAAGGGCTACTTAATTTTCCACATGAACATTGATTTAAATTCCATTTAAGTATACCCTTAAATTATGTTTAAATGTGTGCCCCTGGAAATTTAAATCCTGTATTCACTATTCTACATGCTTGGGTTTAGCATCTATTTTTCTAGAGACAGTTTCTATGGGAAAACAAGACTTTATCTCAGCCTTCATTCTGCAATGCAGAGCATGGCCTTTCTTTATCTGTTGGCATTTTAAACTTAATTTATATATATGTTGCTATTTTGCTACTAATCTCATGCATCTACTCTTTCACCACCAAATTCCAGGTGTTTCTCGTTCAGTTTTGTCACAGCTCAGGGCTCTGATTTTGCCTTGAATCCCTCCACTTCTTTAGGGTTTTCTGTTCTTTTGTTTTTATGTGTGGCAGTAATGTTCACTCTGGGAAATTATTCATGCTTGTTATCATTCATTTTACTTCTCATGTAGTTATTTTGTGTTTATTCCACCGCTAGCCACCAATATTTCATTGACTTCAGTAAACTTTAAACTGGAACAGTCACTTTCCCGCAGCACAGTCCAACAATTGGTGGAGATCAGACACCCAAATAGAAACACTGTAGTAGTAACAGTGGTAGTAAGGGCCCTGTTAAAAGGAAAAATAATCAGGCACAGTGCTCTCTCAAGAACTGATTAAAGGCAGAGAGGAAAACATACACCTGTGCAAGGTGGGAATGGTTGAAAGAGATTTGTGAGTTATAACATTCTCAGAGGAAGCTTTCAAGGAGAATAAGACTGGGTATCACTGCTAGTAATGAAGGTAGACTAGAGAACAAAGCAGAGATGGGCTCTTTCTGAGGAGAAAAGTGTGAAAAGCTTTCGAGAATGGAAGAGAAGAAAGCTCCTGATTGCTTTCCAAGTGGACTCGGTAAACTAAAAAAACTTTGAACATAAAGATTGATTTTGTTGCCCTTAACTGAAAACAGCGTTCAGTTCTTGGAAAGTAGAGAAAAAATTAAGAAAGCAGTGAGAAGAGAAAGAAAGACATCCTTAATGTCCCTGCCTGGCAGTAATTTAGCAGCTCTTACAATTAGTGCCAACTCATGTAAAAGGCAAAGCTCATGCCACTGCCTCTAATTATATTTTTCATGGGATAAGGAAGAAGGTTAGTATAATCACACATTACTATAAGTTCCTTTTCCTAGTTTATTAAGGCAAATACAGATATTTATTGTCTGTAAGAAACTTCGCTCTGTCCCGCAGGGGAAATATTTGTCTAGAGCTCTGTGAAGCACTTGTGTCTCTAATTTCTCACAATAACACACAAAATTCAGTTAGCACAGCTGGAGTTCAGCGTTGGTGATTTTGAGGAGGCAGTATGGAAGAGGTTAAACAATTTCATAAAATACAGCCTGGTATACTCAGGGATACCCCAAAGTCACTTAAACCTTTAAAGTGACTCCTACGCCTTTCCAATGTAGCATAGGCGAGAACAACCTCACAGAAATGCCAATGAAATGTTTCCTCCATTCTCTTGCCCAAGGGTGGAAAGAAACAAAAATTCTAAGATGCTTCTATGAGGGCAAAGGTAACCTTAGTATGATGTTTTGATGTGAGTTATCCTAAAGGTAGGTACAAGATAAAAATCAGAGAAGGTACAACAGTAGTTTTAAGTCTTTCACATAAGACTGGTAAAAGAAGAGAGAAAAATGTTATACAATGGGTGTCTGTTTTCAGGTGACAAACTAAGTCAATGAAGCTTCTTCTTTTGGTAGTCTCCATTGAATTGTCAGTCCATACATAGAATCATAGAATCATTTAGGTTGGAAAAGACCCTTGGGATCATCAAGTCCAACCATCAACTCCACTCTACAAAGTTCTCCCTGACACCATATCCCCCAACACCACATCTAAATGACTCTTAAACACATTCAGGGATGGGGACTCCACCACCTCCCTGGGCAGCCTACTCCAGTGTCTGACCACTCTTCCTGTGAAGATTTTTTTCCTAATGTCCAGCCTAAACCTACCCTGCTGCAGCTTGAACCCATTCCCTCTTGTTCTATCACTAATTACCTGTGAGAAGAGACCAGCACCAACCTCTCTACAATGGCCTTTCAAGTAGTTGTAGGGAGTGATGAGGTCTTCCCTCAGCCTCCTCTTCCTCAAACTAAACAGCCCCAGCTCCTTCAATCGCTCCTCATAAGATTTATTCTCCAGGCCCTTCACCAGCTTCGTTGCCCTCCTCTGCACTCGCTCCAGCACTTCGATATCTCTCTCATATTGAGGTGCCCAGAACTGGACACGACATACATAAAGCCAACAGGAATATTATAGAAAAACTACTGATAGTACGAAGATAACAGTTTGGTGCAGAACACTCAATAGAAACAGACATAACCCTCAATAGAAACAGACATAACACTCAGGCAACTGTGAGTTCCTAAGGATCTCAGCACACATATGTGATCGTAATATAGAAATGAAAGATAACTAAAGATGATAAACTTCAAAACATAGCCACAGTGGCAAATTTTTGTCCCACAATTAAAAACTGTATTCTATCTACATTGTGTACCTGTGGAGACTTTCCTCTTTTTCTTTCTCATATATGAGCCTTTGTTTTCTAAACACTCTTTTTTTTCAGTTTTAATCAGTCATCTGTAATGACTCTTTCTTGACATGAACTTTTGGTTCTTTGATCATCTCTAGCCTTTGCTTATGGTTTTATTCCCAATGCTTTTTAATCTTATACTTAATTTCTTTCTTTGTGCTTTTGCAGAAATGCTTTCCATTTTTGCTGTAAGTCCACACTTTATCTGTGGCTTGGCTTGGATGTTTTAATGTGATACTCATTTCTTATTCTCTTTACCTCCCACGCTTCTTCAAATCTTTCCCTTCATGATCCTCACTTAGTTCTTGTGCTTATTATGCTGGTCTTTAACTCCTACACTTGCTGTACATTTGTTTAGCAAGAATTTATTTTATCCTTCCCATGGCATTTATTCCTTCAGCCTAAGGAATTCAAAACAGATTCCCTACTGAGTGTTATCTTAATCAGAAAGGTAGCACTCCAGGGCTCGCTCTCCACTAACAAGTCCCTCTACACAGCATTTCTCTTTGAGCCTTTAATATTTTACTACAATTTTACAGAAATCTAAAATTTGGGAGATTTACCAGTAAATTAAACTGTTAGATGTTTCAGCTTTTTATCATTTAGAGACACTATCCTACATTTCTTCTATTGATATGTATTTCGAATATTCGAATGTTGCAATTGAGCACTTTAACAGAACACAGGCCTGAAATTTGATTGAGGAATACCATTTATGACAAAACCTAGACAGAAATATTATATATAGGATAAGAATGGCCACACATCAAAATAGATAACATCATTTTATACAATTTTATAATACATCAAGGAAAAGAATCTGAAAAATGAGAGGAAATAAGGAATCGCTCCCAGTAAAAACAAAGAAGTACTAGAAATTAATGTTAATGAACTAGTTAATCTGAACATTAATTCTGGAATTTGATGTGTACGTTTAGAAGGCAAGAACTGATGAGCACTAGAATTGGATGGAAAGTAGATTATGGTGAGTGTAATTAAGGGAAAGATGGGAAATATTATGGCATGATTCTTTTCACATTAAAACAAATGGAAGTTTTATCACAGACTTTAAGAGCAGGAATAAACTCATTTTGTTGTTTTTTCACTATTATTTAATTCTACATCTTGCCAAGATAAATTAAACAGTCTAAATACAGATTATTAAGATTCAGTTTAAACTGAAATTGTGAATTTGTTGGCCTTTTCCCCTAACAACAGAAAGCAGTTCATGGAATTCTTAAAAACTCAGGCACCATAAATTGATAGGACTGAAGAGAGAGCTCCATGCAGTCTACATCACAGTCCAAACCAAACTGAAACTTTCTAGCCAAATTTATCCTTTAAAAACACAAATATTAACATATGAGAAAATAAAATGTATCGCTTTCAATTAAGATATTCACTGAAATAGAATTACTTCTCATCTTGATGCTCAGTGAACACCACTCACCCAAACTTAATGTTACTACCTTGTTTAATTCTGTAATGGAATATATTGTTAGAGATATAGTGTTATTTTTACTTTATTTACTAAATATGTAAAGACTTTAAAATTGGTCACACAAAACCAGAGGCTATACCTGATCTTATCTTGAAAGGATAAGACCTTTCTTATGACCTATGGCAATGATCTGAGGTTAAATTTCCTGGTCCTCCATGCTTTCTATGGATTTGTTATATTTTTTCAATATTCTACTTGTTCTGTACCACTTTATTGGGAAAATAGGTAATACCTCATACAGAATATCCTAAATCTCACAAGACCAAGTGCTGTGATCTATATTACCATGTTTCATTGCTCTCTGCCTCCCCATTTGTATATATGGTGTTCCATTTTAAGAATTACAAAGCATACATTGTCCACTGTACTTTGGTCCTACCATATCTGCACCTTCAATCTTCTTGCAATAACTAAAAGTCAGGGGGAAGTCTGTGTCTTCGACTAGTAAGCATCAAGTTTGAACAGGAATATTTTTCCAGAATGTGATTTGCAGTAATCACATTGACCTAGCTGCTGCATGCAGGAGATGACTGATGATATGGTGTAAAAGTCAAACAAGACCTACAATCAGCCAGGCACAGCTGAGGAGAAGACACCCTCACTTTGGTTATCAACACTCCCAGCGGTCTTTGTTGGAAAGCATATCTGTATGTTGTGTGTGACACTGTCCCCAGAGAAGGGAAATGCAAAACTGATCATCATTGAGAAGACAAGACAGGAGATGCCAGGCTAGAATATCTACCCCACTCCTCCCCAGGAACATTTGAACTTACTGATCAGTTTCAACCATATGGAACAGGAAGGTGGTGGTCCCAAGCAGACTGAGGTGCTCCAAAGTTTTTTGAAGAAGCAAAAAGGAAGAAGTTCTTCTTCAACTCAGGTAAAACCAAAACTGAACACACACCGATTTCCCAGAGTAAGCAATGAGGCATGAGGCAAGAGGGGAAAGAGTTATGTTTTGAATCTTTTCTCTCAGCTTATACTTTGAAATGTAGTATGTGGGAGCAGAAATATTATTAAATGTTCTTTCAAGGAAAACAAAAAATAGCTCATCTCTGAATAGCAGCAGTGCTATTGACACCCTGTGCTACTGAGTTGCTCTTTGAGCCACACTTTCGTTATGGAAGCCAAGAAAAATCCTTAGAGTTAAAGCAGATGCCTGATAGAAACGGAAGACACAACCTCAGCTGAAGTGCTTCCTCACACTCTGCTGGTGTTTGTAACTTGCAAGGGTGTCCCCTGACAGCTGCAGCTGTGAAAGCCGTGGGCACTTGTTGCAACTCATCTCTTGTAAATTAGGTGCATTGGCTAAATTTATATCATCTCTTCATTTATATCACCTACAGGTCCAACTGCTCTTCTGGCTCCAAAAAGTGGTTGTATAAAGGCAACACGCTATTTTCAATTGTCTAATCAAGAATTCAGTCTTTTGTTTTGTCAGCACAGAAATAGAGTTGTATTTGCATTGAGGCAGTAAGTGCAGGTAAAGCAGTTTTGCAAACAAGTACTCTGAGTATTTGTAAACCAAGATGGACCTAGTAATCCAAGATTTGACGTTCATTTCCCACAAACTCTTAAAGTCTCATTTGGGGATGGTGTCATCAGGTCCAGGACACTGACAGAATTCTCTGTTAATAGTTACCTGGTAGCATATGGTACTCCTATGTAATCCATACCCTATACAATTGGTATCATTAAATCTAAAATATTAGTGTGATGAACTTTTCAGATCTGAGTCATAATTTGAACTTTCTACTAAAGACAGAATGCCTCCTCTGTTCATCAAACAGTAATTCAATGATCCACGAGTTAGCTGGGATCCATTTTCACAGCATGCTGAATAACACTCTTCAGAGCAAGCACAGAGAAAGGGGGAATTACAGAATGAGATGAGGCTATATATTAAATTATGTGAGTGTTCAAAATTCCTCTGCCTCTGAAATGTAAGACGGTTGTAAATCTTTATTTTAAAACTCCCTCTTAAATCTATCAACCTAACTAGAAAATCTGTAGTCAATCAAGGTACAAAAATAGGCATTGCTAAAAAAGTAATACAAAAATGTCCACAATGTGACTGTCAAAGCAGTATGTTTTAATCTGTTTAAGTGTTTGCAAACACTGGCATGGCACAACCTCAGTCTATTGTCAGCAGTTTATTAAAAGCCATACGCTGTCCTTGTTCTACATAAGCAATTCATTTCAACAGTTTTGTCTGCAGATTAGAATCAGTATACGGTTCAAAGAACCAGTATTAATGCAGTGATTTTTTTAAACTATAAATCCGATTCTGTTCATTGTCATTCAGTAACCAGATTTGTAAACAATTTACATTTTGCTTGAAGTCAGATAATCCTATCATTATTTAATCTCTTTAGGCACAGGCAAACATCTAGATCTTTAGTTATGGGGATGGATGTGTGCATGGAAAAATTCTGTGTAAACAGCAAGGCAACAAAAATAGCCAAAAATAGAAAATCAACAACCAGAAATCTATAACAGTTACAAATATATTTCTGGAGACTACACTTTCTTTAATTACTTCCAAATCCGTGGAGTTGTTTTATACACCCTTGCAAAATCAAGGACAATCAAGGACAAGGAGAGAAGATGAACAATCGTATACAAAAGGAAGACTGTTTTTTTAAAAAATAGGTTGGGATTCCTCAGTTACTTCAGCACTTAATTTTTTTCTGGACCATTTTTTCCTCATTCTTCAAGACGTAAAATTCTACACACTGAAATGTGACTTTGTCAAGCTGTCACATTCTTACTCCATAGATAATTTTTTTCTGTTTGATTAGCATCATATATATTTATTTATTGAAATCATTGTCCTCCTTCTTACACCATTTAGGCTTGGATAGCAAAGATGCCGGTGTTTCCTTTTTCATGTGAATCCAAGTATTTGCAAAACAGTCTGTCATCACAGTATTTTTCTTGGCTTTGGAGGTTGTAAAGGAGAAGTAAGCCCTCTCTCTTCTCTACTCAGCGTTCTTGAGCCACAACTCAAGCACTAGCCAGTAGAGCGTTAACTCACCATTACATGCAATTGCCCAGGTTCGTTTGGAGAGGAGACATAGAATCATAGAATTGTCTAGGTTGGAAGGGACCTTTTAGATCATTTAGTCCAACCATCAACCTAACACTGACAAAACCCAACACTAAACCGTGTCGCTAAGCACTACGTCTACCCGTCTTTTAAATACCTCAAGGAATGAATCACTCCTCCGTACTCCAACTATCCAAAAGCTGGCTAGGAATAAACAGTTCCGTGACAAGAAGTGATACAGCCATAAATACTCTGGGGAAAGGCCATTCATTTCTTCTTTGGCTTCTCACTCTGTCTGTGTAGCTTTATGCTACCTTTTACAGTACAGTGTAATTTTATGAGCTAAGCTGTTAATTGCACCCTAATTGACTTGTGTAAAGTTGTAGAGATATCTCTGAGAGCAAAATTTGGCCTACTCTTACTGTATTGGTGGTGGTTATAGAGAAGATACAAGGAATCCATTTTGACTATTGACGATTGAATTAGAAGGAGTAATGTAAGTAAAGAACAGCTTTTTGCTCATGGATTTGTTATGTACTATGGATTCTCTTAACCATAAAAATCCTGAGACTCCATAGAGCTACATCTAATGAATCATTTTTCAGAGATGAATCATACTTTGGTATTTTTCCGTATTAGCATATGTCTTTTTCATGTTTCTAAAAAAAATCATTTCATTTTCTTTATATTTCAAGTTGATTAGTGTGCAAGCTCTTACCTTGCACTATTCAGAACTGGTCAACAATTTAACAATAGGGTCTTGATCAAATTACCATCAAGCTAATGTAATCCAAATGCCGTAATAAAATGGTTGTGGGCCTTTATCTGATAATTCATCATGCATCTTTGATCCAGCTAGCGCACAAGTAACTATTTCAAAAACTTTCTGTGACGTTAGAAATTATTTCTTGCCCTTCACTGAATAGGAACTCACTGACAATAGAAAAAGTTTACAATAGAAAGCTCCCTTTATTGAGAAGAATACACTCAATTCCTTGATTTCCATACTGTTCAGGAGTTAAATTTTTGCCATTTTTATCAAGCAAACATGATATAATCAATGGCAGGAGATCTGTGTCCTTGCAGACTTTCCTTGGTTGCTTCGTACATAAAAATTCTGTGAGATAATCTGTCTACAGCCTGCTGTCAAAGATGTGACCTTCGTTTTCTTCTGCTCTGGTCATGTATTCCCACTTCCTCTGATGTACTGGATGGTTTGGACAAGCTTGCCGATATGGTCAGAAAACTAATTTTGTAGTGTAGATGCTCATCAGGTTAAGCAGCTGATCATGTGACTGCATGATGACTGCATGGTTTTGTGTATCATCCATGTGCATCATGCTATCTGTATTTCTTTAAGCGGTATCAGTCTGTGGAAAGCAAATAGTAAGCTGTTTGGAATAAAATAGGCAATCCTATTTTTTTTCTGTTTCTATTTCCTGGAAACGACAGGGAGCAGAACATTGCCATGACAGAAGTTTGGGAAAGTCCTTTCAAAACATCCTGGGGAGGCAACTCTCATGTATTGCACAGATGATATCCTGTTTTGCAATGATGTTCTCATTATCAAACACATCTTCTTGTATATCAGTCTGAAAGTATTTGAAGAGCATTTAAAAATGTCCATTCAGTTATTCTGGCTTTTTGTTTAGGTGTGGGGAAGATCAGCTGAAAACCAAGAGCCAGGCATACCACTTTGGCTATTTCCTTTTGGACTGCCAAAATAAATTTTACTTTATGAAAACGCAAAGCATAAATCACCTAACATTACATGTTACATCCTGTGTTCTGTTAAGAAGAATGTATGTATTCTGAGTTTTTGTTGGGAGAGTTGGTATTTGGTAGAATTTTAAGTTACCGAGGTGAAACATAATTATAAAATGAGACATGACCCTATATTTAATACTAAAGAATAGAAGAAACAGACTTGGAGACATTTCCACGTAAGCTGAACTTGCAGCGACCTGAAGAAGCAGGGAGTTAAAACTATTTTGTGGCCAATCTTTAATTTATCCTGACAAGTTCATCTAGTCATTAATACACCATTGTATCAATAACTGAAAAATTCTGATTTTTTCAAATTTCATTGCAGTCCATAATCTGTAAAAAATCAATGACACCCCAATCACAGTGGGTATGAGGTTTGGGAATTATTATTATTTTTTAAAATTTAGATGCTGTAGGAATGGAATTTCATTTTAAAATATTACAACAGTCTGTCAAGATTAAAAAAAAATGAGGCACGAAATCATCCACAGAACAAAAAGAAATGGGAAAAAAGTACCCAGTAATCACATTGCTATTTAGCATTTCAAGACGGGAAAGATTTCTAATCTGTCATACTGCTAAAATGAAATGGTAACATATTTCTTCATGTATACAAATAGGCAAATATTGAACTATTATTGTCAGCGAACCAAAAAGTAATTTGGTATGTTACTTGAACTGCTTGTTATTTAAAATGCTGAATACTATATGTATTTTATAAGAAAACATACATAATTTTAGGACAGCTGATAACTTAAAAATGTATCTGAGGTGATTCATTTTATAAAGTACCAAATGAAAGGAAATGTTAGCTATTAGTAAACCAGCATATTTTGGCAAAGTGGGTTTATTTATCCATTTAAATAAATTATCAGATAATAGTTAGATGGCAGGAAAAGCCGCAGGTAATAATTTTAAAAGTTACAAAATTGGCATTTGACACTGACATTGAACATTGACAATTTCACAAATCCACTATACAATCATTGTGATTTTGAGACAAAAATAAAAAAACAAAAAACAACAGGGTAAATCTTAAAAATAATTTTGATTCACGGACATAATGTGACACAATTCTGACACAAACTAGTAAATTCATGTTACTGTGCTGGAGGCACCAATAAGCAATGGCAATACTAATGGCAAATGCTAAACACTTGCTAAAGTAGTAGGATAAGGTTCCCAGATACAACTAAGCTTTCATACGTTTTCATGGTGTCATGAAGCAATAGTATCACTATGGTCTTTGCTAGGGATGAGATTTATTTCAGTAGAAAATGGAGATGACCCTGAAATTTTCCACAGAAGTATGAGATGGGTAAACCAATTTTTTCTGTCTACACATGTACCCTTCTGAAAGGTGTCAAAGAACAGGAAATGTGGGAGAAGAACAATGAAGCTTATTCGAAGGCCGTCAGCATAGCCTGCGCCGTCATGGTTTTGAGATGGGTGTAGGTCCTCCTGAAAAGTTTTTCTGAATACACAGATACAGGCTTTTTTCATTACAACTGAGCTGTAATAGCTGGACTCTGACTGTGTCAGAATCTGATTTCCCAAATGCCTTTGTAGTTGCTTTTAAAACCTGTTTAGTAATTTGGGAAAAAATGTTGACAAGTTATTTTTGTAAAGGCGGAGAAGACAGAGGACAATCTACGCCAATACTTTTCAACATTTCTCAAACTTTGAACACTGTGTGGACACAGCAGGGTTTCTCTGCACTCCCCAGATCTGTTTCAGAGTAACGTAATGAGTGAGTATTTGCATTCGCAAGGGAACAGCTCTTTTCAATCCACGACGAAGTGCCTTTACTCCAGAATGCATGGCGTTATTCAGCAATCCCCATTGTGCTGTAAGTCTGCGTGCTGTTGAGTCACGTAATCATTTCAAATGTAAGTGAGCCCTGAAGCTTCAACACCTGGATGCTTTCCTTCCACAAACTCACCCTTCTCCAGCTTCAGTGTGGGGCCGGGCAGATCAGTTTTCCTGCCTCTGAGACCATGAGCCCACGATCATGAGTACCAGACCTGCGCGTTGCCAGATTGCAGCAGGACCTGTCTGATCCCCTTCATCACGTATCTGCTGAGTGAACCGGAACACGTCATGGTGTTTAGTCCAGCTTTATGCTTTTATAACTGCTGGGAAGATAAACAATAACTGATCTGGCATAAAGTGGCAACCCCTAGTCTGGCGTGAAGTCTGCTGGTATAAAATCAACCTGTCATCATCCTTTTTAAACAGCGTAAAGTGAGCAGAGATTGGCACTTCAGGCCGTGTGATTGCAGTGCTTTCAAGCTGGGAGCAGGAGCCTTCAAAAGGGATTTCCCATGTTGCTGAAATGGTCTGAGCTAGCAGCTGCTGCTGCTTTTCAAGTCTGGTCCTCTGAAGCAAAAGTATTAGATGAGGTGGGGAAATTATAGACACTTTTTCACAGCACTGCTACAGTGGAAGCTCCTTATCTGGTAACTCCATTAACTTCAGCGACCTTCTGCTATTATTCCCATGCTCAGCTTTATAGATGAGTAATCTCATAAAGGGACTCCCCTTTGAAGAGAGGCACAAGTGCTTCTGACTGCCTGATTGTGTCCTTTACCTTTCTCCCTCTCTGACACAGTCTCTGTTCCTCTCTCATATAAGTGTGACATCCTTTGTGGAAACTTTCACAGTGAGAAAAGATAAACTGAATTTTTTATTCTTACATGTAAATAAATACAGGCTGCTATTTTGATGTCCTTTTAGATTTTTAGAAAGAAATTCTCAAGCTAAAGTTCTGCTTCTTTTCCAAAGGCATTTCAGGAGATTTGATTGGGTAAAAGATTGGGAAAAAAAGATTTTATTGGCTGAAACAACATATTTAGTTTAGAAACACACATACAACTTTGCACCACACCAAAGAGCTGTGCACCTCTTCATCTGAGGATCTACTTTGGTTCTGTGTCTCTGTGATATGATGTACGCCAATTGGCATGTGTTTCAGCTACTAGACGTTTACTTGAATACAGTGATATGCACGTGTATTATCGTACTGGAGAGCAGATGTGAGAACTTTCACGTAAGTGAGACTCCGAGGTGACTGTTTCATCAGTCCCAGTTACAAATCCACCTTTTTTTAAAAAAAAACTCCACAAGAAAATTGGGGAAAAAAAGCTACAATTTTACAGGTGCCACAAAATAAGTGAGTTGACCCACAGTGTGGAACCAGGTCTTTTCGGGGATGCAGTTTCCGAGCTCAGTGGGAGGCTGCATTTTGTTGGCTGATGCAGATTTTCAGTCTCAGCTGAGAGCTCTGGGCGGGGAGAAAACAAGAAAAGCAATACCTTTTCTTGAAAAGGCGTACAACATCTTCTCAAACATCTTAGCGACCATTCACCTGCGGCTTTTTTCTGATCAGTTGATATTCAGACTGAAAGTGCGCAATTGCATTTTTAGTCCAGAACCACAGCAGTAGTCATAGTATACTATATATTGTAAGCTTTGAGTGGAGTCTGCAAAGTGCAGTGATTCCCCTCATTAGTTTCAGGGGCTGGAGGCAGTGCATGCCTTGGACTGCAGAGATGGTAGAGATGGCGGTCTGATAGAGATGACAGTTTGTTTTGATGTAGCAGTAGCCATATCTGCTGAGCTAACCCAAAATCTGGCTAAGATGAAAGACTTACTGAAATATTGGAATTTCAGGCTGCCTTTAGAAGCTTCTCTGAGGATACAGTTAGGGATAATTTGTACAGTGGGTTTCTTTGCTTTCACCGTGGATGTATTTGGGTGAAAATATTGTGGGAAGGGTCTTCCTGTGTTGCTAATTTCATTGTGGTTTGGCAAAGTAATGCTGGTGAGTACTGTTGTCTGTTTAATTCTCCCAGTATGTAATGCAAATCGATTACTTCAGTGCTTTGATCTTAATGATTCCCTTTGTAGTAGCAGATATATTTAAAAGTGACATCAAAGCTGTCAGAAATATGAGACCTGATATAGTTATCACTAGACTGCTTTAATGAAAGTAATACACTATTAAACCATAAGATGTTTTTATTCTGAATGTGCCTGGTGGCTAGCAATAGGAACATCTGATAAATGAAAAATAAATCAATAAAAAATCACCTACAAACAAAAATAATCCAACAGAAAAAGAATAATGACCATTAAGCATCCATTAACATTTGGAAATCAAATCATACCAAATCTTTCAATGAAATAACTGCCTGTTTAGTAACTGTATCTGGACATACACACTGAAATTATTGGAGTTATGTAAGGACCTATAAAGCCAATGGAAACATGCTGTTCTGTAAACATATTATTGTTGCATATGTTGTGATATAACTGATTGTATGTGCTGTGATATAACTGGAGAAATGCTTTTCATCAAGAAGTGACTGCGGGAGAACAACCTGTTTGTTTATGGGGTTCTAGTTTATTTTTTATAAGCAGGATAACTTATTTTTTCTGAAAATGCAGTTTTATTAGCAGCAAAAAGTATTTGTCAAACCGGCCCTAGGCCTAGACCAAAAAGACTGCGAAAAATCAGAACAGTTTTTAAAATCTCACTTTTCAAACTTGAAAATCAGTGGAGCTTTTTTTTCTTCCTCTTCTTCTTCTTCTTCTTTTTTCCAAATACAGAAATTTTTATTTTTAAAAAAATGCCTTATTTGGCTAGGCAAGCAAATCACCAATTTAGAGCCCTAGACCAAAACTGTCCTTCTTTAACTAAATCATCCTGATATTGTTAAAGGGGAATTGTAAATGAGAATATTGACATTCACATCATAAAAATTCCAGAGCAAGTAGGCTGTAACGAGAGAGATACCTATAATGTAAATGTCTACACCTAAGATTGCTGCCCTAGAATCTCATTGGAGTAACTGTCATTGTGTGTGAATCTCACTGTAAATTAGATTTAAAATTTGATTAAATGAGTAGCTTCTTTGAATGGTCTTCTCTCTCCACCGATTAAAAAGAGGAGAGAGGGAAGCCTGTTAGAAACAGGTGAGCTGAATCCCACCTGAACTACTTACAGTGGCAGTACCACTCACTTAGCAGATCGTTCACAGCATAAAAGTGTCACAGACATCTGGTCTGACAATAAAACATTAACCTATCAATTAATTTATTCCAGGCTGAGCTTTTGTGTATATATGGATACAGTATTTCAGCTTGGTACTTGCATCCGTAAAAGTAGATTGACTGTGTTGTCAAACCAGAATCTGAGGCATTCACTACATTTCAAGGTGGGTCCTCTGAACTGGAAATGCAAGAACTACAGAGAAATAATGTTTTCTCCGTAGATACAGTGGCAGTCCCTTAGCTGGTAGCCCTGTCCTGTTGCTGTTTTGTCCGTTCATAGCTTTAGGCAGGTGAATCAAACTTTATCTGTGCTTTGTATCACCTGGCCATACCAAATCTGATTTGCGTTAGCAACCTGAAAATAAGTTCATAGTTTCATGGCACATTTTATTTGGTGGAAAAACCTACCTTGGTTCTCATTCCCATCAATATTCTGCAGTATACTCATTGCGGGTTGGTGAAGGGCATCCTTTAGTATGGTAGATGGTAAAAATCAGATCTGGATCTCTCACTACAGTGAGAAAGAGAAATCTATTGAGCCAGCTCTTCCACTCAGGAAAACAGAATGTGTAACCGCGTCCTTTGAGAGTGATTCAGATGGTAAACTGTGAAATACTGCCTTTTCCCCAGAGGCACTGGAAATTTACTGATGCCTTCATTTTGGTACAATTTTTTTTTGAGGAGCCTAAAATCTTGGTCTTCTGCCAATTTTAGCAAGCATGCTGTCCTGCCATTTACACTTGCAACTGCTGTCTAAGCTCTGTGGCAAGTCAGAGCTGGGGCCAGGGCGGGGGGGGGTGGGGCGGTGTGGTTGAGCATTAACCTTCTAGGTCCTTAAAGTAATTCTTAAATGAAACAGAGAAACAGGAGTCATTTCAACACACAGCACAGAGGTTATTTTGCAAAATAGGGAGGGAGGGGCACAAAGGAGGTCTCAAGGAGGAAGAAAGTATTGGAAGAAAGTATTTTGCACAATAACTTACACTGTGGCCAGCGCACTCGTGCGGGGACCAGGAGCCTGGGATTCCAGATTCACTAGTTTTATCCTTCAGGTACCGAAAGTACTTGAATGCCCATCTCCCAGGGGGTTGATCCTGTCATTAGATGAGTGGTAAAGGGCAAAGGGTACATTAACCTTAACCAACTTCTATACATGGAGCAAAGACTGCTTTGCTCAGATCTAGGCTATGGTTGGTTGGTTGGTTGAGACATGATAATTCAAATCCACTCTGGACAAGCAGGAAGACATAGAAACTCTACCTCCTACTTTTCAAGTGCCTTTAGATAGCTGTGCAAGAAGAATCGTGCTATTTCTTTCTCTAGGTGCTCTACCACAATAGAGTGTTCTGACTGCAAATAGGCAGCTGATTTTAAGATTTGAGTTAGATAGGTAGACATAGCCCTGAGCTTCAAATTTCCTTTTATACGGTTCCAAGTGTCAGTGCATGGGTACCAAACCACAAATTGCCCTTCAAAGCTGCCTGCAGTCCCCGTGCAGCCAATGAACGAGATAGGGCACCCTATGTGGACATTCCCCATTTGCTTACCATTAATATATGCTCTCCATGGGCAATTGAGGCTTCTGCCTTAATTGCTCTGAATCTGAATTTCTCTGCTGGTGATTCACCCAAATTTACCTGTGAATCTAGCTCATCACGTTGAAATATCCACATTTTAATTGGATTAAAGTCCTGTAGATTTGGATCTTGTTGTCTAATTGAAAGATCACTGCTGAAATAGCTGAAGTCCCTGCATAGCATCCGTATTTAAACTTCTGGAGACTTGCAGTAGTTTAACCTAAAGGTTATCCTTGACTTTAGTATTGTTAAAGGGTGTTAAAATCCACTCTGCTGTGGAAAGGAAACTACGTAATTCTCAGTCATTTATTTGGATGACAATATTTGTAATAAAGACATTACCTCTGTGATAACATGGTTAGACCAAAGGCCTATTTTTCCTCTTCAGATTAGTATTATACAAAATTGATTCTAAGCAAAGATGGTTTTTAGGGACTAACAAGAGGAAGGAATTCTCATTCTTCATTTAGCACAAAATTTTAAGGCAACAGAAATTTTAATAAGGAAGAAATCTAATAAGGAAGGTAATATCCACAGTTTTCAACACAGCTTTTACTGCATCGTGATGCATATAACATCTGAAATGAAAGAGGAATCAACCACTATTGTCATGTTTGGTGAAAGTCTGTCACAGCTTGATTTTCCAAAAGCTAGAAGTAAAAGTGTTAACACCATTTTTCTGAATCTTTGAAAGACAAGCAGATGAACCAAGACAAAGAGGTTTGTTCTGTAGGTTTCCAAAATATAAAGATTTAACAGAAACTTTAGTCATCAAAACTATAAAACAGTAAAGAAATAGAAATCATGGGTAAGTACTACTACAAAGAAGTGTGAGAGAGACATAAATCCTAAAATATTCCTAGTTAATTAAATACTCTAATTATTAAGGAATCTGTAGTTAAAGTGGTTTTATACTTTGATTATTCACCATAAATTCCATTTGTGGTTTCACAAATATTATTTTATAAAAAAGAAATTTCTAATGGTGACAGGAATTTGTAAGGAAAAAATCACATACTTGGAATCTGACTTTTATTTTGTCTTCTTCCAACTTTGGTCCTCATACTTTACTTTCTCACTTAAGTAACTTGAAAGAAAATATGAATTTCAGAAACCGAGTCTTAAATGCCCCCATTCCAGCAGTACGTATGCCTGTTCAGAACAAGTTTCATATTCCACAATCTTTTTGTGGAAAGGTAATTTTCCCATAGTGAAATTCCATACATATTAAGGAATTAAGGAGTGTTAGGATGTGGACTTGAATGCTCTCAGATCAGCTCTCCAAGTAGGAGATCCCACTAGGACAAGAAGAAATAATTGGTATCAGCACAGAGTAATATTTTTTAGTGGTTTGGTTTTGGTTTGTTGTTTTTTTTCAAAGGAAGGAAGAGATTCAAGACTTCCTGATACACTTCCCGATACACTTCCCGATGATTAAAGATGTTTGAGAAAGAGGCATCATCTACAGAAATTAGGAAGGAGGCTTGTGCTAAGGAATGCAAAGTGGTCTAGAAGTGCCGAAATAATAGGAGGGCATTTGCTCTGTTTGACTCGAAGCAGCCTAGGGATATTCAAGCATTTTAAATAGCAGGTCTTTCCCACAGAGCCCATTCTGACCAAAGTGAATGACAGCTTGGAAGGCACAACTCTGACTATGGAGCAGCAATGAGTGGGTGGGGAAGAGATCACCTCATTTGAGGCAATTGCAGCCAGAAGATGTATAATTTCATCGTCATTTGACCTGATTTTTGAATTAGAATCCATTTACTCTTCATAACAAGTTTCAAAGGAAAGTTTATCTTTCCTTGTGAGTTCCCCACTTCTCAGCAAAGTTACTTTGTTAGTGTAGAGGGGAGGGGGAGAGGCTTGCCCTTTCTTGAAGGTTTCTCACATATTTTTTCTTTTCTTTCATATATTTTTCAGAAGCACCTGCTCTTTTCAAACTGCATGTTGGACATGTTTTTTTCCACCTTTACTAAAAATAATGTTCTCTGGGTCACTGCAACATGTAAACCTACACCCAGCAAGGATATCTTTGCTTTTGCAGTGCACTATGTCTCTCCCACTCTTATCCGTTCTGTTAAGACTCATCCCTCTACAGCTGTGGCAAGTGGCTGTGGTGGAAATAACATGTGGCTCTGCCTGACTCTGTGTGAAGGCAAAGTAGACAACAACGACACATCCCTGCATTGGTCTCCATTCTGCCCCTTTCACAACTGCCTCCTCTGGCCAACTTTTGCTGCAGAGATGCAGTTATGTGGATGGCCTTTCCAAAATTATCTGTCGAGCTGTATATTTCTATCTTCACATGCCCCTCCAGCCTACAAGCACAGGGCTGGGGCATGACTCTCAGAACTGTGACTTCCTGCAATAGGTGAAAGCAATACCCCCCCCATCCGTGGTGACTGGGAAGGCTCATACCCCATGTGTCGGTGTCAGGTTATGAGTAGAGGCCAGTCATTCTGGTCTTGCAGAGGACGTGTCGGAGCAAGGAGTGGGGAGCGCTGGGTGCAGGTCACCCAAGTGGCAGGCTTCCTCTGCACTGCCATGTCTCTCTGATTTCCACCTCGGTGCTCCAGGAGGACCAAGCTCCATAGGGCTCATCAGGGTCTCCAGGGATGCTCAGATGAGTTGTCATGCAAGGTCTGTAGCAAGGTCACATTAAACACTGTAGGAGCACTGGTTATAAGGAAATATTTTCTGTGGATGTTATTGACCCAAAAGCAAGATGGTGTATTTTTATCAGCAGTATCCTTTGTATTCAACATTGTAGTACCTAGAATAAAATTTTCCAACATTTACTTCTTTTTCCTCATGTATGGATGGGGAGAAAGTCAAAGGACTTACTTACATTTCTTTAGCCTGTGCATCTTTACCTTGTGCCTTTGTACGTAGGTTTATGTAGGAACGTGCTCCCTAGTTAACACAACACTAGAGCAGCACAGGATCTTTGCACAAATGCTAGCAAAAAGCTCCATTAAAGATTACACAGGAACACACTTTCCCTGCAAATCTTACTTCAGCCATATAGCTAATTATACAAATGTAGGAATCTTTGATAAGATCAAATATCAACTACTGCGACTTCAGAGCATGACTGGTTATACAACTTTAACAAACATTATTTCAAACATGCATTTAAGCTTGACTGTTCTCTCTGCCTCTAATATCTGCGACATTAAAAACAGCAATGAATGCATATGATATTCAAACTCCTACTGATTTTATGTACAGGGCAATGTCAAACAAAAACAACTAGTGCATTCAGGCTTCCTTAGGAACACCACGCTGAATCAAAAATAGGCTAATGCAGCAAAGAGCATGAATGGCAGTTCGTCTCTGTCTTCCACACACTGATCATGCATAGCAGCACGCTGACAGTTCTGGTTGCTGATGGCCATGAGCTATAGCCCGGTACCCATAAACAAAAGACAAATGTATTAATTCTTCATGTTAGATCAGCTCACTAATGAGCACCAAGCTGCATAGTTTTTCATTTTTTGCGATGTTTTTAACTTTGTATTGGATTATAAAAAGGAAAATATAAAGGAGAATGAGAAAGTAGCACAATGTGCTTGACAGGCAGTATTCTTCTCCAGCAGCCCTCTCAGACCGGGGGGATGCACACCTTCACCTCCAGGCTAATGGAACAGATGAAGGGCAGAGAAACAATAGCAACAAAGCACCAGTTTAGTGTCCCAAGCATTTCCAGAGAGTGACAGTGCAGCCGCTCTGCACCTATTTGACCACACGTGTATTCTTCCAAACATGGGAGTAAATAGTCACATAATGAATCCCTTAGTTACAGAGAGAGCACAACTTTTGGCACTAAACAGTCCACTTCCTTTTCTGTCTTGTTGATGCTGTTCTCTCCTATCTTATCTAACAGGCTAGAAAAACTTACATTGTCATTAAGCTAGGTTTTTGTGTTTGCCCAAGTAGCTCAAGAAGGAAAGTTTACTGAGGATTTAGTTGCAGAAGCAGTTGACAGTGGTCAAAGCTGAGGGAACTCAGACAGACATCTATGATTCAAACATAAAACCCTTCCTCTGCTTTATTGAACCCTAATGCATTCATGCTTAGCAGAGTGATGGTTTACTATCAGAGTATTGGCGTGTTATTTGTTAATACCATGCAATTATTTTCCTTTGGGTTTTTTTTGCACAAAATTATATTCCTAGAGGAGTGGAGAAAGAGACAAAATCTGGTTGTGTTGTTCTCTGTACCATGATTCAGCATAAATGGGTAAAATACATTCAGTTAATACAATGTTCTGCTGTTCATCATTATTGTTGTAGTGATTGTGCTTGTTCCTAGAGAACATTGCATAGCACCGCTTTGTATTATAGTACCTCTTGTTCTCTGTGGGCAAACATATCACTTTGCGGCAGATTGCCATGTGTTTGCGAACTGCCCTGTGCAGGTCAGAAAAATGAGAACTTTTAACCACAGTAAAATGCCCACACGGTTAACACAAAAATAGATTGTTGAATTTGGGGCCACACACCTGAGTTTGTAGAAACTGCCGATGTTTATTTCTAAAAAAAATTTATATATTAAAAAGTAGTAATAACACGCTATATGATTTGCCTTCTTTATGCCTTTGCTGACAAACGTAATTTATCACTTTTTCTTACCCTTCACAGGCCTGAGAATTTTGTAGGTTAAGAGGAAATTCTTCAAGTAAAAGCAAAATGTTTCCCCATGTTATTTTCCTGTTCATAAACATCACTGACAGCTGTCATCTTCTGTTAATAGGAGAACTAGTTTAGGCTTAGAGTTTCAGTTTGAGTGTGCCAAGATTTCTTTATAAACAGAATAGGTTCATTTTTAATGGCAACCAAATTAGGAAGATGTAGACCTGCTTTCAGCAGGTGTTGATTTTTTCTATCATCTGTGTCAGATGTATCTTCAAATTTATGAAGATTGTTAAATAATTTTTTTGTTTAGCTGCAATATACTTGGGCAATTTGGCAGAGTAAGGAATATAGCTACATGATCTCTACAAGGATGCAATTGCTGATCCACCAACCAAAGAGTAAAGACTTGCTCATGTTTATGTTTGTGTAAGGAGCCAGACCCTTTAGAAAATGCACCTTGTTCTGCACCCAGTTTTCACCATAAATGTGCAATAGGTCTCAGCTCAATAGCAAGGTAGATGCATCTTTCTAGATCTTAAACCTTTTTCATCTTTTTCCAGTGACTGTCTCCACCATAAAGAATAATTGCATAACACCACTTCTTACTTTAGTGTATATGCAGTCATTTTGGATCCTCCTGTGCATATACAAAATTTAAGTGCAGTTGCACACGATGCAAATGTTCTTTTGTGGGGAATCTGCTGCAAAATGATAATTTTATCAATAGCATTGCATTTACAATAATACAGGAAGAATCTTCACTTTCTCTTTAAAAGCAGAGGCAGAGAAAAAGGAAGAGGAAGTTTCTTGCTCTTCTTGTAAATTTAGGCTTCCCTAGATTCAGAGTTCAAGAGGAGCCCAGGCAACGTGAATGAAGCAGCACAACAAAGTCCTGCACAGTCCATGCCTGTTGTTCATGCTGTGCACATCCCTGAGATTATAAAGTAATGTAAAGATATCTCAAGAGTAATTGTTATTATTAGCTACAAAAAAAGGAATTAAGTGTCATTTTATTTTGGTCAGAAGCAGATGTTTAGAAAAAAACCCTCTTTTGAGCTTAG
The DNA here is from genome assembly GCF_028500815.1 of Rissa tridactyla. Taxonomy (NCBI): domain Eukaryota; kingdom Metazoa; phylum Chordata; class Aves; order Charadriiformes; family Laridae; genus Rissa; species Rissa tridactyla. Next base: position 98,311,993 of record NC_071468.1, read on the forward strand.
AGATTTATCTTTTTGACTTTTTGCAAGTACCTATTCTTTTTTTTTTTTCCCAGACTATCATTTCTTTATCCTTAATCAGAGAAGACACATCTATAGAACATAAAAGTGAAGATATTTTTGTTTTTTTATTTTTCCTAGATTCTTAGCCATATGGAGAGTCTGTTTTATTGATTGTTACAAAGTATTCACTCTTTCTAAATCTAAATTTTTATTTTGACACATACTATGCATAAATTACCAGTAAGTTGACTTCAAAAAGAGCTATGTCTTAATCAATGGCTGTAAATCTATGCTAAGGTCTTTATAGCATTTTAAACTTATTCACTAAATTTCTTTTCTTTGAATTATAGAAAAGCCTCCAAGCACTTTCTAAACACTGACAGTAAATTTTTTTTGCTTTGCAAGTCAGTGCTCCCTTGTCATTGATTCTTGCTACTGTGTTGATGCCATCAAGTTACACCAGTGTTATATACCATTCTATTGTTAATATGTTTTTTGTACATTGAGTCCTTGAAATTTTATTATGGTTTTGTCCAGAGTTACTGAAAGGCAGAAAATTGACTCAGGAGTAATTGCATTATTCTGAAGGTTCCATAGCTAAGGTAGCCTTTTACCTCTAGTGTTAAAATGTTTCCCCAATCTGTCAAAAGAATGATAAAAAATAGACTGTCAGACATTACTTGATTTCCACCTAATGATGTACTACATCAATAAGATGCTCCAGGGCTTGCATTGCTGTTCTATGTGTGCACTCGTAGGTAGACTGGGAGGTCAGAGACTGAAGGCCAAGTGCTTTCATCCATGCAGGAAGTGCAAATTAGACAACACTACTGCACACACAAACTAGAATTCAGTTTTTGTGGTGCTAGAATATACAACTTCCTTGTCCTACAGCAACTAGATCATATGCTGGCTGAAGCTTTTAAAAATTCCAGTGTCAGTATTCTCCCAGCAAGGGTTACAATGGGGTCATAACTGTGGGAAGCAGTACTGTAACCATATGACAATAATTCACTAAAAAGCAAATTACAATACTGACTTCCTTGTTCCATTCACTAATGAGCTGTAATGGCACAGTTTTCTAATGCATGTCTTGGGTACACTGCAAGCAATTCTGCGCATTCAAACAGGAGAGGTGTTGCCTCAGCGGACAAAAAAAGTTTTCTTGATCTCCTTATCTCCCTACATTTTAAAGAATCTTAGCAAGCAACTTTCTATATAGTGATTTAGGACTCGGCAGGGGGTGTTCACCCTTCAAATGCCATTAGCAGTTCAGTAGTGTGACAAGTACAGTTCTCATTTACTTTGAAATAATAAAACACTGCCAAGCAAATTAAAAAACTCTGCAAAGTGCTCACTCTTTCTCTAATTTTGTGCTAGTGACAGATATAGTGTTCCACGGGGGTGTCTGTCCATCAGCTCTACTTTTCACAACCACAGTCCCACAAATTCCAGTGTGGCATAAAACCAAAAAGTTTCTTACGGTCCGTTTGCATCATTAGTTTCAGACAAAATCCAGTTTGCACTTCTCATAATTTGAGCTGGCTGGATGGGAGCAAGCACTGCTGCGGACACTGTTTACACGTATTAGTAGAGAATGGTGATTCAGCTAAGAAAGCCTAATTTCTCAGCAGACATTTTTAGTTCAGCACAATGTCAGGCCAAAATAGATAAATGGCTTTGGTTTCAGAGCTGTTATGCATCAAGCCATGTCGCAGCACAAAGTCACCCTTTTGGGCCTATCACTGAGTACAGACAAATATTCCTGGCTTTGAAAATCCTTTAAACGCTGTTTGAATAGCCTTGCCTGCTTCCGAGAGTTTACCTTTAAATACAATCATACTTCTACACATATATCTTTACCTAATGATTTCAAGAGACATTTGATCCAACCAGTGTCAGACAGAATGGATTTGTGCCGGAAGTCATAGCTAAGGCATTAACTGAGTAACACGATAAAAATGGTTCTTTATGAAGTTACTGCATTCATGTTCTGGGATTCCTTTTCTGGAAGGTACTTAAAAACACTTACAAGTAGTTTGCTGTAAATATTTAAATCATAGAATAATTGAATCATTTTGGTTGGAATAGACCGTTAAGATCATCAACTCCAACCATTAACTTAATACTGCCAAATCCATCATTAAACCATGTCCCTAAGCACCACATCTACATGTCTTTTAAATACCACCAGGAATGGTGACTCAACTGTTTCCCTGGGCAGCCTGTTACAATGCTTGACAACCCTTTTGGTGAAGAAATTTTTCCTAATATCCAATCTAAAACTCCCCTGGCACAACCTGAGGCCGTTTCCTCTTGTCCTATCACTTGTTACTTGGGACAAGAGACCGAAATTTACCCATTACAACCTCCTTTCACATAGTTGTAGAGAGTGATAAGGTCTCCCCTCAGCCTCCTTTCCTCCAGACTAAACAATCCGAATTCTCTCAGCTGCTCCTCATAAGACTTGTTCTCCAGACCCCTCACCAGTTTCATTGCCCTTCTCTGGACCAGCTCCAGCACCTCAATGTCTTTCTTGTAGTGAGGGGCCCAAAACTGGGCACAGTACTTGAGGTGCAGCCTCACCAGTGTTGAGTACGTGGGGACGATCACTTCCCTAGTCCTGCTGGCCACACTATTTCTGATACAAGCCAGGAAGCTGTTTGCCTTCTTGGCCACCTGGGCACACTGATGGCTCAAATTCAACTAGCTGTTGACCAACACCCCCAGGTCCTTTTCTGCCAGGCAGCTCACCAGCCACTCTTCCCCAAGCTTGTAATGCTGCATGGGGTTGTTGTGATCCAGGTATAGGACCTGCCACTTGGCCTTGTTGAACCTCATGCAATTGGTTTCAGCCCATTGATCCAGTCTGTCCAGATCCCCCTGTAGAGTCTTCCTACCCTCACCAGGTCAACAATCCCACCCAACTTGGTGTCACCTGCAAACTTACTGAGGGTGCACTTAAACCTCATCCAGATCATTGATAAAGACATTAAACAGAACTGGCCCCAATACTGAGCCCTGGGAACACCACTGGTGACTGGCTGCCAACTGAATTTAACTCCATTCACCACAACTCTTTGGGCCCAGCCATCCAGCCACTTTTTAACCCAGTGAAGAGTACTCCTGTCCAAGCCATGAGCAGCCATTTACTCCAGGGGAATGCTGTGGGAAACAGTGTCAAAGGCTTTACTAAAGTCTAGGTAGACAGCCTTTCCCTTGTCCACTAGTCGTGTCACCTTGTCATAGAAGGAGATCAGGTTGGTCAAGCAGGACCTGCCTTAGATAATCCCATGCTGACTGGGCCTGATCACCTGGTTGTCCTCTACGCACTGTGTGATGGCACTCAAGATTATCTGCTCCATAGCATTCCTTGGCATCAGTGTCAGACTGACAGGCCCGTAGTTCCCCATATCCTCATTGCATCCCTTCTTGTGGACAGGGTCACATTTGCTAACCTCCAGTCAACTGGGACCTCCCTGTTAAGCCAGGACTGCTGATAAATGATGGAAAGTGGCTTCGTGAGCACTTCTACAAACTCCCTCTGTCACTAATCACTTCCCCTTGGATTATGGGGGTTTCATTCTGCTCCCCATCCCTGTCTTCCAGCTCAGGGGGCTGGGTACCAGGAGAACAACTGGTCTTACTATTAAAGGCTGACGCAAAGAAGGCATTAAGTACCTCAGCCTTTTCCTCATCCTTTGTCACTGTGTTTCCTCCCACATCCAACAGAGGACAAGATTCTCCTTAGCCCTCCTTTTGTTGCTAATGTATTTAAAGAAACATTTTTTGTTGTCTTCTTTGTGAGTAGCCAGATTAAGTTCTAGTTGGGCTTTGGTCCTAATTTTCTCCCTGCCTAACCCTACAACATCCCTGTAGTCCTCCTGAGTTGCCTGCCGTCTCTTCCAAAGGTCATAAACTCTCTTTTTTCCCCTGAGTTTCAGCCAAAGCTCTCTGTTCAGCCAGGCTGGTCTTCTTCCCCACCAGCTTGTCTTCCAGCACATGGGGATAGCCTGCTCCTGCGCCTTTAGCATTTTTTTCTTGAAGAATGTCCAGCCTTCCTGGACTCTGTTGCCCTTCAGGACTGGCTCCCAAGGGACTGTTGTGAACCAGGCCCCTAAACCGGCCAAAATCTGCCCCCAGGAAGTCCAAGGTAACAGTTCTGCTGCTCCAAGAATCAAAAACTTGTTTTGTGATCGCTATGCCCAAGACAGTCTCCAACCATCACATCATCCGCAAGTCCTTCTCTGTTCACAAACAACAGGTCCATGAGGGCAGCTTTCCTATTTGGCTCACTCACCAGCTGTGAATCCTCTGAATCCCTGACTGCCTCAGAAATCATAGCTGTGATAAAATGGGGGATGAAAAAAAAAAGCACAAGTTTTCAAAAAGCATTTTTTGTGGTTTTGTTTTCATTGAGCTGCAAGATTTTTGCTTAACTTTATCATTAAAATATTATATTCAAAAATACTACTAGAATAGGAAAGAATTTTCCAGCTTCATGAATATCAGCTTTAATTTCCTATTTCTCCTTATTAACTGAGTCATTTGGAGGTTAAGATTCCAGAAAACTGATTAGCAGTTGTCACAGTGGTTTCCAGGCTTGAACATCAAGGGACATCTTCTGGAAGCTGTATCTTCTTCTGGTGCTGCTGGTGAGGGATAGCTTCTGGAGGCTAAACTTTTTAATCTGACAGATTGGAATTTTGTTTTTTTACCATGAGGCTAGATAAACCCTGGAACAGATTGTCCATCTGTCCATTGTCTCCATCTTTGGAAACATTCAAAGTTTTACTGGACAAGACTCTGGCCAACCTTACTTAACTGGGCCTGCTCTGAGTGTGGATTTGATCAGATGACCTCCAAAAGCTCTTTCCAACTTTTTTCTGTGAGCTAACATACCTTTATTCAAGACATGTTGTACCTTTGGAGAGAGACCTTTGTGTGAAGGTACAGATCTTGTCTAAAATCCTGTCACTCCTGAGTTTAATGGAAAGTACCTACTGAATGTTCAGCACCTAAAACGTCACCATCATAGTCTATAATGTTGGTGCTCTATGGCTGAACACAATCCACTACAACTGTAACTCAGGGTTGTTTAGTGCTGCTTTGCTGTTACTAGTTGCATTTCAGTTAGATTGCTGCACTGTCGTTTCAGAGCATGATTGACGTTCCTTATCGCCAGAATCAATGACAAAAAAGTAAACAACAGTTTGTTAACATAATCACTCCCTGTTATAAATTTTCTTGATTAGGCATAGAAAACTGTTGGACGTGTAAATCTCTGGTGTCTACTGTTGGCGTATATTAGGAAAAAAGATTATGCTTTGCATTTATGCAGCTGCTGAGGACAGAATCCTCCAGCAGATATGGGTTTTATGGCTCTGCACTTTTTGCAGAACAGCTGCAACTCAGATCTTTCTCTGTTTCTCTGGTTCCTCATGGGTATTAAAAGAGAAAATATCCTCTTCCCTCCCCTTTTTCCCCTTTTTCCCCTTTTCCAAGGTGAGAAAGTAACTTGCACAACAAAAGTATATGCATGGAGGAATACTATGTTGCTTAGGTTTTGGAAGCTATAATTTTGCATCACAGAGCATGCAAAGAACATGACTTTTATTCTAACAGAATTCAACTTCATATATTCAAAAGAGTGTAGGCACTAGTCCCAGAGGCTTCACTGAATCAATATTCATTATTGCTTTTCTTTGCATATGAGCTACACAGACAGGTATGAAATGATGTAAGACTCACTGTAGCGTGGAATACTGTTTCTGTAGCTGGTATGACTGAACTCTGATATGGTTCCACACCCATCACAGGCTTTGACACCAAAATAGGGCTGCTCTTATTTCCATCCAAACACCTTCTCACTCCAGCTATTTTCTCAGAGACATCTTTGGTATGTTTAGTAAATCTTTTAAATGTTTGTCTCCCCCTCTGACATCTGACTGGAAGATAAGAGGTGCAAGGAGGTAAGCTATAAGTCAGTGGAAGAATAACCTGGTTTTACACCCTTATTTAATATTTTTGAAAGAACTTCTTAACTTCTCTGAAACCTCTGTGTCTGTTTCAAGCTTGAAGACACTGTAGAATATATTGTCTTCACCTAGCAGACCAGGATACACAGTGCTGTCAAAACACAGTCTTAGCAGAGCTCATTTTCCTTTTTCTTTCTTCAGGTTTAATTAAAAATGCAAATACTACTGATACTAGGTTGCTAATTGGCACGCTGTTTTCATGAAGGTGTGAAATGCTTTTATGGAAGAAAAAATATGGAATATATAAAAGATTTGCCTGTCATTCACAGCAGATTCACCACTGTGTAAAGGGCTTGAGAACCTAACTTGGACTGAGGGAATTCTTCAAGTATGAGAGATTTCAATTTCAAGAAGTCTTTGTGCACCTAGCCTGCAGTGCCTTCAAAAGTCAAGAAATGTTTTCCACTCCTTAAGGTAGTGGGTAAGGAAATGTTTAAAGTCCGGTACAGCATTTTTAAATTTTTTTTTATTTTTTTTTTAATGAGGAATTAGCAACAAATAATCACTGGTATATTCTTCAGGCAAACCTCTTTATCCAAAACCCAGCAAAGATGAGACAATGCTGCAAACAATGATTTCTTGTGTGAAAGTGGGTTATGATCAAGTTCTATGGAATTTGTATTCTAAGAATATTTGCTTAAGTATACTCCAGGTACGATTACAGGTAAAAAAATATCTGTGGATTTGTGAATCCAACAGAGTTGAAGCATAAATAGTAGCAACACAACTGAACTGCTTCTAGGGCAAACTTGAAGCAAGTCTGTGTTAGGTGATGGCTAAATGGGACTTATGCATTTAAGTTTAAGATACAGAAGTCTGTGTTTAGGTCCCTTCTCCCAAGTGATGTAGAGGACAGGGGTTCTTCCAATAAGAGTTGAAAGGTACTGAGTACCTTGACAAGACATTAATCAAGGTCCTGCACTGCTAGAGGTATTCAAGTATGTGTTGGAGACCCCATCTCTGATCTTTGTATAATAGCACAAAGCTCTGGCATTCAATTATCATTCATCTGTGGTTATAGATAGGCTTGTACTGTGATGAAACAGACCAATATTTCACCAATGGTTAGGCTTCATTTGCCTTGAGTTGTTTTGACAAGTTAAGCAGCAATCCATAACTAACTGTGTTTTTTCAAGATCATAACTTACTCTAAAGTCATTATTTTGTAAAGGACACAAAAGGGGCAAAATAAATCTCTTGCTACAAGGTGGTGAATGGGTGAGAGGACACAGAGCTTAACTCCCTGGCATGCTAATGTTCCAACCCACTGTTCTGCTAGGTTCTGCATTTGTAGTGGGTCAGCTGTATTCAAGTTACAGAATTACATTAATTTAATGATAGTTAGCTTATTACAACAGGAGAAAAAATTATAAAATAGCATTCCTGTCCTTATGAGAATTTTGTGCTTGTAAAGATTAGGCATTTGTAGACTGCTTAGGGATCTGTGGCAACTGCTGGAAGTATTTGACAGTTACCAATTGCATCCCATCTATTACTTTTTTCTTTTTCACTAGTACTTTCAAAAGACAAAAAAATCACCTTTGCTTTTATAAAATAATGATTTCTCATTATTTTCCCTGTGAAAAACTGCTAAGCTATTTTCTCTTTTCATATCAACTCGTCTTCCAATTTCTATCTTATATGTATTAGAGAAGTAACTTAAATGAGGCAAGTCTAGAGAGATGAGAAAGAAGGCAGTTCTAACAAGGCCAACAGAGTTAGTTCAGGAGAGTATTTCTCAGAAAGAGATAAATTAAGAGACTTTAAAAACAAAATAAGCCTCTGGAAACACAAGTGTAAGTTTGGAAGGAAAGGTAGGAGAAACCTGGAATATCTTTACTAGTTAGTGAATGGCTAATAGACTCTTCTTAGAACAAAGAAATGACGAAGGTAACAGTAATTTGAGGCTATATATGCAAAGACAAAGTTAAATTGAAGATTATATTATAATCTGGTACATTTTAAAAAATGCCATATTTAATGTTGAGCTCAAGAATTTGTTTCTGGACCATCACCATTCAACATACTAAGTGATGAGTAAAACACTAAATAAGATAAACAATAAGTAACCTTATAGTGGAATATGTAGGCAGTATGAATGTCAATGTGACTGCACACAAGAAAGCAAAAATTCTTGAAGCATAGGTAAAGGTATTAGGGAAGTTGCACTTTATGACTAAAATGAGACTAATTTTAGAAATATGCCGATTCTTACAATGAAAAAACCCCTCTGAAACAATGATAATCTATGGAATGAAAAACTCAGACTATAAAATACAAAAAAGGTAGGACTATAGGAATGTAATATAGCCAAAAAAAAAAAAAAAGAAAAAAGGAAGTAAGTGGCATTTCGGCCTTTATATCAGAAGGAGTAGTGAGTTCAAGGATTTTTTTTTTCAAAATCTATAGTTATATCTTGTTGTTTCCCTAGGCAAATTAAACCGGTCGGTCAGCATGGAGGTAAAACACCTTTTCATTCAGTTGTGATTAAATCAAAGTTGGTCATCTTCCTCCTGTTCAAACTGAAGTTCAGCCTTTGAAACATTATAATCTGAGAATAGTTTGGAGAAAAGAATAAGAAAGGTCAGAGAACAGAATAAATTAAAACATTTGTTAGTGTCCTATCTAACAGCAATTCCCTAATTTAGTAAGAAATACTAAATTTTTAATTTATCAAATACTTCACTTTATACTTGCTTTTAAACCTTGTGTATGTTGAAACTGCTGATGTCCCAGAACACAAAGATTAAAAACACCTGCAAGTCTTTGCTAGGAAATCTCCATTTATCTAAAAGTATAATATTTGGCTGAGGGTGCTGAAAGAGTATACAATGGGGCCTGTGTAGTTTCAGTGGTATTGATATCTACAAGGGAAGAAATAATTTAGGGCAGCATAAAGAGTCAACAGGTAGCAATATTGTAAAATGAGCTTTAAAATGAGGTATATTAGGTCTTCTCTTGCATTACCCATTACCCATTACATTGGATAATCTTCCTAATATTGTGATTTATTTAGCCGTGTAAGTTTCCCAAGGGAATCATAGAAACCCCATCATTTAGGAGAGAAATCTAGACTGGACCAGGATAAATGGGTGCATATCTTGGGGACAATGATCCTGTCCCAGCAGGGAAATCATCAGGCCTTGTTGGCTCTGCGCTTCTCACTGTTTCTCTCAGTCACTATAGAGGTGCCTCAGTATTACGGAGTACTGTCAGCAATCTCTCTTCTTAGTTAAAAGCACAAATCTTTGTACTTATTGCTGTTGTTAACATTCTTGTCTAATTATTTAAATTAAAAATTAGACCAACATGTAAAAATAGAAGTGTATACTATCAACTCCTCCACTTTTTTCTGCACTAGTGATTCAGTTTTCAACTCCATAAGCAGAAAGTGATAAAGTAGTATCTAAGGATGCATTTAAGATAATTAATTAATTTTTAATAAATTGCCTAAATGCAGATTTATCTCCATGTTAACTACCTAGAGACTTTTCTGTAATGAACAAGTTTATCTGGCTGATGATCTTCAGGGATTTATTTGACCATTCAGGAGATGTTGAGTATTTCTTCATTTTTATGTGGAATATCAGCATTCTGCAATATTTAGAAATTACTTGAAATAAGGTGGAAAGTAAATCAGCTCACACAGAGAAACTAAGCTTTTTTCATTGATGTGTCCTGTTAGACTTTTTATAGGGCTACTGAGAGAGTTTTTAGACTTTCTTTAGCAAACATATCTGGCTAATTGCTCCAAATAAAAGGTGCAGAAGTGCTCTACTTGGAGAGGATTCAAGGTAGGTTCCGTAGTGAAGCTACGAAAATAATTTAGATTAAGGCTTATTGTGGAATGACTTGCTCTCTTACTGCCATAAAGGTAATATGGCTCTTGGTCATAGGCACAGCCTAGGTACCTTAACATGGCTCGGTGCATAGGCACAACCATCGTCTGGAATGTTATTTTTAGGCATAGTTGCATAGTTTAACTTGCCAGCCATAAGCCTAAATGCATATGTTCCTTTTTAAATACAGAATACCAAGAACAGTGTTTCCCGAAGAGATAATTTTTACTGATTTAGAGGCTGTACTCCATCTAAACATTAGCCTTAACTTGCCAGCCTTGCCAGCTGAATACATGGAGGAAAAATGTTTTAAATCCTTTCTTTTCTTTTTCTAGGGTTTCAGAGCTTTACAAAATGCTCTGAGCAGGTAATTTTCTCCACTCGGGTTTTAAAGGTCTTAATCTTCTCTTCAAGGCTTTTCTTTCAAAATGTGTGGATGGCTGGAAGGCTAAAATAGTGCCTGTGTGACTTGGACTGTTTTTATATTTTTCACTTTGAACAAGTGTAGGATACAGGGTGTATGATACCGGAATAGACCATACATCAAGGACAAAAAGTTGTGACTTTCTCTGAAGCCAGTTGACAGTCCCCACCTGCAAGGCTGTCGTTCTTTTTCTGTGGTCTCTTATTCAAATTGTATCCACAAAAATCTTGCAGTTTTAGGACTGTCTGGGAAGTCTGATGTACAGTTCATGCCCCTTGATCACATGAAGTCCCTACAACAGGGACTCCAGGCTCCAGGTCCTTTCCTTCTCGAAGAATTTTTAGGTAAAGTAGCAGCCAACATTCTTTTGATTCTAAAGAAGCATTATTAAGTCCCTCATTCAGTACACATTGAGGAACTCAAGTTTCCTGGTCCTAATGGAGTTTAGGCTTGAGATAGCCCTGAGCTACCCAGTCCAGTCAAGCTGACACACGCATGCCCATCAATCATGGCACAAATGGGCAGTTGCAGGTGGCTGGGAAATATTACTGTCTTAATGGCAAATCTACGGCAACACAATCCCAAATTAGAAAGGCAATCCTTTTTTAAAGCTTGTTCTCCCTTCAAGGTTGCAGAAAGTTACGACTTTGTGAGAGTTTGAAGCTGACGACTCTTGCTGCTCACTCCAGTTTATTTAAGACCTTGCTGCTGCTTGTTACTTGAAGGTCTGATGCAACACTGACAGTCTCTACTTTTACAAATAATATCGGTGTTTGCAATACAAAACAAATATTTGTCAACAGGCGGAACTGATAGTTAGCCAAGAGCTTTCAGGTGATTGTTTCCTGGCTTACCCTCTTGGCCACGTTACCATTGGCTAGTGGCTACCGTTCATGTGCATGATGAGCCCAGTTAGGAACACACTGATATTAATTCACCCACTGTCAGTGCTGAGCGATGGAAGGGATTGAATCTTCTGATGTGCAAAGTTTTCTGACCCTCATCCTACAGAATACTTTACATCCTTATGTGCAAACCCACAGATAGATACGTTAACTTCAATAGTAAGATATATTTTCCTAATTTCAATTTCTACTTGAGTTTTTTTCCTAAAATACTCCTTATTCTTTGTGATCAAGGAAAAAATCCAAGATGCAGAAGGTGACACTCTTCCCATAAATGTGTACTGAATTGTTTATACACTGAAAAATAAAACAAACAGCCCAAAGGGTATGCCTTTCAGTGTTGCATATTAATTTTGTGTGCTGTCCCATAAGAAGCTACTTCAGTGCAACAGCCTGTTATATCCAAAGATCTCAAAGTGGTGAACAAACATATAAATCCCCAAAACATTCTACTAGGCATACCTTACAGGTGGGGAAACTGACATACAGGCAGTTAAATAACCTGCCTACCATTATACAGTAAGTTAAATGCAGAAACAGAAATCAGCGCTTTTAGTGCCACAGTTAACGCAAAGATGGCCTCTGCTCGTACTGTAATGCCATTGTAGATGTCAATTTCCTTTTTTTCCTTTCTCTTTTTATTTGTATCTGGTTGAGGTTTTTTTAATGCAATTTGAAATTAGCACCAGTTTTGTAGCTATTGAACATGGTTATTTGGGGAAGAAAATTAAGCTGTTTAAGGTTTGGGTGGTGTTTTTTTTTTCTGAAAAAAAAAAAAAAAGGAGGACCAGCAAATTTCAACAATAAAAAGGAAAACAAAAGCTTATTTTTCCTTCAGACCATTTCTGAACTGTGTCATTTTAAGAATTGACTCCGATTCTTAGCCAAAGGTATTCTTGGAGGAGAGAGAGGCTCCGGTACACAGTAACATCCCGTCATTGATTAATATTTCAAGTTTATGGAAGCATGATTTCAATTTTCCCTTAAAAATGCAGATCAAGCAATTTTGCCAACACCTATTCTTCTCTGTCAAACATTTAACTTACTCTCAGCTTTGCAGACAGCTTGTGAGTCATGTCTATTGCCCATGCTTCTGCAGCCGTATGTGCCTTTGATCATCAAATCGAGCTTGGATTTTCTCCAACACAACACCTAAAACTGTGTACTTTACCCTATGGGTAGTAGTGTCTACAGCAAAGGTACATCCCATGGGGCACATGGGTGAGACCAGGACCAGTAAGGACAGCAGGAATCTGACATCCTGATTATTTTAACATCCTTCTCATCTACTGTTTATAATAGTATCTGCCTTGGTATCACGAGAGCAGTTAGGCATAAAAAGATATAACATTGAGCCAAAACAATTAAATGAAAATAAAAGTGTAACAAGAGCTGCAAGGAGAAGAAAGTGCAAAGAGGGAACTGACTGTTCTCCATAAATTTTTTTTAAATGAACGCTGCCAACACTGAAAATAGCCAGCCTTCCTTTCCTGTAACAAGTGAGAATTCCTTCCTGTGCCAGGGAACAGAGAAGAGAGTTCAAATAGATGTTGTTGCATTACTGACAATATTTGGAATATTACTTCTGTAAGAGAAAAGGTTTTCAAAGACCTTGAGGACTGGCATGAAGGCGAGAGAGAAAGGCAGGGCAATTTGTCCTATTGACAAGCAACTTGGAAATGGCACAAGCAGAATCAAAGGGGGCATTTTCTTTCCCTGTGAGCAGGACAGAAGAAAAGCAATTTGTGCCTTGAGAGTGAATATCTGTAAAGAGAGTACACAAAAGAACATCTGCTCTTAGAAGGCACTTGACAAAATAACCCTGCACTTCTGTGAAGAAATACCTGTGTAGCCAACAGACTGTAGGTAGCTCAGCATGAGGAAGCCATTGGAATTTCATGGAATGGTTGAGGTTGGAAGATGTCTCTGGAGGTCATCTTGTCCAATCCCCCTGCTCAAGCAGGGCTGCCTAAAGCCAGTTTCCCAGTACCATTTGGGAATATTCAATTAACAAAAATAATAACTTAATACACTGGGTCCCATAACCAAGTCTCCTTTTCTAATAACAGCAATTTAGTGACAGGCAGGCAAAATTCCTAAACAAGAATTATCCTGTGTAGTTGCGTGCAACCAGCCATTGCAAAAGCACTCAAAAGAGATGCATTGAACAAGCAGAAATATTCCTGCATCTCTTGATCATTTTTCTTCTGAAATTTATTTGTTTTTAATTCATTTATTCATTTATAGCAGAGGATCTTTCAGACTGAAGGAAATGCAGTTTTCATACCTGTGGCCACAGATGGTGAGAAGTGAGTTTAGAGACGCATCCGGCGATAGTATTTGAGCCAATGTATGCATATGCTGCAGAGTGGTGTATCTCATTTCCATTCATGTCATTATATGTTCCATGCCTATTGACTATCATTTGTTGATATTTGGGAGGTACGCTTAATCCCTAGCTGAGCAATGCCAAGGAAAAGTGAAGCAGCAATACAACATTGTAAAATGTCTTAGTGGTCATACATAGTGTATTTTGTAGAAATCTCACGTGTCTGTTACTAAATGGCTTGATTTTTTGCCAAGATTCTCATCTCTTGGGGTTTGGGGAAGTTGAGAGATAAGAGATAAAGGAGGAAAGAAGCACAGTGCTTTTCTCCACATCTGCTTTCAGAGGAATAACCAGGTTTGTACAAACCTAGCTTGTGGCTTTTGTTGACTGTGCAGTGTGTCAGCTCGCCTCACTGGATAGACACCTGCTTGGCCATTTAGCTGGCTACATTACAACCCCACTTATATGGTAGCTTATATGAAACAGACACACATGAATGAAACCATAAGCGCACAACTGGACTTTCTCTTAAGAGGCCCCTGGTGGGCAACATCCTCAACAGACTTGTGGATGAACACCATGTAAAAGAAATGGTTTAGTACTAGGAATGTCTCTTCCTGAGTGTCCACCAACAGGTACCGCCTAGAGGACTTTATTTGATTTACATGATGACAAGCACCATCACTCTAAATGTCCACCACCTCCTTCTTCTTCTCTCAGCTTTATGTATTGAGCATGATGTCATAAGGTATGGGAGATCCTTTTGGTCAGTTGGGGTCAGCTGTCCTAACTGTGTCCCTTCACAACTTCTTGTGCATCCCCAGCCTACTCACTGGTGGGGTGGTGTGAGAAACAGAAAAGACCTTGACTCTGTGTAAGCATTGCTCAGCAATAACAAAAAAACCCCTGTATTATATCAACACTGTTTTCAGCACAAATCCAAAACGTAGCCCATACTAGCTGCTATGGAAAAAATTAACTTTATCCCAGTGACAACCAGCACACCATTTCAATCCAGTAAACTGCTGCTGTGGGCCTGAATCTCAACCAAGATGTTTTGTGGAATTTTGCTTCATTTTACAGCACAAAATTCCATCATTTGTCTCCATAATAAAAACAATACTTTCTTCAACAAAACTATTTTCTTCTGCTATAAAACAACGAAACACCTGCTGAGACATGCTCTGAACTTTGATCAAATAGGTCTTACTAATAAGTAACCTTTGCTAGTTTGTAGGCATAGGTCAGGAGAAAATTTAGAGTCAGAAAGAAGAATTAACTGAAAAATCACTCATGCACACAGGTAGTAGCACAGAATAAAGAAATCCTCCCATGGCCTAGATGCAGCTAAAACAAGCTGCAGAATAGCGACTGTTCATATCTCATTGAAGCAGTCCTTCTCAAGAAACTGCAAATACAGTATTTAATTTTTGCCCCTGTTGTTTCCTTCATCTGCTGATTGCTCAGTTGTACTATGTCTGAGACATGTTCAGATGAGTCTTACGAGGCCTTTTCAACAGTGTGCAGAACATGAGAATGCTGACCTTAGCTCATGCTCCTCATTTTCTGGCTTTGTTGAAAGGTCAGTTCAGTAACCCGGGTAACTTCTCAGAATTAGGTCATCACAGGGACTTGTTAGATTTTAAATAAAAAACACACTTTGGTCTACTGTGAAATGAGGTGTTATGCTAGGGGTGAAAAGATAGCGCTTGAAATAGTATTTTGATGTGACTTATAATGATATTGAGGTGCACTTGGTTGTTTTGAGATGTGTGTAAGTCCAGCATGGACTACTCATCTTTTGCAGTGCTTTAAACTATAGGAAGTTCATATCCAGTGTGTACTTTTACGAATAAATACTGTAGCAGTTACTTATTTATACAAAGGATTTAATGTCTCTAATTGACTAAAGGGTCGAATGAGCTTTAAATCAGAGTCTGGGTTATTACATACCCCAATGTATGAGAGAATAACTTAACATGATAGACATTTGTAAAGAATCATAGCCATCACTTATCTTTGTTTTTAAATTCTAGAATCATAGTCACTGAAGCCTGTGTTTAGACCACAGTCTAATTCTTTCAGAATTTTTGATATTGGAGGTTATTTACAAGGTGGATCATGATACTTCACCTAGCAAGGGTTGCTACTGTTTATTGTTTCCCCAGCCTTGTTCACGTTCTCATAAACAGAGCAAAACCAAGTAGGTCTATTTTGGGACAAAGATCTATAGAAGACTGAAATGCAGAAAAATTAAAAACTATTGTGCTCTGCAGTTTTATATTAGACGGAGTTTATCATTTGAGTAATTAATCCGCTGAAATGAAGATACATTCAGAAATTATGAGTTGGTGAGGAAAGCCAGATTAATTTCCTTATGATAATCACTCACTCCTAATTCTTTTACCATTTTTCCCTCCCCCACCCTCTTTCATGATGAGAGATAAAATAAATGTATAATATATGTTAAATGGTAAAACAAAGATTTGGATTTCAGCCTGAACATTCCCCAGCCATCCTAAATTTGGCAGGAAAAGGGGTTTGAAATGCCAGAGCTTTAAGTTATCTGATACCAGTCAAACTGAGTTCAGAATGTGTCCATGATTGTTTTCATGTGTAAATTTCTTGTTGAGAGGAAAATCTCCTTGTTACTCTCTGTGTGACTTATCTGATGGATAGTATTAATCATCAGGAAGTGTACTGAAAATGGGGTTGCATATAAGTTTTAATTCTAATCTTTATTCTACTCACAGTTGTTCAAACTTCTTCAGATTTACTTTCTGTACTTGAAGAAGACAGAATTAATTAACACTTATACATTTTAGTCATTTTTCGTTTAAGGATATTAGAAACGCTTAACCCTATTATGCAGGAAGACTGGAAGGAAACCAGACTTTTCTGAACCTTTTTAACATTGACATTTTGGGATAAAGGACTCTTGCCAAATTGTCAGAGGTGTCAATCCTATAATGGTTTAGCTAACTGGACACATAACTATACCTGATGTATTTTGTACTTGGTGAATGTATTTTTAATACTTGCAGAAGGCTCCATCTGAACATAAGGAAACCCGTTCTTGCTGCGAGGTTGACCGAGCGCTGGCACAGGTTGCCCAAAGAGGCTGTGGAGTCTCCCTCCTTGGAGATATTAAAAAGCGGTCTGGACGTAGTCCTGGACAACCTGTTTAGGGTGAAACTGCTTGAGCAGGGTGATTGGACCAAGTGACCTCCAGTGATCCCTTCCAACCTCAACCACTCTGTGATTCTATTATTCTACATACTGCTCTGTAGTGAATTTTGTATTCCCTACAGGGTGATGTACCACACTTTAGAAACAGTTTATGGCTGGACACTGTCACAAACCTGCTCTTTATCTAGGGACTGGTGAACATACATACACAGAGATTCTTAGTAGCAGGGACTAGAACGCCGGGCTGCCACTTTGACCATGAACACCTTTCTTACTGGGCAGCAAGTGGCTCTTCTTGGCTGTTGTCCTTCGGCTCCAGTGTTGGCTGGATTAGTAAGACTCCCTCCCTCCTTCCTTGTACTCCACTGAAAGAGCCAAAGGTTAAAGCACTGTCACAGTATGTGAATTCTGAGCAGACTATGACAGGAATTTAATCCAGGTTGTCCATTTTGGGGATAATTCTCTAGGCAAAAAGGCTACTTGATGTGTCTTCTGACCTTTGAAAAGCTTCATCTCTGCTTAGTTGGATAATTATCCTTGTAGAAAGGCGCAGCTGCCTGGATCCAGATTGCAAGAAATGCAGCCTGACTCATAAAACACAAGCTCTTGGAAGGGTCACAATTAAATATATTCTGTGCTTAGCACTTTCTTCTCATTTACACCAGTTCACTCTCCTTTCATCATGAAGATTTTCCTCATTTCCACTTGGAAGAATCTAATTCAGCCCAGTGTCTCCACAAGGAGCCTTGGAATCTAATTTAGGTTTTCTGAGGAGTTTTCTGACCTTACACAGGAGGTACGCTCCATTTATCTTCTGTTCTGGAAAGTTACGTTAGAATTTGAATGCCGGTGTTTGGGCCACAGGGTCACTGCAACTGCATATATCTTACTGTTGTGATGGCAACAAGACTGCTTAAGGGATAGCTGTTACAATATATAGGGTGGCAAACCTCCCACTGAATGTATATGACAATGCCCAATGTGCGGAAGTGGTATCATTGCGTAAAACACTTCTTTTTCCTATGTCTGACCCAGGGGAAAATATTTCATTGTTTATGCTCTGCTACAGACAATAAAGAATTGATCAGGCTGATGGACAACTTTGATTGGGAGAACTTGGGGATGTCCTCTATGGTTTGACAAAAAATAATTGTGTAATGGGGTGTTCCCCACACTGTTGCAGCTTTTGCAGCAATTGGAAAGGCAAGAGTTACTTGGGCTAATAGTTCTGCTTTGTAGGCCATCCGTTGATCTCAAAGACTCTATAGAAGTCTGGTTTTTCATTTTTGGTTTGTAGCAAATGGAGATAGAATGGTGAAGATGCTAAATAGGTAAATCAACCATGTGCCTTTTGCTTTCATTAAGATCCGTCCTTCAGCAAAAACACAGACAACACAATTGCTTTTTATTATTCTCTACCTGGGATCTATCCTTTTGAATAAATTTTAGTGGTTTTAATTCCTTTCCTATTTATGACTTACAAAAATCTTGCCTTGTTAGGTACCACCTAGCCCATTCTCTCCAACAGGTAACAAATATATAAGTATGAATTAATTTCTCATCAAAGAGGCAAAGTAATTCTGACTGCAGGATTTGAGCCACACTCCACAAATGATGAGTGCTACTTTTCTGTTCTGTTGTCTCTCCATGGACAAGAAAATCTGAACATTTTCCCTCACCCAGTCCTCTCTATTCACTTTGTGTCTTGGACTGAGAGTTGGCACAATATTGTAAATAACAAGAGACCATGATGGGGGCAGGGAAAGCTGTGGCTTTCTAAATGCTGGAGGACTGCATTTCTTGGAGTTAAAAGTGCCGAATCCTCTCTGAACTGTTGCAAACATACAAGGAAGTCCTCTAAGCCAATGAAGGTCCAATCCATTTTCAACACACTCTTGTCAAGATCTCTAAGCCTACGCTTCACAGAAGTAGAAATGGATTATGCTGATATAAATACCTTGCCTACCATTTGATGTTTCTTATGCTTCCTGTGCATTGGTGTCCTATGGGTTGAATGAATGCCCAACCCCTGTGAAAATAATGGGTTTATCTCTAGTTTGCTCTCTGGGACAGGTACATACATAAAATCTATTCCCTTGTTTTTGAAACAAACATACCTTAAATTAAAGAGCGGTCTGTTATGCTGGAAAAAAAAACAACAAACGACAAACAGCAGCTCTCTATACCTAGAGAAGGTTCTTATGAAGAAATTTCAGAAGTGAAGAAACAAACAAATAAAACACTACTGTAAGTTTATACATTCTTATTTCAAGGGAGATTTATTTATCAATTTGTTTGCTAATCCTATGAGCAAAGCAGCACAGCCCATAAACAAGAAACTATTTGCTTTAGAATACGATTCATCCAACCCATACCAATGAGTACTCTTGCCATACAGTTTTATAGGCCGTGTTCATCTACTTTTAATGCTAAACTTTGAAAGTAATCTTGTGATGTCTAATTTGGGAATAATGGGACATGAGTTACAATAACTCAGCAAAATACGAGCCAGCAGGATTCTAAACCCAGAAAAACTATTCATTTGTATGAAACAGCATAAAAGAGGTTTATATAATCCTACAGTAAACATCTAAAATGGAATACAGGAAATAAGAAATCCTAAATTACTTGTCAGCTGTCAGAATGCATAGTTGAGCAACTGTATTTCTAAGGCTGTAAATCTCTTTGGCTAGTATATGACAGTTTTGTGAAGGGTAGTTAAAGACTAAGTCCATCTGTAAGCAAGGAGTTAAGTCCAAACAATCACCTTTTTGCACTTTAGTCTTCTTTCAGCTAACACAGCTCAGACAACTCCATCAGAAAGTAAACAGAAATTCTCTGACATCCAGTTACTCATGTAATCATAATCCAACAGGAATAACAAATCTTTCTTAAATTGTACATACAGTTTTTAGATGATCTAGCAAATCTATCATAAGACAGAAATTTGTTAAAACCAATTTTAACCATATTCTTGACATTGAAAATTGTGTCTGAGAGTATTCCAAGGTAGAGCCTACTGAAACTTGGAAGCAAAAAAAGCTGAAGGTCTTATATTAGCTATAGATAATCATACATGCACCTAGATGTTATTAGAGCAAGAAAGAACAATGTGGGCCTTGCAAAATTATTTTTATTTTACAGATCCCTATCTCAACCTGCTGCTTTTTAAGGACAGTGATACTAGAGTTAAAGATCAGCTGCCTTTTGTGTGCTTTGTATTATTTGTTACAAGTGAAGCTTGCAAACGTGGTCTCTGACATCCATTGAAATGACCTTAAGAGAACGTCACAAATAGTTGAGCACTTGCAATTGATTAAACGCGAAATACCAATTTCTGTTGCTGTTTCTTTCTCTGAAGGACAATAGTTGTCCCTCATTAATCTTTCATTAAAATACTAATCCTTCATTAAAAGGGCAATACTCCTTAATTCAGTTGAAGAACAATGGCTTGGACAAGAAAGGTTTCTTACCTGGTTAATCAGAATGCTCTAAGTATATACACTCCAGAGCTTAACTATCATGGATTTTCTAATTTTGTTGATGTTGGCTTGTTTTAACAGCAGAGGAAATGAGCAGCTCAATGAAATTTAAAAAAATCTGACTAGTTGCATGGCTGCACAGAAAATATCTGATTAACTCTTCTCATGATAATACTAACTCATACCCTGCAGGTTTGTCCAACTACGGCTCCTAATTATGCACAAAAAATCTTCCTTATTCCAGAAACACAGTTTTTCAAGTGTATCTTGTGTTCTATATAACTTTTAATTTTGGTGCATGCCTGTGAGCTTTGCCTTCTGATCTAAAATCAGCTCCTGTGACTGATACATCAAAACTCTAGTAAATATTACAGGTCTCTTCTCCTGAACAACTGTAGGGTGGAAGGGTGCTACAGGGCACAGATGTTCTGAATATTTCTGTTTTCTACTGACCTGTTTTTCTGTGATTTTTTTTCCAGGTTTTTTTTCCCCAGTATTTCTGTCCTCATTATGTGAAGTCTTTGGTTTTTTTCCTGCAGCCAGAATGACTCCCTGGACTCCACAACCTGCCTGGAGGTTTGTGACTGCATGTTCCTGTCTCTTCTCACTTAGTCAGCCAGCAAGTTTCTAGCTTCTTTGATTAAGGGATGAACAATTTATTCTCTGTGCATACCACTCATAACGGCACTTTTCTTTCTTAGTCTTCTTTCAGGGAGTCCTAAGAGATAGTCCAAGAAACTTCAATCACACATTGAATAAGCACAGTACTAGAAGTTCTTTGCAAAAAAAATAGGATTACAGAATTTCATTTTGCTTCCCCTCTGCTTGTAAGCAAATCCTTTTTGATTCTATTTTTTTCTTGTGTTTTTCAATGCAAATATATACCCAGAATGGATGTTGGTGAATGGTTTCAGTGAGACCAGAGATTG
Source organism: Rissa tridactyla (assembly GCF_028500815.1). Taxonomy (NCBI): domain Eukaryota; kingdom Metazoa; phylum Chordata; class Aves; order Charadriiformes; family Laridae; genus Rissa; species Rissa tridactyla. The sequence continues at coordinate 98,333,128 of NC_071468.1, forward strand.
AGTAACTGCTGGAAGGACTACTTCTGAATTTCACAGGTGGCAGTTCATTCTTAACACTTGAAAAGGAAAAAAATAAAGGCATAGAGAACTCACTTCTCTCTTATCATTTCTTTATATAAGAAAAGGTCATGTTGGTGTTCTGCTTTAACCTGTGTCCTATATCTATGTGTGTATGAATGAATACTTAATAAATTAGTACATTTTTCTTTTTAAATCACAAAGTTCCATATCATTTAAAGGTTATTACCAACAGAAGTTTTCAGAAAGCCAACTCACTTTTACTATATTAAATATTCACTGTTTCTTCCAAATGCTTTCTTTGTGTGGGCAACAAGATACCGGTGGACAAGATGAAAAGGGTATTGAATTGAACAAGTTCAGTACAGCTTCCTGAAATTGCCTTCTCCTACTTTGGTTTATATTACTCAAAAGTGCAGTGTTAAATTTTTAATTATTCCCCCCTAAGTCATTAGTAAGGTGGCTGCTTATACGAAATTTTTCACAATTAAGAAGTCAAGAAATTCTCATTCCAATCAACTCCCTTTAGACTTCAGTAAAAGTGTGCCTGAACAGAACTTTAGGATGTAACTCTCTTAATTACAGAAACAAATCTGTAAGTCTGATCCTTTTCTCCGTGTTGCTACTGCAGATTTTTGCTTTAAAATACAGCAAAGTACCCCAAATGCTTACTAGCTTACTAGTAAATTCCTTATGACACGGAGAAGTATAAAAATGAGGAAAAAAAAGTCATATGACTGATGTAGAAATCAAACAGTAACAATAACCCACAATGATTTGGGTAGGCTGTAACTTTCTTCATTCTGGAGCACATAATTTTGGTGTAATTTTGTCATTGGTGAGGGCGAGAGAGAAGGCACATTACAAAAACAGTGACAGTATTGCCAGCATTGCATTACCTGAGAATCGTGGCTCACAGTAGAAAAATAGCAATGTATCACACCAAACGTGCTGGCCTGGCACCCCTTTGACAGGTAAGATGTAGGAATATAACCAGTACTCAAAATACCGGCTTGCAGCTAGTGGCAAATCACCATAGCAACGACCGCATTAAAAAAAAATAAAAATGAGTGAACCGCTAGCAGTTCAAACTAACTTGGGAGGATTTTTCCTTTTTTTAAGAGAAACGCATTTTATAAACAACAATCGTTCGTGAGAACAGGTAGTGGTACGTCTCACTATATATTTTCTTACAAAGGTGTTTAAAGAAACTGGTCACAAACTGGGAAATGGGATTTCCTAGTGCTGCTCTGTATTCCACGCGTTAGATGTAGGCTGTGTTCATTGATAGCCGTCTATACTTCAGTTCGACTTGGCTCGCAGCACCAGCCGCTGCTATGCTTAGTACTTTTTGCTGCAATGGAATAATTCAGATTCATTGTTTTAGCTGGAATACATGGCCTGTCATCCCACGGATATTCAATTTTTGGTAAATGCCAAGAGTCAAAATCAAATGAAGTCATTAACTGAACTTTAAGAAACTATACAACACTAGAGGCATGAGAAGTATCTTTTATTTCTAATGGCTTTAAAATTTCAGAAGTGTTATATCATTGGCATCAGCACTGAGGGTTTTTTCCTTATAACAAGGAGTTATCTAAGCCCTCATTTCTCTTTTCTGAACAAATGGCTGCCCAAGGTGAATGCATTAGCAATGTGTAGCACTGAAATGAGTGATAATATTGCAATCAACTGTCTGATTATTCAACCAAGGAAATACTCTTGGTTGAAAATGAAGGAAAAGCATGTTGAACTTTGACAGCCTGTATTTCATAGAAGCTCTGCACCTAGCCGAAAGCTGCCACTAGTATGTTGCCTGAGGAGGTTATCAGCTTTGATATTCTGGGACACTGAAGTTCTGTATAATAGGGATAAACCTCTTCAGGGCAGGAGAGAAGATCTTTCTAAGGGCTCACCCACGAGTGTGGAATGGACTCACATAGGAACCAATGACAATGGAAAATAAATTAGAAAATAGATGACTGTATCTTTCATCCTGTTGCCTTTAATGTCCACAGTGAGTTACAATCAATTAAAAATGCTGATAATTATTGAAAATTCTTATAGACTATCCTGTATTGAATATATTTCCCCAGCCCATATAAATTCGTGAGCTAATGTTGCGAATAATGTTACCACCAGATTTAAGATACTGTCTCACGTGGGATGTGAAAATGAGTTGTATTGATAAAAGATCTTTTACACCTCTCTAATATATGTCATATGCTTTTCCTAATGCACTGATTTGGGAACTATCCTTTGTAGGTGAATGGCAATTCTCAACTAAGAACAACTCTGGTAAGATCTTTTTCACACAAATCACATGCCTGGAAAACGTTGTGCCCTGCCTCTTGCGTGTGTGTACAGTCAAGAGTGGAACAAAATGTTGCTGCTGTTCCTCGTTCCTCACCATCCTCTTTGTTGTACTTTTGTGCCTTATTTTAGCAGCACACCAAAGCAGAGGTATTTTGGGAGAGTCAAGAACAGCACCACAGAAATGAGTTTTACAGGCTGTTTTGTTCTTTTGGTGTGTTTTACCTGTCCAAAGTCTGCTTTTAAATATAGCGAACTCATCAAAACCACTAGTGCTTTATATGCTTAAGGTGATACCTCACAACTGCAATGGTGTGTTATACATTGCTTGTAAAATTTACGGAATAAAAAAAAAAAAAAGAAAGAAAAGTACAACACAGAGCGACACAGTATAAGAAACACTAACATATTTTAAGGGTGCTAAAGGGTAAAGTCAGCCTGGTATAGTTCACGTACTTTCTCATAGAAGTAGTAAATTATATTTAAGGTTTATTATTTCATTTTTTTCCCCTTTAAAATAAAACTGTTCTTTTGAAAAATGCACTAGGATATCTGGTTGCTGTGTGTGTGACTGGCTGGATAAATGAGCTCTTTTTAGCATCAGAATAATTTATGTTTTGGCATTTAAAATGCAGGGGTTTAAAAAAGTGAAAGCTGAAAGCAGGAGAGAAATGGGGGCATTTTAAAAAGACTTACAGCAATTAGTGGTCTGTTATTTAGTGAACAGTATCTCAGTGGAATTACAGTGAATTACATACTTGTGATAATTATTATTTATTGACTCGGGCACCTTCTGCACAACCAAAAGGAAATGTAAGGAAGCCAAACAATCTTAGGTTTTGGTGTCTTAGTGATTTATTGATAAAGGAAATAAATCACATTTTTAATTTTCCCCAAAAAGAAAGATTTTGCAACAAACCTGACCCATGGTACTGATGTGTAAAATTTTTATTTTGGTTTTCATTCCTTTAAGAACACTTTAAAGTGCATATTTAACTAAAATATCTTTCATATTGTTGCATTTGTCAGCTACAATTTAATCAGTATGCATGAGATCATTACATTTCTTGTCACAATGGATACTGTGCATGTCCCCTAAGATTTTTAGAAAGAATCCCTTCAATTAAAATTGGCAGATTTCGAAAGAAATTTTCAAACACGTCTTGTTTAAAAGGTGTGGGTTTCTATTCAGTCATCATTTTGATATGGAAATGAGTACAGAATTCACACAACGTTCTTCCATTAGAAACAGAAAGGCATAGCGTTGGAAGTGTCCAAATTTTTTCCATGGGTGATAAGACTCCCTAAACCTTTTCTTTCTTGTGCACTGCACTAAGACGACAAGTACAGGCAGAGAAGGGTAAATGTGCCTTGTAAGTCATTTACCATTTTTTCCCCCCGTCTGAAATCATGCAAGCATTGTTACCTTTCAGGCAAAAAATAACTCTGAAATTTTTGCAGTACTTCAGGATAAATTGATACTGAGCTTCCAGATGTATTCTGGTAGTTTCCATTAGTTCTGTTGACACTATGGGACTAAAAAGTAAGCCACACGCTTCTTCTGAGACACTATGTTTTATTAAAACAGCTATGTTAACTGACGGATGTGAAAGCCACAGCTATCTCTGACAGCATATTACATTTTGGAACTCTGGTCTCATTAAGGCAGTTATTCTGGAAAACAGTATGAGTATTTAGTGACAATAATGACACTGGACCTGGTAGATGATTGTGGCACACGCACCATCTCTTTCTGTGGCTGACTCTGTCTGCATTAAATAACAGTATCATTACTGTACACTTCAACTGCTAAGTGAAAAATATTTTTCTAATTGGCACATAAGCACTAAACCCATGATACTCTCCTGTCAAGGAACTAGGAGAAGGAAACGAGACTGATATTTTTCTGCTTTCACAGAAACTCAGTTGAACAGCAAAACATTTTTGTAGAACATCACTCATGTATTAACTATGAGAGTGTGACCATGACAAACAACTCACTGCGTACGCCATCCACCCTGGGTTGGTGTGAGACTGTGAGAGTTCCTAGCTCTTTACACACCAATTTTTCAATTTTTAAGTGTTAGGTTTCTAGCAGAGCGTGGGAGAGTCTTGTTCCTTTGACAAACAAAGTCTTTTATGCCAATACTAGGCTCATCATTTCGGCAGAAGTTTTGTAATACTTTTGGTAAATCTTAAACACAGTGCTATGAATTCCTCTGCCTTCTAAATATCACACCACTGTAATACGCAGCCAAATCTAAACAAGAAGAAGCTCAGCCAAACTTGTGCAAAATTTAAAACTTCCAGCTGGTGAACTTACACACTGGTTTGAGCTGGTTGGGACTTAATAATTTAGAAAAATGCTATGACGTAACTTGCACTCAATTATGCTAATTTATACGTGGAATATGTTTTGTAAAAAACGAAACCATCTAGGGATTTATATTTTACAATATTTTCCAGTCTTGTGTCTTCCTTCTGGGTTATTTTTGGTTTTGTATTTCCAGCAAGCAGCAAAACAAAACCAAACCACAACTGCCCTGGGAGTAGAGACTGGAACTGGCTTCTCTGATCTCTCAGGTGAACCTCCTGACTCGTAAACCAGAGAGGTGTCTTTAGGCCAATTCATCTTTGTTTTTCAGAGACAGGGTGATACAACTTCCACATAAGGGATTAAGATTTTGTGCCCTTTTTCTAACAGATAAAAAAACCACCTGTGTGAGGATATAAAGAAAAAGTTTCTGTTTTTAAAACACCTTTACTAGAGACTTGTATTATTATTGTTGTTGTCTCTATTTCTGACTGTACTAAGTATCATAGATGAGTACCTTACATCCGACTACTACTGTTTGTGATCTGAAAGTTTGGTGTGAAGTATCAGCATAAAGAACATTCAGGAAGGAGTAGAGCTGTAAGGAATTTTTTTATCTTATTTATGGCTGCAAGGATTTTTCACCTTAAAAGGGAGCATCTCCTTCCTCTCTCTTCTCCTGGAATTTGCGCATAAACAGGCTGCTATCCTGCTGGCTCCTCCCAATTAAAAGCCTTTTCTCACCATCCTTTTTCACTAAACAAATGGCATGAAACGTTAATAATTTATCGAGCAGGGAATACATAAAATCTCCAAAGGTGGAATCAGTTCTATAATATACATGGGCTCTATGTTTGCCACAGAAAGGGTGCATTCTGTGATCTCAATGGGGAAAAAGGTGGTTTTTTTTAACCCCTTTTAAACATTAAGCATCTTTAAAGTATCCAGTGAAATTGCTTCCACTCTAGCTCCGGAGGAAACCAGGCACGTTACATCTGGGCGCAATCTGAAGATAATAGCAAGACCCTCTCAAGGGTTCATGGTTATTATCTCTTACGTTTTAGGAACAGAACAAAGAAGAAGGTGGAGTCACTAAGTTTATGTTGTCAGGGGCTGAGTTATCTGGTAGAATAGTCCTGATCATGCTGTTTTTCCTGGTCATACTGACTATAAGGAGATTGGCTCCCAAGGCTAATGCTGATGGGACACTAAGAAGGGATCCACACTAAAGCCCATTGAAACCCACGAGAAGGCATCCATGGGCTTTGATTCTGTGCTGCAGTTAATCAAAAACGAAACCAATCACCTGCTTTGTTAAGGTGTTTTTAAAAACACTTAAGATGTCTTTCTCGCGAATATACAACGGTTGATAATGTGAACTTTGATTTTTACTTTTATTGTTATAAAGTTTGACTCCATTTACATCATGCCTTCAGACTGGAGAATGACTGAGTGTGTATTTCCTAAGATATGGCAGAAAAAACTAGTTAACATGCAAACCATTACAAAGTAGGACGGCACAATGCAAATGTCTGAAGCTATTAAAGGGAAATGTCTGCTTTGTTCTGATCTCTTAAGCCCCTGGCACTTTCTAGCAGGTGACAGTGTAAGAATATATTTAGCATTGCTCTTTGTTCCTGCATTAATGTTTCCACTACTGTATTTGTTCCATAATAACACTCTGGAACATTTTGCACATGAACAACAATGAGGAGAAAATGGAGTATATTATTTGACTGTTGAAATGGTAAGAATATACATCAATCGGACAACGTTGTGCTGTAATGGAGGACCTTGAGGTGGCTGGTACAAGTAGGTAGTACCTGCAATAGTGTGGTGAAGTGCCTCCCTCATAGAGCAGAATAACAAGGGACATCAGAGTAATTGCTTCTTTGCAAATATATTAGGATATAATTTTATAGCTCTTGAGAATTGCATATACCTACAGCTGCGCCGGAAGTTGCATTCTAAAAATCTGTGAAGTCAGAGTATGCTGGTCTTAGAATGGTAAATTGATAAAAACATTAACTTTTATCAACAGTTAGTCTAAACTTGCAATATACCAATGTACATATTCATCTCAAGCTTTTTCTTGTCTTGTACATTTCACTATGCAAATTAGTCTAAGTTAAGTCGTTAACCCTTTGTTGAGGATTTCTTCTACAATATTTATATAAATATTTATATTAAAAAAGTTACAAAAACTCAGACCCAGATATTTTGGAGGTATCGGTATGTTTGTTATAGAGTAATGGTGTAGAATTATCTTGTTAATGGCGTCTTGCAATTAATTATCTGAAATCATCTTGAAGGAACTGAATGAAATTCAGGGGAAGTAAATTCAGGATACCACATATAAACAGGAATACTTAATTATGCACACTCATGATGGGACCCAGCAGGTTCTCAAGCCGTTCTTAAGAAAAAGGTGAGAGTTGTATATTGTCATGCTGCAAAGAGGCAATCCTCATCGGCATTTATACATAACCCATAGGAGGTATGAAATACACTCTTTGTATTGCTGATAAGGCCTCAGCTATGTTACAAATGAACATAAATGAAAATACATGTATGTATAAGGGAATTTGAGATTGCTTTGACTGGATTGTTCAGAAGTCTGACAAATTCAAAACAATTTTGAAACAAAACTTTATCAGGCTGACATTGATTAACAACACATTTTGTGCTAACAGTTCTTTTATGTTATTAGTACTTATCTCTGCCTATGTGAAACTTCTAGTTGCTGACACCTGTATCCTACATTCGCTGTGAGTATACAGCACCCGGGTGCCGATGCTGCGTATTGAGCAGTGACAGCTGTGGATCTGGGTGGTTCTCAGCCTCCAGGCTTATTTGCGGAGCCTGCTTCTTTTATTGTTTTTTTTGTTATCTAACAAAATCCATTGCTTGGGTCACTGTCTACACCTTTTCCATTGCCTGCTGCGTACAACTGCATAGATCTCTGTTTGATAGGTCAAGGTGCTCATGCTCTTCAGTAAAGCAGCCATACTTTGGGTATGCCAGCACAATGGTACAAAATATTTAGAAACTGCTCGTTTACATTATTTTAGTACATGTACATTTCAATTTGAGACAAGCTAATACTAATTATATCCTATTTAAGATTCTTTTAATTTATAGATGTCACAAGCCTCTCCTTTGATCACAGCCAGAAATCCCTGTCTGGTTTTGGGCATGACATTTAAAGAGAGATGTGGATTAACAGGGAAAATCAAGAAAAGAGCAATGGAAATGAACAGAGGTTTAGGAAACGTGGCTTACGAGGAAGCTTTAGTAGAAGAGGGGTTGTTTAGCCTCGGATTTTATGGTACCTTTGTGCATTCTCTACGAGTGTTATCAAACATGGGCAGGGCACTTACTAGCAGCAAGCCTGGCACCGCAGCACCTGGGAGCCAAAGGCACTGCTGCCGAAAGCACACCACGCTGGGGCAGCAGTCCTTGGAGGGGACGTCACAGGATTTATAGCAAACATAAAGGTTATAGGCTAAAGTTTATTCTTCACACACAGACACACAGATGCGTGTATGACAACTCAGCTGGAGGACGAAATCATGGGAGGTAGGAGAACGCTGGAAGGTTCATAAATCCCGGCTCTTTGGAGATTTCCCTTGTGATTTGACTGACATCACTCTAATTGTGTGCTTCAGCTCTCCTTTCTGTGTTGAAGTTGAACAAAATAGGCTTCTTTGTGAAGAAAAGCATTTTCAGTAAATGAGTTACGGAACTCTTATTCACCTGCGCTGAAGCCCTCTGTGGACTTTGCTGACTGTCCTCTTGCTGGGAGGGGTGGGTGCATGTCAAAACGAGCTTAGCAGAAAGGAGGGCACACAGAAGGGAAACACTGACGAGGCCTTCGCAAGGTTATGGCTACTTATTTTCTATTTTCTCATGTGCAACAACTACGTATTCTCATTTTGTTAATTATTTAATTATTAGTTAACTTGTTAATTATTTTATTATTGTAGGTTATTTATTACGTTGACAATAAATAGCCAATTCTCTTCTTGTTTGGTATAATACTTCACTTATAACCCTCTGCTGTGTTCTGTGCATGCGTGCATGCACATACACATCTACTATGACATTTCTTTGTTAAAATACCCACAAGCTAAAAAAGCATTAGAGTTTTCATTTTTTCTAGTAATTAAGATCATGAGTTAAATGCCTAGGCTGAGGAACCTCCATCATTGTGGTGTACGAAGCTGGACTTTCATGCTGTAAGAGTTTATAAGGACAGGGGGAAGAAAAAACCTGTTAAACATAAAAATCAGTATCGTTGTTCATGATGAGCAAGTGTTTCCATGTCTAATCTTCCTACAATTCAATGTTTATAATCCACAGTCTTCAATGAGACTTCTGTACACTTACCTGAGGTTAAAACATGACTTAAAATCTTCAAGTTATGACATAAATGAAATAGTTTTGAGGACAGCTATACCATTCTTTCTTCTGTAGGAAATGGCTGAGTTGTTGAAATAAGACAGTTTGAGAATATTGTCTTTCTGCACATCACCTGGACATTTCTTTTTGGAAAACTTTAAAATGTCTTTTACATGACACTAAATGACGCAAACCTGCTCTTTTCAGTAATCTGTCCTACCTAAAATATACCCTGGAGTTGGCAGATTATAGTTGTGTATAGATCTAATACTATTTTTCAAGAGACTGAAACAAAAAATGTTTTTATAGTCTATCCTCACATAGGACAGGCACTTTAGATGGGAAAGGCTATGCTTCAGCCTGTAACCTTTATATCAGCTATAAGCCACTTACAGATCTTGGGTGGATGCATATGAATATACCATTGCCAGCAATTGTTGGACTGATCTCTACTGTACTTCTACCAAAGCTATATGAAGCCCTGAGAATTTGTTTAGTTTAAATCATATAAACCTTTTCATCTGCACAGTTTGCAATACTATTCTAAAGCTTTTGTCTTGGAAATCATTGCAGTAGATGGAAACGTAACTGCCCCAGTAGTGAAACCTGGGTAATACGTTCTGACCTCACTCCCCAAGAGAAGCTTTTAAAAGCCTTTGCAATATAAGGAAACCCATGTCACCTGTTAGGAATATAAATATTTTTCCTTCTTCCTCTCTATGGAAAATCTGACACAAAGAGGTGGAATGCTGTGTATATACAGCAGTTACCCTATACTAATTTTTAATGAGAACTTTCCACAGACTTTTGATCCTTTTGCCATTGCATGTTTCCTTCTCTGACAGTTAGCTGTTGCTGCTTTCCCCCTTTTTTCCTCAGCAATATTACAGCTCATTCTGAACATCCTTCTCAGTTGAACAGGGTTTTTTTTGGTTTTTTACTTGTTTGTTTTTCCATTATGGCTATGAAATCTTCTGTGTTTTGTCAATAATATTTAAGAAAGACTCACGTTTGAAAGTAAAGTCTAAACCAAATGTAGTAAGTACATTTTTATACACTATCTTATGCCCTCTCTTGGCAGTAAAAGTCAATTCTAGATTGCTTTAGCAAGAGCTATAAAAATGTAAATTACTAAGATCTGATTTGGTCTTATTGCCTTAGCTGAGTTCTAACAGTTAAATCTAGAATATATAGCTGCTGAAGCTTATTAATAGAGGGTAATTTACATATTCAGAAGGATCCCGTTGTACTGTCTCTCTCTCAGTTAATGTAAGATGAATGAGAAAAAGCTTCAGAGGACATTTAAATAAGGTTCTGAATTTGAAATTTTTGCCTTCATTTAAATTTCTAGAATTCCTTTAGAATGGTATCAGCTAGTGTGGTGTTTCATTCCCCCTCTTTTATTTTTGGCAGAGGGTTACCAAGAATGAAGCATGTTATATTTTGGAAAAAATCTGTATATAAAGGCTATTGTTTTGTCTTTTGATCTTTTAAGATTTGATTAAAATGTAATAAAACTTGCAAATCATATCTCTATGATGTCACAAGGGACAGGTATATGTACACAAAGAGTAACATTCTGTATTTTTGCAGGGCTTTTGCAAAATGATTACAGCTTATGCTGCAATTTAGCAAAGTAGAGAAAATTATGGGGTTTTTTTCTATATTAACTGTTTGATATTAGATTCTGATCCAACAAGTTACATAAGTGTATACTCTCTGCACATGAGTAGCCATTATCAAAAGAAATGTGCAAGTATGCATAAAGAAGATAAGATTATACATTTCACATATTGTATATAGTAGTTGTATCAGTAGTGATATTTTCTTCCCAAGTGGGCTTTCTTTTAATTTAAGCAAGCTGCTTAAATCCTGTCTATCTTTTAGTAGAAAAGGCTTGTCTTGTCAGTAATAATCTGATTGATTTCAATGTGGAGAAGATAGTCTCTGCAAAAAGCTCAAGATGTTAGACAAATTTCATGGTCCAATAAACATAAATTTGACAGATGGAACTTGCTGGCAGGGGATCTTTTCAATCTTATGACTCAAAATAGATCAGACTTTTGTGTAGATGCTATCTCCAGTCCAGCTACCTAGAATGGAATTAACAAATACAGTGAAATCCCATAAACTGTTTACCAGCTGTAGTCAATGATATGGTTTTGATATTGTTGGATATTTGTGGATAGTGCAGCCAGAAGGCAGAATTGCATGCAGCTAATCTAATACTACCTGGGTCACAGATCACATTGAATGATTCCAGTAACAGGCTCACAGCTTCAGCAGAGCTGCCCAATATTTTTCAGAGATACCACTTCTAATGACATTGGTGATAAAGAACCTATCAGACCTCTAGGCATCCTCAAGAGGAGAGAAACAGATTGGTATTGGAGAGAATATACTTTCATTTAAACCATTTGGTGATCTTTCCAATATCTTCTTTAGATAAACTTAACTTTTACCATAATAATTGCTCAGTGAGCTTCAAGTTAAGAAAATGACTGCAGGTGTAACAAGTATGATCAAGCTGCAGATTAAAATCTGAATTCTGTGATTACTTCTGTGGTTATTGGAATTTTTGTGCAAGGGAAGACTGTATGATTGGACTTCATCCTGAAGTAATTTGTTACCAGTACACAAAGATGAACAAAATTCAAGCTAAACCATCTGTACGTACATTATGAAAAAAATTAGATAGATGTGAAGTCTAGTAAAACCATGGATATTTAGATTTGCCAGGGTGTGCAACAGTACTTTCTAAATGCCATGGAATAAGTTAGCCTAAACTTATTGACCTAATTTGTCATTTCTCATAATATTAACACTGAAGAGAATTCTGGTTAATATACCCTGAAAATTTTCCAGAAAACAAAGATAATCATCTTTTCCAAATTGTCACTAAAACTGCAAAAACTATTCATACTTTGAAAAGAAAGGACCTACATTAAAATATTTGGCAAATTTAAATAAAATCTTAATTACTTTAAGAAGGTATAATACAATATGTAACTATTGTAAGACCAACTTGAAATATCAAATTATTCTTCCTCTTAATTCACATTTATACTACTTAATTAATTTTGTCATCTGTCTACTATGCCATAAAGCTAGCTGTTGGCTGTTAAGAAAATTGATATAGCAGGAGCAAAAAAACAATGGTGGTGATATAAAGCATTTGTGTTATATATTGCACCCCCACTCTATGGGTATGTCATATTTCTACAGATCCACTAGCTGATATCAGGTAAGATATATTTTGTACTGTAAATTACACCAAAGGGATCTTTTGTAATGCCTTCAAATTTTTGTTCACAGAGAAACAAGCAATCAGAGACTCTGTCAGAATTGCAAAAAACCTCAGCATCCCACAAGTCACTCAGAAAACTGCATACTACCAGCAACAAGACGTCTCAGGTCCTTTAACTTGACCATGTTTAATCAAAGATCCAGCATCTGTGTCTCGTATTAAAAAAACCCACACTTGACACAGGAGTTTTGGTTAGAGGAGCATTCTTTGCTACTAGAGTTTATGGTATCTTGGTTATATCTCTTTCCGACACTTTAATTAGAAACTTAGACTTAGTGTTTTTATCTTTTCTATTCTGTGATAAATGCAAGTATTTGTTCACTCAAGGTTTCTAAAGGTATTCAGATACTTCAAAATGCAGACAGTACTGTAGTAGGATTTACAAAAGCTCATAGAAACTAATCAGGAATTTAATAGCCAGGTGCTTTCGAAAAATCTCACTGGGTGGATATTTGCATTTTTAGCAGCCTCAAAACCCAAAATCTGAGCTTTATAGGCTCTAGAAGAAAAATAAGGATATTTATTTAATCTTCTAAATTCAATAAAATTGAATACCCCTTGAAACTTTATTTATTTTGTTGTTTATATCACTGATTCAGATTGCTCTGCTGTTTATGTAGCAGTGCAGTGAGGATCTTCACATGCATTAATGCAATTCAGTGCAATTTATTTTTCATAGTGGCTTTTATATCATGTACTCTGAAACCATCAATTTTCTGAATGATAGACTGTATGACATTGAACAACACATGATAAAGAAAACATGGGTTTTTTTGGGAATAGATAATTTGTGACATTTTGAGAGGAAAGGCAGCATACTGTATTTCTAGCGTAGTAATGCATTCTTTTGATGTTCCCAAAGCAAAGTGAAAAAAAGTAATAAAGACATATGTAATAAGATTAAAATATGAAAATCATGTAATAGATTTGGTTATATGGGTGCATATAACCATATAACAAAAATCAGGAAAGATTTTTTGACCATTAAATTAAAATCTCCTTGTTCTAAAAATGTAGGTTAAAAGTAGGAAAATAAGTTTGGTGGTTGGTAGAGGGGTAGTTTGCCTTTTTGTGAACAGTTAAGTGAAATTTCCTGGCAACATTAAGAATAGATCCGGTGGATAAATTTTCAGCAAAATGACCTCAACTGGAAAATTGTTTTTTGTGATCACATTGTTAATGGGAAAATATCTATCTGTGAAGAGATTCCTATGGATAAGGGTGAACTATTGGTGAATATGAAAGAGAGAAATGTCTCAAGATTTAAAATTAGGCCCTGGAAAGCAGTGATGGATTTTCAAATCCGCTAGTACGGTCAGCGCAGTATGTTCTACATTGATTATCTGATTACAGGACTATTGAATGTCATAGGAGGATTTTCTCTCAGTCTCTTCTCTTGACTTGTTCCATTCTACACATTCTACATAGAATATCCACTATTCCTTTGGATCAGATTAGTGTAATCAACAGAGATTTGAAAGAATCTAGCAGAGACAGATCTTGAATCAGAAAATATCACACCCACTAATAGTGCTTTTAACCATTTCGTTGTAGGATGTTTCAGCTTTTTAGTGAAAAATAGCAAGCTGGTGAGTTTTGGTTTTCTTTCTTTTTTTTTTCTTTTGTAGTTTTGATCAGTGGTGAGAGATTTTAATAACACTTTATGTCAATAAAGTAGAAATGTTGTCTTCTGAAAGCTCTCATTAACAGCCCCTTAATTCCCAAAAATGTTCACTTAGTCTCAAAAAACAATGGCTATGAGGAGGTATTTCATTTATTATTAAATCTGGGTGTTCTGTAGTCTCTGACATTTCATGTAATGTGAAATTGCATTTTCAAGGTTACAAGAGCTGGAACATCTAGAATCCAATAGGAATAACTTCTCTTTGCTGCTTTGTTTCTATCTCAGATGAGAATTTCTGAGCGTTCTTTCTTCTCCTAAAATCAGAGAGTGGGAAGGAGAGAAATGGAAACATACTTCAGACAAATGGGGACACCTGGTACAAGTATGCAAAAGTAAGAAGTTTGACTGCCTCCATCCATCACAAGACTAGATATGTTTAACTCTTCAAGTGCTCAAGAAAAGTAAAGAAATGGTATCTTAATTTCTCATGGGCAGATATGTCTATTCTTAAAATAAAAAATAAAAGCTACCTTTACAAAGTTATCAAAATGCTACTTTCCCAAGGAGAATTTTGACCACTTAGTTCCTGAGGTTCACAGATGTGAAATTGGATTTGTTTGTTTTCCAAAACTGTTAAAAAAGATCATTGCTCTGGACTGATCGGCTGATGTATCCAACAATCACGACACCACTGATAAAAAAAAAAAATAATAAAATTCTTGAGACAAACTAGGTAAACAGACTTCAGCAATGAAGTAAAACTCGTTAATTGCAGCTGAAAACTGAAACAGATGCCTCCATGACAGTGTGACTTCTAAATTTTGCTAAGCTTGTCTAGGGCTGTATTTAACTTGTGGGATTTGATCCAACACTCTGTTCACAGCCTATGGTATTATTATCTTCCACACATTCCAATATACATTTGAGACCCAACATGGCTGACCAGAAAAAACAGCTGGAAATACCTGTTATAAAACAGGCATTCTGGTAACACGCATCTTGAATTTTGATGGGATGATACTGATTCCGCTGATTGAAGGTGTGCATTATTACAGATTAAGGAAAAACTTCTATAAAAGCAGCCCAAAAATGGAGCAGTTTGCCCAGAGAGCAGGTTGTGCATCCTCCGTCCTTGGAGGTTTCCAAGACACAACTGCGTAACCTGGTCTGACCCTGTAGTTGTCCCTGCTTTGAGAAGGGGTTGCATTGGAGACCTCCTCAGGTCCCACCTGAATTATCCTGTGATCTTGTGGGTATCAAATCTATTTGCACTTTGCAATGGTGCAAATTTCTCCATTGGGGTTGGTTCCCAGCATTTTTGGTCTTATTGCACAGACACGCACATACAGATCGCTTGAAAAAAATTATAAGTCATGGGATTTTGAATGGGGTGATGCTCAGTGCCTGAAATCAGTCCACTGGTTCATCTATGCAGAGTCTAGCTGGGGAATTACCAGTGCGCAGTGTGGGTATGCACAGTGCCACAAACCCCTAAAAACTGGCTGCGCTATAGTTGCAATTTTTAAAAAATCTCGGCTTTCATCCTTATATCACAATTATAAATTCCATATATGTTGCCACAGTCTTTTTGAAGAATGCATCTTTTATCTTCAAGTAGTTAGGATACATACCTTAGATAGTTAGGATACATACCTTAGTAGTTAGGATACATATCATATCTTAGAATTGAAAGCATACATGCTTTTAGGACAGATCATTGCAATGCGATACATTTAGGCTTGAAATTATCAGCTCTGAAAAGCAAGATGATCTTTTATGGAGTGCAGCAGTTTACCTCCACTGTAACACAGGGACAAAGAGCACTTACTCCACTGTTTCCATAAGGAATGCTGCATCCATCATAAACAGTTTTAATCTGAGAAACCCCTCTTCAGTCCATCCACCAAGAAGAAAGTTCTTTGGAGATATTTTAATATTTTTATCCATATATAACAAATCCGGTGTAATATACGCTCAAAATGAGTTAGTGATATTTAGCAGAAAAAAAAAATAATCAAGATATTTTTCTATTTGCGCCAGGGAGATAAGTCTCTCAAGCTTGTTCAACAAAGAGCACAGCTTTGTCTCTCTACGTGTCCACTCTCAGAAATAGAGAACTGTAAGAACAGACTATGGTATAGCCTACGTTTGACCTGACTGGCACGAAGAAAGCTGCAATTAGGAAAATGCATTCTAACTCCATTTTTGGATCATCATGTAATACACATTATTTTACAAGGAAGATTAAAATATCACTTTCTTGCTTATTTTAAAAATTAAGTGGATAAAATGCAGTCTTTTATATAACCTGTGGGATGTGTATAGTCTTTGGGACTATGGACTCTCAAGGTATCGGATGTAGCTAAAGACAGGCTGATTGAATGCATTTTGAAGCTTAGTTCAGCCTTCTAAATAGCTGAATATGGGGTGTGAAGGTTATTGTAGAAAATATTGTGTGCTTGCAAGAGTTGAGTAATACTCTTCATTACTAATATTGCATCAGAACCAAATCCTAACAGTCATTTTAGTCACAGCCCTTTATATTACTAAAATAATATAATTAATAGGTTTTAGAAATCTTTCATAAATATGCATGTGAACATTTTCTTATTTTAAAATTCCAATTTATACTGTTATTTCTGAACTATTTCTCTTGGTGTACACCTTATATCTTATTTAATGCAACGTCCTCTATTAGTTAACATTACACCTACATTACTCATACTATAATACCACTCTCACACTGGACGGATTTATTCCTCAGGCTTTATATATGTGTGTGTGTGAGCCATTCACCCTTGACTCTATTATAACAGTGGAGACAAGTCAGCACTTTTAGGGTGCCAGTCATCTTGATCTGTTTTCAGTGACTGCTTTAGTAGGAGATGAATTACACTGAAAAAGTACTCATTTGCCCAGTTCATTTTAAGCATGCAAAAGGTGACTGGCTCAGATGTAGATGTTCTCACTGTAAATGCTGATATTTGATTAGATGTACATACCCCCCCAAACCCCAACTGTACCTGTATAAATCATTTCCAACAATCAGGAGGCATACTTGCAGCCCAGTTATATCTGGTTGTCATTCAAAGTAAAAAGAGAATAAATTATCTATCAATAAATAATAAAATGAAATAAATAAAACTCCTACTAATTATCAAGTAAAGTCAATCAAGTATTTTTGTCCTGTAATATATTATGCATGTATTTAATGATTAAATTAATGTAATTCTAAAAGTGCTTATTTCCTTCCATTACAGGGAGTTTAGGAACGTATAGGACATCTACTCTCTCCAGCTTTATGTTTAATTAGATTAATCTCAACCATAACCTTGCAAGTATCTTGAAAAACCCTTCTTGATACTTGATTCCAATTCATTTTTACTTCATTATTAACAAACATTTTACAAAAATAATTGTCTTGTGTTATTTTCATTAATGATATCAATCTCTTCATTCCTATATAAAAATATCCCATTATCTATTTAACTTTTATGACCAAGACCAATACTTTATATAGGAAGGTCTATGTCAACTTTAGCAATGAATATAACATTTAAGCAAACCTCTCAAAAACTTAATTAACTTCTGTTTGAATGCCTCTATTAACGATTGCTGAAATCTTTGATGAAACGATAAACACTTCAATGTAGTTGCCAAACTCAAAGTGACCAGGATTTTAGGATGATAGATGTAGTAGGTCATGTTCCAGTCTTTTTTTTCTCCCTTTGACAAGAGCTAGTTAGCATTTCCATCAACTAGGAATTAGGAACTTTGAGGACCATGGACATGCATCAGTACTAACCACTGACTTTGCCAACACTGTAGCTAAATTTCTGAAGCTCTCTGTCTATAGAACATCTCCGTCAGCTCTGCAGCAAATGTCAGTCTCCATCTCTGCATTGAAAATAGACTGTAAGGAAAAGGATTCATTGCAACCAACTTTCCATCTGAACTGGTGGCTGTAGTACCTTAAACAGTATGTATTTTGCTCACTTAAAATATATCATTAAAAAAAAAAAAAACAAAAGCAAAAAACTTAAATGCTGGACAACAAATTGCATTTTGTTTCATATATACCAGATTTCTTAGAGCAGTAAGCTTGGTCAGCAAGCTGCAGTCTTTAGGTTTTGTGGTAACAGAGGAAACTTCAAGTTTGAAGCCTGCTGTGAAATGGGTGTTGTGGATTTACTGTCATCTGATAGTTCTGCTGGGTAGAGACTTGAGCCTTAGCAGAAAATACCTGTCTTAAATTCAGATCTATTTATAGTTCTCAAATTTAAAAAAAAAAAGTAGAGCTCAATTTAAAAAAAAAGTCATATGACCATCGGTATTCCTTTCTTCTCATCCTGCAATACAGTAGTCTGAGGTGTTATTTTGAGAATAAGTGGTAAGACCAGAGACTCCCTGAGTTAAGTTGTCTCCAAGCTCCCTCTGCAAAAGGTCACTTACTCACATGCCTCCTGTCACCCCATGAACCTCTGGGGTGGTGGAGCATGTGCTGGGCATGGATGGCGTGGGACAAGGGGAGGCAACATCCCAGCTTGTCACCTACTGATCTCATTGGCACCTTCTGCAGCCCTGTGGAAGCGGGAATGGAAATTGCAGAAGTGCCCAGAGAAATGAGCTATGCTTTAGCTCAGATAATGCATTCAACAAGCCATGTGGCTTGTGCCACGTGGCAGATCTGTAGATAGGAATGAAAAGTTAAAGCTCTCCAGGCACCCTGTGGATTAGTTCAGAAAAGAAGCCTTTGTAAAATGGGGAAAAATCTTTCTGATAATCACACTGTACTTTGGACATGATTACCTCTGTAGAAATACACTGTGGCATGAGATCTGCGTTGGGTTTTTCGGTGGGATTAAATTCCCGTACAAGGTGAGTAATACAGCATTTTTTCTTCTTGTAGAAATTACAGCCCAAAAAATTACTACCCCTGAATGAACAAAACCAAAATTTATGAGACAAGATATAACCCAAGAGAAAAAATACATTTCAGGAGCATGCCTTCCTTCTACAGAGGCATGAAATACTGGTACGGATCTAGCTCGTATTGCACTTCCTGCCATTACAGAGAAAGTTTATACTTTGGGGATTTTTCAAAGACAAATAGCAATAACATGTAAATAAAATATAACCTATTTACTTTTGTACCATGTTTTTCCTTGGTAGGTCCTGTCTTCTGCTTCAACAAAATGACAGGCTGACACACAATAATTTTCTATTTTTCAGAGTTTCTTTTGTTCCTTCTTTCATATCTGATATGTCATTTTAAATGGTGGAAACCTTTTTCTTTGTTATTGGTCTCAAAGATTTTTCTTTTTTTTTTAAGTAGAGAGATTTGTAACAAAACGTGTTAGAAGGGCCTATGCAGCAGTGGTCTTTTCCGAGCTCTTTGCTTGCTGTGGAAAGAGAGGACAGTGACACAATGGGTACAGGTGAGATATCCCTGCTGTGAAGATGTAAGAAAGCTGACTTCTGCAAGTTCCAATGATCCTAAAGTGCATTCCCGGCCATCAGCCTTTCCTCTACCTGCTAAAAATTGAAGAAATCCCTCTTTGTTCTTCCCTCTCATCCTGGCTGCCACCAGAGTAGTGGCAGAGGCTCTTTGCTCGTGTGTGCTTGCCTGGCAGGCGGCGGCGTTTGTGTGCTGCTCCCAGGAGGGATGGCTTTCTCTGCCTGCATACACAATGCTCAGCACCTCCCAGGCAGCGGCGGAGGGGAAATGACCTGATCCAGCTCAGTTTCAGGGCTGACCGGAGGGTCTGCAGCAGTAGCAGAAAAAGCTGACACATCCAAGCAACCGCAGAGGCTGGGGAGTTATTTGTCTGAGCTCTCAGGAAGACAGTTTTCTTCCCACTTAATTCGCATTTAGACAGTTATCCTCACAACTGGAAGGGGTGAAAAGTATGTTTTGAATTGAAAGCCTGACCTTTGCAGAGGTGATGACATTTGCCAAGGGGAAGATGCCTTTTTTCTTAATGTGTGAGTATTTTTCAAGCCCTGATTACAGTGTACTTAATATTGTCCATAGTTTGTAGGAGAGAGAGATAGAGAGAGAAAGGAAGGGAAAACGGAAGGGCGCAGCAAGTATGGTTTTAAACATGCACACAAATTTGAACACTAGTGCTGCATCTATAGCTGGATTTAGGAATTACAGTTTGAGAGGGTCTCTGAAGTCATTAAGATAAATCCCCTCCTGTCAGACACATTTTATTTTGCATTAGCACGGTAGCACCTTGCTTACAAATAAGCAGTAGCACATTCACATGCAGTAACTCTCTGTTGATTAGAGATGTATATTATACATTCTTCTCATCATGTATTTATTGACTAATGGAGATTCACTGTGTTGTAGAACTTTATTAAAGGTTTATTTTTCAAATAAAATTATTATTCATTAGACATCCAAATTGACAGAAAAGTATTGAATGAATAAAGAGGTACCTGTGAAAATATCCTTTCTTCAGATGATATAAACAGATTTAAGTCCATCAAAGCCAAAGGGTCTAAGCTGATATTCACCGATGTACATCTCAAACAATTTTAAAATTCTAGAAATTTAGTTAAACCCTGACCATTGCCAATTTCTTTGGCTTTCTTTCTGCTTACCCCTCCACAGTCTTTTGAATGACATGTGACATTACCTTGTATGCCGTAATGACAGATAAATAAATTTACTGTTGATTAGACGAACCATACTTAAACTGGACTCCTTCTCCTGCCTACTGTCTTACTTTCCCTCTTGTCCTCTCTGTTCATACATTCTTGGCCAGCTGCAATAGTCCCACCTGTACCTTGACCTCAGACTGTGCTGCTGAAGTCTCTGTGGCTACGCTTGGTGAGAGACCCAGTGGTGTTCATACAGTTTTACAGAAGAAGAGAAAATTAGTTGCATTTGTCAGTTGAAGTATTAAGAACTTCATCCCAATCAGATCCATTTTTAAAATATTTCTAGTGAGAAATTAAACTCCATTATTCTTATTCATCATTACATCCAGGTACAATTGTGCAGTTAAGTTTTGGTCAAAAGGTAGAGCACTTGTGAAAGAGATTAGCTGGTATTGTTTAGTTATATATATGAATAAACATCATCTAACTCTGCCAACATTTGACCTCCACCAGTTTCCTGGATGTGTTTGTTTTAGGCTTCAGCCACAGAGAAGGAATTCATTGTTCTGGTGTTAGATTTCCTCAGCTGTAGGTCATGGACAGACAACTGTGATCACCCCATTTGATCACCAATGCTTTCAGCACACTTGCCATTAAAGGTTGAGCTCCTGGCCCATCCTTGCAATACGATACAGTTTTCCTGTTTGTTTTGGAAAATGCCCAGACCATCATGATGAGCAACTGCTCCTTTGTTCTGATAAAGCTTACGCAAAAACTTAGAGCTTTGATACTGTTTTCTCTTCTACCTAACATATGGTTGGCAACCATGGAAAAAAGAAAAATGTTATTGATATGAATGCATTTCATATGATTCCTCATACTTATTTGAGGCAATGTCCTGACTATCTAACTTACACCTATTCAAAATCTCAGCTCCTATTCAACCACACTGCTAAAAGCCTCTGTTTGATAATGTTTATCTTAAGGTATCCTCATGTTCTGTCCTTGCAACCGTTAGTGGGATTGAACCCGTCCATCCAAGCCAAGTATTTTCCCTGCCCAGCTGTGTTGCTGCAGCTTCAGTGGCGGCACTGTGATGGGAATATGGGATCAACAACTAAGCTAGTATGCTGCTGAAATAACGGTATATGGAAACACAACTTCCGTTCCTCAAATAACCGGTGAAGCGGAGGAGGAAGCTTTGAATATCTCCAGAGTGAGTGCTTCCATTTTAGTTAGGAGTTAAAGTATGTCACTTGGGCAAACAGGATCTTTCTTTGGGAACTTAAAGTCACTGTGTCTGGTCCTTGACTATATGTAAATACTGTGGATGCTTCCTTGAGAAGGACAGCTTCAGTGAAGGTAGATGGATCCTAATTTTGTTTCTTTCTGTTATTAAAGCACTGTCCTCTCTGCAATCTCCCATACTGTCTGAAAAGAATCACAGCTGAATGAACGCAGATACTAAGTTGGAAAGTCTGAGCAAAGCTTGTCCATGGAGGGAAGCAAAGATCCCTCCAATTACCATTCTGAATCATGAAAGTGCCGGAAAATCTCAGAAGTCTGATTTACTTCTTTCCTTCTGAAATACCAAAGATCGATGGTGGCCACATATCCCTGAGGCTTTCAATAGCAAAGAAGTTGTGCCTTCTGTTCCTGGGGCAAACATACACATCATAATAGCTCTTTGTTTCATCACATGGAATCGTTGCAGTTATTCATAGAATCATTTAGAATTGTTTAGGTTGGAAAAGAACTTTAAGATCATCAGGTCAAACAGGATATTTTGGGAAATGTTAATGTTCTAGCATCTATTATCTCTCCACTTGCTGTGAGAGAATACAGCAGTAGTATATGCCCTATTCCTCATCTTTGTGCTCAAGAACCCCTCAAAACCCAACTCCATTATCCTTGACTTCATAATTTCTTAACATTTATTTCTTTTCTTCTCATTCTAATTAATTAAGGTCCTTCTCATGTCTGGCATTTTGGTATTTGATGTTTCTCCTGACGCAGAATTACTAACACATTTTTATTTACAACCTTTCTTGAAAAAAGAATCATATGAATAAAATATCCGCACATGCTTTTCCTTATCCTAGATAAGTTCCAGCTAGTAAAACACATATAAATATGATGAAAGTTGAAATAACATGCCAATATTAATTATTGTATTTGATACTTATACACTCTTGTGAAAGGAACCATATGAATATGCATATAGGAAATCATTTACTATTTATCATCACTTTGGCAGTCACAGCTTCTTGTAAAGAACTTCCATGCTTCCCCATTTTGCAGTTTCTGGCTCCTAATTAAACAAATGAGGTGAATAATGTAGTAACACAAGCTGAATATTCAAGTAAAACAAGTAAAAATCCTTTTTCTCATAGAGAGATGCATTAGTTTTTGTATTACTCTCCCATAATAAAAGATGTAAAATCTATTACTTCAGGCACTGAAAATAGACATCCCACAATGATAGAAAAAGCATTACAAGGAAAAAAAAATCTTTCTTTTTAGAAAAGACACGATAAGGACTAGAGAGAGTCTTTTTCCCCATTTATATTGCATATTATTTCCCTCCTGCAGTCAGTGGGATGAAGCAAAAGTGAGATATATAAAGCTCCCAGTAATTAAATTGTCTTGAACTGGTGAGCTAGTACATCAAAAGATAAAATGACCATAAACTATAATGCAGTCCACTCCAAACTACTTTCATTATACTTGTAATGCAGAGAAAGAATGCTGTTAAATTAAAACGGGTTTGCTTGAATAAATTTAATCAGTGTGCACACAGTATGTTATTGCTCATTTTCAGAGCTTTCATGTCTAACTCTGTAGCCATTTAATTTTTGTTGTTAGGGTTTTTTTTCCTTTAAATCTCTACTGTCCAAAACAATTTCCAGCTTTTGATATTGCATTTATGAAGAATGGCCACTAGAGTGCTGCAGGTACCCATTGAAGCCGCATTTGTGTACATTTACAATCAGTATTTCAGTTCAGATGTATTTTTAATATATATATCACACATATGTTTTTTAAAAAGTAGCTTTTGATGCTAACTATATACCTAAAATCCTTTAGGATGGCTTTGAGTATAAGCAAACTCAGATCTGATATTTTTGTATGTATAGAAAAGAAAGGTATCACTGCTTACCAGGCTGTCTACAATTGGAAAATGGTTTAGAGGATGTAGAGTCACATTATTTGTCATTGTCTTTTAAAGGGCTACCAAGTAAAAACTGTTACATACCTGTAAGCTGTCTATAACATTATTGATGTAACTACAATGTATATGTTTGTATAACTAATTAGTTATCCTCAGGTCTAGTGTCCATTTCTGAATTAATATAAGCAGAAGATACAGACAAAACTTGTTTCTGAAACCTGTTTGAGCACTGATATGAAACTCATCCTAGAGATCCGAGTCCATACTCAAAGATTTGGCCGAATGTGTCAAGCAGAACCAGTCCAACAAGGAGCCACAGCTTTCTGTGCCAAAAGGGATATACTCACACTCCCTGAAACAAGCCCTGAATCCAGTAAGAGGCACTCACCCCTAACACAGCACCGTACTTGTTCCTCCCTCCCAGTAATTAGTCCCTTTTACGGCAGCAGTTGTAAGAGTAGGGGCCTGACCGGGAGAGATGGTACGAGACCCTCTGCTAGAGCCTATTAAGTGTTGAGGAGAAGCCACGTGCCATCTCATGTTCATGTGGTTTCAAGGTTGACCTTGGCCCTGTCTAGTGCAGCAAAAGTCTCTTGGTCAGACTCCTTCATAGCCACAAGTCAGAGGATGGGAGTGAAGTGAAAAAAACTGGCAAAAGCAGTTTGAGATACTGCAGTTCTGACTGTCTGGTTTAACTCAGTCTAAAAGAGCTGTAAAAATAACACTTTAAAGCTACACGAAGACAAGGCCAAAATATTACTCAAAGGTTAGGAAAGGAAAGATTAAAGTCGGGAAGTCTTGTCAGAAAGAAATAGATACCGGGGTGAAGATGAAAACTGAGCACTTCCAGCCTGCTCGGAGGAGTCTGTCAGGACACAGCACAGGAAAGGGGGACTGCTGGAACAAATAGATTAAGAAATGCAATAACAGTTAAAGAATTGGACAAGTGGGATTGCAAAGCACTGTTACAAGAGAAAGCTTAAAAAAATCCTTGTAAGACCCTGAAAGATGAGGAAGACTGAGGTCACTGTAACTATGACGACCAGCAAAATGGACAGAGGAAAAGAACAGGCAAAGAAAACCGAAACCAGAATGATTTGACACACACACATGCTCTTTCTGATCACTCAGGGGAAAAGGAGAGTGGAAGGAAGGAGGAAAAGCATTTCAATGATAAGCAGAGAAGGGCAGGGTTTCTTTTACCTTCCTCCTTTGGCTCGTATTAAATTCCTTTCCATTTCACACTCTCCGTCCTAAATTGGCAGTGTCAAACTCTGCTGTAAAGCTAATGAAGGATGTAGTTTTAAAGTGTTTGATGTTTAATATATCTTCTAAATGTCATCATGTGCCAGGAATTTCTAAGCATACTGCTAAGTCTTTTATCAACCTTGCAATCTTCTTTTTCCACTTTTATACTGATCTTGCATGGTAAACTCAAAGACCAAGCATGGAAATTTCTGAAAATCCACAGATGTCAGGCTATCTCAAACACAAGGATTAATAAGGATTTACCTAATCACCAGTGTGGAATTAATCCATGGAAACCTATGAGAACAGGTTGGCTCAGAAAGTGTAACCAGTATGCCAAATTCTTCTTTCATTCAAGTGCATGCCAGCTCATTGACTGATGTCATACTATCAATTTATCCATTCAAGACATTTGTACTTAAAGTGGTTTGATATTTTAGTGCAGAATATAATCACCTGTAATTGTGGTGAGGTAGGGGAAAGTGAAATAGGACATAGACATGCTCTATGTCCTAAAGAGGGAGAAGGGGGACTCTATGACCCAGATCTTGACATAGAGACAGGGAGCTCTTTATGGCCACATGAACACCTGTGAAGTCAAAGATGTCTTGTCTGGGCAAAACACCCTTGGTCTGTGGAGTACTCTGAAGAAACATAGCTCAAAAGGGCCCATCAGCCTTGTTGCCACAATGGCTCATGTTCTGTGCAGTGTGGCACGCCAAAATACTTGGTGTCAAATGTTTCTGGTTTAGGTTGGCTAGGAAAACCTCTTAGCACAAGGCACTGTCAGGCTATCACAAAATAAGAGGACTTCATAGTTTTTAAGGAGCAAGATAGCTGTTCAACCACAATGGAGTTTTTAACCTTTGCAAAGTCTACATTGGTGCCAAAAGGTACTCAATGACTTAGTTTCACAGAAGTTTTCTTCTGGGGCTTGGCAAAGTTCGATTCTCAGAAATTCGTGAAAAACATTTTTCTGTTGTAAGACTTCATAAAACAACAATATATGGCTTTGCTTAGCTGCAGCTCTAACTGCCAGTTTGATCTCTCTCAAGACAACCAGTACTGAGATACATCTATCAGTCAAACTTCTCCAGTGTTTGTGCTAAGCTTCTGCTCAGACAAAAGTGGTCAGTTTACCTTACTCAGCTGCATCTGTTGCTAGGAGTGGGGTTAACTTTGATTTCTTCTTTACTTTTTTTTACAGATAATGGAGAATCCCGAATGTGAAGAAGTAGTGACATGAAAAACTATAATTAGGCCTACAGAGGTCTTCTCACAGGTTATTATGTGCTTGGAATCGTGTACTGATAAAATCACTTTTAAAAATTCTATGAGACTTTGACTTCCATGACAAAGAGTGACAAGCTCTTGTCTATATGCGTTCAGGACCTTATGTATATCCCTCTGAATAACATAAATTGCTGCATCTGTTGCATTTCACAAAATACCAGAAGGGATGGTTTGTTCAGAATAAAAAGAAATATTTTTTTTCCTTTTAATTTAGGGCTAGTCGAAAGTCCAAGCACTCTGTAAGTTCCTCTCTAATTCCCCCAGGTGGCTTAAATTTTCTGACATTTTACACATAGCTGGATTTCACTCCAGGTGCAGTAGTAGGTGATTGCTGAAGGAGCTCTAAGCAAACTGCATTGCTGTACTTAAAAGACTCTTTGGTGGAGAGGGAGAAGCAACAAGAACCAAGGATCAGCAAAGGTGTGCTGAGAATTTTTGGTGATCTGCAACTAAGTGCAGCCAAAACTTTAGGGCCAAAGTTGTATTTGTTAGCACTCATATTCAGTTGGCATCTATACATGCGTAATTCTCAAAATTGGTTCTATTCTAAACATCTCCCTGCATGCCAAGATTTTAATTGACATGTTTCTTCCACAGGATGTTTAGTCAGAGATTAGCAGTGATATAACAGGTTTTCCATTTCCCCCTACTTGTCTGTGTTATCTTCTTTTTTGTTCTTGGTAGAACTCCTGGGTCTGTAACATGGGGATCATTGCTTTAAAAAAAAATTCTTTAGATTTCCTTGTGTATGTTGCACTGAACAAATCTGCAAGGTTTAGCGACTAAGCAAAATCTTTAGAAATCTCAAGTCCCTCTGATTTGCAAGAAGCCCAACAAATATTTTTCATATCTATTCAGGACAGTGATGCAAAGACTATTGTTACTCCTCCTTTTGACCATATCACCTCTTACAGCGTATTGCTTCTCTCATTCTTTCTGCTTTATAATGTAAAACATAATAGGCTTTTTCATTTTCAGGGTCTTCCATGATCTCTTCTATCCTATCTATCATTTTACATTTACCATGAAGATGTCAGTCCTGTCCCTGAGTCTCTCTCCCATCTCATTTTTCAAGTAATTTTCTTTCAAAATATCTTCCTTCCTCTTTCCCCAGTGTTTCAAAGGAACTCCCTGACAACGCCTACAGGAAAACTTTGCTGATCTCCTTTAAAAGTCCCTTAAGCTTCTCTTTTTGGCATAATGCCTGCAGGATTTTTGCAATGGCTGTGTACCACTACTACTATGTAAAGTTACGAAGTTTCTTAGTTTCCTCAGATTTTCCTTCTTTCTGCCTCTGTACACTATTTTTTATGTTCAAATTCATAATTCCTGATATGTGGGGCAAAGATCACCTCTTTGTTTGGTGTTTGCACTAGGCTTAGAATGATGCACTTCTGGATGCAATGCTGATTTGTGACTAGTAAAAATAAAAAAAACTCACAAAGAATGGTAGGAAGAGTATCTTTGAAGAAAGAGCTGGTTATGTTCTCTGTCAAAAAACCATCATTTTCTGAGACCCAAAATGCACAATAAATTATTAAGTTACAATTGGTTACACTCAAAGAGGAAAATACATCATTATGTCCCAAATTCATTTGCTTTAGCTTGTATGAGCGCACATACCTGTTGAACAGCCATTCCAGGAAGCCCAACTAAATAACTACTTCAGCAAAAGTAGTTGTGTGGTCTAGAAATTGTGCCAGAGGTTCGACAGTTCATTACTACAATAACATAAATTTTAATGGAGTTTTTTAGAAGCTCCAGAGAAAACAAGGGCTCTATAGTGCAGTCAATTAAATCTCTACTTGTGATACAGTAATCTCAGAGAAGACCCGTTGGGTCTGTTGACGACTGCTTAGACTTCAGTTCTCAGTAGTATTTGTTGAATCAGAATATGTTATTTTTCTAAGAAGTAGAAACAAAATGAGGTATATTCTATTTTTGTTGCACAGATGCCCTCACATAGTACAAAATAGGAAATTTGTAAGATGAACAATATGTAAATAAGACATCAAATCGCTAATTGGGACATCCTGAACAAAAACTAAGGACAGATAGTAAAGGAAACACTAAATGGGAAATCAGCTAGAAGAATTCAGTAACCATTGAACATTTGCAGACAAAAGGTAATCTTTTTTTAAAGTACCTTTTTCAGACAGGATAAAAACAGATTAAAGTATATTAGTATCACAAATCCAGTCAAAAAAAAAAGTAAAATCACGTTGTTTTATAAACAAGGGTAGTATTTCTGTCTGAATGTGCAAGTTATTTTACAATTACTCTAATCTATTCTTGCAAGCAAAATTATGAAAATGACTCATTATTATGTTCTACATTGTGTAACATTTTATTAATGAGGTTTTAGTTTAAGTCCCATGCCATCAAAACCAGAGCCGACTCTTTACAGAAAAGATGTTTGATCCCGTAAATATTTCCTTCATGCACAGCCCACTGAATTCCAGCAAAATGTTCAGGACCAGATTAAAATACAGTTTTTTAAAACTGTAGAGAAACAAAAACAAAAGCCTAATTAAAAGATAGGTAAACCACAAACTTTGGTTTGAGGTGATATTAATTAACACAGAAATGCAGTTTAACTCATTTTCTCAATATAGGTGTAATTTTAGCGGCTCATACTCTTAAAATGTCATTAAAATCCCTCTTGTTAATGCCTCATAATATTTTAGAGTTATGTTTTCCTGTAAAGCTTGGTAAAAGACAATGGAGGAATTTATTTTGCAGTCATAATGTTGAATTTAAATAAAATATGGGTTCGAATACACAATTGTAACCTAGCCAGTGAAATGTTTGCTGTCTCAGTCATGAATTTCTTATTTAGGATTTGCAGTGATGAGACTGAACAAGAGTTTCTTGATTGAATGCAAATTAGTCTTGGTCCTTTTTGTGGCCACCCTGTCTTTCAGAATATGTCTGAACTGCAGTGAAGGAATTACTTCAGCAGGGTGCTACGATATCCAAACCTGTGCTGGCCTTAGACTGGTCATCTTGACTACTGGTAGGTGTCTGTCCCCAACACCACACAGGTACTAGAGAAACTGCATTTAAAGCCAGTGGTTCTTACAACCCTGCTGAATGCCAGATCTCAAACAGGGTGAATGTGCATTGCTCTTTCCTTCCCCAAAGTGCTTCTGGGCTGAGGCTTGGAAAGGCACTCTCACCTCTCTGTAGACAGACTTAATTATTCCATTATTTCATGCTATTGAATCAGTATAATGGAGGAAAAAAATCAGTCTCCAAGTCACTAAATTAGAATGAACAGCTTTTTTTACTCGAGAAATTAGCACAACAGAACTTGAGTAAATATGATATATTCATAATTACTTTCCACAAGAATGATAACAGCTACAAAAAGCTAAGAAACTGCTTACATATAAAGCCCAGTTTGGGCAAGACTTCCTGAAAAAGAGGGTAGCCAGGACTTAGTTCAGCATAGCGTTTAATCACATTTGTACCATTTAATGTTGACCTCATGCAGAGATGCTTTGTGGTTTTGGGATCTAAATGGGAAAAAAAAAAAGTAATAAATAAATGAAATATTTTTCTTTGACATTTCTCTTTTCTATTTGGAGATATGTTAAGCAGCCTTTTATTATGGAGTAGAATGTTTTTGACAAAGTCTGTCAAACTAAGCAAACAGAAACAAGCACTTTCAACTACTTCACATAGAAGAGACTGGACTGCATGATTTATTTGAAGGTAACCACTGAGTCACCCTCACAGAGGATTTGACTGTTCACAAAAAAATCCTCTGTCTTTTTTTTTCATTCTGGACATCTGACGGCTTCTCTGGTGTCACCAGATGATTCCTTTTCATCAGCTTGTTGGGAGATGTGACTCTCCTCCCAAAAGCAGTGCTTCCAGCAGTCAGGAAAGCAGCTTGATGCCACCACTGCCTGCTTGGTGGTCCAGAGAGAGGGATGCCTTGGGAACAAAGAAGGGTAGAAAGGTGCCAGAAGGGAGAGCAGCCACTGATGACAACAAGGCATCTCAAAGACTGTAAATTGTGGTAAGAAGCAGACCCCACAGGGGGTGAGAAGATCTGTGTGCTGTCCCTGAGCCCACACCAGAGCAGGGACAATTATGGCTCTCAGCCTTGTAATTCCATTGCCACAGACTTCACTAATGTGCAAATGCAGCGAAGGGTGGCCAAATATGCTCAGAGAAAATACCAGTGAGCAGATAAAAACAAGTCTGAATTAGCTGCCAGGCCCAGAGAAATTGTTCTCCTGTGTCTATTAGCTGGGAAATATTTAGATGCTTGAAAGGCCATTACTGGCTTGGGAATAATTAATTAGCTTAATTTCATGGTGCTGCCTTCCTGAATTTTTGTCAAAATAAATATTGATTTATAAAGTTTTAAATGCCTAAAAATGCCTCTTCTGTTTCATATCTTAGACTTCATCATTAGCTTAGTTCTAAGTTTGAATACTCTTTGAACACCTGGATTATAGGCAATAACAAGTAGTGGAAAATTTTTTCCTGAAACGTACACACCTGTGCCTCTTGCACCCTTACTGAATTACTGTTTCCCTTCTGTCTATGACAAGAATCTGAACTGTACTTGATCACTCAAATGTGCAGTAGTTCTGATGATGTTTCTCAAATACATAAAATTAAATATATACACAAATCTTTCCACGTTTAAGATCCTAATTAAAAGCGAAATCAGCAGACCAAAAGAAAGAAGAGAGTGAGGAACAGGAAGAAGCTTTAGTTTAAAAATGAAGAGTAAAACCGTTAAATAATTGACTACCAAACCAAAGAGTACTGTTATAGAAATTTTTACTGTAACTTGCCTGGGTACAGGACAGATGTTTTTTAACAGAACACTGATACTGCTTTCTAGTCATGGCATAGATATTCTGCTTTTGATTTGTTCCTGGTGACCTCAAATTATAAATTTAGCAGTGTGTCCTGGCCTGGAGTAAAAGAATACTGACATTGTGTGGAAGAAACAAAACACCCAGTAAATGAAACCCACCTGAAGACTGCAGTAGTGGTGGGTCATAGCCCGTGTGTGTGTTCTGTTGATTGCTACCTTAATCACTGCAGATTTTAACTGATTATATGCTGGATAGAAAGCAACAAGTAGAAATGGGTGTTCAGAGGTGATCTGAGTGGAAAAGGACATCAAGAGAGTTGTCGACGTGTATCACATAATAGGACAACTCTTAGAAAGAAGTGAATTAGAAAGAAATGAATCACAAGAATTTGTAGCCCTAACCAGAGTAACAGAACATCTACTGACAGGAAAATCCTGAAGGTGATATAACATTGATTTGCAGAGCAAAAGAGCAAAGCTTTTTTGAAACTGAGTTATTAGAAATTAAACAATATATCTTCTGTTTAAGAAATTCACACATATTACCTGTGACAGTCATTCTGATGAATAATGTGAAGGTAACTTGCTATCTTCAAGCATCAGGTTTTTCCCTTTTAAGTTCTCAGAAGTTCTATGAGGTTTCCCTTGAATTTTCTCTCTTCCTGGTGAGCACTGCTGTTCTGTATTGTCTGGACTAAAAGGTCTTGAATAGTATCTTATAGTTCTAATTCTTGCAGTTGAAAAGATTGTAAAATGAATCACTGAATGTTGTTCAAAGAGCTGACCTCAGAAGTGTACTGTTTTTCAAGAAGCAAAGTGAGGTATGAAGCCAATCTTTAACAAAATAGAATTCATTAAAAAAAAATAAAATTTGAAGAAACAGAACATTCTTATAATTGAATCCAGAGTATTGGTAGCCCTGGACTGTGACAATGTTAGGACCAACGCATGGAACTCAATCCTGTTTTATTTTCATGGGTTTGAACAAAAAAATCAACAGGGTTCTATGACATGGCTGAATTCACTAAAGTCAGTAGTATTGACTGTGAAAGCCAATGTTGAGCACCCAGTGAACATTTTTCTGTAAGGGTCAATTTAGTTATTGGCTTTCTGATAGCTCTAACTGTGGTATCATTTTGACATGACAGTGCCCCATATTTACAATTTAACATTATAATGTAGCATTTTGAAACGCTCTCGTAGCATCAACTGTCAGGAAACTTGCCTATGGAAATGTCTTTGAGAAGAGGCATGGAAATGTGCATGATCATAAATTATGCTGGTCCAATGCCTACGCTGTGAATCTAGTAGACTATAAAGACAGCTTAAAGCTATTTTAACTCCCTCAATTATTTCTGTGCCAAAGAATAGGATGGCAGATTTGAGAAGAAGCCTGCATAGACATAGATTGTGATAATATGGGAAAAATTCAAAGTTGTATGTTAGGGTTTTTCACCAGTGATAACAAGTTTCATGTACTTTCAATATCTTAAACAGTTTTATTTTCTGAAATGCTCACTCAGTGTGTTGACTTCAGTGATGACTATGAGCAGCCATTATCTTTGATGACCCCTGGTCTTGACAACTAGCATTGAAAATATTCGTTTAGATTGATGTAGAGGCATACACAACAGATTTTTAAAATTTCTTAAGAATTCAAAAATAAGTCACCTTTGCAGGAGCTGCTAAATCTGTTGATTTTCTGTTTGTTTCTTTTTGGCTTTTTGCTAAACACATTTTGTCTTGCTATAGTGCTCTCCTCAGACTTTTGGTAAAAAGCCTATAGGTCCAATGGAGGCCTCTGTGTTTTATGAATAGCTGGCTCATTTCTATTCCATAGCCTACAACTGCAGGATTGAAGGATTCCTTGAAACTACTGGGAAAGTAGTAGAAAGGGCAGAAAAGCCCCATCAGGAGGAATAAAGAGCTGCCTACTTCAAGTATTCAACAACTCGGGCACCAGGGAAGACTGGTCCATTATTGTAGACACTGGTGCAGTTTATCTGCATGGCAGAGTGCAGCATTGGCAGTACCAAAGGTATCCTGGGAAACAGGGAAGAGCTGAACTCTGCTGAAAAGATGCTCTGACCTAAGCTACAAAAATCTGCTGAGAAGCACAGTGTATTAATTTAGGTGAAGTATCTACAACCTGTGCTAACGCACTCCATGTTAGAATAGTCATCCTCACTGGGCAATGTCTTGTGGTGTGTAGGTGCAAAGAAAGTGATTTGCTTGCCAATTGAAAATTAGAGGAGGAAGACAGCCAGGTTTCCTAGGCACTGAGCTAATGGCCTGACATCTAGACCACCTCTCACTTTCCTTGTAGAACAAGAGGTAGAGAACATGTGTAAAAGTGAAACATATCTTTCAGCACACTTGCCATCTATTGCTTTCATTTCACAGTTCAGTCTGGTTTTGAGGTGCTTTTTGGGGTTTTTGTGATGTGTGAACCTTAAGCTGCTGTTCTAGATGAAATTTCACTTATGCTTCCTGGTCTTACCAAGGCTGCACCATGCCAAAGTATCTCAGAGTTTATCATTGTATTTTGCCTTCCATATCATTATGACTGGTTTTGAAATGCATGCTTGATATTATCTTCTGTTGCTACTGAGCACAGAGGAATAAAAATATGTAATCTAATGGAGCAGCCTTTGAGCATTACAAATGTATCTCACTGGTACGTATCTGGTAGCTCAAACCTCTGAATCCCTGGTACAACACACCATACTTGTTTACAGTACTTTCTGTATGATGCTCACTAATTGGTATTACCAGCAGGGCATGTAACAATTATTTCTGGTTTCTGTCTGTTGATTTCAATAAAAACAGGAGTTGTTCATGCTGAGGTTTTACTGTTTGGTTGTCAAAACATAACACAATGTTATTAAAAGAGTTAAGGTTAATTATGCATCCTTTTGAACCAAGTATTTACAGCAGTCAAATTTTAGCATCCAGATACAGTCCAAGAGAGTGATATTAAAGTAATAAATTTCCTTGTAAAACTCTAAAGCTCCATTAGTTTTGATTTTTTTTTAAATAACTGGCACCAGCCTAAGAAATTTCTGAGACCAAAGATGTAAAAGAAAAAAACACTCTGGACTTTCATTCCCCAGCGCACCACCCCCCCCACCCCCCCCCGCCCCCCCGCCACACACATACACGTTTCAAAGACCGGACTGAAATTTTACTCAGAATCATACCAATCTGGAACAAACAGGAACTCTCTTTGCTTTTCTGTCAAAACAATTTGGAGGACACTGCATATCAGCATACCAGGAAAATGTCCACAAGATATAGAGAATTCAAAGGAAAAAAACCCCACAAAACAAACCAAAAAAGAAATATTTAATGGGACAATATTTTAAAAATAGACTGATAGATTAATACAGCAATTCTTCTTTCCTGGCTTTCTTCTCTTGTTAATGATTGTCAAGATCAGATACAAAGATTATTTCTGGGGAAAAACTGATTAGTTCTCTGAAAATCACAGGGGTAAAGTAGCGTTTTGTAGGATGAATGATTAGAAGATCAGGTTTACAGTTGGACTCGATGATCTTAAAGGTCTTTTCCAAGCTAAATGATTCTATGATTGTATGATTTGAGAAAAAAAAAGGCAAAAGCCAAATCGTCAGTTTAAAGTCATCCATAAAATAATAATTTTTAGGTCTTTCTTTGCTGTGTAAAATTTTTGGATATTTATATCCCTGTTCTACTGTTTTACCAAACAATTCTTACACAAGTCTGCTTCCTTGTTTACCAGGTTGTTTGTTTGTAGATGGCTGTTCTTTATTCACTGATGTCCAAACGGCTGAACCTCTTTAGGGCAGCAGCTGTCTTTCATACTGACACTTTTCTGATCTTTTTGTCTCTACTGTTAAATTAGCAGTGGCCCACAAGCAACATCCTGTAGCCTGCAAAGAGTACAATTACGCAAATAGCTATTTACAGCTAAAACAGATGTTTTGTTTGTTTGCTTGTTTATATTTATGGATATTTCATCTTTTCTCCATATTGTCTTCAGGTTGGCCAGGCCAACCCTACCCTTTACCTTTCTCGTAATAATGAGAAAAACATGTGTTGAACATGTTTTTCACTTCCTGCCACAACTATTTCGACGTTTGTGCAATTTTCATCATTGACTTGTTCTAGAGGGAGAATAAGCCTGCTTTTGCAGTCTGGATACTGCAAATTGATGTCGTCAGCCTGTTACTTCTCTGCTAGATTTTGCATTACTGTCAGTCATTCTTTCACGGTGAATCAGAAAGGTGTTGTGAAGTAATCCATCATTCAAGTGACTAGCAGAAAAGTGTTGAAGTTCTAGCTAGACCGGGATGGGGCATACAATTTTATGCTGAACTCCTCTTTATATTTCTCAAATAATTACTAGACTTGAGGAAATTAGAATATTGAAAAAATGTTGCTGAAAATAGGCTTCCACTTCTTTGCTGTTACCACCTTATGTGACTAAGAGTAGCCCAGACACTTAAGTGTGAAGGATGAAACCCTGTCAGTGGGAGTTTTGTCACTGACTTCAATTGAAAATGGAATTTGCTGGCGGTTGTGTCTCAAAATGTCAGTGTAGGAAATAAGCATGGCATGTGCTATTTATCTTAGAGGGATTAGAATGTCACCCTCTTGCCACAGATCCACCAAAAATATGTAGCGTCACAGGTGTCTCTCCTGTATGGCAATTCATTGTTGCAAAACGTCAGACATCTGATAAATCTATTACCCTATTTATCTAAAATACCCCATATTTTAGTTTTGGACTTCTGTTACTGAATAGTACTGTGAAAATTTAATTCAGCAAGTCTCATATTTATTTTTAAACAAAGCTTTCAAAATCCAAAATTCTTTATATGTATTAAATTCAGTACTAAAAATAAGATTTTTTTAAAAATTTATTATTGAAAGAATAGAACCTCTCTTCTTTCCATTTCTGTTCTGTTCACAACTAGCTTCGAGAGTTTCATGTGATGAAGTTTCCTATATTATGCAAAAAGCCTGGGAGAAGATGGTAAGTCTTTCATTCATAAACTAATTCAAAGCAGGCAGTTCACTGTGAGAAGTTAATCTTGCAAGGAACAGATTAATCCTGATTTTGTGACCCACCTGGGAGTATAATATGACTACTATCTATATTCCTACTTGAATTGTAGGAGTATATTCATATTGATTTGTAACAGTCAAAACCATGGTAACATATCAGTGTTCACTCTTTTGTATCAAACAATTACTTTTAGAAATAATCTTTTGAAAAAACTAGAAGGTATTCAGTTGAATGCATCAGAATGTAATGTTCTGTAAATGTAAATTTAATGTAAAAAGTAAGTGACCAGTACTTAGGAGCATCATATATATTTTCTATGTAGTAAAATTATGAAAATGTCCCTACAGGTTCTGAGTTTTAATACTGATTACAGGAAAACATCACTTGCATTTAGAATCATAGAATCATTTAGGTTGGAAAAGACCCTTGGGATCATCAAGTCCAACCATCGACTCCACTCTTCTTTGGCATAAATTAGGTATGTTTGAAAGATTATTTTTTCGTATACAAATGCCAGCAAGGTGATGTATTCGGTATAAGTTTCTATTTATGCAGGAATTTCAAGCTCATTTTAGGGACATAAGTAAAGCAGCTGAAGTGGAATCATTTTATGCAAAGTAAAACTATAAAGATAAGGAGTCAGGATTAAATAGAGCAAATGAATAAACTAAGTGGGAAATAAGCACTGGCCAGAATGATAACTCTACACAAAATAGTTTTTCCACCATTCAGTGTTTTACTTTGGAGAATATTAAGAACTACTTTAGTGTCCTCCATTAGTAAGCATGAAATAATACTGGCAGGTATTATAAAAAGTAAAATTTATAATGGTATATTTAATAATATAAATTGGCAGCATAATCAACAAGTGTCTGATTCAAAATAGTTGTTCCCATCAGTAAATTCAATGAATCACAGATGCCATTCTTTCATATACAGAATAGGATCTAAACACTATAGGCATCTGAATGTAGATAGAACCCAGACAAGAAAATTGTTTATAATTATGTATTCATTTATACCTTCTACAACATTGAAATCTTCAGGTTAGAAACAATTTGTTTTATCTTCTTGAGAACTTGCCACTCATAAAGCAGACATAAAGCTAAATCTACTTTAGGACATAGCCACCACTTATGCACCTGCAATAAAATCCAAAATAACATTTAACAGTCCCTAATGCCAATCTTTATAATGAAATTTCCTCAGATGTTTAAAACTCTGTTCCGTGTATGCCAAGGGCATAAGTTTTAATTCCTATCTGCCTTCTAAGGCCATCTGAGATTCATAAACTCTGGGTCTTGGTGTCTCTAAGGAATTTGGTAGACATGTTTTGAGTATACTTAGGAAATGGCTTTGAGTTACAGATAGTACAACCTACTTTTCAGTGAAAATTCATTCAGTGATGCCTAAGGTTTGGCATAACAATCTATCCATTGAAATGCTTACCCTTACTTAGGAAATAACTGAATTTAGTTCTAGAACTGTTTCAACGTGAGACCACAATTCCTGTTTTCCATGGTGTGTCCCAATAGCTACGCTATTTGTTGACTGCTAATTCTATGAAATGCAACTCTGTCAAAACTCCATGGAATCAGCAATGCGAACCATTGGGGTGGAAGGCAATCAGCAGGCTGTCTTTTTTTCCTAATTCTCAGTCTGAAGACCCTCTTCTGGGGTAAGATTGTAAAATTACAATTTTAAGATTAAGTTTGAGGGCATTTTTATTTCCAAAGAACTGCTTGATGGTTTCTCAAATTGCCTGGGAAAGTTACTTCATTTCCCAGCTCAGAATTCAAATTCTGTTTCTGAATGCTTGTCTGCTAGACATTTCAATGTGAAGAATTACAGCGCTTACTGCCTTTTTCTGTCTGCCTCTGATCTCCTGAGTGGAATACGGAAAACAGGAACAAGGGATATGAGTGTTGGTGTCTTATTTGAACCACAAGAAAACCATATGTTTCCAAATGTGTCATCCTGTGAAAGTTCTTCAGTGGCTAGTATGAGAAGAGAAATGAGGACACCAGTTTATAGCGTAATGGATATATTACCTGGGAAGTCTCTGGTCTCTGTTTCCAATACTACTTCTGCATTTTACTTAAAAATTTCTTAGGAAAAGATGTGACCAGGGTCTTATCTCTCAGGCATGGACTTTTGTTAACAGTTCCAGCAATACTTCCTTTCACTTTTTCATCTTCTCCAGTAAACCTTGAATTCCTTGCCACACATCAGGCAAATTTTAGCAGCAGTGAATAATTTCCTTTACAACAAAACTGCTTATAAACTAGTACGTCGCTAAGAAATAGCAGACATGGGCTGAATGCTTTTATAAGGCTGAATCTCTTTTAGATGTGCGTAAGCCACTAAATTATTAAAGTTTTTAAAATTGGGATGTTGCCATAGAGTACAGAATCTGCTCCTGTGAATTGTGTTAAGAAGGGTCTGAGAAAATCTACTAAGTAGAGCAGATCTGTTTTCTGAATCTTAAATGGGTTTAGGTGCTGAGATGTGCAGAAGCAGAACACACAGTTGCCTTTCAGTTCAAACTTTATATTCAAAACCTGAGACGCATGTGAAATTAAGGCAGCAGGCATTCTTTATTTCTCAAAAAAACTTTCATTTAAATGCCATTTAAAGTCCTTTTATTGGATTTAATTCATAAAGATTAACCTTGAGGATTATTAGGTTGGATTGGGATCTTTAAACTGTAAGGTAGTAAAGGTAAGTCATATCAAGCACATCTGAAGACCTTAAAACAAATTATGTGTTAGCAGTTATACTCACCAGAAATCACATTTTCTTTCTATTGATTTTTCAATTTAATTATAAAAAATGTATACTAAGAAAAATAGGCTAAGGAAAAAATTAAATCTAAAACCCCAAAGGTTGATTCAAATAAGAGATGCAAAGAAAAAGACTGTGAATGATGCGTGATGGAGAGTTCCCAAATGAACATACACAACTTGCCATGAAAAAGTCAAATTGTGTGAGCAATAGGATTTCCACTCCTATGATGAGTGACTGAGCTGATGAGGCCTAAGTGACTCTTAATTGGAGTCCACCTTAGAATTTTCTTTGAGGCTTCCAAGTAATCATCCTTATGTCTACAGTTTGGGGATATTAATAAACTGAAATGCACAAATTCTCTTCAACGGCACAGGTAGGTCATCTGAAGAGATAGTTAAAAGCTACTTTTTTGCAGTTGTTTGTATATGTGCACAAAACCAGAAATTTGTTGCAAATCATTATTTTCATCACTGCCCTTTACAACATCTTACCATGATTTTCAGTTGTGAATGGGAGATGTGTATGTGTGCATGACTATCTCAGACTTTTAAAGACTATGTTTCTCAAAACGTGCAGTGGATGTGTTTACGTATTTGTGTTTCTTTAATTCTTCAAGTTGTCACTGAAACTCACTCTTGCACTACACAACTGAAGTAGCCATATTACCATGTTAGGAAATACCCATGAAGTTTGCAAGTACTGCTGAACTTTGATGTACAATATGTCAAATACTTTATTTTACAGAATGGCACAGACACTTAAGAGTCTAAGAAACATGTGCTTGGAGATTATAGAGAAATTTCATTTTATATTTCCAGAGAGCTACTTGTTTCCAGTATTTTTCCTGTGAATCCAACCAAACCTACTCAGCACAGAAAGTGACCTTTAATAAATACCTTCTAAACCTTTACAAATATCACAACTGAATTTCAAAATCAGGAAATCCAATTTTTCCACATAATAAAGCTTTTGATGGCTGTATCTGAATGCTTTGAAGCCTTTCAAGAAGTTAGAAGTTGGGAGATAAAATTTCTCTTTCCTTATAAGCCATTTTCTTTCTGTGTGACTGCACTGTCTCTTCTTCCTACAATAAATCCATTTTATTAATGGCTAATAGTACTCCATGAATTTGTCATTAGATGTCAATTCAACAGTGACCAATTTCTGGCTCAGCCATTACAGGTTTGTCATGATACTTGAACTCCCTTTATTCCCTCACTTTCAGAAAGAGAAACCCATGTTCTCTGTTGACTTATGCTTTCAGGAAATGTGTTGGTGCGTACCTAAG
This sequence comes from Rissa tridactyla, assembly GCF_028500815.1. NCBI lineage: Eukaryota > Metazoa > Chordata > Aves > Charadriiformes > Laridae > Rissa > Rissa tridactyla. The sequence continues at coordinate 98,373,398 of NC_071468.1, forward strand.
GATCTGTCGGATTTTCTGTATTGGGGAAAATTACAATGCAAGTTGTTTATTCCCTTGCTTAGGATCACAGAGATGTCTGGGCCACTCAAGCTAAAAGGGAAGTAAATGACAAAGTATAGCACTAGCAATCTTCTAAGTCATTTGTTCGCCCCTTCCCATTTAATTCCACTGTCTCTGGCAAAATGAAACACTGTGTTATCACAATTTGGAATTAGAATTCTGTAAATAATAAATTAATAAAAGGCTATTTCTTTCCTTAGAAATCTCTTGAGTGGAAATATGTAACACAAACACAATGAGTTGACTCTCACTTAAAAAAAAAAACAAAAACAAAAACAAAATGGTCACACTGATCCTTTCTGATTTTAAAGTTCATTAATCAATCTTTCATTATCAAGTGGAGTGCAGTTAGATATGCATTGTGGGTCTTCCCATTTTCTGCTTAGACAATGCTGCTCAGTATTTTCCCTCATAAGACCTTTTCTTTCACCCTGGTAATCAGTGAATTAAGGGTTAAATATTTGAGCTAGTGCTACCACATGAGGTAACAAATTCTAATGATGCTTTTTTAAAAGCATTTATGCAGATTTTGTTTATAAATGATAACCTTTGATAAATTGTAGTGGTAACACAGTAATAATAATTATGTTCTTAATGATAATACCTCCCGTATATTTTCGTGTTATGGCATTTGAGCTTTGCATATCTGTTGATAAGAAGAGATCTTTAACACATATTAGGAATCAATATATATATTCATTATGTAAGTGTACCGTTAACAAATAGCTCATTATCTTCCCTTGATTAAATTATGTTATGTAGGGCCTTAAGATCTCCTTATAATTGGAAAACTATGTAACAAGAAGTAATCCATCTGACCTATCTTACAGAGTCCCTTTGGATAAGATGCTTTAGATGCTGTTGTTCCAGTCATCTACTGAATGTCCATGGCATTAGATGCAAATCTGTAACTTACTGGATAATACACGGTAGAGATCATCTCCATATGCCTTGTTGAAATGGAAAGACTTTGCCTGGCAGAAACTTGCTAAAGTCACTTTCGTGTCATTTGGCCCAGAAGAGTTCACTGACTCATACGTTGGCATCAGCTCACTTTGAGAGACATGCAGATGACGAGTGTATTCCTGCAATTTTCTAAAAGAGCTAATGAAAGCTTCCATGACACATAGAAAACACACAGTAATAACAGTGCTCCCTTCTCATCGGCTTTTAACTTTCAGCTTTTTCTTGGGTATGATAGAAATAGCAATGTTACATTCCAAAAAGTCCTCTTTATGACTTTTTAAAGCCTGATTTTGTGGTTGGAATGACATTTATAAGACCACCTTCAATTCACCTTGGAAAAAATACTAATCTGGGGAGATTATCGCTTGATTAAACTATGCAAATGAATGTGAATGGTTCAAATTTAACTGATTTAGATTATATTGTCTCCAACTGATGAACTGATGGAGTTCTGGAATCAGCTGGTTATCAGCCAATTGTCAGTCATGTGTACATGAAAGACAGCCAAGTTCTGAAATCTGCTTGTGGGTTCAGGTGGATCTGTTATTTTTCCACTAAAAAAAAAAAAGAAAAAGAAAAAAGATTCTTTTTGAGATTTATTTCCCCCAAAGTTATTACATTATTTTTATTTACAGTTGCACTTCACATCTTTTTCTGTTCAGCCATGAATAGCTGACAAAACACAAAATAAAGAATTATTATTAAAAGTTTTGCTTAAAATTCCACTTACTTTATAAAAAACTTAACTTGAAGATCTATTCTTCAGCTAAACTATGACTGATGATTTACATCTGATTCATGCAGGAGAATGTCCAGGTTTATAAATTTTTAAATCAAAGTAATAATTGGGAGAAATGCAGTAGATACATTTCATATTTCATCTTCTTAATGGACAATGTTTCTCTTTTATACTGGATCATAACGTCTCAGTAGACAACAAAACAGACACAGTTGTTTTTTTCTTCAGAATCTATGAAATAGAACTTCCTTTGCTTCTATGTACTGTGCATATCAAATTTCCAATTTTGCATACTTATTTTAAAAATGTGACTTGCTGTATTTCTGACTAGTATTGCAGAGATGGATGTTTTGTATCTGCTGATGTTTTGATTGTAAATTACTCTAAACATCTAAGCAAAGTAAACCAACTTAGTCTTATGGAGACAGGCCACAGGACCTCTTCTGGGCTACAATGAGCTTTTGGATATTGCCACTCTTCTAATGGTTAAAACTTTTCTTGTGATTTCCAGCACAAAGGGAATGTATCATTAACGCTCTTTTCTTGAGTTACTGTTGTCTAGTTCCTAGAGTAATGCTGTATTTTATTTTTAATGACTCATTTTTTACCCTTATGTTAACGGCATATGTTATTTATTAAGAGTGATCGGCTTAGTAAGGTCTTTCAGCTGTCATGTTAAATTCAACAAGCCAGGTTTTTTGATCATTTTTCTCTGGGTGGATTCTCTATTCCTATCACTATTCCAGTAATTCTTTCATTTTTTAGTTTAACTTTTTTAAACTCTATAGGAAAGATAAAATTGCAGGGTAGCAGGATATGTGCTGAAACATTATTCTAAGTTTTAAAGTTTGGGGGTTTTTTTGGTCGGGAACCTTTTGGTATTTAAAGAAATAAGATGATGAATGCAAAATGATATTGTTTCTGTATACTTTTACGCCATACTTCAATGTGACTGATTTCAGTTTCACCTTAATCACATTTTATGGAACTGCTGCTGTTTAGCTGAGCTGTCTTTTCTAAAGTGATCTATATTATGCTCCACATAGAAAAAAATGAATCTTTTCTTTCGACAAAAAAATTCCAAAAAGAAATTTTAATATATTTTATAAGTGTTTCATTCCTAACAAATCAGAGCAAAGCAAAGCACAGAATTGTGAAACATTGTTTAGTTTGTCCTCCTATGAGAGAGGATTAACTCTACCTAGCTCATTCTGGTAGATGTTGGTTTAACCTTCTTTTAAAGAGCTTAAATGAGATTGCCAAAGCCTCCCTGGGCATTCCCTTTCACCATTTTCACTCTTGCGCTAGATAAAGTTTGTTTAGTCATTCTTGTGGTGGATTAACCTTGCATAACAGCAAAATGTCCACCCAGCTGCTCACTCACTCAGCATGATAGAGGGAGAAAATAAGGTGAGAAAGGTCATGGGTTGAGGTAAGACAGGGAGATCACTTGCCAATTACTGTCATGGGCAAACCAGACTTGACCTGGGCAAAATTAATTTATTTTATTGCCAATTAAAATAGATTTGGGTAGTGAGAAACAGAAAGACAAACATTGTAACAACACCTTTTCTCACCCTTTTCCAAGGCTCGCCTTCACTCCTTCACTCCAGACTCCTAAACAACGCCCACCCTACTGAGTGGCGCAGCAGGATGGGGGGCTATGGTCAGTACACAGTGGTTTCTCTCTGCCACTTCTTCCTCCTCACACTTCTCTACTCAGGCATGGGCTCTCCACAAGCTGCAGTTCCTTCAGGAGATAATTACCTGCTCCAGTGAGAATCTCTGCTCTGGTGTCTGAAGCACCTCCTCCACTTCCTCCTCTGACTTTCTTGTTCCCTATGCTGCTTCTCATATTTGTTGTTCCCTCCTCCTCTGCCTGTGGGCTATTTTTGCCCTTTCTTAAGGACTTTTTCCCCAAGGCGCCACCACCTTGGCTGTGGGCCTCAGCCATGCCCTGCAGTGGGTCAGTTGGAGCTGGCTGGAACCATCTGTTTCCAGCACAGTTCCTCCTCTCAGAGGGGCTACCCTGTAACGCTCTGCTAGGAAAACATGGAAATCTACAACCAATACAGTTTATTTTTTCAATTTCAAATTAAAATCTTTGTGATGAAAATTTTGAATCTATTAGTTCTGGTACTTTTCTCCACAAATAAGGTTGATAAGTTATTCCCTCCCCCAGTCTTGTTTCCTAGACTTAAAAAATTCTACTCACTTTGTTTTCCCCAGAAATCATGTTTTATAAATCACAGTGCTCTCTAGATTCTTCAATTAATCCATGTCTTTCTCAAAGTACAGCACACCACAGTCCACTTGAGGCCTAAACTGAGCAAGAAAATTTTTATGGACTACAGAAAAGGCATTTTTAGCAGCTAGCCCGCTGCCCACCCTCTCGCTTACCTCCTGATTGCCCCTTCTGGGAAAGCATGATATCAGCTTGAGCTCAGGATACAATACAACTGCCAGAATTGCCCTGAAGAAAACAAAATTGTTTCCTCAGATTTTATCCATGCAATTGATTATTCCCGTATAATTAAGATGCTTGGCTGAATCTTGTACTTGGGGCTCCAAAAAGGGAAGAAAGCACTGGGTCTGACTTATGTCTGTGCTCTGGAAACATCAGAATTACCTCTGTAGGTCAGCCTGTTAAGAGGCTGAATACTATCTGATTTCATTGTAGCAAGCCTAAAACTAAAAATATCTACTGTTTAAAAACTAACATTCTTGGAGACGTTTATATTTTCTGATGTCTGAATGCGCTCTATGAAACAATTCAATTTTGTATTCGTGTGAAGGAAAGGTTTTCTGAAGAAAAGGACATATTTAGAAGTAAATGACTCAACAATTTAAGCTAACAATAAAATAAATACCTTCAATGTTTTGATTGAAATGATAGTGATAGAAGAACTAACAGCATGTTGAAACAGTTCGTCAAAAACATGTATAACATTACCAAACTCAATATAAGAAATGTACTTGATTAACCCCATGAAGAAAAACATTGTGTTATGTATCCTGTTACTCACTGAAGACACATTTGTCTTGTGTTGCCTAGACAGGCTGTCACCATGTTCTCATCCATCTTGGTTACTCATAGGATACAACAGAACTATTGATTTGTATTCATTCTTATACAAATTGGGAAGAGATTTCAGCACTGATAGACAGTTCTGTTGTATTCCTGTGCGTAATAATTGCTAAGGAAGGTAAAATTACTTATCAGGCAGCTGCAGTATATTTTACTGTGTCTGTTGTTCACCACGCATTCAAATAAGAAAATATCAAGTTCTGGTATACTGATTCCTTAATGCGATTATTCCATTTTGTACACATTTGTGATTAGTGTTCACAGTACCTCATTTGAAAGAAACATGCATGCAGAAACTTCTGACACTATTATATACGTCACTCCTAATTTAGCTCAACTGATTAATTGAGATTTTTTACACTGTACCTTAAGTTAATAAAACCAATGTATTTGTCTCTAAAGCACAAGTTTAAGCAACTTGGAAAACAGAAGAGTCAGGCTGTGTGTTTGACTACTTTAACTTTGTAACTTAAAAATACCTTTTTGATAGTTAAGTAGATCTATGTATTTTCCTGTCGTATTCAGTGCAAGTGCATACTCAAGCCACACTAAGTGAACAATTTACAAATTCTAACATTAAGCAGCCCACAGGGTGAGCCACTATTAAGTCTTTAAAGTTCAGACTCAATGACCTGGTATGTGCGGCAGGTACATATTTTCTCAAATGAAAACACAATGGAAACTAATTCATGCTTATTAACAATACCCTTCATTTCATGTCTTACAGCAAAGAAGAGTCACTTTCTTGGACACTTTTAACAGAACTTCAACAACTACACAGCGGTTTCAAAGCTACCCCTTCTGAGCCTACACATTCTGCCTCAAATAGGCAAAGAAAGCATTACAGACAATGCTGCTTGAGCATCACACAAATTACAGAATCATACACAGAATCACAGAATGGTTCGGGTTGGAAGGGACCCTAAAGATCACCCAGTTCCAACCCCTCTGCCATGGGCAGGGACACCTCCCACTAGACCAGGCTGCTCAAAGCCTCATCGAGCCTGGCCTTGAACACTTCCAGGGACGGGGCATTGTCAACTTCCCTGGGCAACCTGTTCCAGTGCCTCACCACCCTTACAGTGAAGAATTTCTTCCTGATATCCAATTCTTAAAGTTGACCAATTTTAACTTCATTAACACTTGAAAATACCAAATGTTTGATGAGCTGCATTTATGTGAAGGAAATAAGAGCTCATAGTTTAGAGAGAGGGAGATAAATATGTTGCACAGACTGCACAGCTAGAACCCTACCAGTACAGGGAAGCAGCCTAGGCCATTCTTTGGCCCTGGGAGCAGCCAGCATTGTACCGCCTGCGCTCACAGCAGTAAAGATGCTGTCTCCAGATGTCAATCTCACGCTATGGAGCGATTAGCACCAGCCTCCACCCCTGCCGAGGGCTGATCCCTGTCTGGCTGGGAGAGGGCTTGCTGCCCCAAAACCTTCGCATGGTCTAATACGGCCAAAAAACGCCTAGCAGCGCAGCATGCCAGTAACATATAGATTTCCAAATGCACTGTTTACCTTGTCATAAAATAGTTATGATACTAACAGGCTTTTTCAGCAGACAGAGATAATATTCAGGGTACGTAAGCAGTGACTCAGGACATTTATACTGATTAGTCTCTGCCAAGTCAAACAAATGAGAGTGTTTTCACTGTTGTTTCAGATCAATATGTATTTCATTTCTGGAAACTGTTGGCCTACATCTCAGCAGAAGTTATCTACGAGGCATGTGTAATCCCAGTAAGGAAGCCATAAGAATTTTCAGGAATAAATCCTATAGCTGTGAATTGCTGCTTCTTCCCTAGCTGTACTTTGGGGTCCCCAAGGGCACCGCCAGCCCTGACTGTCACGGCCTGCTCCCTGCCAGGGCTCCCCCCACCTGCCCACGGCCCAGGACCCCATGTCACCCCCTGGGGACCATCAGCCCCTGCCCCAGTCAGGCTGCAGCAAGCGCTGCTCTGCAGCTCCCCACGGCCCAGCCCTGCCCGGCCATGGGCCCACGTGGAGGCCGACATCCCAGCCTGGCCTCAGCCTGTCCCCATCCCCAGGGAGGTGCCTGATGACCCGAGTTGGGGCTGCCCCGGTGCCCCCGGCCGCCCCGGTGCCCCTGGCCGCCCTGCTCCTGTGTGGGGTGGTGGGATGGACCCTGGCTGCCAGGCCCTGCCCTGATGGACCCTCCATGGGGAGACCCCGCCGCCCCCAGCTCCCAGCCTGGGGAGCCAGCACACCCCGCTGTGCCTGTATGTATAAAATCTTCTGCAGAAACCCACTAATCCCATCATTTTATGGCATTTCAGATCACTCCAAAACATTAGATCCACTTCCAAAATCCTCTTCCCCATCTCGAAGACACAAGATCTGAACGTGCATGAAAGGAACAGTTTACTTCCCACATGCAGAAAAAACATCTATAATGCCAAAGATATAAAAACTATTCTGACATCAGATGAGGCGTTACTGAAGTTTTCCTTAAATAATCTGAGTGAACAAGGTATGTGTGCATGTGTATGAATATACACATATATAAAAATATATATGTGCACATGCTGCATTTATATGCACAGTAAGCTATGCATCTCCTGCAGCATAATTATTGACTTGTTATACTGATGGACTTCTAAAGAAAAATAACATTTGTTAAACAACAATTAAGTGAACCCTAATAAGAATCCAGTATATTCAACATAAGCCATAGATGTAACAAGTAGGGACAGTATTGTGTTAGAACTTATGCTTCAAGCTGAGGTTAATAATGAGATTTTTCTAAAAAGGAAAGTGCATAACATATTAAAATGGAACTATCATCTGGTCTGTTCCTCACAGACTGCAGTCCTCTAAGGTTTTCAGTATCCTCAGCATGCATTGATCATCACAGCCGGTAAGAGCTGTGTTGGTTTACTGCTTTGTAAGGGATTCTCAGCAATTTGCCTTTTAGGTGAGAGTGCTTGAAATTTTTGGCTGAGGTTTTCATCCAAACAATGACTCATCATAACACAGAATGAGAAGAAAAAGGTTCATTATTAGATACAAGGAATCAATCATTGATGGGTAACACGCTGCAGTACTGTTATCACACTTAACAACGAAAGTCAAGCCAAAGCGTTATTTATAAATGTCTTGCAATATATAGCATTCAGACGTAGATGAGGTTTCTTTTATGTATACACAAGTCTAAGTGCTGTTGCAGTTCTGCATGTTGAATATACATGAGCATCAGCAAATACTTCTTTGCATGTATTATTAGCAGAATCAAAACTGTGTCTTTTTAAGTCTTCAAATAAACATTTCTTGATTTGCCACATATGCTTTTAAAACCTTAATATTCCCTATAATGGAATACATATATTTTGTAGTTACAGTGCAGTTAGACATGTCTTTATCTTCACAAGTAGTTTTCAGTGGCTTATCATCACCATATAGGCTTTTTGTGTGACATCAACAGTGTTTCCCATACACGCTAACAAGGTATGTCTAAATGTTAACAGTTAATATCCCTTGTTTGTCCCTGTCTCAGTACACACATACTTGAGACAAGAAATTGAACTGCTCCAACTACTTGGCATTCCAACATTCACATTTGAAATTACAATGTGACTGGGCATGCACTGTCTTGACACTGAAGGAGATTTGGTCTTCTTTTCATCCCAGTCTTCCCTGATGCTTAAAATGAGTTCAAACTATTTCCCCCAAGGGCAGTTTTAACATGATCATTTTTAGACACTCTGTTCTTCCTGTCACGCCCACAGCCTCTCCAGCCCTTTCATTCTAACAAAGCCCTATGCATTCATTTGCATGTAAGAGAGTATTAAATTACTCTACAATTCAAATATTTCAGAACAGGGGATGAGAGACACAAGTCATATTAAATAGAGAAGGCAACTGTATCACATACAGTATGCGTGTCCATGGCTTTTTTTTGTTATTCCAATCAAAACAAAAAAATCCTTCTCTTTTGTTATCTTCTAATTTAATCAATCATACCAGTTTGGTTTTTTTAATTTTTCCTTTTAAATTGAATTCTCTTTCTGAAGAATTTACTTTAATCAGATGTAGTGCAACACAGCATAATTTCTTCTCAATATAGCTTTGGTTGAACCCTGTTTGTAACATTTCAGATCTGCCTATCAGTTGTTATAAACTGATCAGCTTGAATTAGGAGGATTTGTACCAGCTGTTTTTTCCTACTTTTTGCATACATTACATAGATAAATAGTATAACTTAGAGACAAAAACCCATAATGTTGATACTAACCCATTAAAAATAAAATGAAAGTTAATAATTCACACTACTAACATAAGCAGTGGATTCCCTATCATTAGATATCCTAACCCAAAACTCACTGATTTTCTGAAATTCATCCACAATGACTGGACTCTGTAAAGGAACAGATGAGTAAAAATATTGCACTTTTTTACCTTGACAATCAAACTATCTCTTTAAATGTTCTGTCTGGTCTTCATAACAGTCTATGACAACTGGTTCATAAAAACTGCTTGTTTTATGTTTGCAACTTTTTTTGAGAAAGGAAATGAATGATATTTCAGTTTGGAGTTGCCATTTTATATAGTTTCTCCTTACAAAAAAAGAGGGGAGGTAAATAGTGGAAATAACTTAGATCTCTGAAATAGATCCATTCTAAAATACAAAACAGTGAAATGCTACAATACCAGCTCTACCAATTTGTCCCACTACTCCACACGTAGACTTCAATTTGCAAAAGGTCAGCCAGCACAAAGTAAACCTCTGTATCTTGCAATTAAAAATTACAGGGGGGACAAGCTAAAATATAGAATTTGTTTCAGGTCACAACACATTTCAAACAAACGTAATAAATGCAAACTGCTTGAATATTTGAAAGCTCCGAACACTGACCTCAATGGGACTGGATCAATAGCAGTCAAGGAGAGGCCACTATTCTGTTCCCTGCTGGGCCAGATGTTTCATTTCCTGCCAAGCCTGCTACTGCTAATCACTACTGAGTCTGGCCTTATTATAACTAGCTCAATGAAAGACTACAGAGAAAAATAATGACATTACAAAAAATGTAAGAAGCATTCCTATGTCCTTTCTGTGATAACGGTGCTTTATCCATAGATATTTTACAAACTTTTGAATGAATGACTACATAGGATCTCAGCAGCACATGCTAATACAGAGAAGAATTAGTAACCATGACAGATTTTGTCATGTGCAACCGTAATAATTCCCCCTTCTTTCATATGCAACATCAATTCAGATTTAGATTTGACACTTGCCACTGACCTTGATCGCTACTACTGATGATATAGGATTAGCTGTGCTAAAAAGTAGGGAGAAAAGATTGGCATCTGATATACATCAGTCACTACAAAAGGGTTTTGGAAAAGTAAGTAGCTCTTTTGTAAAAGGTGGCACAAACAGAAATTGTATTCTCTTCAAGAAATAATGAAATAATATAAAATCATAAGTATAGTTTGAATTTCAGCTTGGGAAAATTCAGTGGAATATGAAATGCCTTTTGGAAACCATGTTTATTCCTGTCAGTTGTCCAATGTAATGAACTGTAATTCATGCTTTCCTGCTTATTATATGTGTTTGTCTATATCTGAGTCATGATCCTCCTAATCTTCAGAAGTGAAGAGGCTGCAAGTAAGAGATTCTAGATATCCCTCCCAGATCTCTATAATTATGCCCATATCTCCTTTTCTTATAACTACCTTCTGGATATCCCACCCAGATTTCTATAATCATGCTCATACCTCTTAGAACTACCTTTGCCCTGGGAAGCAAAGGGTTGAGGTTTTGCTTCCAGTGCTTCTCACTGCAGTGGACGTTAATGTGGCTGCAGGAGGAGCAGGGTTTCATGCTTAGATCGTCTGTGGCTTTGGTATGCTGCCAGTCAAAAAGCAATAATGGAAACCCCAACAGGAAAACAGCAATTCTTTGTAGTTTATTGCCCAGTCAAATCCGAAGATAATTTCCTGGCATCATCCATTGGTATTTCCCTGGCGCCAGAACTTTTCCCCTGTCAGAGTACTACAAATAATGTAGGCATACGAGCTACCCCAAAAAAAGACTCCAATGTTGTTTCATGATGGAAAATGTTTCTTAGTTAACCAAAACAAGAGATCACTATACATACGGTAAAAATGAGATCTTACTACTAGTTCTGTAATACTGAGCCATCTTGGAACTGGAAAGCTGTCCTGGTTTGAGGTAAAACAGAACCAATTTTCTGCTCAGTAGTCTTACTTTGCAGTTAAGTCTCTTCTTACTAACTTCACTCTCTGAAATTAGTGGTATATTTTTCAGACAGTGTCTGCTTCCAGAGTGATAAGACCTGATGTTTATAGTTAATACCAAGGAATGGTATGCAGAGAGGTTTTGCTTATACCTATTGCTATAACAACCAAGGTCAGATAAGTTTGTTATTCTTCTCATTGGAGGGTTGGAAACAGAAGAACATAGAGAGGTTGCACCTGCAGGGAGGAGCAGACAGGACAGGTGACCCAAAACTGACCAACAGGGTATTCCATCCCATCTGCATCATGCTCAGCATAAAAGCTGAGGGATCAAAAGGGTCAGTTTCTTTCTTCAGTGGCCAGCATCCAAGGAGGACTCTGTCTGTTCTTCTGCCTTTGATCCCAATCCATGCATTCCTGAATCCAGTTCCTAAGTTCAGCTCCTGTCTGTTGCTGAGTCCAGCCTGGGACTTTCCCAGTGCTTGCCAGTGACAGGATCATCATCCTAGGAGTTTGTGTATATTGTATACTTTTCATTATTTTCTTCTTTGATACCATTATCTTTTCTTTTTATTATCAATATTTCATTAAAGTAGTTTAGTTTATTTTCAGCTCGTAAGTCCCTCTCTCATTTTCTCTCCTCTACTCTGAAGGGAGATGCTCTCCCTTCTCTGAAGGGGATAGAAGTAAAAGAGAGCGTCTGTCATTCATTTCAGTGGCCAGTCAAGCCCACACCATGACAAAGACTAAGCAATTTTAATTTATTTCTGTTCCCTTTAGGATAGAACTACTATTTGTAAAAAGGGTTTGTGATATTATGTATGCAAAGTACCATACAATCACATACAAAAACAATGAGAAATCTTTCTGTTATTTCTCCAAAAATCTGAAAACATATTGCATTAAAAATGACGAAATACGCTAACATGTTATAAAAAAATTTTTCGGTACATTAGCTACTATGTCATGTAGATTGTTAAGATGGTTATATACATTTTATTTTTTGGTCTGTTTTAAGTGTTAAAAGCCCACTGCTTGTTAGCTGCAACTGGTACAGGCTTGCTGTAAACTCTGACAATATCTGGACTAGAAAAAAATGGCACATCCTAAATCCTTTAGTTTGTAGAGACATAACACAGAGACACCAGTCAGGAGGCTGATCATGCATTTTGTTTCTGTACATACACTTTTTAGATTGGGAAAACTGGGTGCTTGGCATTTCAGAAAGAAGAGCTGGTGTTGAAAATTAGATTCATGAAAAGAGGTGGTCTCAGAAAGAGGAACGGGTCCAGGAAAGAAGAAGGTGAAGAAGTACAAGCAGCAGCACAACACAAACTGGCACAACTTTCTGCCTGAGCTTCCCAGACCAGCAGTGATCTGCCTGCTGGGATGGAAAGTGGAGACCCAGTGAACAAAGCAAGTTAGTGAGTAGGTGCATGAGATAGCCAAGTAGGGTAAAAGCTCTAATTTTGTTGGTTCTCAAGTAAATCACAGTATCCAGAACCAATATGGGCTGTTGTTTATTCTACTTGTGTAACAATATTTTTAAGGATTAGTTTGGCTTCAGAATATAACATTGAACAATATAATGAAAGGGTGAAGAAAAGAAAGAAAACTAAATTTAAAAAAACACTCTACTTTTACAGTAAAAGGCTTGATATGGGCTTTGGGGCCTCTGAAGTAAGGGACACTCTTTATTTTGCTTGGAAAAAATCCAGGTATAAAATACTGAAGTGGATAGGGGATCAATACCACTGGAACCTCTTAAGCAATCTCCCTCTCAAACTCTAAAGGAATAGTAAAAGAGAATGATAAAAGAGCTGTGAATTTCAAGAGCAGGTCCACAGAGTAATTCTTCCTTGAGCTACTATATCTATTAGCATAGTTCTTTTGTTTCATAGGTTGAAATCTCTATTTGTGGGATTTGTGGAGGAAGGAGAGGAAGGTGTGCTGAAGTTCCCAGGGTAAGATATACTCAGGACAGGTGTGTCTGTAAAATGGCCTATGGCTGAATCATCAGTGGTCAGCCTCAGCTCTTCCTAAAGTTACCTGAACTGTAGTTTACAGTGACCTGAAAAGGTCTCTCTGTGAATATGAATCACATATGATCTGAAGAAGCTTTACTGAATTTAGACACAGAGGCTGGTATCCATCTAACCTCAGGTAGTATCTGAAAATTTGTCACCTAAATCTGCTTTAATAACCTGAAGCTCACTTTGCAGTCAATGCAGATAAATATATATCTGAGGTAAATGAGATGAATCCCCTTCTAGAGGTGCTTATTTCTCTCCATTAACTATAAAGGAACGTAGCACTAACTAGTTTAAAGTCAGGTAGCTGGCTTTGAGACATATAATTTCTGTTGAAATGAATCCCAGAATGTTAAAACACAGTCTAGTTCTACAAAAGCTATTTTCTGTATTGTCTAATCTGTATTTTGACAGCAGAGTCTTCAGGTCTCATCAGTATACCCAGATTTTTTATACAATCCATGAGTAAGGACTTCATGAGTGGACCCAAGTCAACTAATATGATGGTTGGAAAGCAAACCAATATTAAAGGCTGTAGGTTATACTTTAAATCCTACCCCTTTCTCAAGTACTCTTATAGGACTGAACTAAACAGAAGTGTTCATTTCACAAATATTTTCCTGGTGCTTGGCACCTGAAAATGAACACAGAGATCAGACCTTTTAAATGGCAACTGGAAGACATGACAGTGTTGTCTTTTTTTCTGTAGTTGAGTGGCTAATATATTAAATCAGTACATGTCTTTATTTTATTCTTTATTTGAGGAACATGCATCTTGCACCTTCCATAGTCACTAGACTGTAAAGTCTTATAGATAAATAAAAGCTTTGTTAAAAATTCCAGAACAATAAAGTATCTTCAGTATTTCCCAGCCCAAGGGAAAACGAGACTCTAGTCAGGCAGTTTAGGGCATTCATTTGAAAGAAGAGACTGGGGTTACAGTCCCTCTTTCAGTTCTAGTCTCTGTATTAGACGTTTAGCATTTGCTCAAGTGAGAGTTGGAACTGTACTATCTTATTCTCTGGAAAGTGCCCTAATCATGAGGCTACAGTCACACACACTGGCTGATAGATATGTAATTGCTCCAAACAGTGAAAAAGCTTCAGCAGAAGGGATTCTAAGGAAGCTTTACCACGGAAGGCAATGAAAAGACGAAGATAGACTTGGCAAGCGTTTTCAAGTCTAGACTAGTGTTTGCAGGACTTTCCTGAAAATAAGTGTATATAGGGAAGAGGAGGTGGACCCCATATTCCACGTTATGGAGGATGGATAGCTGCAACTAACATGGAAGTGACTAAGCAGTGCTGCCACCACTAACGCTCTATGGGAAAGGGACACTGTTCAAGGAAAGGGTTTTTAAGACTTTGGAGAGGCTTCCCTGCACCATGGGAACTAACCACCAAAGACGATAAGGAGACAAGGGATAAGAGACAGCCTTGCAGTCAGCTCTCACTCAGACTGCTAGTCCTTGGGCATGCCATTCTCAGATGCTTTATCCTTCACGTATTGCATAGGAAACCTGCGTACCTCATGACTGGCTCCTGCTCCGAAGCAGCAACACGGTTTGTGCAGTTCCAGGCACTTTCCTGAAATTGTGACAGAATCAAAAAAATACTGGAAGCTAAGGGATTACTTTCTGAAACTGTCTTGAACTGACTACTAATTAGTGTTTTGTTTGATAGCCCTTTCATAGCTGGATGCAGCTGGATGAAAATAAACCACAAAGGGAGCATATTTATGCTTATCATTAATTTTTACTTAGTTTTGTAGACACTTGTGAGACACTGCAGTAATCTTCTTAATTTGTCATATGTTGTAAACTGATTTACTAAGTTTATTCATTTCAATAGTCTTTTTTTGTTGCTTCTCAAAAGTCTATTCAAATGAATACATTTTATAATGAGTTGGATCATGTGATATTGCTCAAACTAATCTGGTGAACTTCTGCTTTTTTACAATATCAGATATCATTAAAGTTTACTATTAAATTTTCCAATGCCCTGAGGGCATTTTCCATATTGTAGAGAAGCAGGGCTCTGAGGTGACTCATTTAGATTTTGAAAATCAGGCTCATCTTCCTGCAACATTTACATGAAAAAATAATGACTACAGTTTGCAAAGTAAACGACCAGAAATATATAGCTTTTCACACTCTTGCTTTAATACCTACACTCATAAACCGTAACTAGACTATGGCACATGTGAGTGCTTCGCAGTTCCAGGGTCCAGTTATCTGCCCTTGCTGCATCCTGCATCTGTATCAGGTCCAAATGCACTACTGCACTACTACAATGCACTACTGCACCTACTGAATGATGGTTTCCAGACCCAGGAAACTAAGCTGTATAGGCCAGATGGAAATGTAGGTGCAAACCATCCTAAAGGGCAGGAACCCAGGAAAGTTCTATATTTTAGGAAGCCAATTTTGATTGTTCTAAAGATGCGTCCTTTTAGCCAGCAGTAGGATTATTTTTTTTGTGAGAAACCCCATGCAGCCTTTGCTTCTCTCCTAGTGCTCACAGGCTTAAAGCCTGTTTTGTTCTTAACAGATGTTTGAGACATCTCTCCTCTCAGCAGCTTAAAGAATTGATGTTTTGGCAGTATCCCTTGCAGACAGTTTAGCTACTATCTTGGTTTCAAGTTCAGGCACTTAAAAGGGTACTTAAAAATGTGTCACTACTGACATATTAAATAAAAAAAATTGCTTTTACCTATAAGCTGATCTCCTTAATTATGTTTTAGTGACTGAAGTATGGCTTTCTCCTAGGCTTTAACTCACCTCCAGCAACAAAATATTTTTCAGGAAAAGCTTGCTTTTGCCTTCACAAGGATCTTAGGACATGTTAATGCTAGTGCTCTGACAGGATCTAACAATAACACTTCTGAGTGAAGCAGTTCCACTCTGCAGGGTAGACTCTTATCATCTTGAATGTGTGATCAACCATGACTCCAGAATTTCAATGAGAAAATAGACTTTTACAGAGCTGTGTGAGGGGCTAGCCCACATACGTGGGATGAAAATCTTCAGTTCGAAGAACCTGTGCTTGTACAGAAATGGGTCATTCTTCTCAACTGTACTGCAGCGTTAGCAGTACAGTCAGACATCAAATTGCTGTAGTACTAGGTTTGCAGCACGACTCTTTAAATGTTTTTTTACATAGATACTTACATTAGGAGCATTCTTGGGACTACAGCTTGCTTTCAGAAAATGGGGGCTCTCAAATCACGTTGAGGTCACTGACAGCACATATGTATTTAGTTTCCCTCTCTTAAATGGAAGCCTGTCTGCCAAGTAATAGGGATAGCTCTCACTGCTACCACAAGCATTGGCAGATGGAAAGGTCTTACAAAACTATTTGAATACAAATGCAGTAAATAGCATATGAATAACTTGGGCCTGCGGCACCCAGTGGAAGGATAAAGAAAAATATATTTAGAAGGACAGACCCGGGGCAGTTTTTGCTAGGCTTCAAAGACACTGCATATCTATCAGTGATGCATTTAAGTATACAAGGAACATGAGGCATCCTGTGTATGCATATGTCTTAGTAGCATATATAAGGTTCCTAGGTGACCCATTGAAAAATATACAATAACAGAACCCAAGGTAGAGCTTAACCAGGAAAGCAATACACATATTTTTAAAGTATTTTGTACACAGCCTAGACCTGAATGCCTATAGAATACCTGTGAAGAAGGGACTGTTTTAGTTTCTGAGGAGTGTAATTTTATGGCCTACACCACTGGTCTTTTTTTTGGCATGTTTTTAACTACAAACCTGTGTTTATCTGTTTTGACTCATGAGGTACCAGATAATTCCTTTTTATTTTCAATTGAATTGTTTTTATCTGATGCTGCAATAAATTATTTTGGCATAAAT
Organism: Rissa tridactyla; assembly: GCF_028500815.1. NCBI lineage: Eukaryota > Metazoa > Chordata > Aves > Charadriiformes > Laridae > Rissa > Rissa tridactyla. Next base: position 98,390,390 of record NC_071468.1, read on the forward strand.
ACAGTTATTGAGTTCCTTTTTAGCTTGGCATCAACTTCATATAGTAATTCACTAAACTAACAGTATCTGAGGAGTCAAAAGAATAGCACAGTCAGACCAGCTGCTTCTTAAATAAAAACAATTTCTTCTTAAGCCTAAATCAAAGCATAGAACTGTAGGGAAAAAAAGTCACGCATTCAAAAAAAAGGTACACAAAAACCAGGATGACATCTATTATTTGCTAGGCTCTTATTTATTTTCCTTTTCCCTAATATGTACATAGAGATTTTGGATAAGGTCTATTTCCTACCCCTCCCACTCTGGAATTGCTTACTCTTTATCCCAAAGCTGAATTTCCTGTCCCTGAGAAGCCTTTAGCAGGTACGTGCACAGAGTAGGAGAATACTGGTACATGAAGGGTTCATATGGACCTGTGGTGAACAACTTACATGAGTTCCAGATCTTCTCCTTTCACCCTGGCCTGGACCTCCCTAATTCTCTTCCTTAATTTACATGCAGGTGATGTGCCTTTATCAATCTTACAGGGGCTCTTTAAAAATGAGTCTGATAACAGCACAACATATGACTTTGCCTCAGTTCTTCACCAGCAAGGACTCTAACCACATCATCCAAGTCGCAGAAGGCAGTGGGGCTATGAGAATGAAGAGCTGCCCACTGTAGGTTAAGATCAAGTATAAGACAATCTAAGGAACCTGAAGGTATGCAAGTCCATGGGACCTGATGAAATCCATCTGCAGGTCCTGAGGGAACTGGCTGATGAGGTTGCTAAGCCACTTTCCATTATATTTGAAAAGTCATGGCAGTCTGGTGAAGTTCCTGTGGACTGGAAAAGGGGAAACATAACCCCCATTTTAAAAAAGGGAAAAAGGAAGACCTGGGGAACTACAGGCCAGTCAGTCCCACCTCTGTGCCCAGCAAGATCATGGAGCAGATCCTCCTAGAATCTCTGCTAGGGTACATGAAAAAGAAGAACAGGATCAGTGACAGCCAACATGGCTTCAGTAAGAGCAAGTCATGTCTGACAAATTTGGTGACCTTCTGTGACAGGGTTACAGTGTTGGCGGATAAGGGGAGAACAACAGACGTTGCCTACCTGTACTTGTCCTGCATGACATCCTGGTCTCTCAATGGGAAAGACATGGGTTTGATGGATGGACCACTTGGTGGATGAGGAATTGGCTGAATGGCTGCACTCAAAGGGTTGTGGTCAATGGCTTGATGTCCAAGTGGAAACAAGTGATGAGTAGTGTTCCTCAGGGGTCAGTGCTGGGACCAGTGCTGTTTAACATCTTTGTCGTTGACAGGGACAGTAGGATTGAGCGCACCCTCAGCAAGTTTGCGGATCACACAAAGCTCCATGGCGCAGTCAACACGCTGGAGGGAGGGATGCTATCCAGAGGGACCTGTACAGGCTTGAAACATGGGCCCAATCCAACCTCATGAAGATCAACAAGGACAAGTGCAAGGTCCTACAGGTGGTCGGGACAATTCAAGCACAAATACAGGCTGAGTAGAGAACGGATTGAGAACAGCCTGAGGAGAAGGACTTGGTCGTGCTGGTGGATGAGAAGCTCAACATGAGCCGGCAGTCTGCACTTGGAGCCCAGAAAGCCAACTGCAATCTGGGCTGCATCAAAAGAAGTGTGGCCAGCAGGTCGAAGGAGGTAATTTTAGCCCTCTACTCCACTCTGGTGAGACCCCACCTGGAGCGCTGTGTCCAGCTTTGGATTCAGAACAGGAAGGACATGGTCCTGTTGGAGTGGGTCCAGAGTGAGGCCACAAAGACGATCTGAGGGCTGGAGCACCTATGCTATGAAGACAGGCTGAGAGAATTGGGGTTGTTCAGCTTGGAGAAGAGAAGGCCCCGGGAAGACCTTATCAAGGCCTTACAGTATCTGAAGGGGGCCTACAAGAAAGCTGGAGAGGATGAAGGGTAATGGCATCAAACCGGAAGAGGGTAGATTTAGATTAGGTATCAGGAAGAAATTTTTCACAATGAGGGTGGTGAGGCACTGGAACAGGTTGCCCAGAGAAGTTGTGGATGCCCCGTCCCTGGAGGTGTTCAAGACCAACCTGGATGAGGCTTTGAGCAACCTGGTGTGGAATAATTACTAAATTGGCCAAAAATACAAAAGTACAGTATTGTTCACACATTAAGGAAAAGTATAAAGTCAAGAGGCTCCCGAGGTAGAAAACAGCTGCGGCTGGCATGCGAAAAAATGCAACATCTGCCGTTCTCTGTACGATGTTTGCAAAGTTACATGAGATACGGGATGGAAGATAATTATTCTGTGGCTTTGTCTTATGCAGATACAGGAACAGGATGGTACCATGAAACAGATAAGCTGCCAATTAGCTGCCCGGTCACTACCCTGAGCCAACACTTTGTCAAATTTTGATGAAATGCTATCCTTTGTGCGATCTTTGCTCATTATAATGTCATTATAATACCAAAACACACCTCCATCCCAAAGGCTACCCAACTCCAAGGTGCGACCACTCCTTCTTGAGTCTGCAGCCTGAATTTCTCGTAAACTATACCTTTAATTGTGAAGCGAGAGAATTTTACACCAATCATAATCATAGTATGTACGACTGAAGTCACTCAATCTCCACCTTGAAGATAACAAATAGTATAAAAACAGCCCGAGAGAGGGGGGATACCCAGGGAAGATAACATCACGAAGAACTCCATCACTGACTTCCGGGATCAGTTGACGGGCTGAGACTTTCTTCCCCCCTCATAGGGACGCCTTTGGGTAAGACTTAGATTATACCGAGTGCTTTCTTGGGAAACTTAGAAATTTCTCTATAGAATCTCTTTCCTACATTTATAGCCAGGCTGTACTGTTTATAACTTTGTCACACATTTTCTATATGTAAATACTTTCATTTGCACGTGCTTTGCAGACAGTGTATTTATCACCAGCAATCCTAAGAACCTATATATCTGTTGTTTAAATAAACTGCACTGTTTAAGTAGCTAGTCATTTTGGTTTCTCACTGAATGCAACCAAAGACTCGAGAGTGGCCGTGCTAGTTCATGAGCATGACTAGACTGAAGGTGCAGTCCACTACTAGTGTAATAGTTTAATACATATTAAACGCAATTGGACTGGTAGTGCTGAATTGGGCATCACTCAGAATTTAAACCTAGCCACATCTAGCCTCCCACCTCGGTGAGGAGTGTTAGAACGCAAGGGGGTTTATTTTCTGCCAAAACCGCTTTGCCCCTTTCACGCAACACCTGCTCTAGTGGGAGGTGTTCCTGCCCATGGCAGGGGGTTGGAACTAGATGATCTTTGAGGTCCTTTCCAACCTAAACCATTCTACAATTCTGTATCTCAAACCTAACTTTTAGCAAGTTACTGATGTAAACCACAGACTTTTCCCATCATCTAGTTTGATCAACCTGAATTCCTGCAATACTGAAAAGACCCCCTCAGAGTGTGGGAAAATTACAAAGAACTTTGATGAACAGATGAAGCCAGTGTTGGGTAATTGATAGTTACAATTGCTACTTATCCTTTCCCGTTGTGTCAAAGCAGAATAAATTTCTTGTGAAAGGTCAGAAGGCAACCAGATAAAATCAATTTACAGGAAGGGGGAACTTGATAAGGTTAAGAGGACTTGAAAAAATCCACTGTTTTCCAAGTGAGAAATCTCTTTGAAATTGCCTAAGAAAGGTAACAACAATTTCATGACTGTAGCACGAAATTGTTTCTTGAGAAGGGAGGAAGTGTTATCTCTTTTTGGTTTTGTGATAAGTATAATTTGGGGAGGAGAGGGGAAGTAAACAATTGGAAGCCTCTTCCTTAAGTAATTAAAAACTTATTTATAAAATTATAACGTGGTTTCTAATCAGAACATAGCCTACAGTCCTAAATAAGAAATGCAGACAACTTTTCCTATTACTATCAAAGGATTTTCTCTCTATCTAACCAGATGCAGCCATCTGATTCGTATGTCCAAAGTCATGCACCTTGGGGGAACAGGGAGCAAAGGTAAGCTAGCTGATGCAGAATTCCATAGTTGGCACCTGGTCTTTCTCGAAGTTGCCTACTTCCAACCTTATGAAGTATTCCTTATTGTAAATACAGTGTACTTAAGCCAGCACAACTCTCTCTGCTTAAACAAGGAAATTTATAAACCAGAAACAAATGTGGCAGGCAAAATTGACAGATTTTATGGGGATATGTGCAGTTTTTCTGCTAAATGAGTGGCTGTTTCCAGCTATATGTGATCAGGTACTTTGTAGGGTAAGGTATCCACATCTGCATTCAGCAGAAATACATAACCTCAGTATAGAAGTTGGATTACTTACTTTTTCCATCATATAGTTTAATGATTCCAGAAAACTGTACTATCAACCAAGAGAGATTACTTTCTCTGAGTCTTACAGAGAACAATTTCTTAGTTTGGTAAGACATCTACCCTCTCATGAAGAGTAACTGCCAATACATTATTTAGTACAGCTCGTGCACCTATCTAAGTACTGAGTTTGTTAAGGAGCCCTTCTTGTCCCTTCCTGTCCCCTGCCTTCTTCCTGTTTATTTTTTCTTGTAACTAAATGTAAAATCTGCTATTCATGGTAGAAAAATATATAAGCAGAAATGAACTGAAAAGTAGAAGCAAAGATATATTGCCGTTATGCATTCAACATTCAGCGGTCTCTTTCCCTCAGCTACACACGTGCTCTTTGTAAATTTCTCTGAATACAGATTTATACAAAAGGGTAAAAATCAGTGCAGTTTAGGAGAAGACAGATGTTCAGCAGAAGACAGACAGCAATGTAGAGACTAAGCATAAGAAGTCCAGTTATTTAATTCATAGGGAAAAAAAAAAAAAAGAAAAGAAAAGAAAGCAAAGTAAGACTGTAATTCTGCAGAGTTAGAAGAGACATGGAATTATTTTTAAGAGTCACTGGTCAAGATGACCCCAGTCATCTGATATACAAATTGAATGGTATATAATGGAGAAGGGAAAAGGGTGGATGGAATGGAAATTGTTCTGAATTACTTGGAAAACAATAAATTAGATGACCAATCTAACATAGTCTGATCCAACAACATTTTCTTTTGAGAAAGGCTGAAGGTCCCAAAAGAAAGTGTCTAAATAAGCTTATCCTCAGGAGAAAAAAAGAAAAAAAAAGTCTACTTCATTTTCTATGTCAGAGAAATGCTCCTCCTACAGTTTTAAAGACCATCACAAAACTAGGTATTTACCTAGAGTCAGTGGAAGGTAGTGCTGGTAGACAGCATGATAGCATTTCCACCAGATTGGAGTGCATCTTCTGCAGTGTCCTTGTGCCTGATTGAAAGTCCATTGACAATCACAATACTCATATTAAAACCAATGGTCATTCAGGTAAGAAAGCCAAAAAAAAAAAAAATTAAAAGAGGAAAAAAAATCAATTTTTTGATATTTTAAAAACTGCATTCATGACAATTTGTTTATTTTTCTCTTTTTAGTGGGCTTATCAGAAAACTTTTGGAAACATTAAAGGATTCAATTAACATTTTAAATTCTATATTCATTTTGTGCTTGCACAGGTCTTTTATAGTGTGGGCAGTCTGTTCTGGGAAATGATTCCAAAGGTCCTCAATAGATGTCCATTTTGTATTTAAAATATTAATGTTTTGTTGTATTGTTATAAGCAAGTTATGTTTAAAATAAGGTGTACAAGGATGAAAAACTAAATTGCAAATACAGGAGGAGAGAAAATTAGCTTTGCATAATTCATCAAAAATATTATTTTTAAATAAGTCTCTTCAAATCCATCAGGCTTTGTAATTTTGATATTCCTAAAAAATTAATTTAATTATGGCTTAGGTACTTTTAGGTAGCTGAAATTTACATAGTTTAGGAAGTATCGTTGCATTATAGATTTCTCACAAGTTTTTATTTTAACAGCTGCTGTTTCACATTTGTACACGGTACACTAAATTTATAGAAATGCAGAGTAATTATTAAAAATGCTTTGTAAATCTGTAAGTTTGAATTGCCCCTGAGACGCCAAAGCTTAAAATAATAAAATAAAATCCTATAAAATTAAGATCAGAAGGCAATATTATTATTCAGTGATTACATAAAATTAATATGGTACCGACTGAACTGACACAGTGCTTGAACACAGGTAACAGTGGTATAACCTGTCCTTAAATTTCTTCCTCTCCTGAAAAAAATATATAATCATGGAGTTCATAGAGCTTTGGAATGACTTATTTGGAAAATTAAATAATTGCGAGATGAGACTGCACTTAATGCTCTATCCAGAAAAAGAATGACTCATCATCCATTTGCTCCATGGGTGAACTGAGCTTTGCAATAGTTGAGACTAATACAGCACAGTTCCTGAAATAAAGCAAATCCATTTGCTCTGGCACAAATGGCAAATAAACTCCATCATTATGAGCAGATTTAACAACATTTGCTGAGCTTTTAACATTTTCATTCTTATTACCATGGAGCTGGTCAGACACTGAAAACATTTTTTTTCACAGACTTGCTGAGTGTTTGCCTGCTTTTTAAATTATTTCCTCACTTTTAAGTTTCCTGGCCTTGTCCATTTATTTTGCACATGTCTAAGAGACCTATTATGAATACAGCTAAATACTGACGACTTCTCCAAAAAGAAACTGCTGGGAACATTAAATGGCTTTGCTAATGTTAAGAAGTAAGGAGAAGAGAAAACTTGCTAAAAGTTTTGAAACTATTCATGATCTGAAGGTTTTAAAATTCGGGTACATACTGATTTTTCTAAATCTTATCAATGAGAATGGTCAGTGTGCACTAAGTATATTTGAGGAATCAGAATGCTTTTACCTAAAAAGAGAAACTGGGAATTCAAAAGCATTTTCATAGAGGACTTCTTCTCTAAGGAAAACTGACTCACAAAGCTGGTATAGTTTGTTACTCTTCTGAATTGCAAATGTCTGTATTTCCTAACACCCATTAAAAAATTGCATTCAGATATGCTCAGTTTTGATCAAATAAATTGTGAAATTATTTATAACATTTTTGCATGGTTTACAGTTAATAAAATGCTAACTTCATTTTCAAATAATTTTCTGTCTCTACACACATTTTTTGTATACTGCTAAGAGCTTTAAAATCATTCAGTGACTTTTCCAGAAAATGTTTGTGCTTTGATCCAGTAAGATTGAAATAGATGTGAAGTATTGATTCTATGATTTCTTTAAATACAGACAAATCTTTACGAGTGGGATGAGTACCACTTCACAGCCATCTGCTGAACTAGAATATACATTGTCAAAAGAAGATATTTTCTGTGGGGTTTTTGTTTCATACTGGTGATAATACCTGCATTTAATCCTAAATTCGACACCTAACTGGTTTCTAAGTTTTAGGTTCCTACTGAAATGTTTTGCCTAGAATAGTTCTCTACATAGAAAGTGAAGAGATTTATGTTCTTCTAAAGCTCCAAAGCTTCTCTCTTTCAAGGTCCTGGAGGACAGTTATTTCCAAAAGTATATTTAACAAGTAGTATTTTTCTTGAACTGTTGAGTTACTGGTATTATATGCTTTAAATGCGTTTATAATAAACAATTATATAAGTTCATACTTAAGAGTATTTAAATTGATAAAGATGCTGTACAGTGTCAAACCCTTCCCCATGTCATGCTTCATTTTGAACAAAATTTCTGTAATGTTTGACTATGGTTTGGAGAGTTAGTTGAACTCTTTCTGACCTTTTAATATTGTGAAGTATCTTGAAACTTGTTTAGTGAAGAATTTTCTTTTCTGTTCCAGTTTGTTGATGATTTGTATGTCTTGTAGTTTTATATATTTGGATTTAAGATTGCCAGGTGGACACCATCCATAGGTGATCTGTCTGGGAATATCTTTGTGTCCTTCTACACTTCTGGTAAGTAACTGGGGACTGGCCGAATTCTGTAGAGCTATATATTGTAAATGCATAGGTATATGTTAAATCATATGCTGAATGTGCTCCATTTCAGTTGTTGGAACATTGCAATAGACCAATGGATTAACAAAGTATAATTTCATCTTGTTGTCTGGCTATGGGCTTTGTGTACCTGATCAATAAACTAATTGAGCTCAGACAGTTGTCTCCATTGTATCCTTCTTAAGGAAGCAAAGTTAACAAAATCAAGCTGCTAATTAATCTATTACAGATAAATATTCTCTGAACAAAACTTGAACTAAAACCAAACTGGATAAAAAGCTACAAATGCATCGCAAAAGACAAACAAAACAACCAACCACAAACCCCCACCATATCCCCAAAACAAAAAAAAATCCACAAAAAAGAGCAGAATTAGATCGTATTATCAGATTTCTTGTATCCATACCTACAAGCTTCTCTTTCTTTGCTTTCTACATCTGATGAAAGTTCACTTCCTAAATTAAATGGCAAATGTATCTTGTTACATTCAGTCTACATTTTCCCATATGTAATTTAATCTCCTTATTTCTAGTTTATATCCTTTGCATCCTCTAAACAATTCTGTTCTCACTTGGGTATAATACCTTTTTGGGTATTTGGAGATTTACTTACATCTTAAATAAACAATATAGACATATATATACGCATGTCTCATCTTTTTTACTCAAAAAAACCCCACAACTATCATTTTATTTTGGGCACGGTCTGCCTTTCTACCTCTGTAAGCCTGAAGCAGACTACATTTTGTCATGCAAATCACATGCACTTTTTGGAAGACTTATTTTTCTGTTCCATCGTCTGTTACATAATGACCAACTCCTCTGGCCTCTTTATTGTTTTACACTCCTGAAATCTGTTGGAATTCATTTGTATTAACGTTGTTCCATACAAGCTAGATTTTTACATCTATTCTAGCTACTGACTTCATATCCAGTGGAGAGAAATCAGATTTTGCATAGGATGACTCCTAAACCAAAGATAGGTGCCTGCAGGTCATATGAATAAACTGCTGGAAGAGCCTATTTCAACCTAGTGACTGTAAAGGGTGTCTGTGGTGACTGGAGCAGACTTGGACGTTGGACTTTTACAAGCCTAAAGGTAGGTGAGACTGCCAACTTCTGTAACTTGTTGTGCTGAATAACCGGTGCTTAGCTATAAACGGAAGGATTAGCTCAAATAAGAGTCCTAGGAGTCTGGAAAATGTAGCTGAATTATTTAATAAATCATGTATCACTTTCTTTGTACCTCAATTTCTCCATCAGTTTTTATTATTGTTTTTGTTATCCTTCAAGGGATAAATTCACATTAAAGGGAGATACTGGAAAAGGATGGCAGAAACAATCAGCAGAAAGGGAGAAAGTAAATGAAGGGTACAAAAGGAATAATTTTGCGTCATGTGTAAAGGAAATTTAGAAAGCAAAGTAATCCGAGGTTTTGTATGAAAAGGAGCAGTTCTAAATCTTGGAGGTCAGTACGGAACAGAAATTCATACGTCTGTTACTTATTGGCTGTAGTAAGGTTAGAGGAAATGGGTGAAGAGGAGACTGTGCTGTGATCACGGAGAAGATTTTTGTGAAAGTGCTTGAGCTACCTGCAACAGATAAGCTGTTATATAAAGGTCAGAAGGAACAGCAGAGGTGGAACTTCAAACATGGGGAAGTAAAATGTAAGATCTGGTGTTTACCTACATGTGGAGAGCCGAAAATGATAGACTCACAACTTCTCTGTCAGTTTTGGTAGTATCTGGTAGGCTTGGTAGTATCTTGGTAGTATTTGGTAGGCTGAAGGAAGAGAACAGACATTCTAAACTGTTACTCTTTGCTGTTCATTTCTATCTAAGCATTTTTTCTGTCTTCAACTGCTGTTTTATAGTTTATTAGAGGTTATGCTTCCTTCCACGGCATTTATCCTGTGTCACCTTTCCAGTTACTTCTTCTTTACATCTTGAGAATGCTAAATACAAAATAGAGCTGTCATACACATAATTTTATTTGATGTGTGTTTTGATGAACTAAGAACTTGTAATGGGGGCATTGTAAGGCAAGTTATAGCATAAGCCAGCATTTGTTGTATACCTGAAACTCATACCGAACCCTTCTAGACTCCTAGGCTCACCAAGTATATGAAACCATTTAATGTCATGGAAGGAAATAAGTAACATAAGATTTATGTAATTTATGTAGATTAAAGTCCAATCTGTATGATTTATCTCTGTTTAAGAACACCAGTGTTTATTCAGTTGTATAAGTGGAGAGGTCAAAACTCTTCTGAAATCAGGACTTGCCACAGAGATCAATCAGCTGTGGGTTGAACTGTACGGCTGAGACTTTTGCTGTGCTCGGGGTAGTCCGAAGTTGATCTACAGTGACTTGTGTACTTGCTGATGCACTCTTCCATTCTGGATAATGTGGCAAGGTGTCAGCAGTGGGGGGGGCTGCTGGGGTGACCTCTATGAGGAGAGGGCACAGCCAGTTCCAGCCAGACCCACTGCTGGCCAAAGCCCAATGCGTCACCCCAGTGTTGTTACATGGAAACAAGCTTTGCATCAACAGCTTGCACATGTTCACGTGCCCCATTATCAGTGAAGACACATGGTCCAAGAACTAGTATCCACAGTCCAGGGTGCAGAGATTAGATGGAGTCTGGATACAGACAGTATCCCAAGAAGGAATTAAATAAACTAAAGTCAAGGAGGTGGGGACATTTCCAATTTCTTGCACAGGTATTGCTGCTTCTTTATTCCTTATATCATCCATTATAATTACACTTTAAGGGAAGGACACAGTTAACATAGATGGTAGGGGAAACTCCCTAGTTTTTTTGTCCTGATCTGTAGTCAGTTCAGGAACCAGATAACCCTTACCCATAGCTAAAGCTAGTGAAACAGTGAAGAAATATGAAAGCAAATGGAATTTCTGAAATTTAAAACTCTTGAAAAATCTTGTCTTTAGCATATGAGGTCCTCACACATGTGTACTCACACATACATAGATAACTGTATTGATTTAAATTATGATATTGACTTTAATGTGATGCATCAGAAGGGTAATTCATTGTCTTTGTGGTCACACTGACCATTTATTCCACTGCATATTCTCAAAAGATTTCATCATTTTTAAATAAGCATTTGGAAAGTTTGAGATTTTCCTGCAATTTTTTGCATCCACTGCCTTTTGACTTCAGTGCTACATGACAATACACCTATATTTAGTTGGCACTGGCAAAACCAGATAATGATTGGTACCTGTTCTATCTTCAAATAAGCTATAATGTGGTATGCTGTGATACACTTCAGTATCAGACTCAGTAATAAAATATAGTACAGATAAACTTTAATTTGGCATGACACTTCAAACTAAAAAGTTGTAAAATGTGTCTTTGGTTTTTAGTAGCTATGAAAAAAAATTGATCTCCAACTAGCAATGAAGTCATGTTCAATGTCATTAGAGGTCTATATTTCCAGTCTGACAGATTTTAATGCTTTTATTTTTTATTTTTTTTTAATGAGGTATAAGGCAAAATTCAGAAAAGCATCTCAATGGCTTTGCAGCCAAATTATCACTGAAAGTCAATTTAACTTTATAACTTTTGAAAAATGAACTTACAGGAAACTTGTCTCTGTCTACTTTGCTGTAAAAAGATGTGCAAGCAAACCTGCTCTCTGCTCCTTTGACCAGACAAAATGAGTTTGATGAATGTAGCACTTCCCACTGTTTAATAAACTTAAAGGTGTTTAACTCAAAGCTTCCTACGATCTAAGTAGGTTAAGTCCAATTAAACATACTAAAGTAACACTATTCTTCTAACACCACAGATGGAAGGCCCCCGAAACTCATTTTCCGTATACATGACCATATGGTATGTTTTGAAAGCTACCAGACCAGGATTGCTTCTGAATGAGGATGGCTTAGGTTCATCTTGAAGGTGCTTTAGGAGAATACACCTATCACAAGTCCTGTCTCTTTCTGAACTGCAGGCCACCTGAATTATTCTGATGAACAGAAATATGATCTGAATACACAGGTGATCTCTCCAGCAAGACAGTCCTGAGCTATGTTGCAAACAGTATGCCATTTATCTCCTGCTACACTGTTAACTGGGAAAGAAGAATTATTCATGTGGTAAACTGAATCAGGGTAAATTATTAATAAAATATCTTAGTTCTATGCTTCTCTTTGTTTTATTTGTTTTTTTAAAAGGAGGACTTATGCCTTCCCTTTATCCCGACACAAAATTTGTAGTAAAAGCTGACTGCCAATTAAACCTTTAGATTCTTTTATCAGTCTTCACAAGTTTGCTGAAATCAACTGTTTTCCTGCTACTACTCTTTCCCAGCAGGGAAGTTAGTTCTCAGGTTCTTTATTCTCCACCCCTGGAAATACTATAGAATAATAACACATTGGTCACTGTACATTTTCTACATATTCTTGTAATCACGTGTAGTACTTCAATTGTCTGCATGCTGAGTGGAAATTGCATAAAGGTTGCCTGCACATACAAACACCACAACAAAAAAAATCTTAGGAACGGTAGTAGGTGATTTACAAGTGTATTATTGCAGCAACCACCTATTTCATGACACTAAATACTAAGTTAGTAGTCTTTGTGCTAAGTACTAAGAAAGAGTCTCTCATAGGGGTGTTGTGTGGTAGACTGTTGCTCTTGAGGTCCCACAAATAGAGTTTTAATGGCTTGAGATGTACTCTCAAAATCAAAACCATGTTACTAAATTGTCTGTTGGGGGAAAATCCAGGACAAATATAATCTATAGTAAATGTATACTTAAAGCTAAATTCTAATTAAAATCAGTTTTATTTACTCCAGCTGTAGACATGTTAATTGCATAATAGCTTTAATTCTGCAATGTGGGGCCGTAGGAGCTGCAGAGAGCTGCTCCTGGAAGTGCAGTTTGGCGTTCCTCGGCAGAGATGTCCCCGTCCGCTCAGGACCGCCAGGCACCTCCTGCGCTCTCTCCAGCTGCGCGCACCCGCCACCGGGCAGACATTTTTCGCGCACCGTGCGATCAGCCGTGCCTGATTGCTGATGCTCTGATCCCATCCTCAGGGGAGACGCTGTCTCGCAGCTCCAACACAGGCACCCCTTTAGCAGGGCACCTCCCCGGACCCCGAGAAGAGCTGGCGGGCCGAGGAGCACGGCGGAGCTGGGGGAAGGCCCTCCGTGCTCCGCGAGAACGCCGGGGCGGGAGCGGGGCGGGAATCGGCGGGCAGCGCTATCGCCCTGGCGCGGCCCGCTGTTTCAGCACAGCGGACAGCGCCTGGCGCCCGGGAGGGGCGGGGAGCAGAGGGCCGGAGCGGGGGCGGGCAGACGGACGGACAGACACGGAGCAGCAGCGGGCACACAGCCACAGACACACACTAAGACACGGCCACGGCCACAGCCGGCCACAGTGTAGGAGCAGTTACAACCCGCCGGCACAGGCACCGAGGCCCACGCAGAGACACGGGCGCGCCCACGCATAGATGCACACTGGGACACGCGTGAACATGCAGGCACCGGGGGCACAAACCCATGTCTGGGACACAGACACACAGACACACATGTGTGCGCACACACACACATAGACATAGACACACAGAGGCACACAGACACCTACAGGCGCACACACACGTGTGCGTCCACACACACACATAGACACAGACACACAGACAGCCCACAAGCCCCCACACCCCACCTTCACATGCATGGCAACACATATGCTTGCAGTCCCACAGACACCCCTCACGGGCACACACGCAGTCAGGCAGACAGTGACAAGCTGGCACAGGCACACATGCACGCACCTGCACACGCACACACACCACGGAGGTGTATGCACACACATATCACACATGCTCACACTGCCACTGACAGGAACAGACACACAGAGACACACATGCGCAGAGCTGCACATGGATACACACACAGACACACACACATGTGTGCACAGACACACACAGAGAGAGACACACACATGCACACACACACATAGACACACGCCGTAGCCTGGAGAAGAGAAGGCTCCGGGGAGACCTTATAGCAGCCTTCCAGTACCTAAAGGGGGACTACAGGAAAGATGGAGATGGAATCTTTATCAGGGAGTGGTGTAATAAGACAAGGGGTAATGGTTTTAAAATGAAAAAGGGGAGATTTAGATTGGATATTAGGAAGAAATTATTCACTATGAGGGTGGTGAGGCGCTGGAACAGGTTGCCCAGAGAAGTTGTCAATGTCCCATCCCTGGAGGTGTTCAAGGCCAGGCTGGATGGGGCTTTGAGTAGCCTGGTCTAGCGGGAGGTGTCCCTGCCCATGGCAAGGGGGTTGGAACTGGGTGATTTTTAAGATCTCTTCCAACCCAAACCATTCTATGATTCTATGACATAGACACACACAGACACACGCACACACAGGCACACATATAAACACAGACATGCAGATACACATGCAGAGACGCAGACACACACATAAACATACAGGCACACAGACACAGACACACAGGCACACACAGACACCTGCGCATGCAGATGTGCACAGACACATACACACAGAGACACACACACCTGTGCGTGCACACACACACACACAGACACACACAGACACACACACGTGTGCGCACACACACACATAGAGACAGACAGACAGACAGACAGACACACACACACACACACGATCCTTCACGCGCGCCCCCCGCCCCGCTCCCGCCGCCCGGCCCCGCCCCCCTGGCGACAGCCAATGGCGCGGCGACTCTCCCGCCCGGGTCCCCCCCTAGCGGGGCGCATCTACCAATGGGAGCGGCGGGGGGGCGGGGCGCACCTGGCCCCGCCTCCCTAGTTAGGGCGGCCGGTGGGAGCGGGTCGCTGACTGGCGGGAGGGGAGGGGGGGGAGAAAGCAGGCAGCGCGAGGCGGGCGGGCGGCAGCACGCGCTGACTCGCGCGCGCCCCCGGCCCCCGCCCCGTGAGGGCAAGGCGGAGGCGGTGCCGGTGCCTTCCCGCCGCGGGCAGGGCAGGGCAGGGCCGGGCCGGGCCGGGCAGCGCCGCGCCCCGCCGCGGGAGTGGCGGCCGGCGTGAGGCGAGGCGCGGCGCGGCGGCGCACCGCACCGCTCCACATCGCACCTGCCAGCTGCGGGGCGCTGAGGGGAGGCGGGCGGAGGAGCCAGCCGGCGGCCGCGCAGCCCGCCCCGGCGTGCCCAAGGCGCGGCGGCCCCGAGGCGATGGAGCAAGAGAAGTACCTGCCCGAGCTGATGGCGGAGAAGGACAGCCTGGATCCCTCCTTTGTTCACGCCATGCGTCTCCTGGCCGACGGTAAGCCTCCGATCCCCCCCAACTCCCCTCCTCGCCGCGGCCCAACGGTCGCCCCGGGGCGCTCGGCGGGGCGGGGGCCACCCTCTGGGTCGGCCGTCCTGTGGGAAGAACTGGAGGTCTCCGGGCAGGCGCGGAGCCGAGGGGCCGGGCAGCGGCAGTTGCGCGCCCCGGAGCCCGCGGCGGGAGCCTGTCTGACAGGACGGAGCCCGGCTGCGGCCGCTGGTGCTCCCCGCGCTGGGAAATGCCCTTCGGTGGCTCTCGGTGGGCGACGCGTCGCCTCTGCCGCGGGTGGTTGGGCTCTGCGGGAAGGGCTTCCATGGTTCCCGGTTTTATTTGCACACAGACAGATGCTGGTTTCTCGTTAAAGTCGCTGTATCTTGTTTCCCGTGCTTAAGTAATACGGTTTGTATGGTAATACTATTACGCCGTTTAATGTGTCACTATTTTAGTTGACTACGCAATGTCAAGCATTGATTGGATATGGCTTATCAGTTTCATGACACTATTTCATCTAGGACATGATGGTTTTCTCTTTGTTTTCTACTGTGATCCTGAAAACACCGCTTGTAACATTATTCATTGTAATTCACCCTGCTTTCCTTTCTCCAGTTGAACTAGTTCCACTGCAGATTCTTTAAAAAGTTTATAATTTAGTCTCTCTTAATAACTGCTCAGTATAGTTATTGAGTGCAGGTCTTGTGGTACGGCATTTCAACTTTTGCTGAAGTGTAATCCAGTAAGTTCCCCTCGTACTTCTGTCTCTTCTGAGGCATATAACATTAATTTTAAAAATGTTAAACTTGGAACCTGATGTCAAAAAGAAGTAGCAAAGAATGATGCATAAATCAAAACAACCTATCAAGCCCTTAAATAAGACTAAGGCAAAGAAATGTATGGTTAGGCCGTTGAGAGACTCACAAATTCAAATAAGCTCACATTCAAAGGTGGTGAATAATTTCCAAAGTTCTGTTATGTTGTAAGGAAAATCATAGCAAATTCAAACTTAAAATCATAGCAGTAAGTGTCTTTCTCTGTTAGCAGTCTTTGTATTGTCTTTCCTTAATATATGTTCTATTGATTTGAATGAAGATACTGAGTTCAGGTTTTGTTAGAGTGCTGCTGTTTGATAGCTGGGAAACTTAGTATGAATACTGACACATTTAGTACACTTTTGTCATAGCTACCTGCTGAAAAGGCAGCCATGCTACTTTTTGTTTATCGAATGTTTATTAGAAAAACAAACACAAAGTCAGTATTTTTTAGAGGGATGTATTTTTTGCACCTTGCAGTTCGATCTTTTCCCAGAGGGGGGAGGTATCTACTGAGAGTGTACGCCTATGCATGGGAAAGAAAGAAAATGCGTGAAGGGCAAAATTGAAAGCGTGCAAAGTAAAGTTAAAAAAAGGAGAATAAAATAGGTGATTCTAGGCGTCAAGTCCATGCAGAAGTTGCATTTTGGGG
Organism: Rissa tridactyla; assembly: GCF_028500815.1. Lineage (NCBI taxonomy): Eukaryota > Metazoa > Chordata > Aves > Charadriiformes > Laridae > Rissa > Rissa tridactyla. The sequence continues at coordinate 98,407,079 of NC_071468.1, forward strand.
AACCGTGAGACTGAATAAATGATTAGTTTTCTCATTCCTTCTCAGCATAACTAGGACTGTGTATATTTTAGTGGATTTTTAAAAGATGAAGGTGAGTTGTCTGTAGGGAATGCTAATGTCAGATTCACACCAGATACCTGGCATTATCCTTCAAAACACCATCTGTCGAGCTTTCTAGAGATTCATTTTAGAGTCTAACATATGATGACTGTTAAAACACTTTCATCAAGGTAACAGTATAACTACTTAAGGAAACAAGAAATAATGCACTGGTTGCTGCTGTGTATAAATAGAAACAAAATATATAGAGCTGGCAGAATTTTGGGTGCCCACAGAACACGGGACAGTGGTGCAAGGATCTCTGTAATACTGTATTTCTAGGATGTGTCCGCGATGAAGCATGCTTCCAGACTGGATTTCTATTCTTTAAAATATAATGTATGATCAGCTACAAACATAATAATTGCAGCCAGGTGTTATTTTTATGGTATACTAAGCTTTTTTGATTGCCAGTAGATTTTGTATAAAATGCATAAGTGTAGATTCGAAGGGTTTTGCTTCAGAGTTGAGAGCCTCAAGCATTCACTCTGACTTGAAAGTGCTGTGATTTTTCACGTCAGTTGCGAGAATCTGAGGTTGAGAAGAGACATGCTGCTGTGTGAAACTGCAGAAGGACACACAAGTGATAAGCATTCCGGAAATATGGTTTCAATTTATGACACCAGATTTACTTGTAAAGATAAGACGCCATGTTTTTCCCTGTTAAAGTGAGGGGGTGTATTTGTTTGCTTGATGGTTTTTTTGTTGTTTTTTTTTTTTGTGTGTGTTGGTGTACTTAAGTAATTTGTTGTTTTTAAAATAAGTTATGTTTTTAATATGTAGATCTGTGTCCTACAACTTGACCTGTGTCAGGTGTGTACTTGAATCAGTAGCTCTTTAGCCCTCACCAATGGGGGATAAATAGAAATTATTTACTTTAGTCCTTATTTGGGTAAGAGCCTCCGTGGTGCAATGTGTGGTGAAACCCACAGAAAAGGGACATTTCCTGTGGCAGAGAATTTGCATACTTACCAAAAAAACTACAAAGAAAGATGAGGAAAAAAGGTACTAGCGCTTCTTAGATACCAAGTGTGAAGGTATAAACCAAATAATTTCTCTAAAAATCACCAAGGGAATCTGTGGTTGGTTCTGAAAATGAACCCAGTCTCTAAATGACTAATCTAGTGCCTTAATCAGAAGATACTTTATTTCCCTCTGGGTCATTACCTGTTTTATACAGAAGTAGCTCCTATATGATTATTACTGTATTAGAAATGGAAAAGCCATTTGTAAGTCATCTGTTAGAAGAACTTGTGAAGTGTGAATGGTTGGTGATATTTCCCTCAGTCTGGTTTATCCAAACTTTTGCAAAATATATTGAACACGTTTATTCTGACAATATAATCTAGTCAGCAATGAAAACAAAAGACCTCTTTTAATTGTAATAGGTAGCCAAACCACTAAAAAATGGGCAAATCTCTATCTGTTGGAGAGGGCTTTTCTGTATTAATTGAAGTATTTTGAGGGCTTTTCTGTATTAATTGAAGTATTTTGTGTACCACGCTGTTATAACATCGATGGTTTTAAATGATTTTATTGTAAACTGGTTACAGGTAGTTATTTTCTTAGGTAAGATTGTACTGCTTCTAGTAAGGAGATAGCCTCATCAATGTATGAAGTTAGATAATGCTTGGTCAGTTGAAAAATGTGAAAAATGAAAAGCGTATTGTTGAGCAGTACCTTTTGTACCTAACTTGTGCTTCTGCCACGGCATGCTCTAAAGCTCCAGTAGGAACTGACATCCTCTCTGTTCTACCACTGCCTTCCATGGTAGCTAATGAGCTGCTTATGTGTGCTGTTTTTGCATGTATGTAAATATTTATTGCTTTGTGTCAGATGTCTATGATTATGAATATAAAAAGTGTGTGGCTTTATCTGTGGAGGTGTGGGTGACATAGAGAGCTGCAACTGGCTGGAATGGTTTGATAGTTGAAAACTTGTTTTTATATCAACGTTATTTTTAATCAGCTAAAGTGTCAGCTAATTGTCTATATACTTTTTGGGACCAGCAAATTTTATATATATATGTGTGTGTGTGTATTTATATGTATGTAGCTTTAGAATATCTTGCATAGTATATTATTCAAACCAGCTATGTGTGTTGTAATATAAACATAAAGGAAAAAGACCTATTGGAAAGAGCTGGCCAAAGTAAGAGCATCTCTCCCCATGGAAATATCAGCATTACTTGGGTAATGAGGTAGCTAATTTCTCTCTATGTAATGACAGTACAATTGACCTCAGACTTTCAATTGGCATTCCAAAGGCAATGAGAATCAGGCCTTTAACTTTAATCTTGAGTTAAGTCTCTAGATTATTCCACGTGGCATAGCATGAGTTTGTTAAACCTCCAGTCGTGTCAATTAGACTCATATAGCTCAGCGTCATAAAGCTCCTTGTAGGACAGGGCATGATTATTCAAAAGGTATATAATTGCTTAGCCTTTACACTCAGTGAGCATTAGTACAGTCTTTCATACAAGCCTGCAATACTTGTTCTAGCTAGTCTGAAAACTGTTGATGTAATGCAAATTCATTTTGTCTTATGTTCAGGATTTCAACTAATTTATTGGTTTACGTGGGTTTTGGATTTCTTTGGACTCTTGGACATTCAGTTTCTTTTCATATAGAAAGGCAGATTTAGTTCATAAGTATATGTTTCTATTAAAAACCTAGGGCAATAATGAAGTCGCTATATGAAAATTATTTGTCCTGTCAATACAGAATATGACAGTCACATCCTTAGTCCAAAGTGTGAAAGGCTGTTGGTCAAGCCTGTGACCTGCTAAAGTAAGGCCTCTGACACTTTTTAATTTTTATCAAATTTTCCATTGAAAACTACTTGTGAAAATACACTTGCAAATTTATTACTTTAGTCTGTCTAAACAAGCCTTTGGATTAAAATTAGATTAATGTAAAATTTTAAGTAAATTCATATATTAATATTAATCTGTGAGCAGTCACTTTTCTGCTTATTGTTTCTTTTTTTTCTTGAGGTTTACATCAGACGAGAAGAAAAAAAATAGTGTTCACAAAATAGTTTGTATTAATCATTGTTTACTTTGCTGTCCCAAGAAATGCAGTGTAAATAACTGGAAGATTGACTCAGGAAACATGCTAATGTTTACAGCATGTATTTTAGGTATCTTGCTTTCATTAGAAACTAGATTTGTATATGTATCATTTGGTTCTTTTTCAATAAAAAAGGAGTAATATCAGGGCGAACTCCAGATGAATACAAACTACTTATGATTTCTATGAAGAAGTTAATGGGAATCTTTCTATTGCCATTAGTAGGCTATCAGGCAGTCCTTATACAAATATAATATACTGGCTGATGCAGCCAATATCTTTGCAATCATGAAAATCAGTAAAATATATTGCAGGTTTAAGAACTGACTGAGTTTTGCTTTGTTAAAGTTTTTTTTAAAGGTGAATAGGTTTGTTTTTTATCATGGTGTGATAACATGTTATGTTCATATGTGTTCATAATCTTAGGAAGTGCTTTTGCCTTGCAGAATGTAACACAGATGACTCTCAGGCAATAACCAGATTTAGGGAAAACAAAATGCTGTAAAGTGTTAGAATGAGTATAACAAAGCAACCTTTGTGTTTATATTGACCCTAAGTTGTTAGTCATAAAAGGTGGACTTGCTTAAAAGCAGAAAAAAAGATAGATGGGATTAAAAAAAGCCACAATAAAATGTCTGCCTTTTAAATACATCTGAAGCAGCTTAGGACCATTTGATCTGTGATCTTAGAAAATATGTACTTTGAAACACAGTAAATACTCTTGAAAAGAGGGAACAATATAAATGCAATAACTGAAGGTTAGATTCTGATACCCTTGTGGTAAGAAAAAAAAAATAAACAGGGCTTCGTTCTTTAATTCAGTGCGAATGGCAGAATTTAGTACCAACTGTTTAAGGGAAGGTCAAAGGCATTTGTTGAGGCTTATCTGGATGACCATAGCCTCATCAGCAGAGTGCACTGGTTTTTGGCAATATGAATGTTTTCCCTGGAAGGAAAAGAGTGGTTTTTTATTTGTCCTGGGAATTCTTTTAGTAAATTCCTTTCATACTGAGTCTCCTTGGTGTATTCGTTCAGGGAACACCTACTGTAATTGTCCATCTCTCTTCCTTTATGCCTCAAAGTAGATATTTTTAAGCTCAAGAATTTGGAAAACTGATAATATTGCAGTCAGTACCAAGAGAAGGCAGAATAGCTGGGTAGCTGAGTAGAAAATCCCAGTCAACTGTTAACTTCCCAGGTATGGAACACCTGTGTAATGTGTAGAATAGAGTGGCCATTCCTAACCAGGAGGTGGCATGATTGGGCTCCACATGCCAAAATAAAGCTTCATATCCTAGTACCTTCTGGGAAAAGGCTAGTCTGGCCCAACACGTGTATCAAATTTTTGTGCATTGGATGCATGCTTTTCTCCCATAAGCAATATGCAGACAATATATACTGACTGCCATATTTTCTGGGCTATTTCATAGTCTATAATATCTGATATGATCAGTAGTGACCAATGCATAAGACTCCTAAGAAAGGCTGAATGTTCACCTAGCCCACCAAAGCCATGCCATAACAATAAACCTGATCCTCCATGACAACCAAGGACACAGGTTTCAAGCTCAAAGTATGCGATGTGTTGGCATTTACGTGTTTAGAACACATAAATGTAGCTGTTGTTTGGTAGTTCCTCTCCAAGCTTTATTAAAATAGGAATATGCTACGCCTCTCTGTGCCTTGCAGCTGTACCGTAAGCTAAACGTACTACCTAGATGAGACTGTTTTCTTGACCTGCAGAGTCACTGCAGTTATCCAGCATTTCAGTTCAGGGTAAGAGTGCCTTTTCAAAAACAAGCAGGTTTAACTGTTCCAATTTAAATCTCTTTTCTCCAACAAACTGCTGAATTTGAAGTAAAACTCAGTGTTCTCACAGCTGACCTCAGAATATATGTTTTTCTTTTAAAAATTTCGAGAATAAATAAGGAGAGTGTTTTCCTTAAGAATTTGAGGTCTTAATAAACATGCATGACAGAAAAAAAAACAATGCTGGTTTGCATGCTGATCCTGCCTAAGCAATGTGAATGTATGCATTCATCTTTTGTTCACCTTGCACTTTTCAGTTCTTGGATGGGTATCATGGCACAGGGTTAGGAATATCAGCGCACCATATCAGAATAAGTGAGGAAGCAGACAGTTTTTAAAATGAAGTGTGTAAAATAGGGACCTTTAATGATGCTACAGTGTAGTCTTTGGCTGTATAAACAAATAAGGACTATGCAGTCTGAGCAGAGAAATGGAAAACCTTGACACTTGGGTGAAGGTCTGAGGTGCATAGTACATGGAGTTTTGACTTGTTTCTTCCTTGTACGCTATACTTTCAATGAATAACTTCTAAAATCACCATCTGTAAGATACAGACTAATGCTGATTATAATTCTTTGAGATCTCTAAGTGAAAAGAGCTTTATAAGAAAATGTGTGTTATTACTTTTAATATGAAGTTATTCTTTTTAAATTTGCAGGCAAAAATAATCCTGGTTATTACAGTCCTCTGTAAATCCTGTCATGTTGTAATTAGAATCCTGCTGGAAGTGAGGACAACTATTTCCTTATCCTATAAGGGACTGGAACTAATAAAAACTATGAAGAAAAAATATCTAAGACTTTCAGCAGATTAAAAATCTCCAACCCCCCAAAAAAACCTCCTGGAATAATTTATGCCTGTTCCTGATTTCACAAGTTTTGCTGATAAAATGGAGTTTTTTAGTTTGAATACCGAAAAATTTATCAAGTGAAACTCATAATAATGCTAGTATGGTAATATTGAGGATCATCCTCATTTGAATAAGACGATACAAATTTTTGATGCTCTTATATGGCTGCGTGTGATATAACCAAAGATATCTTTAACATTTCGCACGCTCTGCTGTCAATGGGCATTCGTGTTTGTTGTTCTTGGATTAGCTTGATCCAAAGCCTAAAAGACACGGGGCAGGTCACTCCTGCCTTTGAATTTCTCTGCACCTGCTGAAGTGTTCATCAGATACTCTAGCATCTATTTCTTGTTGTAAAGGTTACACGAAAAGTTGTAAACCTCAAAAGTTTTTGATTTATAAAATACTTTGAATTCTGTGAATTGATGTAGCTATTGGAGAAAGTAATACTTCATGCTAGTCTATAAAATATTTGTTAAAATGTGCATTCCTCCTTTTAGCTCTGCTTTGGTTCTGGAATGAAAAGAATTCTACTTTTATAGTAGAAGCAGTTTAGATTTGCTAACTGAAGGCAGGTATGTCTTCAGGAAAAACAAAGGTAGGGATCAAAGCCCATGGCTCATAATCAGTCAACTTCCGAAGAGCAGCACTTTGAATTAAAAGAAAAAATAGTTTTCCTAGGAGGTGTGAGCACTGGAGAAAGAAAACAAATCCCCTCTTGGCATATTCCCCTAGTTTAATGCTCCCTAGGATTCAAATGTACATTTCAAAGCTCTTTCAAATGCTTGAAGTTAAAGGACTTGCTGTGAAATCAAGGACTACGTGTATGTTTTGAAAATGTTTTTTTGGTGTGGAAAAATTTAGAGTTACCTTCCTACCTCTCATGGTGTAAATTTTTATGCTCTGTATTTCTGATAATGTCGGCTCATATTGCTGATTTTTCTGAATATTTCTAAGCAAATTTGTTTCATGCTCTTTATCTTTTTCAGATTGTGTTAAGAACTTCTTGGTGTTGTCTGGGGGTTATATCATGTATCCTCTGGGGTCAGAGCTCTAGCTGGGGAAAGAGTGAGACTTTATTTTTCCTAAATATTTAGGACTATGCTGATTTGCTGCAGCTATGAAGCTAGCTCCTTGACTTTCCAATTTGCAACTTAAACATTTTTTCCCAGTTCTGCTGAAATGAGCAGCACCAAACTCTCAAGTGACTTACTGACTTCTATGTTGATGTTTGAAGGGTAAATTAAGGAATGATAAAGTGAAGGAGAATTCCAAGAGACCTTTCTCCCTTCTTGTATTCAGACAGCTGTTCAACAGGAAAATGGAGAGTTAATTTTGGTAAATGATGCTTATTATCCTGCTGTATCCGTAGGACTGTAGAGTTATCTAATAGCTTTAGCTTACACACAGATACATATTTGCAATTATTTCACTAATATTTGTATGCAAACTAGTGTGCTTTACTCTAGCCCATTGTAAAATTTGAAAGAACTTCCCCCTCATACTCGTAGATCAAGGTAAATATGTGAATTACAAATCCATTTATTGTTATGTTCAAAAGCCATTGGCGCATAATTTGCCATGCTCAAATCTTACATTGCATGGATTCTTTTTCCTGATCCTACACACTCCTATTTAACAAGAAGATTGTCCTGTCTCTGTAAATACACTATTGCACAATGTCCTGTAAGTTATTCTAATTCAGTTTTGTTTGTTGGGGTCTTCCAGATGCTGTGTTGCTGCTGTTACTGGGATGGTTGATTTGTTCTTTGCTTCCTGCAAATGGTTTAGTGTAAACACCAACAGATCAGGTTGTGCAAAATCCTGTATTTTAGTGACCAGTGGAAAAGCAAAGGGGTCTGTAGATCAGCAGGGGATGTGAGAAAACAGATGCTCATGTTACCTATTTTGTTACTTTTCTTTTTCTGGAAAATTAAACTGCAAGATAACATGGATATACAATAGTTTAAGTTGAATCGTGCATGACAAAAAGCTGTTCATGCCGTATCAGTGTGTTAGAATACAAAAACCATCTATTCCAGCATGAAAATACTCTTCCTGCCCCAAAGTGTGTCAGTAATCTGAAATACGCCTGGTGCAAGGGAGAAGACTAAGTTTGTACTGTCAACCATCCAAGTGCTTCTTGTGGTGGAAGTGGGAGATGTCTTCATCAGAAAGTGGAAATGGACCAGCTCAGTTTAGACAGAAAGCATGAGCTTGATGTGATTCTGCATCCGTCCAAATACTAGGAAGTCCTCAGTTGGAGATAGAAAATAATTAGAAGTTAATACCAGCTTTCCAGTTCTTGACAGTTCACCTCTGTCCCTTCTCACAGCCTTTAAAGGTTTTTTATAAATAATGAAAAAGTAGGATGGAGAGAGGGAAGAATGGGGAAAAAGGAACAGAAAATGCAGGAAAGGTGGAAAAAGGAGAGAAAAAATAATGGGAGATTGTAAGCAAAGTGGAGAAGGGGGTAGCAGTACAGAAAAGGATATAGAGAAGAAAATTAAAACAATAAAGGTAAGAATTAAATTCTGGTTTAACAGGTGTAAAAGTGTTCAGTTACTTTATCCCTAAGAAACTGATGAAAGCTAGAAATATTGAAAATTATGCAGTAATTAAACACAACAATCTATTTTGCAGAGATCCTCCTAATTTTATACTAAACAGCAACTGGAACCTTCCTTGTAGTAACATTTACAGTCTTTTTGGAATACTATGATTAGCTTGTTAATAGTTTATTTATGGTTTTTGTTTTAAAAGGTAGTATTGTAACATTGAACGGATTGAAGTTTTAGAAATGGAATTTCCTTTCTTTACATAATGGAGCCTTCAAACTTTGGATTGGAGTGTGTTAGTGCTACAAGCTGTGAACTTGGACTTTTATTTATTTATATCAGTGGTTTTCTCATTACAGATGAGAAGGATTGTCCAGATTCTGCCTTTTCATTGCTGCTCTCCCAGCTTGTTCCTTTGCATTGCCTTCCCCTGGTAACTGATGCCTTCCCCAGCCTTCCTCTGAGCAGCAAATATAATTAGTGAACTTCCCACCCTTGGCCACTTTCATTTTGTTTTATATTATTCTCCTGTCCTCAGAAGCTCCGTGAAGAGGAGGAGGTGGTTTATTTTTTTCCATAGAGACTTGAGCTGGAAGTAAAGCTGGCAGCTTTACTGGAGAAGGATGTCAGAAACGATGAGCAGAAGGCGTTATGGTGAGCAAAAAGGCAGGTGACCGCATAGTGTATCTTTAGGAGAGAGGAGGGTTAGTTGAGGGGGAACTCAGAAAGACAGAGCAAAGCACATGGAAGATGTTGGAATGAAAATTAAATTGGATACTTTTTTCCCCCCTTTAAAGGAGGGAATAATGTTTATCTAAGTAATATACTTCACTTGCTACATACTCTAGTTATCCATATAAGCAGATAAATAGTTACTGGGTGTATATATTTTTTCCTACCGAAAAAAGTGATGTATATAATATAATAGCAGTAGCATAGTGCACTATTTTATGGAAAAATCTGCGCTTCCACCATTTGATTATTCATGTTTTAGGCCATAACCCTTTGTCCATACCTCAGCGCATGCATAATTCAGTGTAACACTGCTAATGCTGCTTTGAGAAGAAGACGGTATTCTCATGGTGATGCATGCTTCAAGGATGACTGTTCCAGAAATAGTGACTTCTGTATGTCTTACATCCATAGAGATAAACTTTCTCAGGTGTTGGAATTTCCAAACATTCTGATGTATCCCCCAAATTAAATGTAATACATCTTCTCATGGAAATGTGGTTCAGAGTACCTGAGTATTGCCACACCTGGAATTACTTAGTAACTCCTCAGGCCAAGGATGAGATGATGGTGAACATTTTATCCAGCCTTACGGGGTTTCACAGAAGAAAGGTTAGATATGCTGAGATTATACTGTTCAGATGTGGAGTTCGCAACTGATTAGAGCGCAGCAACCTTCACAAAACCATGACACACAAGCAGCAAACTGTCCCGTGTCTTTAAAACTAACTCTGTGCTATCCGTAAACTGAAATAAAAATTTTGGAGATGTTAAAACCAGCTTCAAACTGCAAACAGTAAAAAGATTGCATAAAGCAGATTAGAAAAAGGGGACTTGATTGGCAATTCTGAGGTAAGATTGTTTCGCTATAATATGAGGTTTTGCTTCTTTCTGGCTTGCATGGCAGAACAAAACAACTGAAGGACTGTAATTGGGTCATTTAATTTTCAGTTAACATTAATTTTATCTTATGTAATAAATGTCATTTAAAAATATACATACACATTGGAAGGCTGTGTTACAATTTATTGTAAGGCTTTTCTGGTTAACTTTAGCACTAGCAGTATTACTCAGTAAAGGATAATTCAGGTTCATTCACTAGTTTAAAACAGAGAAGTGAACTGAAAATTAGGAAAAGTTCCAATGCAATAAGACTATTTCCCCCCTCTCCCCTACCCCTCATTGCTTAGCAGACTCTACTGTGGTTGTCAGAGACACGAAACGTGTGACCTAACGGAGATTTCAGGTAAAATGTTTGTCTCCCTGTTGCTGGCATTGACACATGTAGATACGTGCTGCTTGTGTCTCATTTGTGAGGCAGGTGTATTGCAGTGTAAGCACTGCAGTCTTATTTCCCCTGGTTATGTAAGTCAGCCTACCTCTTGGAATATAGTGTTAGTCTCTTCCCTCTCACACGCTTTTGTTTGTTTCTCAAGAAAGCAAGGATTTACCATAGTGAGAAGTGATGGTGCATGTTGTAGTCTTGTCCCAGCATTGAGCTGGGTGAAGACCAAAGCTGGGACTTAAGGACAGGTTTAACGAGTTAGACTTAAATGAAGTATTGACCACATCTAGCATTCCAAGTCAAATTGTGGTGTTTGTTCACTTTTCTTTCCTTTTATAAATTAAAATCCCGAGGAATAGATTCCTGCATTAGTTTCTGGCAGTGTGAGCCTTACTGCTAACAGTTTTTGTTCAACTGTTACCTGCTCAAGTTTTCTTCACCATTTGTACCATTTTTTAATAGTATTGAATGTGGATCAGAGTCAAACTCCAGAATCATTTTAAGAGGCATATTTTTATTTTAACATTATTTTTTTCACTTTTTGAAGTTGGAGATATTGACTATTTGAGAACTATCTTGAACCATACTTCGCTATACATTACTTAAACAAAACCACTGAACAATAGCTTACTACAGAACACCCTATGTCAGATACAACAGATTAATAAACTAATGGAGTTGATCTGCAAGATCATATTATGCATAATAGCATCTTCTCAGGAGGTTATTTCAGGAAAGGGAGAACAATCATCTAGGAAAAAAAACTTAAACCTTATGGTTTGATTTCTCCTGCCCCCTTGCCGCCCTCCCCAATCATCTTAATCAAAATTTTGCCTGTGGCACTGGGAGATGGCCTGTGGCAGGGAGATGATTTTTCATATGACAACAATAAGGGTATTTTCCTTTCATTTGATGTTATTTTTGACATGGGCTATAAACCTTAGTGCTTTCCTCAATAAAAACAGTTTGATAAATTTCAATGGATGTTTCATAATCAGTAATCATGGTGATGTTCCTGTATATCTTTTAGCATATATTTTTAAGAAATCATGATCTTGGCAACTTGGACCAAAATTTTCTTTTGTACCAAGGGCTTTACCTGAAGTCCTTAAAGTGCTTGGCCTTAATGCTTTACTTTAATATAGCAGGTGAAAATCTATTCTGACAGACATCTTGTGATAAGCATTCTTCTCTTCAGTGACGCTGGCAATAGGAGTCCCTGTTTTACATGGAACCACATTATTTATGGATTTCACTCCACTGTGTTTTTCCTCAAATTCTGAAGAATTGTAACTGTCAGATCTTTCCAGACTGATTTATTGTGACTTTTAGCTCAGATTGCCATGAGAACATGTAGTTTGATATTTGTGTCTCCTATTGAATCCTGCTTATGTATAGTAATAGTTTGTTTTCATTACACCCAAAATACAGATACTGTTGTCCCTTAAACTGTTGTAGGCGGGCTATTTCAGTACTCTCCAATATGTCACATGGCTATTTTAGTCACGTTTATTCCACAAGACTTAGAAAATGGAGATTGTTTCACTACATAATTTCTCTTCTTGTTACTCTGCATTTAGATTTGCTCTGTATTTTGGACAGGAGTGGTCATCATTGATTGCTTCAGATAGCTGGAGGAGGTGGGATTTTGTTACACAGTTCACTACCCCAAGGCACCTTTGTACCTTTCTATTTGTCTTGTGGGGCACACAGCTTAGTTATTGTCTCTTACTTACAGTGATCTCTGTTCAATTTACTGTGTTGATTTTTCTCCTGAACAACCTACAGTTGCCTTTTGAGTCCCTTCTTTTCCAGGGATGTTCCAAATCTGTGGGGATTTGTATAGTTTATCTAAATTTTATTGTCCTCAGCCTCATAAAAATGGATCTTCCTAGGAGACACCAATGGCTGTATTGTACCTTGGGTTGTTGTTTGCTGCAGCATGTAAGTTCCATGGTCTTTTAATTTAACCTCCATTCTCCTCCCGTGTGAGATTTGTCTTCTCTATAGGGCACCTTAGAATCATAGAATGTGTTGGGTTGGAAGGGACCTTTAAAGGTCATCTAGTCCAACCCCCCTGCAGTAAGCAGGGACGTCTTCAACTAGATCAGGTTGCTCAGAGCCTCATCAAGCCTGACCTTGAATGTCTCCAGGGATGAGGTTTCTGCCACCTCTCTGAGCAACCTGTTCCAGTGTCTCACCACCCTCATTTAAAGAACTTCTTCCTAATGTCTAATCTAAACCCACTCTGCTCTAGTTTAAAACCGCTGCCCCTTGTCTTATCGCTACATTTCCTTGCAAACAGCCCCTTCCCAGCTTTCCTGTAGGCCCCCTTCAGGTACTGGTAGGCCACTATAAGGTCTCCTCAGAGCCTTCTCTTCTCCAGGCTGAACAACCCCAACTCTCTCAGCCTGTCTTCATAGGAGAGGTGCTCCAGCCCTCTGATCATCTTCATGGCCCTCCTTCTTGTAGCTAAATCCAAAGTGGATGGATTTATGTGCCAAATTCAAGCTGTTCCATTGAAACCTAATACTAGCTCTTCAAACAGTCTTTTTCTGAGCATCTTTCCTCAGATTTGAATTTCAGTTTCTCTTACTGTACCGTGGTTAGTCTTCCTACTGTTGAAAAACAGGTTCTTCATTCTTAGGTAATATTCACATTGTTCTACATTGTCAATCTTCTTTTAAACTGTAAAGAAAAATATAATTAGGGTTTGGTATTCTTCATTTTTTTTTAGCAGCCTCATGTTTTCTTTCCGTTGCTTGAGTTAAATGAAAACTGTTAAAAATGTCAAGAGCTTCTGAAGATGGGTTTTGGGGGATATGACCTCACTGGCATTTTATGGGGGGGGAAAAAGCCAACTTCAAAATTTTGTTTTTATATTCTTCTTATGCTAGAAAGCACTGAGTTCTATCAGATTCTAGGAATGGTGGAATTAAGTTTGGCAGTATTTAAGAAGATAATAAATGTCAAATAAAAATAATGAGTTCGGATGTTTCTCAGCTCAGAACAGAAGGCACAGATAAGAAAACCTGAAGCTTTTTGGTAAAACGAATAGGAAAAAACTTAACCTTTTCTAAAAGATGCCTCTAAAATTCTGGAGGAGGAAAGTCAGTGAAATGCTGGTTATCAAGTGTTTGTTGCATCAAACTTGTCAGATGTCACTCCAGTGCAGTAAGAAAGAAGCTTACAATGGGACATTTCATCAGCATACATAGGGTTTGTGCATGAAGAAAGACTATGCTAAAAACTGAATTAGGACTTAGAGTTAAATGGCTAATATATGCCAAATTGCTGTCCCAAGTAGCTCTTCTCATAGCTGACAGCTTTCTGGGAGGATTCTGTTCGGGTTGACCATTCACTGGGAATAGAATTTAACAGTACTTTTTTTTTAAAGAAAAATTGATCTGTAGAGCAAAATGCTAAATTTCGGTCACACTGTTAAGAGTGATTTAACTGCTTTGCTAACGCCAGTTTTCTGTTTGAATTTGAATTTTTGAACTGTTTTCCATTTTTCACATTGCAGTATTTAATACTAGTTTTTGTTCTTTTTAAAGTCAGAATAACAAAAGGTAGATTTAATCTGTACTTTTTAAGTGGGATATTATACTTTGCTAGTCCACAATACAGGGAAAATAAATTGAGCCACACTTGAATGTTGTGAGTTTTTTGCTTTGAGGGTATTTTGTTACTTTCCTGAGCTTAAGCATAACTGTGAATATCTTACAGATATTATTGTGGTATTCATGTCATCTGAGACAAAAATCTTATTTTGAATGAATTTTGATTACAGCTACTTTAAATATTTTCACCTCCTCTGCCAAAGTCTAACTTTAAAAATTGAAAACTCTCAGAGAAGAGAAGGCTCCGTGGAAACCTTATTGTGGCCTTTCCATATATAAAGGGGGATCTTAAGAAAGATGGAGAGAGAGCCTTTTTACCAGGGCCTGTAGTGCCAGGGCAAGGGGCAATATTTTAAAACTGAAAGAGCCTACATTCAGATTGGACAGAAGGAACACATTGTTTACAATGAGATTGGCGAGACAGTGGAACAGGTTGCCCAGAGATGATGTGGATGCTGCATCAATGGAAGTGTTCACGGTCAGGTTGGACGTGGCTTTGAGAAACCTAATCTGGTGAAAGGTGTCTCTGCCTATGGCAGAGGGGTTGGACTAGATGATCTTTGAAGGTCCCTTCCAACCCAAGTCATTCTATGATTATTACACCATTTGCTTTGGGTCAATTTAACTAACAGCGAAACAGAGAAAAATGTTTACACATTCAAATACAAAAAAGAAGGCATCTGCTCCTAATGAGTAGTATTAGACACCAGGAGAGAATAATTGCATAGAATGATCAGAGTAACCTATAGGATGTAGCTTTTTTTCTTTTATGCATAGTTAATAATTTAATTTGGATATTGGAAAGAGTAAGGCTTTTCTAAATCAGGCTATTCTAAATCTAACACCACTGTTACGGATTCAGAATAAGGGGATTGCACTGTACAATATACAGTCATCTGAATATTGTGGATTGCAGTACAAATTCACCACACAATTTAAATTTGCAATATCTGTCTGGTCCTTGATTCTTCAGTGTTAAGTGCGTTATTTTATTGCCTGTTTTAAACTGCACTGTGATATGGGCTACCTCAAATAGCTGTCCATCAAGAAACACTTCATTGAGTAGTGGAATTCGGGTAGAAGATACAGGGTGTTAATGAGAAGTAAATAAGGTATTTTGGGCATGTTTTTTTTTTTCTATTTGCTACTCACTTGAAAATGACATGTTTTTTTCAGTGGGGTCTCTACCCATAGGTAGAGACGAGGACAACAACATTTTAACTCTCCCTTTTTTTTTTTTAATATAACAAAGCCTTTCCCAAAGATTAACAAAAATGGTATTAAATAATGATATCATATACCTAAGTTGGAAAATTAAATCATTATTCTATTATGGCTTATCACTTATAAAACTTTGCTAAATAGCAGAATATTTCTCAGTAAAAGCAAGTTCTCTTAACTCTGAAACTACTGAATATCTACGTTATATTGCTTTTGCCTTCAACTACAGTTTGTGTGGCACGCTGACAGTGATATCAAAGTGATTTTAGATTTTGAAAGACTAAAGTGTTTTTGAGCTGATCACATGCCAAAACGTGAAGTTTTGGGTACTCTTTTTTTTTTTTTTTCAACACCAGCTTTTCTCATTAATTCATTATTGGGGGTTGTAATTTCAACCATTAAACATTTCAGTGTTATTGTGTGTTTTTCCTAGAAGCTTTCAGTCCAGGCAGCAGCTCACTGTCCATCTCTTTCCATGGAAAAAGTGAGTGAATTAAGGTAAAATTGTCTCACAACCTGTGAGGTATCTCTGGTTTTTATGGTATTCCATAAGGAACTTTTTGATCTGGCTGATAGAAGGTCCCCTAGAATTTAGTCCCTCATTTGAAAAAATGCTGAGTAGTGTAAATGCCATTACAAGCTCATGACCTGTGAATTCTAAAACTTCCCCATCTCTCATGATTTAAATGTTTATAGCTTGAGGTGCATGGACTGGGAAATGATGTTTGATCCAGAGGCATTTCACAGTACTGCCAAGATAAGAGTTATTCTGAAAGAAAAACAGTACCATTTTGCTGTAACAATTTATTGGAGACCTTTAAAAAATAATTTTCAGGTGCTAGCTGAAATGGAGTTAAATGAGCTTAGATGCCTAGAATTAGGAGTCTTGTAGGATGAGAGTATGTCTCAGTACTTAAGCAGGCAGGAATCCAAAGATAACTTAGCATAAAAATATTACCATCCTTTTAAGAAAACCTGACAGGGGAAAAAGAAATAGTCCTTGATGTCCACTTGGGTTCATTCCTGAAGAGATATATTTCAGATGTTTTGTACAACTTTACAAGCAAACCAGTTGTTAGAAAACATAGGTACTGATGATTTGGCAGTTCAAAGTTTAAAGTTATTTTTTAAGATTTTTCTTTTGTGCCTGAACATGAGTCATAACTCATGTTCAAGTCTATTATTTCTAGCCTCATGGAAGTATAGAATTAACCTTATGCTGTAAGTAAATTGCACGAACATCAGACTGAGAGATGATGCAGCACGTGCCTTATTGAGAAAACCTGGGAAGACATGTTTGAGGAATGTAATTACTGCTCGTGAACAAAAGAAGTATTCTTCAGAGGCTGAAATATATAGTCTCTTTGATTGTTGGTATTGTTTCATTGGAAATGGCTGAATAGCCCATGCCCACTAACCATCTTTCTAAGGGTGCCATCTTTCTAAGGGTGCCATCTTTCTAAGGGTGCCTCACTCAATGGGCCTGTTGGGTGCAAAAGCCCTGTAGTGCTTTCTTCCCGTGAACTGGATGTATGGAAGCCTGTTACTTAGGCCATATAGTGGATAGAGGAGGGGGGGAAAAAAAGAGTCCTAGTATCTGCTGCTTACTATGTATGTATATTTGCACAATAAGTCACTCAGTCTTTTCTACCTTTTTGTGAGGGTCTTGCACCTAATAGTTCTTAATTAATATTTACTTTGTTTTTCTTAATTCTTGCACTTTCCCTTTCCTGAATTGCTGTCCTACGCCATGTGATGCCCTTGTCTACTTAAATAACAAGCTCTAGGAGGCAGGTGTGAGGTGCTATGTAAATATAGTATGACAGTACATATAAATGTTTTTTATCACTTGTTTGTCAGGAAACTGATCACTGCAAAATAGATTTGACTGTAAAAGACATCATCAATTTTGGAGCCGGTTCTGGAGTGCCCCCTGACCAAGTGCCACTCAGTTCATATTACCTGCTCATTCAAAGTTTTAATTCGGTTGAGCTCTTTCCTGTGGGCATGTCCATTAAGATCCTTTCCACTGACATCTGTAATAGGCCTGTTTGCTTTGGTAACCTTTGGTCTTTTCCAGTTAAGTATTGAACACATCATCTTTCTAACTGTTCTCTCCATTAATATATTTGGAAGTTGTTCTTGATTATCTCTGCAAGTGTACCAACCAATAACAAGTGGATCCTGGTCTGGGTAGGAAGGGCTTCCTGCCCTCACAATAGGGTCTAGACCACACTGCCTTTTGTTTTTTTCTTCAAAATAATATAATCCAGTCATTCTTAACGTACCTCTTGCAACACAGTCATGTTTTTCTAGGCTTTTCTTTGTTTCTTCAATAGCAAGCTGCTTCTGCCCACTTCTGACTTAATTCTCCCTTTTGTGCACCCACACATTGTATTTTGACTTCAACAAATGTCAAACACATTAAGTTGTAAAACACGTATCTTAATCACTCTTCTATCACTCTTCTTGCTTTTATTTTTGGAGATGAGGTACTAATTTCACAATCTCATAGAACTAAGCAAAGCTACAGTAGCAGCCTGCATGCTTATCAAATGTGCTTCTTTTAATACCAGTATCCTGTTTTTTTTCAAGTTAAATAAACACTGATGTATTCAAATTATTAATTTACAGGATTTCGGCAAAAAAAAACGATAATGGATTGGCAAAACAGTGGTAAAAGAAGAGAGAATGCTGGGCTGGAGAATATTGGTTTCCTTGTGAGGAAATAAAAGTTTTTGAGCAGAGAAAACCAGCATGTGTCTAAGGCACCACCAGAGATTACTTGAATAAATGGCCCAAAGAGCAAGTAAACCCATGTGAATTGAATTGTATGAATAAACAATATTTAAAGAAAAATCTACAAAATCTCAAACTGCTAGATTCGTCGTCAAAGATGGAGAATGGCAGTAGAAGGATAGGCTGAGTTATCATTGAAGAGCTACCACAGCTTGGGATAGTAGAGGAGAGTTGACATAGGAGACAAGCTAGAGAATTAAGCTTGAAATAATTGTAAAGGAAGCTAGCCTAAGAGTACAAGCATGTAGGAAGTAAATACAAGACAGCATATAGCTGAAATGAATTAAAAGAGAAAAAAAAGTGAGAACAGGTGAGAAAATTGAGGAATAAGGGAGGAGTGATACTCATATTGCTGTTTGCAATCATGAAAAGATTACAAAAATAAGATAGTAGCAGCAGCAGCAAAGTCTAAGGGCAAAAACAGGCTTTCAGTAAGGTCACAGAAGCAGGAATTTTTTTACACATATGTTATTAGTGTTATGTGATGGAAGCTGCAAGGGAAAAATTACTTGCATCAACTGCAGGAGGAAGTTCTGAAAATGCGTTCTTATCATGCTGAGAAAATGTTAACAGTGGTATGCAGGAGCATGCCACACAAATGTACACCTGACATGGCTTTTGGCAGCTTGACAAAAGCCAGAACTATACTTTTCTTGAAAAATGTTACTTTGCTGCCATTAAATCCTCTCCATGATAAGTTAAATGATTTAGCTAGAGATGGTGTCAAGTTGTTATATGTTACCTTATTGGCTGTTAATCACACCTTAATATTCCAGCTTTCTCCATAATAGAAGATATTCTTTTTTATTAACTGTGATTTGTCAGGCGTTTGTTTTATAACATCTATTCCTGATGCTCTTATCTTGCTACTGCTACTTGCTCTTTTAGTGGGAAAGGGCAATTCAGGGAAGATTTACCAAGGACCCAGCTGTGAATGTTTTAGCACCAGACTGCCATGAGCATTTCTCTGTCATTGACATGGTATGGTCGCTACACAGCTCCCTTTGAAAAAAGTCTTTGTCTGCCTCTGTAGAATTTTTGCTTTGACATTAGGCAATGCATTTTTTTTTTTTTCCCCTCAGTGTCTGGAAACTTCTGAGTTTTGCGTTGTTTTATTAGAACATTCGCTGTTGATGCTCAAGCTAGGAGCATGGTCATGGTGACAATGTTCTACCTCTAAACATCTGATGCAGAGCGTGCACGGAAGAGTGGAAGCTGAGTGTATACACAGAAAACAAGTTTTTCACTCTTGGGAGTCCTCAGTTTCCATTACATTTCATATTACTTTTCTTCTAGAACTGTATAAAATGTGAAATAGGGAGAAGTCTTCAGCCATATAATGCAATGCAAAGGCAAGTACCAAATTATACTTTAGAAACCAAACTCCATCACTAAGGAATGCAGTTCATTGCTGTACTATAGTGGTAGAGTCATAATGGTAATGATAAAATGATACTGTTAGGGCAAGTGGAGTTAACTCTGTACAACTAGTTGGTTTCAGGTGGTCTTTGCAAGTTCTGGAGGTTGTGGGGAGGAGAGAAAAATCTTCTTTAGTGTTCCCTTTTTTATCATTTAACAGACTCACACAGAATGGCAAAATGTACATAAAACATAAAACTCCATGTGAAGACCACCTGATTCAAAAGAATAAAAGGCAAAATACTTTAATGGAGCAGGCAGAAAAAACAATTGTAGCATTTTTTTTACATTTAAGTGGAATTTCCTGTATGTGGATTTGTCCTCACTGCTTCTTGTCCTGTCTGTCACTGGGTACCACTGAGTCTAGATCCATATTCTTTACACCCTTCCTTCAGCTGTTTATAGACATTGATGAGAATCCCTCCTGAACCTTCTCTTCTCCAGGATAAAAGGCCTTTCCTCATATGTGAGGTCCTCCAGTCCCTTAATCATCCTTGTGGCCCTCTGGTGGACTCTCCTGTATATCCATGGCTCTTGTGCTGGGTAGCCCAGAACAGGACATAGCATTCCAAGTATGGCCTTGCCAGTGATGAGTAGAGGGGAAGGCTCACCTCCCTCGACCTGCTGGCAATGCGCCTCCTAATGCAACCCAGGAGGCTGTTGGCCTTTTTTGCAGCAAAGGCATGGACTGGCTCAGGGTCATCTTGGTGTCTGCTAGAACTGGTAGCAGTTTTGCAAAGCTTGTTTTGCAAAGCTGCTTTCCAGCTCTTTGCCTCCTACCTTGTACTGGTGCATGGGGTAATTCCAGATGCGGGACTTCGCATTTCCCTTTGCTGAACTGTGAGGTTCATGTTGATGCATGTCTCTAGGCTGTTGAGGCCCCTCTGAATGGCAGCACAACCCTCTGGTGTATTAGTCACTCCTCCTACTTGTGTCATTTGCAAGCTCGCTGAGGGAGCACTCTGTTCCATCATCCAGGTGAAGATGTTAAATGGTATTGGACCCAATATTTGAGTCTTAATTATTTGCCTTAGTCTTGAATTGAATGCTACCCTTACATAGATTCCAAATGTGAATATATTAAGTAGGAAGATATAGAGAACATATGCAAATATTGTCAAGATAAGCAAGTAGACACTTTTTCCTTTTTTATAATCTCTGTATGGTTAACGGAGTTAGGAAGATTAGTGTGACAAGTAGAACAGCAGGAGTCTGCCTGCACTTAATTTGACACAACTTTTTCTTCGCGAGTTGTTCGTAATACATCTTTGTCTAATAGTTAAAAAGCTACTTTCACAGTAAACATTTAATTTCCTGTATTTTTTTTTGTATTTTCCTAGTAGTTTCTCCTTTTGCTATGAGTTTTTTTTTCTGGATTTTCTTAAGTACTCATCTCTTTCAGTCCAGTAGTCTGGATTCAGCTATTAGCCTCATTTTGAACTTATTATTTTGTTATGACTTAATTTTCTGTATTAGAATTTCTTCTTTTTTGATAGTTTTGTCAGTGATGTCACCATATGGTTGTTGGTTTTTTTTTTTTTGTAGTTCATCTGATCTTACCTTGAAATTTAACCTGCAAATCACTCGCTTTTTGTTTAAGTAAAAATACTTTTCATAATTGTGTTTATATCAGCTAAAGGCTGTCTGGTTACCATGAATTGTGTAAGGTATACAGTTTTCTTTGTACCTGGGAGCAAGGCTACAATATTACACAGATTCAAGAGTTTTTGTGGGTACCAGAGAGCTAATTTTGAAGAACTGATGTTTTCGTGGAATGAAGAATTAATAGTAAGCAAAAGATAAGCAGAACATTAGCCCTTTGGAATAATAAGAAGGTATAGAAGATTTATAGGACATATACTCATTCAAGGAATAGGCAGATCAAAATGGGATACCCTCTAATAAAATTCTGTTATTGCAGTACTGTGAAGCTGTTTCTTTTTTCTCTCCTTCACAGGAAATGGTAAATAAGAGTGTGCAGAAATGTCGGGCAGCTGTCATGGTTTCAGCTGGGATAGAATTGACTTTCTTACTGGCAGCTGGTATAGTGCTATGTTTTGCATTTGGGATGAAAATAGCGTTGTTAAAACAGTGATATTTTTGATTGTTGCTAAGTAGTCTCTGCTTCTTGCACCACCCTGCCAGCAAGTAGGCTTGGAGTGCACAAGAAGTTGGGAGGGGACACAGCCGGGACACCTGACCCCAGCTGATATTCCATGCCATATGACATCACGGTCAGTGTATAAAGCTGTGGAAGAAAGAAGGAAGGGGGGAATGTTTGGAGTTACGGCATTTTGTCTTCCCAAGTAAACTGTTACGTGTGATGGAGCCCTGCTTTCCTGGAGATAGCTGAACACCTGCCTGCTGATGGGAAGCAGTGAACAAATTTCTTGTTTTGCTTTTCTTGCATTGCATGGCTTTTGCTTAACCTGTTAAACTGTCTTTATCTCAGCCCATGAGTTTTTTCCCTTTTACCCTTCTGATTTTCTCCTCCACCCCACCAGGGTGGGGGGGATTGGGTGAGTGGCTGTGTGGTCCTAGCTGCCGGCCGGGGTTAAACCATGACAGCGCATGAGTTTGGGACTCACTGAGCAACACAAAAGGGAAAGAAGGGAAATGAAAGGACAGAAGCTGTAATGCTATTCTGGGTCAACGTCTTGAGTATTAAATTCCAAGGGAGTTCTGCACCACTGTGTGCACCATTAAGAGGGTGTTCGTTACATGTGGTCAGGCACTGGAACAGCCTGCCCAGGGAGGTGGTTGAGTCACCATCCCTAGAGGTGTTTAAGAAACGTCTAGATGTGGCACTTCAGGGCATGCTGTAATGGCAGAGATTGTAGGTTGTTTGGTTGGACTCGATGATCTTAAAGGTCCTTTCCAACCATGAAGACTCTATGTGGGATGAAAGTGGACTACTCCTGCAAGTCTGCAGACTGAATAAAGCAGTACTGCCATTTGAGACTCTCATGCTACTATATATGGATGGATGCAGAAAGGGAATGGTGTAAGTTTTACCAAGAACTGTAACACGGTGACTGCAGCTGTTTTTCCTGCGCACGTAATGGTGCTGCAGAAGTGAGGAGCACCCCAATTTGACTCCGCATTGTGGATGCCTCTTCTGTGGGCTATCTGCTCTCTTCCCACATATCTTTTTTTGCTTAAAATGAGATCAGTGTTGTTTAATTCTATTCATTTGACACTGGAACTCTGTCTTCAGGTTCAGCTAAGCCGAATGTTAACCTAGTGCAGAATCTTGAAAAATAGTTTCATATTAAATATAATATATTTAATATAATATAATATACTTAGCATAATATATTAATCTCTAGTGATGATTGTATTTGCCAGCTGGGTGCCTGTTCTTGTTTGGCATAAGAGCCTTCATATGCAGTATCTTGTTATTTTTTTTCCTTACAATATCTTGACTTCTTTATGCTGGAGTTCTTTTCTGCAGGAAGGCAGCCTGCATTTCATCTATATAGTTTTATTTAAAAAAAAGTATTATGTCTTTTAAGGCATGATGGGCTGCAGGCAGTGTTTAAACTGCCACTTGCCAAGTCACGTTTTGCTAATCATTTATACATTTAGGTCAGATAATAAAATTGCTACTGGAAGTTCTTACAGCTAGCAAAGAAAATCAAATGCAATTATCTCAATGACACCAATAAATATGGGCTCCTTAACCTGAGCTCTTAAAGGATACTGACTATAAGCCCATATTCATAGCAGTCTAGAAGATAATTGCATTTTGAATAAGTCAAATGTCTGTTTTATGTTTTACAAACTGCAGTAGTAAAGCTTTGTTTGATCATCAGCCTGAAGAGTCTCCATCAGATCATCTCTAAGGTAGTGGAGAGACTACCTTTTCCACCCAGGCAGTGGAAAACTACAATGCAGAGATTAAATTATGAGGAATTAAGAGAAAAAATAGGATTGGAAAGGATGAAACTTTTATATTATTTTTTTTATACTGTACAGTCACCTTTCAAATTTAAGTGTGGTACTGGAAGCTCGACAGAGTGCCCAGAAGGTCTGGATATCTTCTGTGCATGCAATTTCAGCTTAAATCTGTGTATATTACTGACAGAACCCTTATTCAAGTAAAATAAAACTAATTCCTAGCTGTTGTATGCATTTTGTCTCACTTTTAGTGCATTGTTCCAAGTTCTTCATAATGTTTACAAATATTTTGATAGTTTCTACTACTAATCTATTATTTCACTTTAATTTATTATCTCCTTTTCTCCTTTTGAAGATTGGTAGTATTCTAGCTTTTTTAGTCTTTTGAAATCTCATCTTGAATTTTCAAAAATACTTGCTAGCAGCATTAGTGTTATCTCAGCTGGTTTTCCAGTCCTTTTCAGTGGTGTCTTCTAAACCTTTGATGTGTGCTCCATGTCCCATTAGGTGCAATCCCTTTCCTTCTTTTTCTTCCCCAGAGACTTCTGTCAGTGTTCCTTGCCTCCCTCTTCCATTGTTACCAGCTGCCACAAAGCTGTTGCAATCTCTTTGGCCCCATTTGCAGTGGCCGTGCTGACAGCTGAAGAAGGGATATAAAGATGCTCATCCTTACTAGAAAGATTTGATGTCACTGATACACAGTTCCTGGACCGTGCAGCAGACAGAGAACTGCCTTATGTGGAGCAAGTACAACTTTAGTTGGGATTGTGTGCTTAAGCTTTGTCCCACGTCTTACGAACTTAGTATAAATTTCATGAGGTTCAACCAATCTGAAAACATCTGATTGATCTAAGTAGACTTTGACGCAAAACTATCCCAAGATCTTTCACTTCTTAAAATAATCTGACTGTTTTAATCATGTAATCAAAGCAACTTTTTTTCTCTAACAAAAGCTGAAATAAAAAAGGAACTCACTAGCTCTGGGTGTCTTAATGTCATCTGTTACTAGCTTTAAAGTCCCTTTTTGCTAATAAGGAATGTGCTTAGTAGTGTTAGTAGTTAAATTTCAGCTTAATCTAAATGTGTGACTTGGTTTATGGTGCCAAGAATTTTAGAAGAAATGAATACTACCATTTCTAAGCCACATTGCTAGTAAATCTAGATTTCTTCCATAAGGACAAAAATATACCTATGAATTTTTGGGGTTTGATAATTATATCTTTTTAAGGTATCATCTTTCATATATTTTAGAGCACCAAATTACATTATAAAGTAGATGAATAAGAAAAATTACAACATTGAACTAACATAGATGAAGTAGTCATTTTAGACGATTTTTCTACTCTAATGCAACTACTTTATTCTACAAACTCATTTGTTTGTAATTTTGAGAATTAAATTCACAATGGGTTTTTATGTTCTGAATTAAAATGAAAACAATTTTGCTGTTCTGCAGATGCCGTTAGCTCCCTGCTTCCTCTACAACTTCCTTCTCCAGAGTTGACTCTCCACACGTTTACATTCTTTTACAAGTATCAGTGATGGGGAAACTGAGTCATATGTATATTTGAGATATATTTCTGTCTTGTACTTCTAGTCAGTAAGTGAGAATGCCAACAGAGAGTTCAGATTTGACAGAAGAGTTGCAAAGACATGTCAAGCAATCAAGAAACTTGGAACACCGTCTTTATTTAGAAGCAAGTAAGTGTTAGTGTAGCTCAGAGACCAGAGTTTACATAGAAATATGCTCATAGATAACTGCAAACAGAAATCAATGTCATTAGCAAGCTGTTTTCTTTGTTCCTTGTCACAACCTACCGAAAAAATCATGGAATAGTGAATGCTGTTAGCCACAGTAGTGGTGATAAAAATAAATATAATAAAACCAACCCAATGAGATAAAACGGATACTTCCATCCTATCCGCCTGCTCCCCAACCCCAAATTTCCCTTCCTATTTCTAACTCCGTTACTAAAGCTTTACTAACTTACGCAGGGATTCAGTTTTACACTGCTTTGAACACAGGAGGGGGCTGTCAGTGTGCATTCTCCGTGTGGTCAACTATTGCTAGTTTTCCTATGCCTAATGTTTTTTTGTAAAGCAAGCCAATTGTTTTCTTTTTCACTTTAATTTTTCCCCATTCATTCTGGAAATAAAGTGTGTGTACGCACATATATGTATTTTTATGTATGTATGTACATATGGAAAAAGCAATGGAGAAACAGTAGTTAGCCAAAGAACTCCTAAAAAGCCCACAACAAATCAGTTCTGTATAAAGGTGGCATAGCAGATGGTATAAACTGGGGTAGTATAGTTCAGCAGTCAGTTACCAGCAAAAAATGTAGAATCTGTTTCCAACGAGCAGTAACGTCTTGGCATAACTATGCAGATATTGTAGCTTTTTGCTCCCAAACAATTCCTCCCCAGTAATCACATATATATTATTTTACTTGGAGGTAAAACTGCCAGCTTATTTCTCTTCTGTGCTGCTTCAGCTCATTTTCCCCCAGCTAGCGTTCAAGAATGACTGCCAGAGAAGGCTGCTATTCCCTAATCTGCTAGGATCTGCAGAGGCATTTTGCCTCTGCTCCAAGCCACTTTCTCTTATGTCAATAGGCCAGAGAGATGCCGGTAAGGAAAAAGCGAGAAGGGGGAAAAAAAAAAATCTACCTCTAAGTATAATGTGTACCTTAGCCCATCAAGTACTAAGGAAAAATAAGGTTTGAGCATGAGCTTCATGTTTTCTAACAAGGAATCAATTCCAGTTTCAAGCCTGATATTTGAATTACACCATTGAGAACTGCCATGACATTGTAGTGAACAAACTGGTTTGGGAATGTATTTTGACATGGATGGTCTCATTTTGAACACAATAGTTTAACATCAGCTATTGTTATATATGATTTTATTTTTGTTTTAAATAATTCCCTAATCTTCTAGAAAGTAATTATCAGTCATTCATGTTATGGGAGATTGTATTGGTGATATAGCTATATATATGTGTGTGTGCATATATATATATATACACACATATACACACACACATATAATACAGCTTTCTAGTTGTATACTTTAATTGTTTCACTTCCACTGTCTGTGGTTCCCTGAAGTGAGAATCAAAATTACTATTTCATAAAACATCTGATTGAGTAATGTATTATTTCTCTCTATAGAAATACTCATATGAAATAAAGCAGAAATGAATTAGATCTAGATAATGTTTCTTTAAATAGCTTTATGAACTAGGTTATAAATTTCACAGGACAGAGACTTTGCCTTTTTTTTTAATGTATTTATGAAGTGTCATATATACTTTAGAGCATTATACAAATTTTAAATTTTCTGAACAAAGCCACTTTTGAAAATGGAGAATTGGTAGAGCACACTATGTTTCTTAACCAGTAATCATTGCAGAAGACTGCAGCTCCACTACTGTGATACTGTCCTTATCAGAACAGGCAGGAGATTGTGGGTTACAGGTTTCTTGAGAATTTTAGGTAAACTGAAGATTATAAAGACAGAATAGTACATTTATGTAGTATGATGGGGTGAAAGTATCAGATTCCCTCTAAGGAAGATTATGCTTTTTCAGCCTGCTGGAATTCGGGGGGGGGGGTGCGGGGGGGAAGTAGGTAAAGTACCTAAAGGTTACCCGTCAGATATAATGTTCTAGGATTTTCACAAAGCCTTTGATAAGATTCTTCGTGGTAGACTGCAAAGAAAATGAATAATGACTGAGGAAGAAACATAACTTAGGTATGGTTTAAAAACTGATTATGCTGAAAACAATTGTAGAAGTAGTCTGCTTCTGAAACAGCAGTAGGACCAGAATTAACGACCACTACTGATTCTGATGAAGAAGGGGGCTGCACGAGGGTGAAATTTCCTTTTATGTGTAACTTCTGATGAGGAACAGCTGTTCAGAACTATATGAAACGCCAGACTATAAATGTGACACAGTCAGATGCACCTACATTTGGGTAACTAGCTTAATGGGTAAGGCTTTTTGGACAGGATGCTATCATTTGCTGTGGATATTTAGTGCGGGATGAAGTACTAAGGGACCAACTGTGTTTATGCAACTAAGTGCTAACAGAAAATAATTATAACATATTGTCTGAATATTTTACTTGGTAAGGATGAGATATGAAAACACATTAATTCTACCAGAAGCAATGGTGCATTTAAACATTTTATTTTAAAGAACCAGTGAAGTACGAAATGCAGTTAGCCATGACATGACTAACTTTCAATGAATTATGAAAAAACAACTTCATTTTACAGGAAGGTTAAAGAATTATAGAACAGCCCATGTTGGAAGGCACCTCAAAGGCATCTGGTCCAACCTTTCGTGGGGAAAGGGAGCCTATATGAGACTATCTGGCACCCTGTCCAATCACATATTGAACACTCCCAGTGATGGGGACTCTACCACGTCCCTGGGAGGTTGTTCCAGTGGTTGAAGTGTGAATACCTTTAGTGAGGTATTCAGGAAAATTAATTGATTGTATCTTTTTACCCTTTCAAAAAAATAATAAAGCAAGCAGACAGCTGTAAAATTAAGGAGTGTATTAAAAACCTATAAAATGAGATAATTATGCACTATAGTCATCCCGTAAAACTAATTAACTCTACAGGGCATTTAATCAAAAACTGAGGCTTGACTTTAATTTTCTGTAAGTACTGCATACCTAGCAACAAATAAATCAAGATGACTCTCCATTACAGAGTGCTTTATATTTTCTTTTAAATCTGTATAAGGTTGCTGGAAAACAATGGTATCAGATCAGGAAAACAGTATTTTACTGTTCCCTTTCTCAGGTGGTAATGACTAAGCAAGTTCATGATCAGTGGAACTTCAGGCTGCATCTGTTCATAAGTTTGAGTAGGGACTTCTAAACTGCTAGTCTTTCAGTGTGTCGTAGCTTCTGAGAATTGTTGGGTTCATTCGGTCATCTCACTGGGAACAATTGGATGTGTGAATGCTTCTAAAAGTTGACTCTGTATGTCCCTCTTTATGTTGTCCCTCTTGATCATGAAATGATCCTGGTCATTTTGTAATCTACAAGTCCCACATTGTTACTGCGAAGGAATGTGAAGAGATGGTTATATCCCTATATCTGTACATATATAAAAATATTAACACCAAGTTTAATTCCGAACTGAATTCACATAGTTTGAGTGCAGTGTTGTGGATTTTGTGGAACAGACTCAATGTAACACTTAATGACCACCACCATGCACTGGATCACGTTTGCCTGATGTACTGTCAGAAGAATGAGGCTTGGATGGAAGGAGCTGAAACCTCCTCACTTTAAAGTGAATGCATCTGTGCTAGGGAGCCTGCAAGGATGTGCAAAAGTGGTGAGGGAATCGAAGAGTGCACATACTTCTGTAATACCCTGCCCATTCTTCCTGCCATACACTGTATCTATAGTAGTAAATGAAATGGGACCGGGACTGAGGCACAAGGACTGGAACTTTTACCCACTCTGTTAAATTTGTGGGATGTTTCCTGACATGGTTTTGGGCTACTCCAGCTGGAATTCTCCCAGACAAGGCTTGGGCATGGTTTAGAGTTTAGCACAAGCTAGAAACTATTCAGGGTAGACATTTACCTTGGTTAGAAGAGTTTAAGTGAACAGATATAAGTTGTGTATGACAGCTCTGGACCAGAGAAAGGTTGTTGGCCCTATAGTATTTAGTTAGTAGGTGTAAATTGAGATGTTGATAATGTCAAATCCGTTTCATTTGCCCTTTCTCCTGCTGTCAGGTTTGTACAGCTCCACATCATGAGACTACATCCATCATCATACACTTTCCCTCTCCATTCTCCACAAAACAGTTTTCATACTACAGTTATTACTTTATCCTGCTTTTGCTCTTGAGTGCATTTTAGGTGATTCTTTCCACCCTAGTTCCCTAAGCTGCCGTGTTTGCTGCTCCCTCCTTAAAACCTCAGTTATTCTATGTTATTTAATAAATGATTCAGAACTGTTACAATTTGAAAGAACAATTTAAAAAGCAAAGCACATACAACGTCTTTCCTGGTTTCCTAATTTTCTCTGTTCTTCCCTTACATACAAACACTCCAACATGGTTTTACTTTTGCTATATTTTAGGTTCTAATTTCCTTAGGCAGGAAACATCTGTGCCTTGTTCTGGACTTTATTAATGAGTAATGGGAAATGGTGATAGGAGCATCTTGCTTTTCAGAAGTTTCTGATAATCTTTCTAAAGACATAATGCTACTAATGGCCACAGAGTTGTCCATACATATTATTTATAACTAGGATGAGCTAAGGTCAGTTTTGTGTTGGAAGGAGATAACAGAGAAACAGGATGTTAGAGAAGAGCTTCAAATGATATTACATGCAAAAAACAGCCTTGCTGCTTCCAATTTACTCTTCCTTGCAGAAAATAAAAATAAAGGTTGAAGATATTGGAAAAGAAAATAAATTCAAGGTAACTTTGGTTTTTAAATTATGAATTACTGATTCTGAAGATGAAGAGTAGGCTGCTTGTAAGAGTACAGTTGTTTCCATTGACTGCCTGCAAACCATTAACACAAGTAAAAGCCACTCAAACTTCCTTGCAGACAATAGCTGAAGAGAAAGTGTGTTTTGTTGGGTGTAATCAGAGTGGCTGTAGAATACACACACAAAAGGAAAGTGAAGGAACCTTGCTGTTTTACATTGGTTTTGGATTTCCTGGATTGTGAACACAGGGTTAATCTCAGTGTTTGCACATCAAAGGAATGGTCCAGAAGCTGTGGAGTTTATGCTTGCTTAAAGCTGCTGATGTTGTACTGGAGATATAAAATTTCAAACTGTTAAATTTGACAACGGACAATATGTGCAAGATAGAATGCTGTCCACAGCATATTTTTTTAGCAGTGCTTGTCCATGTGCAAGAAAGGCTGGGATGACAGGCTTTAAGAGTTAAGGGCCTCTGAAATACAAGCAAACCAGGAGACTACGCATGGCAGCACAAGACAACAGAAAATCCGCTAAACTTAGCTATTGAAATACATGCTTTTTTCTTAATCTTTTTAGATCTGTTGAAATGTACATATATAACATATATTTATATAACTAGTTTTCAACATTGCATCTGCCCATACCGATTCTTAAAAATGATTCCTTCTAAAGTCATTTCAGGGCTCAGTACCAGCAACTGCTCAATTCTGAATAGATGTGGTGTCCATACACCCTTCTCTGCGTAGTTACCAATTTCTACATTAACTTTCTGCCAAAGTCATGCTCTAAGGAGACTTTCTGACTCAAAACAAATTGCTAGGGCACCCTGAGTAGACTGAGAACTGAAGCTTTGAATAAAATCTTCTTTATGATAGTACCTGAAAGATAGGAAATTAAGTCCTAAAAATTGTCAAAGAATTTGAACAGGCTGCTGTAAAAGCTTTCAATAATCTGTATTGCTCTAAGAAGACAAAAAGGAGTTAAATGGAAATAGATTTTGCCAAGGACTGTTAATTCTTTAGTTAATACATTTCTTTTTGTTTAGGATGAGAAAACAGATTTTTAAAAAGTTTTATTGTGAACTATAAATATACTTGGTTTTGTTTTCTGTAATCACTGTGAACTTGCTGTTTTCTTGGGGTAGGGATGGGAAGAAAATTCTATTTCACTTGCTGTGTGTTGCTAAAATTAAGAACAAGCGTATTATATAAGTCTTGCATTGATTGGCCAATCTGTCTTTTAGTATATTAAAACAGATTGGTGTTTATAATTTTTGTTCAAGTCAAGGTAATAGACTAGAAAAAAATGCAGTACATTGTTATTTTTGTTGTTATGTTATGTTTTGTTATGTTGTTATGTTATAACATTGCTATGTTATGATTAATGATTGAAAAATACATAAAGAGGTATTTCCCACCTGTCAAAATGTCTGTCTGACAGTTGGCTGTCTTGGATGTTTTGCAACCCACTTGAAGTCAGACTGTGCTTTGTATCTGTTGCTTGTGTCTTGTGGTGGCTTCCTTCTTTCAAGAACAGTAAAGGCAGTGCAGACAGATAACTCAATCCCTGTGCTACCATGGTCCTATTAACATTTCATGAATTTTGAGTATCTAGGAGACCACGGAATGGCAATGCAGGTATTCCGAGGCATTAAGTTAGCCTGAAGAACACCCTGCTGCTAGAAACATGGGTTTCCTTAGAAGAAAATGGTGTGGTGTTTCTTTGTAGTGCAAAGGTAAAGTAAGGTTCTTTTCTCTGTAAGTTGAACAGGGAAATGGATGTTTTTGCCTCTTCTATTACAAAGACTATGAAGACTGTATTAAAACTGCTTTATCTTGGCATATGAAACAATTCAGAGCACTGGAAGGAAATAGACTTAACTGGGAAGAGTTCATCTTGAGTGTCTAGCCCCAGAAACAGAGATAAGAAATTTCTGAATCTAATGGTTGCCATCTAAGGATTGGAGCTGACGTGCCTCCACAGTTATCATCTTGTATACAAAGAGGCTGTTGTTCTCTAATGTAATTTGAGAATGAAAAATGAACTGAAATCATCACGTTCACAGGGACATAGTGTTGCTTTACAAAGAGTGCTTAGAAGGACTGCCCTGCAATGTATCTTAAGATTAATTGAAATATTAGGAAGCTGAGTGGGAATTTGTTGATGGGTATTAATATCCCAAAGTAAATGTTACTACTCAAAAACTTCGGCTTGGTTATGAGTGCTTTCTAGATGAGATAATTTTGAAACGCCGGGCAGAAATTGGGCTGAAAATAGTAATGTCAGAATGACATCTTCCTTCTGAAATATATTTTACTTTATATCACAAAAGAAATGTGATACTACTTTTTGAATCCGTAAAATATTTAAAAAAATGGGAAACCCACAAATTGTTAAAACTTTTAAAAAAACCTGACAACTCAAAGAGATAACTAACAGCCAATTGTTTTCTTCAAATTCTGAACCATGCCACTAGATACATGTGCCATAACCCCCTCTCATTTAAAATTGCCATTTCCTGCTGAATTAGGTGCCAGGCAGTGTCTGTCAATCCAGCATGGCCTGTCCAGACCCTGCCTACCTCTAACTGGGGTAACTGTAATTCTCTGTCACTGTTCTCAGATTTGCACTTCTAAGACAATATTTCATTATGTTTTGTAAGTCACAAGATGTGTTCAACCTGTTTGGTTTTTTTTTTTTTCTTCTGGTTAGTGGGGCCTGGAAATAATTTAGGGTCAAAAAGCCCACCAGGAGAATACTTTCAGATGCTGGGACAATCTGCAAAGTGGGGATGACACATTCACATTCTACCTTGCAAAATGAGTTGTTTGGGAGGATATTTTCCTGGCTGTGTGTAGTATTTGCGTTCTGTTTAGTTCTTTACTAAGGCACCTACATTTATGCATCTATGTGTACCTAAATTTATCTATCTAAGCTCTAGGCTCTCATTACAGTTATGGAGAGCTAGTTAATGCAGTCTGGAAATGGGGAGAGGTTCAGCTCAATGACCACTTCACTATGATGAGCTATTTTCTTGGCTTCATTATCTCTGTTGATAAGATGTCTCAGGTGGGATTGGTTCATTTATCTGAACATGGTCCAGTGCCATTTTAGATGTCCTGTCGTATCGGAGGCATCGCTAGATCTGACAGGTAGCGGTATGACCCAGGGCCTATGGAAGACCTGTACCTTTCCAGAGTGGCAGCTGGAGGCTAGAGAAGGTATCTGACACCTTGCATTAATAATAAATTGCTGTATTTAGTTAACTGAATAAAATCCTTACATTTTCAGTAGACATCAAAATTTATGTATCTTAATCTGAAGCTGAATTCCACTCAGGCCTGAGATATCCATGAAAGGCTTGTAAGACAGACATGGAAACCTATAGGAGATTTGCATTCTGATGCATTGGCAGCTTCAGGGCAGATGGGGTGTCCCTTGATATCTCAAATTGTGCTAGGGGCTTAAGTTTAAGCGACTGAAGGAAGGATAGAGTATGTACTATAGTGTAACTTTCTCAGAGTTTTAATAAAAGTAAAAAATGATAATAATATAAAGAGAATTGGTAAAATCAGTTAAATATTATGTGGTTATTCCAGTCCAGGCAAGCCTTTGCGATGAAACTATTTGAAATCTGAACAAGAGTGGTGTTGCTATTTTGTATTCCAGAATTATATAATTCTGCCCTCAAATAAAATGTTTATACAGTGCAATTTACTTTTAAATTTTATCTTACAACTGAGACTGAATTTCTAACTGTGGTTACCAGGACTTTTAAGCTTTATTTCATGTAAAATCTACTTTAAAACCTATATTGTGATATGTGTATCAAATTTTTTAAAATGTTTGATTTGAATATTGAATAAGATATGAACCTTTGTTTCAAAAATTATCCCATATACTTGCTAATAATGTATGTCAGTATAAGGAACTATGGGTTGTTATTTTTTTAACAAATACCATGTGCGGCTTGAGTTCCTATTTGATATTGACACGCCCGATAACCAGTAAGTATTAAGTGAGAAACTAGCAGGAAAGTAAAAAGTGGAAATGATAAAATTTCCCTGATAAACAACTTCAAATGAATTAAGATGGCACTGTCTGCAGTATCATTTTGGAAGTAATTACTCACTTGGCTCTATCCAGGCTGGCATATTTTATTATTCCCAGGGCTGGCAGCCTAGGAACTAAGGGGATCCTAAACCTTAAAGTGATATGTTAGGTAAACAGAAGAGTTGGTGTATTAAAACAGTCAAAGTAACTGGCTTGTACAAACAGAGTGTGTTGGCAGGACTGGGTGGCCATCCTTACGGCAATAGTCAACTGCTTTGAACTCTTTGTAGGAAGCTTAAGAATAAGAAAGGGATCATGGATTGAATTGTTTTGTTGCCCTATTTTTTCAGTCTTTGCTTTGTAGATGTTCAGTCTTTGGGTAAAAGAATATTTTCTCCTTTGTTGTTGTTGAAGACTCTATAGATAAGTTCTAATGAAAGGTGTATTTGGGTCATGACTAAAATTGTTAGCTAGTAATTTTATTAATTAGTCAAACTATTAAAATTAGTTCCAGAAAAAGCAAATTTATGGCACTATGAAGTAATTAGGTGCAGGATAACCACAAGCCTTTTAACATTCACGTACAAGAACAAAATGATCTAACTGTGGATGCTTTTGTAGTCTAATAGATTCAACTTGAATTTCTGTGTTGGAAGATTTGTTTTTTAAAATGCTGCATAGAACTAAGCATATTCATCCATGTATTCAAACTGTGCATAATAATATCTGTCCATTTAATAAAATGTTTCATTTTTGGAGGCTCTGAAAGTTTTCAAATTGGCCATCGAAGGGTAATGGGGCCATCTGTAGTGCTAGACTGAAGCTTTATAATTATGATCTACGTTAAAGTCCAGCGGAAAAAATGAGGTTTGGTGCCGTAACAACTGCATTAACTGAGCGTTGTATCTGTATGGTATCAGCAGCTTTGATAAACTCATTAATAAAGGTTCATTACTCAGTTCTGACCAGTAACTTATCTTTAACTCTGTTGGTT
The DNA here is from genome assembly GCF_028500815.1 of Rissa tridactyla. Lineage (NCBI taxonomy): Eukaryota > Metazoa > Chordata > Aves > Charadriiformes > Laridae > Rissa > Rissa tridactyla. The sequence goes on from NC_071468.1 coordinate 98,441,971, forward strand.
AATAATGATGCTCAGACCTTCAGCATAGGGGAGACTGTAATTGTTGCAGGAAAATTCAGCAGAATGCTTACCATATAAGCGGGTTTAAAAATGGTTGATTTGTGCCACATTAGCATGATTTCTCTGACTTTAAATCTCAAAAAGCACATGGAGAACTTTGGTGGACCCCAGTGTGGCAAGAACCTCATACTTTCTCAGCATTATTTAGAGAAATACTTGAAATACTCAACACAACAATACATTGTGTTTAAGCACATTTAATTTTACAGCAGTCTTTAAAGAGATGAAAACTGTCATTCTTATTACTAGTTACCATTATAAATATGGCCAAAAATAGGTGAAAGCTGCTCTTTCTTTTAAAAGCTTTTCTGCTAGTTCAAATTATAATGGAAGAAAAATCTTTTAACAGTCCTTTCTGCAGCTAGTTCCTGGCCTGTGTTGCAAAAGTACCTGTTCATCTTCAAAATAATCTTTAAATGCATTCACCCTTTCATCATTCCCCCTCCCCGCCCCCCTCCATATAAGAGCCATTGTGAGTATGGAAAAAAAAATAAATCTAGTCATAGTTGTGATGGCTTTCATACAGGGAGAAAAGAAAAGCATTGTGCCCAATGATTCTCCTGAATTTTATCACAAAATGCAATGTGACATAATATGTATAGTTTAAGTCTTATACTTTTGTTTAGTCTTGCTTTTGTATTGATCAGTATGAGTAAAATGACAACTTCATTGAACATCTGAATTTAAGGGTAGCATCACAATATACATGATGATGTATATTTGAGAAATATTTGAAAGTGCTTATTGGAGACCAAGGAGGGAAGATTGGTGGGGAAATTAAGATGCCAGGATTGGGATGACAGAGGAGGGAAGAGGTCAAAAAGAGAAGAGTTTATAATCACATGAAGTTTGGAGATGAAGCTGGAAGGAAGCAGTATGCTGAACACGGAACAGGAGGAAAACCTCTGCCTGGGAATCTGTTGAACTGCCAGTTTAACACAGGGTGTTCATCCTCAGGTTTTTAAAGTGATGCCTCTTTTCTGTTCCTCCTCAAGGTTGACTCAGATGTTCTGGTATCCAAGCACTCAAGCTGACTGCAGACAGTTTGGTCAGTTTTTTTCATGATGCTCAGTGTGTTACTACTAAAATTTAGCAAGTAAATTTCTTAGGTTGTTTATCGTAAAATAAAACCACCAGCTGCGTGTATACAAAGCAGTTCATGTCTTAATCTCATCTGAATTACTGGGAAGACAAGAGGACATAAACATTTGAAGTTATCTCTTCACAGCATCCATGAGATTTGCAAAGGGTGAAATAAAAAAAAGCCAATACATATCAAAAAGAGTTGTGGAGAAGTGCAGAATGATTACAGTTAATTTGGTATTCTGATATTGTGGACAGGTATTTTCTTTGTCATTGATGTAATATAAAGCAGTATTAAGCTTTTCAATAAGATTAAAAGTAGCCATGGATAAGCCTTATTGAAATTCATAGCTGGATCTAATTATTTTTTTTTTAATTAAAAATGAGAATGGAGATTAAATTCAGATTTTAAGTTCTGCAGGCAAAACAGTTAAGGAGTCTAAATTAGATTTCATTGCTATTTGGACAAAAAAGAGGCCTAGCGTCTTCATAAGATTGTGCTTATGTTTTGAGCTCACTTTCATATACTCAGAAATCCACAGAAATACTAGAAAGGAGAGACGTGATAAATAGCCATACTTCATCTGCCATTCTGTTATTACAGGGCTAAGAATCAACAGACTAATGCAATTGCAAAACTAATGTTTTCATTGAGATCAAATTATGGAAATCTTCTTTGTCTTTGTGTTTGATGTCAAAAAATAGTCCAGAAAACCTTATGGCAGGCTTTTATCTCAAAATACAGGGGTTTCATTGCTGCTATTTTGGCAAACTTTTCTAATGGCATCAAAGGGCCATTGTAATGAACGTAGGACAGTCTTTAGAGAAGTATATGTCATTATTAAAACTCGTTAGGTTGAAAGATAATATAAATGGAATATATTCCAGTAAATAAAATGTGGTTGTAATTGGCAAATGTTTAGTAACGGTCATGATAGAAGTGAAAATTGCTTTATAATCCTACATTAATTAACTTATTGGGAATGAAGAAGTTTGTTTGTATTTAATCCATAAGGGAAAGTATTCATGAGTTTTTCTAAAATATTGAGCCGGTCACTGACTCTTTGGGTAAAGGTTCTCAGCCTCTGCTTCTGTTAGCTCGTGTTTTCTAAAAGGGTGGATTGTACGCACTGCTGAGACCTATTGCTTGTTGTTGACACGTTTAACAAATGTATCAATATATGTAATTCAGTGTTTCCAAATACCTCTAAATATACCATAATTTGTCTTTTGACTACTTGATACCACTGATACACTGAAATAGTGCTCAGATTTAACTTCAATATGTTGTGCAAGACTGCTTTATATTATTTAAATCTCTTAAATCCTATTAGTGCCAAGAGGAAATGCCTCAGAGCCAATTTCGTTTTCAATGCAAACAAAATGCAGGCATCCTACTCGGAACAAATTACTCTGTGAATCTTTATCATTGTAAAGATCGATTACAAGAAAGATGTAATTTTTCAGAGTTTTATGGGAAAGAATGGGAAGGAACTGAGCTAGCCATAAGATGAGAGCAACTGCATATCAGTCTTCTGCTTCCTAAGAGTTACTGTTTTGGGAGAAATATTAGTGCCTTGGTCACGGACCCTTAAAAATTAATAGTTGAATTAAAGAAATTATAATAACAACTGTGGGTTTTTCTGGGAAAAAAAAGAATGCTTCTTAAATAGTAATCTGTAAACATCTTGATGTTACTCACTTTGCTGCTCTCTTGTGACCTACATAGAAAAACAGTACAATTATTACCAACACATTTATCTTTATACCAAGAATATTGGACTTTAAATCAGTTACCAAATCTAGAAGTAGTGTAACATGAATGTTAACACGTAATATACATAAACATCTCTCTGACATATCCTCTTCCCAATTCACCTGGACTTACCCGTTGAAATAAATTTCATTTTCAGATCAGTAATGCTCTTAACATACTGTGAGGCTGTTGTATTTCCATGGGACTGTGGCATCTAAATGTAGGATTGTGCAGTCTTATTGTCTTCAACAAGAAGGAGAAACAGAATAGAACAAAAAGGTGAACCTGAAGTTTCAGTCCTTTTTTTTTATTTCAGATGAGGGGGGAGGGGAAAGAGATACATTGAGTCAGGGGAAGTTTAGGTTGGATATTAGAAAAAAAATCTTCACTGAAAGGGTTATCAAGCACTGGAACAGGTTGCCTAAGGAAGTGGTTTTCCAGCCTAAATGATTCTATGATTAGGGCAACTTGCATTTGTTTTTTTTTTGTATGTCCTTAATCACAGGTATCTTGCCCCTCTAGGCTTTACATTTTAAAAGACATAGATGTCAATAGTTTTAACTATATCAGTCACCATCATCAGCCTGTCTGCACTGTGCATCTCATTACATGTATATGTATCAATTACTATTAATTCAGAAGGCTTACAGCATTCCCTTCACTCAACTTCAGTGATTCTATTAGCTTTCCAATCTCTTTAAGACGTCTGTTGGTGGTGTTTAAATGGTAATTCTTCATTATGGAATGCAATTTGGAAAAATTACATTAACTTACTTAAATATTTTTATTAGTCTGATTAGGTAAAGAGGTTGATCTATAGGCCTTAGTCTGATGAGGCTGTGTACATGCTTAAGTTCATGAATTGTAATAGTGAGTCAGTTATGAAAAAGAATCTAAAAGGTGCTATTTGTCCCTAAATTGTGACAACTCAGTTGTAAAACTTAATCTAGTAAGAGAAAGGTGCCTGCCAGGCTGAAGGTGATGGGGAATCTTGGGCAATTAGTCATTTCTGTGATGGAAGGATGCCAAATGTACACTTTAGATTAGGCAGTCTGTTCATTCCTTTCTTGATTACCTGATGTAGAAACTAGTTGTCCCAGTTCATCAGTGTGAAAAGGTGAGCTCTCCATTTTTTTTTTTTCCCCCAAGAGATTTAATATTTTTTTAACACAGAAAACAGATTTTGTTGATGTAGTAATCTTGTTTCTTTCAATCAACCTGTTGTTCAGCCAGCTGCAATTTTGGGGAATTACTTAGTGCTGAAAAAGCCACAAATATTTGCTTTCCTTCTGGCTAAGAGGATACGAATCTCTCAGGGAAGGTTTAATATGAAATATTTTTTGACATTTCATTAAACCTGTAATCCATGCAGAGCAATCTAGTTTAACATATTTTAGGTAATTCATATAGATATCAATTAATGATAGGTATCATAGCCTTTTGACAATCATTTAAATTTGGAGACTGAGAAATCAACCTGTGTTAGAACTGTAGCATTGTCTTTTTATTACTGTGACTGCTTTCCATTTTCTGTCTTGTCTCAATGTCAATGCACAGTGTGAAAAGGAACTGTAAAGTGTCACACTGTGGAAAGATGAAAGATATTCTATAATCAACTTTCTCATTGGGCTGAGGGTATTGCTTATCTGGACTTTAACTTCAGTTATGGTCTTGGAATCCATTGTCAAACCCTACTTTTATCATGCAGAATGCGGTGGTGCTCTAGTACAACAGTGTGTGCATGCTGTGGTTGCAGTAGCCTGGGTTTTGACTATTATTCCTACATATGTTGGGCGAATTGTTTGGCCTTTACTGCTTTGTTTACTGTAGATAACACTGACCAGTTATGTCAAAGGCTTTTTGTGTCAACAGAATCACAAGGAAATCCTTTTTTAATGAGGCCGCGGCGCATATATGTATGAGTTAAACATGAGTAGTATGTGATTGAGCTGTCATCTAACATTCCTTGCAAACTTAAAGTAAAATAAACATACAGAAAACTTAGACTAGATTTGGGAGTAATTTCTTTGAAGAAACTTTTGTGGTCAAGTGTGAATCTGAACAATTTCAAAAGAAAATATTTGGGTTTTTTTTTTCACTTTATTGAATATGTTGCTGTTTTTACAGAAATTTCTTTCTGTGCCCTAGCTCTAACTGACTTGCATGTTCACAGTTAGAGGAGAGATGTTTAAAAAACAGTGCCTACTAGGTCTGTGTTGTTTTTTGAATTATTTCAGATTGACTATTGCCAGAGGACATGTTTAAATTAGAGCTACATTTATTAAAACTTCAAAATTACCTGTGTACAGTCTATAGTAATACAGTAGTTCTAGTAGTAGTATACTTCTAGTAATACAATAGATACAAGATGTATTTTTATTTTGACATTTGTTGACATGAGTTTGAGGTACCTGGATGTCTAATATACAAAGAATCTAGTTTAATAATTTTAAATATAGGGAGAATAACTCTTTATAATGGCATGATTATGTAGCTCTATTCAAGAAAACTCTCTAGTCCTTATTATCTTTACTGATGTCTTTGTTTTTCCTTATACATTCATTATAGTGGCAGGGTTTTTTTAGTAAAAAAGCTTTTGAGGGAAACAAGTACTAATTTTCAGGAGTTTTAGAAAGGATTCACCATTTTGCCTCTTCCACAAAATGCATTTCATACCATATTCTTTGTGTAACCACCATAAGCAATCCCTATGCAGTCGACCAGACTATAAAAAACAGTGAGTGCTTCTCTACCTTCATTTAGAGGGAAATTATATAATGCTGTGCACTGAAGACATTAAGAAATGCCTTCTGCAGTTCCAAAGTAGCCTCTTCTTAGAATTCGTAGATGTATATTTGTATCCCTTCAGACTGAAGAGGTCAATGAATGAGGCTGTCTGCCTGAAAACCTCCTAAGTCTCAAATGGCAGTTTAGTTCACCTCCTTTCCTTTAGCACGAGGTGCTTCCCTGCTAAGTCTGAAAGCTTTCTGCCAACGTTACTGCACTCATCTGTAAAAGCTCAGAAAAATTACATTTGAGATGGTTAACACTGCTATCATACCCCGGAATTATATCCTGTGGGTATGCATGTAGTTAACAGTTTCTTGGATGGTCAGTAGGGAGCAGCGGGCCCTGAAATTCAGTGGATCAGACTCTTGTCTTGCTCTAGGCAGTGTATGAATAGAAAATGGGGGTTGTCTCACTTGTGTGGACTGCCCATCTTTGCAAGTATTCCATCACATCTGCTGCTTTCCACTGACTGGAGAGGAGATTTAGATGCCAATTCCAGGACATTCACTTCACGACCTACTTACCTAAAGCTTAGACAAAGCAAGGCAGCCTACATTTAAACAAGTGGATCCTATTCCATGGTTTCTACATCTTATGCGAGTGGTGTAATTATTGAGATGTTGAACTAGAAGAACAGTAATTGCTTTTACTGCATGCGCTTCTTTTGCCCATCTAGCCTTCATCAGCTATGAAGATTTAATCCACACCCATATTTCAGTCTCAGTTTTGAAATCAAGATCTTTGACTTTTACTTACTATGTAGTTAGCAAGTGCTTTAATGTCTTCAGACTGAAAAGGCCACTACTTTCTCTAAGATGGACAGCTTGAGAAGAAGTGTTGACTTCTGGGCATTGGTTTGTGCTAGTTTTCCATTCATAATAGTGCAGTAATTAGTAAAGCTGCTAATGCCTGCAGAGCCAATGGCAGATCTCTGTTCTAGGTTTGGTAATAACATTATCAGAGCCTGAAACGCTTAACCAGGCTACCTCACAATTTTATCTAACACAGCCAGAGAGCGCTGCATAGTGCATGCTTCATCTGATTAAGTACAAAATAATAATAACCACAGAAAACATAGGAAAATAAATAAATACTACTTTTAGGTCTTTGCAAGAAAAGTTAACTTCTAAACCTTTCATAACTATATTGCTATTAGTCATTTATGCTTAAATTCATTCACCTTTATTAAATTTCCATGGCCACTTTAAATTATATGTATTAGTTGTGCACAGTGAGAAATACTTTTGTTTCTTGATTGCCTTTCTTCCGCTGTTACTTACTCTGCCCCTCTCTAGATTCATTATATTTTAACAATTTTTCTTTGGAAAGTATTTTTTTATGTTGTAAATACACGTTTTTGATTTTTAAAGAAATGCTAAGAAACACTGCAGGCAGAACTCCTGGAGGAGAACCTGTGGCGTTGGGGGCAGCTGGGCCTTAGCAGACAGGGATGTGACAGGGTCAGGTGACTGATGCAGTGTGTTGCTTCAGAATATTTGGGAGGTACTATTACTGCAGCTTATTAAGCTGTTAAAGCTACTTTGCCTCTCTAAATAAGCACCCAAAGATGCTACTTTATTGCTGAGTTTGTTTTTACTGCATTCCTCGATGTTCCAAATTTCTACCAAGTTCTGCATTCTTTCCCTGTGGAACATCTCACCTCTGTCTTCGTACACATTAATGTTTCAAGTTGGTATTTCTCAAGTGCATATTTTATGAATGTGCTGATTTATCAAAGATATGTAAACTAGTGTTAACTTATTTTCAGACCAATGATGGTACATGCAATATCTTATATTACAGCAAACCCCATGCAAATTTTGGCTTAATAGAAATGTCTCAGCAGCCTAAAATACTAAAAATATGTTGAATTACAGAAAAATAAGCTCTTTGGAAAGCTGCATCCTCTGTATCACCATGCCCTAGACTGAATCAGCTATGTTGTTATAAGATTTCTGTCCAGATTGATCTTGAAAATGCCAGGTGATGGAAATTGCCTGACCTGTTTCCCTGGATACTCTATGCCACTGCTGTTTTGGGGAAATACTTGTTCTCCAGTGGTAGCTTTTGCAGATATCTTTTCTATAGTTTAAACTACTGTCATTTCTTCATTCAGTTATTCCTTCTTAGCTCTGCACCTTTGATTCCTTACGTTGAGCCCCCTCAGTGCAGATTGGAGAGCAGTTCAGTAAATTAATTCTGCAAACGCTGGGTGTGTACTGGTCGGCTTAGTAGTCAGTTTTTCCAGCTTTATATGGGATAATGGGTATGTACTCTCTGTATGTATTGTACTCTCTGACTGTGAACTCATTAAAAAGGTGGTCGGGCACGTGTATTTTCATTTGAATATCTGCTGATGAAAAAGTTCTATTGCAAACATCAGTCAAAAATTATGTGGATTAGGGACACTCTTGGGAGGATTTTATGTCCATAAAATAAATTGGTGCTTTGTGATATATATGATCTTTCGCCCATAAGTTTTAAGTAATTCTAAATGAATTTCCAATTAATTGCAGCATGATGAAATTCCAATGTAGTGTATATAAAAATGAACTTGACAGCATCCTTGAAATTTCGGTCCAATACTGTTCCTGATCAGTGATAGTGCAAATGCTTTTTAGCTGATGAGAATCTCAACAGGAGCTGGTGCAGTAGGGATGTGGATGTGTGCATCTGCATGAGTACAACACAGCAGAAAGAAGAAAGACTATGCAGAACAAGAACACCATAGTTTCTTTTATTGTCCAGATAATACTAATAAAGTTAGAATATTTAGTTTTAATAAATTAGAAGACAGAAAATGTCTGTCACCTTGTAGATGACTTTGTACCCGTCTCCCATATGTTCCTTTTGACACTTAGCCTTAGACTGGCAGTGTACACAATGCTGCGGTCGTCGGGGTGGCGAGGGAAGGACAGCGCGAGCTCCCGTGCAGGTGCTGGGCATCCTTTGCTGCAGTGGGTCATCACAGGTCTGGTAGGAACTCCTGCTCCAGTGTGCTGTGGTGCCAGCCTTGGTGCTGGCATGTGCACTCTCTGCGCCTTGTGAAAGAGGGGAACAACACTTGAAAGGGTTTTATTGGGGGCTGCAAAGTTGTGAAGGTGGGCTGTCCACGCAATAAAAACTGACCCTGCTTCTGACCGTCATGCAGCAAACTCGGCATACATAAAAGCTGTTAATAATTTCTGTTTCCCACCATATATTTTGACGTTATTCCACTATCATAACAGTAGCATGTTCTTTCAAACATCTAAAAAGCAGCTATTTAGAATTTCTTCTTGTTTTGTCCATGCAGCGTTCCGTCACATGTTTTAATACTTGTCATTTTGTTCTCAATCTCCAGGAGGAAACACAGATCCTCTCCTGTTTACATAATTTCACATGGGTAATCAAAAATAACACAATGTGTAGGAAGATCCAAGAATTAGAATCTATTGTTGCTTTAATTAGTGCTTTAACAATCTAATCAAAATATAACAACCCCCTATTTTTACTCCAGTTGTAACAATGCTAACACAATCAAAATAATACCGTTTGTATTAAGATTAGTTAGTAATACAATGAAATCAATAGCTGCAAATATCTGTTCCTTTATTCTGATTTCTCACCTCTGATCATCCATAGCCCTAGGTCAAGGGCAGGATGGTTTAGTGGGCTGTCAGCATCCCAGTTCTTCACCAGGATTAGAGTATCAGTGGTGGTGGAGGATTTCCCCTGATACTGAATTTGTTCAGGGTTATTTTTATCTTTTTCAACACCATATTCGGTAATGGATTATACTTTTTACTTTTCTGTTGATCTGTAGGGCTTCTTATTGCATGATTGCTGAGGTTTGTTAGTCTTTTTCCTATATGGTATTATTTCTTTTGGCAAAGGAGAACCATGCATGTGGAAAGCTAAGGAATAGTTAAGCTTAAAAAAATGTTAGGTGATAACCAGCACAGCTTATACAAACTCAAAAGCACAGAGTACATGCCTGATTTTTGGGTACTCTTGCTGTTTTAGCTAGGAGAAGCTAGACAAGATTTACCTGATCTTAGAGCGAGGCACAGCAAAAGTTTCTCAAATAATTTGTGTGGATATAGCTAAAATCAAACTAAAGTAAGTTCAAGATGAGACAAGGGCAGTTAAGGCTTGCACCCTGGTATGACTAGTCATTGTTATAAAATTGAAAGCTTATTGCTGCCACTTGGCAAAACGGAATTTCCTGATCCACAGGGCCACACCACTACTGATCTGTGATGTTAAAGCAGATCTGTCCAGGAGTTTACCATTGGAATGGACAAATTTAACCTTAGGTTACCTTAATAGTGGTATTTCAGAGATGCTTTACTCTTTCTCTATAGCTAAAATTAATAGAGCAGCCAGTAAAATACATGCTTATTTCCTAGATATATAATTCTACAAATTTTCTGTTATAATTTATTTTAATAATTAACAATTCATGAAACAGTATGTTTTTAGCAACTATCATACATTGTTACATAACATTGATATGATTGCACAGAGTGTAAATCATCCTGGGGAAGCAGAATAACTCCTTCTTCCTTAGTACCAATAAAACATCACTTCAAAGTCTTCCATCGTATTCATACATGCTTGTGACTTTTTCCACAGTCCAGCTCTCCCTTTGGCTCCCCACCTGTATTTTCAGTGTCAGACAAGCCAAAGAGTGAAAAACGAGGGGGAAGCATTGTGCAAGTCAGAAGAGAGTGGGGACAACTTGAGTTGGATACTCTGCTGGTATCCAGTGACAAGACATGTGGGAATGGTTCAAAGCTGCACCAGGGAAGGTTTGGACTGGACAATAGGAAGCATTTTTTTACGGAGAGGGTGGTGAAACACAGGAACAGGATTCCTAGAAAGGTGGCCAGTGCCACAAGCCTGTCAGTGTTTGAGGCATTTGGACAATGCCCTTAACGACATGCTTTAGCTTTTGGTCAGCCTTGAATTGGTCAGGCAGTTGGACTAGATGATCATTGTAGGTCCCTTCAGTCGATTCTGTTCTATAGCCTATTCCATAGGAATGTGAAAGGAGCCAAAAGCACGTGTCAGTTGAAGCTGGATGACGAGTGCTGTATATAACTGGCCAGGAGACTTGTTCTAGGGGACTTTCAGGGCTCTCTTCTCCAGTCTTGCCAGCCAGCTCCTGGTCTGTGCCATTCGATCACTGTATTGTCCTCCCCCTCAGGCCCTTCTGCTGCCTCATCTGCCTCCTGGCTTTTGCAGCAAGCGGACTTGTAACTGTGCCCTTTGAGCCACAATAAGCATGTAATGAGTAACGTGAAAATAAATGTCTTCAAAAATGTTTTCCACGTGAGGTGTTAGATGCTTTTTTCATTAATTGTGTTAGTGTTTCATGATGTCATTAAAAGGTGGAAAACCTCAATAGTGTATTTCCATAATTTGGATTAAAGGGATTACATCTAAGACTGGCTTTAGAAGTATTCCTCTAAGCCTGTTTGAGTGCCGATGTTTGTTAATAATGACCATATGGCTGTCATCTCTATTATCCTTATTTTACTGAGAAGTCCTAGGATTTTCCTATCTCCCATTGTTCTGTTTTGATATCTTTTTATCTTTATTGTGGCATGTGTCTGCATTTAATTCACTTTATTCTTCAAATATTTTTTTCTCCTTGTTAGTAAATGTCCTACTAGTTATTCTGCTCATTTTACTTTGACATTTACTTAAAGGTCCTGTATTTTTTCACAGTAATTTCTTCAGAACTCTTGCTATCAGTGAAAGATATGCTCAAACAAATTAAGGTGATTTTGGTTGTATATTTAAGCAGTATGTGTAAAGATTTGCTGATAGACCCTGAAGAACTGATTTAAAATCAGTGAGATTACATATTTCTATGACTTATATAATGATATACACATCTGAGATGATCAAATTCATTTTTCAAGGAATAATAAACATATTCAAGTTTTAGTAACCTAACATTATGTTTCAGCATTAGGTTGCATCAGACAGTCAAAAGATATCAAAATACATTCATGTATTCAACAGTGCATATATTCATTATGAAAAATGGCATATTGATGTTTATTAAGAAATATTTATAACATCACACTATAAAGAATTCATCATCAGGTAATCAAGACAGATTAGTAGCTGAGGAGTACATAAAAATAGCAATGCAATTTATTTTAACCTTATCACAATAAACATAAGTAAATGCTTTTTCAGTAAAGCATAGATCTACTGTCATTGGGAAAGAGAAAACATACAGTAGAGAAATTATGTTCATTGTATTTGTTTTGCCTGATCATGAGAATTGAAAAGAAATTTGTGTGACAAAAGGTGTAAATTGCACGGACAGGTGCTGTATTAATGTCTGTTATTATTCTGCTGATTACACCAAGAGATGCTTGCTAGGTATACATACACAGATGTAGTGGACTTTAACCTACTTACTCCACACTTTTTGCTTGTACTTTGATAGTCAATGCTTCGTGTTGTTTTTTTAATTATTTTTTTTATTTATTTGAAGAATCATATGATTTTATGAAATAGAAAGTGTATTAAAACATTGCTTTTTTTCCATGGTATGGTTTAGACTTGTTGGAAGATACATGGGTAGGATTATATGTTACTGATTGTATGCATACTCATTTTTGAAATAAATTTACTTACCTTCACGTATCTGCTGAGGTCCTAGACACTGTGAGAAACCGTCTTCTGGGTGTTGTTAGACATCTTCTAAGCATAGTCTCTGCCAGAAACTGCTGCTAAAATTCACGTTTCCAAATGTTACCCTCACATTGGTGTACAAAGGCCAAGATGATGCAATCTTTAGTCATTTGACTCTTCTTTGAAGATTGGGGTATTGTGGGGTTTATTTACATACACCTGTGTTATGATGTGAGGTGTAAGTTGTCATAATTCTAGTAAAAGCATAGTAATTATACCGCCCGAAAGTGCAGTTTCTAGTATCTATCAAATGATCTGTGACGCTCTGGACATAAATGGGTGTTTGAAAATCTAGATCTTTTTTATCGAAATATCTCTATATCAGCTTTTTCATAAAGCCAAATTATACGTAAAATAGACAATGTTTTCTGTCTCCTTCGACAAATGAATTTGTAAATACTGAGATTTTTTTGAGGTAAAAATGTAGATAAAAATAGTGTACTTTATAACAGAAGGCTATAAAGGCAATGAAGAGACAACAGATCTACTATTCTGAGCCTCATATGAAGTAGCAAACCTTGCCATTCTTCACCTTTATTTCATGTGATGTCTTCACATTTTGCATCGGTTTGCATTCCAGCCTTCTTTGCTATCTTCAGTAACACTAAGATAGAGTGATTTATGTGTATGGTATCACAGAATCACAGAAAGAAGTTTTTCCATGTATTTGAATGGAACTTCCTATGTTCTAACTTGTGCCTGTTGCCCCTCGTCCTGTCACTGGGAACCAATGAAAAGAGTCTGGCACCATCCTCCTTCAACCCACCCTTTAGATACTTATATGCCATAATAAGGTCTCCCCTCAGCCTTCTCTTCTCCAGGCTAAAGAGTCCCGGCTCTCTCAGCCTTTCCTCATAAGGGAGGTGCTCCAGTCCCTCAGTCATCTTAGTTGCCCTACGCTGGACCCGCTCCAGTAGTTCCCTGTCCCTCTTGAACTGGGGAGCCCAAAACTGGACACAGTATTCCAGTTGTGGCCTCACCAGTGCAGAGTAGAGGGGGAGAATGACCTCCTTTGACCTACTGGCCACAGTCTTCCCTATGCAGCCCAGGATTCCATTGGCCTTTCTGGCAACAAGGGCACATTGTTGGCTCATGGATAATTTACTGTCTACCAGGACCCCCAGGTCCTTCTCCTCAGAGCTGCTTCCCAGCAGGTCCATCCCTAACCTATACTGGTGCTTAGCATTCTTCCTTCCCAGGTGCAGGACCTTGCACTTGCTTTTGTTGAACCTCATTAGGTTCTTCTCTGTCCAGCTCTCCAGCCTGTCCAGGTCACGCTGGATGGCAGCACGGCCCTCTGGAGTGTCAGCCACCCCTCCCAGTTTGGTATCATCAGCGAACTTGCTGAGGATACACTCTGTCCCATCATCCAGGTCATTAATGAATATACTGAACAAAATTGGACCGAGTATTGACCCCTGGGGGACACCACTGGTTACAGGCCTCCAACTGGACTCTATGCCGCTGATCACAACCCTCTGAGTTCTGTCACACAGCCAGCTCTCGATCCACCTCACCGTCACCTCATCTAGCCCATACTTCCTCAGCTTCCTAATGAGGATGTTATGGGAGACAGTGTCAAAAGCCTTGCTAAAATCAAGGTAGATGACATCTACGGCTCTCCCCTCATCTAGACAACCCGTTATAACATCATAGAAAGTTATCAGATTGGTCAAGCATGATTTACCCTTGGTAAATCCATGTTGGCCACTTCCAATAACTTCCTGTTCCTCTATGTGTTTGGAGATGACATCCAGAATGAGTCGCTCCATTACCTTCCCAGGGACAGAGGTGAGACTAACGGGTCTGTAGTTCCCTGGCTCCTCCTTCTTGCCTTTTTTAAAGATTGGAGTGATGTCAGCCTTCCTCCAGTCCTCAGGCACCTCTCCTGTTCCCCATGACCTTGCAAAGACAATGGAGAGTGCTCTAGCAATAACATCTGCCAGCTCTCTCAGCACTCGCGGGTGCATCCCATCAGGGCTCATGGACTTATGAACGTCCAGATTGGCCAAGTGGTCTCTGACCCGGTCCTCCTCAACTGAAGGAAAATCTTCCTCTCTCCAGACCCTTCCCCCTTGCCTCCAGGGTATGGGATTCGTGAGAGGCAGCTTTATCAGTGAAGACCGAAGAAAAGAAGGCATTCAGTAACTCTGCCTTCTCTGTGTCTTCCACCACTAGGGCACCCGTCTCATTCATCAGTGGGCCTACATTTTCCCTAGTCTTCCTTTTTCTATTGATATACTGAAAGAATCTGTTCTTATTGTCTTTAACTACAGTGGCCAGGCTGAGTTCTGATTGAGCTTTGGCCCTTCTAATTTTCCCCCTACATAGCTTTGTTATATCTTGATAATCCTCATAAGTTGCCAATCCCTTTTTCCAGAGAATGTAAGCTTTCCTTTTTTTCCTGAGGTCCAGCCAAAGCTCTCTATTTAGCCAGGCTGGCCTTCTTCCCCGTCGGCTCGTTTTTCGGGACATAGGGATGGTCTTCTCCTGTGCTTCTAAGAGCACCTGCTTGAAGTATGACCAGCCTTCCTGGGCACCTTTGCTCTTCAACGCTGCCTCCCAAGGGACACTCTCAACCATGCTCCTAAACAGGCTAAAGTCTGCCCTTCGGAAATCCAAGGTGGCAGTTCTGCTGGCTCCCCGCCTTGCTTCACCAAGAATTGAAAATTCTACCATTTCATGGTCACTGTGCCCAAGACGACCTCCAACCTTTACATCCCCCACAAGACCTTCTCTGTTAACAAACAGTAGGTCCAGTAGGGCACTTCCCCTAGTTGGTTCCTTCACCAGCTGTGTTAGGAAGTTGTCTTCCACACACTCCAGGAACCTCCGGGACTGTTCCCTCTCTGCTGTGTTATATTTCCAGCAGACGTCTGGGAAGTTGAAGTCTCCCACAAGGACAAGGGCAAATGATTGTGAGACCTCTGCCAGCTGCTTATAGAATATTTCATCAGATTCTACATCCTGTTTAGGGGGTCTATAACAAACTCCCATCACGATGTCTGCCTTGTTGGCCTTCCCCTTAATTCTTATCCATACACACTCAACACTGTTATTCACACTGTTAAGTTCCAGACATTCAAAACTGTCCCTAACATAGAGGGCCACCCCGCCACCGCTCCTTCCTTGCCTATCCCTTCCGAAAAGTTGGTAGCCATCGATTACCGCACTCCACTTGTGTGTGTCTTCCCACCACATTTCTGTGATGGCAACTACATCATAGTTTCCTTGCTGAACAATGGCCTCCAGCTCCTGTTTATTCCCCATGCTGCGTGCAGTAGTGTAGATGCATTTCAGATGGGCTAACTGTCCTGCTACTTCCCTGGGGGGACAAGCCCTAATGCTAACACTTTTACCCACAAGCACTGGTATGCTGCTCCAGGGCACCACTTTTGTAGTCCTGGTTTCATCCCCATCCCCCTTCAAACCTAGTTTAAAGCCCTATGAATGAGCCCTGCCGGGACCGCCCGTTTAGAACTGCTGCGTGTGACGTTGTCTCCGCCCCTGCCGCGTCAGCAGCCCGCCCCCGAGCTGCCGGTTCCGGCATGAGGCAGCCACTTTTCCCGGCTACGAAAGCCCTCAAAAGAGCCGTTTTGCCGGCCTTACCCGCCGCGATCCCCTTCCCCAGTGAGGCCTTACCTGCACTGGAGCTGGTCTCCTCGGCGACTGTATCAATATAATTGCAGACTGTACAGAAAGCATATAACATTTGGAATATTTGGAATAATTCTGATTTTGCTTAGGGACTTCTGGAAGTATATATTGTAGTATAGAGATGGCTGCCAAATGTCAGCCTTCAACAAGTACGTCATGTTTTTCACTGAAAATAAGGTAGCATCGAGAATGCAGACACCTCATATCTTTTTAGAGTATCTGGTAATCGGTGGAGTAGAAAAGCAGATGTCATCATTCTTATCACGATTTAAGTGATTTATGTGGAGCCATTCAGCTGAAGCGAGCTTGTTTTGAGGGTGGTGACAGAAAGTAACTGGAATCTAATGTGTGTGAATGAGACATTGATGGTGAAACTTGGGACCCAGGGAGAGCAACCAGAAAGCTCTGCACAGTGCGAATCCAGTGCGGTCCTCGGCAGTGCTGCTCTTAGGGTACGAGTAATAGGACCAAAGCAAGGATATAATAATCTCTCTAAGAATTAGACTGATCTTTTGAAGATTCAGAAGTAGTACTGTGTTCAAGACCCCCAGATCTTTAGATTTTTATTACGTGCCTTTTATTCATTCACTACCATTGCAGCAAATGAAAATAAAAATTAAAAAGCATATTTAAATTAGAAAAATAACCAAAATACGGAAGATACTTTTGTGTAGGTGGGTAGACAGTTTTTGCCATGCTCATTTTGGCTTTGTTGGGAAGTGACTACCATTACGGTCAGGTTACTTTTTGCTTCCTATCATTGCAGAATCACCACTCTGATTAAGGGATTAACATCTGCTGTGAGGTCTTTTTCTTCTTTCTACGTTACCCATGACTTAATCAATTTTGGACTATGATAAACACAAAACAGTGCAGACTAATTCATAACATTGGCTATATTTGACAGCTATAATGTTTACATTATTGTTTTTGTAATTTATTTATGCATCTTGCCTAGCTAATAGCAAGACTGGACTACTAAAATGTTTACTAATGCTTCCTTCAGCTTCTTTAAAATTACAGTTCTAACACAATTACTATAAATATGTCTCTAAATGAAAAAAATAGTGATCGTTACCCTATTAGTTTATTTTCCAGTTGAATCTAGAATTCAAAATTAATTTAACTTGAACACATAGTACTCATATTTCCTGCCTCAGTTCAGTATGAATTCATACACAATGAGTAGCTGAATTTACTCAGCAATCTTGATGCAAAATCACTGGCATTATTTAAGGCCACCCTAGGACAAAGATTTGATGGCCCAGTAAAAATATTTCAGAAAATTGAATGATTTGCTAAAGAACAGTTACTTTTATTTATGAAACCAAAATTCTATTGTGCTTGATGAACTTTTGCATCTAGAAATAATTTTAGAAAGTGCAGTAGAAAGCATGTCCCAGAAGCATACGGAATGATGTAATTCACTTCAGAATTTCACTGATACTGCACCCACAATACCTTATGTTCTATAAAATAATTTGAGAACTATAATCATCATTAAGAATGTAGAGTTGTAACTGCACTACTAGCTTTTCACAGAGAACCATGGAGATTTAAAAGAAAGGAAAAAAAAAAAAGAAAAGAAAAAGAATGATTTCGTCTTCATTTTTGCTTGCCTTTATTAGGTATATGGAAGCTACTCATCTGCTAGCAGGAAAAGGAGTAAAGCATTATAAAATGTGCCTGAACTATAAATAAAATCAGTGACTATTAATAGAATACGGTTATTAACATTCTGTTATGAAAAAGTTTAGTTTTTAACCATCTGTATTTATGACAATTCATATACAGGAGAAACTTTGTAAAATTAGGAATAGCTTTTGCTTGCACTGCATAATGCAATGCAAGATGAATATTTAAGGATATGTGAGTATGATCTCAGGTTCTGACTCAGGAATATCATGTTGCCTTCAGTGCCAAATACATACAGGACAATTCAGGGTGCTACCCAAACCCAGGGGTGTCAGGAGAGAATGCGGGTTCACTTCCTTCTTTCCTGCCATAGGTCTTCCATGTTAACACCTGTAAACTGCATCTCAATCCCTATGCCTCTGGTTATTACAAAACATTCTCCTCGCTCACTATAGGAACAAAATTACCGAGAAGCAGTGGCTGAATTGTTATATTTAAAACCTGTTATTTCTCTGGTGATATATACTGTTCTATTATTGTAAATTGAGGAGCTTCCCATTTACCTTTTTACATAATTTAATGTATTGTTATAAACAGGTTGGTTCATCAGTTTCTTATCAGAAAGCATTTCTTAAATTTTAAACAAATGGTTGTATTTGTTTTCTAATGTCTTTCCTAATATTTAATAATGAAGATTTAATAGGAAAAATAATATATAAACTGGCATTGAAATAAAAGCTGATAATGTTTACTAGAGGCAACCGCATTTTACAAATCCTGAAAAAATGCTGGAAATAGACGAGCAAAGAAATTATTTTTATTGTGCATGTAATAATAGTAGTATTACTTTTTTGTATTAGTTTGTGTATTAGTAGTTATTATTATTAGTTTGTGTATTAGTATTTATATTTATATAGATAGTGAGTCTGTAAATACTCAGTGTTACATAATGGCTCCTTTTTAAAGGATGTGTGCAGCAGCGTGGATTTTAATTCTTGATCCTTATGTTTGAATAGCATCCAGGTTAATGTGAATGCCTAAGGGAAATTATATTTTAAGTAGAAATTTTAAGACAACTCCTGATTGTCACTTTGCTAATGATCTCCTTTTTTGTTTGTCTGTGTTGCGTTTTTCATGTAGTCCTTCATACGTGGGATGAAATTCCTTTAAAAGTTATGATGCCATTACCTCATCCTTCTGCCAATGCTTTCTGAAGTATCACCTCCACCTCATCCCCCCAGAACGCTGCGGCATGACATTCTGTAGGCAGGTGGCAAACAGATTTCCCCTGCCACGCAAAATAGGCCGTTTTTGCTGTAACTGCAAATTCCCATTCCTCCATCAACATCTTCGGTTTTGTTCTCCTCATGTGTCTTATTTGATAACTTGATTAGGAACTAACAGGAACAGGTTCAGTCTGTTGTGGGTTTTTTTTCCTTGCTGTAATGGAGACCGGATTTATGCCTGTACTCAAACTTGTAGTCTTAAGAACATTATTATCAAACAGCTTTACTTTAATATTGTCCTATGAGATTAACACTATTTAGAATAGTTAAACCCTTTCGGACGTTTATTATACTTTGTAAATATTTAGTCTAAGTCCAGGATTCATGGAGTTGAATTGGGTGCTCACCTTATTAGATACTTGAATTCCTTAAAAAATCTGGCTACTAGAAGTCAATAGCCAGTCATTTGAGCTTAAGGTAAGCATTAGGTGCCTTTTCTTGAGTGTTGAGGATAGGAACTACGCTCCTGAATAATGGCATGGTTTTGAAAGTGTCGTCCTTCCTGTTTAGCACCAACATAAAAAAGGTTCTGATTTGGAAAACATTTTGTGCATTTTTTTCCCAGTAAAAGAAAACCAAAAAAGATCTGGTTCTGACCACTGCAGAGAGACTTCTGCTCCAACATGACGAATGTATTTAGAATCCAGACATGGGTTTATCCTTTGGTTGTTAGGAAATAAGCAGATATCCATAAGGGTTTCCTTCTTCCATAAGTACAAAAATAAATTGTAAATTAATAATAAAGATAATAACAATAAAAATTAAGGTTTTCAGTATAAACGCAGCAGTTCTTTGTGTTTAGACATCAACAGTAGAAGAAAAAAGTATTGTTACTATGCGTGGAAGATTTTTTACCTCAACAATTTCTTACTGTGATTACAATATAAACAAAATTTAAGACGAGTCCTTTCCTTTCTTTAAACAATAGTATTGAAGAGTGTATTAGGTGTATGTTCATTGCTCAAATACCATTGTTTGTGTTGAATTTTGCATACTGGGAAAAACAGACAAGCAAAACCAAGAAATGGATTATTTCATATTCACTGAAAACAAGTCATGTATTTTTCTTGTCTTATTCCCATTGGTTTCCTAATGGCGTATTGCTTGATCTGAGCGTATGTGGTAGAATCTGAGTCTCAAAAGAGCCCTTTCATCCTACAAATGAGACCATGTGGGCACAACGCAGGGGATCACATGCAAGTTTCACAGTGCTGGATCTAGTGCTTTACTTGTCTGTAGAGATCTCCATGATCCAGCATTAAGGATGAGGCTTCAAAAGATATTTAGTCATCTGACTCCTCTTAATTTCAGGATGAATTAAGATCTTAAATATCTTTGAAATCCAGGGCTAAATTAATTTTTCTTTAAACATGACAGTTTTAGAACGTATCTATTAGTACTAGTGTTTTTATATTTCTCTTTTATTTAGGGTTTTCACAACATGTTTTATGCTGATCCCCATGGCATACAGTTGTTAGAGGTGCTGTCACATGAGCAAAAGATTCTACTCCAGTTTCATGCTGTCTTTTGTTTGCCCCATTCTGCCCTGCTTATGATTTGATTGTGACAGTTAAATGTTTCTTCGGACTCTTACACATAGCTTTCTCAGATGCTTCCCCTTTAAAAAAAACAGCATCATTTCTTCTGAAACATTTATTTTCAAATCCATAGAATTTGTCTTTATGAAATGTTTTCCATATGGTATGAGGGAGAGAAGATTAAGAGAGGACAATAGACAATACCCAAAATATAGTGTACATCACAAAGATAAATCTGCATATTTTCCATTTCTTCTTGGCAGATAGCCATGCAACCACTTATGAAATGCTGAGGGGAGACCTCATTGCCCTCTACAGCTACCTGAAAGGAAACTGTAGAGAGGCAGGGGTTGGCCTCTTCTCCCAAGGGAATAACGACAGGACCACAGGAAATGGTCTGAAGTTGCGGCAGGGGAGGTTTAGATTAGATATTAGGAAGAATTCCTTTACTGAAAGAGTGGTCAGGCACTGGAACAGCCTGCCCAGGGAGGTGGTGGAGTCACCATCCCTGGAGGTATTTAAGAAACGTGTAGACATGGCTCTTCAGGGCATGCTCTAGTGCCCAAGATTATTGGTTTGTGGTGGGGTGTTGTGTGTGGGGTTGTGGGTGTGGAGTTTAGTAGGTGGGTGTTTGGGTTTTTTTTTTTTTTGGTGTGGTGTGTTGGGTTTTTTTTTGTGTGTGTGGTTTTTTTTTTTTTTATGTGGTTGGACTCGATGATCTCAGAGGTCCCTTCCAACCACTAAGATTCTGTGATTCTGTATTGCTTCTCTGCAGTAACGCTAACTATATTGTGTACTGCAGGGTTTCTTCTCCAAAGCTTTGCTGCTTTGCCCTTTCATTTTTTTCCCCCATCTCTGAGATATTAGAGCTATTTTTGAAAATTTGCAAAGACTAGCAGAAAGAATAGATATGACATTATCTTTCAGGCTTTACTTTTTGTTTTTAAACCTTCTTGTATAAATTTAGCCCCTAAGAAGAGAGGCTCTTAAGGAAATGACATGGCCATAGGGAAAAGGCAAAATGACCTAATCTCAGAGTGAACCCCACCCATTATATTCTATGGAATTGTCGGACTGTCTAGGTTGGAAGGGACTTTTCAGATCATCGAGTCCAACCACCATATTTAATCTCAAAAAAACTGAAACGACCTTCAGAATCACTTAACTGGAATTCTCAATGCATCAGGCTCTGATCTATGCAGACATAAGCTATGCCTATGTAAGGATATTAAGAATACCCAGGACCATTCTTTCATACTGAAACTAACTGGCATGAAAGTGGCTGTATCCATGCTATTAACGTCTCCCACCCTCCAAAACAGAGGGTGCATGCAGACTTTTTATTGTGAATGGTCCCAGGTCTTCGATAGTGTTGCTCCTCAGCTGTGCCCCAATATTGTCTAGGAGAATGCTAGTGAGTCTAAGTCCTGCCAGGTCCATTCTGGCCATTGGGTCGTATAGTTGGTCAAGCTGCAGTTCACAGAGAGGCTCCCTGTCACTCAAGGATTTTGTGATTTGAAGAAAGCACTGGCTAGCTAGTAATATAAAACCATCACCCACTCTTCTGCCTTTTTTGCAGTAGTTTGGGCTCCAGTGGAAGAAGATAGACTCTTCAGTGACCTTTAATGTCCCCTGCACCTCACTCCCATTTATTGACATGCCTGAGTATATGCTCCTAGTCATCATTGTTCTGTATGTTCCCACCCTTCCAGGAGGCAGGAAGAACTGCCAGGCTGTGGAGTGTTTGGCAGTTTCCACTTTGATGCCTGAGAATCACCAGCCTCAGCTTTTCTCCATGGTGGCATATTTAGATTGAAAGGCACCATCTAAACCTAAGAATATTGAACAAGGAGGAGGGTTTGCTAGCAAGTTCAGTTTAGTTCACAGAGATAAAAATTAATGTGTATTAACGTTTCATATATATATATAAATCCATATGTATTTTTATATGGATAGATAGCATAAATTAATATTTAACATCAAGAGTTCAAAGTGTGCTTAATCATTGAGAGGGTCTACATTTGCCCTTTTCTCTTTTAGCTCCCGTTCAGAACAATTCTGTGTCTCCTCTCTATTTGAAATCCCTGCTTGTTCTCCACCTGAGGCACAGTCTTCAGATTTGTTCCCTTGATTTCTTATGTCCTGCCTGATAACTAGCTGTCTTCTTCAAGCAGAAGATTGACAAAATATGACATGAACTTTTGCCTTTCCTCTCCTTTTTTTTTTTTTTTTTGGGGGGGGGGGGTACCTTGATTGATCCTGTCATCTCTTTTCTTGTTTTTCTGCTTCTTATTTCCTTGAGTGTCTCTGTGTCTCTTGGCCATCTCCTGACACCTTTCTCTCTAGATCCCCAGATTTCTTACCTTCAGGC
Source organism: Rissa tridactyla (assembly GCF_028500815.1). Taxonomy (NCBI): domain Eukaryota; kingdom Metazoa; phylum Chordata; class Aves; order Charadriiformes; family Laridae; genus Rissa; species Rissa tridactyla. The sequence continues at coordinate 98,464,846 of NC_071468.1, forward strand.
TTTATCGCTGGGTTCCTTTTTTCCAGAAAAATTTTATAATGAAAATGAAGCTGTATCTATAGACTGTCTAATGCCATCTTTTGTACAATTCTTTGCAAGCTGTCAGAGTGCTTCATCTTACTTTCTAGAATGAAAGAAAGTCTTTTCGGCCAAGAAAGAGTTTCAAGCCATTGGAGGTTTCTGAGAAACCAGAAGAAAATCTAAGTGCATGTCTTCTCTATCCTACCCCCCTCTCTTTTTTTTTTTTAAATATTTTAATTATTTAGTTATTTTTCTTTTAAAATTGCTTGCACAATTTTGTATTTTTGTAGGTGCATTGAAAGACCCATATTTCTTTCTTGGAATAAGTACTTTTAAAAGGGACATTAATATTCTCAGTCATCCATCTGGGCATCCGTGAAGCTGTGTGTGTGTAAGAACTGACATGCTCGCAATGATTATCAACAGTTCTACCTCCCCAGTACTAAGACTGCTGGATATTTTCTGACTGAAAAAAAAAATCTATCTTCAATTTTCATTATTCATACAATCGAAATGATGAATCTGTGGGTGCTGTCAGCTGTTGCTGTTGGTGGCATCCATCCTAAAACAAAGGGAAGCTGAATGATTTTTATCAGCATTAGAAAACCTCAACAATATACATACCAAGTCCTGAGGGAAAGTTTTTTGTGTAAAAAGGTTGTAATTTGTTTAGAAAAGAAACACTTCCACAAAAATATTGAATTCCTTATTAGCTTAGCATCAAATTGCAGTTCTTCTGTTGGTCTGGGCCTGAGCAGACCTGTTTTGCAATAGAACAGATTGTCTTGCAACACGGTGTGCTCCTGGAAATTTTCTCCTTCTTCGAGCCTGTGGCATTTTCTGAACTCAGGAGGCTGTTTCCTGTGCTAATCAAGGCAGCTGACAAACTCTTCAGCATGCTTGAATCAATGCTGGTTTGCCCAAGTTCTTTCTCTGCCCTGTACATCCTTAGGAACAGATTGACAGATGTTTATTTTTACCAGCTGCTGAGATCGTCAGTGACAGACGTGTAACCAGATGAAAGGCTTGTTAGTCTGAGACCTAACATGCTGGCAAACCGAGCAAGTTCCTTTAACATTTTCATTGTGAATTGCATTTTTCCCCGTTTGTTTAACATTTCATAATACGTAAGCCGCAGCAGCGTAAGCCTTTTCGTCTGGGCATGGTTAATGAGGATGTTTGTTGTGAAGCAGGACAGTTCTCAAATCTGGCCAGCCTTAGAGAGCTCACTACTCTTTCACCAGTGTGCTGGGAAAAAAAGAGATCTCAGCAGAAGGACTTCTTTGTATGCCTGTTAATGAACAGTAATAGTGAGGTAATTCACAAAGGTGACATAAAGTAGAAGAGACAGGAAAGAAGAACAGATGTTACCAGATACACAGAAGTATAACGAGCATTTTCGCTAGCTTGACAATTCCAAGTATGGCAGTTGTTCTTTTTCACACTTACAATCTAAGGCTTACCTGTCAGCTACCTTTACTGGAGGAAAGAATTGCTTTTAAATAAAAGCAGGACATACGCCAGATTTGTACGGCCAGCTTCTGGATAATAAAAATAAAACATTATTCAAATTGGTGAAAAAAACAAGCTGAAAAGTACTTCTGCTTTTTCAATGAAATTTAATGTCTCTATTTACTTAATTTCCTGAATTCTATTCTAGTTCTTTATCTTGTTCTATGCACGTATTCATATTGGGCTCATAGTGCCTTATCAGGCTGCTGTAGATTATTCAATAAACAGTTTAATTATAGATACACTAGGAAGGAGAAAGGTAATGAAGAGCCTGCATAGTGGCAGCCTATGGGCTTATACATCAAATGTCATTTCACTACATTTCCCTCCCATTCATGTTACCTGTGCTTCTACATTTTTCAGGTATTTAGTGTTCTCAAGTCCTAGGGAAAAACAAGAGTATTGAATTGTCTTTTATGGGAATTTTAAGGAAAATGTTCCAAGGAGATACACTTAGTTTGTACAATTAAGTGGTCTATTTGTCTGACAGGCTCTTTTTCCCAAATAAGTTTTTAACATGTTGGCTAATTTCAGCCATATTTGCTATAAGGATAAAAATCCACACATGTGAAGTTCCTATGTGTTGTTAAGAAGAAAGACTGGTCATTGTGTCTTAGAGGAGGTATTCCAAATAATGTTGAGGGAAACCATGGTAGCTCAGCCCCACATCCATTCTGAAAGGCAGCAAACAGATGCTTTAAACAAACCTCTGAGTCAGACAGAATATCTGTTGCCTCCTTATCCACCTAAGTAGATGAGAGATCTGGGAGGAAGGTGAGATGAAAAGGACACAGGGAACAAGTAAGGATATTGTGTGCAAGAACAGGTGATGAAAGATACTGTTCACAAATCTATAGGAAACAAAAATTCATTACTTATTGTCTTTTACCATATATTTGTGGTAGTGACAACAAGGTAAAAGCAATGCATGAGGTCAGGTATTTGGAAAAGAGTCATAACACGCCTTAGTCTTCTGGAAAAGCTGTTATCTCCCATAGAGCCAAACCCAATCTTTTCCACAGTGATAATATAGTGAGATGCACTGTGCTTGAGGAGTGAACTAACTTCTCACAGAGTCTGGCATAGGCTTTTAGGCATAGACTTTTATATAGCCTGAGCCACAGGCTAGGAAGTGCTTTGAAAATGGGTGCCGTTGCTTTGAGCTTGACTTGAAACAATGAAAAGCCACACTTGGGAGCTGGGAATATATTTGGGTTTATGCTATGTTGTTGCTATAGCTGCAGCACTTTGAAGTGGAGTTGAGAACAAGAAACGCATCTTTTTTACAGGGTGAAAAAATGATACCTGGCCATTTGATGCCAGCGTGGGGTCTTCCAGCCAGCTGGACTTAGGAGTATAATGCCTAGGTATCACTTATGGATATCCACTTGTGTAAGGGCTCAGCAAGGATTTAAATTTACTGCTAGACTGTAACAAATTAAGCATCTGTGTAGATTCATCACAAGCAGGTTTCACTGCCATTGGGAGCTTCTCAGGTTGCTCACTGAGTTTCCTGACTGTCAGCACTCCTACTTACTCTAGATTCAGTTTCATCTGACTGGTCTTTGTTAGTGAGCTTGTCTGTGATATGTGTATTCTTAGCGTGTGAATCCACACTGTCTGGTTAGTACAGCTGCTGACATGGATCTTAACTCACAATGGTTTTGTGGTGGTGGTTTGGTTTTTTTGTGTTTGTTTTGTTTTCTGGGTTTTTTTTTTTATTGAGTAAGAAGCAAAGGAGGTAGTGTAAAAAAAAAAAAAAAGGAGGCTTCCCACCATTGATTTTTGGATATATGCCAGGAGCACACACTGTTCTCATATTATTTGAAAACATTATCCTGGGCCCCTTTTTTCCCTTGACAAGATAACAGGCTTTCATGTTTAGCAGTGATGAAGTGGGTTGTAGACAGGTTCAAACAGGTCTTCTTCACCTTTTAAAATTAATTCCTAGAAACATAGTTGGAGGAATTGAAGGATATTTGCAGGAAATGAAACAAGTCTCCTTGACATCTGTACATTTTCATTGTAGAGGCCCCAGCAATAAATTAAGACAAGTACTCTTAAGGCAAGGTCACAAGCCTGTGAAAAACATGCATCTTGTTTGTTGCAATGTGAGGCTGTAATGCCACTCGAGGCTGTTTTAATTCCCTATGTCAAGTAACCTAGTGTAACGAAATCACGTTACCTGGTGCTAACGTGTTTTCTTTCCTATGAGTACAAGTTCCCTTGCTTAAAATTTTCTTTTCTAAAGTTGCCATAGAGAATCCTATTTCCAGGCAGGACTCAGGTTTCTTGCTTTTTGATGAATAGTTTGTAGATACTTGGTTTATATTCAGTCATAACAATGGCCATAATCTTGCCTTAGTAGCTCTTTCCTGCATAGATAATGGTAGCCATTGGTAGCCAAGAACACTTGGGGTGACTTAACTAAAACTAATATGTTCCTGCATAAACCATGTATTTTTAGATTTTGCTGACAATTTCTCCTGAAGAGGCAGTACAGGAAGGTTGGTCATCTTTTAGTGTACATTACTGATCCTCTGGAGCAAGGATCTGTTTGTACAGACTTCAAAGGGGAGGCTCAGAGCAAAGATACGCTCTCCACTGCATTTGTGAGTGAAGGCTTACATACGTTTCTGCTGTTAGATATCACTAGCTTAGTCCTTTAATTAAAATATTAATTTATCCAAAAGGTATTATTTGTAATTGTTGCTCTCAGTTTGAAATAAGGTAAATTAAAATGTACCACAACGGAAGCAGATCGGTAATCTTCCATTGTGATAGGAAACAGTGTTCTTTTGGATGAATTATGAAATCCTGGTAACATATAGCGAATCTTTGAACATCATTAAACTTGACATTTGCCAGAAACAAACTTGAGTGTATGTTAGCTATATAGTATTAGTGAGCATCTGGATGCAACTTTTCTGTAAATGAACTCTTTTGTGATGAAACAATGAATGTTTAAGAGATAATGTCACTGTGGGGAGGTAGATATGACATATATTATCATATATACCAGCACTGAATCTTTGGTTTTCTTTTTTCATGCTTTTTTACCAGTTATGAATAAAAAGTATATTTATTTTATATATAACTATTCATTTTATAGATGAGTATATGTATACACACAGAGTATTTTGCTGTTTGTATAGCAGTCAGAGCCAATCTTTTCTATTTGCTGACAGAAACACAGTGGGAAGCAAAGGCCATATTCTGAGACACTTTACATCTTTTCCACCTCTCAGCAATTCTTCACATTTACTTGGGGTTTCATCGTCTCTTCCCCAGTGAACTTCAGTTTTCCTGTCCCTCTTTCAGATACAGCAAACTTTCTGAGCCCAAGATCTGAAATCACATCCTAAATGGAAACTACCATTTTGAAGGTTTGTAGACTCCTTTTGGATACTTTGATAATGGCATGAGCAGAGGTTATTAGCTCATTAGCGGCATTGCTAACTGGAAAACCAAGAGAGGTCAGTGAAAAGCCTGAACTCCAAGCAAAATTTTAAACCAGTTCTCAACTTCAGTAAGTGTCATCTTTTCATAATTTTCAATACCGTGTACTTCCAGATGTCGGTCTTATTCTGTAGCTGTTCTACCTCACAGTACTGGAAAACCCTAAAAAGGCTAAGTAAGAGCAGAAAAAAAAAAAATTGCCTGCTGTTCATCTTTCCCTGAGGACAGACATTCTTATCACTAATAAGTTCTTGGACTGAAGAGAGAAAAAGAAAGTATTTCCTCCTTTTACAGAAACTGTGATGAGACAGAAAAGCTTCCTTTTTGCTAGTTGCTCCAGCTAGGCAGAGCCACCCGCTCAAGAGCTTTCAGATAGGCAGGGATAGGTAATGAATATCTCACTGGGGGACTTACTGGTGACTTCACTGATTGATCCATCTTTCACCCCTACTTACCTGTTCCGCACCATACAATATGTAGCACAGCATTGATGTTTTCTCTTTGGATTAATCCAGGAGAGCACTTCAGCCTGTCTTTAAGTGCCTTGTTGAATGGACTTTAACACAGTAGAAGCTACAAAAATCTTTGTTGACAAAGAACTACTTTCTTTTTCTTACATATGATAGCAACACAGTTTTCTAGGATGTTAAATTCAAGGACACCTAGAGATACGTTCAGAAATAAATACACTCGATATTTTTGGTGGGTTTTGCTTTCTTTTTTTTTTTCTGGTCTGAGTAAATCTTCATGCTCTCTACTTCCTCTTTTTATGAGTAGTTTCATTCTCAGATGAAAGAAAACCAGATTTAAATAAAAAATATATCAGCAACTTTCAAGTTTGCCTTTCATCTGACTGGTAGCATATTCATAATACTGCCTAAGCTGCTCTGAAGGTAAGAGGTAAGATGGGAGATCTGTGCTGAGTTCAGATACTTAGTGAACTGCACACCGTAGTTCTAGCAATACAACAGCTGCCAACACCAAACTTTCATCACAGCCTATGCAGGCTAACTCCCCAAAGATATGTTGGACTTCAGAGACACTTTTGAAAGAGCCTTAGTCTTTAAAATCTTACCCAGTGGCTTGCTGCCTTTTTAACAATTTGATAAAAAATATATTTAATCACTGTTATAATTGCTCAGTTCTTTTAATAGCAATGTTTTCACAAATGCAATAAAAGAACCTCATAGAAGAATCACACATTGCTGTGACTCTTTAATTTTATCAACAACTGTATTTAGTAGGCCATTGCACTCAAAACGCATCTCAGATCTTTTCAGCACGTGCTGATCTGACCTTGAATGATTGCTGTTTTTCTTTTTACTGAGGAAAGAAAGACTCCACCAATTTGCTACTGTAAATTTAATCATAAATACTAATTCGTTGTGATTACAGTTGGTATGTATCTAGAATTACACGCAACAGTGTATTAAGGAACTGCTTGGCAATCAGGCTTAAAATTCTCACTCAAAAGCTATGTGTCTGAGCAGATGGTGTTCATAAATTTAACAAGAACTGATATTTCCACTTCATAACTTTTCTAGTTCTTTAACAGTATTAATATTCTTTTGATAGCTTTCCTAATCTATACTGATATAGCTATAGATCAGTAGTTAGATACATTAGGTAATTTTATTTCTACCAATACTATAATTTCAAGAGGAAAGAACCCCTTTAGCATACCTCTGCAAGTTGCTGAGAGCTCTATGGGTACAGTCAAAATAGTAACCAGGCAGTAAAAATTAGTTAAATATATACAGAGGAGGATAGGAAATCTAAGTTCAGTTTTATTCAGTCTGTGCTCACTTTCATTTTCTCCTTTGTTTTCTTGTTAATTCTTTTTGGGTTTTAGTCAATTAGAAATATGAAGTTCTTTAGATCTTTAATTTCTTTTCTACCTATATTTTTACATATTCTTAAAAAACTTTCCTAAGGATACAGGGCTTATGCAATCGTGCTGTTTCTATGTCCTTTTCTAACTTTATCTGCAATAACACTTAAATCTTTTGGATAAGTTCAAGCAAATTTGATAGACAATTATAGGTCTGAAAGGTATTGCATTTATAGGGTCATAGGATAGTTCATGCGTGAAGGGAACTCAGGAGGTCTCTAGTCCAACCTCCTGCTCAAAGCAGGGCCAGCTATGGGGTCAAACTGGGTCATTCAGGGATTTATCCAAGTGGGTCTTGAAAGCCTCCAAAGGAAGAGATGACACATCATCTCTGGGCAACCTGCAGCATTGCTGGGCTGTCCTCATGGTGAGAAAGTTTTTCCTTATGCCCAGTTGAAACTTCTTTTGTTTCACCTTTTCCCTGTTGTCTCTCATCCCTGTTACACACTGCTATGAAGAGCCCAACCCTGTCTTCCCATAGGCACTGGGCAGCTGCTGTTAGGTCCCCCAAAGCTGTCTCTTTTCCACATAAACAGGTCCAGTTCCCTCAGCCTTTCCTCACAGGGCTTGTGCTCCAGCCCCAACCATCTTCGGTGGCCTCTGCTGAGCTCACTGCATTTTGTCAATGTCTTTCCTGTTGTGGGAAAGAGGGGGGCAAATCTGGACCCAACATTCTAGATATGGTCTAATGAGTACTGACTAAAGGGTATGGTCCCTTCCCTACATTTCCTCTATGTTTTGTAAAATAGACAACTTGGTAGATATGGTCATTAGGACCAACAGTGACAAAAGTCTGCAGTATGAATGAAACTTTTAATGGACTGCATTTTCAGATGTGCCCAACTTGGACATCTTGCTTTATGGGACACGATGGAATCTAATCATAAGAGAAAAATGTGTAAAAGACTTGATTTTATCAGTATGGATGCTTTCAGTAGTTCCACAATGGAGTTACATGTTGTACATAAAAGTAATTTTTTTGTTTGTTTTCAGTCTGTAACATGACAAATTGATGCTTTCCCCTCCTGAGAAACAGTGAATACCCATTTTCTGTTCCTTCTTATACCATTCATGATTTTACAGGTCTCTGTCATTCCCCTTTGACTTGCATTTTAGAACTCTTTCCCAAATTATTTTAATAGCCACTTCTTTTGTCTGAGAGCCAAGGTATTTCAGCTTGAGTTAATACAATTACAAAGCTTCTGATGATTTTGAGTGTAGACAAATTCAGTTGTTATCTGTCTACAATAGAGAACATAAACATGTAGATTTGACCCACAGTTTTCTTACAGGTAATTAAATTCATCACTGGTAGTGGTATTGCCTTACTTGTGTCTGTTGTAATAGGAATTACTCCTTTATCCTCCCTGAACCATCCCAACTAGCTGTGTGAGTTAATAAGTATGTGCACATATAGTGGAGGAATGTTGTTAACAGATGCCTGTGTTTCTGAGCGAATGTAGTGAGCCACTGGCAAATTTTTCAGAACTTGTGGTAGATTGTGCTGTCCTCATAACCCCTCCCAACACTGAGTGTTTTTACTTTTAAATTACTTATCCTTAGGGGTTTGGATATCGTTTTCATGACTGTAAACCTCGTAGGATGTTCCCTTCTCATGTACTGACTTCACTTGAATTTGTCCAATTGTTATTATAGAGCCATCTGCTTATTCTTCTTTTTTCTCTCTCAAAATCCAATAGCCCTGCTTTCAATTAAAACTCAAACACCTTAGACTGAAAATAAGCCTTCAGGTATCTTTTTAGTATTTGCTGTTTTAAAAATATGCTGAGATTTTATGTGATTTACAATATCATTGTAGGCATTCAGAGTTACAACTGCATAATTTTTTAATGATCTTTAATTTAAAAAGTTCTTTTTAAAATAGAGATGTCAGTGATTTACCAATTTTTGTTTTCTACTGGCATTGTCTCATTTTTTCTCTTTCAGTTCAAACATTCTTCCATTCACCTGCAAAAAAAGTGTACCTCTCAGAGTACTACATAACCTTGCTATGCATAATACTACATACAGGCTAGAGGCTGGTGATATTCCCATTCTGGATATCACTCCCATTAATGGAAATCTATCATCCTTTGAAAGAGCCTGACTTTGTAACAGCAGCTCATGTTTCATTAATGAAGTAATGCTAGTACTGCAAAAAAAAGAATGAGAAAAGTCAGATGGGTGAGGTGCAAGGTAGGCTTGTGGAATTCCTTTAAGTGGGAAGCAAATGCTGACAGTGGAAGGGGATGTGTGGATTTCATTTTTGTAGGTTGGACGGGCTGGGAAGAACATCATTATTTTTTGATGAGTTTTGACGTGACTCTAAGTGTAGCAAAAGGATGGTTTTGCTGTGAGATGCCTAATTTTAATGGAAAAACTAAATTAATGACAGAAGTTTTGTAATAGCTGTCAAGTACTCTGAAGTGAACTATAATTAAAATCATTTTATTGGCACTGTAAGCATAAAGCAGATAGTTTTGAAAAAGTAAGAGCTACTCACTCAGCTATTCCATTTTATGTTAAATAAGTGAAGAGAAGGAAGAAGAAGCTATTGCCTTCAAAAAAATCGTAAATGAGCTGACAGTGTTTCCAGAATTTTACAGCTCCAAGTTGGAAGAGAGATGAAGATCAATTTTCATAGGTAGGAGTATCTATAAAAACATGTTAGAAATGCTTTTAGTCTCTGACACTTCTCTAGTGGTGACCTTGTTTGTGTGACTGTGATATGCATGTTCTCTTCCAATTAAAAGGGATGAGATACAAGTGTATTATACAGAAGCAAGTCTGAGAGTACGGTGTTTCTGATGAAAGACAAGAATGAAGCGTGCTTGGGGACTGACAGGTACTACAGGAGGTAATTGAATAGCTCTCTGTCTCACTGCCTTGATTCAGTTAGCTCAGAGTAAAAGTGAGTGCAAAATGTATGAAGTTTCTTCTCAGGGAATGCTTTCTTTTCTCTTTTTGCCTAAGGTGAGTGCTGTTCAAAATGTACTGTTGGGTTCCTTGTATTTGTCTCACTGGAAGAATGCTGCACATCACAGACTGTGTTTTTTGATTGTTCCCCAAATCCTGTACTAACTCTGGCTTATAGTAAAAACAAAATGTGTAATGGTTGCAATCATAAAAATACTCATGTACTTTTAAAAGCAAAAGGTACCAGTTAAGTTTCTATAGTGTGTATTAGATGTGACCATAGTTTTCCCAGTTGGTTGGCAGATTAAGCTTTGCAGCTAATACCACTTGCTCCAAGTCAGGGCCATGGGACAGAAAGTCAGCAATTTGATCCTAATCTAAATTCCTTCATGGCAGCATCCTGCTTCTTCTGATCTGTGTTGAAGCTAGTCATGGAGCAACACGAGAAGCGTAGAGAATAGAGGGCGACTTCAGTTAAACAAAAGCATTTACTACACCATTTACTCCATTTTGTTGGGGTCTGGTAATTGATTTATTGTATCACCTCTGTCTTTTGAGAAAGCTCCTCTTGCCACCAGTCTTACTAGAAAGTCAGAATGTTCTTGGTGCGCCGTTGTTTTCTAATGACCTTGGTAGTCTTTGGAGGTGGTCTTAAGGGTCTGTAACATGTCTTCCCACTGCGGGCATTCAACGTGAGGCTCTGTACGGGGGCAAATTTCTCCATAAGGCTTTGGGGGTTACTTTTCAAGTCTCTGAGGAGGAGGGAGAAGAAAGTAAGCATTTCAAAGGCTTGCTACCGGCCCTTAAACTTGGACTGGCATTGTGCGCGGTCCCTTTGCCATAGAGCAGAGCAATCGTAAATTGACTTCACTTCTCAGTGCCGCCTTGTGAGAAGAGTGGTAACAGGAAAAGTTCTTCTGGGGAGTATTTGGGGTGAACTGTGAGAAAAGGGGTGATGTGGAAGGACAAGAGGTTTTCTAATACGCCGTTGGCGTCATTGGTAGCAGGGCAGACTGGAGGAAAAAGCGCTACCATCTTCCCTTGTTGGTACTGTGGAAACGCAACAGAAGGAGAAAAAGCACACCTCTATGAAATGTTCACTCCAACTTTTAATAGACAAGTGTAAGATAGAACAGTATGAGAAAACCAACACCCAAGTTTCTATCCTATTATCATCCTACCCCTAAAAGGCCTTGTAAGAGTCCCTGTAGATTTTCAGCTGCGGGACCTCCGCCGCGATTGGCTCCTGGTGGCCCGCCGTTCTGTGGAGGGAAGGCGACTTCGTCGCTGTCGGCGGTCGCTCCTTCCGGGAGAAGCTGAGACTCGCCGTTCAGGGCTGAGAGCTCGGCCCTCGTCGCGATCCCTTCTCCTTTGGTGCCCCGGCTGTGTTCGGCGGTGAGTGCTGCGGGATCTCCTCTGGGACGGGCTCCGTGTGGCCTGGCGGTGCCTGGAGGAAACCCGGCCTCCCCGCTGATGGTGCTCGCCCCTCCGCGAGGAGGCCGGGGCGTCCCGTTGAGCCCTTGGAGCTCGGCCCTCGTCACGAGCAGTGTCCTGAGCCCTGCTCTGGTGCCGTCTCCTGGTGCTCGAGGGGTCGTGCTCAGCCCTGCTGTGGCCACCACGGTGTCGCCTCGGGGTCCCGCTTCGGGCTCTGTCTGAGGCCCCGGCATGGCCCCTGCCACGGCCTCTGCTGGAGGAGCTGCGGCGCTGGCGGCCTGAGGAGTGGCGCCGCCTCCTTTCCGCAGGTCGGGCCCGAGATCTCCTCCTTCTTGCTGCCCGGCTGGCGGAGGTGTTCTCCTGCGCGATGTGGTAGACCTCGTAGTTACTGGGTCCCACCTTGCGGTAGATGTGGTGGAAAGGCTCCTGACAGATGGGGCACACGGATCTTATGCGCGCCCAGTTGAATATGCAGGAAAAACAGAAAACGTGTCTGCAGCAGGCCATGGAGCCTTGGTTGCTAATCCTGTCCAAGCATATTGGGCATTGTAGGTCCTCCGCAGCATCCGTTGCCGTGGCCTGGGGCACCTGAGTGTTGCTGGCAGCAGGGGAGGAGGTGTTGTCTTCTGCCACGTCCTCTTCCAACGCCATCTCGCACTGCAAGCAAAAGAGATACAAAAGTCATGACCTGCCCTGGAGATGCAACCTGCACGAAGCGGCAAAGCTGTGGAAGTGGAGCGCTCAAGAGTTGCCCCCTCTGCCTCGGGGCTGTGCTTGTGCTGCCGCAAACAGCAGGGACTGTCCCCGGGCAGAGGAGTGACACCAGAGGCATCTTTGGATGTTGCTGCTGTCAGGGCAGGGTGGTGTCTCACCTCTACGGCAGGTGCAGACGGGAACTGGGAAGGCCGGGAAGCGGTTGCTGGCCTCTCGTCAACAGCAGTCCGAGCCTGGGGTGGCGGCAGGTGAGGCCCAACACCCTGGGCCCTGCCGGTGTCCCTGTCCGGCAGATCCTCTCTGTGGCTTCAGAAGGGAGCCTGCAGGACTACGGGTTCTTCGTCCCCTCAGCTGCAGACGTCTATCCCCGGCGGACGAGGACAGCACTGTGGGCCTTCGGGGCTGCCCCACGCCCCAAAAGGATTGATGTCGCGGGCGTCACGACGACTGCCTGGTGACATCACAGAGCTTTTGGGGAGCACACCCAGAAGACACAAGCCGTGGCCTCGGGGAACAACAATTTCCCCGACAGCTCTCATCTCACGCGACCGCCCCCCTGTCCAGCAGAACCCCGTTGCCGTATTTTTCATAGCAATTTGGACACCAGGTCTCAGTGTTCAGATGCAGCACTACGTTCTGTTTTAGAAATAAAGCAGCTCAAGGCATTTCTTACTCCTTGTCCGTCCTTGCAGGTGGAGGGAGGTGGTCCTTCCCCCTCTGCTTAGCACCGGTGAGGCCACAGCTGGAGTACTGTGTCCGGTGCTGGGCTGCCCACCCAGCACAAGAGAGAGATGGACATAGTGGGGAGAGTCCTCTAAAGGTCCATCAGGATGATGAGGGGACTGGAGCACCTCTCCTGTGAGGGAGGGCTGAGAAAGCTGCCTGCAGGCAGTTCAGCCTGGAGAAGAGAAGACTTTGGGGGAAATCATTTTCAAAGCATATCAGTAGCCAAAGAGTGAGCGCAAAGAAGAGAGAGCCAGGCTCTTTTCAGGGGCGCGCAGTGGCATTGGGCACAAAGCGAAACCCAGGAGGTTCCCTCTGAACATCAGGAACCCCTTTTTTACCGTGAGGGTGACTGAGCACTGGCACAGATATGCCATGCCAGGCAGCTTGTGGAGTCTCCCTCCTTGGAGATACTCCAAAGCTGTCTGGCTGCGGTCCTGGGCCACCGTCCGTAGGCGACTCTGCTTGAGCAGGGGAGCTTGGGCGAGATGACCTGCGGAGGTCCCTTCCCACCTCAACCGTTGTGTGAATCTGTGCCTCAAAGCACACTTTGTGCAAGTCGAGAAAGCATAGTCGTGGAGTGACACACGGAGCGTGGGGAAGGAGGGCGACTTCAGTTAAACACAGCCATTTACTCCATTTTGTTGGGGTCTGGTAATTGATTTATTGTATCACCTCTGTCTTTTGAGAAAGCTCCTCTTGCCACCAGTCTTACTAGAAAGTCAGAATGTTCTTGGTGCGCCGTTGTTTTCTAATGACCTTGGTAGTCTTTGGAGGTGGTCTTAAGGGTCTGTAACATGTCTTCCCACTGCGGGCATTCAACGTGAGGCTCTGTACGGGGGCAAATTTCTCCATAAGGCTTTGGGGGTTACTTTTCAAGTCTCTGAGGAGGAGGGAGAAGAAAGTAAGCATTTCAAAGGCTTGCTACCGGCCCTTAAACTTGGACTGGCATTGTGCGCGGTCCCTTTGCCATAGAGCAGAGCAATCGTAAATTGACTTCACTTCTCAGTGCCGCCTTGTGAGAAGAGTGGTAACAGGAAAAGTTCTTCTGGGGAGTATTTGGGGTGAACTGTGAGAAAAGGGGTGATGTGGAAGGACAAGAGGTTTTCTAATACGCCGTTGGCGTCATTGGTAGCAGGGCAGACTGGAGAAAAAGCGCTACCGTCTTCCCTTGATGGTACTGTGGAAACGCAACAGAAGGAGAAAAAGCACACCTCTATGAAATGTTCACTCCAACTTTTAATAGACAAGTGTAAGATAGAACAGTATGAGAAAACCAACACCCAAGTTTCTATCCTATTATCATCCTACCCCTAAAAGGCCTTGTAAGAGTCCCTGTAGATTTTCAGCTGCGGGACCTCCGCCGCGATTGGCTCCTGGTGGCCCGCCGTTCTGTGGAGGGAAGGCGACTTCGTCGCTGTCGGCGGTCGCTCCTTCCGGGAGAAGCTGAGACTCGCCGTTCAGGGCTGAGAGCTCGGCCCTCGTCGCGATCCCTTCTCCTTTGGTGCCCCGGCTGTGTTCGGCGGTGAGTGCTGCGGGATCTCCTCTGGGACGGGCTCCGAGTGGCCTGGCGGTGCCTGGAGGAAACCCGGCCTCCCCGCTGACGGTGCTCGCCCCTCCGCGAGGAGGCCGGGGCGTCCCGTTGAGCCCTTGGAGCTCGGCCCTCGTCACGAGCAGTGTCCTGAGCCCTGCTCTGGTGCCGTCTCCTGGTGCTCGAGGGGTCGTGCTCAGCCCTGCTGTGGCCACCACGGTGTCGCCTCGGGGTCCCGCTTCGGGCTCTGTCTGAGGCCCCGGCATGGCCCCTGCCACGGCCTCTGCTGGAGGAGCTGCGGCGCTGGCGGCCTGAGGAGTGGCGCCGCCTCCTTTCCGCAGGTCGGGCCCGAGATCTCCTCCTTCTTGCTGCCCGGCTGGCGGAGGTGTTCTCCTGCGCGATGTGGTAGACCTCGTAGTTACTGGGTCCCACCTTGCGGTAGATGTGGTGGAAAGGCTCCTGACAGATGGGGCACACGGATCTTATGCGCGCCCAGTTGAATATGCAGGAAAAACAGAAAACGTGTCTGCAGCAGGCCATGGAGCCTTGGTTGCTAATCCTGTCCAAGCATATTGGGCATTGTAGGTCCTCCGCAGCATCCGTTGCCGTGGCCTGGGGCACCTGAGTGTTGCTGGCAGCAGGGGAGGAGGTGTTGTCTTCTGCCACGTCCTCTTCCAACGCCATCTCGCACTGCAAGCAAAAGAGATACAAAAGTCATGACCTGCCCTGGAGATGCAACCTGCACGAAGCGGCAAAGCTGTGGAAGTGGAGCGCTCAAGAGTTGCCCCCTCTGCCTCGGGGCTGTGCTTGTGCTGCCGCAAACAGCAGGGACTGTCCCCGGGCAGAGGAGTGACACCAGAGGCATCTTTGGATGTTGCTGCTGTCAGGGCAGGGTGGTGTCTCACCTCTACGGCAGGTGCAGACGGGAACTGGGAAGGCCGGGAAGCGGTTGCTGGCCTCTCGTCAACAGCAGTCCGAGCCTGGGGTGGCGGCAGGCGAGGCCCAACACCCTGGGCCCTGCCGGTGTCCCTGTCCGGCAGATCCTCTCTGTGGCTTCAGAAGGGAGCCTGCAGGACTACGGGTTCTTCGTCCCCTCAGCTGCAGACGTCTATCCCCGGCGGACGAGGACAGCACTGTGGGCCTTCGGGGCTGCCCCACGCCCCAAAAGGATTGATGTCGCGGGCGTCACGACGACTGCCTGGTGACATCACAGAGCTTTTGGGGAGCACACCCAGAAGACACAAGCCGTGGCCTCGGGGAACAACAATTTCCCCGACAGCTCTCATCTCACGCGACCGCCCCCCTGTCCAGCAGAACCCCGTTGCCGTATTTTTCATAGCAATTTGGACACCAGGTCTCAGTGTTCAGATGCAGCACTACGTTCTGTTTTAGAAATAAAGCAGCTCAAGGCATTTCTTACTCCTTGTCCGTCCTTGCAGGTGGAGGGAGGTGGTCCTTCCCCCTCTGCTTAGCACCGGTGAGGCCACAGCTGGAGTACTGTGTCCGGTGCTGGGCTGCCCACCCAGCACAAGAGAGAGATGGACATAGTGGGGAGAGTCCTCTAAAGGTCCATCAGGATGATGAGGGGACTGGAGCACCTCTCCTGTGAGGGAGGGCTGAGAAAGCTGCCTGCAGGCAGTTCAGCCTGGAGAAGAGAAGACTTTGGGGGAAATCATTTTCAAAGCATATCAGTAGCCAAAGAGTGAGCGCAAAGAAGAGAGAGCCAGGCTCTTTTCAGGGGCGCGCAGTGGCATTGGGCACAAAGCGAAACCCAGGAGGTTCCCTCTGAACATCAGGAACCCCTTTTTTACCGTGAGGGTGACTGAGCACTGGCACAGATATGCCATGCCAGGCAGCTTGTGGAGTCTCCCTCCTTGGAGATACTCCAAAGCTGTCTGGCTGCGGTCCTGGGCCACCGTCCGTAGGCGACTCTGCTTGAGCAGGGGAGCTTGGGCGAGATGACCTGCGGAGGTCCCTTCCCACCTCAACCGTTGTGTGAATCTGTGCCTCAAAGCACACTTTGTGCAAGTCGAGAAAGCATAGTCGTGGAGTGACACACGGAGCGTGGGGAAGGAGGGCGACTTCAGTTAAACACAGCCATTTACTCCATTTTGTTGGGGTCTGGTAATTGATTTATTGTATCACCTCTGTCTTTTGAGAAAGCTCCTCTTGCCACCAGTCTTACTAGAAAGTCAGAATGTTCTTGGTGCGCCGTTGTTTTCTAATGACCTTGGTAGTCTTTGGAGGTGGTCTTAAGGGTCTGTAACATGTCTTCCCACTGCGGGCATTCAACGTGAGGCTCTGTACGGGGGCAAATTTCTCCATAAGGCTTTGGGGGTTACTTTTCAAGTCTCTGAGGAGGAGGGAGAAGAAAGTAAGCATTTCAAAGGCTTGCTACCGGCCCTTAAACTTGGACTGGCATTGTGCGCGGTCCCTTTGCCATAGAGCAGAGCAATCGTAAATTGACTTCACTTCTCAGTGCCGCCTTGTGAGAAGAGTGGTAACAGGAAAAGTTCTTCTGGGGAGTATTTGGGGTGAACTGTGAGAAAAGGGGTGATGTGGAAGGACAAGAGGTTTTCTAATACGCCGTTGGCGTCATTGGTAGCAGGGCAGACTGGAGAAAAAGCGCTACCGTCTTCCCTTGATGGTACTGTGGAAACGCAACAGAAGGAGAAAAAGCACACCTCTATGAAATGTTCACTCCAACTTTTAATAGACAAGTGTAAGATAGAACAGTATGAGAAAACCAACACCCAAGTTTCTATCCTATTATCATCCTACCCCTAAAAGGCCTTGTAAGAGTCCCTGTAGATTTTCAGCTGCGGGACCTCCGCCGCGATTGGCTCCTGGTGGCCCGCCGTTCTGTGGAGGGAAGGCGACTTCGTCGCTGTCGGCGGTCGCTCCTTCCGGGAGAACCTGAGACTCGCCGTTCAGGGCTGAGAGCTCGGCCCTCGTCGCGATCCCTTCTCCTTTGGTGCCCCGGCTGTGTTCGGCGGTGAGTGCTGCGGGATCTCCTCTGGGACGGGCTCCGTGTGGCCTGGCGGTGCCTGGAGGAAACCCGGCCTCCCCGCTGACGGTGCTCGCCCCTCCGCGAGGAGGCCGGGGCGTCCCGTTGAGCCCTTGGAGCTCGGCCCTCGTCACGAACAGTGTCCTGAGCCCTGCTCTGGTGCCGTCTCCTGGTGCTCGAGGGGTCGTGCTCAGCCCTGCTGTGGCCACCACGGTGTCGCCTCGGGGTCCCGCTTCGGGCTCTGTCTGAGGCCCCGGCATGGCCCCTGCCACGGCCTCTGCTGGAGGAGCTGCGGCGCTGGCGGCCTGAGGAGTGGCGCCGCCTCCTTTCCGCAGGTCGGGCCCGAGATCTCCTCCTTCTTGCTGCCCGGCTGGCGGAGGTGTTCTCCTGCGCGATGTGGTAGACCTCGTAGTTACTGGGTCCCACCTTGCGGTAGATGTGGTGGAAAGGCTCCTGACAGATGGGGCACACGGATCTTATGCGCGCCCAGTTGAATATGCAGGAAAAACAGAAAACGTGTCTGCAGCAGGCCATGGAGCCTTGGTTACTAATCCTGTCCAAGCATATTGGGCATTGTAGGTCCTCCGCAGCATCCGTTGCCGTGGCCTGGGGCACCTGAGTGTTGCTGGCAGCAGGGGAGGAGGTGTTGTCTTCTGCCACGTCCTCTTCCAACGCCATCTCGCACTGCAAGCAAAAGAGATACAAAAGTCATGACCTGCCCTGGAGATGCAACCTGCACGAAGCGGCAAAGCTGTGGAAGTGGAGCGCTCAAGAGTTGCCCCCTCTGCCTCGGGGCTGTGCTTGTGCTGCCGCAAACAGCAGGGACTGTCCCCGGGCAGAGGAGTGACACCAGAGGCATCTTTGGATGTTGCTGCTGTCAGGGCAGGGTGGTGTCTCACCTCTACGGCAGGTGCAGACGGGAACTGGGAAGGCCGGGAAGCGGTTGCTGGCCTCTCGTCAACAGCAGTCCGAGCCTGGGGTGGCGGCAGGTGAGGCCCAACACCCTGGGCCCTGCCGGTGTCCCTGTCCGGCAGATCCTCTCTGTGGCTTCAGAAGGGAGCCTGCAGGACTACGGGTTCTTCGTCCCCTCAGCTGCAGACGTCTATCCCCGGCGGACGAGGACAGCACTGTGGGCCTTCGGGGCTGCCCCACGCCCCAAAAGGATTGATGTCGCGGGCGTCACGACGACTGCCTGGTGACATCACAGAGCTTTTGGGGAGCACACCCAGAAGACACAAGCCGTGGCCTCGGGGAACAACAATTTCCCCGACAGCTCTCATCTCACGCGACCGCCCCCCTGTCCAGCAGAACCCCGTTGCCGTATTTTTCATAGCAATTTGGACACCAGGTCTCAGTGTTCAGATGCAGCACTACGTTCTGTTTTAGAAATAAAGCAGCTCAAGGCATTTCTTACTCCTTGTCCGTCCTTGCAGGTGGAGGGAGGTGGTCCTTCCCCCTCTGCTTAGCACCGGTGAGGCCACAGCTGGAGTACTGTGTCCGGTGCTGGGCTGCCCACCCAGCACAAGAGAGAGATGGACATAGTGGGGAGAGTCCTCTAAAGGTCCATCAGGATGATGAGGGGACTGGAGCACCTCTCCTGTGAGGGAGGGCTGAGAAAGCTGCCTGCAGGCAGTTCAGCCTGGAGAAGAGAAGACTTTGGGGGAAATCATTTTCAAAGCATATCAGTAGCCAAAGAGTGAGCGCAAAGAAGAGAGAGCCAGGCTCTTTTCAGGGGCGCGCAGTGGCATTGGGCACAAAGCGAAACCCAGGAGGTTCCCTCTGAACATCAGGAACCCCTTTTTTACCGTGAGGGTGACTGAGCACTGGCACAGATATGCCATGCCAGGCAGCTTGTGGAGTCTCCCTCCTTGGAGATACTCCAAAGCTGTCTGGCTGCGGTCCTGGGCCACCGTCCGTAGGCGACTCTGCTTGAGCAGGGGAGCTTGGGCGAGATGACCTGCGGAGGTCCCTTCCCACCTCAACCGTTGTGTGAATCTGTGCCTCAAAGCACACTTTGTGCAAGTCGAGAAAGCATAGTCGTGGAGTGACACACGGAGCGTGGGGAAGGAGGGCGACTTCAGTTAAACACAGCCATTTACTCCATTTTGTTGGGGTCTGGTAATTGATTTATTGTATCACCTCTGTCTTTTGAGAAAGCTCCTCTTGCCACCAGTCTTACTAGAAAGTCAGAATGTTCTTGGTGCGCCGTTGTTTTCTAATGACCTTGGTAGTCTTTGGAGGTGGTCTTAAGGGTCTGTAACATGTCTTCCCACTGCGGGCATTCAACGTGAGGCTCTGTACGGGGGCAAATTTCTCCATAAGGCTTTGGGGGTTACTTTTCAAGTCTCTGAGGAGGAGGGAGAAGAAAGTAAGCATTTCAAAGGCTTGCTACCGGCCCTTAAACTTGGACTGGCATTGTGCGCGGTCCCTTTGCCATAGAGCAGAGCAATCGTAAATTGACTTCACTTCTCAGTGCCGCCTTGTGAGAAGAGTGGTAACAGGAAAAGTTCTTCTGGGGAGTATTTGGGGTGAACTGTGAGAAAAGGGGTGATGTGGAAGGACAAGAGGTTTTCTAATACGCCGTTGGCGTCATTGGTAGCAGGGCAGACTGGAGAAAAAGCGCTACCGTCTTCCCTTGATGGTACTGTGGAAACGCAACAGAAGGAGAAAAAGCACACCTCTATGAAATGTTCACTCCAACTTTTAATAGACAAGTGTAAGATAGAACAGTATGAGAAAACCAACACCCAAGTTTCTATCCTATTATCATCCTACCCCTAAAAGGCCTTGTAAGAGTCCCTGTAGATTTTCAGCTGCGGGACCTCCGCCGCGATTGGCTCCTGGTGGCCCGCCGTTCTGTGGAGGGAAGGCGACTTCGTCGCTGTCGGCGGTCGCTCCTTCCGGGAGAAGCTGAGACTCGCCGTTCAGGGCTGAGAGCTCGGCCCTCGTCGCGATCCCTTCTCCTTTGGTGCCCCGGCTGTGTTCGGCGGTGAGTGCTGCGGGATCTCCTCTGGGACGGGCTCCGAGTGGCCTGGCGGTGCCTGGAGGAAACCCGGCCTCCCCGCTGACGGTGCTCGCCCCTCCGCGAGGAGGCCGGGGCGTCCCGTTGAGCCCTTGGAGCTCGGCCCTCGTCACGAGCAGTGTCCTGAGCCCTGCTCTGGTGCCGTCTCCTGGTGCTCGAGGGGTTGTGCTCAGCCCTGCTGTGGCCACCACGGTGTCGCCTCGGGGTCCCGCTTCGGGCTCTGTCTGAGGCCCCGGCATGGCCCCTGCCACGGCCTCTGCTGGAGGAGCTGCGGCGCTGGCGGCCTGAGGAGTGGCGCCGCCTCCTTTCCGCAGGTCGGGCCCGAGATCTCCTCCTTCTTGCTGCCCGGCTGGCGGAGGTGTTCTCCTGCGCGATGTGGTAGACCTCGTAGTTACTGGGTCCCACCTTGCGGTAGATGTGGTGGAAAGGCTCCTGACAGATGGGGCACACGGATCTTATGCGCGCCCAGTTGAATATGCAGGAAAAACAGAAAACGTGTCTGCAGCAGGCCATGGAGCCTTGGTTGCTAATCCTGTCCAAGCATATTGGGCATTGTAGGTCCTCCGCAGCATCCGTTGCCGTGGCCTGGGGCACCTGAGTGTTGCTGGCAGCAGGGGAGGAGGTGTTGTCTTCTGCCACGTCCTCTTCCAACGCCATCTCGCACTGCAAGCAAAAGAGATACAAAAGTCATGACCTGCCCTGGAGATGCAACCTGCACGAAGCGGCAAAGCTGTGGAAGTGGAGCGCTCAAGAGTTGCCCCCTCTGCCTCGGGGCTGTGCTTGTGCTGCCGCAAACAGCAGGGACTGTCCCCGGGCAGAGGAGTGACACCAGAGGCATCTTTGGATGTTGCTGCTGTCAGGGCAGGGTGGTGTCTCACCTCTACGGCAGGTGCAGACGGGAACTGGGAAGGCCGGGAAGCGGTTGCTGGCCTCTCGTCAACAGCAGTCCGAGCCTGGGGTGGCGGCAGGCGAGGCCCAACACCCTGGGCCCTGCCGGTGTCCCTGTCCGGCAGATCCTCTCTGTGGCTTCAGAAGGGAGCCTGCAGGACTACGGGTTCTTCGTCCCCTCAGCTGCAGACGTCTATCCCCGGCGGACGAGGACAGCACTGTGGGCCTTCGGGGCTGCCCCACGCCCCAAAAGGATTGATGTCGCGGGCGTCACGACGACTGCCTGGTGACATCACAGAGCTTTTGGGGAGCACACCCAGAAGACACAAGCCGTGGCCTCGGGGAACAACAATTTCCCCGACAGCTCTCATCTCACGCGACCGCCCCCCTGTCCAGCAGAACCCCGTTGCCGTATTTTTCATAGCAATTTGGACACCAGGTCTCAGTGTTCAGATGCAGCACTACGTTCTGTTTTAGAAATAAAGCAGCTCAAGGCATTTCTTACTCCTTGTCCGTCCTTGCAGGTGGAGGGAGGTGGTCCTTCCCCCTCTGCTTAGCACCGGTGAGGCCACAGCTGGAGTACTGTGTCCGGTGCTGGGCTGCCCACCCAGCACAAGAGAGAGATGGACATAGTGGGGAGAGTCCTCTAAAGGTCCATCAGGATGATGAGGGGACTGGAGCACCTCTCCTGTGAGGGAGGGCTGAGAAAGCTGCCTGCAGGCAGTTCAGCCTGGAGAAGAGAAGACTTTGGGGGAAATCATTTTCAAAGCATATCAGTAGCCAAAGAGTGAGCGCAAAGAAGAGAGAGCCAGGCTCTTTTCAGGGGCGCGCAGTGGCATTGGGCACAAAGCGAAACCCAGGAGGTTCCCTCTGAACATCAGGAACCCCTTTTTTACCGTGAGGGTGACTGAGCACTGGCACAGATATGCCATGCCAGGCAGCTTGTGGAGTCTCCCTCCTTGGAGATACTCCAAAGCTGTCTGGCTGCGGTCCTGGGCCACCGTCCGTAGGCGACTCTGCTTGAGCAGGGGAGCTTGGGCGAGATGACCTGCGGAGGTCCCTTCCCACCTCAACCGTTGTGTGAATCTGTGCCTCAAAGCACACTTTGTGCAAGTCGAGAAAGCATAGTCGTGGAGTGACACACGGAGCGTGGGGAAGGAGGGCGACTTCAGTTAAACACAGCCATTTACTCCATTTTGTTGGGGTCTGGTAATTGATTTATTGTATCACCTCTGTCTTTTGAGAAAGCTCCTCTTGCCACCAGTCTTACTAGAAAGTCAGAATGTTCTTGGTGCGCCGTTGTTTTCTAATGACCTTGGTAGTCTTTGGAGGTGGTCTTAAGGGTCTGTAACATGTCTTCCCACTGCGGGCATTCAACGTGAGGCTCTGTACGGGGGCAAATTTCTCCATAAGGCTTTGGGGGTTACTTTTCAAGTCTCTGAGGAGGAGGGAGAAGAAAGTAAGCATTTCAAAGGCTTGCTACCGGCCCTTAAACTTGGACTGGCATTGTGCGCGGTCCCTTTGCCATAGAGCAGAGCAATCGTAAATTGACTTCACTTCTCAGTGCCGCCTTGTGAGAAGAGTGGTAACAGGAAAAGTTCTTCTGGGGAGTATTTGGGGTGAACTGTGAGAAAAGGGGTGATGTGGAAGGACAAGAGGTTTTCTAATACGCCGTTGGCGTCATTGGTAGCAGGGCAGACTGGAGAAAAAGCGCTACCGTCTTCCCTTGATGGTACTGTGGAAACGCAACAGAAGGAGAAAAAGCACACCTCTATGAAATGTTCACTCCAACTTTTAATAGACAAGTGTAAGATAGAACAGTATGAGAAAACCAACACCCAAGTTTCTATCCTATTATCATCCTACCCCTAAAAGGCCTTGTAAGAGTCCCTGTAGATTTTCAGCTGCGGGACCTCCGCCGCGATTGGCTCCTGGTGGCCCGCCGTTCTGTGGAGGGAAGGCGACTTCGTCGCTGTCGGCGGTCGCTCCTTCCGGGAGAAGCTGAGACTCGCCGTTCAGGGCTGAGAGCTCGGCCCTCGTCGCGATCCCTTCTCCTTTGGTGCCCCGGCTGTGTTCGGCGGTGAGTGCTGCGGGATCTCCTCTGGGACGGGCTCCGTGTGGCCTGGCGGTGCCTGGAGGAAACCCGGCCTCCCCGCTGACGGTGCTCGCCCCTCCGCGAGGAGGCCGGGGCGTCCCGTTGAGCCCTTGGAGCTCGGCCCTCGTCACGAGCAGTGTCCTGAGCCCTGCTCTGGTGCCGTCTCCTGGTGCTCGAGGGGTCGTGCTCAGCCCTGCTGTGGCCACCACGGTGTCGCCTCGGGGTCCCGCTTCGGGCTCTGTCTGAGGCCCCGGCATGGCCCCTGCCACGGCCTCTGCTGGAGGAGCTGCGGCGCTGGCGGCCTGAGGAGTGGCGCCGCCTCCTTTCCGCAGGTCGGGCCCGAGATCTCCTCCTTCTTGCTGCCCGGCTGGCGGAGGTGTTCTCCTGCGCGATGTGGTAGACCTCGTAGTTACTGGGTCCCACCTTGCGGTAGATGTGGTGGAAAGGCTCCTGACAGATGGGGCACACGGATCTTATGCGCGCCCAGTTGAATATGCAGGAAAAACAGAAAACGTGTCTGCAGCAGGCCATGGAGCCTTGGTTGCTAATCCTGTCCAAGCATATTGGGCATTGTAGGTCCTCCGCAGCATCCGTTGCCGTGGCCTGGGGCACCTGAGTGTTGCTGGCAGCAGGGGAGGAGGTGTTGTCTTCTGCCACGTCCTCTTCCAACGCCATCTCGCACTGCAAGCAAAAGAGATACAAAAGTCATGACCTGCCCTGGAGATGCAACCTGCACGAAGCGGCAAAGCTGTGGAAGTGGAGCGCTCAAGAGTTGCCCCCTCTGCCTCGGGGCTGTGCTTGTGCTGCCGCAAACAGCAGGGACTGTCCCCGGGCAGAGGAGTGACACCAGAGGCATCTTTGGATGTTGCTGCTGTCAGGGCAGGGTGGTGTCTCACCTCTACGGCAGGTGCAGACGGGAACTGGGAAGGCCGGGAAGCGGTTGCTGGCCTCTCGTCAACAGCAGTCCGAGCCTGGGGTGGCGGCAGGCGAGGCCCAACACCCTGGGCCCTGCCGGTGTCCCTGTCCGGCAGATCCTCTCTGTGGCTTCAGAAGGGAGCCTGCAGGACTACGGGTTCTTCGTCCCCTCAGCTGCAGACGTCTATCCCCGGCGGACGAGGACAGCACTGTGGGCCTTCGGGGCTGCCCCACGCCCCAAAAGGATTGATGTCGCGGGCGTCACGACGACTGCCTGGTGACATCACAGAGCTTTTGGGGAGCACACCCAGAAGACACAAGCCGTGGCCTCGGGGAACAACAATTTCCCCGACAGCTCTCATCTCACGCGACCGCCCCCCCTGTCCAGCAGAACCCCGTTGCCGTATTTTTCATAGCAATTTGGACACCAGGTCTCAGTGTTCAGATGCAGCACTACGTTCTGTTTTAGAAATAAAGCAGCTCAAGGCATTTCTTACTCCTTGTCCGTCCTTGCAGGTGGAGGGAGGTGGTCCTTCCCCCTCTGCTTAGCACCGGTGAGGCCACAGCTGGAGTACTGTGTCCGGTGCTGGGCTGCCCACCCAGCACAAGAGAGAGATGGACATAGTGGGGAGAGTCCTCTAAAGGTCCATCAGGATGATGAGGGGACTGGAGCACCTCTCCTGTGAGGGAGGGCTGAGAAAGCTGCCTGCAGGCAGTTCAGCCTGGAGAAGAGAAGACTTTGGGGGAAATAATTTTCAAAGCATATCAGTAGCCAAAGAGTGAGCGCAAAGAAGAGAGAGCCAGGCTCTTTTCAGGGGCGCGCAGTGGCATTGGGCACAAAGCGAAACCCAGGAGGTTCCCTCTGAACATCAGGAACCCCTTTTTTACCGTGAGGGTGACTGAGCACTGGCACAGATATGCCATGCCAGGCAGCTTGTGGAGTCTCCCTCCTTGGAGATACTCCAAAGCTGTCTGGCTGTGGTCCTGGGCCACCGTCCGTAGGCGACTCTGCTTGAGCAGGGGAGCTTGGGCGAGATGACCTGCGGAGGTCCCTTCCCACCTCAACCGTTGTGTGAATCTGTGCCTCAAAGCACACTTTGTGCAAGTCGAGAAAGCATAGTCGTGGAGTGACACACGGAGCGTGGGGAAGGAGGGCGACTTCAGTTAAACACAGCCATTTACTCCATTTTGTTGGGGTCTGGTAATTGATTTATTGTATCACCTCTGTCTTTTGAGAAAGCTCCTCTTGCCACCAGTCTTACTAGAAAGTCAGAATGTTCTTGGTGCGCCGTTGTTTTCTAATGACCTTGGTAGTCTTTGGAGGTGGTCTTAAGGGTCTGTAACATGTCTTCCCACTGCGGGCATTCAACGTGAGGCTCTGTACGGGGGCAAATTTCTCCATAAGGCTTTGGGGGTTACTTTTCAAGTCTCTGAGGAGGAGGGAGAAGAAAGTAAGCATTTCAAAGGCTTGCTACCGGCCCTTAAACTTGGACTGGCATTGTGCGCGGTCCCTTTGCCATAGAGCAGAGCAATCGTAAATTGACTTCACTTCTCAGTGCCGCCTTGTGAGAAGAGTGGTAACAGGAAAAGTTCTTCTGGGGAGTATTTGGGGTGAACTGTGAGAAAAGGGGTGATGTGGAAGGACAAGAGGTTTTCTAATACGCCGTTGGCGTCATTGGTAGCAGGGCAGACTGGAGAAAAAGCGCTACCGTCTTCCCTTGATGGTACTGTGGAAACGCAACAGAAGGAGAAAAAGCACACCTCTATGAAATGTTCACTCCAACTTTTAATAGACAAGTGTAAGATAGAACAGTATGAGAAAACCAACACCCAAGTTTCTATCCTATTATCATCCTACCCCTAAAAGGCCTTGTAAGAGTCCCTGTAGATTTTCAGCTGCGGGACCTCCGCCGCGATTGGCTCCTGGTGGCCCGCCGTTCTGTGGAGGGAAGGCGACTTCGTCGCTGTCGGCGGTCGCTCCTTCCGGGAGAAGCTGAGACTCGCCGTTCAGGGCTGAGAGCTCGGCCCTCGTCGCGATCCCTTCTCCTTTGGTGCCCCGGCTGTGTTCGGCGGTGAGTGCTGCGGGATCTCCTCTGGGACGGGCTCCGAGTGGCCTGGCGGTGCCTGGAGGAAACCCGGCCTCCCCGCTGACGGTGCTCGCCCCTCCGCGAGGAGGCCGGGGCGTCCCGTTGAGCCCTTGGAGCTCGGCCCTCGTCACGAGCAGTGTCCTGAGCCCTGCTCTGGTGCCGTCTCCTGGTGCTCGAGGGGTCGTGCTCAGCCCTGCTGTGGCCACCACGGTGTCGCCTCGGGGTCCCGCTTCGGGCTCTGTCTGAGGCCCCGGCATGGCCCCTGCCACGGCCTCTGCTGGAGGAGCTGCGGCGCTGGCGGCCTGAGGAGTGGCGCCGCCTCCTTTCCGCAGGTCGGGCCCGAGATCTCCTCCTTCTTGCTGCCCGGCTGGCGGAGGTGTTCTCCTGCGCGATGTGGTAGACCTCGTAGTTACTGGGTCCCACCTTGCGGTAGATGTGGTGGAAAGGCTCCTGACAGATGGGGCACACGGATCTTATGCGCGCCCAGTTGAATATGCAGGAAAAACAGAAAACGTGTCTGCAGCAGGCCATGGAGCCTTGGTTGCTAATCCTGTCCAAGCATATTGGGCATTGTAGGTCCTCCGCAGCATCCGTTGCCGTGGCCTGGGGCACCTGAGTGTTGCTGGCAGCAGGGGAGGAGGTGTTGTCTTCTGCCACGTCCTCTTCCAACGCCATCTCGCACTGCAAGCAAAAGAGATACAAAAGTCATGACCTGCCCTGGAGATGCAACCTGCACGAAGCGGCAAAGCTGTGGAAGTGGAGCGCTCAAGAGTTGCCCCCTCTGCCTCGGGGCTGTGCTTGTGCTGCCGCAAACAGCAGGGACTGTCCCCGGGCAGAGGAGTGACACCAGAGGCATCTTTGGATGTTGCTGCTGTCAGGGCAGGGTGGTGTCTCACCTCTACGGCAGGTGCAGACGGGAACTGGGAAGGCCGGGAAGCGGTTGCTGGCCTCTCGTCAACAGCAGTCCGAGCCTGGGGTGGCGGCAGGCGAGGCCCAACACCCTGGGCCCTGCCGGTGTCCCTGTCCGGCAGATCCTCTCTGTGGCTTCAGAAGGGAGCCTGCAGGACTACGGGTTCTTCGACCCCTCAGCTGCAGACGTCTATCCCCGGCGGACGAGGACAGCACTGTGGGCCTTCGGGGCTGCCCCACGCCCCAAAAGGATTGATGTCGCGGGCGTCACGACGACTGCCTGGTGACATCACAGAGCTTTTGGGGAGCACACCCAGAAGACACAAGCCGTGGCCTCGGGGAACAACAATTTCCCCGACAGCTCTCATCTCACGCGACCGCCCCCCTGTCCAGCAGAACCCCGTTGCCGTATTTTTCATAGCAATTTGGACACCAGGTCTCAGTGTTCAGATGCAGCACTACGTTCTGTTTTAGAAATAAAGCAGCTCAAGGCATTTCTTACTCCTTGTCCGTCCTTGCAGGTGGAGGGAGGTGGTCCTTCCCCCTCTGCTTAGCACCGGTGAGGCCACAGCTGGAGTACTGTGTCCGGTGCTGGGCTGCCCACCCAGCACAAGAGAGAGATGGACATAGTGGGGAGAGTCCTCTAAAGGTCCATCAGGATGATGAGGGGACTGGAGCACCTCTCCTGTGAGGGAGGGCTGAGAAAGCTGCCTGCAGGCAGTTCAGCCTGGAGAAGAGAAGACTTTGGGGGAAATCATTTTCAAAGCATATCAGTAGCCAAAGAGTGAGCGCAAAGAAGAGAGAGCCAGGCTCTTTTCAGGGGCGCGCAGTGGCATTGGGCACAAAGCGAAACCCAGGAGGTTCCCTCTGAACATCAGGAACCCCTTTTTTACCGTGAGGGTGACTGAGCACTGGCACAGATATGCCATGCCAGGCAGCTTGTGGAGTCTCCCTCCTTGGAGATACTCCAAAGCTGTCTGGCTGTGGTCCTGGGCCACCGTCCGTAGGCGACTCTGCTTGAGCAGGGGAGCTTGGGCGAGATGACCTGCGGAGGTCCCTTCCCACCTCAACCGTTGTGTGAATCTGTGCCTCAAAGCACACTTTGTGCAAGTCGAGAAAGCATAGTCGTGGAGTGACACACGGAGCGTGGGGAAGGAGGGTGACTTCAGTTAAACACAGCCATTTACTCCATTTTGTTGGGGTCTGGTAATTGATTTATTGTATCACCTCTGTCTTTTGAGAAAGCTCCTCTTGCCACCAGTCTTACTAGAAAGTCAGAATGTTCTTGGTGCGCCGTTGTTTTCTAATGACCTTGGTAGTCTTTGGAGGTGGTCTTAAGGGTCTGTAACATGTCTTCCCACTGCGGGCATTCAACGTGAGGCTCTGTACGGGGGCAAATTTCTCCATAAGGCTTTGGGGGTTACTTTTCAAGTCTCTGAGGAGGAGGGAGAAGAAAGTAAGCATTTCAAAGGCTTGCTACCGGCCCTTAAACTTGGACTGGCATTGTGCGCGGTCCCTTTGCCATAGAGCAGAGCAATCGTAAATTGACTTCACTTCTCAGTGCCGCCTTGTGAGAAGAGTGGTAACAGGAAAAGTTCTTCTGGGGAGTATTTGGGGTGGACTGTGAGAAAAGGGGTGATGTGGAAGGACAAGAGGTTTTCTAATACGCCGTTGGCGTCATTGGTAGCAGGGCAGACTGGAGAAAAAGCGCTACCGTCTTCCCTTGATGGTACTGTGGAAACGCAACAGAAGGAGAAAAAGCACACCTCTATGAAATGTTCACTCCAACTTTTAATAGACAAGTGTAAGATAGAACAGTATGAGAAAACCAACACCCAAGTTTCTATCCTATTATCATCCTACCCCTAAAAGGCCTTGTAAGAGTCCCTGTAGATTTTCAGCTGCGGGACCTCCGCCGCGATTGGCTCCTGGTGGCCCGCCGTTCTGTGGAGGGAAGGCGACTTCGTCGCTGTCGGCGGTCGCTCCTTCCGGGAGAAGCTGAGACTCGCCGTTCAGGGCTGAGAGCTCGGCCCTCGTCGCGATCCCTTCTCCTTTGGTGCCCCGGCTGTGTTCGGCGGTGAGTGCTGCGGGATCTCCTCTGGGACGGGCTCCGTGTGGCCTGGCGGTGCCTGGAGGAAACCCGGCCTCCCCGCTGACGGTGCTCGCCCCTCCGCGAGGAGGCCGGGGCGTCCCGTTGAGCCCTTGGAGCTCGGCCCTCGTCACGAGCAGTGTCCTGAGCCCTGCTCTGGTGCCGTCTCCTGGTGCTCGAGGGGTCGTGCTCAGCCCTGCTGTGGCCACCACGGTGTCGCCTCGGGGTCCCGCTTCGGGCTCTGTGTGAGGCCCCGGCATGGCCCCTGCCACGGCCTCTGCTGGAGGAGCTGCGGCGCTGGCGGCCTGAGGAGTGGCGCCGCCTCCTTTCCGCAGGTCGGGCCCGAGATCTCCTCCTTCTTGCTGCCCGGCTGGCGGAGGTGTTCTCCTGCGCGATGTGGTAGACCTCGTAGTTACTGGGTCCCACCTTGCGGTAGATGTGGTGGAAAGGCTCCTGACAGATGGGGCACACGGATCTTATGCGCGCCCAGTTGAATATGCAGGAAAAACAGAAAACGTGTCTGCAGCAGGCCATGGAGCCTTGGTTGCTAATCCTGTCCAAGCATATTGGGCATTGTAGGTCCTCCGCAGCATCCGTTGCCGTGGCCTGGGGCACCTGAGTGTTGCTGGCAGCAGGGGAGGAGGTGTTGTCTTCTGCCACGTCCTCTTCCAACGCCATCTCGCACTGCAAGCAAAAGAGATACAAAAGTCATGACCTGCCCTGGAGATGCAACCTGCACGAAGCGGCAAAGCTGTGGAAGTGGAGCGCTCAAGAGTTGCCCCCTCTGCCTCGGGGCTGTGCTTGTGCTGCCGCAAACAGCAGGGACTGTCCCCGGGCAGAGGAGTGACACCAGAGGCATCTTTGGATGTTGCTGCTGTCAGGGCAGGGTGGTGTCTCACCTCTACGGCAGGTGCAGACGGGAACTGGGAAGGCCGGGAAGCGGTTGCTGGCCTCTCGTCAACAGCAGTCCGAGCCTGGGGTGGCGGCAGGCGAGGCCCAACACCCTGGGCCCTGCCGGTGTCCCTGTCCGGCAGATCCTCTCTGTGGCTTCAGAAGGGAGCCTGCAGGACTACGGGTTCTTCGTCCCCTCAGCTTCAGACGTCTATCCCCGGCGGACGAGGACAGCACTGTGGGCCTTCGGGGCTGCCCCACGCCCCAAAAGGATTGATGTCGCGGGCGTCACGACGACTGCCTGGTGACATCACAGAGCTTTTGGGGAGCACACCCAGAAGACACAAGCCGTGGCCTCGGGGAACAACAATTTCCCCGACAGCTCTCATCTCACGCGACCGCCCCCCTGTCCAGCAGAACCCCGTTGCCGTATTTTTCATAGCAATTTGGACACCAGGTCTCAGTGTTCAGATGCAGCACTACGTTCTGTTTTAGAAATAAAGCAGCTCAAGGCATTTCTTACTCCTTGTCCGTCCTTGCAGGTGGAGGGAGGTGGTCCTTCCCCCTCTGCTTAGCACCGGTGAGGCCACAGCTGGAGTACTGTGTCCGGTGCTGGGCTGCCCACCCAGCACAAGAGAGAGATGGACATAGTGGGGAGAGTCCTCTAAAGGTCCATCAGGATGATGAGGGGACTGGAGCACCTCTCCTGTGAGGGAGGGCTGAGAAAGCTGCCTGCAGGCAGTTCAGCCTGGAGAAGAGAAGACTTTGGGGGAAATCATTTTCAAAGCATATCAGTAGCCAAAGAGTGAGCGCAAAGAAGAGAGAGCCAGGCTCTTTTCAGGGGCGCGCAGTGGCATTGGGCACAAAGCGAAACCCAGGAGGTTCCCTCTGAACATCAGGAACCCCTTTTTTACCGTGAGGGTGACTGAGCACTGGCACAGATATGCCATGCCAGGCAGCTTGTGGAGTCTCCCTCCTTGGAGATACTCCAAAGCTGTCTGGCTGTGGTCCTGGGCCACCGTCCGTAGGCGACTCTGCTTGAGCAGGGGAGCTTGGGCAAGATGACCTGCGGAGGTCCCTTCCCACCTCAACCGTTGTGTGAATCTGTGCCTCAAAGCACACTTTGTGCAAGTCGAGAAAGCATAGTCGTGGAGTGACACACGGAGCGTGGGGAAGGAGGGCGACTTCAGTTAAACACAGCCATTTACTCCATTTTGTTGGGGTCTGGTAATTGATTTATTGTATCACCTCTGTCTTTTGAGAAAGCTCCTCTTGCCACCAGTCTTACTAGAAAGTCAGAATGTTCTTGGTGCGCCGTTGTTTTCTAATGACCTTGGTAGTCTTTGGAGGTGGTCTTAAGGGTCTGTAACATGTCTTCCCACTGCGGGCATTCAACGTGAGGCTCTGTACGGGGGCAAATTTCTCCATAAGGCTTTGGGGGTTACTTTTCAAGTCTCTGAGGAGGAGGGAGAAGAAAGTAAGCATTTCAAAGGCTTGCTACCGGCCCTTAAACTTGGACTGGCATTGTGCGCGGTCCCTTTGCCATAGAGCAGAGCAATCGTAAATTGACTTCACTTCTCAGTGCCGCCTTGTGAGAAGAGTGGTAACAGGAAAAGTTCTTCTGGGGAGTATTTGGGGTGAACTGTGAGAAAAGGGGTGATGTGGAAGGACAAGAGGTTTTCTAATACGCCGTTGGCGTCATTGGTAGCAGGGCAGACTGGAGAAAAAGCGCTACCGTCTTCCCTTGATGGTACTGTGGAAACGCAACAGAAGGAGAAAAAGCACACCTCTATGAAATGTTCACTCCAACTTTTAATAGACAAGTGTAAGATAGAACAGTATGAGAAAACCAACACCCAAGTTTCTATCCTATTATCATCCTACCCCTAAAAGGCCTTGTAAGAGTCCCTGTAGATTTTCAGCTGCGGGACCTCCGCCGCGATTGGCTCCTGGTGGCCCGCCGTTCTGTGGAGGGAAGGCGACTTCGTCGCTGTCGGCGGTCGCTCCTTCCGGGAGAAGCTGAGACTCGCCGTTCAGGGCTGAGAGCTCGGCCCTCGTCGCGATCCCTTCTCCTTTGGTGCCCCGGCTGTGTTCGGCGGTGAGTGCTGCGGGATCTCCTCTGGGACGGGCTCCGTGTGGCCTGGCGGTGCCTGGAGGAAACCCGGCCTCCCTGCTGACGGTGCTCGCCCCTCCGCGAGGAGGCCGGGGCGTCCCGTTGAGCCCTTGGAGCTCGGCCCTCGTCACGAGCAGTGTCCTGAGCCCTGCTCTGGTGCCGTCTCCTGGTGCTCGAGGGGTCGTGCTCAGCCCTGCTGTGGCCACCACGGTGTCGCCTCGGGGTCCCGCTTCGGGCTCTGTCTGAGGCCCCGGCATGGCCCCTGCCACGGCCTCTGCTGGAGGAGCTGCGGCGCTGGCGGCCTGAGGAGTGGCGCCGCCTCCTTTCCGCAGGTCGGGCCCGAGATCTCCTCCTTCTTGCTGCCCGGCTGGCGGAGGTGTTCTCCTGCGCGATGTGGTAGACCTCGTAGTTACTGGGTCCCACCTTGCGGTAGATGTGGTGGAAAGGCTCCTGACAGATGGGGCACACGGATCTTATGCGCGCCCAGTTGAATATGCAGGAAAAACAGAAAACGTGTCTGCAGCAGGCCATGGAGCCTTGGTTGCTAATCCTGTCCAAGCATATTGGGCATTGTAGGTCCTCCGCAGCATCCGTTGCCGTGGCCTGGGGCACCTGAGTGTTGCTGGCAGCAGGGGAGGAGGTGTTGTCTTCTGCCACGTCCTCTTCCAACGCCATCTCGCACTGCAAGCAAAAGAGATACAAAAGTCATGACCTGCCCTGGAGATGCAACCTGCACGAAGCGGCAAAGCTGTGGAAGTGGAGCGCTCAAGAGTTGCCCCCTCTGCCTCGGGGCTGTGCTTGTGCTGCCGCAAACAGCAGGGACTGTCCCCGGGCAGAGGAGTGACACCAGAGGCATCTTTGGATGTTGCTGCTGTCAGGGCAGGGTGGTGTCTCACCTCTACGGCAGGTGCAGACGGGAACTGGGAAGGCCGGGAAGCGGTTGCTGGCCTCTCGTCAACAGCAGTCCGAGGCTGGGGTGGTGGGGTGGGGTGGCGGTGGGGTGGGGTGGCGGCAGGTGAGGCCCAACACCCTGGGCCCTGCCGGTGTCCCTGTCCGGCAGATCCTCTCTGTGGCTTCAGAAGGGAGCCTGCAGGACTACGGGTTCTTCGACCCCTCAGCTGCAGACGTCTATCCCCGGCGGACGAGGACAGCACTGTGGGCCTTCGGGGCTGCCCCACGCCCCAAAAGGATTGATGTCGCGGGCGTCACGACGACTGCCTGGTGACATCACAGAGCTTTTGGGGAGCACACCCAGAAGACACAAGCCGTGGCCTCGGGGAACAACAATTTCCCCGACAGCTCTCATCTCACGCGACCGCCCCCCTGTCCAGCAGAACCCCGTTGCCGTATTTTTCATAGCAATTTGGACACCAGGTCTCAGTGTTCAGATGCAGCACTACGTTCTGTTTTAGAAATAAAGCAGCTCAAGGCATTTCTTACTCCTTGTCCGTCCTTGCAGGTGGAGGGAGGTGGTCCTTCCCCCTCTGCTTAGCACCGGTGAGGCCACAGCTGGAGTACTGTGTCCGGTGCTGGGCTGCCCACCCAGCACAAGAGAGAGATGGACATAGTGGGGAGAGTCCTCTAAAGGTCCATCAGGATGATGAGGGGACTGGAGCACCTCTCCTGTGAGGGAGGGCTGAGAAAGCTGCCTGCAGGCAGTTCAGCCTGGAGAAGAGAAGACTTTGGGGGAAATCATTTTCAAAGCATATCAGTAGCCAAAGAGTGAGCGCAAAGAAGAGAGAGCCAGGCTCTTTTCAGGGGCGCGCAGTGGCATTGGGCACAAAGCGAAACCCAGGAGGTTCCCTCTGAACATCAGGAACCCCTTTTTTACCGTGAGGGTGACTGAGCACTGGCACAGATATGCCATGCCAGGCAGCTTGTGGAGTCTCCCTCCTTGGAGATACTCCAAAGCTGTCTGGCTGTGGTCCTGGGCCACCGTCCGTAGGCGACTCTGCTTGAGCAGGGGAGCTTGGGCGAGATGACCTGCGGAGGTCCCTTCCCACCTCAACCGTTGTGTGAATCTGTGCCTCAAAGCACACTTTGTGCAAGTCGAGAAAGCATAGTCGTGGAGTGACACACGGAGCGTGGGGAAGGAGGGTGACTTCAGTTAAACACAGCCATTTACTCCATTTTGTTGGGGTCTGGTAATTGATTTATTGTATCACCTCTGTCTTTTGAGAAAGCTCCTCTTGCCACCAGTCTTACTAGAAAGTCAGAATGTTCTTGGTGCGCCGTTGTTTTCTAATGACCTTGGTAGTCTTTGGAGGTGGTCTTAAGGGTCTGTAACATGTCTTCCCACTGCGGGCATTCAACGTGAGGCTCTGTACGGGGGCAAATTTCTCCATAAGGCTTTGGGGGTTACTTTTCAAGTCTCTGAGGAGGAGGGAGAAGAAAGTAAGCATTTCAAAGGCTTGCTACCGGCCCTTAAACTTGGACTGGCATTGTGCGCGGTCCCTTTGCCATAGAGCAGAGCAATCGTAAATTGACTTCACTTCTCAGTGCCGCCTTGTGAGAAGAGTGGTAACAGGAAAAGTTCTTCTGGGGAGTATTTGGGGTGGACTGTGAGAAAAGGGGTGATGTGGAAGGACAAGAGGTTTTCTAATACGCCGTTGGCGTCATTGGTAGCAGGGCAGACTGGAGAAAAAGCGCTACCGTCTTCCCTTGATGGTACTGTGGAAACGCAACAGAAGGAGAAAAAGCACACCTCTATGAAATGTTCACTCCAACTTTTAATAGACAAGTGTAAGATAGAACAGTATGAGAAAACCAACACCCAAGTTTCTATCCTATTATCATCCTACCCCTAAAAGGCCTTGTAAGAGTCCCTGTAGATTTTCAGCTGCGGGACCTCCGCCGCGATTGGCTCCTGGTGGCCCGCCGTTCTGTGGAGGGAAGGCGACTTCGTCGCTGTCGGCGGTCGCTCCTTCCGGAAGAAGCTGAGACTCGCCGTTCAGGGCTGAGAGCTCGGCCCTCGTCGCGATCCCTTCTCCTTTGGTGCCCCGGCTGTGTTCGGCGGTGAGTGCTGCGGGATCTCCTCTGGGACGGGCTCCGTGTGGCCTGGCGGTGCCTGGAGGAAACCCGGCCTCCCCGCTGACGGTGCTCGCCCCTCCGCGAGGAGGCCGGGGCGTCCCGTTGAGCCCTTGGAGCTCGGCCCTCGTCACGAGCAGTGTCCTGAGCCCTGCTCTGGTGCTGTCTCCTGGTGCTCGAGGGGTCGTGCTCAGCCCTGCTGTGGCCACCACGGTGTCGCCTCGGGGTCCCGCTTCGGGCTCTGTGTGAGGCCCCGGCATGGCCCCTGCCACGGCCTCTGCTGGAGGAGCTGCGGCGCTGGCGGCCTGAGGAGTGGCGCCGCCTCCTTTCCGCAGGTCGGGCCCGAGATCTCCTCCTTCTTGCTGCCCGGCTGGCGGAGGTGTTCTCCTGCGCGATGTGGTAGACCTCGTAGTTACTGGGTCCCACCTTGCGGTAGATGTGGTGGAAAGGCCCCTGACAGATGGGGCACACGGATCTTATGCGCGCCCAGTTGAATATGCAGGAAAAACAGAAAACGTGTCTGCAGCAGGCCATGGAGCCTTGGTTGCTAATCCTGTCCAAGCATATTGGGCATTGTAGGTCCTCCGCAGCATCCGTTGCCGTGGCCTGGGGCACCTGAGTGTTGCTGGCAGCAGGGGAGGAGGTGTTGTCTTCTGCCACGTCCTCTTCCAACGCCATCTCGCACTGCAAGCAAAAGAGATACAAAAGTCATGACCTGCCCTGGAGATGCAACCTGCACGAAGCGGCAAAGCTGTGGAAGTGGAGCGCTCAAGAGTTGCCCCCTCTGCCTCGGGGCTGTGCTTGTGCTGCCGCAAACAGCAGGGACTGTCCCCGGGCAGAGGAGTGACACCAGAGGCATCTTTGGATGTTGCTGCTGTCAGGGCAGGGTGGTGTCTCACCTCTACGGCAGGTGCAGACGGGAACTGGGAAGGCCGGGAAGCGGTTGCTGGCCTCTCGTCAACAGCAGTCCGAGCCTGGGGTGGCGGCAGGCGAGGCCCAACACCCTGGGCCCTGCCGGTGTCCCTGTCCGGCAGATCCTCTCTGTGGCTTCAGAAGGGAGCCTGCAGGACTACGGGTTCTTCGTCCCCTCAGCTGCAGACGTCTATCCCCGGCGGACGAGGACAGCACTGTGGGCCTTCGGGGCTGCCCCACGCCCCAAAAGGATTGATGTCGCGGGCGTCACGACGACTGCCTGGTGACATCACAGAGCTTTTGGGGAGCACACTCAGAAGACACAAGCCGTGGCCTCGGGGAACAACAATTTCCCCGACAGCTCTCATCTCACGCGACCGCCCCCCTGTCCAGCAGAACCCCGTTGCCGTATTTTTCATAGCAATTTGGACACCAGGTCTCAGTGTTCAGATGCAGCACTACGTTCTGTTTTAGAAATAAAGCAGCTCAAGGCATTTCTTACTCCTTGTCCGTCCTTGCAGGTGGAGGGAGGTGGTCCTTCCCCCTCTGCTTAGCACCGGTGAGGCCACAGCTGGAGTACTGTGTCCGGTGCTGGGCTGCCCACCCAGCACAAGAGAGAGATGGACATAGTGGGGAGAGTCCTCTAAAGGTCCATCAGGATGATGAGGGGACTGGAGCACCTCTCCTGTGAGGGAGGGCTGAGAAAGCTGCCTGCAGGCAGTTCAGCCTGGAGAAGAGAAGACTTTGGGGGAAATCATTTTCAAAGCATATCAGTAGCCAAAGAGTGAGCGCAAAGAAGAGAGAGCCAGGCTCTTTTCAGGGGCGCGCAGTGGCATTGGGCACAAAGCGAAACCCAGGAGGTTCCCTCTGAACATCAGGAACCCCTTTTTTACCGTGAGGGTGACTGAGCACTGGCACAGATATGCCATGCCAGGCAGCTTGTGGAGTCTCCCTCCTTGGAGATACTCCAAAGCTGTCTGGCTGTGGTCCTGGGCCACCGTCCGTAGGCGACTCTGCTTGAGCAGGGGAGCTTGGGCGAGATGACCTGCGGAGGTCCCTTCCCACCTCAACCGTTGTGTGAATCTGTGCCTCAAAGCACACTTTGTGCAAGTCGAGAAAGCATAGTCGTGGAGTGACACACGGAGCGTGGGGAAGGAGGGTGACTTCAGTTAAACACAGCCATTTACTCCATTTTGTTGGGGTCTGGTAATTGATTTATTGTATCACCTCTGTCTTTTGAGAAAGCTCCTCTTGCCACCAGTCTTACTAGAAAGTCAGAATGTTCTTGGTGCGCCGTTGTTTTCTAATGACCTTGGTAGTCTTTGGAGGTGGTCTTAAGGGTCTGTAACATGTCTTCCCACTGCGGGCATTCAACGTGAGGCTCTGTACGGGGGCAAATTTCTCCATAAGGCTTTGGGGGTTACTTTTCAAGTCTCTGAGGAGGAGGGAGAAGAAAGTAAGCATTTCAAAGGCTTGCTACCGGCCCTTAAACTTGGACTGGCATTGTGCGCGGTCCCTTTGCCATAGAGCAGAGCAATCGTAAATTGACTTCACTTCTCAGTGCCGCCTTGTGAGAAGAGTGGTAACAGGAAAAGTTCTTCTGGGGAGTATTTGGGGTGGACTGTGAGAAAAGGGGTGATGTGGAAGGACAAGAGGTTTTCTAATACGCCGTTGGCGTCATTGGTAGCAGGGCAGACTGGAGAAAAAGCGCTACCGTCTTCCCTTGATGGTACTGTGGAAACGCAACAGAAGGAGAAAAAGCACACCTCTATGAAATGTTCACTCCAACTTTTAATAGACAAGTGTAAGATAGAACAGTATGAGAAAACCAACACCCAAGTTTCTATCCTATTATCATCCTACCCCTAAAAGGCCTTGTAAGAGTCCCTGTAGATTTTCAGCTGCGGGACCTCCGCCGCGATTGGCTCCTGGTGGCCCGCCGTTCTGTGGAGGGAAGGCGACTTCGTCGCTGTCGGCGGTCGCTCCTTCCGGAAGAAGCTGAGACTCGCCGTTCAGGGCTGAGAGCTCGGCCCTCGTCGCGATCCCTTCTCCTTTGGTGCCCCGGCTGTGTTCGGCGGTGAGTGCTGCGGGATCTCCTCTGGGACGGGCTCCGTGTGGCCTGGCGGTGCCTGGAGGAAACCCGGCCTCCCCGCTGACGGTGCTCGCCCCTCCGCGAGGAGGCCGGGGCGTCCCGTTGAGCCCTTGGAGCTCGGCCCTCGTCACGAGCAGTGTCCTGAGCCCTGCTCTGGTGCTGTCTCCTGGTGCTCGAGGGGTCGTGCTCAGCCCTGCTGTGGCCACCACGGTGTCGCCTCGGGGTCCCGCTTCGGGCTCTGTGTGAGGCCCCGGCATGGCCCCTGCCACGGCCTCTGCTGGAGGAGCTGCGGCGCTGGCGGCCTGAGGAGTGGCGCCGCCTCCTTTCCGCAGGTCGGGCCCGAGATCTCCTCCTTCTTGCTGCCCGGCTGGCGGAGGTGTTCTCCTGCGCGATGTGGTAGACCTCGTAGTTACTGGGTCCCACCTTGCGGTAGATGTGGTGGAAAGGCTCCTGACAGATGGGGCACACGGATCTTATGCGCGCCCAGTTGAATATGCAGGAAAAACAGAAAACGTGTCTGCAGCAGGCCATGGAGCCTTGGTTGCTAATCCTGTCCAAGCATATTGGGCATTGTAGGTCCTCCGCAGCATCCGTTGCCGTGGCCTGGGGCACCTGAGTGTTGCTGGCAGCAGGGGAGGAGGTGTTGTCTTCTGCCACGTCCTCTTCCAACGCCATCTCGCACTGCAAGCAAAAGAGATACAAAAGTCATGACCTGCCCTGGAGATGCAACCTGCACGAAGCAGCAAAGCTGTGGAAGTGGAGCGCTCAAGAGTTGCCCCCTCTGCCTCGGGGCTGTGCTTGTGCTGCCGCAAACAGCAGGGACTGTCCCCGGGCAGAGGAGTGACACCAGAGGCATCTTTGGATGTTGCTGCTGTCAGGGCAGGGTGGTGTCTCACCTCTACGGCAGGTGCAGACGGGAACTGGGAAGGCCGGGAAGCGGTTGCTGGCCTCTCGTCAACAGCAGTCCGAGCCTGGGGTGGCGGCAGGCGAGGCCCAACACCCTGGGCCCTGCCGGTGTCCCTGTCCGGCAGATCCTCTCTGTGGCTTCAGAAGGGAGCCTGCAGGACTACGGGTTCTTCGTCCCCTCAGCTGCAGACGTCTATCCCCGGCGGACGAGGACAGCACTGTGGGCCTTCGGGGCTGCCCCACGCCCCAAAAGGATTGATGTCGCGGGCGTCACGACGACTGCCTGGTGACATCACAGAGCTTTTGGGGAGCACACTCAGAAGACACAAGCCGTGGCCTCGGGGAACAACAATTTCCCCGACAGCTCTCATCTCACGCGACCGCCCCCCTGTCCAGCAGAACCCCGTTGCCGTATTTTTCATAGCAATTTGGACACCAGGTCTCAGTGTTCAGATGCAGCACTACGTTCTGTTTTAGAAATAAAGCAGCTCAAGGCATTTCTTACTCCTTGTCCGTCCTTGCAGGTGGAGGGAGGTGGTCCTTCCCCCTCTGCTTAGCACCGGTGAGGCCACAGCTGGAGTACTGTGTCCGGTGCTGGGCTGCCCACCCAGCACAAGAGAGAGATGGACATAGTGGGGAGAGTCCTCTAAAGGTCCATCAGGATGATGAGGGGACTGGAGCACCTCTCCTGTGAGGGAGGGCTGAGAAAGCTGCCTGCAGGCAGTTCAGCCTGGAGAAGAGAAGACTTTGGGGGAAATAATTTTCAAAGCATATCAGTAGCCAAAGAGTGAGCGCAAAGAAGAGAGAGCCAGGCTCTTTTCAGGGGCGCGCAGTGGCATTGGGCACAAAGCGAAACCCAGGAGGTTCCCTCTGAACATCAGGAACCCCTTTTTTACCGTGAGGGTGA
Organism: Rissa tridactyla; assembly: GCF_028500815.1. Lineage (NCBI taxonomy): Eukaryota > Metazoa > Chordata > Aves > Charadriiformes > Laridae > Rissa > Rissa tridactyla. The sequence goes on from NC_071468.1 coordinate 98,504,907, forward strand.
CTGAGCACTGGCACAGATATGCCATGCCAGGCAGCTTGTGGAGTCTCCCTCCTTGGAGATACTCCAAAGCTGTCTGGCTGTGGTCCTGGGCCACCGTCCGTAGGCGACTCTGCTTGAGCAGGGGAGCTTGGGCGAGATGACCTGCGGAGGTCCCTTCCCACCTCAACCGTTGTGTGAATCTGTGCCTCAAAGCACACTTTGTGCAAGTCGAGAAAGCATAGTCGTGGAGTGACACACGGAGCGTGGGGAAGGAGGGCGACTTCAGTTAAACACAGCCATTTACTCCATTTTGTTGGGGTCTGGTAATTGATTTATTGTATCACCTCTGTCTTTTGAGAAAGCTCCTCTTGCCACCAGTCTTACTAGAAAGTCAGAATGTTCTTGGTGCGCCGTTGTTTTCTAATGACCTTGGTAGTCTTTGGAGGTGGTCTTAAGGGTCTGTAACATGTCTTCCCACTGCGGGCATTCAACGTGAGGCTCTGTACGGGGGCAAATTTCTCCATAAGGCTTTGGGGGTTACTTTTCAAGTCTCTGAGGAGGAGGGAGAAGAAAGTAAGCATTTCAAAGGCTTGCTACCGGCCCTTAAACTTGGACTGGCATTGTGCGCGGTCCCTTTGCCATAGAGCAGAGCAATCGTAAATTGACTTCACTTCTCAGTGCCGCCTTGTGAGAAGAGTGGTAACAGGAAAAGTTCTTCTGGGGAGTATTTGGGGTGAACTGTGAGAAAAGGGGTGATGTGGAAGGACAAGAGGTTTTCTAATACGCCGTTGGCGTCATTGGTAGCAGGGCAGACTGGAGAAAAAGCGCTACCGTCTTCCCTTGATGGTACTGTGGAAACGCAACAGAAGGAGAAAAAGCACACCTCTATGAAATGTTCACTCCAACTTTTAATAGACAAGTGTAAGATAGAACAGTATGAGAAAACCAACACCCAAGTTTCTATCCTATTATCATCCTACCCCTAAAAGGCCTTGTAAGAGTCCCTGTAGATTTTCAGCTGCGGGACCTCCGCCGCGATTGGCTCCTGGTGGCCCGCCGTTCTGTGGAGGGAAGGCGACTTCGTCGCTGTTGGCGGTCGCTCCTTCCGGGAGAAGCTGAGACTCGCCGTTCAGGGCTGAGAGCTCGGCCCTCGTCGCGATCCCTTCTCCTTTGGTGCCCCGGCTGTGTTCGGCGGTGAGTGCTGCGGGATCTCCTCTGGGACGGGCTCCGTGTGGCCTGGCGGTGCCTGGAGGAAACCCGGCCTCCCCGCTGACGGTGCTCGCCCCTCCGCGAGGAGGCCGGGGCGTCCCGTTGAGCCCTTGGAGCTCGGCCCTCGTCACGAGCAGTGTCCTGAGCCCTGCTCTGGTGCCGTCTCCTGGTGCTCGAGGGGTCGTGCTCAGCCCTGCTGTGGCCACCACGGTGTCGCCTCGGGGTCCCGCTTCGGGCTCTGTCTGAGGCCCCGGCATGGCCCCTGCCACGGCCTCTGCTGGAGGAGCTGCGGCGCTGGCGGCCTGAGGAGTGGCGCCGCCTCCTTTCCGCAGGTCGGGCCCGAGATCTCCTCCTTCTTGCTGCCCGGCTGGCGGAGGTGTTCTCCTGCGCGATGTGGTAGACCTCGTAGTTACTGGGTCCCACCTTGCGGTAGATGTGGTGGAAAGGCTCCTGACAGATGGGGCACACGGATCTTATGCGCGCCCAGTTGAATATGCAGGAAAAACAGAAAACGTGTCTGCAGCAGGCCATGGAGCCTTGGTTGCTAATCCTGTCCAAGCATATTGGGCATTGTAGGTCCTCCGCAGCATCTGTTGCCGTGGCCTGGGGCACCTGAGTGTTGCTGGCAGCAGGGGAGGAGGTGTTGTCTTCTGCCACGTCCTCTTCCAACGCCATCTCGCACTGCAAGCAAAAGAGATACAAAAGTCATGACCTGCCCTGGAGATGCAACCTGCACGAAGCGGCAAAGCTGTGGAAGTGGAGCGCTCAAGAGTTGCCCCCTCTGCCTCGGGGCTGTGCTTGTGCTGCCGCAAACAGCAGGGACTGTCCCCGGGCAGAGGAGTGACACCAGAGGCATCTTTGGATGTTGCTGCTGTCAGGGCAGGGTGGTGTCTCACCTCTACGGCAGGTGCAGACGGGAACTGGGAAGGCCGGGAAGCGGTTGCTGGCCTCTCGTCAACAGCAGTCCGAGCCTGGGGTGGCGGCAGGTGAGGCCCAACACCCTGGGCCCTGCCGGTGTCCCTGTCCGGCAGATCCTCTCTGTGGCTTCAGAAGGGAGCCTGCAGGACTACGGGTTCTTCGACCCCTCAGCTGCAGACGTCTATCCCCGGCGGACGAGGACAGCACTGTGGGCCTTCGGGGCTGCCCCACGCCCCAAAAGGATTGATGTCGCGGGCGTCACGACGACTGCCTGGTGACATCACAGAGCTTTTGGGGAGCACACCCAGAAGACACAAGCCGTGGCCTCGGGGAACAACAATTTCCCCGACAGCTCTCATCTCACGCGACCGCCCCCCTGTCCAGCAGAACCCCGTTGCCGTATTTTTCATAGCAATTTGGACACCAGGTCTCAGTGTTCAGATGCAGCACTACGTTCTGTTTTAGAAATAAAGCAGCTCAAGGCATTTCTTACTCCTTGTCCGTCCTTGCAGGTGGAGGGAGGTGGTCCTTCCCCCTCTGCTTAGCACCGGTGAGGCCACAGCTGGAGTACTGTGTCCGGTGCTGGGCTGCCCACCCAGCACAAGAGAGAGATGGACATAGTGGGGAGAGTCCTCTAAAGGTCCATCAGGATGATGAGGGGACTGGAGCACCTCTCCTGTGAGGGAGGGCTGAGAAAGCTGCCTGCAGGCAGTTCAGCCTGGAGAAGAGAAGACTTTGGGGGAAATAATTTTCAAAGCATATCAGTAGCCAAAGAGTGAGCGCAAAGAAGAGAGAGCCAGGCTCTTTTCAGGGGCGCGCAGTGGCATTGGGCACAAAGCGAAACCCAGGAGGTTCCCTCTGAACATCAGGAACCCCTTTTTTACCGTGAGGGTGACTGAGCACTGGCACAGATATGCCATGCCAGGCAGCTTGTGGAGTCTCCCTCCTTGGAGATACTCCAAAGCTGTCTGGCTGCGGTCCTGGGCCACCGTCCGTAGGCGACTCTGCTTGAGCAGGGGAGCTTGGGCGAGATGACCTGCGGAGGTCCCTTCCCACCTCAACCGTTGTGTGAATCTGTGCCTCAAAGCACACTTTGTGCAAGTCGAGAAAGCATAGTCGTGGAGTGACACACGGAGCGTGGGGAAGGAGGGCGACTTCAGTTAAACACAGCCATTTACTCCATTTTGTTGGGGTCTGGTAATTGATTTATTGTATCACCTCTGTCTTTTGAGAAAGCTCCTCTTGCCACCAGTCTTACTAGAAAGTCAGAATGTTCTTGGTGCGCCGTTGTTTTCTAATGACCTTGGTAGTCTTTGGAGGTGGTCTTAAGGGTCTGTAACATGTCTTCCCACTGCGGGCATTCAACGTGAGGCTCTGTACGGGGGCAAATTTCTCCATAAGGCTTTGGGGGTTACTTTTCAAGTCTCTGAGGAGGAGGGAGAAGAAAGTAAGCATTTCAAAGGCTTGCTACCGGCCCTTAAACTTGGACTGGCATTGTGCGCGGTCCCTTTGCCATAGAGCAGAGCAATCGTAAATTGACTTCACTTCTCAGTGCCGCCTTGTGAGAAGAGTGGTAACAGGAAAAGTTCTTCTGGGGAGTATTTGGGGTGAACTGTGAGAAAAGGGGTGATGTGGAAGGACAAGAGGTTTTCTAATACGCCGTTGGCGTCATTGGTAGCAGGGCAGACTGGAGAAAAAGCGCTACCGTCTTCCCTTGATGGTACTGTGGAAACGCAACAGAAGGAGAAAAAGCACACCTCTATGAAATGTTCACTCCAACTTTTAATAGACAAGTGTAAGATAGAACAGTATGAGAAAACCAACACCCAAGTTTCTATCCTATTATCATCCTACCCCTAAAAGGCCTTGTAAGAGTCCCTGTAGATTTTCAGCTGCGGGACCTCCGCCGCGATTGGCTCCTGGTGGCCCGCCGTTCTGTGGAGGGAAGGCGACTTCGTCGCTGTCGGCGGTCGCTCCTTCCGGGAGAAGCTGAGACTCGCCGTTCAGGGCTGAGAGCTCGGCCCTCGTCGCGATCCCTTCTCCTTTGGTGCCCCGGCTGTGTTCGGCGGTGAGTGCTGCGGGATCTCCTCTGGGACGGGCTCCGTGTGGCCTGGCGGTGCCTGGAGGAAACCCGGCCTCCCCGCTGACGGTGCTCGCCCCTCCGCGAGGAGGCCGGGGCGTCCCGTTGAGCCCTTGGAGCTCGGCCCTCGTCACGAGCAGTGTCCTGAGCCCTGCTCTGGTGCCGTCTCCTGGTGCTCGAGGGGTCGTGCTCAGCCCTGCTGTGGCCACCACGGTGTCGCCTCGGGGTCCCGCTTCGGGCTCTGTCTGAGGCCCCGGCATGGCCCCTGCCACGGCCTCTGCTGGAGGAGCTGCGGCGCTGGCGGCCTGAGGAGTGGCGCCGCCTCCTTTCCGCAGGTCGGGCCCGAGATCTCCTCCTTCTTGCTGCCCGGCTGGCGGAGGTGTTCTCCTGCGCGATGTGGTAGACCTCGTAGTTACTGGGTCCCACCTTGCGGTAGATGTGGTGGAAAGGCTCCTGACAGATGGGGCACACGGATCTTATGCGCGCCCAGTTGAATATGCAGGAAAAACAGAAAACGTGTCTGCAGCAGGCCATGGAGCCTTGGTTGCTAATCCTGTCCAAGCATATTGGGCATTGTAGGTCCTCCGCAGCATCCGTTGCCGTGGCCTGGGGCACCTGAGTGTTGCTGGCAGCAGGGGAGGAGGTGTTGTCTTCTGCCACGTCCTCTTCCAACGCCATCTCGCACTGCAAGCAAAAGAGATACAAAAGTCATGACCTGCCCTGGAGATGCAACCTGCACGAAGCGGCAAAGCTGTGGAAGTGGAGCGCTCAAGAGTTGCCCCCTCTGCCTCGGGGCTGTGCTTGTGCTGCCGCAAACAGCAGGGACTGTCCCCGGGCAGAGGAGTGACACCAGAGGCATCTTTGGATGTTGCTGCTGTCAGGGCAGGGTGGTGTCTCACCTCTACGGCAGGTGCAGACGGGAACTGGGAAGGCCGGGAAGCGGTTGCTGGCCTCTCGTCAACAGCAGTCCGAGCCTGGGGTGGCGGCAGGCGAGGCCCAACACCCTGGGCCCTGCCGGTGTCCCTGTCCGGCAGATCCTCTCTGTGGCTTCAGAAGGGAGCCTGCAGGACTACGGGTTCTTCGTCCCCTCAGCTTCAGACGTCTATCCCCGGCGGACGAGGACAGCACTGTGGGCCTTCGGGGCTGCCCCACGCCCCAAAAGGATTGATGTCGCGGGCGTCACGACGACTGCCTGGTGACATCACAGAGCTTTTGGGGAGCACACCCAGAAGACACAAGCCGTGGCCTCGGGGAACAACAATTTCCCCGACAGCTCTCATCTCACGCGACCGCCCCCCTGTCCAGCAGAACCCCGTTGCCGTATTTTTCATAGCAATTTGGACACCAGGTCTCAGTGTTCAGATGCAGCACTACGTTCTGTTTTAGAAATAAAGCAGCTCAAGGCATTTCTTACTCCTTGTCCGTCCTTGCAGGTGGAGGGAGGTGGTCCTTCCCCCTCTGCTTAGCACCGGTGAGGCCACAGCTGGAGTACTGTGTCCGGTGCTGGGCTGCCCACCCAGCACAAGAGAGAGATGGACATAGTGGGGAGAGTCCTCTAAAGGTCCATCAGGATGATGAGGGGACTGGAGCACCTCTCCTGTGAGGGAGGGCTGAGAAAGCTGCCTGCAGGCAGTTCAGCCTGGAGAAGAGAAGACTTTGGGGGAAATCATTTTCAAAGCATATCAGTAGCCAAAGAGTGAGCGCAAAGAAGAGAGAGCCAGGCTCTTTTCAGGGGCGCGCAGTGGCATTGGGCACAAAGCGAAACCCAGGAGGTTCCCTCTGAACATCAGGAACCCCTTTTTTACCGTGAGGGTGACTGAGCACTGGCACAGATATGCCATGCCAGGCAGCTTGTGGAGTCTCCCTCCTTGGAGATACTCCAAAGCTGTCTGGCTGTGGTCCTGGGCCACCGTCCGTAGGCGACTCTGCTTGAGCAGGGGAGCTTGGGCAAGATGACCTGCGGAGGTCCCTTCCCACCTCAACCGTTGTGTGAATCTGTGCCTCAAAGCACACTTTGTGCAAGTCGAGAAAGCATAGTCGTGGAGTGACACACGGAGCGTGGGGAAGGAGGGCGACTTCAGTTAAACACAGCCATTTACTCCATTTTGTTGGGGTCTGGTAATTGATTTATTGTATCACCTCTGTCTTTTGAGAAAGCTCCTCTTGCCACCAGTCTTACTAGAAAGTCAGAATGTTCTTGGTGCGCCGTTGTTTTCTAATGACCTTGGTAGTCTTTGGAGGTGGTCTTAAGGGTCTGTAACATGTCTTCCCACTGCGGGCATTCAACGTGAGGCTCTGTACGGGGGCAAATTTCTCCATAAGGCTTTGGGGGTTACTTTTCAAGTCTCTGAGGAGGAGGGAGAAGAAAGTAAGCATTTCAAAGGCTTGCTACCGGCCCTTAAACTTGGACTGGCATTGTGCGCGGTCCCTTTGCCATAGAGCAGAGCAATCGTAAATTGACTTCACTTCTCAGTGCCGCCTTGTGAGAAGAGTGGTAACAGGAAAAGTTCTTCTGGGGAGTATTTGGGGTGGACTGTGAGAAAAGGGGTGATGTGGAAGGACAAGAGGTTTTCTAATACGCCGTTGGCGTCATTGGTAGCAGGGCAGACTGGAGAAAAAGCGCTACCGTCTTCCCTTGATGGTACTGTGGAAACGCAACAGAAGGAGAAAAAGCACACCTCTATGAAATGTTCACTCCAACTTTTAATAGACAAGTGTAAGATAGAACAGTATGAGAAAACCAACACCCAAGTTTCTATCCTATTATCATCCTACCCCTAAAAGGCCTTGTAAGAGTCCCTGTAGATTTTCAGCTGCGGGACCTCCGCCGCGATTGGCTCCTGGTGGCCCGCCGTTCTGTGGAGGGAAGGCGACTTCGTCGCTGTCGGCGGTCGCTCCTTCCGGAAGAAGCTGAGACTCGCCGTTCAGGGCTGAGAGCTCGGCCCTCGTCGCGATCCCTTCTCCTTTGGTGCCCCGGCTGTGTTCGGCGGTGAGTGCTGCGGGATCTCCTCTGGGACGGGCTCCGTGTGGCCTGGCGGTGCCTGGAGGAAACCCGGCCTCCCCGCTGACGGTGCTCGCCCCTCCGCGAGGAGGCCGGGGCGTCCCGTTGAGCCCTTGGAGCTCGGCCCTCGTCACGAGCAGTGTCCTGAGCCCTGCTCTGGTGCTGTCTCCTGGTGCTCGAGGGGTCGTGCTCAGCCCTGCTGTGGCCACCACGGTGTCGCCTCGGGGTCCCGCTTCGGGCTCTGTGTGAGGCCCCGGCATGGCCCCTGCCACGGCCTCTGCTGGAGGAGCTGCGGCGCTGGCGGCCTGAGGAGTGGCGCCGCCTCCTTTCCGCAGGTCGGGCCCGAGATCTCCTCCTTCTTGCTGCCCGGCTGGCGGAGGTGTTCTCCTGCGCGATGTGGTAGACCTCGTAGTTACTGGGTCCCACCTTGCGGTAGATGTGGTGGAAAGGCTCCTGACAGATGGGGCACACGGATCTTATGCGCGCCCAGTTGAATATGCAGGAAAAACAGAAAACGTGTCTGCAGCAGGCCATGGAGCCTTGGTTGCTAATCCTGTCCAAGCATATTGGGCATTGTAGGTCCTCCGCAGCATCCGTTGCCGTGGCCTGGGGCACCTGAGTGTTGCTGGCAGCAGGGGAGGAGGTGTTGTCTTCTGCCACGTCCTCTTCCAACGCCATCTCGCACTGCAAGCAAAAGAGATACAAAAGTCATGACCTGCCCTGGAGATGCAACCTGCACGAAGCAGCAAAGCTGTGGAAGTGGAGCGCTCAAGAGTTGCCCCCTCTGCCTCGGGGCTGTGCTTGTGCTGCCGCAAACAGCAGGGACTGTCCCCGGGCAGAGGAGTGACACCAGAGGCATCTTTGGATGTTGCTGCTGTCAGGGCAGGGTGGTGTCTCACCTCTACGGCAGGTGCAGACGGGAACTGGGAAGGCCGGGAAGCGGTTGCTGGCCTCTCGTCAACAGCAGTCCGAGCCTGGGGTGGCGGCAGGCGAGGCCCAACACCCTGGGCCCTGCCGGTGTCCCTGTCCGGCAGATCCTCTCTGTGGCTTCAGAAGGGAGCCTGCAGGACTACGGGTTCTTCGTCCCCTCAGCTGCAGACGTCTATCCCCGGCGGACGAGGACAGCACTGTGGGCCTTCGGGGCTGCCCCACGCCCCAAAAGGATTGATGTCGCGGGCGTCACGACGACTGCCTGGTGACATCACAGAGCTTTTGGGGAGCACACTCAGAAGACACAAGCCGTGGCCTCGGGGAACAACAATTTCCCCGACAGCTCTCATCTCACGCGACCGCCCCCCTGTCCAGCAGAACCCCGTTGCCGTATTTTTCATAGCAATTTGGACACCAGGTCTCAGTGTTCAGATGCAGCACTACGTTCTGTTTTAGAAATAAAGCAGCTCAAGGCATTTCTTACTCCTTGTCCGTCCTTGCAGGTGGAGGGAGGTGGTCCTTCCCCCTCTGCTTAGCACCGGTGAGGCCACAGCTGGAGTACTGTGTCCGGTGCTGGGCTGCCCACCCAGCACAAGAGAGAGATGGACATAGTGGGGAGAGTCCTCTAAAGGTCCATCAGGATGATGAGGGGACTGGAGCACCTCTCCTGTGAGGGAGGGCTGAGAAAGCTGCCTGCAGGCAGTTCAGCCTGGAGAAGAGAAGACTTTGGGGGAAATAATTTTCAAAGCATATCAGTAGCCAAAGAGTGAGCGCAAAGAAGAGAGAGCCAGGCTCTTTTCAGGGGCGCGCAGTGGCATTGGGCACAAAGCGAAACCCAGGAGGTTCCCTCTGAACATCAGGAACCCCTTTTTTACCGTGAGGGTGACTGAGCACTGGCACAGATATGCCATGCCAGGCAGCTTGTGGAGTCTCCCTCCTTGGAGATACTCCAAAGCTGTCTGGCTGTGGTCCTGGGCCACCGTCCGTAGGCGACTCTGCTTGAGCAGGGGAGCTTGGGCAAGATGACCTGCGGAGGTCCCTTCCCACCTCAACCGTTGTGTGAATCTGTGCCTCAAAGCACACTTTGTGCAAGTCGAGAAAGCATAGTCGTGGAGTGACACACGGAGCGTGGGGAAGGAGGGCGACTTCAGTTAAACACAGCCATTTACTCCATTTTGTTGGGGTCTGGTAATTGATTTATTGTATCACCTCTGTCTTTTGAGAAAGCTCCTCTTGCCACCAGTCTTACTAGAAAGTCAGAATGTTCTTGGTGCGCCGTTGTTTTCTAATGACCTTGGTAGTCTTTGGAGGTGGTCTTAAGGGTCTGTAACATGTCTTCCCACTGCGGGCATTCAACGTGAGGCTCTGTACGGGGGCAAATTTCTCCATAAGGCTTTGGGGGTTACTTTTCAAGTCTCTGAGGAGGAGGGAGAAGAAAGTAAGCATTTCAAAGGCTTGCTACCGGCCCTTAAACTTGGACTGGCATTGTGCGCGGTCCCTTTGCCATAGAGCAGAGCAATCGTAAATTGACTTCACTTCTCAGTGCCGCCTTGTGAGAAGAGTGGTAACAGGAAAAGTTCTTCTGGGGAGTATTTGGGGTGAACTGTGAGAAAAGGGGTGATGTGGAAGGACAAGAGGTTTTCTAATACGCCGTTGGCGTCATTGGTAGCAGGGCAGACTGGAGAAAAAGCGCTACCGTCTTCCCTTGATGGTACTGTGGAAACGCAACAGAAGGAGAAAAAGCACACCTCTATGAAATGTTCACTCCAACTTTTAATAGACAAGTGTAAGATAGAACAGTATGAGAAAACCAACACCCAAGTTTCTATCCTATTATCATCCTACCCCTAAAAGGCCTTGTAAGAGTCCCTGTAGATTTTCAGCTGCGGGACCTCCGCCGCGATTGGCTCCTGGTGGCCCGCCGTTCTGTGGAGGGAAGGCGACTTCGTCGCTGTTGGCGGTCGCTCCTTCCGGGAGAAGCTGAGACTCGCCGTTCAGGGCTGAGAGCTCGGCCCTCGTCGCGATCCCTTCTCCTTTGGTGCCCCGGCTGTGTTCGGCGGTGAGTGCTGCGGGATCTCCTCTGGGACGGGCTCCGTGTGGCCTGGCGGTGCCTGGAGGAAACCCGGCCTCCCCGCTGACGGTGCTCGCCCCTCCGCGAGGAGGCCGGGGCGTCCCGTTGAGCCCTTGGAGCTCGGCCCTCGTCACGAGCAGTGTCCTGAGCCCTGCTCTGGTGCCGTCTCCTGGTGCTCGAGGGGTCGTGCTCAGCCCTGCTGTGGCCACCACGGTGTCGCCTCGGGGTCCCGCTTCGGGCTCTGTCTGAGGCCCCGGCATGGCCCCTGCCACGGCCTCTGCTGGAGGAGCTGCGGCGCTGGCGGCCTGAGGAGTGGCGCCGCCTCCTTTCCGCAGGTCGGGCCCGAGATCTCCTCCTTCTTGCTGCCCGGCTGGCGGAGGTGTTCTCCTGCGCGATGTGGTAGACCTCGTAGTTACTGGGTCCCACCTTGCGGTAGATGTGGTGGAAAGGCTCCTGACAGATGGGGCACACGGATCTTATGCGCGCCCAGTTGAATATGCAGGAAAAACAGAAAACGTGTCTGCAGCAGGCCATGGAGCCTTGGTTGCTAATCCTGTCCAAGCATATTGGGCATTGTAGGTCCTCCGCAGCATCCGTTGCCGTGGCCTGGGGCACCTGAGTGTTGCTGGCAGCAGGGGAGGAGGTGTTGTCTTCTGCCACGTCCTCTTCCAACGCCATCTCGCACTGCAAGCAAAAGAGATAGAAAAGTCATGACCTGCCCTGGAGATGCAACCTGCACGAAGCGGCAAAGCTGTGGAAGTGGAGCGCTCAAGAGTTGCCCCCTCTGCCTCGGGGCTGTGCTTGTGCTGCCGCAAACAGCAGGGACTGTCCCCGGGCAGAGGAGTGACACCAGAGGCATCTTTGGATGTTGCTGCTGTCAGGGCAGGGTGGTGTCTCACCTCTACGGCAGGTGCAGACGGGAACTGGGAAGGCCGGGAAGCGGTTGCTGGCCTCTCGTCAACAGCAGTCCGAGCCTGGGGTGGCGGCAGGTGAGGCCCAACACCCTGGGCCCTGCCGGTGTCCCTGTCCGGCAGATCCTCTCTGTGGCTTCAGAAGGGAGCCTGCAGGACTACGGGTTCTTCGACCCCTCAGCTGCAGACGTCTATCCCCGGCGGACGAGGACAGCACTGTGGGCCTTCGGGGCTGCCCCACGCCCCAAAAGGATTGATGTCGCGGGCGTCACGACGACTGCCTGGTGACATCACAGAGCTTTTGGGGAGCACACCCAGAAGACACAAGCCGTGGCCTCGGGGAACAACAATTTCCCCGACAGCTCTCATCTCACGCGACCGCCCCCCTGTCCAGCAGAACCCCGTTGCCGTATTTTTCATAGCAATTTGGACACCAGGTCTCAGTGTTCAGATGCAGCACTACGTTCTGTTTTAGAAATAAAGCAGCTCAAGGCATTTCTTACTCCTTGTCCGTCCTTGCAGGTGGAGGGAGGTGGTCCTTCCCCCTCTGCTTAGCACCGGTGAGGCCACAGCTGGAGTACTGTGTCCGGTGCTGGGCTGCCCACCCAGCACAAGAGAGAGATGGACATAGTGGGGAGAGTCCTCTAAAGGTCCATCAGGATGATGAGGGGACTGGAGCACCTCTCCTGTGAGGGAGGGCTGAGAAAGCTGCCTGCAGGCAGTTCAGCCTGGAGAAGAGAAGACTTTGGGGGAAATAATTTTCAAAGCATATCAGTAGCCAAAGAGTGAGCGCAAAGAAGAGAGAGCCAGGCTCTTTTCAGGGGCGCGCAGTGGCATTGGGCACAAAGCGAAACCCAGGAGGTTCCCTCTGAACATCAGGAACCCCTTTTTTACCGTGAGGGTGACTGAGCACTGGCACAGATATGCCATGCCAGGCAGCTTGTGGAGTCTCCCTCCTTGGAGATACTCCAAAGCTGTCTGGCTGCGGTCCTGGGCCACCGTCCGTAGGCGACTCTGCTTGAGCAGGGGAGCTTGGGCGAGATGACCTGCGGAGGTCCCTTCCCACCTCAACCGTTGTGTGAATCTGTGCCTCAAAGCACACTTTGTGCAAGTCGAGAAAGCATAGTCGTGGAGTGACACACGGAGCGTGGGGAAGGAGGGTGACTTCAGTTAAACACAGCCATTTACTCCATTTTGTTGGGGTCTGGTAATTGATTTATTGTATCACCTCTGTCTTTTGAGAAAGCTCCTCTTGCCACCAGTCTTACTAGAAAGTCAGAATGTTCTTGGTGCGCCGTTGTTTTCTAATGACCTTGGTAGTCTTTGGAGGTGGTCTTAAGGGTCTGTAACATGTCTTCCCACTGCGGGCATTCAACGTGAGGCTCTGTACGGGGGCAAATTTCTCCATAAGGCTTTGGGGGTTACTTTTCAAGTCTCTGAGGAGGAGGGAGAAGAAAGTAAGCATTTCAAAGGCTTGCTACCGGCCCTTAAACTTGGACTGGCATTGTGCGCGGTCCCTTTGCCATAGAGCAGAGCAATCGTAAATTGACTTCACTTCTCAGTGCCGCCTTGTGAGAAGAGTGGTAACAGGAAAAGTTCTTCTGGGGAGTATTTGGGGTGGACTGTGAGAAAAGGGGTGATGTGGAAGGACAAGAGGTTTTCTAATACGCCGTTGGCGTCATTGGTAGCAGGGCAGACTGGAGAAAAAGCGCTACCGTCTTCCCTTGATGGTACTGTGGAAACGCAACAGAAGGAGAAAAAGCACACCTCTATGAAATGTTCACTCCAACTTTTAATAGACAAGTGTAAGATAGAACAGTATGAGAAAACCAACACCCAAGTTTCTATCCTATTATCATCCTACCCCTAAAAGGCCTTGTAAGAGTCCCTGTAGATTTTCAGCTGCGGGACCTCCGCCGCGATTGGCTCCTGGTGGCCCGCCGTTCTGTGGAGGGAAGGCGACTTCGTCGCTGTCGGCGGTCGCTCCTTCCGGGAGAAGCTGAGACTCGCCGTTCAGGGCTGAGAGCTCGGCCCTCGTCGCGATCCCTTCTCCTTTGGTGCCCCGGCTGTGTTCGGCGGTGAGTGCTGCGGGATCTCCTCTGGGACGGGCTCCGTGTGGCCTGGCGGTGCCTGGAGGAAACCCGGCCTCCCCGCTGACGGTGCTCGCCCCTCCGCGAGGAGGCCGGGGCGTCCCGTTGAGCCCTTGGAGCTCGGCCCTCGTCACGAGCAGTGTCCTGAGCCCTGCTCTGGTGCCGTCTCCTGGTGCTCGAGGGGTCGTGCTCAGCCCTGCTGTGGCCACCACGGTGTCGCCTCGGGGTCCCGCTTCGGGCTCTGTCTGAGGCCCCGGCATGGCCCCTGCCACGGCCTCTGCTGGAGGAGCTGCGGCGCTGGCGGCCTGAGGAGTGGCGCCGCCTCCTTTCCGCAGGTCGGGCCCGAGATCTCCTCCTTCTTGCTGCCCGGCTGGCGGAGGTGTTCTCCTGCGCGATGTGGTAGACCTCGTAGTTACTGGGTCCCACCTTGCGGTAGATGTGGTGGAAAGGCTCCTGACAGATGGGGCACACGGATCTTATGCGCGCCCAGTTGAATATGCAGGAAAAACAGAAAACGTGTCTGCAGCAGGCCATGGAGCCTTGGTTGCTAATCCTGTCCAAGCATATTGGGCATTGTAGGTCCTCCGCAGCATCCGTTGCCGTGGCCTGGGGCACCTGAGTGTTGCTGGCAGCAGGGGAGGAGGTGTTGTCTTCTGCCACGTCCTCTTCCAACGCCATCTCGCACTGCAAGCAAAAGAGATACAAAAGTCATGACCTGCCCTGGAGATGCAACCTGCACGAAGCGGCAAAGCTGTGGAAGTGGAGCGCTCAAGAGTTGCCCCCTCTGCCTCGGGGCTGTGCTTGTGCTGCCGCAAACAGCAGGGACTGTCCCCGGGCAGAGGAGTGACACCAGAGGCATCTTTGGATGTTGCTGCTGTCAGGGCAGGGTGGTGTCTCACCTCTACGGCAGGTGCAGACGGGAACTGGGAAGGCCGGGAAGCGGTTGCTGGCCTCTCGTCAACAGCAGTCCGAGCCTGGGGTGGCGGCAGGCGAGGCCCAACACCCTGGGCCCTGCCGGTGTCCCTGTCCGGCAGATCCTCTCTGTGGCTTCAGAAGGGAGCCTGCAGGACTACGGGTTCTTCGTCCCCTCAGCTTCAGACGTCTATCCCCGGCGGACGAGGACAGCACTGTGGGCCTTCGGGGCTGCCCCACGCCCCAAAAGGATTGATGTCGCGGGCGTCACGACGACTGCCTGGTGACATCACAGAGCTTTTGGGGAGCACACCCAGAAGACACAAGCCGTGGCCTCGGGGAACAACAATTTCCCCGACAGCTCTCATCTCACGCGACCGCCCCCCTGTCCAGCAGAACCCCGTTGCCGTATTTTTCATAGCAATTTGGACACCAGGTCTCAGTGTTCAGATGCAGCACTACGTTCTGTTTTAGAAATAAAGCAGCTCAAGGCATTTCTTACTCCTTGTCCGTCCTTGCAGGTGGAGGGAGGTGGTCCTTCCCCCTCTGCTTAGCACCGGTGAGGCCACAGCTGGAGTACTGTGTCCGGTGCTGGGCTGCCCACCCAGCACAAGAGAGAGATGGACATAGTGGGGAGAGTCCTCTAAAGGTCCATCAGGATGATGAGGGGACTGGAGCACCTCTCCTGTGAGGGAGGGCTGAGAAAGCTGCCTGCAGGCAGTTCAGCCTGGAGAAGAGAAGACTTTGGGGGAAATCATTTTCAAAGCATATCAGTAGCCAAAGAGTGAGCGCAAAGAAGAGAGAGCCAGGCTCTTTTCAGGGGCGCGCAGTGGCATTGGGCACAAAGCGAAACCCAGGAGGTTCCCTCTGAACATCAGGAACCCCTTTTTTACCGTGAGGGTGACTGAGCACTGGCACAGATATGCCATGCCAGGCAGCTTGTGGAGTCTCCCTCCTTGGAGATACTCCAAAGCTGTCTGGCTGTGGTCCTGGGCCACCGTCCGTAGGCGACTCTGCTTGAGCAGGGGAGCTTGGGCAAGATGACCTGCGGAGGTCCCTTCCCACCTCAACCGTTGTGTGAATCTGTGCCTCAAAGCACACTTTGTGCAAGTCGAGAAAGCATAGTCGTGGAGTGACACACGGAGCGTGGGGAAGGAGGGCGACTTCAGTTAAACACAGCCATTTACTCCATTTTGTTGGGGTCTGGTAATTGATTTATTGTATCACCTCTGTCTTTTGAGAAAGCTCCTCTTGCCACCAGTCTTACTAGAAAGTCAGAATGTTCTTGGTGCGCCGTTGTTTTCTAATGACCTTGGTAGTCTTTGGAGGTGGTCTTAAGGGTCTGTAACATGTCTTCCCACTGCGGGCATTCAACGTGAGGCTCTGTACGGGGGCAAATTTCTCCATAAGGCTTTGGGGGTTACTTTTCAAGTCTCTGAGGAGGAGGGAGAAGAAAGTAAGCATTTCAAAGGCTTGCTACCGGCCCTTAAACTTGGACTGGCATTGTGCGCGGTCCCTTTGCCATAGAGCAGAGCAATCGTAAATTGACTTCACTTCTCAGTGCCGCCTTGTGAGAAGAGTGGTAACAGGAAAAGTTCTTCTGGGGAGTATTTGGGGTGGACTGTGAGAAAAGGGGTGATGTGGAAGGACAAGAGGTTTTCTAATACGCCGTTGGCGTCATTGGTAGCAGGGCAGACTGGAGAAAAAGCGCTACCGTCTTCCCTTGATGGTACTGTGGAAACGCAACAGAAGGAGAAAAAGCACACCTCTATGAAATGTTCACTCCAACTTTTAATAGACAAGTGTAAGATAGAACAGTATGAGAAAACCAACACCCAAGTTTCTATCCTATTATCATCCTACCCCTAAAAGGCCTTGTAAGAGTCCCTGTAGATTTTCAGCTGCGGGACCTCCGCCGCGATTGGCTCCTGGTGGCCCGCCGTTCTGTGGAGGGAAGGCGACTTCGTCGCTGTCGGCGGTCGCTCCTTCCGGGAGAAGCTGAGACTCGCCGTTCAGGGCTGAGAGCTCGGCCCTCGTCGCGATCCCTTCTCCTTTGGTGCCCCGGCTGTGTTCGGCGGTGAGTGCTGCGGGATCTCCTCTGGGACGGGCTCCGTGTGGCCTGGCGGTGCCTGGAGGAAACCCGGCCTCCCCGCTGACGGTGCTCGCCCCTCCGCGAGGAGGCCGGGGCGTCCCGTTGAGCCCTTGGAGCTCGGCCCTCGTCACGAGCAGTGTCCTGAGCCCTGCTCTGGTGCCGTCTCCTGGTGCTCGAGGGGTCGTGCTCAGCCCTGCTGTGGCCACCACGGTGTCGCCTCGGGGTCCCGCTTCGGGCTCTGTGTGAGGCCCCGGCATGGCCCCTGCCACGGCCTCTGCTGGAGGAGCTGCGGCGCTGGCGGCCTGAGGAGTGGCGCCGCCTCCTTTCCGCAGGTCGGGCCCGAGATCTCCTCCTTCTTGCTGCCCGGCTGGCGGAGGTGTTCTCCTGCGCGATGTGGTAGACCTCGTAGTTACTGGGTCCCACCTTGCGGTAGATGTGGTGGAAAGGCTCCTGACAGATGGGGCACACGGATCTTATGCGCGCCCAGTTGAATATGCAGGAAAAACAGAAAACGTGTCTGCAGCAGGCCATGGAGCCTTGGTTGCTAATCCTGTCCAAGCATATTGGGCATTGTAGGTCCTCCGCAGCATCCGTTGCCGTGGCCTGGGGCACCTGAGTGTTGCTGGCAGCAGGGGAGGAGGTGTTGTCTTCTGCCACGTCCTCTTCCAACGCCATCTCGCACTGCAAGCAAAAGAGATACAAAAGTCATGACCTGCCCTGGAGATGCAACCTGCACGAAGCGGCAAAGCTGTGGAAGTGGAGCGCTCAAGAGTTGCCCCCTCTGCCTCGGGGCTGTGCTTGTGCTGCCGCAAACAGCAGGGACTGTCCCCGGGCAGAGGAGTGACACCAGAGGCATCTTTGGATGTTGCTGCTGTCAGGGCAGGGTGGTGTCTCACCTCTACGGCAGGTGCAGACGGGAACTGGGAAGGCCGGGAAGCGGTTGCTGGCCTCTCGTCAACAGCAGTCCGAGCCTGGGGTGGCGGCAGGCGAGGCCCAACACCCTGGGCCCTGCCGGTGTCCCTGTCCGGCAGATCCTCTCTGTGGCTTCAGAAGGGAGCCTGCAGGACTACGGGTTCTTCGTCCCCTCAGCTTCAGACGTCTATCCCCGGCGGACGAGGACAGCACTGTGGGCCTTCGGGGCTGCCCCACGCCCCAAAAGGATTGATGTCGCGGGCGTCACGACGACTGCCTGGTGACATCACAGAGCTTTTGGGGAGCACACCCAGAAGACACAAGCCGTGGCCTCGGGGAACAACAATTTCCCCGACAGCTCTCATCTCACGCGACCGCCCCCCTGTCCAGCAGAACCCCGTTGCCGTATTTTTCATAGCAATTTGGACACCAGGTCTCAGTGTTCAGATGCAGCACTACGTTCTGTTTTAGAAATAAAGCAGCTCAAGGCATTTCTTACTCCTTGTCCGTCCTTGCAGGTGGAGGGAGGTGGTCCTTCCCCCTCTGCTTAGCACCGGTGAGGCCACAGCTGGAGTACTGTGTCCGGTGCTGGGCTGCCCACCCAGCACAAGAGAGAGATGGACATAGTGGGGAGAGTCCTCTAAAGGTCCATCAGGATGATGAGGGGACTGGAGCACCTCTCCTGTGAGGGAGGGCTGAGAAAGCTGCCTGCAGGCAGTTCAGCCTGGAGAAGAGAAGACTTTGGGGGAAATAATTTTCAAAGCATATCAGTAGCCAAAGAGTGAGCGCAAAGAAGAGAGAGCCAGGCTCTTTTCAGGGGCGCGCAGTGGCATTGGGCACAAAGCGAAACCCAGGAGGTTCCCTCTGAACATCAGGAACCCCTTTTTTACCGTGAGGGTGACTGAGCACTGGCACAGATATGCCATGCCAGGCAGCTTGTGGAGTCTCCCTCCTTGGAGATACTCCAAAGCTGTCTGGCTGTGGTCCTGGGCCACCGTCCGTAGGCGACTCTGCTTGAGCAGGGGAGCTTGGGCAAGATGACCTGCGGAGGTCCCTTCCCACCTCAACCGTTGTGTGAATCTGTGCCTCAAAGCACACTTTGTGCAAGTCGAGAAAGCATAGTCGTGGAGTGACACACGGAGCGTGGGGAAGGAGGGCGACTTCAGTTAAACACAGCCATTTACTCCATTTTGTTGGGGTCTGGTAATTGATTTATTGTATCACCTCTGTCTTTTGAGAAAGCTCCTCTTGCCACCAGTCTTACTAGAAAGTCAGAATGTTCTTGGTGCGCCGTTGTTTTCTAATGACCTTGGTAGTCTTTGGAGGTGGTCTTAAGGGTCTGTAACATGTCTTCCCACTGCGGGCATTCAACGTGAGGCTCTGTACGGGGGCAAATTTCTCCATAAGGCTTTGGGGGTTACTTTTCAAGTCTCTGAGGAGGAGGGAGAAGAAAGTAAGCATTTCAAAGGCTTGCTACCGGCCCTTAAACTTGGACTGGCATTGTGCGCGGTCCCTTTGCCATAGAGCAGAGCAATCGTAAATTGACTTCACTTCTCAGTGCCGCCTTGTGAGAAGAGTGGTAACAGGAAAAGTTCTTCTGGGGAGTATTTGGGGTGAACTGTGAGAAAAGGGGTGATGTGGAAGGACAAGAGGTTTTCTAATACGCCGTTGGCGTCATTGGTAGCAGGGCAGACTGGAGAAAAAGCGCTACCGTCTTCCCTTGATGGTACTGTGGAAACGCAACAGAAGGAGAAAAAGCACACCTCTATGAAATGTTCACTCCAACTTTTAATAGACAAGTGTAAGATAGAACAGTATGAGAAAACCAACACCCAAGTTTCTATCCTATTATCATCCTACCCCTAAAAGGCCTTGTAAGAGTCCCTGTAGATTTTCAGCTGCGGGACCTCCGCCGCGATTGGCTCCTGGTGGCCCGCCGTTCTGTGGAGGGAAGGCGACTTCGTCGCTGTTGGCGGTCGCTCCTTCCGGGAGAAGCTGAGACTCGCCGTTCAGGGCTGAGAGCTCGGCCCTCGTCGCGATCCCTTCTCCTTTGGTGCCCCGGCTGTGTTCGGCGGTGAGTGCTGCGGGATCTCCTCTGGGACGGGCTCCGTGTGGCCTGGCGGTGCCTGGAGGAAACCCGGCCTCCCCGCTGACGGTGCTCGCCCCTCCGCGAGGAGGCCGGGGCGTCCCGTTGAGCCCTTGGAGCTCGGCCCTCGTCACGAGCAGTGTCCTGAGCCCTGCTCTGGTGCCGTCTCCTGGTGCTCGAGGGGTCGTGCTCAGCCCTGCTGTGGCCACCACGGTGTCGCCTCGGGGTCCCGCTTCGGGCTCTGTCTGAGGCCCCGGCATGGCCCCTGCCACGGCCTCTGCTGGAGGAGCTGCGGCGCTGGCGGCCTGAGGAGTGGCGCCGCCTCCTTTCCGCAGGTCGGGCCCGAGATCTCCTCCTTCTTGCTGCCCGGCTGGCGGAGGTGTTCTCCTGCGCGATGTGGTAGACCTCGTAGTTACTGGGTCCCACCTTGCGGTAGATGTGGTGGAAAGGCTCCTGACAGATGGGGCACACGGATCTTATGCGCGCCCAGTTGAATATGCAGGAAAAACAGAAAACGTGTCTGCAGCAGGCCATGGAGCCTTGGTTGCTAATCCTGTCCAAGCATATTGGGCATTGTAGGTCCTCCGCAGCATCCGTTGCCGTGGCCTGGGGCACCTGAGTGTTGCTGGCAGCAGGGGAGGAGGTGTTGTCTTCTGCCACGTCCTCTTCCAACGCCATCTCGCACTGCAAGCAAAAGAGATACAAAAGTCATGACCTGCCCTGGAGATGCAACCTGCACGAAGCGGCAAAGCTGTGGAAGTGGAGCGCTCAAGAGTTGCCCCCTCTGCCTCGGGGCTGTGCTTGTGCTGCCGCAAACAGCAGGGACTGTCCCCGGGCAGAGGAGTGACACCAGAGGCATCTTTGGATGTTGCTGCTGTCAGGGCAGGGTGGTGTCTCACCTCTACGGCAGGTGCAGACGGGAACTGGGAAGGCCGGGAAGCGGTTGCTGGCCTCTCGTCAACAGCAGTCCGAGCCTGGGGTGGCGGCAGGTGAGGCCCAACACCCTGGGCCCTGCCGGTGTCCCTGTCCGGCAGATCCTCTCTGTGGCTTCAGAAGGGAGCCTGCAGGACTACGGGTTCTTCGACCCCTCAGCTGCAGACGTCTATCCCCGGCGGACGAGGACAGCACTGTGGGCCTTCGGGGCTGCCCCACGCCCCAAAAGGATTGATGTCGCGGGCGTCACGACGACTGCCTGGTGACATCACAGAGCTTTTGGGGAGCACACCCAGAAGACACAAGCCGTGGCCTCGGGGAACAACAATTTCCCCGACAGCTCTCATCTCACGCGACCGCCCCCCTGTCCAGCAGAACCCCGTTGCCGTATTTTTCATAGCAATTTGGACACCAGGTCTCAGTGTTCAGATGCAGCACTACGTTCTGTTTTAGAAATAAAGCAGCTCAAGGCATTTCTTACTCCTTGTCCGTCCTTGCAGGTGGAGGGAGGTGGTCCTTCCCCCTCTGCTTAGCACCGGTGAGGCCACAGCTGGAGTACTGTGTCCGGTGCTGGGCTGCCCACCCAGCACAAGAGAGAGATGGACATAGTGGGGAGAGTCCTCTAAAGGTCCATCAGGATGATGAGGGGACTGGAGCACCTCTCCTGTGAGGGAGGGCTGAGAAAGCTGCCTGCAGGCAGTTCAGCCTGGAGAAGAGAAGACTTTGGGGGAAATCATTTTCAAAGCATATCAGTAGCCAAAGAGTGAGCGCAAAGAAGAGAGAGCCAGGCTCTTTTCAGGGGCGCGCAGTGGCATTGGGCACAAAGCGAAACCCAGGAGGTTCCCTCTGAACATCAGGAACCCCTTTTTTACCGTGAGGGTGACTGAGCACTGGCACAGATATGCCATGCCAGGCAGCTTGTGGAGTCTCCCTCCTTGGAGATACTCCAAAGCTGTCTGGCTGCGGTCCTGGGCCACCGTCCGTAGGCGACTCTGCTTGAGCAGGGGAGCTTGGGCGAGATGACCTGCGGAGGTCCCTTCCCACCTCAACCGTTGTGTGAATCTGTGCCTCAAAGCACACTTTGTGCAAGTCGAGAAAGCATAGTCGTGGAGTGACACACGGAGCGTGGGGAAGGAGGGTGACTTCAGTTAAACACAGCCATTTACTCCATTTTGTTGGGGTCTGGTAATTGATTTATTGTATCACCTCTGTCTTTTGAGAAAGCTCCTCTTGCCACCAGTCTTACTAGAAAGTCAGAATGTTCTTGGTGCGCCGTTGTTTTCTAATGACCTTGGTAGTCTTTGGAGGTGGTCTTAAGGGTCTGTAACATGTCTTCCCACTGCGGGCATTCAACGTGAGGCTCTGTACGGGGGCAAATTTCTCCATAAGGCTTTGGGGGTTACTTTTCAAGTCTCTGAGGAGGAGGGAGAAGAAAGTAAGCATTTCAAAGGCTTGCTACCGGCCCTTAAACTTGGACTGGCATTGTGCGCGGTCCCTTTGCCATAGAGCAGAGCAATCGTAAATTGACTTCACTTCTCAGTGCCGCCTTGTGAGAAGAGTGGTAACAGGAAAAGTTCTTCTGGGGAGTATTTGGGGTGGACTGTGAGAAAAGGGGTGATGTGGAAGGACAAGAGGTTTTCTAATACGCCGTTGGCGTCATTGGTAGCAGGGCAGACTGGAGAAAAAGCGCTACCGTCTTCCCTTGATGGTACTGTGGAAACGCAACAGAAGGAGAAAAAGCACACCTCTATGAAATGTTCACTCCAACTTTTAATAGACAAGTGTAAGATAGAACAGTATGAGAAAACCAACACCCAAGTTTCTATCCTATTATCATCCTACCCCTAAAAGGCCTTGTAAGAGTCCCTGTAGATTTTCAGCTGCGGGACCTCCGCCGCGATTGGCTCCTGGTGGCCCGCCGTTCTGTGGAGGGAAGGCGACTTCGTCGCTGTTGGCGGTCGCTCCTTCCGGGAGAAGCTGAGACTCGCCGTTCAGGGCTGAGAGCTCGGCCCTCGTCGCGATCCCTTCTCCTTTGGTGCCCCGGCTGTGTTCGGCGGTGAGTGCTGCGGGATCTCCTCTGGGACGGGCTCCGTGTGGCCTGGCGGTGCCTGGAGGAAACCCGGCCTCCCCGCTGACGGTGCTCGCCCCTCCGCGAGGAGGCCGGGGCGTCCCGTTGAGCCCTTGGAGCTCGGCCCTCGTCACGAGCAGTGTCCTGAGCCCTGCTCTGGTGCCGTCTCCTGGTGCTCGAGGGGTCGTGCTCAGCCCTGCTGTGGCCACCACGGTGTCGCCTCGGGGTCCCGCTTCGGGCTCTGTCTGAGGCCCCGGCATGGCCCCTGCCACGGCCTCTGCTGGAGGAGCTGCGGCGCTGGCGGCCTGAGGAGTGGCGCCGCCTCCTTTCCGCAGGTCGGGCCCGAGATCTCCTCCTTCTTGCTGCCCGGCTGGCGGAGGTGTTCTCCTGCGCGATGTGGTAGACCTCGTAGTTACTGGGTCCCACCTTGCGGTAGATGTGGTGGAAAGGCTCCTGACAGATGGGGCACACGGATCTTATGCGCGCCCAGTTGAATATGCAGGAAAAACAGAAAACGTGTCTGCAGCAGGCCATGGAGCCTTGGTTGCTAATCCTGTCCAAGCATATTGGGCATTGTAGGTCCTCCGCAGCATCCGTTGCCGTGGCCTGGGGCACCTGAGTGTTGCTGGCAGCAGGGGAGGAGGTGTTGTCTTCTGCCACGTCCTCTTCCAACGCCATCTCGCACTGCAAGCAAAAGAGATACAAAAGTCATGACCTGCCCTGGAGATGCAACCTGCACGAAGCGGCAAAGCTGTGGAAGTGGAGCGCTCAAGAGTTGCCCCCTCTGCCTCGGGGCTGTGCTTGTGCTGCCGCAAACAGCAGGGACTGTCCCCGGGCAGAGGAGTGACACCAGAGGCATCTTTGGATGTTGCTGCTGTCAGGGCAGGGTGGTGTCTCACCTCTACGGCAGGTGCAGACGGGAACTGGGAAGGCCGGGAAGCGGTTGCTGGCCTCTCGTCAACAGCAGTCCGAGCCTGGGGTGGCGGCAGGCGAGGCCCAACACCCTGGGCCCTGCCGGTGTCCCTGTCCGGCAGATCCTCTCTGTGGCTTCAGAAGGGAGCCTGCAGGACTACGGGTTCTTCGTCCCCTCAGCTTCAGACGTCTATCCCCGGCGGACGAGGACAGCACTGTGGGCCTTCGGGGCTGCCCCACGCCCCAAAAGGATTGATGTCGCGGGCGTCACGACGACTGCCTGGTGACATCACAGAGCTTTTGGGGAGCACACCCAGAAGACACAAGCCGTGGCCTCGGGGAACAACAATTTCCCCGACAGCTCTCATCTCACGCGACCGCCCCCCTGTCCAGCAGAACCCCGTTGCCGTATTTTTCATAGTAATTTGGACACCAGGTCTCAGTGTTCAGATGCAGCACTACGTTCTGTTTTAGAAATAAAGCAGCTCAAGGCATTTCTTACTCCTTGTCCGTCCTTGCAGGTGGAGGGAGGTGGTCCTTCCCCCTCTGCTTAGCACCGGTGAGGCCACAGCTGGAGTACTGTGTCCGGTGCTGGGCTGCCCACCCAGCACAAGAGAGAGATGGACATAGTGGGGAGAGTCCTCTAAAGGTCCATCAGGATGATGAGGGGACTGGAGCACCTCTCCTGTGAGGGAGGGCTGAGAAAGCTGCCTGCAGGCAGTTCAGCCTGGAGAAGAGAAGACTTTGGGGGAAATCATTTTCAAAGCATATCAGTAGCCAAAGAGTGAGCGCAAAGAAGAGAGAGCCAGGCTCTTTTCAGGGGCGCGCAGTGGCATTGGGCACAAAGCGAAACCCAGGAGGTTCCCTCTGAACATCAGGAACCCCTTTTTTACCGTGAGGGTGACTGAGCACTGGCACAGATATGCCATGCCAGGCAGCTTGTGGAGTCTCCCTCCTTGGAGATACTCCAAAGCTGTCTGGCTGCGGTCCTGGGCCACCGTCCGTAGGCGACTCTGCTTGAGCAGGGGAGCTTGGGCGAGATGACCTGCGGAGGTCCCTTCCCACCTCAACCGTTGTGTGAATCTGTGCCTCAAAGCACACTTTGTGCAAGTCGAGAAAGCATAGTCGTGGAGTGACACACGGAGCGTGGGGAAGGAGGGCGACTTCAGTTAAACACAGCCATTTACTCCATTTTGTTGGGGTCTGGTAATTGATTTATTGTATCACCTCTGTCTTTTGAGAAAGCTCCTCTTGCCACCAGTCTTACTAGAAAGTCAGAATGTTCTTGGTGCGCCGTTGTTTTCTAATGACCTTGGTAGTCTTTGGAGGTGGTCTTAAGGGTCTGTAACATGTCTTCCCACTGCGGGCATTCAACGTGAGGCTCTGTACGGGGGCAAATTTCTCCATAAGGCTTTGGGGGTTACTTTTCAAGTCTCTGAGGAGGAGGGAGAAGAAAGTAAGCATTTCAAAGGCTTGCTACCGGCCCTTAAACTTGGACTGGCATTGTGCGCGGTCCCTTTGCCATAGAGCAGAGCAATCGTAAATTGACTTCACTTCTCAGTGCCGCCTTGTGAGAAGAGTGGTAACAGGAAAAGTTCTTCTGGGGAGTATTTGGGGTGGACTGTGAGAAAAGGGGTGATGTGGAAGGACAAGAGGTTTTCTAATACGCCGTTGGCGTCATTGGTAGCAGGGCAGACTGGAGAAAAAGCGCTACCGTCTTCCCTTGATGGTACTGTGGAAACGCAACAGAAGGAGAAAAAGCACACCTCTATGAAATGTTCACTCCAACTTTTAATAGACAAGTGTAAGATAGAACAGTATGAGAAAACCAACACCCAAGTTTCTATCCTATTATCATCCTACCCCTAAAAGGCCTTGTAAGAGTCCCTGTAGATTTTCAGCTGCGGGACCTCCGCCGCGATTGGCTCCTGGTGGCCCGCCGTTCTGTGGAGGGAAGGCGACTTCGTCGCTGTCGGCGGTCGCTCCTTCCGGGAGAAGCTGAGACTCGCCGTTCAGGGCTGAGAGCTCGGCCCTCGTCGCGATCCCTTCTCCTTTGGTGCCCCGGCTGTGTTCGGCGGTGAGTGCTGCGGGATCTCCTCTGGGACGGGCTCCGTGTGGCCTGGCGGTGCCTGGAGGAAACCCGGCCTCCCCGCTGACGGTGCTCGCCCCTCCGCGAGGAGGCCGGGGCGTCCCGTTGAGCCCTTGGAGCTCGGCCCTCGTCACGAGCAGTGTCCTGAGCCCTGCTCTGGTGCCGTCTCCTGGTGCTCGAGGGGTCGTGCTCAGCCCTGCTGTGGCCACCACGGTGTCGCCTCGGGGTCCCGCTTCGGGCTCTGTCTGAGGCCCCGGCATGGCCCCTGCCACGGCCTCTGCTGGAGGAGCTGCGGCGCTGGCGGCCTGAGGAGTGGCGCCGCCTCCTTTCCGCAGGTCGGGCCCGAGATCTCCTCCTTCTTGCTGCCCGGCTGGCGGAGGTGTTCTCCTGCGCGATGTGGTAGACCTCGTAGTTACTGGGTCCCACCTTGCGGTAGATGTGGTGGAAAGGCTCCTGACAGATGGGGCACACGGATCTTATGCGCGCCCAGTTGAATATGCAGGAAAAACAGAAAACGTGTCTGCAGCAGGCCATGGAGCCTTGGTTGCTAATCCTGTCCAAGCATATTGGGCATTGTAGGTCCTCCGCAGCATCCGTTGCCGTGGCCTGGGGCACCTGAGTGTTGCTGGCAGCAGGGGAGGAGGTGTTGTCTTCTGCCACGTCCTCTTCCAACGCCATCTCGCACTGCAAGCAAAAGAGATAGAAAAGTCATGACCTGCCCTGGAGATGCAACCTGCACGAAGCGGCAAAGCTGTGGAAGTGGAGCGCTCAAGAGTTGCCCCCTCTGCCTCGGGGCTGTGCTTGTGCTGCCGCAAACAGCAGGGACTGTCCCCGGGCAGAGGAGTGACACCAGAGGCATCTTTGGATGTTGCTGCTGTCAGGGCAGGGTGGTGTCTCACCTCTACGGCAGGTGCAGACGGGAACTGGGAAGGCCGGGAAGCGGTTGCTGGCCTCTCGTCAACAGCAGTCCGAGCCTGGGGTGGCGGCAGGCGAGGCCCAACACCCTGGGCCCTGCCGGTGTCCCTGTCCGGCAGATCCTCTCTGTGGCTTCAGAAGGGAGCCTGCAGGACTACGGGTTCTTCGTCCCCTCAGCTTCAGACGTCTATCCCCGGCGGACGAGGACAGCACTGTGGGCCTTCGGGGCTGCCCCACGCCCCAAAAGGATTGATGTCGCGGGCGTCACGACGACTGCCTGGTGACATCACAGAGCTTTTGGGGAGCACACCCAGAAGACACAAGCCGTGGCCTCGGGGAACAACAATTTCCCCGACAGCTCTCATCTCACGCGACCGCCCCCCTGTCCAGCAGAACCCCGTTGCCGTATTTTTCATAGCAATTTGGACACCAGGTCTCAGTGTTCAGATGCAGCACTACGTTCTGTTTTAGAAATAAAGCAGCTCAAGGCATTTCTTACTCCTTGTCCGTCCTTGCAGGTGGAGGGAGGTGGTCCTTCCCCCTCTGCTTAGCACCGGTGAGGCCACAGCTGGAGTACTGTGTCCGGTGCTGGGCTGCCCACCCAGCACAAGAGAGAGATGGACATAGTGGGGAGAGTCCTCTAAAGGT
Source organism: Rissa tridactyla (assembly GCF_028500815.1). Taxonomy (NCBI): domain Eukaryota; kingdom Metazoa; phylum Chordata; class Aves; order Charadriiformes; family Laridae; genus Rissa; species Rissa tridactyla. The sequence goes on from NC_071468.1 coordinate 98,531,663, forward strand.
CCATCAGGATGATGAGGGGACTGGAGCACCTCTCCTGTGAGGGAGGGCTGAGAAAGCTGCCTGCAGGCAGTTCAGCCTGGAGAAGAGAAGACTTTGGGGGAAATCATTTTCAAAGCATATCAGTAGCCAAAGAGTGAGCGCAAAGAAGAGAGAGCCAGGCTCTTTTCAGGGGCGCGCAGTGGCATTGGGCACAAAGCGAAACCCAGGAGGTTCCCTCTGAACATCAGGAACCCCTTTTTTACCGTGAGGGTGACTGAGCACTGGCACAGATATGCCATGCCAGGCAGCTTGTGGAGTCTCCCTCCTTGGAGATACTCCAAAGCTGTCTGGCTGTGGTCCTGGGCCACCGTCCGTAGGCGACTCTGCTTGAGCAGGGGAGCTTGGGCAAGATGACCTGCGGAGGTCCCTTCCCACCTCAACCGTTGTGTGAATCTGTGCCTCAAAGCACACTTTGTGCAAGTCGAGAAAGCATAGTCGTGGAGTGACACACGGAGCGTGGGGAAGGAGGGCGACTTCAGTTAAACACAGCCATTTACTCCATTTTGTTGGGGTCTGGTAATTGATTTATTGTATCACCTCTGTCTTTTGAGAAAGCTCCTCTTGCCACCAGTCTTACTAGAAAGTCAGAATGTTCTTGGTGCGCCGTTGTTTTCTAATGACCTTGGTAGTCTTTGGAGGTGGTCTTAAGGGTCTGTAACATGTCTTCCCACTGCGGGCATTCAACGTGAGGCTCTGTACGGGGGCAAATTTCTCCATAAGGCTTTGGGGGTTACTTTTCAAGTCTCTGAGGAGGAGGGAGAAGAAAGTAAGCATTTCAAAGGCTTGCTACCGGCCCTTAAACTTGGACTGGCATTGTGCGCGGTCCCTTTGCCATAGAGCAGAGCAATCGTAAATTGACTTCACTTCTCAGTGCCGCCTTGTGAGAAGAGTGGTAACAGGAAAAGTTCTTCTGGGGAGTATTTGGGGTGAACTGTGAGAAAAGGGGTGATGTGGAAGGACAAGAGGTTTTCTAATACGCCGTTGGCGTCATTGGTAGCAGGGCAGACTGGAGAAAAAGCGCTACCGTCTTCCCTTGATGGTACTGTGGAAACGCAACAGAAGGAGAAAAAGCACACCTCTATGAAATGTTCACTCCAACTTTTAATAGACAAGTGTAAGATAGAACAGTATGAGAAAACCAACACCCAAGTTTCTATCCTATTATCATCCTACCCCTAAAAGGCCTTGTAAGAGTCCCTGTAGATTTTCAGCTGCGGGACCTCCGCCGCGATTGGCTCCTGGTGGCCCGCCGTTCTGTGGAGGGAAGGCGACTTCGTCGCTGTCGGCGGTCGCTCCTTCCGGGAGAAGCTGAGACTCGCCGTTCAGGGCTGAGAGCTCGGCCCTCGTCGCGATCCCTTCTCCTTTGGTGCCCCGGCTGTGTTCGGCGGTGAGTGCTGCGGGATCTCCTCTGGGACGGGCTCCGTGTGGCCTGGCGGTGCCTGGAGGAAACCCGGCCTCCCTGCTGACGGTGCTCGCCCCTCCGCGAGGAGGCCGGGGCGTCCCGTTGAGCCCTTGGAGCTCGGCCCTCGTCACGAGCAGTGTCCTGAGCCCTGCTCTGGTGCCGTCTCCTGGTGCTCGAGGGGTCGTGCTCAGCCCTGCTGTGGCCACCACGGTGTCGCCTCGGGGTCCCGCTTCGGGCTCTGTGTGAGGCCCCGGCATGGCCCCTGCCACGGCCTCTGCTGGAGGAGCTGCGGCGCTGGCGGCCTGAGGAGTGGCGCCGCCTCCTTTCCGCAGGTCGGGCCCGAGATCTCCTCCTTCTTGCTGCCCGGCTGGCGGAGGTGTTCTCCTGCGCGATGTGGTAGACCTCGTAGTTACTGGGTCCCACCTTGCGGTAGATGTGGTGGAAAGGCTCCTGACAGATGGGGCACACGGATCTTATGCGCGCCCAGTTGAATATGCAGGAAAAACAGAAAACGTGTCTGCAGCAGGCCATGGAGCCTTGGTTGCTAATCCTGTCCAAGCATATTGGGCATTGTAGGTCCTCCGCAGCATCCGTTGCCGTGGCCTGGGGCACCTGAGTGTTGCTGGCAGCAGGGGAGGAGGTGTTGTCTTCTGCCACGTCCTCTTCCAACGCCATCTCGCACTGCAAGCAAAAGAGATACAAAAGTCATGACCTGCCCTGGAGATGCAACCTGCACGAAGCGGCAAAGCTGTGGAAGTGGAGCGCTCAAGAGTTGCCCCCTCTGCCTCGGGGCTGTGCTTGTGCTGCCGCAAACAGCAGGGACTGTCCCCGGGCAGAGGAGTGACACCAGAGGCATCTTTGGATGTTGCTGCTGTCAGGGCAGGGTGGTGTCTCACCTCTACGGCAGGTGCAGACGGGAACTGGGAAGGCCGGGAAGCGGTTGCTGGCCTCTCGTCAACAGCAGTCCGAGCCTGGGGTGGCGGCAGGTGAGGCCCAACACCCTGGGCCCTGCCGGTGTCCCTGTCCGGCAGATCCTCTCTGTGGCTTCAGAAGGGAGCCTGCAGGACTACGGGTTCTTCGACCCCTCAGCTGCAGACGTCTATCCCCGGCGGACGAGGACAGCACTGTGGGCCTTCGGGGCTGCCCCACGCCCCAAAAGGATTGATGTCGCGGGCGTCACGACGACTGCCTGGTGACATCACAGAGCTTTTGGGGAGCACACCCAGAAGACACAAGCCGTGGCCTCGGGGAACAACAATTTCCCCGACAGCTCTCATCTCACGCGACCGCCCCCCTGTCCAGCAGAACCCCGTTGCCGTATTTTTCATAGCAATTTGGACACCAGGTCTCAGTGTTCAGATGCAGCACTACGTTCTGTTTTAGAAATAAAGCAGCTCAAGGCATTTCTTACTCCTTGTCCGTCCTTGCAGGTGGAGGGAGGTGGTCCTTCCCCCTCTGCTTAGCACCGGTGAGGCCACAGCTGGAGTACTGTGTCCGGTGCTGGGCTGCCCACCCAGCACAAGAGAGAGATGGACATAGTGGGGAGAGTCCTCTAAAGGTCCATCAGGATGATGAGGGGACTGGAGCACCTCTCCTGTGAGGGAGGGCTGAGAAAGCTGCCTGCAGGCAGTTCAGCCTGGAGAAGAGAAGACTTTGGGGGAAATCATTTTCAAAGCATATCAGTAGCCAAAGAGTGAGCGCAAAGAAGAGAGAGCCAGGCTCTTTTCAGGGGCGCGCAGTGGCATTGGGCACAAAGCGAAACCCAGGAGGTTCCCTCTGAACATCAGGAACCCCTTTTTTACCGTGAGGGTGACTGAGCACTGGCACAGATATGCCATGCCAGGCAGCTTGTGGAGTCTCCCTCCTTGGAGATACTCCAAAGCTGTCTGGCTGCGGTCCTGGGCCACCGTCCGTAGGCGACTCTGCTTGAGCAGGGGAGCTTGGGCGAGATGACCTGCGGAGGTCCCTTCCCACCTCAACCGTTGTGTGAATCTGTGCCTCAAAGCACACTTTGTGCAAGTCGAGAAAGCATAGTCGTGGAGTGACACACGGAGCGTGGGGAAGGAGGGTGACTTCAGTTAAACACAGCCATTTACTCCATTTTGTTGGGGTCTGGTAATTGATTTATTGTATCACCTCTGTCTTTTGAGAAAGCTCCTCTTGCCACCAGTCTTACTAGAAAGTCAGAATGTTCTTGGTGCGCCGTTGTTTTCTAATGACCTTGGTAGTCTTTGGAGGTGGTCTTAAGGGTCTGTAACATGTCTTCCCACTGCGGGCATTCAACGTGAGGCTCTGTACGGGGGCAAATTTCTCCATAAGGCTTTGGGGGTTACTTTTCAAGTCTCTGAGGAGGAGGGAGAAGAAAGTAAGCATTTCAAAGGCTTGCTACCGGCCCTTAAACTTGGACTGGCATTGTGCGCGGTCCCTTTGCCATAGAGCAGAGCAATCGTAAATTGACTTCACTTCTCAGTGCCGCCTTGTGAGAAGAGTGGTAACAGGAAAAGTTCTTCTGGGGAGTATTTGGGGTGGACTGTGAGAAAAGGGGTGATGTGGAAGGACAAGAGGTTTTCTAATACGCCGTTGGCGTCATTGGTAGCAGGGCAGACTGGAGAAAAAGCGCTACCGTCTTCCCTTGATGGTACTGTGGAAACGCAACAGAAGGAGAAAAAGCACACCTCTATGAAATGTTCACTCCAACTTTTAATAGACAAGTGTAAGATAGAACAGTATGAGAAAACCAACACCCAAGTTTCTATCCTATTATCATCCTACCCCTAAAAGGCCTTGTAAGAGTCCCTGTAGATTTTCAGCTGCGGGACCTCCGCCGCGATTGGCTCCTGGTGGCCCGCCGTTCTGTGGAGGGAAGGCGACTTCGTCGCTGTCGGCGGTCGCTCCTTCCGGGAGAAGCTGAGACTCGCCGTTCAGGGCTGAGAGCTCGGCCCTCGTCGCGATCCCTTCTCCTTTGGTGCCCCGGCTGTGTTCGGCGGTGAGTGCTGCGGGATCTCCTCTGGGACGGGCTCCGTGTGGCCTGGCGGTGCCTGGAGGAAACCCGGCCTCCCCGCTGACGGTGCTCGCCCCTCCGCGAGGAGGCCGGGGCGTCCCGTTGAGCCCTTGGAGCTCGGCCCTCGTCACGAGCAGTGTCCTGAGCCCTGCTCTGGTGCCGTCTCCTGGTGCTCGAGGGGTCGTGCTCAGCCCTGCTGTGGCCACCACGGTGTCGCCTCGGGGTCCCGCTTCGGGCTCTGTGTGAGGCCCCGGCATGGCCCCTGCCACGGCCTCTGCTGGAGGAGCTGCGGCGCTGGCGGCCTGAGGAGTGGCGCCGCCTCCTTTCCGCAGGTCGGGCCCGAGATCTCCTCCTTCTTGCTGCCCGGCTGGCGGAGGTGTTCTCCTGCGCGATGTGGTAGACCTCGTAGTTACTGGGTCCCACCTTGCGGTAGATGTGGTGGAAAGGCTCCTGACAGATGGGGCACACGGATCTTATGCGCGCCCAGTTGAATATGCAGGAAAAACAGAAAACGTGTCTGCAGCAGGCCATGGAGCCTTGGTTGCTAATCCTGTCCAAGCATATTGGGCATTGTAGGTCCTCCGCAGCATCCGTTGCCGTGGCCTGGGGCACCTGAGTGTTGCTGGCAGCAGGGGAGGAGGTGTTGTCTTCTGCCACGTCCTCTTCCAACGCCATCTCGCACTGCAAGCAAAAGAGATACAAAAGTCATGACCTGCCCTGGAGATGCAACCTGCACGAAGCGGCAAAGCTGTGGAAGTGGAGCGCTCAAGAGTTGCCCCCTCTGCCTCGGGGCTGTGCTTGTGCTGCCGCAAACAGCAGGGACTGTCCCCGGGCAGAGGAGTGACACCAGAGGCATCTTTGGATGTTGCTGCTGTCAGGGCAGGGTGGTGTCTCACCTCTACGGCAGGTGCAGACGGGAACTGGGAAGGCCGGGAAGCGGTTGCTGGCCTCTCGTCAACAGCAGTCCGAGCCTGGGGTGGCGGCAGGCGAGGCCCAACACCCTGGGCCCTGCCGGTGTCCCTGTCCGGCAGATCCTCTCTGTGGCTTCAGAAGGGAGCCTGCAGGACTACGGGTTCTTCGTCCCCTCAGCTGCAGACGTCTATCCCCGGCGGACGAGGACAGCACTGTGGGCCTTCGGGGCTGCCCCACGCCCCAAAAGGATTGATGTCGCGGGCGTCACGACGACTGCCTGGTGACATCACAGAGCTTTTGGGGAGCACACTCAGAAGACACAAGCCGTGGCCTCGGGGAACAACAATTTCCCCGACAGCTCTCATCTCACGCGACCGCCCCCCTGTCCAGCAGAACCCCGTTGCCGTATTTTTCATAGCAATTTGGACACCAGGTCTCAGTGTTCAGATGCAGCACTACGTTCTGTTTTAGAAATAAAGCAGCTCAAGGCATTTCTTACTCCTTGTCCGTCCTTGCAGGTGGAGGGAGGTGGTCCTTCCCCCTCTGCTTAGCACCGGTGAGGCCACAGCTGGAGTACTGTGTCCGGTGCTGGGCTGCCCACCCAGCACAAGAGAGAGATGGACATAGTGGGGAGAGTCCTCTAAAGGTCCATCAGGATGATGAGGGGACTGGAGCACCTCTCCTGTGAGGGAGGGCTGAGAAAGCTGCCTGCAGGCAGTTCAGCCTGGAGAAGAGAAGACTTTGGGGGAAATCATTTTCAAAGCATATCAGTAGCCAAAGAGTGAGCGCAAAGAAGAGAGAGCCAGGCTCTTTTCAGGGGCGCGCAGTGGCATTGGGCACAAAGCGAAACCCAGGAGGTTCCCTCTGAACATCAGGAACCCCTTTTTTACCGTGAGGGTGACTGAGCACTGGCACAGATATGCCATGCCAGGCAGCTTGTGGAGTCTCCCTCCTTGGAGATACTCCAAAGCTGTCTGGCTGTGGTCCTGGGCCACCGTCCGTAGGCGACTCTGCTTGAGCAGGGGAGCTTGGGCGAGATGACCTGTGGAGGTCCCTTCCCACCTCAACCGTTGTGTGAATCTGTGCCTCAAAGCACACTTTGTGCAAGTCGAGAAAGCATAGTCGTGGAGTGACACACGGAGCGTGGGGAAGGAGGGCGACTTCAGTTAAACACAGCCATTTACTCCATTTTGTTGGGGTCTGGTAATTGATTTATTGTATCACCTCTGTCTTTTGAGAAAGCTCCTCTTGCCACCAGTCTTACTAGAAAGTCAGAATGTTCTTGGTGCGCCGTTGTTTTCTAATGACCTTGGTAGTCTTTGGAGGTGGTCTTAAGTGTCTGTAACATGTCTTCCCACTGCGGGCATTCAACGTGAGGCTCTGTACGGGGGCAAATTTCTCCATAAGGCTTTGGGGGTTACTTTTCAAGTCTCTGAGGAGGAGGGAGAAGAAAGTAAGCATTTCAAAGGCTTGCTACCGGCCCTTAAACTTGGACTGGCATTGTGCGCGGTCCCTTTGCCATAGAGCAGAGCAATCGTAAATTGACTTCACTTCTCAGTGCCGCCTTGTGAGAAGAGTGGTAACAGGAAAAGTTCTTCTGGGGAGTATTTGGGGTGAACTGTGAGAAAAGGGGTGATGTGGAAGGACAAGAGGTTTTCTAATACGCCGTTGGCGTCATTGGTAGCAGGGCAGACTGGAGAAAAAGCGCTACCGTCTTCCCTTGATGGTACTGTGGAAACGCAACAGAAGGAGAAAAAGCACACCTCTATGAAATGTTCACTCCAACTTTTAATAGACAAGTGTAAGATAGAACAGTATGAGAAAACCAACACCCAAGTTTCTATCCTATTATCATCCTACCCCTAAAAGGCCTTGTAAGAGTCCCTGTAGATTTTCAGCTGCGGGACCTCCGCCGCGATTGGCTCCTGGTGGCCCGCCGTTCTGTGGAGGGAAGGCGACTTCGTCGCTGTCGGCGGTCGCTCCTTCCGGGAGAAGCTGAGACTCGCCGTTCAGGGCTGAGAGCTCGGCCCTCGTCGCGATCCCTTCTCCTTTGGTGCCCCGGCTGTGTTCGGCGGTGAGTGCTGCGGGATCTCCTCTGGGACGGGCTCCGTGTGGCCTGGCGGTGCCTGGAGGAAACCCGGCCTCCCCGCTGACGGTGCTCGCCCCTCCGCGAGGAGGCCGGGGCGTCCCGTTGAGCCCTTGGAGCTCGGCCCTCGTCACGAGCAGTGTCCTGAGCCCTGCTCTGGTGCCGTCTCCTGGTGCTCGAGGGGTCGTGCTCAGCCCTGCTGTGGCCACCACGGTGTCGCCTCGGGGTCCCGCTTCGGGCTCTGTGTGAGGCCCCGGCATGGCCCCTGCCACGGCCTCTGCTGGAGGAGCTGCGGCGCTGGCGGCCTGAGGAGTGGCGCCGCCTCCTTTCCGCAGGTCGGGCCCGAGATCTCCTCCTTCTTGCTGCCCGGCTGGCGGAGGTGTTCTCCTGCGCGATGTGGTAGACCTCGTAGTTACTGGGTCCCACCTTGCGGTAGATGTGGTGGAAAGGCTCCTGACAGATGGGGCACACGGATCTTATGCGCGCCCAGTTGAATATGCAGGAAAAACAGAAAACGTGTCTGCAGCAGGCCATGGAGCCTTGGTTGCTAATCCTGTCCAAGCATATTGGGCATTGTAGGTCCTCCGCAGCATCCGTTGCCGTGGCCTGGGGCACCTGAGTGTTGCTGGCAGCAGGGGAGGAGGTGTTGTCTTCTGCCACGTCCTCTTCCAACGCCATCTCGCACTGCAAGCAAAAGAGATACAAAAGTCATGACCTGCCCTGGAGATGCAACCTGCACGAAGCGGCAAAGCTGTGGAAGTGGAGCGCTCAAGAGTTGCCCCCTCTGCCTCGGGGCTGTGCTTGTGCTGCCGCAAACAGCAGGGACTGTCCCCGGGCAGAGGAGTGACACCAGAGGCATCTTTGGATGTTGCTGCTGTCAGGGCAGGGTGGTGTCTCACCTCTACGGCAGGTGCAGACGGGAACTGGGAAGGCCGGGAAGCGGTTGCTGGCCTCTCGTCAACAGCAGTCCGAGCCTGGGGTGGCGGCAGGCGAGGCCCAACACCCTGGGCCCTGCCGGTGTCCCTGTCCGGCAGATCCTCTCTGTGGCTTCAGAAGGGAGCCTGCAGGACTACGGGTTCTTCGACCCCTCAGCTGCAGACGTCTATCCCCGGCGGACGAGGACAGCACTGTGGGCCTTCGGGGCTGCCCCACGCCCCAAAAGGATTGATGTCGCGGGCGTCACGACGACTGCCTGGTGACATCACAGAGCTTTTGGGGAGCACACCCAGAAGACACAAGCCGTGGCCTCGGGGAACAACAATTTCCCCGACAGCTCTCATCTCACGCGACCGCCCCCCTGTCCAGCAGAACCCCGTTGCCGTATTTTTCATAGCAATTTGGACACCAGGTCTCAGTGTTCAGATGCAGCACTACGTTCTGTTTTAGAAATAAAGCAGCTCAAGGCATTTCTTACTCCTTGTCCGTCCTTGCAGGTGGAGGGAGGTGGTCCTTCCCCCTCTGCTTAGCACCGGTGAGGCCACAGCTGGAGTACTGTGTCCGGTGCTGGGCTGCCCACCCAGCACAAGAGAGAGATGGACATAGTGGGGAGAGTCCTCTAAAGGTCCATCAGGATGATGAGGGGACTGGAGCACCTCTCCTGTGAGGGAGGGCTGAGAAAGCTGCCTGCAGGCAGTTCAGCCTGGAGAAGAGAAGACTTTGGGGGAAATAATTTTCAAAGCATATCAGTAGCCAAAGAGTGAGCGCAAAGAAGAGAGAGCCAGGCTCTTTTCAGGGGCGCGCAGTGGCATTGGGCACAAAGCGAAACCCAGGAGGTTCCCTCTGAACATCAGGAACCCCTTTTTTACCGTGAGGGTGACTGAGCACTGGCACAGATATGCCATGCCAGGCAGCTTGTGGAGTCTCCCTCCTTGGAGATACTCCAAAGCTGTCTGGCTGCGGTCCTGGGCCACCGTCTGTAGGCGACTCTGCTTGAGCAGGGGAGCTTGGGCGAGATGACCTGCGGAGGTCCCTTCCCACCTCAACCGTTGTGTGAATCTGTGCCTCAAAGCACACTTTGTGCAAGTCGAGAAAGCATAGTCGTGGAGTGACACACGGAGCGTGGGGAAGGAGGGCGACTTCAGTTAAACACAGCCATTTACTCCATTTTGTTGGGGTCTGGTAATTGATTTATTGTATCACCTCTGTCTTTTGAGAAAGCTCCTCTTGCCACCAGTCTTACTAGAAAGTCAGAATGTTCTTGGTGCGCCGTTGTTTTCTAATGACCTTGGTAGTCTTTGGAGGTGGTCTTAAGGGTCTGTAACATGTCTTCCCACTGCGGGCATTCAACGTGAGGCTCTGTACGGGGGCAAATTTCTCCATAAGGCTTTGGGGGTTACTTTTCAAGTCTCTGAGGAGGAGGGAGAAGAAAGTAAGCATTTCAAAGGCTTGCTACCGGCCCTTAAACTTGGACTGGCATTGTGCGCGGTCCCTTTGCCATAGAGCAGAGCAATCGTAAATTGACTTCACTTCTCAGTGCCGCCTTGTGAGAAGAGTGGTAACAGGAAAAGTTCTTCTGGGGAGTATTTGGGGTGAACTGTGAGAAAAGGGGTGATGTGGAAGGACAAGAGGTTTTCTAATACGCCGTTGGCGTCATTGGTAGCAGGGCAGACTGGAGAAAAAGCGCTACCATCTTCCCTTGATGGTACTGTGGAAACGCAACAGAAGGAGAAAAAGCACACCTCTATGAAATGTTCACTCCAACTTTTAATAGACAAGTGTAAGATAGAACAGTATGAGAAAACCAACACCCAAGTTTCTATCCTATTATCATCCTACCCCTAAAAGGCCTTGTAAGAGTCCCTGTAGATTTTCAGCTGCGGGACCTCCGCCGCGATTGGCTCCTGGTGGCCCGCCGTTCTGTGGAGGGAAGGCGACTTCGTCGCTGTCGGCGGTCGCTCCTTCCGGGAGAAGCTGAGACTCGCCGTTCAGGGCTGAGAGCTCGGCCCTCGTCGCGATCCCTTCTCCTTTGGTGCCCCGGCTGTGTTCGGCGGTGAGTGCTGCGGGATCTCCTCTGGGACGGGCTCCGTGTGGCCTGGCGGTGCCTGGAGGAAACCCGGCCTCCCCGCTGACGGTGCTCGCCCCTCCGCGAGGAGGCCGGGGCGTCCCGTTGAGCCCTTGGAGCTCGGCCCTCGTCACGAGCAGTGTCCTGAGCCCTGCTCTGGTGCCGTCTCCTGGTGCTCGAGGGGTCGTGCTCAGCCCTGCTGTGGCCACCACGGTGTCGCCTCGGGGTCCCGCTTCGGGCTCTGTCTGAGGCCCCGGCATGGCCCCTGCCACGGCCTCTGCTGGAGGAGCTGCGGCGCTGGCGGCCTGAGGAGTGGCGCCGCCTCCTTTCCGCAGGTCGGGCCCGAGATCTCCTCCTTCTTGCTGCCCGGCTGGCGGAGGTGTTCTCCTGCGCGATGTGGTAGACCTCGTAGTTACTGGGTCCCACCTTGCGGTAGATGTGGTGGAAAGGCTCCTGACAGATGGGGCACACGGATCTTATGCGCGCCCAGTTGAATATGCAGGAAAAACAGAAAACGTGTCTGCAGCAGGCCATGGAGCCTTGGTTGCTAATCCTGTCCAAGCATATTGGGCATTGTAGGTCCTCCGCAGCATCCGTTGCCGTGGCCTGGGGCACCTGAGTGTTGCTGGCAGCAGGGGAGGAGGTGTTGTCTTCTGCCACGTCCTCTTCCAACGCCATCTCGCACTGCAAGCAAAAGAGATAGAAAAGTCATGACCTGCCCTGGAGATGCAACCTGCACGAAGCGGCAAAGCTGTGGAAGTGGAGCGCTCAAGAGTTGCCCCCTCTGCCTCGGGGCTGTGCTTGTGCTGCCGCAAACAGCAGGGACTGTCCCCGGGCAGAGGAGTGACACCAGAGGCATCTTTGGATGTTGCTGCTGTCAGGGCAGGGTGGTGTCTCACCTCTACGGCAGGTGCAGACGGGAACTGGGAAGGCCGGGAAGCGGTTGCTGGCCTCTCGTCAACAGCAGTCCGAGCCTGGGGTGGCGGCAGGTGAGGCCCAACACCCTGGGCCCTGCCGGTGTCCCTGTCCGGCAGATCCTCTCTGTGGCTTCAGAAGGGAGCCTGCAGGACTACGGGTTCTTCGTCCCCTCAGCTGCAGACGTCTATCCCCGGCGGACGAGGACAGCACTGTGGGCCTTCGGGGCTGCCCCACGCCCCAAAAGGATTGATGTCGCGGGCGTCACGACGACTGCCTGGTGACATCACAGAGCTTTTGGGGAGCACACCCAGAAGACACAAGCCGTGGCCTCGGGGAACAACAATTTCCCCGACAGCTCTCATCTCACGCGACCGCCCCCCTGTCCAGCAGAACCCCGTTGCCGTATTTTTCATAGCAATTTGGACACCAGGTCTCAGTGTTCAGATGCAGCACTACGTTCTGTTTTAGAAATAAAGCAGCTCAAGGCATTTCTTACTCCTTGTCCGTCCTTGCAGGTGGAGGGAGGTGGTCCTTCCCCCTCTGCTTAGCACCGGTGAGGCCACAGCTGGAGTACTGTGTCCGGTGCTGGGCTGCCCACCCAGCACAAGAGAGAGATGGACATAGTGGGGAGAGTCCTCTAAAGGTCCATCAGGATGATGAGGGGACTGGAGCACCTCTCCTGTGAGGGAGGGCTGAGAAAGCTGCCTGCAGGCAGTTCAGCCTGGAGAAGAGAAGACTTTGGGGGAAATCATTTTCAAAGCATATCAGTAGCCAAAGAGTGAGCGCAAAGAAGAGAGAGCCAGGCTCTTTTCAGGGGCGCGCAGTGGCATTGGGCACAAAGCGAAACCCAGGAGGTTCCCTCTGAACATCAGGAACCCCTTTTTTACCGTGAGGGTGACTGAGCACTGGCACAGATATGCCATGCCAGGCAGCTTGTGGAGTCTCCCTCCTTGGAGATACTCCAGAGCTGTCTGGCTGCGGTCCTGGGCCACCGTCCGTAGGCGACTCTGCTTGAGCAGGGGAGCTTGGGCGAGATGACCTGCGGAGGTCCCTTCCCACCTCAACCGTTGTGTGAATCTGTGCCTCAAAGCACACTTTGTGCAAGTCGAGAAAGCATAGTCGTGGAGTGACACACGGAGCGTGGGGAAGGAGGGCGACTTCAGTTAAACACAGCCATTTACTCCATTTTGTTGGGGTCTGGTAATTGATTTATTGTATCACCTCTGTCTTTTGAGAAAGCTCCTCTTGCCACCAGTCTTACTAGAAAGTCAGAATGTTCTTGGTGCGCCGTTGTTTTCTAATGACCTTGGTAGTCTTTGGAGGTGGTCTTAAGGGTCTGTAACATGTCTTCCCACTGCGGGCATTCAACGTGAGGCTCTGTACGGGGGCAAATTTCTCCATAAGGCTTTGGGGGTTACTTTTCAAGTCTCTGAGGAGGAGGGAGAAGAAAGTAAGCATTTCAAAGGCTTGCTACCGGCCCTTAAACTTGGACTGGCATTGTGCGCGGTCCCTTTGCCATAGAGCAGAGCAATCGTAAATTGACTTCACTTCTCAGTGCCGCCTTGTGAGAAGAGTGGTAACAGGAAAAGTTCTTCTGGGGAGTATTTGGGGTGAACTGTGAGAAAAGGGGTGATGTGGAAGGACAAGAGGTTTTCTAATACGCCGTTGGCGTCATTGGTAGCAGGGCAGACTGGAGAAAAAGCGCTACCGTCTTCCCTTGATGGTACTGTGGAAACGCAACAGAAGGAGAAAAAGCACACCTCTATGAAATGTTCACTCCAACTTTTAATAGACAAGTGTAAGATAGAACAGTATGAGAAAACCAACACCCAAGTTTCTGTCCTATTATCATCCTACCCCTAAAAGGCCTTGTAAGAGTCCCTGTAGATTTTCAGCTGCGGGACCTCCGCCGCGATTGGCTCCTGGTGGCCCGCCGTTCTGTGGAGGGAAGGCGACTTCGTCGCTGTTGGCGGTCGCTCCTTCCGGGAGAAGCTGAGACTCGCCGTTCAGGGCTGAGAGCTCGGCCCTCGTCGCGATCCCTTCTCCTTTGGTGCCCCGGCTGTGTTCGGCGGTGAGTGCTGCGGGATCTCCTCTGGGACGGGCTCCGTGTGGCCTGGCGGTGCCTGGAGGAAACCCGGCCTCCCCGCTGACGGTGCTCGCCCCTCCGCGAGGAGGCCGGGGCGTCCCGTTGAGCCCTTGGAGCTCGGCCCTCGTCACGAGCAGTGTCCTGAGCCCTGCTCTGGTGCCGTCTCCTGGTGCTCGAGGGGTCGTGCTCAGCCCTGCTGTGGCCACCACGGTGTCGCCTCGGGGTCCCGCTTCGGGCTCTGTGTGAGGCCCCGGCATGGCCCCTGCCACGGCCTCTGCTGGAGGAGCTGCGGCGCTGGCGGCCTGAGGAGTGGCGCCGCCTCCTTTCCGCAGGTCGGGCCCGAGATCTCCTCCTTCTTGCTGCCCGGCTGGCGGAGGTGTTCTCCTGCGCGATGTGGTAGACCTCGTAGTTACTGGGTCCCACCTTGCGGTAGATGTGGTGGAAAGGCTCCTGACAGATGGGGCACACGGATCTTATGCGCGCCCAGTTGAATATGCAGGAAAAACAGAAAACGTGTCTGCAGCAGGCCATGGAGCCTTGGTTGCTAATCCTGTCCAAGCATATTGGGCATTGTAGGTCCTCCGCAGCATCCGTTGCCGTGGCCTGGGGCACCTGAGTGTTGCTGGCAGCAGGGGAGGAGGTGTTGTCTTCTGCCACGTCCTCTTCCAACGCCATCTCGCACTGCAAGCAAAAGAGATACAAAAGTCATGACCTGCCCTGGAGATGCAACCTGCACGAAGCGGCAAAGCTGTGGAAGTGGAGCGCTCAAGAGTTGCCCCCTCTGCCTCGGGGCTGTGCTTGTGCTGCCGCAAACAGCAGGGACTGTCCCCGGGCAGAGGAGTGACACCAGAGGCATCTTTGGATGTTGCTGCTGTCAGGGCAGGGTGGTGTCTCACCTCTACGGCAGGTGCAGACGGGAACTGGGAAGGCCGGGAAGCGGTTGCTGGCCTCTCGTCAACAGCAGTCCGAGCCTGGGGTGGCGGCAGGTGAGGCCCAACACCCTGGGCCCTGCCGGTGTCCCTGTCCGGCAGATCCTCTCTGTGGCTTCAGAAGGGAGCCTGCAGGACTACGGGTTCTTCGTCCCCTCAGCTGCAGACGTCTATCCCCGGCGGACGAGGACAGCACTGTGGGCCTTCGGGGCTGCCCCACGCCCCAAAAGGATTGATGTCGCGGGCGTCACGACGACTGCCTGGTGACATCACAGAGCTTTTGGGGAGCACACCCAGAAGACACAAGCCGTGGCCTCGGGGAACAACAATTTCCCCGACAGCTCTCATCTCACGCGACCGCCCCCCTGTCCAGCAGAACCCCGTTGCCGTATTTTTCATAGCAATTTGGACACCAGGTCTCAGTGTTCAGATGCAGCACTACGTTCTGTTTTAGAAATAAAGCAGCTCAAGGCATTTCTTACTCCTTGTCCGTCCTTGCAGGTGGAGGGAGGTGGTCCTTCCCCCTCTGCTTAGCACCGGTGAGGCCACAGCTGGAGTACTGTGTCCAGTGCTGGGCTGCCCACCCAGCACAAGAGAGAGATGGACATAGTGGGGAGAGTCCTCTAAAGGTCCATCAGGATGATGAGGGGACTGGAGCACCTCTCCTGTGAGGGAGGGCTGAGAAAGCTGCCTGCAGGCAGTTCAGCCTGGAGAAGAGAAGACTTTGGGGGAAATCATTTTCAAAGCATATCAGTAGCCAAAGAGTGAGCGCAAAGAAGAGAGAGCCAGGCTCTTTTCAGGGGCGCGCAGTGGCATTGGGCACAAAGCGAAACCCAGGAGGTTCCCTCTGAACATCAGGAACCCCTTTTTTACCGTGAGGGTGACTGAGCACTGGCACAGATATGCCATGCCAGGCAGCTTGTGGAGTCTCCCTCCTTGGAGATACTCCAGAGCTGTCTGGCTGCGGTCCTGGGCCACCGTCCGTAGGCGACTCTGCTTGAGCAGGGGAGCTTGGGCGAGATGACCTGCGGAGGTCCCTTCCCACCTCAACCGTTGTGTGAATCTGTGCCTCAAAGCACACTTTGTGCAAGTCGAGAAAGCATAGTCGTGGAGTGACACACGGAGCGTGGGGAAGGAGGGCGACTTCAGTTAAACACAGCCATTTACTCCATTTTGTTGGGGTCTGGTAATTGATTTATTGTATCACCTCTGTCTTTTGAGAAAGCTCCTCTTGCCACCAGTCTTACTAGAAAGTCAGAATGTTCTTGGTGCGCCGTTGTTTTCTAATGACCTTGGTAGTCTTTGGAGGTGGTCTTAAGGGTCTGTAACATGTCTTCCCACTGCGGGCATTCAACGTGAGGCTCTGTACGGGGGCAAATTTCTCCATAAGGCTTTGGGGGTTACTTTTCAAGTCTCTGAGGAGGAGGGAGAAGAAAGTAAGCATTTCAAAGGCTTGCTACCGGCCCTTAAACTTGGACTGGCATTGTGCGCGGTCCCTTTGCCATAGAGCAGAGCAATCGTAAATTGACTTCACTTCTCAGTGCCGCCTTGTGAGAAGAGTGGTAACAGGAAAAGTTCTTCTGGGGAGTATTTGGGGTGAACTGTGAGAAAAGGGGTGATGTGGAAGGACAAGAGGTTTTCTAATACGCCGTTGGCGTCATTGGTAGCAGGGCAGACTGGAGAAAAAGCGCTACCGTCTTCCCTTGATGGTACTGTGGAAACGCAACAGAAGGAGAAAAAGCACACCTCTATGAAATGTTCACTCCAACTTTTAATAGACAAGTGTAAGATAGAACAGTATGAGAAAACCAACACCCAAGTTTCTATCCTATTATCATCCTACCCCTAAAAGGCCTTGTAAGAGTCCCTGTAGATTTTCAGCTGCGGGACCTCCGCCGCGATTGGCTCCTGGTGGCCCGCCGTTCTGTGGAGGGAAGGCGACTTCGTCGCTGTTGGCGGTCGCTCCTTCCGGGAGAAGCTGAGACTCGCCGTTCAGGGCTGAGAGCTCGGCCCTCGTCGCGATCCCTTCTCCTTTGGTGCCCCGGCTGTGTTCGGCGGTGAGTGCTGCGGGATCTCCTCTGGGACGGGCTCCGTGTGGCCTGGCGGTGCCTGGAGGAAACCCGGCCTCCCCGCTGACGGTGCTCGCCCCTCCGCGAGGAGGCCGGGGCGTCCCGTTGAGCCCTTGGAGCTCGGCCCTCGTCACGAGCAGTGTCCTGAGCCCTGCTCTGGTGCCGTCTCCTGGTGCTCGAGGGGTCGTGCTCAGCCCTGCTGTGGCCACCACGGTGTCGCCTCGGGGTCCCGCTTCGGGCTCTGTGTGAGGCCCCGGCATGGCCCCTGCCACGGCCTCTGCTGGAGGAGCTGCGGCGCTGGCGGCCTGAGGAGTGGCGCCGCCTCCTTTCCGCAGGTCGGGCCCGAGATCTCCTCCTTCTTGCTGCCCGGCTGGCGGAGGTGTTCTCCTGCGCGATGTGGTAGACCTCGTAGTTACTGGGTCCCACCTTGCGGTAGATGTGGTGGAAAGGCTCCTGACAGATGGGGCACACGGATCTTATGCGCGCCCAGTTGAATATGCAGGAAAAACAGAAAACGTGTCTGCAGCAGGCCATGGAGCCTTGGTTGCTAATCCTGTCCAAGCATATTGGGCATTGTAGGTCCTCCGCAGCATCCGTTGCCGTGGCCTGGGGCACCTGAGTGTTGCTGGCAGCAGGGGAGGAGGTGTTGTCTTCTGCCACGTCCTCTTCCAACGCCATCTCGCACTGCAAGCAAAAGAGATAGAAAAGTCATGACCTGCCCTGGAGATGCAACCTGCACGAAGCGGCAAAGCTGTGGAAGTGGAGCGCTCAAGAGTTGCCCCCTCTGCCTCGGGGCTGTGCTTGTGCTGCCGCAAACAGCAGGGACTGTCCCCGGGCAGAGGAGTGACACCAGAGGCATCTTTGGATGTTGCTGCTGTCAGGGCAGGGTGGTGTCTCACCTCTACGGCAGGTGCAGACAGGAACTGGGAAGGCCGGGAAGCGGTTGCTGGCCTCTCGTCAACAGCAGTCCGAGCCTGGGGTGGCGGCAGGTGAGGCCCAACACCCTGGGCCCTGCCGGTGTCCCTGTCCGGCAGATCCTCTCTGTGGCTTCAGAAGGGAGCCTGCAGGACTACGGGTTCTTCGACCCCTCAGCTGCAGACGTCTATCCCCGGCGGACGAGGACAGCACTGTGGGCCTTCGGGGCTGCCCCACGCCCCAAAAGGATTGATGTCGCGGGCGTCACGACGACTGCCTGGTGACATCACAGAGCTTTTGGGGAGCACACCCAGAAGACACAAGCCGTGGCCTCGGGGAACAACAATTTCCCCGACAGCTCTCATCTCACGCGACCGCCCCCCTGTCCAGCAGAACCCCGTTGCCGTATTTTTCATAGCAATTTGGACACCAGGTCTCAGTGTTCAGATGCAGCACTACGTTCTGTTTTAGAAATAAAGCAGCTCAAGGCATTTCTTACTCCTTGTCCGTCCTTGCAGGTGGAGGGAGGTGGTCCTTCCCCCTCTGCTTAGCACCGGTGAGGCCACAGCTGGAGTACTGTGTCCGGTGCTGGGCTGCCCACCCAGCACAAGAGAGAGATGGACATAGTGGGGAGAGTCCTCTAAAGGTCCATCAGGATGATGAGGGGACTGGAGCACCTCTCCTGTGAGGGAGGGCTGAGAAAGCTGCCTGCAGGCAGTTCAGCCTGGAGAAGAGAAGACTTTGGGGGAAATCATTTTCAAAGCATATCAGTAGCCAAAGAGTGAGCGCAAAGAAGAGAGAGCCAGGCTCTTTTCAGGGGCGCGCAGTGGCATTGGGCACAAAGCGAAACCCAGGAGGTTCCCTCTGAACATCAGGAACCCCTTTTTTACCGTGAGGGTGACTGAGCACTGGCACAGATATGCCATGCCAGGCAGCTTGTGGAGTCTCCCTCCTTGGAGATACTCCAGAGCTGTCTGGCTGCGGTCCTGGGCCACCGTCCGTAGGCGACTCTGCTTGAGCAGGGGAGCTTGGGCGAGATGACCTGCGGAGGTCCCTTCCCACCTCAACCGTTGTGTGAATCTGTGCCTCAAAGCACACTTTGTGCAAGTCGAGAAAGCATAGTCGTGGAGTGACACACGGAGCGTGGGGAAGGAGGGCGACTTCAGTTAAACACAGCCATTTACTCCATTTTGTTGGGGTCTGGTAATTGATTTATTGTATCACCTCTGTCTTTTGAGAAAGCTCCTCTTGCCACCAGTCTTACTAGAAAGTCAGAATGTTCTTGGTGCGCCGTTGTTTTCTAATGACCTTGGTAGTCTTTGGAGGTGGTCTTAAGGGTCTGTAACATGTCTTCCCACTGCGGGCATTCAACGTGAGGCTCTGTACGGGGGCAAATTTCTCCATAAGGCTTTGGGGGTTACTTTTCAAGTCTCTGAGGAGGAGGGAGAAGAAAGTAAGCATTTCAAAGGCTTGCTACCGGCCCTTAAACTTGGACTGGCATTGTGCGCGGTCCCTTTGCCATAGAGCAGAGCAATCGTAAATTGCCTTCACTTCTCAGTGCCGCCTTGTGAGAAGAGTGGTAACAGGAAAAGTTCTTCTGGGGAGTATTTGGGGTGGACTGTGAGAAAAGGGGTGATGTGGAAGGACAAGAGGTTTTCTAATACGCCGTTGGCGTCATTGGTAGCAGGGCAGACTGGAGAAAAAGCGCTACCGTCTTCCCTTGATGGTACTGTGGAAACGCAACAGAAGGAGAAAAAGCACACCTCTATGAAATGTTCACTCCAACTTTTAATAGACAAGTGTAAGATAGAACAGTATGAGAAAACCAACACCCAAGTTTCTATCCTATTATCATCCTACCCCTAAAAGGCCTTGTAAGAGTCCCTGTAGATTTTCAGCTGCGGGACCTCCGCCGCGATTGGCTCCTGGTGGCCCGCCGTTCTGTGGAGGGAAGGCGACTTCGTCGCTGTCGGCGGTCGCTCCTTCCGGGAGAAGCTGAGACTCGCCGTTCAGGGCTGAGAGCTCGGCCCTCGTCGCGATCCCTTCTCCTTTGGTGCCCCGGCTGTGTTCGGCGGTGAGTGCTGCGGGATCTCCTCTGGGACGGGCTCCGTGTGGCCTGGCGGTGCCTGGAGGAAACCCGGCCTCCCCGCTGACGGTGCTCGCCCCTCCGCGAGGAGGCCGGGGCGTCCCGTTGAGCCCTTGGAGCTCGGCCCTCGTCACGAGCAGTGTCCTGAGCCCTGCTCTGGTGCCGTCTCCTGGTGCTCGAGGGGTCGTGCTCAGCCCTGCTGTGGCCACCACGGTGTCGCCTCGGGGTCCCGCTTCGGGCTCTGTGTGAGGCCCCGGCATGGCCCCTGCCACGGCCTCTGCTGGAGGAGCTGCGGCGCTGGCGGCCTGAGGAGTGGCGCCGCCTCCTTTCCGCAGGTCGGGCCCGAGATCTCCTCCTTCTTGCTGCCCGGCTGGCGGAGGTGTTCTCCTGCGCGATGTGGTAGACCTCGTAGTTACTGGGTCCCACCTTGCGGTAGATGTGGTGGAAAGGCTCCTGACAGATGGGGCACACGGATCTTATGCGCGCCCAGTTGAATATGCAGGAAAAACAGAAAACGTGTCTGCAGCAGGCCATGGAGCCTTGGTTGCTAATCCTGTCCAAGCATATTGGGCATTGTAGGTCCTCCGCAGCATCCGTTGCCGTGGCCTGGGGCACCTGAGTGTTGCTGGCAGCAGGGGAGGAGGTGTTGTCTTCTGCCACGTCCTCTTCCAACGCCATCTCGCACTGCAAGCAAAAGAGATAGAAAAGTCATGACCTGCCCTGGAGATGCAACCTGCACGAAGCGGCAAAGCTGTGGAAGTGGAGCGCTCAAGAGTTGCCCCCTCTGCCTCGGGGCTGTGCTTGTGCTGCCGCAAACAGCAGGGACTGTCCCCGGGCAGAGGAGTGACACCAGAGGCATCTTTGGATGTTGCTGCTGTCAGGGCAGGGTGGTGTCTCACCTCTACGGCAGGTGCAGACGGGAACTGGGAAGGCCGGGAAGCGGTTGCTGGCCTCTCGTCAACAGCAGTCCGAGCCTGGGGTGGCGGCAGGCGAGGCCCAACACCCTGGGCCCTGCCGGTGTCCCTGTCCGGCAGATCCTCTCTGTGGCTTCAGAAGGGAGCCTGCAGGACTACGGGTTCTTCGTCCCCTCAGCTGCAGACGTCTATCCCCGGCGGACGAGGACAGCACTGTGGGCCTTCGGGGCTGCCCCACGCCCCAAAAGGATTGATGTCGCGGGCGTCACGACGACTGCCTGGTGACATCACAGAGCTTTTGGGGAGCACACCCAGAAGACACAAGCCGTGGCCTCGGGGAACAACAATTTCCCCGACAGCTCTCATCTCACGCGACCGCCCCCCTGTCCA
This sequence comes from Rissa tridactyla, assembly GCF_028500815.1. Taxonomy (NCBI): domain Eukaryota; kingdom Metazoa; phylum Chordata; class Aves; order Charadriiformes; family Laridae; genus Rissa; species Rissa tridactyla. Next base: position 98,552,411 of record NC_071468.1, read on the forward strand.
GCAGAACCCCGTTGCCGTATTTTTCATAGCAATTTGGACACCAGGTCTCAGTGTTCAGATGCAGCACTACGTTCTGTTTTAGAAATAAAGCAGCTCAAGGCATTTCTTACTCCTTGTCCGTCCTTGCAGGTGGAGGGAGGTGGTCCTTCCCCCTCTGCTTAGCACCGGTGAGGCCACAGCTGGAGTACTGTGTCCGGTGCTGGGCTGCCCACCCAGCACAAGAGAGAGATGGACATAGTGGGGAGAGTCCTCTAAAGGTCCATCAGGATGATGAGGGGACTGGAGCACCTCTCCTGTGAGGGAGGGCTGAGAAAGCTGCCTGCAGGCAGTTCAGCCTGGAGAAGAGAAGACTTTGGGGGAAATCATTTTCAAAGCATATCAGTAGCCAAAGAGTGAGCGCAAAGAAGAGAGAGCCAGGCTCTTTTCAGGGGCGCGCAGTGGCATTGGGCACAAAGCGAAACCCAGGAGGTTCCCTCTGAACATCAGGAACCCCTTTTTTACCGTGAGGGTGACTGAGCACTGGCACAGATATGCCATGCCAGGCAGCTTGTGGAGTCTCCCTCCTTGGAGATACTCCAGAGCTGTCTGGCTGCGGTCCTGGGCCACCGTCTGTAGGCGACTCTGCTTGAGCAGGGGAGCTTGGGCGAGATGACCTGCGGAGGTCCCTTCCCACCTCAACCGTTGTGTGAATCTGTGCCTCAAAGCACACTTTGTGCAAGTCGAGAAAGCATAGTCGTGGAGTGACACACGGAGCGTGGGGAAGGAGGGTGACTTCAGTTAAACACAGCCATTTACTCCATTTTGTTGGGGTCTGGTAATTGATTTATTGTATCACCTCTGTCTTTTGAGAAAGCTCCTCTTGCCACCAGTCTTACTAGAAAGTCAGAATGTTCTTGGTGCGCCGTTGTTTTCTAATGACCTTGGTAGTCTTTGGAGGTGGTCTTAAGGGTCTGTAACATGTCTTCCCACTGCGGGCATTCAACGTGAGGCTCTGTACGGGGGCAAATTTCTCCATAAGGCTTTGGGGGTTACTTTTCAAGTCTCTGAGGAGGAGGGAGAAGAAAGTAAGCATTTCAAAGGCTTGCTACCGGCCCTTAAACTTGGACTGGCATTGTGCGCGGTCCCTTTGCCATAGAGCAGAGCAATCGTAAATTGACTTCACTTCTCAGTGCCGCCTTGTGAGAAGAGTGGTAACAGGAAAAGTTCTTCTGGGGAGTATTTGGGGTGGACTGTGAGAAAAGGGGTGATGTGGAAGGACAAGAGGTTTTCTAATACGCCGTTGGCGTCATTGGTAGCAGGGCAGACTGGAGAAAAAGCGCTACCGTCTTCCCTTGATGGTACTGTGGAAACGCAACAGAAGGAGAAAAAGCACACCTCTATGAAATGTTCACTCCAACTTTTAATAGACAAGTGTAAGATAGAACAGTATGAGAAAACCAACACCCAAGTTTCTATCCTATTATCATCCTACCCCTAAAAGGCCTTGTAAGAGTCCCTGTAGATTTTCAGCTGCGGGACCTCCGCCGCGATTGGCTCCTGGTGGCCCGCCGTTCTGTGGAGGGAAGGCGACTTCGTCGCTGTCGGCGGTCGCTCCTTCCGGGAGAAGCTGAGACTCGCCGTTCAGGGCTGAGAGCTCGGCCCTCGTCGCGATCCCTTCTCCTTTGGTGCCCCGGCTGTGTTCGGCGGTGAGTGCTGCGGGATCTCCTCTGGGACGGGCTCCGTGTGGCCTGGCGGTGCCTGGAGGAAACCCGGCCTCCCCGCTGACGGTGCTCGCCCCTCCGCGAGGAGGCCGGGGCGTCCCGTTGAGCCCTTGGAGCTCGGCCCTCGTCACGAGCAGTGTCCTGAGCCCTGCTCTGGTGCCGTCTCCTGGTGCTCGAGGGGTCGTGCTCAGCCCTGCTGTGGCCACCACGGTGTCGCCTCGGGGTCCCGCTTCGGGCTCTGTGTGAGGCCCCGGCATGGCCCCTGCCACGGCCTCTGCTGGAGGAGCTGCGGCGCTGGCGGCCTGAGGAGTGGCGCCGCCTCCTTTCCGCAGGTCGGGCCCGAGATCTCCTCCTTCTTGCTGCCCGGCTGGCGGAGGTGTTCTCCTGCGCGATGTGGTAGACCTCGTAGTTACTGGGTCCCACCTTGCGGTAGATGTGGTGGAAAGGCTCCTGACAGATGGGGCACACGGATCTTATGCGCGCCCAGTTGAATATGCAGGAAAAACAGAAAACGTGTCTGCAGCAGGCCATGGAGCCTTGGTTGCTAATCCTGTCCAAGCATATTGGGCATTGTAGGTCCTCCGCAGCATCCGTTGCCGTGGCCTGGGGCACCTGAGTGTTGCTGGCAGCAGGGGAGGAGGTGTTGTCTTCTGCCACGTCCTCTTCCAACGCCATCTCGCACTGCAAGCAAAAGAGATACAAAAGTCATGACCTGCCCTGGAGATGCAACCTGCACGAAGCGGCAAAGCTGTGGAAGTGGAGCGCTCAAGAGTTGCCCCCTCTGCCTCGGGGCTGTGCTTGTGCTGCCGCAAACAGCAGGGACTGTCCCCGGGCAGAGGAGTGACACCAGAGGCATCTTTGGATGTTGCTGCTGTCAGGGCAGGGTGGTGTCTCACCTCTACGGCAGGTGCAGACGGGAACTGGGAAGGCCGGGAAGCGGTTGCTGGCCTCTCGTCAACAGCAGTCCGAGCCTGGGGTGGCGGCAGGTGAGGCCCAACACCCTGGGCCCTGCCGGTGTCCCTGTCCGGCAGATCCTCTCTGTGGCTTCAGAAGGGAGCCTGCAGGACTACGGGTTCTTCGACCCCTCAGCTGCAGACGTCTATCCCCGGCGGACGAGGACAGCACTGTGGGCCTTCGGGGCTGCCCCACGCCCCAAAAGGATTGATGTCGCGGGCGTCACGACGACTGCCTGGTGACATCACAGAGCTTTTGGGGAGCACACCCAGAAGACACAAGCCGTGGCCTCGGGGAACAACAATTTCCCCGACAGCTCTCATCTCACGCGACCGCCCCCCTGTCCAGCAGAACCCCGTTGCCGTATTTTTCATAGCAATTTGGACACCAGGTCTCAGTGTTCAGATGCAGCACTACGTTCTGTTTTAGAAATAAAGCAGCTCAAGGCATTTCTTACTCCTTGTCCGTCCTTGCAGGTGGAGGGAGGTGGTCCTTCCCCCTCTGCTTAGCACCGGTGAGGCCACAGCTGGAGTACTGTGTCCGGTGCTGGGCTGCCCACCCAGCACAAGAGAGAGATGGACATAGTGGGGAGAGTCCTCTAAAGGTCCATCAGGAGGATGAGGGGACTGGAGCACCTCTCCTGTGAGGGAGGGCTGAGAAAGCTGCCTGCAGGCAGTTCAGCCTGGAGAAGAGAAGACTTTGGGGGAAATCATTTTCAAAGCATATCAGTAGCCAAAGAGTGAGCGCAAAGAAGAGAGAGCCAGGCTCTTTTCAGGGGCGCGCAGTGGCATTGGGCACAAAGCGAAACCCAGGAGGTTCCCTCTGAACATCAGGAACCCCTTTTTTACCGTGAGGGTGACTGAGCACTGGCACAGATATGCCATGCCAGGCAGCTTGTGGAGTCTCCCTCCTTGGAGATACTCCAAAGCTGTCTGGCTGCGGTCCTGGGCCACCGTCTGTAGGCGACTCTGCTTGAGCAGGGGAGCTTGGGCGAGATGACCTGCGGAGGTCCCTTCCCACCTCAACCGTTGTGTGAATCTGTGCCTCAAAGCACACTTTGTGCAAGTCGAGAAAGCATAGTCGTGGAGTGACACACGGAGCGTGGGGAAGGAGGGTGACTTCAGTTAAACACAGCCATTTACTCCATTTTGTTGGGGTCTGGTAATTGATTTATTGTATCACCTCTGTCTTTTGAGAAAGCTCCTCTTGCCACCAGTCTTACTAGAAAGTCAGAATGTTCTTGGTGCGCCGTTGTTTTCTAATGACCTTGGTAGTCTTTGGAGGTGGTCTTAAGGGTCTGTAACATGTCTTCCCACTGCGGGCATTCAACGTGAGGCTCTGTACGGGGGCAAATTTCTCCATAAGGCTTTGGGGGTTACTTTTCAAGTCTCTGAGGAGGAGGGAGAAGAAAGTAAGCATTTCAAAGGCTTGCTACCGGCCCTTAAACTTGGACTGGCATTGTGCGCGGTCCCTTTGCCATAGAGCAGAGCAATCGTAAATTGACTTCACTTCTCAGTGCCGCCTTGTGAGAAGAGTGGTAACAGGAAAAGTTCTTCTGGGGAGTATTTGGGGTGAACTGTGAGAAAAGGGGTGATGTGGAAGGACAAGAGGTTTTCTAATACGCCGTTGGCGTCATTGGTAGCAGGGCAGACTGGAGAAAAAGCGCTACCGTCTTCCCTTGATGGTACTGTGGAAACGCAACAGAAGGAGAAAAAGCACACCTCTATGAAATGTTCACTCCAACTTTTAATAGACAAGTGTAAGATAGAACAGTATGAGAAAACCAACACCCAAGTTTCTATCCTATTATCATCCTACCCCTAAAAGGCCTTGTAAGAGTCCCTGTAGATTTTCAGCTGCGGGACCTCCGCCGTGATTGGCTCCTGGTGGCCCGCCGTTCTGTGGAGGGAAGGCGACTTCGTCGCTGTCGGCGGTCGCTCCTTCCAGGAGAAGCTGAGACTCGCCGTTCAGGGCTGAGAGCTCGGCCCTCGTCGCGATCCCTTCTCCTTTGGTGCCCCGGCTGTGTTCGGCGGTGAGTGCTGCGGGATCTCCTCTGGGACGGGCTCCGTGTGGCCTGGTGGTGCCTGGAGGAAACCCGGCCTCCCCGCTGACGGTGCTCGCCCCTCCGCGAGGAGGCCGGGGCGTCCCGTTGAGCCCTTGGAGCTCGGCCCTCGTCACGAGCAGTGTCCTGAGCCCTGCTCTGGTGCCGTCTCCTGGTGCTCGAGGGGTCGTGCTCAGCCCTGCTGTGGCCACCACGGTGTCGCCTCGGGGTCCCGCTTCGGGCTCTGTGTGAGGCCCCGGCATGGCCCCTGCCACGGCCTCTGCTGGAGGAGCTGCGGCGCTGGCGGCCTGAGGAGTGGCGCCGCCTCCTTTCCGCAGGTCGGGCCCGAGATCTCCTCCTTCTTGCTGCCCGGCTGGCGGAGGTGTTCTCCTGCGCGATGTGGTAGACCTCGTAGTTACTGGGTCCCACCTTGCGGTAGATGTGGTGGAAAGGCTCCTGACAGATGGGGCACACGGATCTTATGCGCGCCCAGTTGAATATGCAGGAAAAACAGAAAACGTGTCTGCAGCAGGCCATGGAGCCTTGGTTGCTAATCCTGTCCAAGCATATTGGGCATTGTAGGTCCTCCGCAGCATCCGTTGCCGTGGCCTGGGGCACCTGAGTGTTGCTGGCAGCAGGGGAGGAGGTGTTGTCTTCTGCCACGTCCTCTTCCAACGCCATCTCGCACTGCAAGCAAAAGAGATAGAAAAGTCATGACCTGCCCTGGAGATGCAACCTGCACGAAGCGGCAAAGCTGTGGAAGTGGAGCGCTCAAGAGTTGCCCCCTCTGCCTCGGGGCTGTGCTTGTGCTGCCGCAAACAGCAGGGACTGTCCCCGGGCAGAGGAGTGACACCAGAGGCATCTTTGGATGTTGCTGCTGTCAGGGCAGGGTGGTGTCTCACCTCTACGGCAGGTGCAGACGGGAACTGGGAAGGCCGGGAAGCGGTTGCTGGCCTCTCGTCAACAGCAGTCCGAGCCTGGGGTGGCGGCAGGTGAGGCCCAACACCCTGGGCCCTGCCGGTGTCCCTGTCCGGCAGATCCTCTCTGTGGCTTCAGAAGGGAGCCTGCAGGACTACGGGTTCTTCGTCCCCTCAGCTGCAGACGTCTATCCCCGGCGGACGAGGACAGCACTGTGGGCCTTCGGGGCTGCCCCACGCCCCAAAAGGATTGATGTCGCGGGCGTCACGACGACTGCCTGGTGACATCACAGAGCTTTTGGGGAGCACACCCAGAAGACACAAGCCGTGGCCTCGGGGAACAACAATTTCCCCGACAGCTCTCATCTCACGCGACCGCCCCCCTGTCCAGCAGAACCCCGTTGCCGTATTTTTCATAGCAATTTGGACACCAGGTCTCAGTGTTCAGATGCAGCACTACGTTCTGTTTTAGAAATAAAGCAGCTCAAGGCATTTCTTACTCCTTGTCCGTCCTTGCAGGTGGAGGGAGGTGGTCCTTCCCCCTCTGCTTAGCACCGGTGAGGCCACAGCTGGAGTACTGTGTCCGGTGCTGGGCTGCCCACCCAGCACAAGAGAGAGATGGACATAGTGGGGAGAGTCCTCTAAAGGTCCATCAGGATGATGAGGGGACTGGAGCACCTCTCCTGTGAGGGAGGGCTGAGAAAGCTGCCTGCAGGCAGTTCAGCCTGGAGAAGAGAAGACTTTGGGGGAAATCATTTTCAAAGCATATCAGTAGCCAAAGAGTGAGCGCAAAGAAGAGAGAGCCAGGCTCTTTTCAGGGGCGCGCAGTGGCATTGGGCACAAAGCGAAACCCAGGAGGTTCCCTCTGAACATCAGGAACCCCTTTTTTACCGTGAGGGTGACTGAGCACTGGCACAGATATGCCATGCCAGGCAGCTTGTGGAGTCTCCCTCCTTGGAGATACTCCAGAGCTGTCTGGCTGCGGTCCTGGGCCACCGTCTGTAGGCGACTCTGCTTGAGCAGGGGAGCTTGGGCGAGATGGACCTGCGGAGGTCCCTTCCCACCTCAACCGTTGTGTGAATCTGTGCCTCAAAGCACACTTTGTGCAAGTCGAGAAAGCATAGTCGTGGAGTGACACACGGAGCGTGGGGAAGGAGGGTGACTTCAGTTAAACACAGCCATTTACTCCATTTTGTTGGGGTCTGGTAATTGATTTATTGTATCACCTCTGTCTTTTGAGAAAGCTCCTCTTGCCACCAGTCTTACTAGAAAGTCAGAATGTTCTTGGTGCGCCGTTGTTTTCTAATGACCTTGGTAGTCTTTGGAGGTGGTCTTAAGGGTCTGTAACATGTCTTCCCACTGCGGGCATTCAACGTGAGGCTCTGTACGGGGGCAAATTTCTCCATAAGGCTTTGGGGGTTACTTTTCAAGTCTCTGAGGAGGAGGGAGAAGAAAGTAAGCATTTCAAAGGCTTGCTACCGGCCCTTAAACTTGGACTGGCATTGTGCGCGGTCCCTTTGCCATAGAGCAGAGCAATCGTAAATTGACTTCACTTCTCAGTGCCGCCTTGTGAGAAGAGTGGTAACAGGAAAAGTTCTTCTGGGGAGTATTTGGGGTGGACTGTGAGAAAAGGGGTGATGTGGAAGGACAAGAGGTTTTCTAATACGCCGTTGGCGTCATTGGTAGCAGGGCAGACTGGAGAAAAAGCGCTACCGTCTTCCCTTGATGGTACTGTGGAAACGCAACAGAAGGAGAAAAAGCACACCTCTATGAAATGTTCACTCCAACTTTTAATAGACAAGTGTAAGATAGAACAGTATGAGAAAACCAACACCCAAGTTTCTATCCTATTATCATCCTACCCCTAAAAGGCCTTGTAAGAGTCCCTGTAGATTTTCAGCTGCGGGACCTCCGCCGCGATTGGCTCCTGGTGGCCCGCCGTTCTGTGGAGGGAAGGCGACTTCGTCGCTGTCGGCGGTCGCTCCTTCCGGGAGAAGCTGAGACTCGCCGTTCAGGGCTGAGAGCTCGGCCCTCGTCGCGATCCCTTCTCCTTTGGTGCCCCGGCTGTGTTCGGCGGTGAGTGCTGCGGGATCTCCTCTGGGACGGGCTCCGTGTGGCCTGGCGGTGCCTGGAGGAAACCCGGCCTCCCCGCTGACGGTGCTCGCCCCTCCGCGAGGAGGCCGGGGCGTCCCGTTGAGCCCTTGGAGCTCGGCCCTCGTCACGAGCAGTGTCCTGAGCCCTGCTCTGGTGCCGTCTCCTGGTGCTCGAGGGGTCGTGCTCAGCCCTGCTGTGGCCACCACGGTGTCGCCTCGGGGTCCCGCTTCGGGCTCTGTGTGAGGCCCCGGCATGGCCCCTGCCACGGCCTCTGCTGGAGGAGCTGCGGCGCTGGCGGCCTGAGGAGTGGCGCCGCCTCCTTTCCGCAGGTCGGGCCCGAGATCTCCTCCTTCTTGCTGCCCGGCTGGCGGAGGTGTTCTCCTGCGCGATGTGGTAGACCTCGTAGTTACTGGGTCCCACCTTGCGGTAGATGTGGTGGAAAGGCTCCTGACAGATGGGGCACACGGATCTTATGCGCGCCCAGTTGAATATGCAGGAAAAACAGAAAACGTGTCTGCAGCAGGCCATGGAGCCTTGGTTGCTAATCCTGTCCAAGCATATTGGGCATTGTAGGTCCTCCGCAGCATCCGTTGCCGTGGCCTGGGGCACCTGAGTGTTGCTGGCAGCAGGGGAGGAGGTGTTGTCTTCTGCCACGTCCTCTTCCAACGCCATCTCGCACTGCAAGCAAAAGAGATACAAAAGTCATGACCTGCCCTGGAGATGCAACCTGCACGAAGCGGCAAAGCTGTGGAAGTGGAGCGCTCAAGAGTTGCCCCCTCTGCCTCGGGGCTGTGCTTGTGCTGCCGCAAACAGCAGGGACTGTCCCCGGGCAGAGGAGTGACACCAGAGGCATCTTTGGATGTTGCTGCTGTCAGGGCAGGGTGGTGTCTCACCTCTACGGCAGGTGCAGACGGGAACTGGGAAGGCCGGGAAGCGGTTGCTGGCCTCTCGTCAACAGCAGTCCGAGCCTGGGGTGGCGGCAGGTGAGGCCCAACACCCTGGGCCCTGCCGGTGTCCCTGTCCGGCAGATCCTCTCTGTGGCTTCAGAAGGGAGCCTGCAGGACTACGGGTTCTTCGACCCCTCAGCTGCAGACGTCTATCCCCGGCGGACGAGGACAGCACTGTGGGCCTTCGGGGCTGCCCCACGCCCCAAAAGGATTGATGTCGCGGGCGTCACGACGACTGCCTGGTGACATCACAGAGCTTTTGGGGAGCACACCCAGAAGACACAAGCCGTGGCCTCGGGGAACAACAATTTCCCCGACAGCTCTCATCTCACGCGACCGCCCCCCTGTCCAGCAGAACCCCGTTGCCGTATTTTTCATAGCAATTTGGACACCAGGTCTCAGTGTTCAGATGCAGCACTACGTTCTGTTTTAGAAATAAAGCAGCTCAAGGCATTTCTTACTCCTTGTCCGTCCTTGCAGGTGGAGGGAGGTGGTCCTTCCCCCTCTGCTTAGCACCGGTGAGGCCACAGCTGGAGTACTGTGTCCGGTGCTGGGCTGCCCACCCAGCACAAGAGAGAGATGGACATAGTGGGGAGAGTCCTCTAAAGGTCCATCAGGATGATGAGGGGACTGGAGCACCTCTCCTGTGAGGGAGGGCTGAGAAAGCTGCCTGCAGGCAGTTCAGCCTGGAGAAGAGAAGACTTTGGGGGAAATCATTTTCAAAGCATATCAGTAGCCAAAGAGTGAGCGCAAAGAAGAGAGAGCCAGGCTCTTTTCAGGGGCGCGCAGTGGCATTGGGCACAAAGCGAAACCCAGGAGGTTCCCTCTGAACATCAGGAACCCCTTTTTTACCGTGAGGGTGACTGAGCACTGGCACAGATATGCCATGCCAGGCAGCTTGTGGAGTCTCCCTCCTTGGAGATACTCCAAAGCTGTCTGGCTGCGGTCCTGGGCCACCGTCTGTAGGCGACTCTGCTTGAGCAGGGGAGCTTGGGCGAGATGACCTGCGGAGGTCCCTTCCCACCTCAACCGTTGTGTGAATCTGTGCCTCAAAGCACACTTTGTGCAAGTCGAGAAAGCATAGTCGTGGAGTGACACACGGAGCGTGGGGAAGGAGGGCGACTTCAGTTAAACACAGCCATTTACTCCATTTTGTTGGGGTCTGGTAATTGATTTATTGTATCACCTCTGTCTTTTGAGAAAGCTCCTCTTGCCACCAGTCTTACTAGAAAGTCAGAATGTTCTTGGTGCGCCGTTGTTTTCTAATGACCTTGGTAGTCTTTGGAGGTGGTCTTAAGGGTCTGTAACATGTCTTCCCACTGCGGGCATTCAACGTGAGGCTCTGTACGGGGGCAAATTTCTCCATAAGGCTTTGGGGGTTACTTTTCAAGTCTCTGAGGAGGAGGGAGAAGAAAGTAAGCATTTCAAAGGCTTGCTACCGGCCCTTAAACTTGGACTGGCATTGTGCGCGGTCCCTTTGCCATAGAGCAGAGCAATCGTAAATTGACTTCACTTCTCAGTGCCGCCTTGTGAGAAGAGTGGTAACAGGAAAAGTTCTTCTGGGGAGTATTTGGGGTGAACTGTGAGAAAAGGGGTGATGTGGAAGGACAAGAGGTTTTCTAATACGCCGTTGGCGTCATTGGTAGCAGGGCAGACTGGAGAAAAAGCGCTACCGTCTTCCCTTGATGGTACTGTGGAAACGCAACAGAAGGAGAAAAAGCACACCTCTATGAAATGTTCACTCCAACTTTTAATAGACAAGTGTAAGATAGAACAGTATGAGAAAACCAACACCCAAGTTTCTATCCTATTATCATCCTACCCCTAAAAGGCCTTGTAAGAGTCCCTGTAGATTTTCAGCTGCGGGACCTCCGCCGCGATTGGCTCCTGGTGGCCCGCCGTTCTGTGGAGGGAAGGCGACTTCGTCGCTGTCGGCGGTCGCTCCTTCCGGGAGAAGCTGAGACTCGCCGTTCAGGGCTGAGAGCTCGGCCCTCGTCGCGATCCCTTCTCCTTTGGTGCCCCGGCTGTGTTCGGCGGTGAGTGCTGCGGGATCTCCTCTGGGACGGGCTCCGTGTGGCCTGGCGGTGCCTGGAGGAAACCCGGCCTCCCCGCTGACGGTGCTCGCCCCTCCGCGAGGAGGCCGGGGCGTCCCGTTGAGCCCTTGGAGCTCGGCCCTCGTCACGAGCAGTGTCCTGAGCCCTGCTCTGGTGCCGTCTCCTGGTGCTCGAGGGGTCGTGCTCAGCCCTGCTGTGGCCACCACGGTGTCGCCTCGGGGTCCCGCTTCGGGCTCTGTGTGAGGCCCCGGCATGGCCCCTGCCACGGCCTCTGCTGGAGGAGCTGCGGCGCTGGCGGCCTGAGGAGTGGCGCCGCCTCCTTTCCGCAGGTCGGGCCCGAGATCTCCTCCTTCTTGCTGCCCGGCTGGCGGAGGTGTTCTCCTGCGCGATGTGGTAGACCTCGTAGTTACTGGGTCCCACCTTGCGGTAGATGTGGTGGAAAGGCTCCTGACAGATGGGGCACACGGATCTTATGCGCGCCCAGTTGAATATGCAGGAAAAACAGAAAACGTGTCTGCAGCAGGCCACGGAGCCTTGGTTGCTAATCCTGTCCAAGCATATTGGGCATTGTAGGTCCTCCGCAGCATCCGTTGCCGTGGCCTGGGGCACCTGAGTGTTGCTGGCAGCAGGGGAGGAGGTGTTGTCTTCTGCCACGTCCTCTTCCAACGCCATCTCGCACTGCAAGCAAAAGAGATAGAAAAGTCATGACCTGCCCTGGAGATGCAACCTGCACGAAGCGGCAAAGCTGTGGAAGTGGAGCGCTCAAGAGTTGCCCCCTCTGCCTCGGGGCTGTGCTTGTGCTGCCGCAAACAGCAGGGACTGTCCCCGGGCAGAGGAGTGACACCAGAGGCATCTTTGGATGTTGCTGCTGTCAGGGCAGGGTGGTGTCTCACCTCTACGGCAGGTGCAGACGGGAACTGGGAAGGCCGGGAAGCGGTTGCTGGCCTCTCGTCAACAGCAGTCCGAGCCTGGGGTGGCGGCAGGTGAGGCCCAACACCCTGGGCCCTGCCGGTGTCCCTGTCCGGCAGATCCTCTCTGTGGCTTCAGAAGGGAGCCTGCAGGACTACGGGTTCTTCGTCCCCTCAGCTGCAGACGTCTATCCCCGGCGGACGAGGACAGCACTGTGGGCCTTCGGGGCTGCCCCACGCCCCAAAAGGATTGATGTCGCGGGCGTCACGACGACTGCCTGGTGACATCACAGAGCTTTTGGGGAGCACACCCAGAAGACACAAGCCGTGGCCTCGGGGAACAACAATTTCCCCGACAGCTCTCATCTCACGCGACCGCCCCCCTGTCCAGCAGAACCCCGTTGCCGTATTTTTCATAGCAATTTGGACACCAGGTCTCAGTGTTCAGATGCAGCACTACGTTCTGTTTTAGAAATAAAGCAGCTCAAGGCATTTCTTACTCCTTGTCCGTCCTTGCAGGTGGAGGGAGGTGGTCCTTCCCCCTCTGCTTAGCACCGGTGAGGCCACAGCTGGAGTACTGTGTCCGGTGCTGGGCTGCCCACCCAGCACAAGAGAGAGATGGACATAGTGGGGAGAGTCCTCTAAAGGTCCATCAGGATGATGAGGGGACTGGAGCACCTCTCCTGTGAGGGAGGGCTGAGAAAGCTGCCTGCAGGCAGTTCAGCCTGGAGAAGAGAAGACTTTGGGGGAAATCATTTTCAAAGCATATCAGTAGCCAAAGAGTGAGCGCAAAGAAGAGAGAGCCAGGCTCTTTTCAGGGGCGCGCAGTGGCATTGGGCACAAAGCGAAACCCAGGAGGTTCCCTCTGAACATCAGGAACCCCTTTTTTACCGTGAGGGTGACTGAGCACTGGCACAGATATGCCATGCCAGGCAGCTTGTGGAGTCTCCCTCCTTGGAGATACTCCAAAGCTGTCTGGCTGCGGTCCTGGGCCACCGTCTGTAGGCGACTCTGCTTGAGCAGGGGAGCTTGGGCGAGATGACCTGCGGAGGTCCCTTCCCACCTCAACCGTTGTGTGAATCTGTGCCTCAAAGCACACTTTGTGCAAGTCGAGAAAGCATAGTCGTGGAGTGACACACGGAGCGTGGGGAAGGAGGGCGACTTCAGTTAAACACAGCCATTTACTCCATTTTGTTGGGGTCTGGTAATTGATTTATTGTATCACCTCTGTCTTTTGAGAAAGCTCCTCTTGCCACCAGTCTTACTAGAAAGTCAGAATGTTCTTGGTGCGCCGTTGTTTTCTAATGACCTTGGTAGTCTTTGGAGGTGGTCTTAAGGGTCTGTAACATGTCTTCCCACTGCGGGCATTCAACGTGAGGCTCTGTACGGGGGCAAATTTCTCCATAAGGCTTTGGGGGTTACTTTTCAAGTCTCTGAGGAGGAGGGAGAAGAAAGTAAGCATTTCAAAGGCTTGCTACCGGCCCTTAAACTTGGACTGGCATTGTGCGCGGTCCCTTTGCCATAGAGCAGAGCAATCGTAAATTGACTTCACTTCTCAGTGCCGCCTTGTGAGAAGAGTGGTAACAGGAAAAGTTCTTCTGGGGAGTATTTGGGGTGAACTGTGAGAAAAGGGGTGATGTGGAAGGACAAGAGGTTTTCTAATACGCCGTTGGCGTCATTGGTAGCAGGGCAGACTGGAGAAAAAGCGCTACCGTCTTCCCTTGATGGTACTGTGGAAACGCAACAGAAGGAGAAAAAGCACACCTCTATGAAATGTTCACTCCAACTTTTAATAGACAAGTGTAAGATAGAACAGTATGAGAAAACCAACACCCAAGTTTCTATCCTATTATCATCCTACCCCTAAAAGGCCTTGTAAGAGTCCCTGTAGATTTTCAGCTGCGGGACCTCCGCCGCGATTGGCTCCTGGTGGCCCGCCGTTCTGTGGAGGGAAGGCGACTTCGTCGCTGTCGGCGGTCGCTCCTTCCGGGAGAAGCTGAGACTCGCCGTTCAGGGCTGAGAGCTCGGCCCTCGTCGCGATCCCTTCTCCTTTGGTGCCCCGGCTGTGTTCGGCGGTGAGTGCTGCGGGATCTCCTCTGGGACGGGCTCCGTGTGGCCTGGCGGTGCCTGGAGGAAACCCGGCCTCCCCGCTGACGGTGCTCGCCCCTCCGCGAGGAGGCCGGGGCGTCCCGTTGAGCCCTTGGAGCTCGGCCCTCGTCACGAGCAGTGTCCTGAGCCCTGCTCTGGTGCCGTCTCCTGGTGCTCGAGGGGTCGTGCTCAGCCCTGCTGTGGCCACCACGGTGTCGCCTCGGGGTCCCGCTTCGGGCTCTGTGTGAGGCCCCGGCATGGCCCCTGCCACGGCCTCTGCTGGAGGAGCTGCGGCGCTGGCGGCCTGAGGAGTGGCGCCGCCTCCTTTCCGCAGGTCGGGCCCGAGATCTCCTCCTTCTTGCTGCCCGGCTGGCGGAGGTGTTCTCCTGCGCGATGTGGTAGACCTCGTAGTTACTGGGTCCCACCTTGCGGTAGATGTGGTGGAAAGGCTCCTGACAGATGGGGCACACGGATCTTATGCGCGCCCAGTTGAATATGCAGGAAAAACAGAAAACGTGTCTGCAGCAGGCCATGGAGCCTTGGTTGCTAATCCTGTCCAAGCATATTGGGCATTGTAGGTCCTCCGCAGCATCCGTTGCCGTGGCCTGGGGCACCTGAGTGTTGCTGGCAGCAGGGGAGGAGGTGTTGTCTTCTGCCACGTCCTCTTCCAACGCCATCTCGCACTGCAAGCAAAAGAGATAGAAAAGTCATGACCTGCCCTGGAGATGCAACCTGCACGAAGCGGCAAAGCTGTGGAAGTGGAGCGCTCAAGAGTTGCCCCCTCTGCCTCGGGGCTGTGCTTGTGCTGCCGCAAACAGCAGGGACTGTCCCCGGGCAGAGGAGTGACACCGGAGGCATCTTTGGATGTTGCTGCTGTCAGGGCAGGGTGGTGTCTCACCTCTACGGCAGGTGCAGACGGGAACTGGGAAGGCCGGGAAGCGGTTGCTGGCCTCTCGTCAACAGCAGTCCGAGCCTGGGGTGGCGGCAGGCGAGGCCCAACACCCTGGGCCCTGCCGGTGTCCCTGTCCGGCAGATCCTCTCTGTGGCTTCAGAAGGGAGCCTGCAGGACTACGGGTTCTTCGTCCCCTCAGCTGCAGACGTCTATCCCCGGCGGACGAGGACAGCACTGTGGGCCTTCGGGGCTGCCCCACGCCCCAAAAGGATTGATGTCGCGGGCGTCACGACGACTGCCTGGTGACATCACAGAGCTTTTGGGGAGCACACCCAGAAGACACAAGCCGTGGCCTCGGGGAACAACAATTTCCCCGACAGCTCTCATCTCACGCGACCGCCCCCCTGTCCAGCAGAACCCCGTTGCCGTATTTTTCATAGCAATTTGGACACCAGGTCTCAGTGTTCAGATGCAGCACTACGTTCTGTTTTAGAAATAAAGCAGCTCAAGGCATTTCTTACTCCTTGTCCGTCCTTGCAGGTGGAGGGAGGTGGTCCTTCCCCCTCTGCTTAGCACCGGTGAGGCCACAGCTGGAGTACTGTGTCCGGTGCTGGGCTGCCCACCCAGCACAAGAGAGAGATGGACATAGTGGGGAGAGTCCTCTAAAGGTCCATCAGGATGATGAGGGGACTGGAGCACCTCTCCTGTGAGGGAGGGCTGAGAAAGCTGCCTGCAGGCAGTTCAGCCTGGAGAAGAGAAGACTTTGGGGGAAATCATTTTCAAAGCATATCAGTAGCCAAAGAGTGAGCGCAAAGAAGAGAGAGCCAGGCTCTTTTCAGGGGCGCGCAGTGGCATTGGGCACAAAGCGAAACCCAGGAGGTTCCCTCTGAACATCAGGAACCCCTTTTTTACCGTGAGGGTGACTGAGCACTGGCACAGATATGCCATGCCAGGCAGCTTGTGGAGTCTCCCTCCTTGGAGATACTCCAGAGCTGTCTGGCTGCGGTCCTGGCCCACCGTCTGTAGGCGACTCTGCTTGAGCAGGGGAGCTTGGGCGAGATGACCTGCGGAGGTCCCTTCCCACCTCAACCGTTGTGTGAATCTGTGCCTCAAAGCACACTTTGTGCAAGTCGAGAAAGCATAGTCGTGGAGTGACACACGGAGCGTGGGGAAGGAGGGTGACTTCAGTTAAACACAGCCATTTACTCCATTTTGTTGGGGTCTGGTAATTGATTTATTGTATCACCTCTGTCTTTTGAGAAAGCTCCTCTTGCCACCAGTCTTACTAGAAAGTCAGAATGTTCTTGGTGCGCCGTTGTTTTCTAATGACCTTGGTAGTCTTTGGAGGTGGTCTTAAGGGTCTGTAACATGTCTTCCCACTGCGGGCATTCAACGTGAGGCTCTGTACGGGGGCAAATTTCTCCATAAGGCTTTGGGGGTTACTTTTCAAGTCTCTGAGGAGGAGGGAGAAGAAAGTAAGCATTTCAAAGGCTTGCTACCGGCCCTTAAACTTGGACTGGCATTGTGCGCGGTCCCTTTGCCATAGAGCAGAGCAATCGTAAATTGACTTCACTTCTCAGTGCCGCCTTGTGAGAAGAGTGGTAACAGGAAAAGTTCTTCTGGGGAGTATTTGGGGTGAACTGTGAGAAAAGGGGTGATGTGGAAGGACAAGAGGTTTTCTAATACGCCGTTGGCGTCATTGGTAGCAGGGCAGACTGGAGAAAAAGCGCTACCGTCTTCCCTTGATGGTACTGTGGAAACGCAACAGAAGGAGAAAAAGCACACCTCTATGAAATGTTCACTCCAACTTTTAATAGACAAGTGTAAGATAGAACAGTATGAGAAAACCAACACCCAAGTTTCTATCCTATTATCATCCTACCCCTAAAAGGCCTTGTAAGAGTCCCTGTAGATTTTCAGCTGCGGGACCTCCGCCGCGATTGGCTCCTGGTGGCCCGCCGTTCTGTGGAGGGAAGGCGACTTCGTCGCTGTCGGCGGTCGCTCCTTCCGGGAGAAGCTGAGACTCGCCGTTCAGGGCTGAGAGCTCGGCCCTCGTCGCGATCCCTTCTCCTTTGGTGCCCCGGCTGTGTTCGGCGGTGAGTGCTGCGGGATCTCCTCTGGGACGGGCTCCGTGTGGCCTGGCGGTGCCTGGAGGAAACCCGGCCTCCCCGCTGACGGTGCTCGTCCCTCCGCGAGGAGGCCGGGGCGTCCCGTTCAGCCCTTGGAGCTCGGCCCTCGTCACGAGCAGTGTCCTGAGCCCTGCTCTGGTGCCGTCTCCTGGTGCTCGAGGGGTCGTGCTCAGCCCTGCTGTGGCCACCACGGTGTCGCCTCGGGGTCCCGCTTCGGGCTCTGTGTGAGGCCCCGGCATGGCCCCTGCCACGGCCTCTGCTGGAGGAGCTGCGGCGCTGGCGGCCTGAGGAGTGGCGCCGCCTCCTTTCCGCAGGTCGGGCCCGAGATCTCCTCCTTCTTGCTGCCCGGCTGGCGGAGGTGTTCTCCTGCGCGATGTGGTAGACCTCGTAGTTACTGGGTCCCACCTTGCGGTAGATGTGGTGGAAAGGCTCCTGACAGATGGGGCACACGGATCTTATGCGCGCCCAGTTGAATATGCAGGAAAAACAGAAAACGTGTCTGCAGCAGGCCATGGAGCCTTGGTTGCTAATCCTGTCCAAGCATATTGGGCATTGTAGGTCCTCCGCAGCATCCGTTGCCGTGGCCTGGGGCACCTGAGTGTTGCTGGCAGCAGGGGAGGAGGTGTTGTCTTCTGCCACGTCCTCTTCCAACGCCATCTCGCACTGCAAGCAAAAGAGATACAAAAGTCATGACCTGCCCTGGAGATGCAACCTGCACGAAGCGGCAAAGCTGTGGAAGTGGAGCGCTCAAGAGTTGCCCCCTCTGCCTCGGGGCTGTGCTTGTGCTGCCGCAAACAGCAGGGACTGTCCCCGGGCAGAGGAGTGACACCAGAGGCATCTTTGGATGTTGCTGCTGTCAGGGCAGGGTGGTGTCTCACCTCTACGGCAGGTGCAGACGGGAACTGGGAAGGCCGGGAAGCGGTTGCTGGCCTCTCGTCAACAGCAGTCCGAGCCTGGGGTGGCGGCAGGCGAGGCCCAACACCCTGGGCCCTGCCGGTGTCCCTGTCCGGCAGATCCTCTCTGTGGCTTCAGAAGGGAGCCTGCAGGACTACGGGTTCTTCGTCCCCTCAGCTGCAGACGTCTATCCCCGGCGGACGAGGACAGCACTGTGGGCCTTCGGGGCTGCCCCACGCCCCAAAAGGATTGATGTCGCGGGCGTCACGACGACTGCCTGGTGACATCACAGAGCTTTTGGGGAGCACACCCAGAAGACACAAGCCGTGGCCTCGGGGAACAACAATTTCCCCGACAGCTCTCATCTCACGCGACCGCCCCCCTGTCCAGCAGAACCCCGTTGCCGTATTTTTCATAGCAATTTGGACACCAGGTCTCAGTGTTCAGATGCAGCACTACGTTCTGTTTTAGAAATAAAGCAGCTCAAGGCATTTCTTACTCCTTGTCCGTCCTTGCAGGTGGAGGGAGGTGGTCCTTCCCCCTCTGCTTAGCACCGGTGAGGCCACAGCTGGAGTACTGTGTCCGGTGCTGGGCTGCCCACCCAGCACAAGAGAGAGATGGACATAGTGGGGAGAGTCCTCTAAAGGTCCATCAGGATGATGAGGGGACTGGAGCACCTCTCCTGTGAGGGAGGGCTGAGAAAGCTGCCTGCAGGCAGTTCAGCCTGGAGAAGAGAAGACTTTGGGGGAAATCATTTTCAAAGCATATCAGTAGCCAAAGAGTGAGCGCAAAGAAGAGAGAGCCAGGCTCTTTTCAGGGGCGCGCAGTGGCATTGGGCACAAAGCGAAACCCAGGAGGTTCCCTCTGAACATCAGGAACCCCTTTTTTACCGTGAGGGTGACTGAGCACTGGCACAGATATGCCATGCCAGGCAGCTTGTGGAGTCTCCCTCCTTGGAGATACTCCAAAGCTGTCTGGCTGCGGTCCTGGGCCACCGTCTGTAGGCGACTCTGCTTGAGCAGGGGAGCTTGGGCGAGATGACCTGCGGAGGTCCCTTCCCACCTCAACCGTTGTGTGAATCTGTGCCTCAAAGCACACTTTGTGCAAGTCGAGAAAGCATAGTCGTGGAGTGACACACGGAGCGTGGGGAAGGAGGGCGACTTCAGTTAAACACAGCCATTTACTCCATTTTGTTGGGGTCTGGTAATTGATTTATTGTATCACCTCTGTCTTTTGAGAAAGCTCCTCTTGCCACCAGTCTTACTAGAAAGTCAGAATGTTCTTGGTGCGCCGTTGTTTTCTAATGACCTTGGTAGTCTTTGGAGGTGGTCTTAAGGGTCTGTAACATGTCTTCCCACTGCGGGCATTCAACGTGAGGCTCTGTACGGGGGCAAATTTCTCCATAAGGCTTTGGGGGTTACTTTTCAAGTCTCTGAGGAGGAGGGAGAAGAAAGTAAGCATTTCAAAGGCTTGCTACCGGCCCTTAAACTTGGACTGGCATTGTGCGCGGTCCCTTTGCCATAGAGCAGAGCAATCGTAAATTGACTTCACTTCTCAGTGCCGCCTTGTGAGAAGAGTGGTAACAGGAAAAGTTCTTCTGGGGAGTATTTGGGGTGAACTGTGAGAAAAGGGGTGATGTGGAAGGACAAGAGGTTTTCTAATACGCCGTTGGCGTCATTGGTAGCAGGGCAGACTGGAGAAAAAGCGCTACCGTCTTCCCTTGATGGTACTGTGGAAACGCAACAGAAGGAGAAAAAGCACACCTCTATGAAATGTTCACTCCAACTTTTAATAGACAAGTGTAAGATAGAACAGTATGAGAAAACCAACACCCAAGTTTCTATCCTATTATCATCCTACCCCTAAAAGGCCTTGTAAGAGTCCCTGTAGATTTTCAGCTGCGGGACCTCCGCCGCGATTGGCTCCTGGTGGCCCGCCGTTCTGTGGAGGGAAGGCGACTTCGTCGCTGTCGGCGGTCGCTCCTTCCGGGAGAAGCTGAGACTCGCCGTTCAGGGCTGAGAGCTCGGCCCTCGTCGCGATCCCTTCTCCTTTGGTGCCCCGGCTGTGTTCGGCGGTGAGTGCTGCGGGATCTCCTCTGGGACGGGCTCCGTGTGGCCTGGCGGTGCCTGGAGGAAACCCGGCCTCCCCGCTGACGGTGCTCGCCCCTCCGCGAGGAGGCCGGGGCGTCCCGTTGAGCCCTTGGAGCTCGGCCCTCGTCACGAGCAGTGTCCTGAGCCCTGCTCTGGTGCCGTCTCCTGGTGCTCGAGGGGTCGTGCTCAGCCCTGCTGTGGCCACCACGGTGTCGCCTCGGGGTCCCGCTTCGGGCTCTGTGTGAGGCCCCGGCATGGCCCCTGCCACGGCCTCTGCTGGAGGAGCTGCGGCGCTGGCGGCCTGAGGAGTGGCGCCGCCTCCTTTCCGCAGGTCGGGCCCGAGATCTCCTCCTTCTTGCTGCCCGGCTGGCGGAGGTGTTCTCCTGCGCGATGTGGTAGACCTCGTAGTTACTGGGTCCCACCTTGCGGTAGATGTGGTGGAAAGGCTCCTGACAGATGGGGCACACGGATCTTATGCGCGCCCAGTTGAATATGCAGGAAAAACAGAAAACGTGTCTGCAGCAGGCCATGGAGCCTTGGTTGCTAATCCTGTCCAAGCATATTGGGCATTGTAGGTCCTCCGCAGCATCCGTTGCCGTGGCCTGGGGCACCTGAGTGTTGCTGGCAGCAGGGGAGGAGGTGTTGTCTTCTGCCACGTCCTCTTCCAACGCCATCTCGCACTGCAAGCAAAAGAGATAGAAAAGTCATGACCTGCCCTGGAGATGCAACCTGCACGAAGCGGCAAAGCTGTGGAAGTGGAGCGCTCAAGAGTTGCCCCCTCTGCCTCGGGGCTGTGCTTGTGCTGCCGCAAACAGCAGGGACTGTCCCCGGGCAGAGGAGTGACACCGGAGGCATCTTTGGATGTTGCTGCTGTCAGGGCAGGGTGGTGTCTCACCTCTACGGCAGGTGCAGACGGGAACTGGGAAGGCCGGGAAGCGGTTGCTGGCCTCTCGTCAACAGCAGTCCGAGCCTGGGGTGGCGGCAGGCGAGGCCCAACACCCTGGGCCCTGCCGGTGTCCCTGTCCGGCAGATCCTCTCTGTGGCTTCAGAAGGGAGCCTGCAGGACTACGGGTTCTTCGTCCCCTCAGCTGCAGACGTCTATCCCCGGCGGACGAGGACAGCACTGTGGGCCTTCGGGGCTGCCCCACGCCCCAAAAGGATTGATGTCGCGGGCGTCACGACGACTGCCTGGTGACATCACAGAGCTTTTGGGGAGCACACCCAGAAGACACAAGCCGTGGCCTCGGGGAACAACAATTTCCCCGACAGCTCTCATCTCACGCGACCGCCCCCCTGTCCAGCAGAACCCCGTTGCCGTATTTTTCATAGCAATTTGGACACCAGGTCTCAGTGTTCAGATGCAGCACTACGTTCTGTTTTAGAAATAAAGCAGCTCAAGGCATTTCTTACTCCTTGTCCGTCCTTGCAGGTGGAGGGAGGTGGTCCTTCCCCCTCTGCTTAGCACCGGTGAGGCCACAGCTGGAGTACTGTGTCCGGTGCTGGGCTGCCCACCCAGCACAAGAGAGAGATGGACATAGTGGGGAGAGTCCTCTAAAGGTCCATCAGGATGATGAGGGGACTGGAGCACCTCTCCTGTGAGGGAGGGCTGAGAAAGCTGCCTGCAGGCAGTTCAGCCTGGAGAAGAGAAGACTTTGGGGGAAATCATTTTCAAAGCATATCAGTAGCCAAAGAGTGAGCGCAAAGAAGAGAGAGCCAGGCTCTTTTCAGGGGCGCGCAGTGGCATTGGGCACAAAGCGAAACCCAGGAGGTTCCCTCTGAACATCAGGAACCCCTTTTTTACCGTGAGGGTGACTGAGCACTGGCACAGATATGCCATGCCAGGCAGCTTGTGGAGTCTCCCTCCTTGGAGATACTCCAGAGCTGTCTGGCTGCGGTCCTGGCCCACCGTCTGTAGGCGACTCTGCTTGAGCAGGGGAGCTTGGGCGAGATGACCTGCGGAGGTCCCTTCCCACCTCAACCGTTGTGTGAATCTGTGCCTCAAAGCACACTTTGTGCAAGTCGAGAAAGCATAGTCGTGGAGTGACACACGGAGCGTGGGGAAGGAGGGTGACTTCAGTTAAACACAGCCATTTACTCCATTTTGTTGGGGTCTGGTAATTGATTTATTGTATCACCTCTGTCTTTTGAGAAAGCTCCTCTTGCCACCAGTCTTACTAGAAAGTCAGAATGTTCTTGGTGCGCCGTTGTTTTCTAATGACCTTGGTAGTCTTTGGAGGTGGTCTTAAGGGTCTGTAACATGTCTTCCCACTGCGGGCATTCAACGTGAGGCTCTGTACGGGGGCAAATTTCTCCATAAGGCTTTGGGGGTTACTTTTCAAGTCTCTGAGGAGGAGGGAGAAGAAAGTAAGCATTTCAAAGGCTTGCTACCGGCCCTTAAACTTGGACTGGCATTGTGCGCGGTCCCTTTGCCATAGAGCAGAGCAATCGTAAATTGACTTCACTTCTCAGTGCCGCCTTGTGAGAAGAGTGGTAACAGGAAAAGTTCTTCTGGGGAGTATTTGGGGTGAACTGTGAGAAAAGGGGTGATGTGGAAGGACAAGAGGTTTTCTAATACGCCGTTGGCGTCATTGGTAGCAGGGCAGACTGGAGAAAAAGCGCTACCGTCTTCCCTTGATGGTACTGTGGAAACGCAACAGAAGGAGAAAAAGCACACCTCTATGAAATGTTCACTCCAACTTTTAATAGACAAGTGTAAGATAGAACAGTATGAGAAAACCAACACCCAAGTTTCTATCCTATTATCATCCTACCCCTAAAAGGCCTTGTAAGAGTCCCTGTAGATTTTCAGCTGCGGGACCTCCGCCGCGATTGGCTCCTGGTGGCCCGCCGTTCTGTGGAGGGAAGGCGACTTCGTCGCTGTCGGCGGTCGCTCCTTCCGGGAGAAGCTGAGACTCGCCGTTCAGGGCTGAGAGCTCGGCCCTCGTCGCGATCCCTTCTCCTTTGGTGCCCCGGCTGTGTTCGGCGGTGAGTGCTGCGGGATCTCCTCTGGGACGGGCTCCGTGTGGCCTGGCGGTGCCTGGAGGAAACCCGGCCTCCCCGCTGACGGTGCTCGTCCCTCCGCGAGGAGGCCGGGGCGTCCCGTTCAGCCCTTGGAGCTCGGCCCTCGTCACGAGCAGTGTCCTGAGCCCTGCTCTGGTGCCGTCTCCTGGTGCTCGAGGGGTCGTGCTCAGCCCTGCTGTGGCCACCACGGTGTCGCCTCGGGGTCCCGCTTCGGGCTCTGTGTGAGGCCCCGGCATGGCCCCTGCCACGGCCTCTGCTGGAGGAGCTGCGGCGCTGGCGGCCTGAGGAGTGGCGCCGCCTCCTTTCCGCAGGTCGGGCCCGAGATCTCCTCCTTCTTGCTGCCCGGCTGGCGGAGGTGTTCTCCTGCGCGATGTGGTAGACCTCGTAGTTACTGGGTCCCACCTTGCGGTAGATGTGGTGGAAAGGCTCCTGACAGATGGGGCACACGGATCTTATGCGCGCCCAGTTGAATATGCAGGAAAAACAGAAAACGTGTCTGCAGCAGGCCATGGAGCCTTGGTTGCTAATCCTGTCCAAGCATATTGGGCATTGTAGGTCCTCCGCAGCATCCGTTGCCGTGGCCTGGGGCACCTGAGTGTTGCTGGCAGCAGGGGAGGAGGTGTTGTCTTCTGCCACGTCCTCTTCCAACGCCATCTCGCACTGCAAGCAAAAGAGATACAAAAGTCATGACCTGCCCTGGAGATGCAACCTGCACGAAGCGGCAAAGCTGTGGAAGTGGAGCGCTCAAGAGTTGCCCCCTCTGCCTCGGGGCTGTGCTTGTGCTGCCGCAAACAGCAGGGACTGTCCCCGGGCAGAGGAGTGACACCAGAGGCATCTTTGGATGTTGCTGCTGTCAGGGCAGGGTGGTGTCTCACCTCTACGGCAGGTGCAGACGGGAACTGGGAAGGCCGGGAAGCGGTTGCTGGCCTCTCGTCAACAGCAGTCCGAGCCTGGGGTGGCGGCAGGCGAGGCCCAACACCCTGGGCCCTGCCGGTGTCCCTGTCCGGCAGATCCTCTCTGTGGCTTCAGAAGGGAGCCTGCAGGACTACGGGTTCTTCGTCCCCTCAGCTGCAGACGTCTATCCCCGGCGGACGAGGACAGCACTGTGGGCCTTCGGGGCTGCCCCACGCCCCAAAAGGATTGATGTCGCGGGCGTCACGACGACTGCCTGGTGACATCACAGAGCTTTTGGGGAGCACACCCAGAAGACACAAGCCGTGGCCTCGGGGAACAACAATTTCCCCGACAGCTCTCATCTCACGCGACCGCCCCCCTGTCCAGCAGAACCCCGTTGCCGTATTTTTCATAGCAATTTGGACACCAGGTCTCAGTGTTCAGATGCAGCACTACGTTCTGTTTTAGAAATAAAGCAGCTCAAGGCATTTCTTACTCCTTGTCCGTCCTTGCAGGTGGAGGGAGGTGGTCCTTCCCCCTCTGCTTAGCACCGGTGAGGCCACAGCTGGAGTACTGTGTCCGGTGCTGGGCTGCCCACCCAGCACAAGAGAGAGATGGACATAGTGGGGAGAGTCCTCTAAAGGTCCATCAGGATGATGAGGGGACTGGAGCACCTCTCCTGTGAGGGAGGGCTGAGAAAGCTGCCTGCAGGCAGTTCAGCCTGGAGAAGAGAAGACTTTGGGGGAAATCATTTTCAAAGCATATCAGTAGCCAAAGAGTGAGCGCAAAGAAGAGAGAGCCAGGCTCTTTTCAGGGGCGCGCAGTGGCATTGGGCACAAAGCGAAACCCAGGAGGTTCCCTCTGAACATCAGGAACCCCTTTTTTACCGTGAGGGTGACTGAGCACTGGCACAGATATGCCATGCCAGGCAGCTTGTGGAGTCTCCCTCCTTGGAGATACTCCAAAGCTGTCTGGCTGCGGTCCTGGGCCACCGTCTGTAGGCGACTCTGCTTGAGCAGGGGAGCTTGGGCGAGATGACCTGCGGAGGTCCCTTCCCACCTCAACCGTTGTGTGAATCTGTGCCTCAAAGCACACTTTGTGCAAGTCGAGAAAGCATAGTCGTGGAGTGA
Source organism: Rissa tridactyla (assembly GCF_028500815.1). Lineage (NCBI taxonomy): Eukaryota > Metazoa > Chordata > Aves > Charadriiformes > Laridae > Rissa > Rissa tridactyla. The sequence continues at coordinate 98,577,164 of NC_071468.1, forward strand.
CACACGGAGCGTGGGGAAGGAGGGCGACTTCAGTTAAACACAGCCATTTACTCCATTTTGTTGGGGTCTGGTAATTGATTTATTGTATCACCTCTGTCTTTTGAGAAAGCTCCTCTTGCCACCAGTCTTACTAGAAAGTCAGAATGTTCTTGGTGCGCCGTTGTTTTCTAATGACCTTGGTAGTCTTTGGAGGTGGTCTTAAGGGTCTGTAACATGTCTTCCCACTGCGGGCATTCAACGTGAGGCTCTGTACGGGGGCAAATTTCTCCATAAGGCTTTGGGGGTTACTTTTCAAGTCTCTGAGGAGGAGGGAGAAGAAAGTAAGCATTTCAAAGGCTTGCTACCGGCCCTTAAACTTGGACTGGCATTGTGCGCGGTCCCTTTGCCATAGAGCAGAGCAATCGTAAATTGACTTCACTTCTCAGTGCCGCCTTGTGAGAAGAGTGGTAACAGGAAAAGTTCTTCTGGGGAGTATTTGGGGTGAACTGTGAGAAAAGGGGTGATGTGGAAGGACAAGAGGTTTTCTAATACGCCGTTGGCGTCATTGGTAGCAGGGCAGACTGGAGAAAAAGCGCTACCGTCTTCCCTTGATGGTACTGTGGAAACGCAACAGAAGGAGAAAAAGCACACCTCTATGAAATGTTCACTCCAACTTTTAATAGACAAGTGTAAGATAGAACAGTATGAGAAAACCAACACCCAAGTTTCTATCCTATTATCATCCTACCCCTAAAAGGCCTTGTAAGAGTCCCTGTAGATTTTCAGCTGCGGGACCTCCGCCGCGATTGGCTCCTGGTGGCCCGCCGTTCTGTGGAGGGAAGGCGACTTCGTCGCTGTCGGCGGTCGCTCCTTCCGGGAGAAGCTGAGACTCGCCGTTCAGGGCTGAGAGCTCGGCCCTCGTCGCGATCCCTTCTCCTTTGGTGCCCCGGCTGTGTTCGGCGGTGAGTGCTGCGGGATCTCCTCTGGGACGGGCTCCGTGTGGCCTGGCGGTGCCTGGAGGAAACCCGGCCTCCCCGCTGACGGTGCTCGCCCCTCCGCGAGGAGGCCGGGGCGTCCCGTTGAGCCCTTGGAGCTCGGCCCTCGTCACGAGCAGTGTCCTGAGCCCTGCTCTGGTGCCGTCTCCTGGTGCTCGAGGGGTCGTGCTCAGCCCTGCTGTGGCCACCACGGTGTCGCCTCGGGGTCCCGCTTCGGGCTCTGTGTGAGGCCCCGGCATGGCCCCTGCCACGGCCTCTGCTGGAGGAGCTGCGGCGCTGGCGGCCTGAGGAGTGGCGCCGCCTCCTTTCCGCAGGTCGGGCCCGAGATCTCCTCCTTCTTGCTGCCCGGCTGGCGGAGGTGTTCTCCTGCGCGATGTGGTAGACCTCGTAGTTACTGGGTCCCACCTTGCGGTAGATGTGGTGGAAAGGCTCCTGACAGATGGGGCACACGGATCTTATGCGCGCCCAGTTGAATATGCAGGAAAAACAGAAAACGTGTCTGCAGCAGGCCATGGAGCCTTGGTTGCTAATCCTGTCCAAGCATATTGGGCATTGTAGGTCCTCCGCAGCATCCGTTGCCGTGGCCTGGGGCACCTGAGTGTTGCTGGCAGCAGGGGAGGAGGTGTTGTCTTCTGCCACGTCCTCTTCCAACGCCATCTCGCACTGCAAGCAAAAGAGATAGAAAAGTCATGACCTGCCCTGGAGATGCAACCTGCACGAAGCGGCAAAGCTGTGGAAGTGGAGCGCTCAAGAGTTGCCCCCTCTGCCTCGGGGCTGTGCTTGTGCTGCCGCAAACAGCAGGGACTGTCCCCGGGCAGAGGAGTGACACCAGAGGCATCTTTGGATGTTGCTGCTGTCAGGGCAGGGTGGTGTCTCACCTCTACGGCAGGTGCAGACGGGAACTGGGAAGGCCGGGAAGCGGTTGCTGGCCTCTCGTCAACAGCAGTCCGAGCCTGGGGTGGCGGCAGGTGAGGCCCAACACCCTGGGCCCTGCCGGTGTCCCTGTCCGGCAGATCCTCTCTGTGGCTTCAGAAGGGAGCCTGCAGGACTACGGGTTCTTCGTCCCCTCAGCTGCAGACGTCTATCCCCGGCGGACGAGGACAGCACTGTGGGCCTTCGGGGCTGCCCCACGCCCCAAAAGGATTGATGTCGCGGGCGTCACGACGACTGCCTGGTGACATCACAGAGCTTTTGGGGAGCACACCCAGAAGACACAAGCCGTGGCCTCGGGGAACAACAATTTCCCCGACAGCTCTCATCTCACGCGACCGCCCCCCTGTCCAGCAGAACCCCGTTGCCGTATTTTTCATAGCAATTTGGACACCAGGTCTCAGTGTTCAGATGCAGCACTACGTTCTGTTTTAGAAATAAAGCAGCTCAAGGCATTTCTTACTCCTTGTCCGTCCTTGCAGGTGGAGGGAGGTGGTCCTTCCCCCTCTGCTTAGCACCGGTGAGGCCACAGCTGGAGTACTGTGTCCGGTGCTGGGCTGCCCACCCAGCACAAGAGAGAGATGGACATAGTGGGGAGAGTCCTCTAAAGGTCCATCAGGATGATGAGGGGACTGGAGCACCTCTCCTGTGAGGGAGGGCTGAGAAAGCTGCCTGCAGGCAGTTCAGCCTGGAGAAGAGAAGACTTTGGGGGAAATCATTTTCAAAGCATATCAGTAGCCAAAGAGTGAGCGCAAAGAAGAGAGAGCCAGGCTCTTTTCAGGGGCGCGCAGTGGCATTGGGCACAAAGCGAAACCCAGGAGGTTCCCTCTGAACATCAGGAACCCCTTTTTTACCGTGAGGGTGACTGAGCACTGGCACAGATATGCCATGCCAGGCAGCTTGTGGAGTCTCCCTCCTTGGAGATACTCCAGAGCTGTCTGGCTGCGGTCCTGGCCCACCGTCTGTAGGCGACTCTGCTTGAGCAGGGGAGCTTGGGCGAGATGACCTGCGGAGGTCCCTTCCCACCTCAACCGTTGTGTGAATCTGTGCCTCAAAGCACACTTTGTGCAAGTCGAGAAAGCATAGTCGTGGAGTGACACACGGAGCGTGGGGAAGGAGGGTGACTTCAGTTAAACACAGCCATTTACTCCATTTTGTTGGGGTCTGGTAATTGATTTATTGTATCACCTCTGTCTTTTGAGAAAGCTCCTCTTGCCACCAGTCTTACTAGAAAGTCAGAATGTTCTTGGTGCGCCGTTGTTTTCTAATGACCTTGGTAGTCTTTGGAGGTGGTCTTAAGGGTCTGTAACATGTCTTCCCACTGCGGGCATTCAACGTGAGGCTCTGTACGGGGGCAAATTTCTCCATAAGGCTTTGGGGGTTACTTTTCAAGTCTCTGAGGAGGAGGGAGAAGAAAGTAAGCATTTCAAAGGCTTGCTACCGGCCCTTAAACTTGGACTGGCATTGTGCGCGGTCCCTTTGCCATAGAGCAGAGCAATCGTAAATTGACTTCACTTCTCAGTGCCGCCTTGTGAGAAGAGTGGTAACAGGAAAAGTTCTTCTGGGGAGTATTTGGGGTGGACTGTGAGAAAAGGGGTGATGTGGAAGGACAAGAGGTTTTCTAATACGCCGTTGGCGTCATTGGTAGCAGGGCAGACTGGAGAAAAAGCGCTACCGTCTTCCCTTGATGGTACTGTGGAAACGCAACAGAAGGAGAAAAAGCACACCTCTATGAAATGTTCACTCCAACTTTTAATAGACAAGTGTAAGATAGAACAGTATGAGAAAACCAACACCCAAGTTTCTATCCTATTATCATCCTACCCCTAAAAGGCCTTGTAAGAGTCCCTGTAGATTTTCAGCTGCGGGACCTCCGCCGCGATTGGCTCCTGGTGGCCCGCCGTTCTGTGGAGGGAAGGCGACTTCGTCGCTGTCGGCGGTCGCTCCTTCCGGGAGAAGCTGAGACTCGCCGTTCAGGGCTGAGAGCTCGGCCCTCGTCGCGATCCCTTCTCCTTTGGTGCCCCGGCTGTGTTCGGCGGTGAGTGCTGCGGGATCTCCTCTGGGACGGGCTCCGTGTGGCCTGGCGGTGCCTGGAGGAAACCCGGCCTCCCCGCTGACGGTGCTCGCCCCTCCGCGAGGAGGCCGGGGCGTCCCGTTCAGCCCTTGGAGCTCGGCCCTCGTCACGAGCAGTGTCCTGAGCCCTGCTCTGGTGCCGTCTCCTGGTGCTCGAGGGGTCGTGCTCAGCCCTGCTGTGGCCACCACGGTGTCGCCTCGGGGTCCCGCTTCGGGCTCTGTGTGAGACCCCGGCATGGCCCCTGCCACGGCCTCTGCTGGAGGAGCTGCGGCGCTGGCGGCCTGAGGAGTGGCGCCGCCTCCTTTCCGCAGGTCGGGCCCGAGATCTCCTCCTTCTTGCTGCCCGGCTGGCGGAGGTGTTCTCCTGCGCGATGTGGTAGACCTCGTAGTTACTGGGTCCCACCTTGCGGTAGATGTGGTGGAAAGGCTCCTGACAGATGGGGCACACGGATCTTATGCGCGCCCAGTTGAATATGCAGGAAAAACAGAAAACGTGTCTGCAGCAGGCCATGGAGCCTTGGTTGCTAATCCTGTCCAAGCATATTGGGCATTGTAGGTCCTCCGCAGCATCCGTTGCCGTGGCCTGGGGCACCTGAGTGTTGCTGGCAGCAGGGGAGGAGGTGTTGTCTTCTGCCACGTCCTCTTCCAACGCCATCTCGCACTGCAAGCAAAAGAGATACAAAAGTCATGACCTGCCCTGGAGATGCAACCTGCACGAAGCGGCAAAGCTGTGGAAGTGGAGCGCTCAAGAGTTGCCCCCTCTGCCTCGGGGCTGTGCTTGTGCTGCCGCAAACAGCAGGGACTGTCCCCGGGCAGAGGAGTGACACCAGAGGCATCTTTGGATGTTGCTGCTGTCAGGGCAGGGTGGTGTCTCACCTCTACGGCAGGTGCAGACGGGAACTGGGAAGGCCGGGAAGCGGTTGCTGGCCTCTCGTCAACAGCAGTCCGAGCCTGGGGTGGCGGCAGGCGAGGCCCAACACCCTGGGCCCTGCCGGTGTCCCTGTCCGGCAGATCCTCTCTGTGGCTTCAGAAGGGAGCCTGCAGGACTACGGGTTCTTCGTCCCCTCAGCTGCAGACGTCTATCCCCGGCGGACGAGGACAGCACTGTGGGCCTTCGGGGCTGCCCCACGCCCCAAAAGGATTGATGTCGCGGGCGTCACGACGACTGCCTGGTGACATCACAGAGCTTTTGGGGAGCACACCCAGAAGACACAAGCCGTGGCCTCGGGGAACAACAATTTCCCCGACAGCTCTCATCTCACGCGACCGCCCCCCTGTCCAGCAGAACCCCGTTGCCGTATTTTTCATAGCAATTTGGACACCAGGTCTCAGTGTTCAGATGCAGCACTACGTTCTGTTTTAGAAATAAAGCAGCTCAAGGCATTTCTTACTCCTTGTCCGTCCTTGCAGGTGGAGGGAGGTGGTCCTTCCCCCTCTGCTTAGCACCGGTGAGGCCACAGCTGGAGTACTGTGTCCGGTGCTGGGCTGCCCACCCAGCACAAGAGAGAGATGGACATAGTGGGGAGAGTCCTCTAAAGGTCCATCAGGATGATGAGGGGACTGGAGCACCTCTCCTGTGAGGGAGGGCTGAGAAAGCTGCCTGCAGGCAGTTCAGCCTGGAGAAGAGAAGACTTTGGGGGAAATCATTTTCAAAGCATATCAGTAGCCAAAGAGTGAGCGCAAAGAAGAGAGAGCCAGGCTCTTTTCAGGGGCGCGCAGTGGCATTGGGCACAAAGCGAAACCCAGGAGGTTCCCTCTGAACATCAGGAACCCCTTTTTTACCGTGAGGGTGACTGAGCACTGGCACAGATATGCCATGCCAGGCAGCTTGTGGAGTCTCCCTCCTTGGAGATACTCCAGAGCTGTCTGGCTGCGGTCCTGGCCCACCGTCTGTAGGCGACTCTGCTTGAGCAGGGGAGCTTGGGCGAGATGACCTGCGGAGGTCCCTTCCCACCTCAACCGTTGTGTGAATCTGTGCCTCAAAGCACACTTTGTGCAAGTCGAGAAAGCATAGTCGTGGAGTGACACACGGAGCGTGGGGAAGGAGGGTGACTTCAGTTAAACACAGCCATTTACTCCATTTTGTTGGGGTCTGGTAATTGATTTATTGTATCACCTCTGTCTTTTGAGAAAGCTCCTCTTGCCACCAGTCTTACTAGAAAGTCAGAATGTTCTTGGTGCGCCGTTGTTTTCTAATGACCTTGGTAGTCTTTGGAGGTGGTCTTAAGGGTCTGTAACATGTCTTCCCACTGCGGGCATTCAACGTGAGGCTCTGTACGGGGGCAAATTTCTCCATAAGGCTTTGGGGGTTACTTTTCAAGTCTCTGAGGAGGAGGGAGAAGAAAGTAAGCATTTCAAAGGCTTGCTACCGGCCCTTAAACTTGGACTGGCATTGTGCGCGGTCCCTTTGCCATAGAGCAGAGCAATCGTAAATTGACTTCACTTCTCAGTGCCGCCTTGTGAGAAGAGTGGTAACAGGAAAAGTTCTTCTGGGGAGTATTTGGGGTGAACTGTGAGAAAAGGGGTGATGTGGAAGGACAAGAGGTTTTCTAATACGCCGTTGGCGTCATTGGTAGCAGGGCAGACTGGAGAAAAAGCGCTACCGTCTTCCCTTGATGGTACTGTGGAAACGCAACAGAAGGAGAAAAAGCACACCTCTATGAAATGTTCACTCCAACTTTTAATAGACAAGTGTAAGATAGAACAGTATGAGAAAACCAACACCCAAGTTTCTATCCTATTATCATCCTACCCCTAAAAGGCCTTGTAAGAGTCCCTGTAGATTTTCAGCTGCGGGACCTCCGCCGCGATTGGCTCCTGGTGGCCCGCCGTTCTGTGGAGGGAAGGCGACTTCGTCGCTGTCGGCGGTCGCTCCTTCCGGGAGAAGCTGAGACTCGCCGTTCAGGGCTGAGAGCTCGGCCCTCGTCGCGATCCCTTCTCCTTTGGTGCCCCGGCTGTGTTCGGCGGTGAGTGCTGCGGGATCTCCTCTGGGACGGGCTCCGTGTGGCCTGGCGGTGCCTGGAGGAAACCCGGCCTCCCCGCTGACGGTGCTCGTCCCTCCGCGAGGAGGCCGGGGCGTCCCGTTCAGCCCTTGGAGCTCGGCCCTCGTCACGAGCAGTGTCCTGAGCCCTGCTCTGGTGCCGTCTCCTGGTGCTCGAGGGGTCGTGCTCAGCCCTGCTGTGGCCACCACGGTGTCGCCTCGGGGTCCCGCTTCGGGCTCTGTGTGAGGCCCCGGCATGGCCCCTGCCACGGCCTCTGCTGGAGGAGCTGCGGCGCTGGCGGCCTGAGGAGTGGCGCCGCCTCCTTTCCGCAGGTCGGGCCCGAGATCTCCTCCTTCTTGCTGCCCGGCTGGCGGAGGTGTTCTCCTGCGCGATGTGGTAGACCTCGTAGTTACTGGGTCCCACCTTGCGGTAGATGTGGTGGAAAGGCTCCTGACAGATGGGGCACACGGATCTTATGCACGCCCAGTTGAATATGCAGGAAAAACAGAAAACGTGTCTGCAGCAGGCCATGGAGCCTTGGTTGCTAATCCTGTCCAAGCATATTGGGCATTGTAGGTCCTCCGCAGCATCCGTTGCCGTGGCCTGGGGCACCTGAGTGTTGCTGGCAGCAGGGGAGGAGGTGTTGTCTTCTGCCACGTCCTCTTCCAACGCCATCTCGCACTGCAAGCAAAAGAGATACAAAAGTCATGACCTGCCCTGGAGATGCAACCTGCACGAAGCGGCAAAGCTGTGGAAGTGGAGCGCTCAAGAGTTGCCCCCTCTGCCTCGGGGCTGTGCTTGTGCTGCCGCAAACAGCAGGGACTGTCCCCGGGCAGAGGAGTGACACCAGAGGCATCTTTGGATGTTGCTGCTGTCAGGGCAGGGTGGTGTCTCACCTCTACGGCAGGTGCAGACGGGAACTGGGAAGGCCGGGAAGCGGTTGCTGGCCTCTCGTCAACAGCAGTCCGAGCCTGGGGTGGCGGCAGGCGAGGCCCAACACCCTGGGCCCTGCCGGTGTCCCTGTCCGGCAGATCCTCTCTGTGGCTTCAGAAGGGAGCCTGCAGGACTACGGGTTCTTCGTCCCCTCAGCTGCAGACGTCTATCCCCGGCGGACGAGGACAGCACTGTGGGCCTTCGGGGCTGCCCCACGCCCCAAAAGGATTGATGTCGCGGGCGTCACGACGACTGCCTGGTGACATCACAGAGCTTTTGGGGAGCACACCCAGAAGACACAAGCCATGGCCTCGGGGAACAACAATTTCCCCGACAGCTCTCATCTCACGCGACCGCCCCCCTGTCCAGCAGAACCCCGTTGCCGTATTTTTCATAGCAATTTGGACACCAGGTCTCAGTGTTCAGATGCAGCACTACGTTCTGTTTTAGAAATAAAGCAGCTCAAGGCATTTCTTACTCCTTGTCCGTCCTTGCAGGTGGAGGGAGGTGGTCCTTCCCCCTCTGCTTAGCACCGGTGAGGCCACAGCTGGAGTACTGTGTCCGGTGCTGGGCTGCCCACCCAGCACAAGAGAGAGATGGACATAGTGGGGAGAGTCCTCTAAAGGTCCATCAGGATGATGAGGGGACTGGAGCACCTCTCCTGTGAGGGAGGGCTGAGAAAGCTGCCTGCAGGCAGTTCAGCCTGGAGAAGAGAAGACTTTGGGGGAAATCATTTTCAAAGCATATCAGTAGCCAAAGAGTGAGCGCAAAGAAGAGAGAGCCAGGCTCTTTTCAGGGGCGCGCAGTGGCATTGGGCACAAAGCGAAACCCAGGAGGTTCCCTCTGAACATCAGGAACCCCTTTTTTACCGTGAGGGTGACTGAGCACTGGCACAGATATGCCATGCCAGGCAGCTTGTGGAGTCTCCCTCCTTGGAGATACTCCAAAGCTGTCTGGCTGCGGTCCTGGGCCACCGTCTGTAGGCGACTCTGCTTGAGCAGGGGAGCTTGGGCGAGATGACCTGCGGAGGTCCCTTCCCACCTCAACCGTTGTGTGAATCTGTGCCTCAAAGCACACTTTGTGCAAGTCGAGAAAGCATAGTCGTGGAGTGACACACGGAGCGTGGGGAAGGAGGGTGACTTCAGTTAAACACAGCCATTTACTCCATTTTGTTGGGGTCTGGTAATTGATTTATTGTATCACCTCTGTCTTTTGAGAAAGCTCCTCTTGCCACCAGTCTTACTAGAAAGTCAGAATGTTCTTGGTGCGCCGTTGTTTTCTAATGACCTTGGTAGTCTTTGGAGGTGGTCTTAAGGGTCTGTAACATGTCTTCCCACTGCGGGCATTCAACGTGAGGCTCTGTACGGGGGCAAATTTCTCCATAAGGCTTTGGGGGTTACTTTTCAAGTCTCTGAGGAGGAGGGAGAAGAAAGTAAGCATTTCAAAGGCTTGCTACCGGCCCTTAAACTTGGACTGGCATTGTGCGCGGTCCCTTTGCCATAGAGCAGAGCAATCGTAAATTGACTTCACTTCTCAGTGCCGCCTTGTGAGAAGAGTGGTAACAGGAAAAGTTCTTCTGGGGAGTATTTGGGGTGAACTGTGAGAAAAGGGGTGATGTGGAAGGACAAGAGGTTTTCTAATACGCCGTTGGCGTCATTGGTAGCAGGGCAGACTGGAGAAAAAGCGCTACCGTCTTCCCTTGATGGTACTGTGGAAACGCAACAGAAGGAGAAAAAGCACACCTCTATGAAATGTTCACTCCAACTTTTAATAGACAAGTGTAAGATAGAACAGTATGAGAAAACCAACACCCAAGTTTCTATCCTATTATCATCCTACCCCTAAAAGGCCTTGTAAGAGTCCCTGTAGATTTTCAGCTGCGGGACCTCCGCCGCGATTGGCTCCTGGTGGCCCGCCGTTCTGTGGAGGGAAGGCGACTTCGTCGCTGTCGGCGGTCGCTCCTTCCGGGAGAAGCTGAGACTCGCCGTTCAGGGCTGAGAGCTCGGCCCTCGTCGCGATCCCTTCTCCTTTGGTGCCCCGGCTGTGTTCGGCGGTGAGTGCTGCGGGATCTCCTCTGGGACGGGCTCCGTGTGGCCTGGCGGTGCCTGGAGGAAACCCGGCCTCCCCGCTGACGGTGCTCGTCCCTCCGCGAGGAGGCCGGGGCGTCCCGTTCAGCCCTTGGAGCTCGGCCCTCGTCACGAGCAGTGTCCTGAGCCCTGCTCTGGTGCCGTCTCCTGGTGCTCGAGGGGTCGTGCTCAGCCCTGCTGTGGCCACCACGGTGTCGCCTCGGGGTCCCGCTTCGGGCTCTGTGTGAGGCCCCGGCATGGCCCCTGCCACGGCCTCTGCTGGAGGAGCTGCGGCGCTGGCGGCCTGAGGAGTGGCGCCGCCTCCTTTCCGCAGGTCGGGCCCGAGATCTCCTCCTTCTTGCTGCCCGGCTGGCGGAGGTGTTCTCCTGCGCGATGTGGTAGACCTCGTAGTTACTGGGTCCCACCTTGCGGTAGATGTGGTGGAAAGGCTCCTGACAGATGGGGCACACGGATCTTATGCGCGCCCAGTTGAATATGCAGGAAAAACAGAAAACGTGTCTGCAGCAGGCCATGGAGCCTTGGTTGCTAATCCTGTCCAAGCATATTGGGCATTGTAGGTCCTCCGCAGCATCCGTTGCCGTGGCCTGGGGCACCTGAGTGTTGCTGGCAGCAGGGGAGGAGGTGTTGTCTTCTGCCACGTCCTCTTCCAACGCCATCTCGCACTGCAAGCAAAAGAGATACAAAAGTCATGACCTGCCCTGGAGATGCAACCTGCACGAAGCGGCAAAGCTGTGGAAGTGGAGCGCTCAAGAGTTGCCCCCTCTGCCTCGGGGCTGTGCTTGTGCTGCCGCAAACAGCAGGGACTGTCCCCGGGCAGAGGAGTGACACCAGAGGCATCTTTGGATGTTGCTGCTGTCAGGGCAGGGTGGTGTCTCACCTCTACGGCAGGTGCAGACGGGAACTGGGAAGGCCGGGAAGCGGTTGCTGGCCTCTCGTCAACAGCAGTCCGAGCCTGGGGTGGCGGCAGGCGAGGCCCAACACCCTGGGCCCTGCCGGTGTCCCTGTCCGGCAGATCCTCTCTGTGGCTTCAGAAGGGAGCCTGCAGGACTACGGGTTCTTCGTCCCCTCAGCTGCAGACGTCTATCCCCGGCGGACGAGGACAGCACTGTGGGCCTTCGGGGCTGCCCCACGCCCCAAAAGGATTGATGTCGCGGGCGTCACGACGACTGCCTGGTGACATCACAGAGCTTTTGGGGAGCACACCCAGAAGACACAAGCCGTGGCCTCGGGGAACAACAATTTCCCCGACAGCTCTCATCTCACGCGACCGCCCCCCTGTCCAGCAGAACCCCGTTGCCGTATTTTTCATAGCAATTTGGACACCAGGTCTCAGTGTTCAGATGCAGCACTACGTTCTGTTTTAGAAATAAAGCAGCTCAAGGCATTTCTTACTCCTTGTCCGTCCTTGCAGGTGGAGGGAGGTGGTCCTTCCCCCTCTGCTTAGCACCGGTGAGGCCACAGCTGGAGTACTGTGTCCGGTGCTGGGCTGCCCACCCAGCACAAGAGAGAGATGGACATAGTGGGGAGAGTCCTCTAAAGGTCCATCAGGATGATGAGGGGACTGGAGCACCTCTCCTGTGAGGGAGGGCTGAGAAAGCTGCCTGCAGGCAGTTCAGCCTGGAGAAGAGAAGACTTTGGGGGAAATCATTTTCAAAGCATATCAGTAGCCAAAGAGTGAGCGCAAAGAAGAGAGAGCCAGGCTCTTTTCAGGGGCGCGCAGTGGCATTGGGCACAAAGCGAAACCCAGGAGGTTCCCTCTGAACATCAGGAACCCCTTTTTTACCGTGAGGGTGACTGAGCACTGGCACAGATATGCCATGCCAGGCAGCTTGTGGAGTCTCCCTCCTTGGAGATACTCCAAAGCTGTCTGGCTGCGGTCCTGGGCCACCGTCTGTAGGCGACTCTGCTTGAGCAGGGGAGCTTGGGCGAGATGACCTGCGGAGGTCCCTTCCCACCTCAACCGTTGTGTGAATCTGTGCCTCAAAGCACACTTTGTGCAAGTCGAGAAAGCATAGTCGTGGAGTGACACACGGAGCGTGGGGAAGGAGGGCGACTTCAGTTAAACACAGCCATTTACTCCATTTTGTTGGGGTCTGGTAATTGATTTATTGTATCACCTCTGTCTTTTGAGAAAGCTCCTCTTGCCACCAGTCTTACTAGAAAGTCAGAATGTTCTTGGTGCGCCGTTGTTTTCTAATGACCTTGGTAGTCTTTGGAGGTGGTCTTAAGGGTCTGTAACATGTCTTCCCACTGCGGGCATTCAACGTGAGGCTCTGTACGGGGGCAAATTTCTCCATAAGGCTTTGGGGGTTACTTTTCAAGTCTCTGAGGAGGAGGGAGAAGAAAGTAAGCATTTCAAAGGCTTGCTACCGGCCCTTAAACTTGGACTGGCATTGTGCGCGGTCCCTTTGCCATAGAGCAGAGCAATCGTAAATTGACTTCACTTCTCAGTGCCGCCTTGTGAGAAGAGTGGTAACAGGAAAAGTTCTTCTGGGGAGTATTTGGGGTGAACTGTGAGAAAAGGGGTGATGTGGAAGGACAAGAGGTTTTCTAATACGCCGTTGGCGTCATTGGTAGCAGGGCAGACTGGAGAAAAAGCGCTACCGTCTTCCCTTGATGGTACTGTGGAAACGCAACAGAAGGAGAAAAAGCACACCTCTATGAAATGTTCACTCCAACTTTTAATAGACAAGTGTAAGATAGAACAGTATGAGAAAACCAACACCCAAGTTTCTATCCTATTATCATCCTACCCCTAAAAGGCCTTGTAAGAGTCCCTGTAGATTTTCAGCTGCGGGACCTCCGCCGCGATTGGCTCCTGGTGGCCCGCCGTTCTGTGGAGGGAAGGCGACTTCGTCGCTGTCGGCGGTCGCTCCTTCCGGGAGAAGCTGAGACTCGCCGTTCAGGGCTGAGAGCTCGGCCCTCGTCGCGATCCCTTCTCCTTTGGTGCCCCGGCTGTGTTCGGCGGTGAGTGCTGCGGGATCTCCTCTGGGACGGGCTCCGTGTGGCCTGGCGGTGCCTGGAGGAAACCCGGCCTCCCCGCTGACGGTGCTCGCCCCTCCGCGAGGAGGCCGGGGCGTCCCGTTGAGCCCTTGGAGCTCGGCCCTCGTCACGAGCAGTGTCCTGAGCCCTGCTCTGGTGCCGTCTCCTGGTGCTCGAGGGGTCGTGCTCAGCCCTGCTGTGGCCACCATGGTGTCGCCTCGGGGTCCCGCTTCGGGCTCTGTGTGAGGCCCCGGCATGGCCCCTGCCACGGCCTCTGCTGGAGGAGCTGCGGCGCTGGCGGCCTGAGGAGTGGCGCCGCCTCCTTTCCGCAGGTCGGGCCCGAGATCTCCTCCTTCTTGCTGCCCGGCTGGCGGAGGTGTTCTCCTGCGCGATGTGGTAGACCTCGTAGTTACTGGGTCCCACCTTGCGGTAGATGTGGTGGAAAGGCTCCTGACAGATGGGGCACACGGATCTTATGCGCGCCCAGTTGAATATGCAGGAAAAACAGAAAACGTGTCTGCAGCAGGCCATGGAGCCTTGGTTGCTAATCCTGTCCAAGCATATTGGGCATTGTAGGTCCTCCGCAGCATCCGTTGCCGTGGCCTGGGGCACCTGAGTGTTGCTGGCAGCAGGGGAGGAGGTGTTGTCTTCTGCCACGTCCTCTTCCAACGCCATCTCGCACTGCAAGCAAAAGAGATACAAAAGTCATGACCTGCCCTGGAGATGCAACCTGCACGAAGCGGCAAAGCTGTGGAAGTGGAGCGCTCAAGAGTTGCCCCCTCTGCCTCGGGGCTGTGCTTGTGCTGCCGCAAACAGCAGGGACTGTCCCCGGGCAGAGGAGTGACACCAGAGGCATCTTTGGATGTTGCTGCTGTCAGGGCAGGGTGGTGTCTCACCTCTACGGCAGGTGCAGACGGGAACTGGGAAGGCCGGGAAGCGGTTGCTGGCCTCTCGTCAACAGCAGTCCGAGCCTGGGGTGGCGGCAGGCGAGGCCCAACACCCTGGGCCCTGCCGGTGTCCCTGTCCGGCAGATCCTCTCTGTGGCTTCAGAAGGGAGCCTGCAGGACTACGGGTTCTTCGACCCCTCAGCTGCAGACGTCTATCCCCGGCGGACGAGGACAGCACTGTGGGCCTTCGGGGCTGCCCCACGCCCCAAAAGGATTGATGTCGCGGGCGTCACGACGACTGCCTGGTGACATCACAGAGCTTTTGGGGAGCACACCCAGAAGACACAAGCCGTGGCCTCGGGGAACAACAATTTCCCCGACAGCTCTCATCTCACGCGACCGCCCCCCTGTCCAGCAGAACCCCGTTGCCGTATTTTTCATAGCAATTTGGACACCAGGTCTCAGTGTTCAGATGCAGCACTACGTTCTGTTTTAGAAATAAAGCAGCTCAAGGCATTTCTTACTCCTTGTCCGTCCTTGCAGGTGGAGGGAGGTGGTCCTTCCCCCTCTGCTTAGCACCGGTGAGGCCACAGCTGGAGTACTGTGTCCGGTGCTGGGCTGCCCACCCAGCACAAGAGAGAGATGGACATAGTGGGGAGAGTCCTCTAAAGGTCCATCAGGATGATGAGGGGACTGGAGCACCTCTCCTGTGAGGGAGGGCTGAGAAAGCTGCCTGCAGGCAGTTCAGCCTGGAGAAGAGAAGACTTTGGGGGAAATCATTTTCAAAGCATATCAGTAGCCAAAGAGTGAGCGCAAAGAAGAGAGAGCCAGGCTCTTTTCAGGGGCGCGCAGTGGCATTGGGCACAAAGCGAAACCCAGGAGGTTCCCTCTGAACATCAGGAACCCCTTTTTTACCGTGAGGGTGACTGAGCACTGGCACAGATATGCCATGCCAGGCAGCTTGTGGAGTCTCCCTCCTTGGAGATACTCCAAAGCTGTCTGGCTGTGGTCCTGGGCCACCGTCCGTAGGCGACTCTGCTTGAGCAGGGGAGCTTGGGCGAGATGACCTGCGGAGGTCCCTTCCCACCTCAACCGTTGTGTGAATCTGTGCCTCAAAGCACACTTTGTGCAAGTCGAGAAAGCATAGTCGTGGAGTGACACACGGAGCGTGGGGAAGGAGGGCGACTTCAGTTAAACACAGCCATTTACTCCATTTTGTTGGGGTCTGGTAATTGATTTATTGTATCACCTCTGTCTTTTGAGAAAGCTCCTCTTGCCACCAGTCTTACTAGAAAGTCAGAATGTTCTTGGTGCGCCGTTGTTTTCTAATGACCTTGGTAGTCTTTGGAGGTGGTCTTAAGGGTCTGTAACATGTCTTCCCACTGCGGGCATTCAACGTGAGGCTCTGTACGGGGGCAAATTTCTCCATAAGGCTTTGGGGGTTACTTTTTAAGTCTCTGAGGAGGAGGGAGAAGAAAGTAAGCATTTCAAAGGCTTGCTACCGGCCCTTAAACTTGGACTGGCATTGTGCGCGGTCCCTTTGCCATAGAGCAGAGCAATCGTAAATTGACTTCACTTCTCAGTGCCGCCTTGTGAGAAGAGTGGTAACAGGAAAAGTTCTTCTGGGGAGTATTTGGGGTGGACTGTGAGAAAAGGGGTGATGTGGAAGGACAAGAGGTTTTCTAATACGCCGTTGGCGTCATTGGTAGCAGGGCAGACTGGAGAAAAAGCGCTACCGTCTTCCCTTGATGGTACTGTGGAAACGCAACAGAAGGAGAAAAAGCACACCTCTATGAAATGTTCACTCCAACTTTTAATAGACAAGTGTAAGATAGAACAGTATGAGAAAACCAACACCCAAGTTTCTATCCTATTATCATCCTACCCCTAAAAGGCCTTGTAAGAGTCCCTGTAGATTTTCAGCTGCGGGACCTCCGCCGCGATTGGCTCCTGGTGGCCCGCCGTTCTGTGGAGGGAAGGCGACTTCGTCGCTGTCGGCGGTCGCTCCTTCCGGGAGAAGCTGAGACTCGCCGTTCAGGGCTGAGAGCTCGGCCCTCGTCGCGATCCCTTCTCCTTTGGTGCCCCGGCTGTGTTCGGCGGTGAGTGCTGCGGGATCTCCTCTGGGACGGGCTCCGTGTGGCCTGGCGGTGCCTGGAGGAAACCCGGCCTCCCCGCTGACGGTGCTCGCCCCTCCGCGAGGAGGCCGGGGCGTCCCGTTGAGCCCTTGGAGCTCGGCCCTCGTCACGAGCAGTGTCCTGAGCCCTGCTCTGGTGCCGTCTCCTGGTGCTCGAGGGGTCGTGCTCAGCCCTGCTGTGGCCACCACGGTGTCGCCTCGGGGTCCCGCTTTGGGCTCTGTCTGAGGCCCCGGCATGGCCCCTGCCACGGCCTCTGCTGGAGGAGCTGCGGCGCTGGCGGCCTGAGGAGTGGCGCCGCCTCCTTTCCGCAGGTCGGGCCCGAGATCTCCTCCTTCTTGCTGCCCGGCTGGCGGAGGTGTTCTCCTGCGCGATGTGGTAGACCTCGTAGTTACTGGGTCCCACCTTGCGGTAGATGTGGTGGAAAGGCTCCTGACAGATGGGGCACACGGATCTTATGCGCGCCCAGTTGAATATGCAGGAAAAACAGAAAACGTGTCTGCAGCAGGCCATGGAGCCTTGGTTGCTAATCCTGTCCAAGCATATTGGGCATTGTAGGTCCTCCGCAGCATCCGTTGCCGTGGCCTGGGGCACCTGAGTGTTGCTGGCAGCAGGGGAGGAGGTGTTGTCTTCTGCCACGTCCTCTTCCAACGCCATCTCGCACTGCAAGCAAAAGAGATACAAAAGTCATGACCTGCCCTGGAGATGCAACCTGCACGAAGCGGCAAAGCTGTGGAAGTGGAGCGCTCAAGAGTTGCCCCCTCTGCCTCGGGGCTGTGCTTGTGCTGCCGCAAACAGCAGGGACTGTCCCCGGGCAGAGGAGTGACACCAGAGGCATCTTTGGATGTTGCTGCTGTCAGGGCAGGGTGGTGTCTCACCTCTACGGCAGGTGCAGACGGGAACTGGGAAGGCCGGGAAGCGGTTGCTGGCCTCTCGTCAACAGCAGTCCGAGCCTGGGGTGGCGGCAGGTGAGGCCCAACACCCTGGGCCCTGCCGGTGTCCCTGTCCGGCAGATCCTCTCTGTGGCTTCAGAAGGGAGCCTGCAGGACTACGGGTTCTTCGTCCCCTCAGCTGCAGACGTCTATCCCCGGCGGACGAGGACAGCACTGTGGGCCTTCGGGGCTGCCCCACGCCCCAAAAGGATTGATGTCGCGGGCGTCACGACGACTGCCTGGTGACATCACAGAGCTTTTGGGGAGCACACCCAGAAGACACAAGCCGTGGCCTCGGGGAACAACAATTTCCCCGACAGCTCTCATCTCACGCGACCGCCCCCCTGTCCAGCAGAACCCCGTTGCCGTATTTTTCATAGCAATTTGGACACCAGGTCTCAGTGTTCAGATGCAGCACTACGTTCTGTTTTAGAAATAAAGCAGCTCAAGGCATTTCTTACTCCTTGTCCGTCCTTGCAGGTGGAGGGAGGTGGTCCTTCCCCCTCTGCTTAGCACCGGTGAGGCCACAGCTGGAGTACTGTGTCCGGTGCTGGGCTGCCCACCCAGCACAAGAGAGAGATGGACATAGTGGGGAGAGTCCTCTAAAGGTCCATCAGGATGATGAGGGGACTGGAGCACCTCTCCTGTGAGGGAGGGCTGAGAAAGCTGCCTGCAGGCAGTTCAGCCTGGAGAAGAGAAGACTTTGGGGGAAATCATTTTCAAAGCATATCAGTAGCCAAAGAGTGAGCGCAAAGAAGAGAGAGCCAGGCTCTTTTCAGGGGCGCGCAGTGGCATTGGGCACAAAGCGAAACCCAGGAGGTTCCCTCTGAACATCAGGAACCCCTTTTTTACCGTGAGGGTGACTGAGCACTGGCACAGATATGCCATGCCAGGCAGCTTGTGGAGTCTCCCTCCTTGGAGATACTCCAAAGCTGTCTGGCTGCGGTCCTGGGCCACCGTCCGTAGGCGACTCTGCTTGAGCAGGGGAGCTTGGGCGAGATGACCTGTGGAGGTCCCTTCCCACCTCAACCGTTGTGTGAATCTGTGCCTCAAAGCACACTTTGTGCAAGTCGAGAAAGCATAGTCGTGGAGTGACACACGGAGCGTGGGGAAGGAGGGCGACTTCAGTTAAACACAGCCATTTACTCCATTTTGTTGGGGTCTGGTAATTGATTTATTGTATCACCTCTGTCTTTTGAGAAAGCTCCTCTTGCCACCAGTCTTACTAGAAAGTCAGAATGTTCTTGGTGCGCCGTTGTTTTCTAATGACCTTGGTAGTCTTTGGAGGTGGTCTTAAGGGTCTGTAACATGTCTTCCCACTGCGGGCATTCAACGTGAGGCTCTGTACGGGGGCAAATTTCTCCATAAGGCTTTGGGGGTTACTTTTCAAGTCTCTGAGGAGGAGGGAGAAGAAAGTAAGCATTTCAAAGGCTTGCTACCGGCCCTTAAACTTGGACTGGCATTGTGCGCGGTCCCTTTGCCATAGAGCAGAGCAATCGTAAATTGACTTCACTTCTCAGTGCCGCCTTGTGAGAAGAGTGGTAACAGGAAAAGTTCTTCTGGGGAGTATTTGGGGTGAACTGTGAGAAAAGGGGTGATGTGGAAGGACAAGAGGTTTTCTAATACGCCGTTGGCGTTATTGGTAGCAGGGCAGACTGGAGAAAAAGCGCTACCGTCTTCCCTTGATGGTACTGTGGAAACGCAACAGAAGGAGAAAAAGCACACCTCTATGAAATGTTCACTCCAACTTTTAATAGACAAGTGTAAGATAGAACAGTATGAGAAAACCAACACCCAAGTTTCTATCCTATTATCATCCTACCCCTAAAAGGCCTTGTAAGAGTCCCTGTAGATTTTCAGCTGCGGGACGTCCGCCGCGATTGGCTCCTGGTGGCCCGCCGTTCTGTGGAGGGAAGGCGACTTCGTCGCTGTCGGCGGTCGCTCCTTCCGGGAGAAGCTGAGACTCGCCGTTCAGGGCTGAGAGCTCGGCCCTCGTCGCGATCCCTTCTCCTTTGGTGCCCCGGCTGTGTTCGGCGGTGAGTGCTGCGGGATCTCCTCTGGGACGGGCTCCGTGTGGCCTGGCGGTGCCTGGAGGAAACCCGGCCTCCCCGCTGACGGTGCTCGCCCCTCCGCGAGGAGGCCGGGGCGTCCCGTTGAGCCCTTGGAGCTCGGCCCTCGTCACGAGCAGTGTCCTGAGCCCTGCTCTGGTGCCGTCTCCTGGTGCTCGAGGGGTCGTGCTCAGCCCTGCTGTGGCCACCACGGTGTCGCCTCGGGGTCCCGCTTCGGGCTCTGTGTGAGGCCCCGGCATGGCCCCTGCCACGGCCTCTGCTGGAGGAGCTGCGGCGCTGGCGGCCTGAGGAGTGGCGCCGCCTCCTTTCCGCAGGTCGGGCCCGAGATCTCCTCCTTCTTGCTGCCCGGCTGGCGGAGGTGTTCTCCTGCGCGATGTGGTAGACCTCGTAGTTACTGGGTCCCACCTTGCGGTAGATGTGGTGGAAAGGCTCCTGACAGATGGGGCACACGGATCTTATGCGCGCCCAGTTGAATATGCAGGAAAAACAGAAAACGTGTCTGCAGCAGGCCATGGAGCCTTGGTTGCTAATCCTGTCCAAGCATATTGGGCATTGTAGGTCCTCCGCAGCATCCGTTGCCGTGGCCTGGGGCACCTGAGTGTTGCTGGCAGCAGGGGAGGAGGTGTTGTCTTCTGCCACGTCCTCTTCCAACGCCATCTCGCACTGCAAGCAAAAGAGATACAAAAGTCATGACCTGCCCTGGAGATGCAACCTGCACGAAGCGGCAAAGCTGTGGAAGTGGAGCGCTCAAGAGTTGCCCCCTCTGCCTCGGGGCTGTGCTTGTGCTGCCGCAAACAGCAGGGACTGTCCCCGGGCAGAGGAGTGACACCAGAGGCATCTTTGGATGTTGCTGCTGTCAGGGCAGGGTGGTGTCTCACCTCTACGGCAGGTGCAGACGGGAACTGGGAAGGCCGGGAAGCGGTTGCTGGCCTCTCGTCAACAGCAGTCCGAGCCTGGGGTGGCGGCAGGCGAGGCCCAACACCCTGGGCCCTGCCGGTGTCCCTGTCCGGCAGATCCTCTCTGTGGCTTCAGAAGGGAGCCTGCAGGACTACGGGTTCTTCGTCCCCTCAGCTGCAGACGTCTATCCCCGGCGGACGAGGACAGCACTGTGGGCCTTCGGGGCTGCCCCACGCCCCAAAAGGATTGATGTCGCGGGCGTCACGACGACTGCCTGGTGACATCACAGAGCTTTTGGGGAGCACACCCAGAAGACACAAGCCGTGGCCTCGGGGAACAACAATTTCCCCGACAGCTCTCATCTCACGCGACCGCCCCCCTGTCCAGCAGAACCCCGTTGCCGTATTTTTCATAGCAATTTGGACACCAGGTCTCAGTGTTCAGATGCAGCACTACGTTCTGTTTTAGAAATAAAGCAGCTCAAGGCATTTCTTACTCCTTGTCCGTCCTTGCAGGTGGAGGGAGGTGGTCCTTCCCCCTCTGCTTAGCACCGGTGAGGCCACAGCTGGAGTACTGTGTCCGGTGCTGGGCTGCCCACCCAGCACAAGAGAAAGAGAGAGATGGACATAGTGGGGAGAGTCCTCTAAAGGTCCATCAGGATGATGAGGGGACTGGAGCACCTCTCCTGTGAGGGAGGGCTGAGAAAGCTGCCTGCAGGCAGTTCAGCCTGGAGAAGAGAAGACTTTGGGGGAAATCATTTTCAAAGCATATCAGTAGCCAAAGAGTGAGCGCAAAGAAGAGAGAGCCAGGCTCTTTTCAGGGGCGCGCAGTGGCATTGGGCACAAAGCGAAACCCAGGAGGTTCCCTCTGAACATCAGGAACCCCTTTTTTACCGTGAGGGTGACTGAGCACTGGCACAGATATGCCATGCCAGGCAGCTTGTGGAGTCTCCCTCCTTGGAGATACTCCAAAGCTGTCTGGCTGCGGTCCTGGGCCACCGTCCGTAGGCGACTCTGCTTGAGCAGGGGAGCTTGGGCGAGATGACCTGCGGAGGTCCCTTCCCACCTCAACCGTTGTGTGAATCTGTGCCTCAAAGCACACTTTGTGCAAGTCGAGAAAGCATAGTCGTGGAGTGACACACGGAGCGTGGGGAAGGAGGGCGACTTCAGTTAAACACAGCCATTTACTCCATTTTGTTGGGGTCTGGTAATTGATTTATTGTATCACCTCTGTCTTTTGAGAAAGCTCCTCTTGCCACCAGTCTTACTAGAAAGTCAGAATGTTCTTGGTGCGCCGTTGTTTTCTAATGACCTTGGTAGTCTTTGGAGGTGGTCTTAAGGGTCTGTAACATGTCTTCCCACTGCGGGCATTCAACGTGAGGCTCTGTACGGGGGCAAATTTCTCCATAAGGCTTTGGGGGTTACTTTTCAAGTCTCTGAGGAGGAGGGAGAAGAAAGTAAGCATTTCAAAGGCTTGCTACCGGCCCTTAAACTTGGACTGGCATTGTGCGCGGTCCCTTTGCCATAGAGCAGAGCAATCGTAAATTGACTTCACTTCTCAGTGCCGCCTTGTGAGAAGAGTGGTAACAGGAAAAGTTCTTCTGGGGAGTATTTGGGGTGAACTGTGAGAAAAGGGGTGATGTGGAAGGACAAGAGGTTTTCTAATACGCCGTTGGCGTCATTGGTAGCAGGGCAGACTGGAGAAAAAGCGCTACCGTCTTCCCTTGATGGTACTGTGGAAACGCAACAGAAGGAGAAAAAGCACACCTCTATGAAATGTTCACTCCAACTTTTAATAGACAAGTGTAAGATAGAACAGTATGAGAAAACCAACACCCAAGTTTCTATCCTATTATCATCCTACCCCTAAAAGGCCTTGTAAGAGTCCCTGTAGATTTTCAGCTGCGGGACCTCCGCCGCGATTGGCTCCTGGTGGCCCGCCGTTCTGTGGAGGGAAGGCGACTTCGTCGCTGTCGGCGGTCGCTCCTTCCGGGAGAAGCTGAGACTCGCCGTTCAGGGCTGAGAGCTCGGCCCTCGTCGCGATCCCTTCTCCTTTGGTGCCCCGGCTGTGTTCGGCGGTGAGTGCTGCGGGATCTCCTCTGGGACGGGCTCCGTGTGGCCTGGCGGTGCCTGGAGGAAACCCGGCCTCCCCGCTGACGGTGCTCGCCCCTCCGCGAGGAGGCCGGGGCGTCCCGTTCAGCCCTTGGAGCTCGGCCCTCGTCACGAGCAGTGTCCTGAGCCCTGCTCTGGTGCCGTCTCCTGGTGCTCGAGGGGTCGTGCTCAGCCCTGCTGTGGCCACCACGGTGTCGCCTCGGGGTCCCGCTTCGGGCTCTGTGTGAGGCCCCGGCATGGCCCCTGCCACGGCCTCTGCTGGAGGAGCTGCGGCGCTGGCGGCCTGAGGAGTGGCGCCGCCTCCTTTCCGCAGGTCGGGCCCGAGATCTCCTCCTTCTTGCTGCCCGGCTGGCGGAGGTGTTCTCCTGCGCGATGTGGTAGACCTCGTAGTTACTGGGTCCCACCTTGCGGTAGATGTGGTGGAAAGGCTCCTGACAGATGGGGCACACGGATCTTATGCGCGCCCAGTTGAATATGCAGGAAAAACAGAAAACGTGTCTGCAGCAGGCCATGGAGCCTTGGTTGCTAATCCTGTCCAAGCATATTGGGCATTGTAGGTCCTCCGCAGCATCCGTTGCCGTGGCCTGGGGCACCTGAGTGTTGCTGGCAGCAGGGGAGGAGGTGTTGTCTTCTGCCACGTCCTCTTCCAACGCCATCTCGCACTGCAAGCAAAAGAGATACAAAAGTCATGACCTGCCCTGGAGATGCAACCTGCACGAAGCGGCAAAGCTGTGGAAGTGGAGCGCTCAAGAGTTGCCCCCTCTGCCTCGGGGCTGTGCTTGTGCTGCCGCAAACAGCAGGGACTGTCCCCGGGCAGAGGAGTGACACCAGAGGCATCTTTGGATGTTGCTGCTGTCAGGGCAGGGTGGTGTCTCACCTCTACGGCAGGTGCAGACGGGAACTGGGAAGGCCGGGAAGCGGTTGCTGGCCTCTCGTCAACAGCAGTCCGAGCCTGGGGTGGCGGCAGGTGAGGCCCAACACCCTGGGCCCTGCCGGTGTCCCTGTCCGGCAGATCCTCTCTGTGGCTTCAGAAGGGAGCCTGCAGGACTACGGGTTCTTCGTCCCCTCAGCTGCAGACGTCTATCCCCGGCGGACGAGGACAGCACTGTGGGCCTTCGGGGCTGCCCCACGCCCCAAAAGGATTGATGTCGCGGGCGTCACGACGACTGCCTGGTGACATCACAGAGCTTTTGGGGAGCACACCCAGAAGACACAAGCCGTGGCCTCGGGGAACAACAATTTCCCCGACAGCTCTCATCTCACGCGACCGCCCCCCTGTCCAGCAGAACCCCGTTGCCGTATTTTTCATAGCAATTTGGACACCAGGTCTCAGTGCTCAGATGCAGCACTACGTTCTGTTTTAGAAATAAAGCAGCTCGAGGCATTTCTTACTCCTTGTCCGTCCTTGCAGGTGGAGGGAGGTGGTCCTTCCCCCTCTGCTTAGCACCGGTGAGGCCACAGCTGGAGTACTGTGTCCGGTGCTGGGCTGCCCACCCAGCACAAGAGAAAGAGAGAGATGGACATAGTGGGGAGAGTCCTCTAAAGGTCCGTCAGGATGATGAGGGGACTGGAGCACCTCTCCTGTGAGGGAGGGCTGAGAAAGCTGCCTGCAGGCAGTTCAGCCTGGAGAAGAGAAGACTTTGGGGGAAATCATTTTCAAAGCATATCAGTAGCCAAAGAGTGAGCGCAAAGAAGAGAGAGCCAGGCTCTTTTCAGGGGCGCGCAGTGGCATTGGGCACAAAGCGAAACCCAGGAGGTTCCCTCTGAACATCAGGAACCCCTTTTTTACCGTGAGGGTGACTGAGCACTGGCACAGATATGCCATGCCAGGCAGCTTGTGGAGTCTCCCTCCTTGGAGATACTCCAAAGCTGTCTGGCTGCGGTCCTGGGCCACCGTCCGTAGGCGACTCTGCTTGAGCAGGGGAGCTTGGGCGAGATGACCTGCGGAGGTCCCTTCCCACCTCAACCGTTGTGTGAATCTGTGCCTCAAAGCACACTTTGTGCAAGTCGAGAAAGCATAGTCGTGGAGTGACACACGGAGCGTGGGGAAGGAGGGTGACTTCAGTTAAACACAGCCATTTACTCCATTTTGTTGGGGTCTGGTAATTGATTTATTGTATCACCTCTGTCTTTTGAGAAAGCTCCTCTTGCCACCAGTCTTACTAGAAAGTCAGAATGTTCTTGGTGCGCCGTTGTTTTCTAATGACCTTGGTAGTCTTTGGAGGTGGTCTTAAGGGTCTGTAACATGTCTTCCCACTGCGGGCATTCAACGTGAGGCTCTGTACGGGGGCAAATTTCTCCATAAGGCTTTGGGGGTTACTTTTCAAGTCTCTGAGGAGGAGGGAGAAGAAAGTAAGCATTTCAAAGGCTTGCTACCGGCCCTTAAACTTGGACTGGCATTGTGCGCGGTCCCTTTGCCATAGAGCAGAGCAATCGTAAATTGACTTCACTTCTCAGTGCCGCCTTGTGAGAAGAGTGGTAACAGGAAAAGTTCTTCTGGGGAGTATTTGGGGTGAACTGTGAGAAAAGGGGTGATGTGGAAGGACAAGAGGTTTTCTAATACGCCGTTGGCGTCATTGGTAGCAGGGCAGACTGGAGAAAAAGCGCTACCGTCTTCCCTTGATGGTACTGTGGAAACGCAACAGAAGGAGAAAAAGCACACCTCTATGAAATGTTCACTCCAACTTTTAATAGACAAGTGTAAGATAGAACAGTATGAGAAAACCAACACCCAAGTTTCTATCCTATTATCATCCTACCCCTAAAAGGCCTTGTAAGAGTCCCTGTAGATTTTCAGCTGCGGGACCTCCGCCGCGATTGGCTCCTGGTGGCCCGCCGTTCTGTGGAGGGAAGGCGACTTCGTCGCTGTTGGCGGTCGCTCCTTCCGGGAGAAGCTGAGACTCGCCGTTCAGGGCTGAGAGCTCGGCCCTCGTCGCGATCCCTTCTCCTTTGGTGCCCCGGCTGTGTTCGGCGGTGAGTGCTGCGGGATCTCCTCTGGGACGGGCTCCGTGTGGCCTGGCGGTGCCTGGAGGAAACCCGGCCTCCCCGCTGACGGTGCTCGCCCCTCCGCGAGGAGGCCGGGGCGTCCCGTTGAGCCCTTGGAGCTCGGCCCTCGTCACGAGCAGTGTCCTGAGCCCTGCTCTGGTGCCGTCTCCTGGTGCTCGAGGGGTCGTGCTCAGCCCTGCTGTGGCCACCACGGTGTCGCCTCGGGGTCCCGCTTCGGGCTCTGTGTGAGGCCCCGGCATGGCCCCTGCCACGGCCTCTGCTGGAGGAGCTGCGGCGCTGGCGGCCTGAGGAGTGGCGCCGCCTCCTTTCCGCAGGTCGGGCCCGAGATCTCCTCCTTCTTGCTGCCCGGCTGGCGGAGGTGTTCTCCTGCGCGATGTGGTAGACCTCGTAGTTACTGGGTCCCACCTTGCGGTAGATGTGGTGGAAAGGCTCCTGACAGATGGGGCACACGGATCTTATGCGCGCCCAGTTGAATATGCAGGAAAAACAGAAAACGTGTCTGCAGCAGGCCATGGAGCCTTGGTTGCTAATCCTGTCCAAGCATATTGGGCATTGTAGGTCCTCCGCAGCATCCGTTGCCGTGGCCTGGGGCACCTGAGTGTTGCTGGCAGCAGGGGAGGAGGTGTTGTCTTCTGCCACGTCCTCTTCCAACGCCATCTCGCACTGCAAGCAAAAGAGATAGAAAAGTCATGACCTGCCCTGGAGATGCAACCTGCACGAAGCGGCAAAGCTGTGGAAGTGGAGCGCTCAAGAGTTGCCCCCTCTGCCTCGGGGCTGTGCTTGTGCTGCCGCAAACAGCAGGGACTGTCCCCGGGCAGAGGAGTGACACCAGAGGCATCTTTGGATGTTGCTGCTGTCAGGGCAGGGTGGTGTCTCACCTCTACGGCAGGTGCAGACGGGAACTGGGAAGGCCGGGAAGCGGTTGCTGGCCTCTCGTCAACAGCAGTCCGAGCCTGGGGTGGCGGCAGGTGAGGCCCAACACCCTGGGCCCTGCCGGTGTCCCTGTCCGGCAGATCCTCTCTGTGGCTTCAGAAGGGAGCCTGCAGGACTACGGGTTCTTCGTCCCCTCAGCTGCAGACGTCTATCCCCGGCGGACGAGGACAGCACTGTGGGCCTTCGGGGCTGCCCCACGCCCCAAAAGGATTGATGTCGCGGGCGTCACGACGACTGCCTGGTGACATCACAGAGCTTTTGGGGAGCACACCCAGAAGACACAAGCCGTGGCCTCGGGGAACAACAATTTCCCCGACAGCTCTCATCTCACGCGACCGCCCCCCTGTCCAGCAGAACCCCGTTGCCGTATTTTTCATAGCAATTTGGACACCAGGTCTCAGTGTTCAGATGCAGCACTACGTTCTGTTTTAGAAATAAAGCAGCTCAAGGCATTTCTTACTCCTTGTCCGTCCTTGCAGGTGGAGGGAGGTGGTCCTTCCCCCTCTGCTTAGCACCGGTGAGGCCACAGCTGGAGTACTGTGTCCGGTGCTGGGCTGCCCACCCAGCACAAGAGAGAGATGGACATAGTGGGGAGAGTCCTCTAAAGGTCCGTCAGGATGATGAGGGGACTGGAGCACCTCTCCTGTGAGGGAGGGCTGAGAAAGCTGCCTGCAGGCAGTTCAGCCTGGAGAAGAGAAGACTTTGGGGGAAATCATTTTCAAAGCATATCAGTAGCCAAAGAGTGAGCGCAAAGAAGAGAGAGCCAGGCTCTTTTCAGGGGCGCGCAGTGGCATTGGGCACAAAGCGAAACCCAGGAGGTTCCCTCTGAACATCAGGAATCCCTTTTTTACCGTGAGGGTGACTGAGCACTGGCACAGATATGCCATGCCAGGCAGCTTGTGGAGTCTCCCTCCTTGGAGATACTCCAAAGCTGTCTGGCTGCGGTCCTGGGCCACCGTCCGTAGGCGACTCTGCTTGAGCAGGGGAGCTTGGGCGAGATGACCTGCGGAGGTCCCTTCCCACCTCAACCGTTGTGTGAATCTGTGCCTCAAAGCACACTTTGTGCAAGTCGAGAAAGCATAGTCGTGGAGTGACACACGGAGCGTGGGGAAGGAGGGCGACTTCAGTTAAACACAGCCATTTACTCCATTTTGTTGGGGTCTGGTAATTGATTTATTGTATCACCTCTGTCTTTTGAGAAAGCTCCTCTTGCCACCAGTCTTACTAGAAAGTCAGAATGTTCTTGGTGCGCCGTTGTTTTCTAATGACCTTGGTAGTCTTTGGAGGTGGTCTTAAGGGTCTGTAACATGTCTTCCCACTGCGGGCATTCAACGTGAGGCTCTGTACGGGGGCAAATTTCTCCATAAGGCTTTGGGGGTTACTTTTCAAGTCTCTGAGGAGGAGGGAGAAGAAAGTAAGCATTTCAAAGGCTTGCTACCGGCCCTTAAACTTGGACTGGCATTGTGCGCGGTCCCTTTGCCATAGAGCAGAGCAATCGTAAATTGACTTCACTTCTCAGTGCCGCCTTGTGAGAAGAGTGGTAACAGGAAAAGTTCTTCTGGGGAGTATTTGGGGTGAACTGTGAGAAAAGGGGTGATGTGGAAGGACAAGAGGTTTTCTAATACGCCGTTGGCGTCATTGGTAGCAGGGCAGACTGGAGAAAAAGCGCTACCGTCTTCCCTTGATGGTACTGTGGAAACGCAACAGAAGGAGAAAAAGCACACCTCTATGAAATGTTCACTCCAACTTTTAATAGACAAGTGTAAGATAGAACAGTATGAGAAAACCAACACCCAAGTTTCTATCCTATTATCATCCTACCCCTAAAAGGCCTTGTAAGAGTCCCTGTAGATTTTCAGCTGCGGGACCTCCGCCGCGATTGGCTCCTGGTGGCCCGCCGTTCTGTGGAGGGAAGGCGACTTCGTCGCTGTCGGCGGTCGCTCCTTCCGGGAGAAGCTGAGACTCGCCGTTCAGGGCTGAGAGCTCGGCCCTCGTCGCGATCCCTTCTCCTTTGGTGCCCCGGCTGTGTTCGGCGGTGAGTGCTGCGGGATCTCCTCTGGGACGGGCTCCGTGTGGCCTGGCGGTGCCTGGAGGAAACCCGGCCTCCCTGCTGACGGTGCTCGCCCCTCCGCGAGGAGGCCGGGGCGTCCCGTTGAGCCCTTGGAGCTCGGCCCTCGTCACGAGCAGTGTCCTGAGCCCTGCTCTGGTGCCGTCTCCTGGTGCTCGAGGGGTCGTGCTCAGCCCTGCTGTGGCCACCACGGTGTCGCCTCGGGGTCCCGCTTCGGGCTCTGTCTGAGGCCCCGGCATGGCCCCTGCCACGGCCTCTGCTGGAGGAGCTGCGGCGCTGGCGGCCTGAGGAGTGGCGCCGCCTCCTTTCCGCAGGTCGGGCCCGAGATCTCCTCCTTCTTGCTGCCCGGCTGGCGGAGGTGTTCTCCTGCGCGATGTGGTAGACCTCGTAGTTACTGGGTCCCACCTTGCGGTAGATGTGGTGGAAAGGCTCCTGACAGATGGGGCACACGGATCTTATGCGCGCCCAGTTGAATATGCAGGAAAAACAGAAAACGTGTCTGCAGCAGGCCATGGAGCCTTGGTTGCTAATCCTGTCCAAGCATATTGGGCATTGTAGGTCCTCCGCAGCATCCGTTGCCGTGGCCTGGGGCACCTGAGTGTTGCTGGCAGCAGGGGAGGAGGTGTTGTCTTCTGCCACGTCCTCTTCCAACGCCATCTCGCACTGCAAGCAAAAGAGATAGAAAAGTCATGACCTGCCCTGGAGATGCAACCTGCACGAAGCGGCAAAGCTGTGGAAGTGGAGCGCTCAAGAGTTGCCCCCTCTGCCTCGGGGCTGTGCTTGTGCTGCCGCAAACAGCAGGGACTGTCCCCGGGCAGAGGAGTGACACCAGAGGCATCTTTGGATGTTGCTGCTGTCAGGGCAGGGTGGTGTCTCACCTCAACGGCAGGTGCAGACGGGAACTGGGAAGGCCGGGAAGCGGTTGCTGGCCTCTCGTCAACAGCAGTCCGAGCCTGGGGTGGCGGCAGGTGAGGCCCAACACCCTGGGCCCTGCCGGTGTCCCTGTCCGGCAGATCCTCTCTGTGGCTTCAGAAGGGAGCCTGCAGGACTACGGGTTCTTCGTCCCCTCAGCTGCAGACGTCTATCCCCGGCGGACGAGGACAGCACTGTGGGCCTTCGGGGCTGCCCCACGCCCCAAAAGGATTGATGTCGCGGGCGTCACGACGACTGCCTGGTGACATCACAGAGCTTTTGGGGAGCACACCCAGAAGACACAAGCCGTGGCCTCGGGGAACAACAATTTCCCCGACAGCTCTCATCTCACGCGACCGCCCCCCTGTCCAGCAGAACCCCGTTGCCGTATTTTTCATAGCAATTTGGACACCAGGTCTCAGTGTTCAGATGCAGCACTACGTTCTGTTTTAGAAATAAAGCAGCTCAAGGCATTTCTTACTCCTTGTCCGTCCTTGCAGGTGGAGGGAGGTGGTCCTTCCCCCTCTGCTTAGCACCGGTGAGGCCACAGCTGGAGTACTGTGTCCGGTGCTGGGCTGCCCACCCAGCACAAGAGAGAGATGGACATAGTGGGGAGAGTCCTCTAAAGGTCCATCAGGATGATGAGGGGACTGGAGCACCTCTCCTGTGAGGGAGGGCTGAGAAAGCTGCCTGCAGGCAGTTCAGCCTGGAGAAGAGAAGACTTTGGGGGAAATCATTTTCAAAGCATATCAGTAGCCAAAGAGTGAGCGCAAAGAAGAGAGAGCCAGGCTCTTTTCAGGGGCGCGCAGTGGCATTGGGCACAAAGCGAAACCCAGGAGGTTCCCTCTGAACATCAGGAACCCCTTTTTTACCGTGAGGGTGACTGAGCACTGGCACAGATATGCCATGCCAGGCAGCTTGTGGAGTCTCCCTCCTTGGAGATACTCCAAAGCTGTCTGGCTGCGGTCCTGGGCCACCGTCCGTAGGCGACTCTGCTTGAGCAGGGGAGCTTGGGCGAGATGACCTGCGGAGGTCCCTTCCCACCTCAACCGTTGTGTGAATCTGTGCCTCAAAGCACACTTTGTGCAAGTCGAGAAAGCATAGTCGTGGAGTGACACACGGAGCGTGGGGAAGGAGGGCGACTTCAGTTAAACACAGCCATTTACTCCATTTTGTTGGGGTCTGGTAATTGATTTATTGTATCACCTCTGTCTTTTGAGAAAGCTCCTCTTGCCACCAGTCTTACTAGAAAGTCAGAATGTTCTTGGTGCGCCGTTGTTTTCTAATGACCTTGGTAGTCTTTGGAGGTGGTCTTAAGGGTCTGTAACATGTCTTCCCACTGCGGGCATTCAACGTGAGGCTCTGTACGGGGGCAAATTTCTCCATAAGGCTTTGGGGGTTACTTTTCAAGTCTCTGAGGAGGAGGGAGAAGAAAGTAAGCATTTCAAAGGCTTGCTACCGGCCCTTAAACTTGGACTGGCATTGTGCGCGGTCCCTTTGCCATAGAGCAGAGCAATCGTAAATTGACTTCACTTCTCAGTGCCGCCTTGTGAGAAGAGTGGTAACAGGAAAAGTTCTTCTGGGGAGTATTTGGGGTGAACTGTGAGAAAAGGGGTGATGTGGAAGGACAAGAGGTTTTCTAATACGCCGTTGGCGTCATTGGTAGCAGGGCAGACTGGAGAAAAAGCGCTACCGTCTTCCCTTGATGGTACTGTGGAAACGCAACAGAAGGAGAAAAAGCACACCTCTATGAAATGTTCACTCCAACTTTTAATAGACAAGTGTAAGATAGAACAGTATGAGAAAACCAACACCCAAGTTTCTATCCTATTATCATCCTACCCCTAAAAGGCCTTGTAAGAGTCCCTGTAGATTTTCAGCTGCGGGACCTCCGCCGCGATTGGCTCCTGGTGGCCCGCCGTTCTGTGGAGGGAAGGCGACTTCGTCGCTGTCGGCGGTCGCTCCTTCCGGGAGAAGCTGAGACTCGCCGTTCAGGGCTGAGAGCTCGGCCCTCGTCGCGATCCCTTCTCCTTTGGTGCCCCGGCTGTGTTCGGCGGTGAGTGCTGCGGGATCTCCTCTGGGACGGGCTCCGTGTGGCCTGGCGGTGCCTGGAGGAAACCCGGCCTCCCTGCTGACGGTGCTCGCCCCTCCGCGAGGAGGCCGGGGCGTCCCGTTGAGCCCTTGGAGCTCGGCCCTCGTCACGAGCAGTGTCCTGAGCCCTGCTCTGGTGCCGTCTCCTGGTGCTCGAGGGGTCGTGCTCAGCCCTGCTGTGGCCACCACGGTGTCGCCTCGGGGTCCCGCTTCGGGCTCTGTCTGAGGCCCCGGCATGGCCCCTGCCACGGCCTCTGCTGGAGGAGCTGCGGCGCTGGCGGCCTGAGGAGTGGCGCCGCCTCCTTTCCGCAGGTCGGGCCCGAGATCTCCTCCTTCTTGCTGCCCGGCTGGCGGAGGTGTTCTCCTGCGCGATGTGGTAGACCTCGTAGTTACTGGGTCCCACCTTGCGGTAGATGTGGTGGAAAGGCTCCTGACAGATGGGGCACACGGATCTTATGCGCGCCCAGTTGAATATGCAGGAAAAACAGAAAACGTGTCTGCAGCAGGCCATGGAGCCTTGGTTGCTAATCCTGTCCAAGCATATTGGGCATTGTAGGTCCTCCGCAGCATCCGTTGCCGTGGCCTGGGGCACCTGAGTGTTGCTGGCAGCAGGGGAGGAGGTGTTGTCTTCTGCCACGTCCTCTTCCAACGCCATCTCGCACTGCAAGCAAAAGAGATAGAAAAGTCATGACCTGCCCTGGAGATGCAACCTGCACGAAGCGGCAAAGCTGTGGAAGTGGAGCGCTCAAGAGTTGCCCCCTCTGCCTCGGGGCTGTGCTTGTGCTGCCGCAAACAGCAGGGACTGTCCCCGGGCAGAGGAGTGACACCAGAGGCATCTTTGGATGTTGCTGCTGTCAGGGCAGGGTGGTGTCTCACCTCAACGGCAGGTGCAGACGGGAACTGGGAAGGCCGGGAAGCGGTTGCTGGCCTCTCGTCAACAGCAGTCCGAGCCTGGGGTGGCGGCAGGTGAGGCCCAACACCCTGGGCCCTGCCGGTGTCCCTGTCCGGCAGATCCTCTCTGTGGCTTCAGAAGGGAGCCTGCAGGACTACGGGTTCTTCGTCCCCTCAGCTGCAGACGTCTATCCCCGGCGGACGAGGACAGCACTGTGGGCCTTCGGGGCTGCCCCACGCCCCAAAAGGATTGATGTCGCGGGCGTCACGACGACTGCCTGGTGACATCACAGAGCTTTTGGGGAGCACACCCAGAAGACACAAGCCGTGGCCTCGGGGAACAACAATTTCCCCGACAGCTCTCATCTCACGCGACCGCCCCCCTGTCCAGCAGAACCCCGTTGCCGTATTTTTCATAGCAATTTGGACACCAGGTCTCAGTGTTCAGATGCAGCACTACGTTCTGTTTTAGAAATAAAGCAGCTCAAGGCATTTCTTACTCCTTGTCCGTCCTTGCAGGTGGAGGGAGGTGGTCCTTCCCCCTCTGCTTAGCACCGGTGAGGCCACAGCTGGAGTACTGTGTCCGGTGCTGGGCTGCCCACCCAGCACAAGAGAGAGATGGACATAGTGGGGAGAGTCCTCTAAAGGTCCATCAGGATGATGAGGGGACTGGAGCACCTCTCCTGTGAGGGAGGGCTGAGAAAGCTGCCTGCAGGCAGTTCAGCCTGGAGAAGAGAAGACTTTGGGGGAAATCATTTTCAAAGCATATCAGTAGCCAAAGAGTGAGCGCAAAGAAGAGAGAGCCAGGCTCTTTTCAGGGGCGCGCAGTGGCATTGGGCACAAAGCGAAACCCAGGAGGTTCCCTCTGAACATCAGGAACCCCTTTTTTACCGTGAGGGTGACTGAGCACTGGCACAGATATGCCATGCCAGGCAGCTTGTGGAGTCTCCCTCCTTGGAGATACTCCAAAGCTGTCTGGCTGCGGTCCTGGGCCACCGTCCGTAGGCGACTCTGCTTGAGCAGGGGAGCTTGGGCGAGATGACCTGCGGAGGTCCCTTCCCACCTCAACCGTTGTGTGAATCTGTGCCTCAAAGCACACTTTGTGCAAGTCGAGAAAGCATAGTCGTGGAGTGACACACGGAGCGTGGGGAAGGAGGGCGACTTCAGTTAAACACAGCCATTTACTCCATTTTGTTGGGGTCTGGTAATTGATTTATTGTATCACCTCTGTCTTTTGAGAAAGCTCCTCTTGCCACCAGTCTTACTAGAAAGTCAGAATGTTCTTGGTGCGCCGTTGTTTTCTAATGACCTTGGTAGTCTTTGGAGGTGGTCTTAAGGGTCTGTAACATGTCTTCCCACTGCGGGCATTCAACGTGAGGCTCTGTACGGGGGCAAATTTCTCCATAAGGCTTTGGGGGTTACTTTTCAAGTCTCTGAGGAGGAGGGAGAAGAAAGTAAGCATTTCAAAGGCTTGCTACCGGCCCTTAAACTTGGACTGGCATTGTGCGCGGTCCCTTTGCCATAGAGCAGAGCAATCGTAAATTGACTTCACTTCTCAGTGCCGCCTTGTGAGAAGAGTGGTAACAGGAAAAGTTCTTCTGGGGAGTATTTGGGGTGAACTGTGAGAAAAGGGGTGATGTGGAAGGACAAGAGGTTTTCTAATACGCCGTTGGCGTCATTGGTAGCAGGGCAGACTGGAGAAAAAGCGCTACCGTCTTCCCTTGATGGTACTGTGGAAACGCAACAGAAGGAGAAAAAGCACACCTCTATGAAATGTTCACTCCAACTTTTAATAGACAAGTGTAAGATAGAACAGTATGAGAAAACCAACACCCAAGTTTCTATCCTATTATCATCCTACCCCTAAAAGGCCTTGTAAGAGTCCCTGTAGATTTTCAGCTGCGGGACCTCCGCCGCGATTGGCTCCTGGTGGCCCGCCGTTCTGTGGAGGGAAGGCGACTTCGTCGCTGTCGGCGGTCGCTCCTTCCGGGAGAAGCTGAGACTCGCCGTTCAGGGCTGAGAGCTCGGCCCTCGTCGCGATCCCTTCTCCTTTGGTGCCCCGGCTGTGTTCGGCGGTGAGTGCTGCGGGATCTCCTCTGGGACGGGCTCCGTGTGGCCTGGCGGTGCCTGGAGGAAACCCGGCCTCCCCGCTGACGGTGCTCGCCCCTCCGCGAGGAGGCCGGGGCGTCCCGTTGAGCCCTTGGAGCTCGGCCCTCGTCACGAGCAGTGTCCTGAGCCCTGCTCTGGTGCCGTCTCCTGGTGCTCGAGGGGTCGTGCTCAGCCCTGCTGTGGCCACCACGGTGTCGCCTCGGGGTCCCGCTTCGGGCTCTGTCTGAGGCCCCGGCATGGCCCCTGCCACGGCCTCTGCTGGAGGAGCTGCGGCGCTGGCGGCCTGAGGAGTGGCGCCGCCTCCTTTCCGCAGGTCGGGCCCGAGATCTCCTCCTTCTTGCTGCCCGGCTGGCGGAGGTGTTCTCCTGCGCGATGTGGTAGACCTCGTAGTTACTGGGTCCCACCTTGCGGTAGATGTGGTGGAAAGGCTCCTGACAGATGGGGCACACGGATCTTATGCGCGCCCAGTTGAATATGCAGGAAAAACAGAAAACGTGTCTGCAGCAGGCCATGGAGCCTTGGTTGCTAATCCTGTCCAAGCATATTGGGCATTGTAGGTCCTCCGCAGCATCCGTTGCCGTGGCCTGGGGCACCTGAGTGTTGCTGGCAGCAGGGGAGGAGGTGTTGTCTTCTGCCACGTCCTCTTCCAACGCCATCTCGCACTGCAAGCAAAAGAGATAGAAAAGTCATGACCTGCCCTGGAGATGCAACCTGCACGAAGCGGCAAAGCTGTGGAAGTGGAGCGCTCAAGAGTTGCCCCCTCTGCCTCGGGGCTGTGCTTGTGCTGCCGCAAACAGCAGGGACTGTCCCCGGGCAGAGGAGTGACACCAGAGGCATCTTTGGATGTTGCTGCTGTCAGGGCAGGGTGGTGTCTCACCTCTACGGCAGGTGCAGACGGGAACTGGGAAGGCCGGGAAGCGGTTGCTGGCCTCTCGTCAACAGCAGTCCGAGCCTGGGGTGGCGGCAGGTGAGGCCCAACACCCTGGGCCCTGCCGGTGTCCCTGTCCGGCAGATCCTCTCTGTGGCTTCAGAAGGGAGCCTGCAGGACTACGGGTTCTTCGTCCCCTCAGCTGCAGACGTCTATCCCCGGCGGACGAGGACAGCACTGTGGGCCTTCGGGGCTGCCCCACGCCCCAAAAGGATTGATGTCGCGGGCGTCACGACGACTGCCTGGTGACATCACAGAGCTTTTGGGGAGCACACCCAGAAGACACAAGCCGTGGCCTCGGGGAACAACAATTTCCCCGACAGCTCTCATCTCACGCGACCGCCCCCCTGTCCAGCAGAACCCCGTTGCCGTATTTTTCATAGCAATTTGGACACCAGGTCTCAGTGCTCAGATGCAGCACTACGTTCTGTTTTAGAAATAAAGCAGCTCAAGGCATTTCTTACTCCTTGTCCGTCCTTGCAGGTGGAGGGAGGTGGTCCTTCCCCCTCTGCTTAGCACCGGTGAGGCCACAGCTGGAGTACTGTGTCCGGTGCTGGGCTGCCCACCCAGCACAAGAGAAAGAGAGAGATGGACATAGTGGGGAGAGTCCTCTAAAGGTCCATCAGGATGATGAGGGGACTGGAGCACCTCTCCTGTGAGGGAGGGCTGAGAAAGCTGCCTGCAGGCAGTTCAGCCTGGAGAAGAGAAGACTTTGGGGGAAATCATTTTCAAAGCATATCAGTAGCCAAAGAGTGAGCGCAAAGAAGAGAGAGCCAGGCTCTTTTCAGGGGCGCGCAGTGGCATTGGGCACAAAGCGAAACCCAGGAGGTTCCCTCTGAACATCAGGAACCCCTTTTTTACCGTGAGGGTGACTGAGCACTGGCACAGATATGCCATGCCAGGCAGCTTGTGGAGTCTCCCTCCTTGGAGATACTCCAAAGCTGTCTGGCTGCGGTCCTGGGCCACCGTCCGTAGGCGACTCTGCTTGAGCAGGGGAGCTTGGGCGAGATGACCTGCGGAGGTCCCTTCCCACCTCAACCGTTGTGTGAATCTGTGCCTCAAAGCACACTTTGTGCAAGTCGAGAAAGCATAGTCGTGGAGTGACACACGGAGCGTGGGGAAGGAGGGCGACTTCAGTTAAACACAGCCATTTACTCCATTTTGTTGGGGTCTGGTAATTGATTTATTGTATCACCTCTGTCTTTTGAGAAAGCTCCTCTTGCCACCAGTCTTACTAGAAAGTCAGAATGTTCTTGGTGCGCCGTTGTTTTCTAATGACCTTGGTAGTCTTTGGAGGTGGTCTTAAGTGTCTGTAACATGTCTTCCCACTGCGGGCATTCAACGTGAGGCTCTGTACGGGGGCAAATTTCTCCATAAGGCTTTGGGGGTTACTTTTCAAGTCTCTGAGGAGGAGGGAGAAGAAAGTAAGCATTTCAAAGGCTTGCTACCGGCCCTTAAACTTGGACTGGCATTGTGCGCGGTCCCTTTGCCATAGAGCAGAGCAATCGTAAATTGACTTCACTTCTCAGTGCCGCCTTGTGAGAAGAGTGGTAACAGGAAAAGTTCTTCTGGGGAGTATTTGGGGTGGACTGTGAGAAAAGGGGTGATGTGGAAGGACAAGAGGTTTTCTAATACGCCGTTGGCGTCATTGGTAGCAGGGCAGACTGGAGAAAAAGCGCTACCATCTTCCCTTGATGGTACTGTGGAAACGCAACAGAAGGAGAAAAAGCACACCTCTATGAAATGTTCACTCCAACTTTTAATAGACAAGTGTAAGATAGAACAGTATGAGAAAACCAACACCCAAGTTTCTATCCTATTATCATCCTACCCCTAAAAGGCCTTGTAAGAGTCCCTGTAGATTTTCAGCTGCGGGACCTCCGCCGCGATTGGCTCCTGGTGGCCCGCCGTTCTGTGGAGGGAAGGCGACTTCGTCGCTGTCGGCGGTCGCTCCTTCCGGGAGAAGCTGAGACTCGCCGTTCAGGGCTGAGAGCTCGGCCCTCGTCGCGATCCCTTCTCCTTTGGTGCCCCGGCTGTGTTCGGCGGTGAGTGCTGCGGGATCTCCTCTGGGACGGGCTCCGTGTGGCCTGGCGGTGCCTGGAGGAAACCCGGCCTCCCCGCTGACGGTGCTCGCCCCTCCGCGAGGAGGCCGGGGCGTCCCGTTGAGCCCTTGGAGCTCGGCCCTCGTCACGAGCAGTGTCCTGAGCCCTGCTCTGGTGCCGTCTCCTGGTGCTCGAGGGGTCGTGCTCAGCCCTGCTGTGGCCACCACGGTGTCGCCTCGGGGTCCCGCTTCGGGCTCTGTCTGAGGCCCCGGCATGGCCCCTGCCATGGCCTCTGCTGGAGGAGCTGCGGCGCTGGCGGCCTGAGGAGTGGCGCCGCCTCCTTTCCGCAGGTCGGGCTCGAGATCTTCTCCTTCTTGCTGCCCGGCTGGCGGAGGTGTTCTCCTGCGCGATGTGGTAGACCTCATAGTTACTGGGTCCCACCTTGCGGTAGATGTGGTGGAAAGGCTCCTGACAGATGGGGCACACGGATCTTATGCGCGCCCAGTTGAATATGCAGGAAAAACAGAAAACGTGTCTGCAGCAGGCCATGGAGCCTTGGTTGCTAATCCTGTCCAAGCATATTGGGCATTGTAGGTCCTCCGCAGCATCCGTTGCTGTGGCCTGGGGCACCTGAGTGTTGCTGGCAGCAGGGGAGGAGGTGTTGTCTTCTGCCACGTCCTCTTCCAACGCCATCTCGCACTGCAAGCAAAAGAGATACAAAAGTCATGACCTGCCCTGGAGATGCAACCTGCACGAAGCGGCAAAGCTGTGGAAGTGGAGCGCTCAAGAGTTGCCCCCTCTGCCTCGGGGCTGTGCTTGTGCTGCCGCAAACAGCAGGGACTGTCCCCGGGCAGAGGAGTGACACCAGGGGCATCTTTGGATGTTGCTGCTGTCAGGGCAGGGTGGTGTCTCACCTCTACGGCAGGTGCAGACAGGAACTGGGAAGGCCGGGAAGCGGTTGCTGGCCTCTCGTCAACAGCAGTCCGAGCCTGGGGTGGCGGCAGGTGAGGCCCAACACCCTGGGCCCTGCCGGTGTCCCTGTCCGGCAGATCCTCTCTGTGGCTTCAGAAGGGAGCCTGCAGGACTACGGGTTCTTCGACCCCTCAGCTGCAGACGTCTATCCCCGGCGGACGAGGACAGCACTGTGGGCCTTCGGGGCTGCCCCACGCCCCAAAAGGATTGATGTCGCGGGCGTCACGACGACTGCCTGGTGACATCACAGAGCTTTTGGGGAGCACACCCAGAAGACACAAGCCGTGGCCTCGGGGAACAACAATTTCCCCGACAGCTCTCATCTCACGCGACCGCCCCCCTGTCCAGCAGAACCCCGTTGCCGTATTTTTCATAGCAATTTGGACACCAGGTCTCAGTGCTCAGATGCAGCACTACGTCCTGTTTTAGAAATAAAGCAGCTCAAGGCATTTCTTACTCCTTGTCCGTCCTTGCAGGTGGAGGGAGGTGGTCCTTCCCCCTCTGCTTAGCACCGGTGAGGCCACAGCTGGAGTACTGTGTCCGGTGCTGGGCTGCCCACCCAGCACAAGAGAGAGATGGACATAGTGGGGAGAGTCCTCTAAAGGTCCATCAGGATGATGAGGGGACTGGAGCACCTCTCCTGTGAGGGAGGGCTGAGAAAGCTGCCTGCAGGCAGTTCAGCCTGGAGAAGAGAAGACTTTGGGGGAAATCATTTTCAAAGCATATCAGTAGCCAAAGAGTGAGCGCAAAGAAGAGAGAGCCAGGCTCTTTTCAGGGGCGCGCAGTGGCATTGGGCACAAAGCGAAACCCAGGAGGTTCCCTCTGAACATCAGGAACCCCTTTTTTACCGTGAGGGTGACTGAGCACTGGCACAGATATGCCATGCCAGGCAGCTTGTGGAGTCTCCCTCCTTGGAGATACTCCAAAGCTGTCTGGCTGCGGTCCTGGGCCACCGTCCGTAGGCGACTCTGCTTGAGCAGGGGAGCTTGGGCGAGATGACCTGCGGAGGTCCCTTCCCACCTCAACCGTTGTGTGAATCTGTGCCTCAAAGCACACTTTGTGCAAGTCGAGAAAGCATAGTCGTGGAGTGACACACGGAGCGTGGGGAAGGAGGGCGACTTCAGTTAAACACAGCCATTTACTCCATTTTGTTGGGGTCTGGTAATTGATTTATTGTATCACCTCTGTCTTTTGAGAAAGCTCCTCTTGCCACCAGTCTTACTAGAAAGTCAGAATGTTCTTGGTGCGCCGTTGTTTTCTAATGACCTTGGTAGTCTTTGGAGGTGGTCTTAAGGGTCTGTAACATGTCTTCCCACTGCGGGCATTCAACGTGAGGCTCTGTACGGGGGCAAATTTCTCCATAAGGCTTTGGGGGTTACTTTTCAAGTCTCTGAGGAGGAGGGAGAAGAAAGTAAGCATTTCAAAGGCTTGCTACCGGCCCTTAAACTTGGACTGGCATTGTGCGCGGTCCCTTTGCCATAGAGCAGAGCAATCGTAAATTGCCTTCACTTCTCAGTGCCGCCTTGTGAGAAGAGTGGTAACAGGAAAAGTTCTTCTGGGGAGTATTTGGGGTGAACTGTGAGAAAAGGGGTGATGTGGAAGGACAAGAGGTTTTCTAATACGCCGTTGGCGTCATTGGTAGCAGGGCAGACTGGAGAAAAAGCGCTACCGTCTTCCCTTGATGGTACTGTGGAAACGCAACAGAAGGAGAAAAAGCACACCTCTATGAAATGTTCACTCCAACTTTTAATAGACAAGTGTAAGATAGAACAGTATGAGAAAACCAACACCCAAGTTTCTATCCTATTATCATCCTACCCCTAAAAGGCCTTGTAAGAGTCCCTGTAGATTTTCAGCTGCGGGACCTCCGCCGCGATTGGCTCCTGGTGGCCCGCCGTTCTGTGGAGGGAAGGCGACTTCGTCGCTGTCGGCGGTCGCTCCTTCCGGGAGAAGCTGAGACTCGCCGTTCAGGGCTGAGAGCTCGGCCCTCGTCGCGATCCCTTCTCCTTTGGTGCCCCGGCTGTGTTCGGCGGTGAGTGCTGCGGGATCTCCTCTGGGACGGGCTCCGTGTGGCCTGGCGGTGCCTGGAGGAAACCCGGCCTCCCCGCTGACGGTGCTCGCCCCTCCGCGAGGAGGCCGGGGCGTCCCGTTGAGCCCTTGGAGCTCGGCCCTCGTCACGAGCAGTGTCCTGAGCCCTGCTCTGGTGCCGTCTCCTGGTGCTCGAGGGGTCGTGCTCAGCCCTGCTGTGGCCACCACGGTGTCGCCTCGGGGTCCCGCTTCGGGCTCTGTCTGAGGCCCCGGCATGGCCCCTGCCACGGCCTCTGCTGGAGGAGCTGCGGCGCTGGCGGCCTGAGGAGTGGCGCCGCCTCCTTTCCGCAGGTCGGGCCCGAGATCTCCTCCTTCTTGCTGCCCGGCTGGCGGAGGTGTTCTCCTGCGCGATGTGGTAGACCTCGTAGTTACTGGGTCCCACCTTGCGGTAGATGTGGTGGAAAGGCTCCTGACAGATGGGGCACACGGATCTTATGCGCGCCCAGTTGAATATGCAGGAAAAACAGAAAACGTGTCTGCAGCAGGCCATGGAGCCTTGGTTGCTAATCCTGTCCAAGCATATTGGGCATTGTAGGTCCTCCGCAGCATCCGTTGCCGTGGCCTGGGGCACCTGAGTGTTGCTGGCAGCAGGGGAGGAGGTGTTGTCTTCTGCCACGTCCTCTTCCAACGCCATCTCGCACTGCAAGCAAAAGAGATAGAAAAGTCATGACCTGCCCTGGAGATGCAACCTGCACGAAGCGGCAAAGCTGTGGAAGTGGAGCGCTCAAGAGTTGCCCCCTCTGCCTCGGGGCTGTGCTTGTGCTGCCGCAAACAGCAGGGACTGTCCCCGGGCAGAGGAGTGACACCAGAGGCATCTTTGGATGTTGCTGCTGTCAGGGCAGGGTGGTGTCTCACCTCTACGGCAGGTGCAGACGGGAACTGGGAAGGCCGGGAAGCGGTTGCTGGCCTCTCGTCAACAGCAGTCCGAGCCTGGGGTGGCGGCAGGTGAGGCCCAACACCCTGGGCCCTGCCGGTGTCCCTGTCCGGCAGATCCTCTCTGTGGCTTCAGAAGGGAGCCTGCAGGACTACGGGTTCTTCGTCCCCTCAGCTGCAGACGTCTATCCCCGGCGGACGAGGACAGCACTGTGGGCCTTCGGGGCTGCCCCACGCCCCAAAAGGATTGATGTCGCGGGCGTCACGACGACTGCCTGGTGACATCACAGAGCTTTTGGGGAGCACACCCAGAAGACACAAGCCGTGGCCTCGGGGAACAACAATTTCCCCGACAGCTCTCATCTCACGCGACCGCCCCCCTGTCCAGCAGAACCCCGTTGCCGTATTTTTCATAGCAATTTGGACACCAGGTCTCAGTGCTCAGATGCAGCACTACGTTCTGTTTTAGAAATAAAGCAGCTCAAGGCATTTCTTACTCCTTGTCCGTCCTTGCAGGTGGAGGGAGGTGGTCCTTCCCCCTCTGCTTAGCACCGGTGAGGCCACAGCTGGAGTACTGTGTCCGGTGCTGGGCTGCCCACCCAGCACAAGAGAAAGAGAGAGATGGACATAGTGGGGAGAGTCCTCTAAAGGTCCATCAGGATGATGAGGGGACTGGAGCACCTCTCCTGTGAGGGAGGGCTGAGAAAGCTGCCTGCAGGCAGTTCAGCCTGGAGAAGAGAAGACTTTGGGGGAAATCATTTTCAAAGCATATCAGTAGCCAAAGAGTGAGCGCAAAGAAGAGAGAGCCAGGCTCTTTTCAGGGGCGCGCAGTGGCATTGGGCACAAAGCGAAACCCAGGAGGTTCCCTCTGAACATCAGGAACCCCTTTTTTACCGTGAGGGTGACTGAGCACTGGCACAGATATGCCATGCCAGGCAGCTTGTGGAGTCTCCCTCCTTGGAGATACTCCAAAGCTGTCTGGCTGCGGTCCTGGGCCACCGTCCGTAGGCGACTCTGCTTGAGCAGGGGAGCTTGGGCGAGATGACCTGCGGAGGTCCCTTCCCACCTCAACCGTTGTGTGAATCTGTGCCTCAAAGCACACTTTGTGCAAGTCGAGAAAGCATAGTCGTGGAGTGACACACGGAGCGTGGGGAAGGAGGGCGACTTCAGTTAAACACAGCCATTTACTCCATTTTGTTGGGGTCTGGTAATTGATTTATTGTATCACCTCTGTCTTTTGAGAAAGCTCCTCTTGCCACCAGTCTTACTAGAAAGTCAGAATGTTCTTGGTGCGCCGTTGTTTTCTAATGACCTTGGTAGTCTTTGGAGGTGGTCTTAAGGGTCTGTAACATGTCTTCCCACTGCGGGCATTCAACGTGAGGCTCTGTACGGGGGCAAATTTCTCCATAAGGCTTTGGGGGTTACTTTTCAAGTCTCTGAGGAGGAGGGAGAAGAAAGTAAGCATTTCAAAGGCTTGCTACCGGCCCTTAAACTTGGACTGGCATTGTGCGCGGTC
Source organism: Rissa tridactyla (assembly GCF_028500815.1). Lineage (NCBI taxonomy): Eukaryota > Metazoa > Chordata > Aves > Charadriiformes > Laridae > Rissa > Rissa tridactyla. The sequence goes on from NC_071468.1 coordinate 98,619,581, forward strand.
CCTTTGCCATAGAGCAGAGCAATCGTAAATTGCCTTCACTTCTCAGTGCCGCCTTGTGAGAAGAGTGGTAACAGGAAAAGTTCTTCTGGGGAGTATTTGGGGTGAACTGTGAGAAAAGGGGTGATGTGGAAGGACAAGAGGTTTTCTAATACGCCGTTGGCGTCATTGGTAGCAGGGCAGACTGGAGAAAAAGCGCTACCGTCTTCCCTTGATGGTACTGTGGAAACGCAACAGAAGGAGAAAAAGCACACCTCTATGAAATGTTCACTCCAACTTTTAATAGACAAGTGTAAGATAGAACAGTATGAGAAAACCAACACCCAAGTTTCTATCCTATTATCATCCTACCCCTAAAAGGCCTTGTAAGAGTCCCTGTAGATTTTCAGCTGCGGGACCTCCGCCGCGATTGGCTCCTGGTGGCCCGCCGTTCTGTGGAGGGAAGGCGACTTCGTCGCTGTCGGCGGTCGCTCCTTCCGGGAGAAGCTGAGACTCGCCGTTCAGGGCTGAGAGCTCGGCCCTCGTCGCGATCCCTTCTCCTTTGGTGCCCCGGCTGTGTTCGGCGGTGAGTGCTGCGGGATCTCCTCTGGGACGGGCTCCGTGTGGCCTGGCGGTGCCTGGAGGAAACCCGGCCTCCCCGCTGACGGTGCTCGCCCCTCCGCGAGGAGGCCGGGGCGTCCCGTTGAGCCCTTGGAGCTCGGCCCTCGTCACGAGCAGTGTCCTGAGCCCTGCTCTGGTGCCGTCTCCTGGTGCTCGAGGGGTCGTGCTCAGCCCTGCTGTGGCCACCACGGTGTCGCCTCGGGGTCCCGCTTCGGGCTCTGTCTGAGGCCCCGGCATGGCCCCTGCCACGGCCTCTGCTGGAGGAGCTGCGGCGCTGGCGGCCTGAGGAGTGGCGCCGCCTCCTTTCCGCAGGTCGGGCCCGAGATCTCCTCCTTCTTGCTGCCCGGCTGGCGGAGGTGTTCTCCTGCGCGATGTGGTAGACCTCGTAGTTACTGGGTCCCACCTTGCGGTAGATGTGGTGGAAAGGCTCCTGACAGATGGGGCACACGGATCTTATGCGCGCCCAGTTGAATATGCAGGAAAAACAGAAAACGTGTCTGCAGCAGGCCATGGAGCCTTGGTTGCTAATCCTGTCCAAGCATATTGGGCATTGTAGGTCCTCCGCAGCATCCGTTGCCGTGGCCTGGGGCACCTGAGTGTTGCTGGCAGCAGGGGAGGAGGTGTTGTCTTCTGCCACGTCCTCTTCCAACGCCATCTCGCACTGCAAGCAAAAGAGATAGAAAAGTCATGACCTGCCCTGGAGATGCAACCTGCACGAAGCGGCAAAGCTGTGGAAGTGGAGCGCTCAAGAGTTGCCCCCTCTGCCTCGGGGCTGTGCTTGTGCTGCCGCAAACAGCAGGGACTGTCCCCGGGCAGAGGAGTGACACCAGGGGCATCTTTGGATGTTGCTGCTGTCAGGGCAGGGTGGTGTCTCACCTCTACGGCAGGTGCAGACAGGAACTGGGAAGGCCGGGAAGCGGTTGCTGGCCTCTCGTCAACAGCAGTCCGAGCCTGGGGTGGCGGCAGGTGAGGCCCAACACCCTGGGCCCTGCCGGTGTCCCTGTCCGGCAGATCCTCTCTGTGGCTTCAGAAGGGAGCCTGCAGGACTACGGGTTCTTCGTCCCCTCAGCTGCAGACGTCTATCCCCGGCGGACGAGGACAGCACTGTGGGCCTTCGGGGCTGCCCCACGCCCCAAAAGGATTGATGTCGCGGGCGTCACGACGACTGCCTGGTGACATCACAGAGCTTTTGGGGAGCACACCCAGAAGACACAAGCCGTGGCCTCGGGGAACAACAATTTCCCCGACAGCTCTCATCTCACGCAACCGCCCCCCTGTCCAGCAGAACCCCGTTGCCGTATTTTTCATAGCAATTTGGACACCAGGTCTCAGTGCTCAGATGCAGCACTACGTTCTGTTTTAGAAATAAAGCAGCTCAAGGCATTTCTTACTCCTTGTCCGTCCTTGCAGGTGGAGGGAGGTGGTCCTTCCCCCTCTGCTTAGCACCGGTGAGGCCACAGCTGGAGTACTGTGTCCGGTGCTGGGCTGCCCACCCAGCACAAGAGAAAGAGAGAGATGGACATAGTGGGGAGAGTCCTCTAAAGGTCCATCAGGATGATGAGGGGACTGGAGCACCTCTCCTGTGAGGGAGGGCTGAGAAAGCTGCCTGCAGGCAGTTCAGCCTGGAGAAGAGAAGACTTTGGGGGAAATCATTTTCAAAGCATATCAGTAGCCAAAGAGTGAGCGCAAAGAAGAGAGAGCCAGGCTCTTTTCAGGGGCGCGCAGTGGCATTGGGCACAAAGCGAAACCCAGGAGGTTCCCTCTGAACATCAGGAACCCCTTTTTTACCGTGAGGGTGACTGAGCACTGGCACAGATATGCCATGCCAGGCAGCTTGTGGAGTCTCCCTCCTTGGAGATACTCCAAAGCTGTCTGGCTGCGGTCCTGGGCCACCGTCCGTAGGCGACTCTGCTTGAGCAGGGGAGCTTGGGCGAGATGACCTGCGGAGGTCCCTTCCCACCTCAACCGTTGTGTGAATCTGTGCCTCAAAGCACACTTTGTGCAAGTCGAGAAAGCATAGTCGTGGAGTGACACACGGAGCGTGGGGAAGGAGGGCGACTTCAGTTAAACACAGCCATTTACTCCATTTTGTTGGGGTCTGGTAATTGATTTATTGTATCACCTCTGTCTTTTGAGAAAGCTCCTCTTGCCACCAGTCTTACTAGAAAGTCAGAATGTTCTTGGTGCGCCGTTGTTTTCTAATGACCTTGGTAGTCTTTGGAGGTGGTCTTAAGGGTCTGTAACATGTCTTCCCACTGCGGGCATTCAACGTGAGGCTCTGTACGGGGGCAAATTTCTCCATAAGGCTTTGGGGGTTACTTTTCAAGTCTCTGAGGAGGAGGGAGAAGAAAGTAAGCATTTCAAAGGCTTGCTACCGGCCCTTAAACTTGGACTGGCATTGTGCGCGGTCCCTTTGCCATAGAGCAGAGCAATCGTAAATTGCCTTCACTTCTCAGTGCCGCCTTGTGAGAAGAGTGGTAACAGGAAAAGTTCTTCTGGGGAGTATTTGGGGTGAACTGTGAGAAAAGGGGTGATGTGGAAGGACAAGAGGTTTTCTAATACGCCGTTGGCGTCATTGGTAGCAGGGCAGACTGGAGAAAAAGCGCTACCGTCTTCCCTTGATGGTACTGTGGAAACGCAACAGAAGGAGAAAAAGCACACCTCTATGAAATGTTCACTCCAACTTTTAATAGACAAGTGTAAGATAGAACAGTATGAGAAAACCAACACCCAAGTTTCTATCCTATTATCATCCTACCCCTAAAAGGCCTTGTAAGAGTCCCTGTAGATTTTCAGCTGCGGGACCTCCGCCGCGATTGGCTCCTGGTGGCCCGCCGTTCTGTGGAGGGAAGGCGACTTCGTCGCTGTCGGCGGTCGCTCCTTCCGGGAGAAGCTGAGACTCGCCGTTCAGGGCTGAGAGCTCGGCCCTCGTCGCGATCCCTTCTCCTTTGGTGCCCCGGCTGTGTTCGGCGGTGAGTGCTGCGGGATCTCCTCTGGGACGGGCTCCGTGTGGCCTGGCGGTGCCTGGAGGAAACCCGGCCTCCCCGCTGACGGTGCTCGCCCCTCCGCGAGGAGGCCGGGGCGTCCCGTTGAGCCCTTGGAGCTCGGCCCTCGTCACGAGCAGTGTCCTGAGCCCTGCTCTGGTGCCGTCTCCTGGTGCTCGAGGGGTCGTGCTCAGCCCTGCTGTGGCCACCACGGTGTCGCCTCGGGGTCCCGCTTCGGGCTCTGTGTGAGGCCCCGGCATGGCCCCTGCCACGGCCTCTGCTGGAGGAGCTGCGGCGCTGGCGGCCTGAGGAGTGGCGCCGCCTCCTTTCCGCAGGTCGGGCCCGAGATCTCCTCCTTCTTGCTGCCCGGCTGGCGGAGGTGTTCTCCTGCGCGATGTGGTAGACCTCGTAGTTACTGGGTCCCACCTTGCGGTAGATGTGGTGGAAAGGCTCCTGACAGATGGGGCACACGGATCTTATGCGCGCCCAGTTGAATATGCAGGAAAAACAGAAAACGTGTCTGCAGCAGGCCATGGAGCCTTGGTTGCTAATCCTGTCCAAGCATATTGGGCATTGTAGGTCCTCCGCAGCATCCGTTGCCGTGGCCTGGGGCACCTGAGTGTTGCTGGCAGCAGGGGAGGAGGTGTTGTCTTCTGCCACGTCCTCTTCCAACGCCATCTCGCACTGCAAGCAAAAGAGATACAAAAGTCATGACCTGCCCTGGAGATGCAACCTGCACGAAGCGGCAAAGCTGTGGAAGTGGAGCGCTCAAGAGTTGCCCCCTCTGCCTCGGGGCTGTGCTTGTGCTGCCGCAAACAGCAGGGACTGTCCCCGGGCAGAGGAGTGACACCAGAGGCATCTTTGGATGTTGCTGCTGTCAGGGCAGGGTGGTGTCTCACCTCTACGGCAGGTGCAGACGGGAACTGGGAAGGCCGGGAAGCGGTTGCTGGCCTCTCGTCAACAGCAGTCCGAGCCTGGGGTGGCGGCAGGTGAGGCCCAACACCCTGGGCCCTGCCGGTGTCCCTGTCCGGCAGATCCTCTCTGTGGCTTCAGAAGGGAGCCTGCAGGACTACGGGTTCTTCGTCCCCTCAGCTGCAGACGTCTATCCCCGGCGGACGAGGACAGCACTGTGGGCCTTCGGGGCTGCCCCACGCCCCAAAAGGATTGATGTCGCGGGCGTCACGACGACTGCCTGGTGACATCACAGAGCTTTTGGGGAGCACACCCAGAAGACACAAGCCGTGGCCTCGGGGAACAACAATTTCCCCGACAGCTCTCATCTCACGCGACCGCCCCCCTGTCCAGCAGAACCCCGTTGCCGTATTTTTCATAGCAATTTGGACACCAGGTCTCAGTGCTCAGATGCAGCACTACGTTCTGTTTTAGAAATAAAGCAGCTCAAGGCATTTCTTACTCCTTGTCCGTCCTTGCAGGTGGAGGGAGGTGGTCCTTCCCCCTCTGCTTAGCACCGGTGAGGCCACAGCTGGAGTACTGTGTCCGGTGCTGGGCTGCCCACCCAGCACAAGAGAAAGAGAGAGATGGACATAGTGGGGAGAGTCCTCTAAAGGTCCATCAGGATGATGAGGGGACTGGAGCACCTCTCCTGTGAGGGAGGGCTGAGAAAGCTGCCTGCAGGCAGTTCAGCCTGGAGAAGAGAAGACTTTGGGGGAAATCATTTTCAAAGCATATCAGTAGCCAAAGAGTGAGCGCAAAGAAGAGAGAGCCAGGCTCTTTTCAGGGGCGCGCAGTGGCATTGGGCACAAAGCGAAACCCAGGAGGTTCCCTCTGAACATCAGGAACCCCTTTTTTACCGTGAGGGTGACTGAGCACTGGCACAGATATGCCATGCCAGGCAGCTTGTGGAGTCTCCCTCCTTGGAGATACTCCAAAGCTGTCTGGCTGCGGTCCTGGGCCACCGTCCGTAGGCGACTCTGCTTGAGCAGGGGAGCTTGGGCGAGATGACCTGCGGAGGTCCCTTCCCACCTCAACCGTTGTGTGAATCTGTGCCTCAAAGCACACTTTGTGCAAGTCGAGAAAGCATAGTCGTGGAGTGACACACGGAGCGTGGGGAAGGAGGGCGACTTCAGTTAAACACAGCCATTTACTCCATTTTGTTGGGGTCTGGTAATTGATTTATTGTATCACCTCTGTCTTTTGAGAAAGCTCCTCTTGCCACCAGTCTTACTAGAAAGTCAGAATGTTCTTGGTGCGCCGTTGTTTTCTAATGACCTTGGTAGTCTTTGGAGGTGGTCTTAAGGGTCTGTAACATGTCTTCCCACTGCGGGCATTCAACGTGAGGCTCTGTACGGGGGCAAATTTCTCCATAAGGCTTTGGGGGTTACTTTTCAAGTCTCTGAGGAGGAGGGAGAAGAAAGTAAGCATTTCAAAGGCTTGCTACCGGCCCTTAAACTTGGACTGGCATTGTGCGCGGTCCCTTTGCCATAGAGCAGAGCAATCGTAAATTGCCTTCACTTCTCAGTGCCGCCTTGTGAGAAGAGTGGTAACAGGAAAAGTTCTTCTGGGGAGTATTTGGGGTGAACTGTGAGAAAAGGGGTGATGTGGAAGGACAAGAGGTTTTCTAATACGCCGTTGGCGTCATTGGTAGCAGGGCAGACTGGAGAAAAAGCGCTACCGTCTTCCCTTGATGGTACTGTGGAAACGCAACAGAAGGAGAAAAAGCACACCTCTATGAAATGTTCACTCCAACTTTTAATAGACAAGTGTAAGATAGAACAGTATGAGAAAACCAACACCCAAGTTTCTATCCTATTATCATCCTACCCCTAAAAGGCCTTGTAAGAGTCCCTGTAGATTTTCAGCTGCGGGACCTCCGCCGCGATTGGCTCCTGGTGGCCCGCCGTTCTGTGGAGGGAAGGCGACTTCGTCGCTGTCGGCGGTCGCTCCTTCCGGGAGAAGCTGAGACTCGCCGTTCAGGGCTGAGAGCTCGGCCCTCGTCGCGATCCCTTCTCCTTTGGTGCCCCGGCTGTGTTCGGCGGTGAGTGCTGCGGGATCTCCTCTGGGACGGGCTCCGTGTGGCCTGGCGGTGCCTGGAGGAAACCCGGCCTCCCCGCTGACGGTGCTCGCCCCTCCGCGAGGAGGCCGGGGCGTCCCGTTGAGCCCTTGGAGCTCGGCCCTCGTCACGAGCAGTGTCCTGAGCCCTGCTCTGGTGCCGTCTCCTGGTGCTCGAGGGGTCGTGCTCAGCCCTGCTGTGGCCACCACGGTGTCGCCTCGGGGTCCCGCTTCGGGCTCTGTCTGAGGCCCCGGCATGGCCCCTGCCACGGCCTCTGCTGGAGGAGCTGCGGCGCTGGCGGCCTGAGGAGTGGCGCCGCCTCCTTTCCGCAGGTCGGGCCCGAGATCTCCTCCTTCTTGCTGCCCGGCTGGCGGAGGTGTTCTCCTGCGCGATGTGGTAGACCTCGTAGTTACTGGGTCCCACCTTGCGGTAGATGTGGTGGAAAGGCTCCTGACAGATGGGGCACACGGATCTTATGCGCGCCCAGTTGAATATGCAGGAAAAACAGAAAACGTGTCTGCAGCAGGCCATGGAGCCTTGGTTGCTAATCCTGTCCAAGCATATTGGGCATTGTAGGTCCTCCGCAGCATCCGTTGCCGTGGCCTGGGGCACCTGAGTGTTGCTGGCAGCAGGGGAGGAGGTGTTGTCTTCTGCCACGTCCTCTTCCAACGCCATCTCGCACTGCAAGCAAAAGAGATAGAAAAGTCATGACCTGCCCTGGAGATGCAACCTGCACGAAGCGGCAAAGCTGTGGAAGTGGAGCGCTCAAGAGTTGCCCCCTCTGCCTCGGGGCTGTGCTTGTGCTGCCGCAAACAGCAGGGACTGTCCCCGGGCAGAGGAGTGACACCAGGGGCATCTTTGGATGTTGCTGCTGTCAGGGCAGGGTGGTGTCTCACCTCTACGGCAGGTGCAGACAGGAACTGGGAAGGCCGGGAAGCGGTTGCTGGCCTCTCGTCAACAGCAGTCCGAGCCTGGGGTGGCGGCAGGTGAGGCCCAACACCCTGGGCCCTGCCGGTGTCCCTGTCCGGCAGATCCTCTCTGTGGCTTCAGAAGGGAGCCTGCAGGACTACGGGTTCTTCGTCCCCTCAGCTGCAGACGTCTATCCCCGGCGGACGAGGACAGCACTGTGGGCCTTCGGGGCTGCCCCACGCCCCAAAAGGATTGATGTCGCGGGCGTCACGACGACTGCCTGGTGACATCACAGAGCTTTTGGGGAGCACACCCAGAAGACACAAGCCGTGGCCTCGGGGAACAACAATTTCCCCGACAGCTCTCATCTCACGCGACCGCCCCCCTGTCCAGCAGAACCCCGTTGCCGTATTTTTCATAGCAATTTGGACACCAGGTCTCAGTGCTCAGATGCAGCACTACGTTCTGTTTTAGAAATAAAGCAGCTCAAGGCATTTCTTACTCCTTGTCCGTCCTTGCAGGTGGAGGGAGGTGGTCCTTCCCCCTCTGCTTAGCACCGGTGAGGCCACAGCTGGAGTACTGTGTCCGGTGCTGGGCTGCCCACCCAGCACAAGAGAAAGAGAGAGATGGACATAGTGGGGAGAGTCCTCTAAAGGTCCATCAGGATGATGAGGGGACTGGAGCACCTCTCCTGTGAGGGAGGGCTGAGAAAGCTGCCTGCAGGCAGTTCAGCCTGGAGAAGAGAAGACTTTGGGGGAAATCATTTTCAAAGCATATCAGTAGCCAAAGAGTGAGCGCAAAGAAGAGAGAGCCAGGCTCTTTTCAGGGGCGCGCAGTGGCATTGGGCACAAAGCGAAACCCAGGAGGTTCCCTCTGAACATCAGGAACCCCTTTTTTACCGTGAGGGTGACTGAGCACTGGCACAGATATGCCATGCCAGGCAGCTTGTGGAGTCTCCCTCCTTGGAGATACTCCAAAGCTGTCTGGCTGCGGTCCTGGGCCACCGTCCGTAGGCGACTCTGCTTGAGCAGGGGAGCTTGGGCGAGATGACCTGCGGAGGTCCCTTCCCACCTCAACCGTTGTGTGAATCTGTGCCTCAAAGCACACTTTGTGCAAGTCGAGAAAGCATAGTCGTGGAGTGACACACGGAGCGTGGGGAAGGAGGGCGACTTCAGTTAAACACAGCCATTTACTCCATTTTGTTGGGGTCTGGTAATTGATTTATTGTATCACCTCTGTCTTTTGAGAAAGCTCCTCTTGCCACCAGTCTTACTAGAAAGTCAGAATGTTCTTGGTGCGCCGTTGTTTTCTAATGACCTTGGTAGTCTTTGGAGGTGGTCTTAAGGGTCTGTAACATGTCTTCCCACTGCGGGCATTCAACGTGAGGCTCTGTACGGGGGCAAATTTCTCCATAAGGCTTTGGGGGTTACTTTTCAAGTCTCTGAGGAGGAGGGAGAAGAAAGTAAGCATTTCAAAGGCTTGCTACCGGCCCTTAAACTTGGACTGGCATTGTGCGCGGTCCCTTTGCCATAGAGCAGAGCAATCGTAAATTGCCTTCACTTCTCAGTGCCGCCTTGTGAGAAGAGTGGTAACAGGAAAAGTTCTTCTGGGGAGTATTTGGGGTGAACTGTGAGAAAAGGGGTGATGTGGAAGGACAAGAGGTTTTCTAATACGCCGTTGGCGTCATTGGTAGCAGGGCAGACTGGAGAAAAAGCGCTACCGTCTTCCCTTGATGGTACTGTGGAAACGCAACAGAAGGAGAAAAAGCACACCTCTATGAAATGTTCACTCCAACTTTTAATAGACAAGTGTAAGATAGAACAGTATGAGAAAACCAACACCCAAGTTTCTATCCTATTATCATCCTACCCCTAAAAGGCCTTGTAAGAGTCCCTGTAGATTTTCAGCTGCGGGACCTCCGCCGCGATTGGCTCCTGGTGGCCCGCCGTTCTGTGGAGGGAAGGCGACTTCGTCGCTGTCGGCGGTCGCTCCTTCCGGGAGAAGCTGAGACTCGCCGTTCAGGGCTGAGAGCTCGGCCCTCGTCGCGATCCCTTCTCCTTTGGTGCCCCGGCTGTGTTCGGCAGTGAGTGCTGCGGGATCTCCTCTGGGACGGGCTCCGTGTGGCCTGGCGGTGCCTGGAGGAAACCCGGCCTCCCCGCTGACGGTGCTCGCCCCTCCGCGAGGAGGCCGGGGCGTCCCGTTGAGCCCTTGGAGCTCGGCCCTCGTCACGAGCAGTGTCCTGAGCCCTGCTCTGGTGCCGTCTCCTGGTGCTCGAGGGGTCGTGCTCAGCCCTGCTGTGGCCACCACGGTGTCGCCTCGGGGTCCCGCTTCGGGCTCTGTGTGAGGCCCCGGCATGGCCCCTGCCACGGCCTCTGCTGGAGGAGCTGCGGCGCTGGCGGCCTGAGGAGTGGCGCCGCCTCCTTTCCGCAGGTCGGGCCCGAGATCTCCTCCTTCTTGCTGCCCGGCTGGCGGAGGTGTTCTCCTGCGCGATGTGGTAGACCTCGTAGTTACTGGGTCCCACCTTGCGGTAGATGTGGTGGAAAGGCTCCTGACAGATGGGGCACACGGATCTTATGCGCGCCCAGTTGAATATGCAGGAAAAACAGAAAACGTGTCTGCAGCAGGCCATGGAGCCTTGGTTGCTAATCCTGTCCAAGCATATTGGGCATTGTAGGTCCTCCGCAGCATCCGTTGCCGTGGCCTGGGGCACCTGAGTGTTGCTGGCAGCAGGGGAGGAGGTGTTGTCTTCTGCCACGTCCTCTTCCAACGCCATCTCGCACTGCAAGCAAAAGAGATACAAAAGTCATGACCTGCCCTGGAGATGCAACCTGCACGAAGCGGCAAAGCTGTGGAAGTGGAGCGCTCAAGAGTTGCCCCCTCTGCCTCGGGGCTGTGCTTGTGCTGCCGCAAACAGCAGGGACTGTCCCCGGGCAGAGGAGTGACACCAGAGGCATCTTTGGATGTTGCTGCTGTCAGGGCAGGGTGGTGTCTCACCTCTACGGCAGGTGCAGACGGGAACTGGGAAGGCCGGGAAGCGGTTGCTGGCCTCTCGTCAACAGCAGTCCGAGCCTGGGGTGGCGGCAGGTGAGGCCCAACACCCTGGGCCCTGCCGGTGTCCCTGTCCGGCAGATCCTCTCTGTGGCTTCAGAAGGGAGCCTGCAGGACTACGGGTTCTTCGTCCCCTCAGCTGCAGACGTCTATCCCCGGCGGACGAGGACAGCACTGTGGGCCTTCGGGGCTGCCCCACGCCCCAAAAGGATTGATGTCGCGGGCGTCACGACGACTGCCTGGTGACATCACAGAGCTTTTGGGGAGCACACCCAGAAGACACAAGCCGTGGCCTCGGGGAACAACAATTTCCCCGACAGCTCTCATCTCACGCGACCGCCCCCCTGTCCAGCAGAACCCCGTTGCCGTATTTTTCATAGCAATTTGGACACCAGGTCTCAGTGCTCAGATGCAGCACTACGTTCTGTTTTAGAAATAAAGCAGCTCAAGGCATTTCTTACTCCTTGTCCGTCCTTGCAGGTGGAGGGAGGTGGTCCTTCCCCCTCTGCTTAGCACCGGTGAGGCCACAGCTGGAGTACTGTGTCCGGTGCTGGGCTGCCCACCCAGCACAAGAGAAAGAGAGAGATGGACATAGTGGGGAGAGTCCTCTAAAGGTCCATCAGGATGATGAGGGGACTGGAGCACCTCTCCTGTGAGGGAGGGCTGAGAAAGCTGCCTGCAGGCAGTTCAGCCTGGAGAAGAGAAGACTTTGGGGGAAATCATTTTCAAAGCATATCAGTAGCCAAAGAGTGAGCGCAAAGAAGAGAGAGCCAGGCTCTTTTCAGGGGCGCGCAGTGGCATTGGGCACAAAGCGAAACCCAGGAGGTTCCCTCTGAACATCAGGAACCCCTTTTTTACCGTGAGGGTGACTGAGCACTGGCACAGATATGCCATGCCAGGCAGCTTGTGGAGTCTCCCTCCTTGGAGATACTCCAAAGCTGTCTGGCTGCGGTCCTGGGCCACCGTCCGTAGGCGACTCTGCTTGAGCAGGGGAGCTTGGGCGAGATGACCTGCGGAGGTCCCTTCCCACCTCAACCGTTGTGTGAATCTGTGCCTCAAAGCACACTTTGTGCAAGTCGAGAAAGCATAGTCGTGGAGTGACACACGGAGCGTGGGGAAGGAGGGCGACTTCAGTTAAACACAGCCATTTACTCCATTTTGTTGGGGTCTGGTAATTGATTTATTGTATCACCTCTGTCTTTTGAGAAAGCTCCTCTTGCCACCAGTCTTACTAGAAAGTCAGAATGTTCTTGGTGCGCCGTTGTTTTCTAATGACCTTGGTAGTCTTTGGAGGTGGTCTTAAGGGTCTGTAACATGTCTTCCCACTGCGGGCATTCAACGTGAGGCTCTGTACGGGGGCAAATTTCTCCATAAGGCTTTGGGGGTTACTTTTCAAGTCTCTGAGGAGGAGGGAGAAGAAAGTAAGCATTTCAAAGGCTTGCTACCGGCCCTTAAACTTGGACTGGCATTGTGCGCGGTCCCTTTGCCATAGAGCAGAGCAATCGTAAATTGCCTTCACTTCTCAGTGCCGCCTTGTGAGAAGAGTGGTAACAGGAAAAGTTCTTCTGGGGAGTATTTGGGGTGAACTGTGAGAAAAGGGGTGATGTGGAAGGACAAGAGGTTTTCTAATACGCCGTTGGCGTCATTGGTAGCAGGGCAGACTGGAGAAAAAGCGCTACCGTCTTCCCTTGATGGTACTGTGGAAACGCAACAGAAGGAGAAAAAGCACACCTCTATGAAATGTTCACTCCAACTTTTAATAGACAAGTGTAAGATAGAACAGTATGAGAAAACCAACACCCAAGTTTCTATCCTATTATCATCCTACCCCTAAAAGGCCTTGTAAGAGTCCCTGTAGATTTTCAGCTGCGGGACCTCCGCCGCGATTGGCTCCTGGTGGCCCGCCGTTCTGTGGAGGGAAGGCGACTTCGTCGCTGTCGGCGGTCGCTCCTTCCGGGAGAAGCTGAGACTCGCCGTTCAGGGCTGAGAGCTCGGCCCTCGTCGCGATCCCTTCTCCTTTGGTGCCCCGGCTGTGTTCGGCGGTGAGTGCTGCGGGATCTCCTCTGGGACGGGCTCCGTGTGGCCTGGCGGTGCCTGGAGGAAACCCGGCCTCCCCGCTGACGGTGCTCGCCCCTCCGCGAGGAGGCCGGGGCGTCCCGTTGAGCCCTTGGAGCTCGGCCCTCGTCACGAGCAGTGTCCTGAGCCCTGCTCTGGTGCCGTCTCCTGGTGCTCGAGGGGTCGTGCTCAGCCCTGCTGTGGCCACCACGGTGTCGCCTCGGGGTCCCGCTTCGGGCTCTGTGTGAGGCCCCGGCATGGCCCCTGCCACGGCCTCTGCTGGAGGAGCTGCGGCGCTGGCGGCCTGAGGAGTGGCGCCGCCTCCTTTCCGCAGGTCGGGCCCGAGATCTCCTCCTTCTTGCTGCCCGGCTGGCGGAGGTGTTCTCCTGCGCGATGTGGTAGACCTCGTAGTTACTGGGTCCCACCTTGCGGTAGATGTGGTGGAAAGGCTCCTGACAGATGGGGCACACGGATCTTATGCGCGCCCAGTTGAATATGCAGGAAAAACAGAAAACGTGTCTGCAGCAGGCCATGGAGCCTTGGTTGCTAATCCTGTCCAAGCATATTGGGCATTGTAGGTCCTCCGCAGCATCCGTTGCCGTGGCCTGGGGCACCTGAGTGTTGCTGGCAGCAGGGGAGGAGGTGTTGTCTTCTGCCACGTCCTCTTCCAACGCCATCTCGCACTGCAAGCAAAAGAGATACAAAAGTCATGACCTGCCCTGGAGATGCAACCTGCACGAAGCGGCAAAGCTGTGGAAGTGGAGCGCTCAAGAGTTGCCCCCTCTGCCTCGGGGCTGTGCTTGTGCTGCCGCAAACAGCAGGGACTGTCCCCGGGCAGAGGAGTGACACCAGAGGCATCTTTGGATGTTGCTGCTGTCAGGGCAGGGTGGTGTCTCACCTCTACGGCAGGTGCAGACGGGAACTGGGAAGGCCGGGAAGCGGTTGCTGGCCTCTCGTCAACAGCAGTCCGAGCCTGGGGTGGCGGCAGGTGAGGCCCAACACCCTGGGCCCTGCCGGTGTCCCTGTCCGGCAGATCCTCTCTGTGGCTTCAGAAGGGAGCCTGCAGGACTACGGGTTCTTCGTCCCCTCAGCTGCAGACGTCTATCCCCGGCGGACGAGGACAGCACTGTGGGCCTTCGGGGCTGCCCCACGCCCCAAAAGGATTGATGTCGCGGGCGTCACGACGACTGCCTGGTGACATCACAGAGCTTTTGGGGAGCACACCCAGAAGACACAAGCCGTGGCCTCGGGGAACAACAATTTCCCCGACAGCTCTCATCTCACGCGACCGCCCCCCTGTCCAGCAGAACCCCGTTGCCATATTTTTCATAGCAATTTGGACACCAGGTCTCAGTGCTCAGATGCAGCACTACGTTCTGTTTTAGAAATAAAGCAGCTCAAGGCATTTCTTACTCCTTGTCCGTCCTTGCAGGTGGAGGGAGGTGGTCCTTCCCCCTCTGCTTAGCACCGGTGAGGCCACAGCTGGAGTACTGTGTCCGGTGCTGGGCTGCCCACCCAGCACAAGAGAAAGAGAGAGATGGACATAGTGGGGAGAGTCCTCTAAAGGTCCATCAGGATGATGAGGGGACTGGAGCACCTCTCCTGTGAGGGAGGGCTGAGAAAGCTGCCTGCAGGCAGTTCAGCCTGGAGAAGAGAAGACTTTGGGGGAAATCATTTTCAAAGCATATCAGTAGCCAAAGAGTGAGCGCAAAGAAGAGAGAGCCAGGCTCTTTTCAGGGGCGCGCAGTGGCATTGGGCACAAAGCGAAACCCAGGAGGTTCCCTCTGAACATCAGGAACCCCTTTTTTACCGTGAGGGTGACTGAGCACTGGCACAGATATGCCATGCCAGGCAGCTTGTGGAGTCTCCCTCCTTGGAGATACTCCAAAGCTGTCTGGCTGCGGTCCTGGGCCACCGTCCGTAGGCGACTCTGCTTGAGCAGGGGAGCTTGGGCGAGATGACCTGCGGAGGTCCCTTCCCACCTCAACCGTTGTGTGAATCTGTGCCTCAAAGCACACTTTGTGCAAGTCGAGAAAGCATAGTCGTGGAGTGACACACGGAGCGTGGGGAAGGAGGGCGACTTCAGTTAAACACAGCCATTTACTCCATTTTGTTGGGGTCTGGTAATTGATTTATTGTATCACCTCTGTCTTTTGAGAAAGCTCCTCTTGCCACCAGTCTTACTAGAAAGTCAGAATGTTCTTGGTGCGCCGTTGTTTTCTAATGACCTTGGTAGTCTTTGGAGGTGGTCTTAAGGGTCTGTAACATGTCTTCCCACTGCGGGCATTCAACGTGAGGCTCTGTACGGGGGCAAATTTCTCCATAAGGCTTTGGGGGTTACTTTTCAAGTCTCTGAGGAGGAGGGAGAAGAAAGTAAGCATTTCAAAGGCTTGCTACCGGCCCTTAAACTTGGACTGGCATTGTGCGCGGTCCCTTTGCCATAGAGCAGAGCAATCGTAAATTGCCTTCACTTCTCAGTGCCGCCTTGTGAGAAGAGTGGTAACAGGAAAAGTTCTTCTGGGGAGTATTTGGGGTGAACTGTGAGAAAAGGGGTGATGTGGAAGGACAAGAGGTTTTCTAATACGCCGTTGGCGTCATTGGTAGCAGGGCAGACTGGAGAAAAAGCGCTACCGTCTTCCCTTGATGGTACTGTGGAAACGCAACAGAAGGAGAAAAAGCACACCTCTATGAAATGTTCACTCCAACTTTTAATAGACAAGTGTAAGATAGAACAGTATGAGAAAACCAACACCCAAGTTTCTATCCTATTATCATCCTACCCCTAAAAGGCCTTGTAAGAGTCCCTGTAGATTTTCAGCTGCGGGACCTCCGCCGCGATTGGCTCCTGGTGGCCCGCCGTTCTGTGGAGGGAAGGCGACTTCGTCGCTGTCGGCGGTCGCTCCTTCCGGGAGAAGCTGAGACTCGCCGTTCAGGGCTGAGAGCTCGGCCCTCGTCGCGATCCCTTCTCCTTTGGTGCCCCGGCTGTGTTCGGCGGTGAGTGCTGCGGGATCTCCTCTGGGACGGGCTCCGTGTGGCCTGGCGGTGCCTGGAGGAAACCCGGCCTCCCCGCTGACGGTGCTCGCCCCTCCGCGAGGAGGCCGGGGCGTCCCGTTGAGCCCTTGGAGCTCGGCCCTCGTCACGAGCAGTGTCCTGAGCCCTGCTCTGGTGCCGTCTCCTGGTGCTCGAGGGGTCGTGCTCAGCCCTGCTGTGGCCACCACGGTGTCGCCTCGGGGTCCCGCTTCGGGCTCTGTCTGAGGCCCCGGCATGGCCCCTGCCACGGCCTCTGCTGGAGGAGCTGCGGCGCTGGCGGCCTGAGGAGTGGCGCCGCCTCCTTTCCGCAGGTCGGGCCCGAGATCTCCTCCTTCTTGCTGCCCGGCTGGCGGAGGTGTTCTCCTGCGCGATGTGGTAGACCTCGTAGTTACTGGGTCCCACCTTGCGGTAGATGTGGTGGAAAGGCTCCTGACAGATGGGGCACACGGATCTTATGCGCGCCCAGTTGAATATGCAGGAAAAACAGAAAACGTGTCTGCAGCAGGCCATGGAGCCTTGGTTGCTAATCCTGTCCAAGCATATTGGGCATTGTAGGTCCTCCGCAGCATCCGTTGCCGTGGCCTGGGGCACCTGAGTGTTGCTGGCAGCAGGGGAGGAGGTGTTGTCTTCTGCCACGTCCTCTTCCAACGCCATCTCGCACTGCAAGCAAAAGAGATACAAAAGTCATGACCTGCCCTGGAGATGCAACCTGCACGAAGCGGCAAAGCTGTGGAAGTGGAGCGCTCAAGAGTTGCCCCCTCTGCCTCGGGGCTGTGCTTGTGCTGCCGCAAACAGCAGGGACTGTCCCCGGGCAGAGGAGTGACACCAGGGGCATCTTTGGATGTTGCTGCTGTCAGGGCAGGGTGGTGTCTCACCTCTACGGCAGGTGCAGACAGGAACTGGGAAGGCCGGGAAGCGGTTGCTGGCCTCTCGTCAACAGCAGTCCGAGCCTGGGGTGGCGGCAGGTGAGGCCCAACACCCTGGGCCCTGCCGGTGTCCCTGTCCGGCAGATCCTCTCTGTGGCTTCAGAAGGGAGCCTGCAGGACTACGGGTTCTTCGTCCCCTCAGCTGCAGACGTCTATCCCCGGCGGACGAGGACAGCACTGTGGGCCTTCGGGGCTGCCCCACGCCCCAAAAGGATTGATGTCGCGGGCGTCACGACGACTGCCTGGTGACATCACAGAGCTTTTGGGGAGCACACCCAGAAGACACAAGCCGTGGCCTCGGGGAACAACAATTTCCCCGACAGCTCTCATCTCACGCGACCGCCCCCCTGTCCAGCAGAACCCCGTTGCCGTATTTTTCATAGCAATTTGGACACCAGGTCTCAGTGCTCAGATGCAGCACTACGTTCTGTTTTAGAAATAAAGCAGCTCAAGGCATTTCTTACTCCTTGTCCGTCCTTGCAGGTGGAGGGAGGTGGTCCTTCCCCCTCTGCTTAGCACCGGTGAGGCCACAGCTGGAGTACTGTGTCCGGTGCTGGGCTGCCCACCCAGCACAAGAGAAAGAGAGAGATGGACATAGTGGGGAGAGTCCTCTAAAGGTCCATCAGGATGATGAGGGGACTGGAGCACCTCTCCTGTGAGGGAGGGCTGAGAAAGCTGCCTGCAGGCAGTTCAGCCTGGAGAAGAGAAGACTTTGGGGGAAATCATTTTCAAAGCATATCAGTAGCCAAAGAGTGAGCGCAAAGAAGAGAGAGCCAGGCTCTTTTCAGGGGCGCGCAGTGGCATTGGGCACAAAGCGAAACCCAGGAGGTTCCCTCTGAACATCAGGAACCCCTTTTTTACCGTGAGGGTGACTGAGCACTGGCACAGATATGCCATGCCAGGCAGCTTGTGGAGTCTCCCTCCTTGGAGATACTCCAAAGCTGTCTGGCTGCGGTCCTGGGCCACCGTCCGTAGGCGACTCTGCTTGAGCAGGGGAGCTTGGGCGAGATGACCTGCGGAGGTCCCTTCCCACCTCAACCGTTGTGTGAATCTGTGCCTCAAAGCACACTTTGTGCAAGTCGAGAAAGCATAGTCGTGGAGTGACACACGGAGCGTGGGGAAGGAGGGCGACTTCAGTTAAACACAGCCATTTACTCCATTTTGTTGGGGTCTGGTAATTGATTTATTGTATCACCTCTGTCTTTTGAGAAAGCTCCTCTTGCCACCAGTCTTACTAGAAAGTCAGAATGTTCTTGGTGCGCCGTTGTTTTCTAATGACCTTGGTAGTCTTTGGAGGTGGTCTTAAGGGTCTGTAACATGTCTTCCCACTGCGGGCATTCAACGTGAGGCTCTGTACGGGGGCAAATTTCTCCATAAGGCTTTGGGGGTTACTTTTCAAGTCTCTGAGGAGGAGGGAGAAGAAAGTAAGCATTTCAAAGGCTTGCTACCGGCCCTTAAACTTGGACTGGCATTGTGCGCGGTCCCTTTGCCATAGAGCAGAGCAATCGTAAATTGACTTCACTTCTCAGTGCCGCCTTGTGAGAAGAGTGGTAACAGGAAAAGTTCTTCTGGGGAGTATTTGGGGTGAACTGTGAGAAAAGGGGTGATGTGGAAGGACAAGAGGTTTTCTAATACGCCGTTGGCGTCATTGGTAGCAGGGCAGACTGGAGAAAAAGCGCTACCGTCTTCCCTTGATGGTACTGTGGAAACGCAACAGAAGGAGAAAAAGCACACCTCTATGAAATGTTCACTCCAACTTTTAATAGACAAGTGTAAGATAGAACAGTATGAGAAAACCAACACCCAAGTTTCTATCCTATTATCATCCTACCCCTAAAAGGCCTTGTAAGAGTCCCTGTAGATTTTCAGCTGCGGGACCTCCGCCGCGATTGGCTCCTGGTGGCCCGCCGTTCTGTGGAGGGAAGGCGACTTCGTCGCTGTCGGCGGTCGCTCCTTCCGGGAGAAGCTGAGACTCGCCGTTCAGGGCTGAGAGCTCGGCCCTCGTCGCGATCCCTTCTCCTTTGGTGCCCCGGCTGTGTTCGGCGGTGAGTGCTGCGGGATCTCCTCTGGGACGGGCTCCGTGTGGCCTGGCGGTGCCTGGAGGAAACCCGGCCTCCCCGCTGACGGTGCTCGCCCCTCCGCGAGGAGGCCGGGGCGTCCCGTTGAGCCCTTGGAGCTCGGCCCTCGTCACGAGCAGTGTCCTGAGCCCTGCTCTGGTGCCGTCTCCTGGTGCTCGAGGGGTCGTGCTCAGCCCTGCTGTGGCCACCACGGTGTCGCCTCGGGGTCCCGCTTCGGGCTCTGTGTGAGGCCCCGGCATGGCCCCTGCCACGGCCTCTGCTGGAGGAGCTGCGGCGCTGGCGGCCTGAGGAGTGGCGCCGCCTCCTTTCCGCAGGTCGGGCCCGAGATCTCCTCCTTCTTGCTGCCCGGCTGGCGGAGGTGTTCTCCTGCGCGATGTGGTAGACCTCGTAGTTACTGGGTCCCACCTTGCGGTAGATGTGGTGGAAAGGCTCCTGACAGATGGGGCACACGGATCTTATGCGCGCCCAGTTGAATATGCAGGAAAAACAGAAAACGTGTCTGCAGCAGGCCATGGAGCCTTGGTTGCTAATCCTGTCCAAGCATATTGGGCATTGTAGGTCCTCCGCAGCATCCGTTGCCGTGGCCTGGGGCACCTGAGTGTTGCTGGCAGCAGGGGAGGAGGTGTTGTCTTCTGCCACGTCCTCTTCCAACGCCATCTCGCACTGCAAGCAAAAGAGATACAAAAGTCATGACCTGCCCTGGAGATGCAACCTGCACGAAGCGGCAAAGCTGTGGAAGTGGAGCGCTCAAGAGTTGCCCCCTCTGCCTCGGGGCTGTGCTTGTGCTGCCGCAAACAGCAGGGACTGTCCCCGGGCAGAGGAGTGACACCAGAGGCATCTTTGGATGTTGCTGCTGTCAGGGCAGGGTGGTGTCTCACCTCTACGGCAGGTGCAGACGGGAACTGGGAAGGCCGGGAAGCGGTTGCTGGCCTCTCGTCAACAGCAGTCCGAGCCTGGGGTGGCGGCAGGTGAGGCCCAACACCCTGGGCCCTGCCGGTGTCCCTGTCCGGCAGATCCTCTCTGTGGCTTCAGAAGGGAGCCTGCAGGACTACGGGTTCTTCGTCCCCTCAGCTGCAGACGTCTATCCCCGGCGGACGAGGACAGCACTGTGGGCCTTCGGGGCTGCCCCACGCCCCAAAAGGATTGATGTCGCGGGCGTCACGACGACTGCCTGGTGACATCACAGAGCTTTTGGGGAGCACACCCAGAAGACACAAGCCGTGGCCTCGGGGAACAACAATTTCCCCGACAGCTCTCATCTCACGCGACCGCCCCCCTGTCCAGCAGAACCCCGTTGCCGTATTTTTCATAGCAATTTGGACACCAGGTCTCAGTGCTCAGATGCAGCACTACGTTCTGTTTTAGAAATAAAGCAGCTCAAGGCATTTCTTACTCCTTGTCCGTCCTTGCAGGTGGAGGGAGGTGGTCCTTCCCCCTCTGCTTAGCACCGGTGAGGCCACAGCTGGAGTACTGTGTCCGGTGCTGGGCTGCCCACCCAGCACAAGAGAAAGAGAGAGATGGACATAGTGGGGAGAGTCCTCTAAAGGTCCATCAGGATGATGAGGGGACTGGAGCACCTCTCCTGTGAGGGAGGGCTGAGAAAGCTGCCTGCAGGCAGTTCAGCCTGGAGAAGAGAAGACTTTGGGGGAAATCATTTTCAAAGCATATCAGTAGCCAAAGAGTGAGCGCAAAGAAGAGAGAGCCAGGCTCTTTTCAGGGGCGCGCAGTGGCATTGGGCACAAAGCGAAACCCAGGAGGTTCCCTCTGAACATCAGGAACCCCTTTTTTACCGTGAGGGTGACTGAGCACTGGCACAGATATGCCATGCCAGGCAGCTTGTGGAGTCTCCCTCCTTGGAGATACTCCAAAGCTGTCTGGCTGCGGTCCTGGGCCACCGTCCGTAGGCGACTCTGCTTGAGCAGGGGAGCTTGGGCGAGATGACCTGCGGAGGTCCCTTCCCACCTCAACCGTTGTGTGAATCTGTGCCTCAAAGCACACTTTGTGCAAGTCGAGAAAGCATAGTCGTGGAGTGACACACGGAGCGTGGGGAAGGAGGGCGACTTCAGTTAAACACAGCCATTTACTCCATTTTGTTGGGGTCTGGTAATTGATTTATTGTATCACCTCTGTCTTTTGAGAAAGCTCCTCTTGCCACCAGTCTTACTAGAAAGTCAGAATGTTCTTGGTGCGCCGTTGTTTTCTAATGACCTTGGTAGTCTTTGGAGGTGGTCTTAAGGGTCTGTAACATGTCTTCCCACTGCGGGCATTCAACGTGAGGCTCTGTACGGGGGCAAATTTCTCCATAAGGCTTTGGGGGTTACTTTTCAAGTCTCTGAGGAGGAGGGAGAAGAAAGTAAGCATTTCAAAGGCTTGCTACCGGCCCTTAAACTTGGACTGGCATTGTGCGCGGTCCCTTTGCCATAGAGCAGAGCAATCGTAAATTGACTTCACTTCTCAGTGCCGCCTTGTGAGAAGAGTGGTAACAGGAAAAGTTCTTCTGGGGAGTATTTGGGGTGGACTGTGAGAAAAGGGGTGATGTGGAAGGACAAGAGGTTTTCTAATACGCCGTTGGCGTCATTGGTAGCAGGGCAGACTGGAGAAAAAGCGCTACCATCTTCCCTTGATGGTACTGTGGAAACGCAACAGAAGGAGAAAAAGCACACCTCTATGAAATGTTCACTCCAACTTTTAATAGACAAGTGTAAGATAGAACAGTATGAGAAAACCAACACCCAAGTTTCTATCCTATTATCATCCTACCCCTAAAAGGCCTTGTAAGAGTCCCTGTAGATTTTCAGCTGCGGGACCTCCGCCGCGATTGGCTCCTGGTGGCCCGCCGTTCTGTGGAGGGAAGGCGACTTCGTCGCTGTCGGCGGTCGCTCCTTCCGGGAGAAGCTGAGACTCGCCGTTCAGGGCTGAGAGCTCGGCCCTCGTCGCGATCCCTTCTCCTTTGGTGCCCCGGCTGTGTTCGGCGGTGAGTGCTGCGGGATCTCCTCTGGGACGGGCTCCGTGTGGCCTGGCGGTGCCTGGAGGAAACCCGGCCTCCCCGCTGACGGTGCTCGCCCCTCCGCGAGGAGGCCGGGGCGTCCCGTTGAGCCCTTGGAGCTCGGCCCTCGTCACGAGCAGTGTCCTGAGCCCTGCTCTGGTGCCGTCTCCTGGTGCTCGAGGGGTCGTGCTCAGCCCTGCTGTGGCCACCACGGTGTCGCCTCGGGGTCCCGCTTCGGGCTCTGTGTGAGGCCCCGGCATGGCCCCTGCCACGGCCTCTGCTGGAGGAGCTGCGGCGCTGGCGGCCTGAGGAGTGGCGCCGCCTCCTTTCCGCAGGTCGGGCTCGAGATCTTCTCCTTCTTGCTGCCCGGCTGGCGGAGGTGTTCTCCTGCGCGATGTGGTAGACCTCATAGTTACTGGGTCCCACCTTGCGGTAGATGTGGTGGAAAGGCTCCTGACAGATGGGGCACACGGATCTTATGCGCGCCCAGTTGAATATGCAGGAAAAACAGAAAACGTGTCTGCAGCAGGCCATGGAGCCTTGGTTGCTAATCCTGTCCAAGCATATTGGGCATTGTAGGTCCTCCGCAGCATCCGTTGCCGTGGCCTGGGGCACCTGAGTGTTGCTGGCAGCAGGGGAGGAGGTGTTGTCTTCTGCCACGTCCTCTTCCAACGCCATCTCGCACTGCAAGCAAAAGAGATACAAAAGTCATGACCTGCCCTGGAGATGCAACCTGCACGAAGCGGCAAAGCTGTGGAAGTGGAGCGCTCAAGAGTTGCCCCCTCTGCCTCGGGGCTGTGCTTGTGCTGCCGCAAACAGCAGGGACTGTCCCCGGGCAGAGGAGTGACACCAGGGGCATCTTTGGATGTTGCTGCTGTCAGGGCAGGGTGGTGTCTCACCTCTACGGCAGGTGCAGACAGGAACTGGGAAGGCCGGGAAGCGGTTGCTGGCCTCTCGTCAACAGCAGTCCGAGCCTGGGGTGGCGGCAGGTGAGGCCCAACACCCTGGGCCCTGCCGGTGTCCCTGTCCGGCAGATCCTCTCTGTGGCTTCAGAAGGGAGCCTGCAGGACTACGGGTTCTTCGACCCCTCAGCTGCAGACGTCTATCCCCGGCGGACGAGGACAGCACTGTGGGCCTTCGGGGCTGCCCCACGCCCCAAAAGGATTGATGTCGCGGGCGTCACGACGACTGCCTGGTGACATCACAGAGCTTTTGGGGAGCACACCCAGAAGACACAAGCCGTGGCCTCGGGGAACAACAATTTCCCCGACAGCTCTCATCTCACGCGACCGCCCCCCTGTCCAGCAGAACCCCGTTGCCGTATTTTTCATAGCAATTTGGACACCAGGTCTCAGTGTTCAGATGCAGCACTACGTTCTGTTTTAGAAATAAAGCAGCTCAAGGCATTTCTTACTCCTTGTCCGTCCTTGCAGGTGGAGGGAGGTGGTCCTTCCCCCTCTGCTTAGCACCGGTGAGGCCACAGCTGGAGTACTGTGTCCGGTGCTGGGCTGCCCACCCAGCACAAGAGAAAGAGAGAGATGGACATAGTGGGGAGAGTCCTCTAAAGGTCCATCAGGATGATGAGGGGACTGGAGCACCTCTCCTGTGAGGGAGGGCTGAGAAAGCTGCCTGCAGGCAGTTCAGCCTGGAGAAGAGAAGACTTTGGGGGAAATCATTTTCAAAGCATATCAGTAGCCAAAGAGTGAGCGCAAAGAAGAGAGAGCCAGGCTCTTTTCAGGGGCGCGCAGTGGCATTGGGCACAAAGCGAAACCCAGGAGGTTCCCTCTGAACATCAGGAACCCCTTTTTTACCGTGAGGGTGACTGAGCACTGGCACAGATATGCCATGCCAGGCAGCTTGTGGAGTCTCCCTCCTTGGAGATACTCCAAAGCTGTCTGGCTGCGGTCCTGGGCCACCGTCCGTAGGCGACTCTGCTTGAGCAGGGGAGCTTGGGCGAGATGACCTGCGGAGGTCCCTTCCCACCTCAACCGTTGTGTGAATCTGTGCCTCAAAGCACACTTTGTGCAAGTCGAGAAAGCATAGTCGTGGAGTGACACACGGAGCGTGGGGAAGGAGGGCGACTTCAGTTAAACACAGCCATTTACTCCATTTTGTTGGGGTCTGGTAATTGATTTATTGTATCACCTCTGTCTTTTGAGAAAGCTCCTCTTGCCACCAGTCTTACTAGAAAGTCAGAATGTTCTTGGTGCGCCGTTGTTTTCTAATGACCTTGGTAGTCTTTGGAGGTGGTCTTAAGGGTCTGTAACATGTCTTCCCACTGCGGGCATTCAACGTGAGGCTCTGTACGGGGGCAAATTTCTCCATAAGGCTTTGGGGGTTACTTTTCAAGTCTCTGAGGAGGAGGGAGAAGAAAGTAAGCATTTCAAAGGCTTGCTACCGGCCCTTAAACTTGGACTGGCATTGTGCGCGGTCCCTTTGCCATAGAGCAGAGCAATCGTAAATTGACTTCACTTCTCAGTGCCGCCTTGTGAGAAGAGTGGTAACAGGAAAAGTTCTTCTGGGGAGTATTTGGGGTGAACTGTGAGAAAAGGGGTGATGTGGAAGGACAAGAGGTTTTCTAATACGCCGTTGGCGTCATTGGTAGCAGGGCAGACTGGAGAAAAAGCGCTACCGTCTTCCCTTGATGGTACTGTGGAAACGCAACAGAAGGAGAAAAAGCACACCTCTATGAAATGTTCACTCCAACTTTTAATAGACAAGTGTAAGATAGAACAGTATGAGAAAACCAACACCCAAGTTTCTATCCTATTATCATCCTACCCCTAAAAGGCCCTGTAAGAGTCCCTGTAGATTTTCAGCTGCGGGACCTCCGCCGCGATTGGCTCCTGGTGGCCCGCCGTTCTGTGGAGGGAAGGCGACTTCGTCGCTGTCGGCGGTCGCTCCTTCCGGGAGAAGCTGAGACTCGCCGTTCAGGGCTGAGAGCTCGGCCCTCGTCGCGATCCCTTCTCCTTTGGTGCCCCGGCTGTGTTCGGCGGTGAGTGCTGCGGGATCTCCTCTGGGACGGGCTCCGTGTGGCCTGGCGGTGCCTGGAGGAAACCCGGCCTCCCCGCTGACGGTGCTCGCCCCTCCGCGAGGAGGCCGGGGCGTCCCGTTGAGCCCTTGGAGCTCGGCCCTCGTCACGAGCAGTGTCCTGAGCCCTGCTCTGGTGCCGTCTCCTGGTGCTCGAGGGGTCGTGCTCAGCCCTGCTGTGGCCACCACGGTGTCGCCTCGGGGTCCCGCTTCGGGCTCTGTCTGAGGCCCCGGCATGGCCCCTGCCACGGCCTCTGCTGGAGGAGCTGCGGCGCTGGCGGCCTGAGGAGTGGCGCCGCCTCCTTTCCGCAGGTCGGGCCCGAGATCTCCTCCTTCTTGCTGCCCGGCTGGCGGAGGTGTTCTCCTGCGCGATGTGGTAGACCTCGTAGTTACTGGGTCCCACCTTGCGGTAGATGTGGTGGAAAGGCTCCTGACAGATGGGGCACACGGATCTTATGCGCGCCCAGTTGAATATGCAGGAAAAACAGAAAACGTGTCTGCAGCAGGCCATGGAGCCTTGGTTGCTAATCCTGTCCAAGCATATTGGGCATTGTAGGTCCTCCGCAGCATCCGTTGCCGTGGCCTGGGGCACCTGAGTGTTGCTGGCAGCAGGGGAGGAGGTGTTGTCTTCTGCCACGTCCTCTTCCAACGCCATCTCGCACTGCAAGCAAAAGAGATACAAAAGTCATGACCTGCCCTGGAGATGCAACCTGCACGAAGCGGCAAAGCTGTGGAAGTGGAGCGCTCAAGAGTTGCCCCCTCTGCCTCGGGGCTGTGCTTGTGCTGCCGCAAACAGCAGGGACTGTCCCCGGGCAGAGGAGTGACACCAGAGGCATCTTTGGATGTTGCTGCTGTCAGGGCAGGGTGGTGTCTCACCTCTACGGCAGGTGCAGACAGGAACTGGGAAGGCCGGGAAGCGGTTGCTGGCCTCTCGTCAACAGCAGTCCGAGCCTGGGGTGGCGGCAGGTGAGGCCCAACACCCTGGGCCCTGCCGGTGTCCCTGTCCGGCAGATCCTCTCTGTGGCTTCAGAAGGGAGCCTGCAGGACTACGGGTTCTTCGTCCCCTCAGCTGCAGACGTCTATCCCCGGCGGACGAGGACAGCACTGTGGGCCTTCGGGGCTGCCCCACGCCCCAAAAGGATTGATGTCGCGGGCGTCACGACGACTGCCTGGTGACATCACAGAGCTTTTGGGGAGCACACCCAGAAGACACAAGCCGTGGCCTCGGGGAACAACAATTTCCCCGACAGCTCTCATCTCACGCGACCGCCCCCCTGTCCAGCAGAACCCCGTTGCCGTATTTTTCATAGCAATTTGGACACCAGGTCTCAGTGTTCAGATGCAGCACTACGTTCTGTTTTAGAAATAAAGCAGCTCAAGGCATTTCTTACTCCTTGTCCGTCCTTGCAGGTGGAGGGAGGTGGTCCTTCCCCCTCTGCTTAGCACCGGTGAGGCCACAGCTGGAGTACTGTGTCCGGTGCTGGGCTGCCCACCCAGCACAAGAGAGAGATGGACATAGTGGGGAGAGTCCTCTAAAGGTCCATCAGGATGATGAGGGGACTGGAGCACCTCTCCTGTGAGGGAGGGCTGAGAAAGCTGCCTGCAGGCAGTTCAGCCTGGAGAAGAGAAGACTTTGGGGGAAATCATTTTCAAAGCATATCAGTAGCCAAAGAGTGAGCGCAAAGAAGAGAGAGCCAGGCTCTTTTCAGGGGCGCGCAGTGGCATTGGGCACAAAGCGAAACCCAGGAGGTTCCCTCTGAACATCAGGAACCCCTTTTTTACCGTGAGGGTGACTGAGCACTGGCACAGATATGCCATGCCAGGCAGCTTGTGGAGTCTCCCTCCTTGGAGATACTCCAAAGCTGTCTGGCTGCGGTCCTGGGCCACCGTCCGTAGGCGACTCTGCTTGAGCAGGGGAGCTTGGGCGAGATGACCTGCGGAGGTCCCTTCCCACCTCAACCGTTGTGTGAATCTGTGCCTCAAAGCACACTTTGTGCAAGTCGAGAAAGCATAGTCGTGGAGTGACACACGGAGCGTGGGGAAGGAGGACGACTTCAGTTAAACACAGCCATTTACTCCATTTTGTTGGGGTCTGGTAATTGATTTATTGTATCACCTCTGTCTTTTGAGAAAGCTCCTCTTGCCACCAGTCTTACTAGAAAGTCAGAATGTTCTTGGTGCGCCGTTGTTTTCTAATGACCTTGGTAGTCTTTGGAGGTGGTCTTAAGGGTCTGTAACATGTCTTCCCACTGCGGGCATTCAACGTGAGGCTCTGTACGGGGGCAAATTTCTCCATAAGGCTTTGGGGGTTACTTTTCAAGTCTCTGAGGAGGAGGGAGAAGAAAGTAAGCATTTCAAAGGCTTGCTACCGGCCCTTAAACTTGGACTGGCATTGTGCGCGGTCCCTTTGCCATAGAGCAGAGCAATCGTAAATTGACTTCACTTCTCAGTGCCGCCTTGTGAGAAGAGTGGTAACAGGAAAAGTTCTTCTGGGGAGTATTTGGGGTGGACTGTGAGAAAAGGGGTGATGTGGAAGGACAAGAGGTTTTCTAATACGCCGTTGGCGTCATTGGTAGCAGGGCAGACTGGAGAAAAAGCGCTACCGTCTTCCCTTGATGGTACTGTGGAAACGCAACAGAAGGAGAAAAAGCACACCTCTATGAAATGTTCACTCCAACTTTTAATAGACAAGTGTAAGATAGAACAGTATGAGAAAACCAACACCCAAGTTTCTATCCTATTATCATCCTACCCCTAAAAGGCCTTGTAAGAGTCCCTGTAGATTTTCAGCTGCGGGACCTCCGCCGCGATTGGCTCCTGGTGGCCCGCCGTTCTGTGGAGGGAAGGCGACTTCGTCGCTGTCGGCGGTCGCTCCTTCCGGGAGAAGCTGAGACTCGCCGTTCAGGGCTGAGAGCTCGGCCCTCGTCGCGATCCCTTCTCCTTTGGTGCCCCGGCTGTGTTCGGCGGTGAGTGCTGCGGGATCTCCTCTGGGACGGGCTCCGTGTGGCCTGGCGGTGCCTGGAGGAAACCCGGCCTCCCCGCTGACGGTGCTCGCCCCTCCGCGAGGAGGCCGGGGCGTCCCGTTGAGCCCTTGGAGCTCGGCCCTCGTCACGAGCAGTGTCCTGAGCCCTGCTCTGGTGCCGTCTCCTGGTGCTCGAGGGGTCGTGCTCAGCCCTGCTGTGGCCACCACGGTGTCGCCTCGGGGTCCCGCTTCGGGCTCTGTGTGAGGCCCCGGCATGGCCCCTGCCACGGCCTCTGCTGGAGGAGCTGCGGCGCTGGCGGCCTGAGGAGTGGCGCCGCCTCCTTTCCGCAGGTCGGGCCCGAGATCTCCTCCTTCTTGCTGCCCGGCTGGCGGAGGTGTTCTCCTGCGCGATGTGGTAGACCTCGTAGTTACTGGGTCCCACCTTGTGGTAGATGTGGTGGAAAGGCTCCTGACAGATGGGGCACACGGATCTTATGCGCGCCCAGTTGAATATGCAGGAAAAACAGAAAACGTGTCTGCAGCAGGCCATGGAGCCTTGGTTGCTAATCCTGTCCAAGCATATTGGGCATTGTAGGTCCTCCGCAGCATCCGTTGCCGTGGCCTGGGGCACCTGAGTGTTGCTGGCAGCAGGGGAGGAGGTGTTGTCTTCTGCCACGTCCTCTTCCAACGCCATCTCGCACTGCAAGCAAAAGAGATACAAAAGTCATGACCTGCCCTGGAGATGCAACCTGCACGAAGCGGCAAAGCTGTGGAAGTGGAGCGCTCAAGAGTTGCCCCCTCTGCCTCGGGGCTGTGCTTGTGCTGCCGCAAACAGCAGGGACTGTCCCCGGGCAGAGGAGTGACACCAGAGGCATCTTTGGATGTTGCTGCTGTCAGGGCAGGGTGGTGTCTCACCTCTACGGCAGGTGCAGACAGGAACTGGGAAGGCCGGGAAGCGGTTGCTGGCCTCTCGTCAACAGCAGTCCGAGCCTGGGGTGGCGGCAGGTGAGGCCCAACACCCTGGGCCCTGCCGGTGTCCCTGTCCGGCAGATCCTCTCTGTGGCTTCAGAAGGGAGCCTGCAGGACTACGGGTTCTTCGTCCCCTCAGCTGCAGACGTCTATCCCCGGCGGACGAGGACAGCACTGTGGGCCTTCGGGGCTGCCCCACGCCCCAAAAGGATTGATGTCGCGGGCGTCACGACGACTGCCTGGTGACATCACAGAGCTTTTGGGGAGCACACCCAGAAGACACAAGCCGTGGCCTCGGGGAACAACAATTTCCCCGACAGCTCTCATCTCACGCGACCGCCCCCCTGTCCAGCAGAACCCCGTTGCCGTATTTTTCATAGCAATTTGGACACCAGGTCTCAGTGCTCAGATGCAGCACTACGTTCTGTTTTAGAAATAAAGCAGCTCAAGGCATTTCTTACTCCTTGTCCGTCCTTGCAGGTGGAGGGAGGTGGTCCTTCCCCCTCTGCTTAGCACCGGTGAGGCCACAGCTGGAGTACTGTGTCCGGTGCTGGGCTGCCCACCCAGCACAAGAGAAAGAGAGAGATGGACATAGTGGAGAGAGTCCTCTAAAGGTCCATCAGGATGATGAGGGGACTGGAGCACCTCTCCTGTGAGGGAGGGCTGAGAAAGCTGCCTGCAGGCAGTTCAGCCTGGAGAAGAGAAGACTTTGGGGGAAATCATTTTCAAAGCATATCAGTAGCCAAAGAGTGAGCGCAAAGAAGAGAGAGCCAGGCTCTTTTCAGGGGCGCGCAGTGGCATTGGGCACAAAGCGAAACCCAGGAGGTTCCCTCTGAACATCAGGAACCCCTTTTTTACCGTGAGGGTGACTGAGCACTGGCACAGATATGCCATGCCAGGCAGCTTGTGGAGTCTCCCTCCTTGGAGATACTCCAAAGCTGTCTGGCTGCGGTCCTGGGCCACCGTCCGTAGGCGACTCTGCTTGAGCAGGGGAGCTTGGGCGAGATGACCTGCGGAGGTCCCTTCCCACCTCAACCGTTGTGTGAATCTGTGCCTCAAAGCACACTTTGTGCAAGTCGAGAAAGCATAGTCGTGGAGTGACACACGGAGCGTGGGGAAGGAGGGCGACTTCAGTTAAACACAGCCATTTACTCCATTTTGTTGGGGTCTGGTAATTGATTTATTGTATCACCTCTGTCTTTTGAGAAAGCTCCTCTTGCCACCAGTCTTACTAGAAAGTCAGAATGTTCTTGGTGCGGCGTTGTTTTCTAATGACCTTGGTAGTCTTTGGAGGTGGTCTTAAGGGTCTGTAACATGTCTTCCCACTGCGGGCATTCAACGTGAGGCTCTGTACGGGGGCAAATTTCTCCATAAGGCTTTGGGGGTTACTTTTCAAGTCTCTGAGGAGGAGGGAGAAGAAAGTAAGCATTTCAAAGGCTTGCTACCGGCCCTTAAACTTGGACTGGCATTGTGCGCGGTCCCTTTGCCATAGAGCAGAGCAATCGTAAATTGACTTCACTTCTCAGTGCCGCCTTGTGAGAAGAGTGGTAACAGGAAAAGTTCTTCTGGGGAGTATTTGGGGTGAACTGTGAGAAAAGGGGTGACGTGGAAGGACAAGAGGTTTTCTAATACGCCGTTGGCGTCATTGGTAGCAGGGCAGACTGGAGAAAAAGCGCTACCGTCTTCCCTTGATGGTACTGTGGAAACGCAACAGAAGGAGAAAAAGCACACCTCTATGAAATGTTCACTCCAACTTTTAATAGACAAGTGTAAGATAGAACAGTATGAGAAAACCAACACCCAAGTTTCTATCCTATTATCATCCTACCCCTAAAAGGCCTTGTAAGAGTCCCTGTAGATTTTCAGCTGCGGGACCTCCGCCGCGATTGGCTCCTGGTGGCCCGCCGTTCTGTGGAGGGAAGGCGACTTCGTCGCTGTCGGCGGTCGCTCCTTCCGGGAGAAGCTGAGACTCGCCGTTCAGGGCTGAGAGCTCGGCCCTCGTCGCGATCCCTTCTCCTTTGGTGCCCCGGCTGTGTTCGGCGGTGAGTGCTGCGGGATCTCCTCTGGGACGGGCTCCGTGTGGCCTGGCGGTGCCTGGAGGAAACCCGGCCTCCCCGCTGACGGTGCTCGCCCCTCCGCGAGGAGGCCGGGGCGTCCCGTTGAGCCCTTGGAGCTCGGCCCTCGTCACGAGCAGTGTCCTGAGCCCTGCTCTGGTGCCGTCTCCTGGTGCTCGAGGGGTCGTGCTCAGCCCTGCTGTGGCCACCACGGTGTCGCCTCGGGGTCCCGCTTCGGGCTCTGTGTGAGGCCCCGGCATGGCCCCTGCCACGGCCTCTGCTGGAGGAGCTGCGGCGCTGGCGGCCTGAGGAGTGGCGCCGCCTCCTTTCCGCAGGTCGGGCCCGAGATCTCCTCCTTCTTGCTGCCCGGCTGGCGGAGGTGTTCTCCTGCGCGATGTGGTAGACCTCGTAGTTACTGGGTCCCACCTTGCGGTAGATGTGGTGGAAAGGCTCCTGACAGATGGGGCACACGGATCTTATGCGCGCCCAGTTGAATATGCAGGAAAAACAGAAAACGTGTCTGCAGCAGGCCATGGAGCCTTGGTTGCTAATCCTGTCCAAGCATATTGGGCATTGTAGGTCCTCCGCAGCATCCGTTGCCGTGGCCTGGGGCGCCTGAGTGTTGCTGGCAGCAGGGGAGGAGGTGTTGTCTTCTGCCACGTCCTCTTCCAACGCCATCTCGCACTGCAAGCAAAAGAGATACAAAAGTCATGACCTGCCCTGGAGATGCAACCTGCACGAAGCGGCAAAGCTGTGGAAGTGGAGCGCTCAAGAGTTGCCCCCTCTGCCTCGGGGCTGTGCTTGTGCTGCCGCAAACAGCAGGGACTGTCCCCGGGCAGAGGAGTGACACCGGAGGCATCTTTGGATGTTGCTGCTGTCAGGGCAGGGTGGTGTCTCACCTCTACGGCAGGTGCAGACGGGAACTGGGAAGGCCGGGAAGCGGTTGCTGGCCTCTCGTCAACAGCAGTCCGAGCCTGGGGTGGCGGCAGGTGAGGCCCAACACCCTGGGCCCTGCCGGTGTCCCTGTCCGGCAGATCCTCTCTGTGGCTTCAGAAGGGAGCCTGCAGGACTACGGGTTCTTCGTCCCCTCAGCTGCAGACGTCTATCCCCGGCGGACGAGGACAGCACTGTGGGCCTTCGGGGCTGCCCCACGCCCCAAAAGGATTGATGTCGCGGGCGTCACGACGACTGCCTGGTGACATCACAGAGCTTTTGGGGAGCACACCCAGAAGACACAAGCCGTGGCCTCGGGGAACAACAATTTCCCCGACAGCTCTCATCTCACGCGACCGCCCCCCTGTCCAGCAGAACCCCGTTGCCGTATTTTTCATAGCAATTTGGACACCAGGTCTCAGTGTTCAGATGCAGCACTACGTTCTGTTTTAGAAATAAAGCAGCTCAAGGCATTTCTTACTCCTTGTCCGTCCTTGCAGGTGGAGGGAGGTGGTCCTTCCCCCTCTGCTTAGCACCGGTGAGGCCACAGCTGGAGTACTGTGTCCGGTGCTGGACTGCCCACCCAGCACAAGAGAAAGAGAGAGATGGACATAGTGGGGAGAGTCCTCTAAAGGTCCATCAGGATGATGAGGGGACTGGAGCACCTCTCCTGTGAGGGAGGGCTGAGAAAGCTGCCTGCAGGCAGTTCAGCCTGGAGAAGAGAAGACTTTGGGGGAAATCATTTTCAAAGCATATCAGTAGCCAAAGAGTGAGCGCAAAGAAGAGAGAGCCAGGCTCTTTTCAGGGGCGCGCAGTGGCATTGGGCACAAAGCGAAACCCAGGAGGTTCCCTCTGAACATCAGGAACCCCTTTTTTACCGTGAGGGTGACTGAGCACTGGCACAGATATGCCATGCCAGGCAGCTTGTGGAGTCTCCCTCCTTGGAGATACTCCAAAGCTGTCTGGCTGCGGTCCTGGGCCACCGTCCGTAGGCGACTCTGCTTGAGCAGGGGAGCTTGGGCGAGATGACCTGCGGAGGTCCCTTCCCACCTCAACCGTTGTGTGAATCTGTGCCTCAAAGCACACTTTGTGCAAGTCGAGAAAGCATAGTCGTGGAGTGACACACGGAGCGTGGGGAAGGAGGGCGACTTCAGTTAAACACAGCCATTTACTCCATTTTGTTGGGGTCTGGTAATTGATTTATTGTATCACCTCTGTCTTTTGAGAAAGCTCCTCTTGCCACCAGTCTTACTAGAAAGTCAGAATGTTCTTGGTGCGCCGTTGTTTTCTAATGACCTTGGTAGTCTTTGGAGGTGGTCTTAAGGGTCTGTAACATGTCTTCCCACTGCGGGCATTCAACGTGAGGCTCTGTACGGGGGCAAATTTCTCCATAAGGCTTTGGGGGTTACTTTTCAAGTCTCTGAGGAGGAGGGAGAAGAAAGTAAGCATTTCAAAGGCTTGCTACCGGCCCTTAAACTTGGACTGGCATTGTGCGCGGTCCCTTTGCCATAGAGCAGAGCAATCGTAAATTGACTTCACTTCTCAGTGCCGCCTTGTGAGAAGAGTGGTAACAGGAAAAGTTCTTCTGGGGAGTATTTGGGGTGAACTGTGAGAAAAGGGGTGATGTGGAAGGACAAGAGGTTTTCTAATACGCCGTTGGCGTCATTGGTAGCAGGGCAGACTGGAGAAAAAGCGCTACCGTCTTCCCTTGATGGTACTGTGGAAACGCAACAGAAGGAGAAAAAGCACACCTCTATGAAATGTTCACTCCAACTTTTAATAGACAAGTGTAAGATAGAACAGTATGAGAAAACCAACACCCAAGTTTCTATCCTATTATCATCCTACCCCTAAAAGGCCTTGTAAGAGTCCCTGTAGATTTTCAGCTGCGGGACCTCCGCCGCGATTGGCTCCTGGTGGCCCGCCGTTCTGTGGAGGGAAGGCGACTTCGTCGCTGTCGGCGGTCGCTCCTTCCGGGAGAAGCTGAGACTCGCCGTTCAGGGCTGAGAGCTCGGCCCTCGTCGCGATCCCTTCTCCTTTGGTGCCCCGGCTGTGTTCGGCGGTGAGTGCTGCGGGATCTCCTCTGGGACGGGCTCCGTGTGGCCTGGCGGTGCCTGGAGGAAACCCGGCCTCCCCGCTGACGGTGCTCGCCCCTCCGCGAGGAGGCCGGGGCGTCCCGTTGAGCCCTTGGAGCTCGGCCCTCGTCACGAGCAGTGTCCTGAGCCCTGCTCTGGTGCCGTCTCCTGGTGCTCGAGGGGTCGTGCTCAGCCCTGCTGTGGCCACCACGGTGTCGCCTCGGGGTCCCGCTTCGGGCTCTGTGTGAGGCCCCGGCATGGCCCCTGCCACGGCCTCTGCTGGAGGAGCTGCGGCGCTGGCGGCCTGAGGAGTGGCGCCGCCTCCTTTCCGCAGGTCGGGCCCGAGATCTCCTCCTTCTTGCTGCCCGGCTGGCGGAGGTGTTCTCCTGCGCGATGTGGTAGACCTCGTAGTTACTGGGTCCCACCTTGCGGTAGATGTGGTGGAAAGGCTCCTGACAGATGGGGCACACGGATCTTATGCGCGCCCAGTTGAATATGCAGGAAAAACAGAAAACGTGTCTGCAGCAGGCCATGGAGCCTTGGTTGCTAATCCTGTCCAAGCATATTGGGCATTGTAGGTCCTCCGCAGCATCCGTTGCCGTGGCCTGGGGCACCTGAGTGTTGCTGGCAGCAGGGGAGGAGGTGTTGTCTTCTGCCACGTCCTCTTCCAACGCCATCTCGCACTGCAAGCAAAAGAGATACAAAAGTCATGACCTGCCCTGGAGATGCAACCTGCACGAAGCGGCAAAGCTGTGGAAGTGGAGCGCTCAAGAGTTGCCCCCTCTGCCTCGGGGCTGTGCTTGTGCTGCCGCAAACAGCAGGGACTGTCCCCGGGCAGAGGAGTGACACCAGAGGCATCTTTGGATGTTGCTGCTGTCAGGGCAGGGTGGTGTCTCACCTCTACGGCAGGTGCAGACGGGAACTGGGAAGGCCGGGAAGCGGTTGCTGGCCTCTCGTCAACAGCAGTCCGAGCCTGGGGTGGCGGCAGGTGAGGCCCAACACCCTGGGCCCTGCCGGTGTCCCTGTCCGGCAGATCCTCTCTGTGGCTTCAGAAGGGAGCCTGCAGGACTACGGGTTCTTCGTCCCCTCAGCTGCAGACGTCTATCCCCGGCGGACGAGGACAGCACTGTGGGCCTTCGGGGCTGCCCCACGCCCCAAAAGGATTGATGTCGCGGGCGTCACGACGACTGCCTGGTGACATCACAGAGCTTTTGGGGAGCACACCCAGAAGACACAAGCCGTGGCCTCGGGGAACAACAATTTCCCCGACAGCTCTCATCTCACGCGACCGCCCCCCTGTCCAGCAGAACCCCGTTGCCGTATTTTTCATAGCAATTTGGACACCAGGTCTCAGTGCTCAGATGCAGCACTACGTTCTGTTTTAGAAATAAAGCAGCTCAAGGCATTTCTTACTCCTTGTCCGTCCTTGCAGGTGGAGGGAGGTGGTCCTTCCCCCTCTGCTTAGCACCGGTGAGGCCACAGCTGGAGTACTGTGTCCGGTGCTGGGCTGCCCACCCAGCACAAGAGAAAGAGAGAGATGGACATAGTGGGGAGAGTCCTCTAAAGGTCCATCAGGATGATGAGGGGACTGGAGCACCTCTCCTGTGAGGGAGGGCTGAGAAAGCTGCCTGCAGGCAGTTCAGCCTGGAGAAGAGAAGACTTTGGGGGAAATCATTTTCAAAGCATATCAGTAGCCAAAGAGTGAGCGCAAAGAAGAGAGAGCCAGGCTCTTTTCAGGGGCGCGCAGTGGCATTGGGCACAAAGCGAAACCCAGGAGGTTCCCTCTGAACATCAGGAACCCCTTTTTTACCGTGAGGGTGACTGAGCACTGGCACAGATATGCCATGCCAGGCAGCTTGTGGAGTCTCCCTCCTTGGAGATACTCCAAAGCTGTCTGGCTGCGGTCCTGGGCCACCGTCCGTAGGCGACTCTGCTTGAGCAGGGGAGCTTGGGCGAGATGACCTGCGGAGGTCCCTTCCCACCTCAACCGTTGTGTGAATTTGTGCCTCAAAGCACACTTTGTGCAAGTCGAGAAAGCATAGTCGTGGAGTGACACACGGAGCGTGGGGAAGGAGGGCGACTTCAGTTAAACACAGCCATTTACTCCATTTTGTTGGGGTCTGGTAATTGATTTATTGTATCACCTCTGTCTTTTGAGAAAGCTCCTCTTGCCACCAGTCTTACTAGAAAGTCAGAATGTTCTTGGTGTGCCGTTGTTTTCTAATGACCTTGGTAGTCTTTGGAGGTGGTCTTAAGGGTCTGTAA
This sequence comes from Rissa tridactyla, assembly GCF_028500815.1. Taxonomy (NCBI): domain Eukaryota; kingdom Metazoa; phylum Chordata; class Aves; order Charadriiformes; family Laridae; genus Rissa; species Rissa tridactyla. The sequence goes on from NC_071468.1 coordinate 98,655,492, forward strand.
CATGTCTTCCCACTGCGGGCATTCAACGTGAGGCTCTGTACGGGGGCAAATTTCTCCATAAGGCTTTGGGGGTTACTTTTCAAGTCTCTGAGGAGGAGGGAGAAGAAAGTAAGCATTTCAAAGGCTTGCTACCGGCCCTTAAACTTGGACTGGCATTGTGCGCGGTCCCTTTGCCATAGAGCAGAGCAATCGTAAATTGACTTCACTTCTCAGTGCCGCCTTGTGAGAAGAGTGGTAACAGGAAAAGTTCTTCTGGGGAGTATTTGGGGTGAACTGTGAGAAAAGGGGTGATGTGGAAGGACAAGAGGTTTTCTAATACGCCGTTGGCGTCATTGGTAGCAGGGCAGACTGGAGAAAAAGCGCTACCGTCTTCCCTTGATGGTACTGTGGAAACGCAACAGAAGGAGAAAAAGCACACCTCTATGAAATGTTCACTCCAACTTTTAATAGACAAGTGTAAGATAGAACAGTATGAGAAAACCAACACCCAAGTTTCTATCCTATTATCATCCTACCCCTAAAAGGCCTTGTAAGAGTCCCTGTAGATTTTCAGCTGCGGGACCTCCGCCGCGATTGGCTCCTGGTGGCCCGCCGTTCTGTGGAGGGAAGGCGACTTCGTCGCTGTCGGCGGTCGCTCCTTCCGGGAGAAGCTGAGACTCGCCGTTCAGGGCTGAGAGCTCGGCCCTCGTCGCGATCCCTTCTCCTTTGGTGCCCCGGCTGTGTTCGGCGGTGAGTGCTGCGGGATCTCCTCTGGGACGGGCTCCGTGTGGCCTGGCGGTGCCTGGAGGAAACCCGGCCTCCCCGCTGACGGTGCTCGCCCCTCCGTGAGGAGGCCGGGGCGTCCCGTTGAGCCCTTGGAGCTCGGCCCTCGTCACGAGCAGTGTCCTGAGCCCTGCTCTGGTGCCGTCTCCTGGTGCTCGAGGGGTCGTGCTCAGCCCTGCTGTGGCCACCACGGTGTCGCCTCGGGGTCCCGCTTCGGGCTCTGTGTGAGGCCCCGGCATGGCCCCTGCCACGGCCTCTGCTGGAGGAGCTGCGGCGCTGGCGGCCTGAGGAGTGGCGCCGCCTCCTTTCCGCAGGTCGGGCCCGAGATCTCCTCCTTCTTGCTGCCCGGCTGGCGGAGGTGTTCTCCTGCGCGATGTGGTAGACCTCGTAGTTACTGGGTCCCACCTTGCGGTAGATGTGGTGGAAAGGCTCCTGACAGATGGGGCACACGGATCTTATGCGCGCCCAGTTGAATATGCAGGAAAAACAGAAAACGTGTCTGCAGCAGGCCATGGAGCCTTGGTTGCTAATCCTGTCCAAGCATATTGGGCATTGTAGGTCCTCCGCAGCATCCGTTGCCGTGGCCTGGGGCACCTGAGTGTTGCTGGCAGCAGGGGAGGAGGTGTTGTCTTCTGCCACGTCCTCTTCCAACGCCATCTCGCACTGCAAGCAAAAGAGATACAAAAGTCATGACCTGCCCTGGAGATGCAACCTGCACGAAGCGGCAAAGCTGTGGAAGTGGAGCGCTCAAGAGTTGCCCCCTCTGCCTCGGGGCTGTGCTTGTGCTGCCGCAAACAGCAGGGACTGTCCCCGGGCAGAGGAGTGACACCAGAGGCATCTTTGGATGTTGCTGCTGTCAGGGCAGGGTGGTGTCTCACCTCTACGGCAGGTGCAGACGGGAACTGGGAAGGCCGGGAAGCGGTTGCTGGCCTCTCGTCAACAGCAGTCCGAGCCTGGGGTGGCGGCAGGTGAGGCCCAACACCCTGGGCCCTGCCGGTGTCCCTGTCCGGCAGATCCTCTCTGTGGCTTCAGAAGGGAGCCTGCAGGACTACGGGTTCTTCGTCCCCTCAGCTGCAGACGTCTATCCCCGGCGGACGAGGACAGCACTGTGGGCCTTCGGGGCTGCCCCACGCCCCAAAAGGATTGATGTCGCGGGCGTCACGACGACTGCCTGGTGACATCACAGAGCTTTTGGGGAGCACACCCAGAAGACACAAGCCGTGGCCTCGGGGAACAACAATTTCCCCGACAGCTCTCATCTCACGCGACCGCCCCCCTGTCCAGCAGAACCCCGTTGCCGTATTTTTCATAGCAATTTGGACACCAGGTCTCAGTGCTCAGATGCAGCACTACGTTCTGTTTTAGAAATAAAGCAGCTCAAGGCATTTCTTACTCCTTGTCCGTCCTTGCAGGTGGAGGGAGGTGGTCCTTCCCCCTCTGCTTAGCACCGGTGAGGCCACAGCTGGAGTACTGTGTCCGGTGCTGGGCTGCCCACCCAGCACAAGAGAAAGAGAGAGATGGACATAGTGGGGAGAGTCCTCTAAAGGTCCATCAGGATGATGAGGGGACTGGAGCACCTCTCCTGTGAGGGAGGGCTGAGAAAGCTGCCTGCAGGCAGTTCAGCCTGGAGAAGAGAAGACTTTGGGGGAAATCATTTTCAAAGCATATCAGTAGCCAAAGAGTGAGCGCAAAGAAGAGAGAGCCAGGCTCTTTTCAGGGGCGCGCAGTGGCATTGGGCACAAAGCGAAACCCAGGAGGTTCCCTCTGAACATCAGGAACCCCTTTTTTACCGTGAGGGTGACTGAGCACTGGCACAGATATGCCATGCCAGGCAGCTTGTGGAGTCTCCCTCCTTGGAGATACTCCAAAGCTGTCTGGCTGCGGTCCTGGGCCACCGTCCGTAGGCGACTCTGCTTGAGCAGGGGAGCTTGGGCGAGATGACCTGCGGAGGTCCCTTCCCACCTCAACCGTTGTGTGAATTTGTGCCTCAAAGCACACTTTGTGCAAGTCGAGAAAGCATAGTCGTGGAGTGACACACGGAGCGTGGGGAAGGAGGGCGACTTCAGTTAAACACAGCCATTTACTCCATTTTGTTGGGGTCTGGTAATTGATTTATTGTATCACCTCTGTCTTTTGAGAAAGCTCCTCTTGCCACCAGTCTTACTAGAAAGTCAGAATGTTCTTGGTGTGCCGTTGTTTTCTAATGACCTTGGTAGTCTTTGGAGGTGGTCTTAAGGGTCTGTAACATGTCTTCCCACTGCGGGCATTCAACGTGAGGCTCTGTACGGGGGCAAATTTCTCCATAAGGCTTTGGGGGTTACTTTTCAAGTCTCTGAGGAGGAGGGAGAAGAAAGTAAGCATTTCAAAGGCTTGCTACCGGCCCTTAAACTTGGACTGGCATTGTGCGCGGTCCCTTTGCCATAGAGCAGAGCAATCGTAAATTGACTTCACTTCTCAGTGCCGCCTTGTGAGAAGAGTGGTAACAGGAAAAGTTCTTCTGGGGAGTATTTGGGGTGAACTGTGAGAAAAGGGGTGATGTGGAAGGACAAGAGGTTTTCTAATACGCCGTTGGCGTCATTGGTAGCAGGGCAGACTGGAGAAAAAGCGCTACCGTCTTCCCTTGATGGTACTGTGGAAACGCAACAGAAGGAGAAAAAGCACACCTCTATGAAATGTTCACTCCAACTTTTAATAGACAAGTGTAAGATAGAACAGTATGAGAAAACCAACACCCAAGTTTCTATCCTATTATCATCCTACCCCTAAAAGGCCTTGTAAGAGTCCCTGTAGATTTTCAGCTGCGGGACCTCCGCCGCGATTGGCTCCTGGTGGCCCGCCGTTCTGTGGAGGGAAGGCGACTTCGTCGCTGTCGGCGGTCGCTCCTTCCGGGAGAAGCTGAGACTCGCCGTTCAGGGCTGAGAGCTCGGCCCTCGTCGCGATCCCTTCTCCTTTGGTGCCCCGGCTGTGTTCGGCGGTGAGTGCTGCGGGATCTCCTCTGGGACGGGCTCCGTGTGGCCTGGCGGTGCCTGGAGGAAACCCGGCCTCCCCGCTGACGGTGCTCGCCCCTCCGCGAGGAGGCCGGGGCGTCCCGTTGAGCCCTTGGAGCTCGGCCCTCGTCACGAGCAGTGTCCTGAGCCCTGCTCTGGTGCCGTCTCCTGGTGCTCGAGGGGTCGTGCTCAGCCCTGCTGTGGCCACCACGGTGTCGCCTCGGGGTCCCGCTTCGGGCTCTGTGTGAGGCCCCGGCATGGCCCCTGCCACGGCCTCTGCTGGAGGAGCTGCGGCGCTGGCGGCCTGAGGAGTGGCGCCGCCTCCTTTCCGCAGGTCGGGCCCGAGATCTCCTCCTTCTTGCTGCCCGGCTGGCGGAGGTGTTCTCCTGCGCGATGTGGTAGACCTCGTAGTTACTGGGTCCCACCTTGCGGTAGATGTGGTGGAAAGGCTCCTGACAGATGGGGCACACGGATCTTATGCGCGCCCAGTTGAATATGCAGGAAAAACAGAAAACGTGTCTGCAGCAGGCCATGGAGCCTTGGTTGCTAATCCTGTCCAAGCATATTGGGCATTGTAGGTCCTCCGCAGCATCCGTTGCCGTGGCCTGGGGCACCTGAGTGTTGCTGGCAGCAGGGGAGGAGGTGTTGTCTTCTGCCACGTCCTCTTCCAACGCCATCTCGCACTGCAAGCAAAAGAGATACAAAAGTCATGACCTGCCCTGGAGATGCAACCTGCACGAAGCGGCAAAGCTGTGGAAGTGGAGCGCTCAAGAGTTGCCCCCTCTGCCTCGGGGCTGTGCTTGTGCTGCCGCAAACAGCAGGGACTGTCCCCGGGCAGAGGAGTGACACCAGAGGCATCTTTGGATGTTGCTGCTGTCAGGGCAGGGTGGTGTCTCACCTCTACGGCAGGTGCAGACGGGAACTGGGAAGGCCGGGAAGCGGTTGCTGGCCTCTCGTCAACAGCAGTCCGAGCCTGGGGTGGCGGCAGGTGAGGCCCAACACCCTGGGCCCTGCCGGTGTCCCTGTCCGGCAGATCCTCTCTGTGGCTTCAGAAGGGAGCCTGCAGGACTACGGGTTCTTCGTCCCCTCAGCTGCAGACGTCTATCCCCGGCGGACGAGGACAGCACTGTGGGCCTTCGGGGCTGCCCCACGCCCCAAAAGGATTGATGTCGCGGGCGTCACGACGACTGCCTGGTGACATCACAGAGCTTTTGGGGAGCACACCCAGAAGACACAAGCCGTGGCCTCGGGGAACAACAATTTCCCCGACAGCTCTCATCTCACGCGACCGCCCCCCTGTCCAGCAGAACCCCGTTGCCGTATTTTTCATAGCAATTTGGACACCAGGTCTCAGTGCTCAGATGCAGCACTACGTTCTGTTTTAGAAATAAAGCAGCTCAAGGCATTTCTTACTCCTTGTCCGTCCTTGCAGGTGGAGGGAGGTGGTCCTTCCCCCTCTGCTTAGCACCGGTGAGGCCACAGCTGGAGTACTGTGTCCGGTGCTGGGCTGCCCACCCAGCACAAGAGAAAGAGAGAGATGGACATAGTGGGGAGAGTCCTCTAAAGGTCCATCAGGATGATGAGGGGACTGGAGCACCTCTCCTGTGAGGGAGGGCTGAGAAAGCTGCCTGCAGGCAGTTCAGCCTGGAGAAGAGAAGACTTTGGGGGAAATCATTTTCAAAGCATATCAGTAGCCAAAGAGTGAGCGCAAAGAAGAGAGAGCCAGGCTCTTTTCAGGGGCGCGCAGTGGCATTGGGCACAAAGCGAAACCCAGGAGGTTCCCTCTGAACATCAGGAACCCCTTTTTTACCGTGAGGGTGACTGAGCACTGGCACAGATATGCCATGCCAGGCAGCTTGTGGAGTCTCCCTCCTTGGAGATACTCCAAAGCTGTCTGGCTGCGGTCCTGGGCCACCGTCCGTAGGCGACTCTGCTTGAGCAGGGGAGCTTGGGCGAGATGACCTGCGGAGGTCCCTTCCCACCTCAACCGTTGTGTGAATTTGTGCCTCAAAGCACACTTTGTGCAAGTCGAGAAAGCATAGTCGTGGAGTGACACACGGAGCGTGGGGAAGGAGGGCGACTTCAGTTAAACACAGCCATTTACTCCATTTTGTTGGGGTCTGGTAATTGATTTATTGTATCACCTCTGTCTTTTGAGAAAGCTCCTCTTGCCACCAGTCTTACTAGAAAGTCAGAATGTTCTTGGTGTGCCGTTGTTTTCTAATGACCTTGGTAGTCTTTGGAGGTGGTCTTAAGGGTCTGTAACATGTCTTCCCACTGCGGGCATTCAACGTGAGGCTCTGTACGGGGGCAAATTTCTCCATAAGGCTTTGGGGGTTACTTTTCAAGTCTCTGAGGAGGAGGGAGAAGAAAGTAAGCATTTCAAAGGCTTGCTACCGGCCCTTAAACTTGGACTGGCATTGTGCGCGGTCCCTTTGCCATAGAGCAGAGCAATCGTAAATTGACTTCACTTCTCAGTGCCGCCTTGTGAGAAGAGTGGTAACAGGAAAAGTTCTTCTGGGGAGTATTTGGGGTGAACTGTGAGAAAAGGGGTGATGTGGAAGGACAAGAGGTTTTCTAATACGCCGTTGGCGTCATTGGTAGCAGGGCAGACTGGAGAAAAAGCGCTACCATCTTCCCTTGATGGTACTGTGGAAACGCAACAGAAGGAGAAAAAGCACACCTCTATGAAATGTTCACTCCAACTTTTAATAGACAAGTGTAAGATAGAACAGTATGAGAAAACCAACACCCAAGTTTCTATCCTATTATCATCCTACCCCTAAAAGGCCTTGTAAGAGTCCCTGTAGATTTTCAGCTGCGGGACCTCCGCCGCGATTGGCTCCTGGTGGCCCGCCGTTCTGTGGAGGGAAGGCGACTTCGTCGCTGTCGGCGGTCGCTCCTTCCGGGAGAAGCTGAGACTCGCCGTTCAGGGCTGAGAGCTCGGCCCTCGTCGCGATCCCTTCTCCTTTGGTGCCCCGGCTGTGTTCGGCGGTGAGTGCTGCGGGATCTCCTCTGGGACGGGCTCCGTGTGGCCTGGCGGTGCCTGGAGGAAACCCGGCCTCCCCGCTGATGGTGCTCGCCCCTCCGCGAGGAGGCCGGGGCGTCCCGTTGAGCCCTTGGAGCTCGGCCCTCGTCACGAGCAGTGTCCTGAGCCCTGCTCTGGTGCCGTCTCCTGGTGCTCGAGGGGTCGTGCTCAGCCCTGCTGTGGCCACCACGGTGTCGCCTCGGGGTCCCGCTTCGGGCTCTGTCTGAGGCCCCGGCATGGCCCCTGCCACGGCCTCTGCTGGAGGAGCTGCGGCGCTGGCGGCCTGAGGAGTGGCGCCGCCTCCTTTCCGCAGGTCGGGCCCGAGATCTCCTCCTTCTTGCTGCCCGGCTGGCGGAGGTGTTCTCCTGCGCGATGTGGTAGACCTCGTAGTTACTGGGTCCCACCTTGCGGTAGATGTGGTGGAAAGGCTCCTGACAGATGGGGCACACGGATCTTATGCGCGCCCAGTTGAATATGCAGGAAAAACAGAAAACGTGTCTGCAGCAGGCCATGGAGCCTTGGTTGCTAATCCTGTCCAAGCATATTGGGCATTGTAGGTCCTCCGCAGCATCCGTTGCCGTGGCCTGGGGCACCTGAGTGTTGCTGGCAGCAGGGGAGGAGGTGTTGTCTTCTGCCACGTCCTCTTCCAACGCCATCTCGCACTGCAAGCAAAAGAGATACAAAAGTCATGACCTGCCCTGGAGATGCAACCTGCACGAAGCGGCAAAGCTGTGGAAGTGGAGCGCTCAAGAGTTGCCCCCTCTGCCTCGGGGCTGTGCTTGTGCTGCCACAAACAGCAGGGACTGTCCCCGGGCAGAGGAGTGACACCAGAGGCATCTTTGGATGTTGCTGCTGTCAGGGCAGGGTGGTGTCTCACCTCTACGGCAGGTGCAGACGGGAACTGGGAAGGCCGGGAAGCGGTTGCTGGCCTCTCGTCAACAGCAGTCCGAGCCTGGGGTGGCGGCAGGTGAGGCCCAACACCCTGGGCCCTGCCGGTGTCCCTGTCCGGCAGATCCTCTCTGTGGCTTCAGAAGGGAGCCTGCAGGACTACGGGTTCTTCGACCCCTCAGCTGCAGACGTCTATCCCCGGCGGACGAGGACAGCACTGTGGGCCTTCGGGGCTGCCCCACGCTCCAAAAGGATTGATGTCGCGGGCGTCACGACGACTGCCTGGTGACATCACAGAGCTTTTGGGGAGCACACCCAGAAGACACAAGCCGTGGCCTCGGGGAACAACAATTTCCCCGACAGCTCTCATCTCACGCGACCGCCCCCCTGTCCAGCAGAACCCCGTTGCCGTATTTTTCATAGCAATTTGGACACCAGGTCTCAGTGCTCAGATGCAGCACTACGTCCTGTTTTAGAAATAAAGCAGCTCAAGGCATTTCTTACTCCTTGTCCGTCCTTGCAGGTGGAGGGAGGTGGTCCTTCCCCCTCTGCTTAGCACCGGTGAGGCCACAGCTGGAGTACTGTGTCCGGTGCTGGGCTGCCCACCCAGCACAAGAGAAAGAGAGAGATGGACATAGTGGGGAGAGTCCTCTAAAGGTCCGTCAGGATGATGAGGGGACTGGAGCACCTCTCCTGTGAGGGAGGGCTGAGAAAGCTGCCTGCAGGCAGTTCAGCCTGGAGAAGAGAAGACTTTGGGGGAAATCATTTTCAAAGCATATCAGTAGCCAAAGAGTGAGCGCAAAGAAGAGAGAGCCAGGCTCTTTTCAGGGGCGCGCAGTGGCATTGGGCACAAAGCGAAACCCAGGAGGTTCCCTCTGAACATCAGGAACCCCTTTTTTACCGTGAGGGTGACTGAGCACTGGCACAGATATGCCATGCCAGGCAGCTTGTGGAGTCTCCCTCCTTGGAGATACTCCAAAGCTGTCTGGCTGCGGTCCTGGGCCACCGTCCGTAGGCGACTCTGCTTGAGCAGGGGAGCTTGGGCGAGATGACCTGCGGAGGTCCCTTCCCACCTCAACCGTTGTGTGAATCTGTGCCTCAAAGCACACTTTGTGCAAGTCGAGAAAGCATAGTCGTGGAGTGACACACGGAGCGTGGGGAAGGAGGGTGACTTCAGTTAAACACAGCCATTTACTCCATTTTGTTGGGGTCTGGTAATTGATTTATTGTATCACCTCTGTCTTTTGAGAAAGCTCCTCTTGCCACCAGTCTTACTAGAAAGTCAGAATGTTCTTGGTGCGCCGTTGTTTTCTAATGACCTTGGTAGTCTTTGGAGGTGGTCTTAAGGGTCTGTAACATGTCTTCCCACTGCGGGCATTCAACGTGAGGCTCTGTACGGGGGCAAATTTCTCCATAAGGCTTTGGGGGTTACTTTTCAAGTCTCTGAGGAGGAGGGAGAAGAAAGTAAGCATTTCAAAGGCTTGCTACCGGCCCTTAAACTTGGACTGGCATTGTGCGCGGTCCCTTTGCCATAGAGCAGAGCAATCGTAAATTGACTTCACTTCTCAGTGCCACCTTGTGAGAAGAGTGGTAACAGGAAAAGTTCTTCTGGGGAGTATTTGGGGTGAACTGTGAGAAAAGGGGTGATGTGGAAGGACAAGAGGTTTTCTAATACGCCGTTGGCGTCATTGGTAGCAGGGCAGACTGGAGAAAAAGCGCTACCATCTTCCCTTGATGGTACTGTGGAAACGCAACAGAAGGAGAAAAAGCACACCTCTATGAAATGTTCACTCCAACTTTTAATAGACAAGTGTAAGATAGAACAGTATGAGAAAACCAACACCCAAGTTTCTATCCTATTATCATCCTACCCCTAAAAGGCCCTGTAAGAGTCCCTGTAGATTTTCAGCTGCGGGACCTCCGCCGCGATTGGCTCCTGGTGGCCCGCCGTTCTGTGGAGGGAAGGCGACTTCGTCGCTGTCGGCGGTCGCTCCTTCCGGGAGAAGCTGAGACTCGCCGTTCAGGGCTGAGAGCTCGGCCCTCGTCGCGATCCCTTCTCCTTTGGTGCCCCGGCTGTGTTCGGCGGTGAGTGCTGCGGGATCTCCTCTGGGACGGGCTCCGTGTGGCCTGGCGGTGCCTGGAGGAAACCCGGCCTCCCCGCTGACGGTGCTCGCCCCTCCGCGAGGAGGCCGGGGCGTCCCGTTGAGCCCTTGGAGCTCGGCCCTCGTCACGAGCAGTGTCCTGAGCCCTGCTCTGGTGCCGTCTCCTGGTGCTCGAGGGGTCGTGCTCAGCCCTGCTGTGGCCACCACGGTGTCGCCTCGGGGTCCCGCTTCGGGCTCTGTCTGAGGCCCCGGCATGGCCCCTGCCACGGCCTCTGCTGGAGGAGCTGCGGCGCTGGCGGCCTGAGGAGTGGCGCCGCCTCCTTTCCGCAGGTCGGGCCCGAGATCTCCTCCTTCTTGCTGCCCGGCTGGCGGAGGTGTTCTCCTGCGCGATGTGGTAGACCTCGTAGTTACTGGGTCCCACCTTGCGGTAGATGTGGTGGAAAGGCTCCTGACAGATGGGGCACACGGATCTTATGCGCGCCCAGTTGAATATGCAGGAAAAACAGAAAACGTGTCTGCAGCAGGCCATGGAGCCTTGGTTGCTAATCCTGTCCAAGCATATTGGGCATTGTAGGTCCTCCGCAGCATCCGTTGCCGTGGCCTGGGGCACCTGAGTGTTGCTGGCAGCAGGGGAGGAGGTGTTGTCTTCTGCCACGTCCTCTTCCAACGCCATCTCGCACTGCAAGCAAAAGAGATACAAAAGTCATGACCTGCCCTGGAGATGCAACCTGCACGAAGCGGCAAAGCTGTGGAAGTGGAGCGCTCAAGAGTTGCCCCCTCTGCCTCGGGGCTGTGCTTGTGCTGCCGCAAACAGCAGGGACTGTCCCCGGGCAGAGGAGTGACACCAGAGGCATCTTTGGATGTTGCTGCTGTCAGGGCAGGGTGGTGTCTCACCTCTACGGCAGGTGCAGACGGGAACTGGGAAGGCCGGGAAGCGGTTGCTGGCCTCTCGTCAACAGCAGTCCGAGCCTGGGGTGGCGGCAGGTGAGGCCCAACACCCTGGGCCCTGCCGGTGTCCCTGTCCGGCAGATCCTCTCTGTGGCTTCAGAAGGGAGCCTGCAGGACTACGGGTTCTTCGTCCCCTCAGCTGCAGACGTCTATCCCCGGCGGACGAGGACAGCACTGTGGGCCTTCGGGGCTGCCCCACGCCCCAAAAGGATTGATGTCGCGGGCGTCACGACGACTGCCTGGTGACATCACAGAGCTTTTGGGGAGCACACCCAGAAGACACAAGCCGTGGCCTCGGGGAACAACAATTTCCCCGACAGCTCTCATCTCACGCGACCGCCCCCCTGTCCAGCAGAACCCCGTTGCCGTATTTTTCATAGCAATTTGGACACCAGGTCTCAGTGCTCAGATGCAGCACTACGTTCTGTTTTAGAAATAAAGCAGCTCAAGGCATTTCTTACTCCTTGTCCGTCCTTGCAGGTGGAGGGAGGTGGTCCTTCCCCCTCTGCTTAGCACCGGTGAGGCCACAGCTGGAGTACTGTGTCCGGTGCTGGGCTGCCCACCCAGCACAAGAGAAAGAGAGAGATGGACATAGTGGGGAGAGTCCTCTAAAGGTCCATCAGGATGATGAGGGGACTGGAGCACCTCTCCTGTGAGGGAGGGCTGAGAAAGCTGCCTGCAGGCAGTTCAGCCTGGAGAAGAGAAGACTTTGGGGGAAATCATTTTCAAAGCATATCAGTAGCCAAAGAGTGAGCGCAAAGAAGAGAGAGCCAGGCTCTTTTCAGGGGCGCGCAGTGGCATTGGGCACAAAGCGAAACCCAGGAGGTTCCCTCTGAACATCAGGAACCCCTTTTTTACCGTGAGGGTGACTGAGCACTGGCACAGATATGCCATGCCAGGCAGCTTGTGGAGTCTCCCTCCTTGGAGATACTCCAAAGCTGTCTGGCTGCGGTCCTGGGCCACCGTCCGTAGGCGACTCTGCTTGAGCAGGGGAGCTTGGGCGAGATGACCTGCGGAGGTCCCTTCCCACCTCAACCGTTGTGTGAATTTGTGCCTCAAAGCACACTTTGTGCAAGTCGAGAAAGCATAGTCGTGGAGTGACACACGGAGCGTGGGGAAGGAGGGCGACTTCAGTTAAACACAGCCATTTACTCCATTTTGTTGGGGTCTGGTAATTGATTTATTGTATCACCTCTGTCTTTTGAGAAAGCTCCTCTTGCCACCAGTCTTACTAGAAAGTCAGAATGTTCTTGGTGCGCCGTTGTTTTCTAATGACCTTGGTAGTCTTTGGAGGTGGTCTTAAGGGTCTGTAACATGTCTTCCCACTGCGGGCATTCAACGTGAGGCTCTGTACGGGGGCAAATTTCTCCATAAGGCTTTGGGGGTTACTTTTCAAGTCTCTGAGGAGGAGGGAGAAGAAAGTAAGCATTTCAAAGGCTTGCTACCGGCCCTTAAACTTGGACTGGCATTGTGCGCGGTCCCTTTGCCATAGAGCAGAGCAATCGTAAATTGACTTCACTTCTCAGTGCCGCCTTGTGAGAAGAGTGGTAACAGGAAAAGTTCTTCTGGGGAGTATTTGGGGTGAACTGTGAGAAAAGGGGTGATGTGGAAGGACAAGAGGTTTTCTAATACGCCGTTGGCGTCATTGGTAGCAGGGCAGACTGGAGAAAAAGCGCTACCATCTTCCCTTGATGGTACTGTGGAAACGCAACAGAAGGAGAAAAAGCACACCTCTATGAAATGTTCACTCCAACTTTTAATAGACAAGTGTAAGATAGAACAGTATGAGAAAACCAACACCCAAGTTTCTATCCTATTATCATCCTACCCCTAAAAGGCCTTGTAAGAGTCCCTGTAGATTTTCAGCTGCGGGACCTCCGCCGCGATTGGCTCCTGGTGGCCCGCCGTTCTGTGGAGGGAAGGCGACTTCGTCGCTGTCGGCGGTCGCTCCTTCCGGGAGAAGCTGAGACTCGCCGTTCAGGGCTGAGAGCTCGGCCCTCGTCGCGATCCCTTCTCCTTTGGTGCCCCGGCTGTGTTCGGCGGTGAGTGCTGCGGGATCTCCTCTGGGACGGGCTCCGTGTGGCCTGGCGGTGCCTGGAGGAAACCCGGCCTCCCCGCTGATGGTGCTCGCCCCTCCGCGAGGAGGCCGGGGCGTCCCGTTGAGCCCTTGGAGCTCGGCCCTCGTCACGAGCAGTGTCCTGAGCCCTGCTCTGGTGCCGTCTCCTGGTGCTCGAGGGGTCGTGCTCAGCCCTGCTGTGGCCACCACGGTGTCGCCTCGGGGTCCCGCTTCGGGCTCTGTGTGAGGCCCCGGCATGGCCCCTGCCACGGCCTCTGCTGGAGGAGCTGCGGCGCTGGCGGCCTGAGGAGTGGCGCCGCCTCCTTTCCGCAGGTCGGGCCCGAGATCTCCTCCTTCTTGCTGCCCGGCTGGCGGAGGTGTTCTCCTGCGCGATGTGGTAGACCTCGTAGTTACTGGGTCCCACCTTGCGGTAGATGTGGTGGAAAGGCTCCTGACAGATGGGGCACACGGATCTTATGCGCGCCCAGTTGAATATGCAGGAAAAACAGAAAACGTGTCTGCAGCAGGCCATGGAGCCTTGGTTGCTAATCCTGTCCAAGCATATTGGGCATTGTAGGTCCTCCGCAGCATCCGTTGCCGTGGCCTGGGGCACCTGAGTGTTGCTGGCAGCAGGGGAGGAGGTGTTGTCTTCTGCCACGTCCTCTTCCAACGCCATCTCGCACTGCAAGCAAAAGAGATACAAAAGTCATGACCTGCCCTGGAGATGCAACCTGCACGAAGCGGCAAAGCTGTGGAAGTGGAGCGCTCAAGAGTTGCCCCCTCTGCCTCGGGGCTGTGCTTGTGCTGCCACAAACAGCAGGGACTGTCCCCGGGCAGAGGAGTGACACCAGAGGCATCTTTGGATGTTGCTGCTGTCAGGGCAGGGTGGTGTCTCACCTCTACGGCAGGTGCAGACGGGAACTGGGAAGGCCGGGAAGCGGTTGCTGGCCTCTCGTCAACAGCAGTCCGAGCCTGGGGTGGCAGCAGGTGAGGCCCAACACCCTGGGCCCTGCCGGTGTCCCTGTCCGGCAGATCCTCTCTGTGGCTTCAGAAGGGAGCCTGCAGGACTACGGGTTCTTCGACCCCTCAGCTGCAGACGTCTATCCCCGGCGGACGAGGACAGCACTGTGGGCCTTCGGGGCTGCCCCACGCTCCAAAAGGATTGATGTCGCGGGCGTCACGACGACTGCCTGGTGACATCACAGAGCTTTTGGGGAGCACACCCAGAAGACACAAGCCGTGGCCTCGGGGAACAACAATTTCCCCGACAGCTCTCATCTCACGCGACCGCCCCCCTGTCCAGCAGAACCCCGTTGCCGTATTTTTCATAGCAATTTGGACACCAGGTCTCAGTGCTCAGATGCAGCACTACGTCCTGTTTTAGAAATAAAGCAGCTCAAGGCATTTCTTACTCCTTGTCCGTCCTTGCAGGTGGAGGGAGGTGGTCCTTCCCCCTCTGCTTAGCACCGGTGAGGCCACAGCTGGAGTACTGTGTCCGGTGCTGGGCTGCCCACCCAGCACAAGAGAAAGAGAGAGATGGACATAGTGGGGAGAGTCCTCTAAAGGTCCGTCAGGATGATGAGGGGACTGGAGCACCTCTCCTGTGAGGGAGGGCTGAGAAAGCTGCCTGCAGGCAGTTCAGCCTGGAGAAGAGAAGACTTTGGGGGAAATCATTTTCAAAGCATATCAGTAGCCAAAGAGTGAGCGCAAAGAAGAGAGAGCCAGGCTCTTTTCAGGGGCGCGCAGTGGCATTGGGCACAAAGCGAAACCCAGGAGGTTCCCTCTGAACATCAGGAACCCCTTTTTTACCGTGAGGGTGACTGAGCACTGGCACAGATATGCCATGCCAGGCAGCTTGTGGAGTCTCCCTCCTTGGAGATACTCCAAAGCTGTCTGGCTGCGGTCCTGGGCCACCGTCCGTAGGCGACTCTGCTTGAGCAGGGGAGCTTGGGCGAGATGACCTGCGGAGGTCCCTTCCCACCTCAACCGTTGTGTGAATCTGTGCCTCAAAGCACACTTTGTGCAAGTCGAGAAAGCATAGTCGTGGAGTGACACACGGAGCGTGGGGAAGGAGGGTGACTTCAGTTAAACACAGCCATTTACTCCATTTTGTTGGGGTCTGGTAATTGATTTATTGTATCACCTCTGTCTTTTGAGAAAGCTCCTCTTGCCACCAGTCTTACTAGAAAGTCAGAATGTTCTTGGTGCGCCGTTGTTTTCTAATGACCTTGGTAGTCTTTGGAGGTGGTCTTAAGGGTCTGTAACATGTCTTCCCACTGCGGGCATTCAACGTGAGGCTCTGTACGGGGGCAAATTTCTCCATAAGGCTTTGGGGGTTACTTTTCAAGTCTCTGAGGAGGAGGGAGAAGAAAGTAAGCATTTCAAAGGCTTGCTACCGGCCCTTAAACTTGGACTGGCATTGTGCGCGGTCCCTTTGCCATAGAGCAGAGCAATCGTAAATTGACTTCACTTCTCAGTGCCACCTTGTGAGAAGAGTGGTAACAGGAAAAGTTCTTCTGGGGAGTATTTGGGGTGAACTGTGAGAAAAGGGGTGATGTGGAAGGACAAGAGGTTTTCTAATACGCCGTTGGCGTCATTGGTAGCAGGGCAGACTGGAGAAAAAGCGCTACCATCTTCCCTTGATGGTACTGTGGAAACGCAACAGAAGGAGAAAAAGCACACCTCTATGAAATGTTCACTCCAACTTTTAATAGACAAGTGTAAGATAGAACAGTATGAGAAAACCAACACCCAAGTTTCTATCCTATTATCATCCTACCCCTAAAAGGCCCTGTAAGAGTCCCTGTAGATTTTCAGCTGCGGGACCTCCGCCGCGATTGGCTCCTGGTGGCCCGCCGTTCTGTGGAGGGAAGGCGACTTCGTCGCTGTCGGCGGTCGCTCCTTCCGGGAGAAGCTGAGACTCGCCGTTCAGGGCTGAGAGCTCGGCCCTCGTCGCGATCCCTTCTCCTTTGGTGCCCCGGCTGTGTTCGGCGGTGAGTGCTGCGGGATCTCCTCTGGGACGGGCTCCGTGTGGCCTGGCGGTGCCTGGAGGAAACCCGGCCTCCCCGCTGACGGTGCTCGCCCCTCCGCGAGGAGGCCGGGGCGTCCCGTTGAGCCCTTGGAGCTCGGCCCTCGTCACGAGCAGTGTCCTGAGCCCTGCTCTGGTGCCGTCTCCTGGTGCTCGAGGGGTCGTGCTCAGCCCTGCTGTGGCCACCACGGTGTCGCCTCGGGGTCCCGCTTCGGGCTCTGTCTGAGGCCCCGGCATGGCCCCTGCCACGGCCTCTGCTGGAGGAGCTGCGGCGCTGGCGGCCTGAGGAGTGGCGCCGCCTCCTTTCCGCAGGTCGGGCCCGAGATCTCCTCCTTCTTGCTGCCCGGCTGGCGGAGGTGTTCTCCTGCGCGATGTGGTAGACCTCGTAGTTACTGGGTCCCACCTTGCGGTAGATGTGGTGGAAAGGCTCCTGACAGATGGGGCACACGGATCTTATGCGCGCCCAGTTGAATATGCAGGAAAAACAGAAAACGTGTCTGCAGCAGGCCATGGAGCCTTGGTTGCTAATCCTGTCCAAGCATATTGGGCATTGTAGGTCCTCCGCAGCATCCGTTGCCGTGGCCTGGGGCACCTGAGTGTTGCTGGCAGCAGGGGAGGAGGTGTTGTCTTCTGCCACGTCCTCTTCCAACGCCATCTCGCACTGCAAGCAAAAGAGATACAAAAGTCATGACCTGCCCTGGAGATGCAACCTGCACGAAGCGGCAAAGCTGTGGAAGTGGAGCGCTCAAGAGTTGCCCCCTCTGCCTCGGGGCTGTGCTTGTGCTGCCGCAAACAGCAGGGACTGTCCCCGGGCAGAGGAGTGACACCAGAGGCATCTTTGGATGTTGCTGCTGTCAGGGCAGGGTGGTGTCTCACCTCTACGGCAGGTGCAGACGGGAACTGGGAAGGCCGGGAAGCGGTTGCTGGCCTCTCGTCAACAGCAGTCCGAGCCTGGGGTGGCGGCAGGTGAGGCCCAACACCCTGGGCCCTGCCGGTGTCCCTGTCCGGCAGATCCTCTCTGTGGCTTCAGAAGGGAGCCTGCAGGACTACGGGTTCTTCGTCCCCTCAGCTGCAGACGTCTATCCCCGGCGGACGAGGACAGCACTGTGGGCCTTCGGGGCTGCCCCACGCCCCAAAAGGATTGATGTCGCGGGCGTCACGACGACTGCCTGGTGACATCACAGAGCTTTTGGGGAGCACACCCAGAAGACACAAGCCGTGGCCTCGGGGAACAACAATTTCCCCGACAGCTCTCATCTCACGCGACCGCCTCCCTGTCCAGCAGAACCCCGTTGCCGTATTTTTCATAGCAATTTGGACACCAGGTCTCAGTGCTCAGATGCAGCACTACGTTCTGTTTTAGAAATAAAGCAGCTCAAGGCATTTCTTACTCCTTGTCCGTCCTTGCAGGTGGAGGGAGGTGGTCCTTCCCCCTCTGCTTAGCACCGGTGAGGCCACAGCTGGAGTACTGTGTCCGGTGCTGGGCTGCCCACCCAGCACAAGAGAAAGAGAGAGATGGACATAGTGGGGAGAGTCCTCTAAAGGTCCATCAGGATGATGAGGGGACTGGAGCACCTCTCCTGTGAGGGAGGGCTGAGAAAGCTGCCTGCAGGCAGTTCAGCCTGGAGAAGAGAAGACTTTGGGGGAAATCATTTTCAAAGCATATCAGTAGCCAAAGAGTGAGCGCAAAGAAGAGAGAGCCAGGCTCTTTTCAGGGGCGCGCAGTGGCATTGGGCACAAAGCGAAACCCAGGAGGTTCCCTCTGAACATCAGGAACCCCTTTTTTACCGTGAGGGTGACTGAGCACTGGCACAGATATGCCATGCCAGGCAGCTTGTGGAGTCTCCCTCCTTGGAGATACTCCAAAGCTGTCTGGCTGCGGTCCTGGGCCACCGTCCGTAGGCGACTCTGCTTGAGCAGGGGAGCTTGGGCGAGATGACCTGCGGAGGTCCCTTCCCACCTCAACCGTTGTGTGAATTTGTGCCTCAAAGCACACTTTGTGCAAGTCGAGAAAGCATAGTCGTGGAGTGACACACGGAGCGTGGGGAAGGAGGGCGACTTCAGTTAAACACAGCCATTTACTCCATTTTGTTGGGGTCTGGTAATTGATTTATTGTATCACCTCTGTCTTTTGAGAAAGCTCCTCTTGCCACCAGTCTTACTAGAAAGTCAGAATGTTCTTGGTGCGCCGTTGTTTTCTAATGACCTTGGTAGTCTTTGGAGGTGGTCTTAAGGGTCTGTAACATGTCTTCCCACTGCGGGCATTCAACGTGAGGCTCTGTACGGGGGCAAATTTCTCCATAAGGCTTTGGGGGTTACTTTTCAAGTCTCTGAGGAGGAGGGAGAAGAAAGTAAGCATTTCAAAGGCTTGCTACCGGCCCTTAAACTTGGACTGGCATTGTGCGCGGTCCCTTTGCCATAGAGCAGAGCAATCGTAAATTGACTTCACTTCTCAGTGCCGCCTTGTGAGAAGAGTGGTAACAGGAAAAGTTCTTCTGGGGAGTATTTGGGGTGAACTGTGAGAAAAGGGGTGATGTGGAAGGACAAGAGGTTTTCTAATACGCCGTTGGCGTCATTGGTAGCAGGGCAGACTGGAGAAAAAGCGCTACCGTCTTCCCTTGATGGTACTGTGGAAACGCAACAGAAGGAGAAAAAGCACACCTCTATGAAATGTTCACTCCAACTTTTAATAGACAAGTGTAAGATAGAACAGTATGAGAAAACCAACACCCAAGTTTCTATCCTATTATCATCCTACCCCTAAAAGGCCTTGTAAGAGTCCCTGTAGATTTTCAGCTGCGGGACCTCCGCCGCGATTGGCTCCTGGTGGCCCGCCGTTCTGTGGAGGGAAGGCGACTTCGTCGCTGTCGGCGGTCGCTCCTTCCGGGAGAAGCTGAGACTCGCCGTTCAGGGCTGAGAGCTCGGCCCTCGTCGCGATCCCTTCTCCTTTGGTGCCCCGGCTGTGTTCGGCGGTGAGTGCTGCGGGATCTCCTCTGGGACGGGCTCCGTGTGGCCTGGCGGTGCCTGGAGGAAACCCGGCCTCCCCGCTGACGGTGCTCGCCCCTCCGCGAGGAGGCCGGGGCGTCCCGTTGAGCCCTTGGAGCTCGGCCCTCGTCACGAGCAGTGTCCTGAGCCCTGCTCTGGTGCCGTCTCCTGGTGCTCGAGGGGTCGTGCTCAGCCCTGCTGTGGCCACCACGGTGTTGCCTCGGGGTCCCGCTTCGGGCTCTGTCTGAGGCCCCGGCATGGCCCCTGCCACGGCCTCTGCTGGAGGAGCTGCGGCGCTGGCGGCCTGAGGAGTGGCGCCGCCTCCTTTCCGCAGGTCGGGCCCGAGATCTCCTCCTTCTTGCTGCCCGGCTGGCGGAGGTGTTCTCCTGCGCGATGTGGTAGACCTCGTAGTTACTGGGTCCCACCTTGCGGTAGATGTGGTGGAAAGGCTCCTGACAGATGGGGCACACGGATCTTATGCGCGCCCAGTTGAATATGCAGGAAAAACAGAAAACGTGTCTGCAGCAGGCCATGGAGCCTTGGTTGCTAATCCTGTCCAAGCATATTGGGCATTGTAGGTCCTCCGCAGCATCCGTTGCCGTGGCCTGGGGCACCTGAGTGTTGCTGGCAGCAGGGGAGGAGGTGTTGTCTTCTGCCACGTCCTCTTCCAACGCCATCTCGCACTGCAAGCAAAAGAGATACAAAAGTCATGACCTGCCCTGGAGATGCAACCTGCACGAAGCGGCAAAGCTGTGGAAGTGGAGCGCTCAAGAGTTGCCCCCTCTGCCTCGGGGCTGTGCTTGTGCTGCCGCAAACAGCAGGGACTGTCCCCGGGCAGAGGAGTGACACCAGAGGCATCTTTGGATGTTGCTGCTGTCAGGGCAGGGTGGTGTCTCACCTCTACGGCAGGTGCAGACGGGAACTGGGAAGGCCGGGAAGCGGTTGCTGGCCTCTCGTCAACAGCAGTCCGAGCCTGGGGTGGCGGCAGGTGAGGCCCAACACCCTGGGCCCTGCCGGTGTCCCTGTCCGGCAGATCCTCTCTGTGGCTTCAGAAGGGAGCCTGCAGGACTACGGGTTCTTCGTCCCCTCAGCTGCAGACGTCTATCCCCGGCGGACGAGGACAGCACTGTGGGCCTTCGGGGCTGCCCCACGCCCCAAAAGGATTGATGTCGCGGGCGTCACGACGACTGCCTGGTGACATCACAGAGCTTTTGGGGAGCACACCCAGAAGACACAAGCCGTGGCCTCGGGGAACAACAATTTCCCCGACAGCTCTCATCTCACGCGACCGCCCCCCTGTCCAGCAGAACCCCGTTGCCGTATTTTTCATAGCAATTTGGACACCAGGTCTCAGTGCTCAGATGCAGCACTACGTCCTGTTTTAGAAATAAAGCAGCTCAAGGCATTTCTTACTCCTTGTCCGTCCTTGCAGGTGGAGGGAGGTGGTCCTTCCCCCTCTGCTTAGCACCGGTGAGGCCACAGCTGGAGTACTGTGTCCGGTGCTGGGCTGCCCACCCAGCACAAGAGAAAGAGAGAGATGGACATAGTGGGGAGAGTCCTCTAAAGGTCCGTCAGGATGATGAGGGGACTGGAGCACCTCTCCTGTGAGGGAGGGCTGAGAAAGCTGCCTGCAGGCAGTTCAGCCTGGAGAAGAGAAGACTTTGGGGGAAATCATTTTCAAAGCATATCAGTAGCCAAAGAGTGAGCGCAAAGAAGAGAGAGCCAGGCTCTTTTCAGGGGCGCGCAGTGGCATTGGGCACAAAGCGAAACCCAGGAGGTTCCCTCTGAACATCAGGAACCCCTTTTTTACCGTGAGGGTGACTGAGCACTGGCACAGATATGCCATGCCAGGCAGCTTGTGGAGTCTCCCTCCTTGGAGATACTCCAAAGCTGTCTGGCTGCGGTCCTGGGCCACCGTCCGTAGGCGACTCTGCTTGAGCAGGGGAGCTTGGGCGAGATGACCTGCGGAGGTCCCTTCCCACCTCAACCGTTGTGTGAATCTGTGCCTCAAAGCACACTTTGTGCAAGTCGAGAAAGCATAGTCGTGGAGTGACACACGGAGCGTGGGGAAGGAGGGCGACTTCAGTTAAACACAGCCATTTACTCCATTTTGTTGGGGTCTGGTAATTGATTTATTGTATCACCTCTGTCTTTTGAGAAAGCTCCTCTTGCCACCAGTCTTACTAGAAAGTCAGAATGTTCTTGGTGCGCCGTTGTTTTCTAATGACCTTGGTAGTCTTTGGAGGTGGTCTTAAGGGTCTGTAACATGTCTTCCCACTGCGGGCATTCAACGTGAGGCTCTGTACGGGGGCAAATTTCTCCATAAGGCTTTGGGGGTTACTTTTCAAGTCTCTGAGGAGGAGGGAGAAGAAAGTAAGCATTTCAAAGGCTTGCTACCGGCCCTTAAACTTGGACTGGCATTGTGCGCGGTCCCTTTGCCATAGAGCAGAGCAATCGTAAATTGACTTCACTTCTCAGTGCCGCCTTGTGAGAAGAGTGGTAACAGGAAAAGTTCTTCTGGGGAGTATTTGGGGTGGACTGTGAGAAAAGGGGTGATGTGGAAGGACAAGAGGTTTTCTAATACGCCGTTGGCGTCATTGGTAGCAGGGCAGACTGGAGAAAAAGCGCTACCGTCTTCCCTTGATGGTACTGTGGAAACGCAACAGAAGGAGAAAAAGCACACCTCTATGAAATGTTCACTCCAACTTTTAATAGACAAGTGTAAGATAGAACAGTATGAGAAAACCAACACCCAAGTTTCTATCCTATTATCATCCTACCCCTAAAAGGCCCTGTAAGAGTCCCTGTAGATTTTCAGCTGCGGGACCTCCGCCGCGATTGGCTCCTGGTGGCCCGCCGTTCTGTGGAGGGAAGGCGACTTCGTCGCTGTCGGCGGTCGCTCCTTCCGGGAGAAGCTGAGACTCGCCGTTCAGGGCTGAGAGCTCGGCCCTCGTCGCGATCCCTTCTCCTTTGGTGCCCCGGCTGTGTTCGGCGGTGAGTGCTGCGGGATCTCCTCTGGGACGGGCTCCGTGTGGCCTGGCGGTGCCTGGAGGAAACCCGGCCTCCCCGCTGACGGTGCTCGCCCCTCCGCGAGGAGGCCGGGGCGTCCCGTTGAGCCCTTGGAGCTCGGCCCTCGTCACGAGCAGTGTCCTGAGCCCTGCTCTGGTGCCGTCTCCTGGTGCTCGAGGGGTCGTGCTCAGCCCTGCTGTGGCCACCACGGTGTCGCCTCGGGGTCCCGCTTCGGGCTCTGTCTGAGGCCCCGGCATGGCCCCTGCCACGGCGTCTGCTGGAGGAGCTGCGGCGCTGGCGGCCTGAGGAGTGGCGCCGCCTCCTTTCCGCAGGTCGGGCCCGAGATCTCCTCCTTCTTGCTGCCCGGCTGGCGGAGGTGTTCTCCTGCGCGATGTGGTAGACCTCGTAGTTACTGGGTCCCACCTTGCGGTAGATGTGGTGGAAAGGCTCCTGACAGATGGGGCACACGGATCTTATGCGCGCCCAGTTGAATATGCAGGAAAAACAGAAAACGTGTCTGCAGCAGGCCATGGAGCCTTGGTTGCTAATCCTGTCCAAGCATATTGGGCATTGTAGGTCCTCCGCAGCATCCGTTGCCGTGGCCTGGGGCACCTGAGTGTTGCTGGCAGCAGGGGAGGAGGTGTTGTCTTCTGCCACGTCCTCTTCCAACGCCATCTCGCACTGCAAGCAAAAGAGATACAAAAGTCATGACCTGCCCTGGAGATGCAACCTGCACGAAGCGGCAAAGCTGTGGAAGTGGAGCGCTCAAGAGTTGCCCCCTCTGCCTCGGGGCTGTGCTTGTGCTGCCGCAAACAGCAGGGACTGTCCCCGGGCAGAGGAGTGACACCAGAGGCATCTTTGGATGTTGCTGCTGTCAGGGCAGGGTGGTGTCTCACCTCTACGGCAGGTGCAGACGGGAACTGGGAAGGCCGGGAAGCGGTTGCTGGCCTCTCGTCAACAGCAGTCCGAGCCTGGGGTGGCGGCAGGTGAGGCCCAACACCCTGGGCCCTGCCGGTGTCCCTGTCCGGCAGATCCTCTCTGTGGCTTCAGAAGGGAGCCTGCAGGACTACGGGTTCTTCGTCCCCTCAGCTGCAGACGTCTATCCCCGGCGGACGAGGACAGCACTGTGGGCCTTCGGGGCTGCCCCACGCCCCAAAAGGATTGATGTCGCGGGCGTCACGACGACTGCCTGGTGACATCACAGAGCTTTTGGGGAGCACACCCAGAAGACACAAGCCGTGGCCTCGGGGAACAACAATTTCCCCGACAGCTCTCATCTCACGCGACCGCCCCCCTGTCCAGCAGAACCCCGTTGCCGTATTTTTCATAGCAATTTGGACACCAGGTCTCAGTGTTCAGATGCAGCACTACGTTCTGTTTTAGAAATAAAGCAGCTCAAGGCATTTCTTACTCCTTGTCCGTCCTTGCAGGTGGAGGAAGGTGGTCCTTCCCCCTCTGCTTAGCACCGGTGAGGCCACAGCTGGAGTACTGTGTCCGGTGCTGGGCTGCCCACCCAGCACAAGAGAAAGAGAGAGATGGACATAGTGGGGAGAGTCCTCTAAAGGTCCATCAGGATGATGAGGGGACTGGAGCACCTCTCCTGTGAGGGAGGGCTGAGAAAGCTGCCTGCAGGCAGTTCAGCCTGGAGAAGAGAAGACTTTGGGGGAAATCATTTTCAAAGCATATCAGTAGCCAAAGAGTGAGCGCAAAGAAGAGAGAGCCAGGCTCTTTTCAGGGGCGCGCAGTGGCATTGGGCACAAAGCGAAACCCAGGAGGTTCCCTCTGAACATCAGGAACCCCTTTTTTACCGTGAGGGTGACTGAGCACTGGCACAGATATGCCATGCCAGGCAGCTTGTGGAGTCTCCCTCCTTGGAGATACTCCAAAGCTGTCTGGCTGCGGTCCTGGGCCACCGTCCGTAGGCGACTCTGCTTGAGCAGGGGAGCTTGGGCGAGATGACCTGCGGAGGTCCCTTCCCACCTCAACCGTTGTGTGAATCTGTGCCTCAAAGCACACTTTGTGCAAGTCGAGAAAGCATAGTCGTGGAGTGACACACGGAGCGTGGGGAAGGAGGGCGACTTCAGTTAAACACAGCCATTTACTCCATTTTGTTGGGGTCTGGTAATTGATTTATTGTATCACCTCTGTCTTTTGAGAAAGCTCCTCTTGCCACCAGTCTTACTAGAAAGTCAGAATGTTCTTGGTGCGCCGTTGTTTTCTAATGACCTTGGTAGTCTTTGGAGGTGGTCTTAAGGGTCTGTAACATGTCTTCCCACTGCGGGCATTCAACGTGAGGCTCTGTACGGGGGCAAATTTCTCCATAAGGCTTTGGGGGTTACTTTTCAAGTCTCTGAGGAGGAGGGAGAAGAAAGTAAGCATTTCAAAGGCTTGCTACCGGCCCTTAAACTTGGACTGGCATTGTGCGCGGTCCCTTTGCCATAGAGCAGAGCAATCGTAAATTGACTTCACTTCTCAGTGCCGCCTTGTGAGAAGAGTGGTAACAGGAAAAGTTCTTCTGGGGAGTATTTGGGGTGAACTGTGAGAAAAGGGGTGATGTGGAAGGACAAGAGGTTTTCTAATACGCCGTTGGCGTCATTGGTAGCAGGGCAGACTGGAGAAAAAGCGCTACCGTCTTCCCTTGATGGTACTGTGGAAACGCAACAGAAGGAGAAAAAGCACACCTCTATGAAATGTTCACTCCAACTTTTAATAGACAAGTGTAAGATAGAACAGTATGAGAAAACCAACACCCAAGTTTCTATCCTATTATCATCCTACCCCTAAAAGGCCTTGTAAGAGTCCCTGTAGATTTTCAGCTGCGGGACCTCCGCTGCGATTGGCTCCTGGTGGCCCGCCGTTCTGTGGAGGGAAGGCGACTTCGTCGCTGTCGGCGGTCGCTCCTTCCGGGAGAAGCTGAGACTCGCCGTTCAGGGCTGAGAGCTCGGCCCTCGTCGCGATCCCTTCTCCTTTGGTGCCCCGGCTGTGTTCGGCGGTGAGTGCTGCGGGATCTCCTCTGGGACGGGCTCCGTGTGGCCTGGCGGTGCCTGGAGGAAACCCGGCCTCCCCGCTGACGGTGCTCGCCCCTCCGCGAGGAGGCCGGGGTGTCCCGTTGAGCCCTTGGAGCTCGGCCCTCGTCACGAGCAGTGTCCTGAGCCCTGCTCTGGTGCCGTCTCCTGGTGCTCGAGGGGTCGTGCTCAGCCCTGCTGTGGCCACCACGGTGTCGCCTCGGGGTCCCGCTTCGGGCTCTGTGTGAGGCCCCGGCATGGCCCCTGCCACGGCCTCTGCTGGAGGAGCTGCGGCGCTGGCGGCCTGAGGAGTGGCGCCGCCTCCTTTCCGCAGGTCGGGCCCGAGATCTCCTCCTTCTTGCTGCCCGGCTGGCGGAGGTGTTCTCCTGCGCGATGTGGTAGACCTCGTAGTTACTGGGTCCCACCTTGCGGTAGATGTGGTGGAAAGGCTCCTGACAGATGGGGCACACGGATCTTATGCGCGCCCAGTTGAATATGCAGGAAAAACAGAAAACGTGTCTGCAGCAGGCCATGGAGCCTTGGTTGCTAATCCTGTCCAAGCATATTGGGCATTGTAGGTCCTCCGCAGCATCCGTTGCCGTGGCCTGGGGCGCCTGAGTGTTGCTGGCAGCAGGGGAGGAGGTGTTGTCTTCTGCCACGTCCTCTTCCAACGCCATCTCGCACTGCAAGCAAAAGAGATACAAAAGTCATGACCTGCCCTGGAGATGCAACCTGCACGAAGCGGCAAAGCTGTGGAAGTGGAGCGCTCAAGAGTTGCCCCCTCTGCCTCGGGGCTGTGCTTGTGCTGCCGCAAACAGCAGGGACTGTCCCCGGGCAGAGGAGTGACACCGGAGGCATCTTTGGATGTTGCTGCTGTCAGGGCAGGGTGGTGTCTCACCTCTACGGCAGGTGCAGACGGGAACTGGGAAGGCCGGGAAGCGGTTGCTGGCCTCTCGTCAACAGCAGTCCGAGCCTGGGGTGGCGGCAGGTGAGGCCCAACACCCTGGGCCCTGCCGGTGTCCCTGTCCGGCAGATCCTCTCTGTGGCTTCAGAAGGGAGCCTGCAGGACTACGGGTTCTTCGACCCCTCAGCTGCAGACGTCTATCCCCGGCGGACGAGGACAGCACTGTGGGCCTTCGGGGCTGCCCCACGCCCCAAAAGGATTGATGTCGCGGGCGTCACGACGACTGCCTGGTGACATCACAGAGCTTTTGGGGAGCACACCCAGAAGACACAAGCCGTGGCCTCGGGGAACAACAATTTCCCCGACAGCTCTCATCTCACGCGACCGCCCCCCTGTCCAGCAGAACCCCGTTGCCGTATTTTTCATAGCAATTTGGACACCAGGTCTCAGTGTTCAGATGCAGCACTACGTTCTGTTTTAGAAATAAAGCAGCTCAAGGCATTTCTTACTCCTTGTCCGTCCTTGCAGGTGGAGGGAGGTGGTCCTTCCCCCTCTGCTTAGCACCGGTGAGGCCACAGCTGGAGTACTGTGTCCGGTGCTGGACTGCCCACCCAGCACAAGAGAAAGAGAGAGATGGACATAGTGGGGAGAGTCCTCTAAAGGTCCATCAGGATGATGAGGGGACTGGAGCACCTCTCCTGTGAGGGAGGGCTGAGAAAGCTGCCTGCAGGCAGTTCAGCCTGGAGAAGAGAAGACTTTGGGGGAAATCATTTTCAAAGCATATCAGTAGCCAAAGAGTGAGCGCAAAGAAGAGAGAGCCAGGCTCTTTTCAGGGGCGCGCAGTGGCATTGGGCACAAAGCGAAACCCAGGAGGTTCCCTCTGAACATCAGGAACCCCTTTTTTACCGTGAGGGTGACTGAGCACTGGCACAGATATGCCATGCCAGGCAGCTTGTGGAGTCTCCCTCCTTGGAGATACTCCAAAGCTGTCTGGCTGCGGTCCTGGGCCACCGTCCGTAGGCGACTCTGCTTGAGCAGGGGAGCTTGGGCGAGATGACCTGCGGAGGTCCCTTCCCACCTCAACCGTTGTGTGAATCTGTGCCTCAAAGCACACTTTGTGCAAGTCGAGAAAGCATAGTCGTGGAGTGACACACGGAGCGTGGGGAAGGAGGGCGACTTCAGTTAAACACAGCCATTTACTCCATTTTGTTGGGGTCTGGTAATTGATTTATTGTATCACCTCTGTCTTTTGAGAAAGCTCCTCTTGCCACCAGTCTTACTAGAAAGTCAGAATGTTCTTGGTGCGCCGTTGTTTTCTAATGACCTTGGTAGTCTTTGGAGGTGGTCTTAAGGGTCTGTAACATGTCTTCCCACTGCGGGCATTCAACGTGAGGCTCTGTACGGGGGCAAATTTCTCCATAAGGCTTTGGGGGTTACTTTTCAAGTCTCTGAGGAGGAGGGAGAAGAAAGTAAGCATTTCAAAGGCTTGCTACCGGCCCTTAAACTTGGACTGGCATTGTGCGCGGTCCCTTTGCCATAGAGCAGAGCAATCGTAAATTGACTTCACTTCTCAGTGCCGCCTTGTGAGAAGAGTGGTAACAGGAAAAGTTCTTCTGGGGAGTATTTGGGGTGAACTGTGAGAAAAGGGGTGATGTGGAAGGACAAGAGGTTTTCTAATACGCCGTTGGCGTCATTGGTAGCAGGGCAGACTGGAGAAAAAGCGCTACCGTCTTCCCTTGATGGTACTGTGGAAACGCAACAGAAGGAGAAAAAGCACACCTCTATGAAATGTTCACTCCAACTTTTAATAGACAAGTGTAAGATAGAACAGTATGAGAAAACCAACACCCAAGTTTCTATCCTATTATCATCCTACCCCTAAAAGGCCTTGTAAGAGTCCCTGTAGATTTTCAGCTGCGGGACCTCCGCTGCGATTGGCTCCTGGTGGCCCGCCGTTCTGTGGAGGGAAGGCGACTTCGTCGCTGTCGGCGGTCGCTCCTTCCGGGAGAAGCTGAGACTCGCCGTTCAGGGCTGAGAGCTCGGCCCTCGTCGCGATCCCTTCTCCTTTGGTGCCCCGGCTGTGTTCGGCGGTGAGTGCTGCGGGATCTCCTCTGGGACGGGCTCCGTGTGGCCTGGCGGTGCCTGGAGGAAACCCGGCCTCCCCGCTGACGGTGCTCGCCCCTCCGCGAGGAGGCCGGGGCGTCCCGTTGAGCCCTTGGAGCTCGGCCCTCGTCACGAGCAGTGTCCTGAGCCCTGCTCTGGTGCCGTCTCCTGGTGCTCGAGGGGTCGTGCTCAGCCCTGCTGTGGCCACCACGGTGTCGCCTCGGGGTCCCGCTTCGGGCTCTGTCTGAGGCCCCGGCATGGCCCCTGCCACGGCCTCTGCTGGAGGAGCTGCGGCGCTGGCGGCCTGAGGAGTGGCGCCGCCTCCTTTCCGCAGGTCGGGCCCGAGATCTCCTCCTTCTTGCTGCCCGGCTGGCGGAGGTGTTCTCCTGCGCGATGTGGTAGACCTCGTAGTTACTGGGTCCCACCTTGCGGTAGATGTGGTGGAAAGGCTCCTGACAGATGGGGCACACGGATCTTATGCGCGCCCAGTTGAATATGCAGGAAAAACAGAAAACGTGTCTGCAGCAGGCCATGGAGCCTTGGTTGCTAATCCTGTCCAAGCATATTGGGCATTGTAGGTCCTCCGCAGCATCCGTTGCCGTGGCCTGGGGCGCCTGAGTGTTGCTGGCAGCAGGGGAGGAGGTGTTGTCTTCTGCCACGTCCTCTTCCAACGCCATCTCGCACTGCAAGCAAAAGAGATACAAAAGTCATGACCTGCCCTGGAGATGCAACCTGCACGAAGCGGCAAAGCTGTGGAAGTGGAGCGCTCAAGAGTTGCCCCCTCTGCCTCGGGGCTGTGCTTGTGCTGCCGCAAACAGCAGGGACTGTCCCCGGGCAGAGGAGTGACACCGGAGGCATCTTTGGATGTTGCTGCTGTCAGGGCAGGGTGGTGTCTCACCTCTACGGCAGGTGCAGACGGGAACTGGGAAGGCCGGGAAGCGGTTGCTGGCCTCTCGTCAACAGCAGTCCGAGCCTGGGGTGGCGGCAGGTGAGGCCCAACACCCTGGGCCCTGCCGGTGTCCCTGTCCGGCAGATCCTCTCTGTGGCTTCAGAAGGGAGCCTGCAGGACTACGGGTTCTTCGACCCCTCAGCTGCAGACGTCTATCCCCGGCGGACGAGGACAGCACTGTGGGCCTTCGGGGCTGCCCCACGCCCCAAAAGGATTGATGTCGCGGGCGTCACGACGACTGCCTGGTGACATCACAGAGCTTTTGGGGAGCACACCCAGAAGACACAAGCCGTGGCCTCGGGGAACAACAATTTCCCCGACAGCTCTCATCTCACGCGACCGCCCCCCTGTCCAGCAGAACCCCGTTGCCGTATTTTTCATAGCAATTTGGACACCAGGTCTCAGTGTTCAGATGCAGCACTACGTTCTGTTTTAGAAATAAAGCAGCTCAAGGCATTTCTTACTCCTTGTCCGTCCTTGCAGGTGGAGGGAGGTGGTCCTTCCCCCTCTGCTTAGCACCGGTGAGGCCACAGCTGGAGTACTGTGTCCGGTGCTGGACTGCCCACCCAGCACAAGAGAAAGAGAGAGATGGACATAGTGGGGAGAGTCCTCTAAAGGTCCATCAGGATGATGAGGGGACTGGAGCACCTCTCCTGTGAGGGAGGGCTGAGAAAGCTGCCTGCAGGCAGTTCAGCCTGGAGAAGAGAAGACTTTGGGGGAAATCATTTTCAAAGCATATCAGTAGCCAAAGAGTGAGCGCAAAGAAGAGAGAGCCAGGCTCTTTTCAGGGGCGCGCAGTGGCATTGGGCACAAAGCGAAACCCAGGAGGTTCCCTCTGAACATCAGGAACCCCTTTTTTACCGTGAGGGTGACTGAGCACTGGCACAGATATGCCATGCCAGGCAGCTTGTGGAGTCTCCCTCCTTGGAGATACTCCAAAGCTGTCTGGCTGCGGTCCTGGGCCACCGTCCGTAGGCGACTCTGCTTGAGCAGGGGAGCTTGGGCGAGATGACCTGCGGAGGTCCCTTCCCACCTCAACCGTTGTGTGAATCTGTGCCTCAAAGCACACTTTGTGCAAGTCGAGAAAGCATAGTCGTGGAGTGACACACGGAGCGTGGGGAAGGAGGGCGACTTCAGTTAAACACAGCCATTTACTCCATTTTGTTGGGGTCTGGTAATTGATTTATTGTATCACCTCTGTCTTTTGAGAAAGCTCCTCTTGCCACCAGTCTTACTAGAAAGTCAGAATGTTCTTGGTGCGGCGTTGTTTTCTAATGACCTTGGTAGTCTTTGGAGGTGGTCTTAAGGGTCTGTAACATGTCTTCCCACTGCGGGCATTCAACGTGAGGCTCTGTACGGGGGCAAATTTCTCCATAAGGCTTTGGGGGTTACTTTTCAAGTCTCTGAGGAGGAGGGAGAAGAAAGTAAGCATTTCAAAGGCTTGCTACCGGCCCTTAAACTTGGACTGGCATTGTGCGCGGTCCCTTTGCCATAGAGCAGAGCAATCGTAAATTGACTTCACTTCTCAGTGCCGCCTTGTGAGAAGAGCGGTAACAGGAAAAGTTCTTCTGGGGAGTATTTGGGGTGAACTGTGAGAAAAGGGGTGATGTGGAAGGACAAGAGGTTTTCTAATACGCCGTTGGCGTC
The DNA here is from genome assembly GCF_028500815.1 of Rissa tridactyla. Classification (NCBI taxonomy): domain Eukaryota; kingdom Metazoa; phylum Chordata; class Aves; order Charadriiformes; family Laridae; genus Rissa; species Rissa tridactyla. Next base: position 98,685,893 of record NC_071468.1, read on the forward strand.
ATTGGTAGCAGGGCAGACTGGAGAAAAAGCGCTACCGTCTTCCCTTGATGGTACTGTGGAAACGCAACAGAAGGAGAAAAAGCACACCTCTATGAAATGTTCACTCCAACTTTTAATAGACAAGTGTAAGATAGAACAGTATGAGAAAACCAACACCCAAGTTTCTATCCTATTATCATCCTACCCCTAAAAGGCCTTGTAAGAGTCCCTGTAGATTTTCAGCTGCGGGACCTCCGCCGCGATTGGCTCCTGGTGGCCCGCCGTTCTGTGGAGGGAAGGCGACTTCGTCGCTGTCGGCGGTCGCTCCTTCCGGGAGAAGCTGAGACTCGCCGTTCAGGGCTGAGAGCTCGGCCCTCGTCGCGATCCCTTCTCCTTTGGTGCCCCGGCTGTGTTCGGCGGTGAGTGCTGCGGGATCTCCTCTGGGACGGGCTCCGTGTGGCCTGGCGGTGCCTGGAGGAAACCCGGCCTCCCCGCTGACGGTGCTCGCCCCTCCGCGAGGAGGCCGGGGCGTCCCGTTGAGCCCTTGGAGCTCGGCCCTCGTCACGAGCAGTGTCCTGAGCCCTGCTCTGGTGCCGTCTCCTGGTGCTCGAGGGGTCGTGCTCAGCCCTGCTGTGGCCACCACGGTGTCGCCTCGGGGTCCCGCTTCGGGCTCTGTCTGAGGCCCCGGCATGGTCCCTGCCACGGCCTCTGCTGGAGGAGCTGCGGCGCTGGCGGCCTGAGGAGTGGCGCCGCCTCCTTTCCGCAGGTCGGGCCCGAGATCTCCTCCTTCTTGCTGCCCGGCTGGCGGAGGTGTTCTCCTGCGCGATGTGGTAGACCTCGTAGTTACTGGGTCCCACCTTGCGGTAGATGTGGTGGAAAGGCTCCTGACAGATGGGGCACACGGATCTTATGCGCGCCCAGTTGAATATGCAGGAAAAACAGAAAACGTGTCTGCAGCAGGCCATGGAGCCTTGGTTGCTAATCCTGTCCAAGCATATTGGGCATTGTAGGTCCTCCGCAGCATCCGTTGCCGTGGCCTGGGGCACCTGAGTGTTGCTGGCAGCAGGGGAGGAGGTGTTGTCTTCTGCCACGTCCTCTTCCAACGCCATCTCGCACTGCAAGCAAAAGAGATACAAAAGTCATGACCTGCCCTGGAGATGCAACCTGCACGAAGCGGCAAAGCTGTGGAAGTGGAGCGCTCAAGAGTTGCCCCCTCTGCCTCGGGGCTGTGCTTGTGCTGCCGCAAACAGCAGGGACTGTCCCCGGGCAGAGGAGTGACACCGGAGGCATCTTTGGATGTTGCTGCTGTCAGGGCAGGGTGGTGTCTCACCTCTACGGCAGGTGCAGACGGGAACTGGGAAGGCCGGGAAGCGGTTGCTGGCCTCTCGTCAACAGCAGTCCGAGCCTGGGGTGGCGGCAGGTGAGGCCCAACACCCTGGGCCCTGCCGGTGTCCCTGTCCGGCAGATCCTCTCTGTGGCTTCAGAAGGGAGCCTGCAGGACTACGGGTTCTTCGTCCCCTCAGCTGCAGACGTCTATCCCCGGCGGACGAGGACAGCACTGTGGGCCTTCGGGGCTGCCCCACGCCCCAAAAGGATTGATGTCGCGGGCGTCACGACGACTGCCTGGTGACATCACAGAGCTTTTGGGGAGCACACCCAGAAGACACAAGCCGTGGCCTCGGGGAACAACAATTTCCCCGACAGCTCTCATCTCACGCGACCGCCCCCCTGTCCAGCAGAACCCCGTTGCCGTATTTTTCATAGCAATTTGGACACCAGGTCTCAGTGCTCAGATGCAGCACTACGTTCTGTTTTAGAAATAAAGCAGCTCAAGGCATTTCTTACTCCTTGTCCGTCCTTGCAGGTGGAGGGAGGTGGTCCTTCCCCCTCTGCTTAGCACCGGTGAGGCCACAGCTGGAGTACTGTGTCCGGTGCTGGGCTGCCCACCCAGCACAAGAGAGAGATGGACATAGTGGGGAGAGTCCTCTAAAGGTCCATCAGGATGATGAGGGGACTGGAGCACCTCTCCTGTGAGGGAGGGCTGAGAAAGCTGCCTGCAGGCAGTTCAGCCTGGAGAAGAGAAGACTTTGGGGGAAATCATTTTCAAAGCATATCAGTAGCCAAAGAGTGAGCGCAAAGAAGAGAGAGCCAGGCTCTTTTCAGGGGCGCGCAGTGGCATTGGGCACAAAGCGAAACCCAGGAGGTTCCCTCTGAACATCAGGAACCCCTTTTTTACCGTGAGGGTGACTGAGCACTGGCACAGATATGCCATGCCAGGCAGCTTGTGGAGTCTCCCTCCTTGGAGATACTCCAAAGCTGTCTGGCTGCGGTCCTGGGCCACCGTCCGTAGGCGACTCTGCTTGAGCAGGGGAGCTTGGGCGAGATGACCTGCGGAGGTCCCTTCCCACCTCAACCGTTGTGTGAATCTGTGCCTCAAAGCACACTTTGTGCAAGTCGAGAAAGCATAGTCGTGGAGTGACACACGGAGCGTGGGGAAGGAGGGCGACTTCAGTTAAACACAGCCATTTACTCCATTTTGTTGGGGTCTGGTAATTGATTTATTGTATCACCTCTGTCTTTTGAGAAAGCTCCTCTTGCCACCAGTCTTACTAGAAAGTCAGAATGTTCTTGGTGCGCCGTTGTTTTCTAATGACCTTGGTAGTCTTTGGAGGTGGTCTTAAGGGTCTGTAACATGTCTTCCCACTGCGGGCATTCAACGTGAGGCTCTGTACGGGGGCAAATTTCTCCATAAGGCTTTGGGGGTTACTTTTCAAGTCTCTGAGGAGGAGGGAGAAGAAAGTAAGCATTTCAAAGGCTTGCTACCGGCCCTTAAACTTGGACTGGCATTGTGCGCGGTCCCTTTGCCATAGAGCAGAGCAATCGTAAATTGACTTCACTTCTCAGTGCCGCCTTGTGAGAAGAGTGGTAACAGGAAAAGTTCTTCTGGGGAGTATTTGGGGTGGACTGTGAGAAAAGGGGTGATGTGGAAGGACAAGAGGTTTTCTAATACGCCGTTGGCGTCATTGGTAGCAGGGCAGACTGGAGAAAAAGCGCTACCGTCTTCCCTTGATGGTACTGTGGAAACGCAACAGAAGGAGAAAAAGCACACCTCTATGAAATGTTCACTCCAACTTTTAATAGACAAGTGTAAGATAGAACAGTATGAGAAAACCAACACCCAAGTTTCTATCCTATTATCATCCTACCCCTAAAAGGCCCTGTAAGAGTCCCTGTAGATTTTCAGCTGCGGGACCTCCGCCGCGATTGGCTCCTGGTGGCCCGCCGTTCTGTGGAGGGAAGGCGACTTCGTCGCTGTCGGCGGTCGCTCCTTCCGGGAGAAGCTGAGACTCGCCGTTCAGGGCTGAGAGCTCGGCCCTCGTCGCGATCCCTTCTCCTTTGGTGCCCCGGCTGTGTTCGGCGGTGAGTGCTGCGGGATCTCCTCTGGGACGGGCTCCGTGTGGCCTGGCGGTGCCTGGAGGAAACCCGGCCTCCCCGCTGACGGTGCTCGCCCCTCCGCGAGGAGGCCGGGGCGTCCCGTTGAGCCCTTGGAGCTCGGCCCTCGTCACGAGCAGTGTCCTGAGCCCTGCTCTGGTGCCGTCTCCTGGTGCTCGAGGGGTCGTGCTCAGCCCTGCTGTGGCCACCACGGTGTCGCCTCGGGGTCCCGCTTCGGGCTCTGTGTGAGGCCCCGGCATGGCCCCTGCCACGGCCTCTGCTGGAGGAGCTGCGGCGCTGGCGGCCTGAGGAGTGGCGCCGCCTCCTTTCCGCAGGTCGGGCCCGAGATCTCCTCCTTCTTGCTGCCCGGCTGGCGGAGGTGTTCTCCTGCGCGATGTGGTAGACCTCGTAGTTACTGGGTCCCACCTTGCGGTAGATGTGGTGGAAAGGCTCCTGACAGATGGGGCACACGGATCTTATGCGCGCCCAGTTGAATATGCAGGAAAAACAGAAAACGTGTCTGCAGCAGGCCATGGAGCCTTGGTTGCTAATCCTGTCCAAGCATATTGGGCATTGTAGGTCCTCCGCAGCATCCGTTGCCGTGGCCTGGGGCACCTGAGTGTTGCTGGCAGCAGGGGAGGAGGTGTTGTCTTCTGCCACGTCCTCTTCCAACGCCATCTCGCACTGCAAGCAAAAGAGATACAAAAGTCATGACCTGCCCTGGAGATGCAACCTGCACGAAGCGGCAAAGCTGTGGAAGTGGAGCGCTCAAGAGTTGCCCCCTCTGCCTCGGGGCTGTGCTTGTGCTGCCGCAAACAGCAGGGACTGTCCCCGGGCAGAGGAGTGACACCAGAGGCATCTTTGGATGTTGCTGCTGTCAGGGCAGGGTGGTGTCTCACCTCTACGGCAGGTGCAGACAGGAACTGGGAAGGCCGGGAAGCGGTTGCTGGCCTCTCGTCAACAGCAGTCCGAGCCTGGGGTGGTAGCAGGTGAGGCCCAACACCCTGGGCCCTGCCGGTGTCCCTGTCCGGCAGATCCTCTCTGTGGCTTCAGAAGGGAGCCTGCAGGACTACGGGTTCTTCGTCCCCTCAGCTGCAGACGTCTATCCCCGGCGGACGAGGACAGCACTGTGGGCCTTCGGGGCTGCCCCACGCCCCAAAAGGATTGATGTCGCGGGCGTCACGACGACTGCCTGGTGACATCACAGAGCTTTTGGGGAGCACACCCAGAAGACACAAGCCGTGGCCTCGGGGAACAACAATTTCCCCGACAGCTCTCATCTCACGCGACCGCCCCCCTGTCCAGCAGAACCCCGTTGCCGTATTTTTCATAGCAATTTGGACACCAGGTCTCAGTGCTCAGATGCAGCACTACGTCCTGTTTTAGAAATAAAGCAGCTCAAGGCATTTCTTACTCCTTGTCCGTCCTTGCAGGTGGAGGGAGGTGGTCCTTCCCCCTCTTCTTAGCACCGGTGAGGCCACAGCTGGAGTACTGTGTCCGGTGCTGGGCTGCCCACCCAGCACAAGAGAAAGAGAGAGATGGACATAGTGGGGAGAGTCCTCTAAAGGTCCATCAGGATGATGAGGGGACTGGAGCACCTCTCCTGTGAGGGAGGGCTGAGAAAGCTGCCTGCAGGCAGTTCAGCCTGGAGAAGAGAAGACTTTGGGGGAAATCATTTTCAAAGCATATCAGTAGCCAAAGAGTGAGCGCAAAGAAGAGAGAGCCAGGCTCTTTTCAGGGGCGCGCAGTGGCATTGGGCACAAAGCGAAACCCAGGAGGTTCCCTCTGAACATCAGGAACCCCTTTTTTACCGTGAGGGTGACTGAGCACTGGCACAGATATGCCATGCCAGGCAGCTTGTGGAGTCTCCCTCCTTGGAGATACTCCAAAGCTGTCTGGCTGCGGTCCTGGGCCACCGTCCGTAGGCGACTCTGCTTGAGCAGGGGAGCTTGGGCGAGATGACCTGCGGAGGTCCCTTCCCACCTCAACCGTTGTGTGAATCTGTGCCTCAAAGCACACTTTGTGCAAGTCGAGAAAGCATAGTCGTGGAGTGACACACGGAGCGTGGGGAAGGAGGGCGACTTCAGTTAAACACAGCCATTTACTCCATTTTGTTGGGGTCTGGTAATTGATTTATTGTATCACCTCTGTCTTTTGAGAAAGCTCCTCTTGCCACCAGTCTTACTAGAAAGTCAGAATGTTCTTGGTGCGGCGTTGTTTTCTAATGACCTTGGTAGTCTTTGGAGGTGGTCTTAAGGGTCTGTAACATGTCTTCCCACTGCGGGCATTCAACGTGAGGCTCTGTACGGGGGCAAATTTCTCCATAAGGCTTTGGGGGTTACTTTTCAAGTCTCTGAGGAGGAGGGAGAAGAAAGTAAGCATTTCAAAGGCTTGCTACCAGCCCTTAAACTTGGACTGGCATTGTGCGCGGTCCCTTTGCCATAGAGCAGAGCAATCGTAAATTGACTTCACTTCTCAGTGCCGCCTTGTGAGAAGAGTGGTAACAGGAAAAGTTCTTCTGGGGAGTATTTGGGGTGAACTGTGAGAAAAGGGGTGATGTGGAAGGACAAGAGGTTTTCTAATACGCCGTTGGCGTCATTGGTAGCAGGGCAGACTGGAGAAAAAGCGCTACCATCTTCCCTTGATGGTACTGTGGAAACGCAACAGAAGGAGAAAAAGCACACCTCTATGAAATGTTCACTCCAACTTTTAATAGACAAGTGTAAGATAGAACAGTATGAGAAAACCAACACCCAAGTTTCTATCCTATTATCATCCTACCCCTAAAAGGCCTTGTAAGAGTCCCTGTAGATTTTCAGCTGCGGGACCTCCGCCGCGATTGGCTCCTGGTGGCCCGCCGTTCTGCGGAGGGAAGGCGACTTCGTCGCTGTCGGCAGTCGCTCCTTCCGGGAGAAGCTGAGACTCGCCATTCAGGGCTGAGAGCTCGGCCCTCGTCGCGATCCCTTCTCCTTTGGTGCCCCGGCTGTGTTCGGCGGTGAGTGCTGCGGGATCTCCTCTGGGACGGGCTCCGTGTGGCCTGGCGGTGCCTGGAGGAAACCCGGCCTCCCCGCTGACGGTGCTCGCCCCTCCGCGAGGAGGCCGGGGCGTCCCGTTGAGCCCTTGGAGCTCGGCCCTCGTCACGAGCAGTGTCCTGAGCCCTGCTCTGGTGCCGTCTCCTGGTGCTCGAGGGGTCGTGCTCAGCCCTGCTGTGGCCACCACGGTGTCGCCTCGGGGTCCCGCTTCGGGCTCTGTGTGAGGCCCCGGCATGGCCCCTGCCACGGCGTCTGCTGGAGGAGCTGCGGCGCTGGCGGCCTGAGGAGTGGCGCCGCCTCCTTTCCGCAGGTCGGGCCCGAGATCTCCTCCTTCTTGCTGCCCGGCTGGCGGAGGTGTTCTCCTGCGCGATGTGGTAGACCTCGTAGTTACTGGGTCCCACCTTGCGGTAGATGTGGTGGAAAGGCTCCTGACAGATGGGGCACACGGATCTTATGCGCGCCCAGTTGAATATGCAGGAAAAACAGAAAACGTGTCTGCAGCAGGCCATGGAGCCTTGGTTGCTAATCCTGTCCAAGCATATTGGGCATTGTAGGTCCTCCGCAGCATCCGTTGCCGTGGCCTGGGGCACCTGAGTGTTGCTGGCAGCAGGGGAGGAGGTGTTGTCTTCTGCCACGTCCTCTTCCAACGCCATCTCGCACTGCAAGCAAAAGAGATACAAAAGTCATGACCTGCCCTGGAGATGCAACCTGCACGAAGCGGCAAAGCTGTGGAAGTGGAGCGCTCAAGAGTTGCCCCCTCTGCCTCGGGGCTGTGCTTGTGCTGCCGCAAACAGCAGGGACTGTCCCCGGGCAGAGGAGTGACACCAGAGGCATCTTTGGATGTTGCTGCTGTCAGGGCAGGGTGGTGTCTCACCTCTACGGCAGGTGCAGACGGGAACTGGGAAGGCCGGGAAGCGGTTGCTGGCCTCTCGTCAACAGCAGTCCGAGCCTGGGGTGGCGGCAGGTGAGGCCCAACACCCTGGGCCCTGCCGGTGTCCCTGTCCGGCAGATCCTCTCTGTGGCTTCAGAAGGGAGCCTGCAGGACTACGGGTTCTTCGTCCCCTCAGCTGCAGACGTCTATCCCCGGCGGACGAGGACAGCACTGTGGGCCTTCGGGGCTGCCCCACGCCCCAAAAGGATTGATGTCGCGGGCGTCACGACGACTGCCTGGTGACATCACAGAGCTTTTGGGGAGCACACCCAGAAGACACAAGCCGTGGCCTCGGGGAACAACAATTTCCCCGACAGCTCTCATCTCACGCGACCGCCCCCCTGTCCAGCAGAACCCCGTTGCCGTATTTTTCATAGCAATTTGGACACCAGGTCTCAGTGCTCAGATGCAGCACTACGTTCTGTTTTAGAAATAAAGCAGCTCAAGGCATTTCTTACTCCTTGTCCGTCCTTGCAGGTGGAGGGAGGTGGTCCTTCCCCCTCTGCTTAGCACCGGTGAGGCCACAGCTGGAGTACTGTGTCCGGTGCTGGGCTGCCCACCCAGCACAAGAGAAAGAGAGAGATGGACATAGTGGAGAGAGTCCTCTAAAGGTCCATCAGGATGATGAGGGGACTGGAGCACCTCTCCTGTGAGGGAGGGCTGAGAAAGCTGCCTGCAGGCAGTTCAGCCTGGAGAAGAGAAGACTTTGGGGGAAATCATTTTCAAAGCATATCAGTAGCCAAAGAGTGAGCGCAAAGAAGAGAGAGCCAGGCTCTTTTCAGGGGCGCGCAGTGGCATTGGGCACAAAGCGAAACCCAGGAGGTTCCCTCTGAACATCAGGAACCCCTTTTTTACCGTGAGGGTGACTGAGCACTGGCACAGATATGCCATGCCAGGCAGCTTGTGGAGTCTCCCTCCTTGGAGATACTCCAAAGCTGTCTGGCTGCGGTCCTGGGCCACCGTCCGTAGGCGACTCTGCTTGAGCAGGGGAGCTTGGGCGAGATGACCTGCGGAGGTCCCTTCCCACCTCAACCGTTGTGTGAATCTGTGCCTCAAAGCACACTTTGTGCAAGTCGAGAAAGCATAGTCGTGGAGTGACACACGGAGCGTGGGGAAGGAGGGCGACTTCAGTTAAACACAGCCATTTACTCCATTTTGTTGGGGTCTGGTAATTGATTTATTGTATCACCTCTGTCTTTTGAGAAAGCTCCTCTTGCCACCAGTCTTACTAGAAAGTCAGAATGTTCTTGGTGCGCCGTTGTTTTCTAATGACCTTGGTAGTCTTTGGAGGTGGTCTTAAGGGTCTGTAACATGTCTTCCCACTGCGGGCATTCAACGTGAGGCTCTGTACGGGGGCAAATTTCTCCATAAGGCTTTGGGGGTTACTTTTCAAGTCTCTGAGGAGGAGGGAGAAGAAAGTAAGCATTTCAAAGGCTTGCTACCGGCCCTTAAACTTGGACTGGCATTGTGCGCGGTCCCTTTGCCATAGAGCAGAGCAATCGTAAATTGACTTCACTTCTCAGTGCCGCCTTGTGAGAAGAGTGGTAACAGGAAAAGTTCTTCTGGGGAGTATTTGGGGTGAACTGTGAGAAAAGGGGTGATGTGGAAGGACAAGAGGTTTTCTAATACGCCGTTGGCGTCATTGGTAGCAGGGCAGACTGGAGAAAAAGCGCTACCGTCTTCCCTTGATGGTACTGTGGAAACGCAACAGAAGGAGAAAAAGCACACCTCTATGAAATGTTCACTCCAACTTTTAATAGACAAGTGTAAGATAGAACAGTATGAGAAAACCAACACCCAAGTTTCTATCCTATTATCATCCTACCCCTAAAAGGCCTTGTAAGAGTCCCTGTAGATTTTCAGCTGCGGGACCTCCGCCGCGATTGGCTCCTGGTGGCCCGCCGTTCTGTGGAGGGAAGGCGACTTCGTCGCTGTCGGCGGTCGCTCCTTCCGGGAGAAGCTGAGACTCGCCGTTCAGGGCTGAGAGCTCGGCCCTCGTCGCGATCCCTTCTCCTTTGGTGCCCCGGCTGTGTTCGGCGGTGAGTGCTGCGGGATCTCCTCTGGGACGGGCTCCGTGTGGCCTGGCGGTGCCTGGAGGAAACCCGGCCTCCCCGCTGACGGTGCTCGCCCCTCCGCGAGGAGGCCGGGGCGTCCCGTTGAGCCCTTGGAGCTCGGCCCTCGTCACGAGCAGTGTCCTGAGCCCTGCTCTGGTGCCGTCTCCTGGTGCTCGAGGGGTCGTGCTCAGCCCTGCTGTGGCCACCACGGTGTCGCCTCGGGGTCCCGCTTCGGGCTCTGTCTGAGGCCCCGGCATGGTCCCTGCCACGGCCTCTGCTGGAGGAGCTGCGGCGCTGGCGGCCTGAGGAGTGGCGCCGCCTCCTTTCCGCAGGTCGGGCCCGAGATCTCCTCCTTCTTGCTGCCCGGCTGGCGGAGGTGTTCTCCTGCGCGATGTGGTAGACCTCGTAGTTACTGGGTCCCACCTTGCGGTAGATGTGGTGGAAAGGCTCCTGACAGATGGGGCACACGGATCTTATGCGCGCCCAGTTGAATATGCAGGAAAAACAGAAAACGTGTCTGCAGCAGGCCATGGAGCCTTGGTTGCTAATCCTGTCCAAGCATATTGGGCATTGTAGGTCCTCCGCAGCATCCGTTGCCGTGGCCTGGGGCACCTGAGTGTTGCTGGCAGCAGGGGAGGAGGTGTTGTCTTCTGCCACGTCCTCTTCCAACGCCATCTCGCACTGCAAGCAAAAGAGATACAAAAGTCATGACCTGCCCTGGAGATGCAACCTGCACGAAGCGGCAAAGCTGTGGAAGTGGAGCGCTCAAGAGTTGCCCCCTCTGCCTCGGGGCTGTGCTTGTGCTGCCGCAAACAGCAGGGACTGTCCCCGGGCAGAGGAGTGACACCGGAGGCATCTTTGGATGTTGCTGCTGTCAGGGCAGGGTGGTGTCTCACCTCTACGGCAGGTGCAGACGGGAACTGGGAAGGCCGGGAAGCGGTTGCTGGCCTCTCGTCAACAGCAGTCCGAGCCTGGGGTGGCGGCAGGTGAGGCCCAACACCCTGGGCCCTGCCGGTGTCCCTGTCCGGCAGATCCTCTCTGTGGCTTCAGAAGGGAGCCTGCAGGACTACGGGTTCTTCGTCCCCTCAGCTGCAGACGTCTATCCCCGGCGGACGAGGACAGCACTGTGGGCCTTCGGGGCTGCCCCACGCCCCAAAAGGATTGATGTCGCGGGCGTCACGACGACTGCCTGGTGACATCACAGAGCTTTTGGGGAGCACACCCAGAAGACACAAGCCGTGGCCTCGGGGAACAACAATTTCCCCGACAGCTCTCATCTCACGCGACCGCCCCCCTGTCCAGCAGAACCCCGTTGCCGTATTTTTCATAGCAATTTGGACACCAGGTCTCAGTGCTCAGATGCAGCACTACGTTCTGTTTTAGAAATAAAGCAGCTCAAGGCATTTCTTACTCCTTGTCCGTCCTTGCAGGTGGAGGGAGGTGGTCCTTCCCCCTCTGCTTAGCACCGGTGAGGCCACAGCTGGAGTACTGTGTCCGGTGCTGGGCTGCCCACCCAGCACAAGAGAGAGATGGACATAGTGGGGAGAGTCCTCTAAAGGTCCATCAGGATGATGAGGGGACTGGAGCACCTCTCCTGTGAGGGAGGGCTGAGAAAGCTGCCTGCAGGCAGTTCAGCCTGGAGAAGAGAAGACTTTGGGGGAAATCATTTTCAAAGCATATCAGTAGCCAAAGAGTGAGCGCAAAGAAGAGAGAGCCAGGCTCTTTTCAGGGGCGCGCAGTGGCATTGGGCACAAAGCGAAACCCAGGAGGTTCCCTCTGAACATCAGGAACCCCTTTTTTACCGTGAGGGTGACTGAGCACTGGCACAGATATGCCATGCCAGGCAGCTTGTGGAGTCTCCCTCCTTGGAGATACTCCAAAGCTGTCTGGCTGCGGTCCTGGGCCACCGTCCGTAGGCGACTCTGCTTGAGCAGGGGAGCTTGGGCGAGATGACCTGCGGAGGTCCCTTCCCACCTCAACCGTTGTGTGAATCTGTGCCTCAAAGCACACTTTGTGCAAGTCGAGAAAGCATAGTCGTGGAGTGACACACGGAGCGTGGGGAAGGAGGGCGACTTCAGTTAAACACAGCCATTTACTCCATTTTGTTGGGGTCTGGTAATTGATTTATTGTATCACCTCTGTCTTTTGAGAAAGCTCCTCTTGCCACCAGTCTTACTAGAAAGTCAGAATGTTCTTGGTGCGCCGTTGTTTTCTAATGACCTTGGTAGTCTTTGGAGGTGGTCTTAAGGGTCTGTAACATGTCTTCCCACTGCGGGCATTCAACGTGAGGCTCTGTACGGGGGCAAATTTCTCCATAAGGCTTTGGGGGTTACTTTTCAAGTCTCTGAGGAGGAGGGAGAAGAAAGTAAGCATTTCAAAGGCTTGCTACCGGCCCTTAAACTTGGACTGGCATTGTGCGCGGTCCCTTTGCCATAGAGCAGAGCAATCGTAAATTGACTTCACTTCTCAGTGCCGCCTTGTGAGAAGAGTGGTAACAGGAAAAGTTCTTCTGGGGAGTATTTGGGGTGAACTGTGAGAAAAGGGGTGATGTGGAAGGACAAGAGGTTTTCTAATACGCCGTTGGCGTCATTGGTAGCAGGGCAGACTGGAGAAAAAGCGCTACCGTCTTCCCTTGATGGTACTGTGGAAACGCAACAGAAGGAGAAAAAGCACACCTCTATGAAATGTTCACTCCAACTTTTAATAGACAAGTGTAAGATAGAACAGTATGAGAAAACCAACACCCAAGTTTCTATCCTATTATCATCCTACCCCTAAAAGGCCCTGTAAGAGTCCCTGTAGATTTTCAGCTGCGGGACCTCCGCCGCGATTGGCTCCTGGTGGCCCGCCGTTCTGTGGAGGGAAGGCGACTTCGTCGCTGTCGGCGGTCGCTCCTTCCGGGAGAAGCTGAGACTCGCCGTTCAGGGCTGAGAGCTCGGCCCTCGTCGCGATCCCTTCTCCTTTGGTGCCCCGGCTGTGTTCGGCGGTGAGTGCTGCGGGATCTCCTCTGGGACGGGCTCCGTGTGGCCTGGCGGTGCCTGGAGGAAACCCGGCCTCCCCGCTGACGGTGCTCGCCCCTCCGCGAGGAGGCCGGGGCGTCCCGTTGAGCCCTTGGAGCTCGGCCCTCGTCACGAGCAGTGTCCTGAGCCCTGCTCTGGTGCCGTCTCCTGGTGCTCGAGGGGTCGTGCTCAGCCCTGCTGTGGCCACCACGGTGTCGCCTCGGGGTCCCGCTTCGGGCTCTGTGTGAGGCCCCGGCATGGCCCCTGCCACGGCGTCTGCTGGAGGAGCTGCGGCGCTGGCGGCCTGAGGAGTGGCGCCGCCTCCTTTCCGCAGGTCGGGCCCGAGATCTCCTCCTTCTTGCTGCCCGGCTGGCGGAGGTGTTCTCCTGCGCGATGTGGTAGACCTCGTAGTTACTGGGTCCCACCTTGCGGTAGATGTGGTGGAAAGGCTCCTGACAGATGGGGCACACGGATCTTATGCGCGCCCAGTTGAATATGCAGGAAAAACAGAAAACGTGTCTGCAGCAGGCCATGGAGCCTTGGTTGCTAATCCTGTCCAAGCATATTGGGCATTGTAGGTCCTCCGCAGCATCCGTTGCCGTGGCCTGGGGCACCTGAGTGTTGCTGGCAGCAGGGGAGGAGGTGTTGTCTTCTGCCACGTCCTCTTCCAACGCCATCTCGCACTGCAAGCAAAAGAGATACAAAAGTCATGACCTGCCCTGGAGATGCAACCTGCACGAAGCGGCAAAGCTGTGGAAGTGGAGCGCTCAAGAGTTGCCCCCTCTGCCTCGGGGCTGTGCTTGTGCTGCCGCAAACAGCAGGGACTGTCCCCGGGCAGAGGAGTGACACCAGAGGCATCTTTGGATGTTGCTGCTGTCAGGGCAGGGTGGTGTCTCACCTCTACGGCAGGTGCAGACGGGAACTGGGAAGGCCGGGAAGCGGTTGCTGGCCTCTCGTCAACAGCAGTCCGAGCCTGGGGTGGCGGCAGGTGAGGCCCAACACCCTGGGCCCTGCCGGTGTCCCTGTCCGGCAGATCCTCTCTGTGGCTTCAGAAGGGAGCCTGCAGGACTACGGGTTCTTCGTCCCCTCAGCTGCAGACGTCTATCCCCGGCGGACGAGGACAGCACTGTGGGCCTTCGGGGCTGCCCCACGCCCCAAAAGGATTGATGTCGCGGGCGTCACGACGACTGCCTGGTGACATCACAGAGCTTTTGGGGAGCACACCCAGAAGACACAAGCCGTGGCCTCGGGGAACAACAATTTCCCCGACAGCTCTCATCTCACGCGACCGCCCCCCTGTCCAGCAGAACCCCGTTGCCGTATTTTTCATAGCAATTTGGACACCAGGTCTCAGTGCTCAGATGCAGCACTACGTTCTGTTTTAGAAATAAAGCAGCTCAAGGCATTTCTTACTCCTTGTCCGTCCTTGCAGGTGGAGGGAGGTGGTCCTTCCCCCTCTGCTTAGCACCGGTGAGGCCACAGCTGGAGTACTGTGTCCGGTGCTGGGCTGCCCACCCAGCACAAGAGAAAGAGAGAGATGGACATAGTGGAGAGAGTCCTCTAAAGGTCCATCAGGATGATGAGGGGACTGGAGCACCTCTCCTGTGAGGGAGGGCTGAGAAAGCTGCCTGCAGGCAGTTCAGCCTGGAGAAGAGAAGACTTTGGGGGAAATCATTTTCAAAGCATATCAGTAGCCAAAGAGTGAGCGCAAAGAAGAGAGAGCCAGGCTCTTTTCAGGGGCGCGCAGTGGCATTGGGCACAAAGCGAAACCCAGGAGGTTCCCTCTGAACATCAGGAACCCCTTTTTTACCGTGAGGGTGACTGAGCACTGGCACAGATATGCCATGCCAGGCAGCTTGTGGAGTCTCCCTCCTTGGAGATACTCCAAAGCTGTCTGGCTGCGGTCCTGGGCCACCGTCCGTAGGCGACTCTGCTTGAGCAGGGGAGCTTGGGCGAGATGACCTGCGGAGGTCCCTTCCCACCTCAACCGTTGTGTGAATCTGTGCCTCAAAGCACACTTTGTGCAAGTCGAGAAAGCATAGTCGTGGAGTGACACACGGAGCGTGGGGAAGGAGGGCGACTTCAGTTAAACACAGCCATTTACTCCATTTTGTTGGGGTCTGGTAATTGATTTATTGTATCACCTCTGTCTTTTGAGAAAGCTCCTCTTGCCACCAGTCTTACTAGAAAGTCAGAATGTTCTTGGTGCGCCGTTGTTTTCTAATGACCTTGGTAGTCTTTGGAGGTGGTCTTAAGGGTCTGTAACATGTCTTCCCACTGCGGGCATTCAACGTGAGGCTCTGTACGGGGGCAAATTTCTCCATAAGGCTTTGGGGGTTACTTTTCAAGTCTCTGAGGAGGAGGGAGAAGAAAGTAAGCATTTCAAAGGCTTGCTACCGGCCCTTAAACTTGGACTGGCATTGTGCGCGGTCCCTTTGCCATAGAGCAGAGCAATCGTAAATTGACTTCACTTCTCAGTGCCGCCTTGTGAGAAGAGTGGTAACAGGAAAAGTTCTTCTGGGGAGTATTTGGGGTGAACTGTGAGAAAAGGGGTGATGTGGAAGGACAAGAGGTTTTCTAATACGCCGTTGGCGTCATTGGTAGCAGGGCAGACTGGAGAAAAAGCGCTACCGTCTTCCCTTGATGGTACTGTGGAAACGCAACAGAAGGAGAAAAAGCACACCTCTATGAAATGTTCACTCCAACTTTTAATAGACAAGTGTAAGATAGAACAGTATGAGAAAACCAACACCCAAGTTTCTATCCTATTATCATCCTACCCCTAAAAGGCCTTGTAAGAGTCCCTGTAGATTTTCAGCTGCGGGACCTCCGCCGCGATTGGCTCCTGGTGGCCCGCCGTTCTGTGGAGGGAAGGCGACTTCGTCGCTGTCGGCGGTCGCTCCTTCCGGGAGAAGCTGAGACTCGCCGTTCAGGGCTGAGAGCTCGGCCCTCGTCGCGATCCCTTCTCCTTTGGTGCCCCGGCTGTGTTCGGCGGTGAGTGCTGCGGGATCTCCTCTGGGACGGGCTCCGTGTGGCCTGGCGGTGCCTGGAGGAAACCCGGCCTCCCCGCTGACGGTGCTCGCCCCTCCGCGAGGAGGCCGGGGCGTCCCGTTGAGCCCTTGGAGCTCGGCCCTCGTCACGAGCAGTGTCCTGAGCCCTGCTCTGGTGCCGTCTCCTGGTGCTCGAGGGGTCGTGCTCAGCCCTGCTGTGGCCACCACGGTGTCGCCTCGGGGTCCCGCTTCGGGCTCTGTCTGAGGCCCCGGCATGGTCCCTGCCACGGCCTCTGCTGGAGGAGCTGCGGCGCTGGCGGCCTGAGGAGTGGCGCCGCCTCCTTTCCGCAGGTCGGGCCCGAGATCTCCTCCTTCTTGCTGCCCGGCTGGCGGAGGTGTTCTCCTGCGCGATGTGGTAGACCTCGTAGTTACTGGGTCCCACCTTGCGGTAGATGTGGTGGAAAGGCTCCTGACAGATGGGGCACACGGATCTTATGCGCGCCCAGTTGAATATGCAGGAAAAACAGAAAACGTGTCTGCAGCAGGCCATGGAGCCTTGGTTGCTAATCCTGTCCAAGCATATTGGGCATTGTAGGTCCTCCGCAGCATCCGTTGCCGTGGCCTGGGGCACCTGAGTGTTGCTGGCAGCAGGGGAGGAGGTGTTGTCTTCTGCCACGTCCTCTTCCAACGCCATCTCGCACTGCAAGCAAAAGAGATACAAAAGTCATGACCTGCCCTGGAGATGCAACCTGCACGAAGCGGCAAAGCTGTGGAAGTGGAGCGCTCAAGAGTTGCCCCCTCTGCCTCGGGGCTGTGCTTGTGCTGCCGCAAACAGCAGGGACTGTCCCCGGGCAGAGGAGTGACACCGGAGGCATCTTTGGATGTTGCTGCTGTCAGGGCAGGGTGGTGTCTCACCTCTACGGCAGGTGCAGACGGGAACTGGGAAGGCCGGGAAGCGGTTGCTGGCCTCTCGTCAACAGCAGTCCGAGCCTGGGGTGGCGGCAGGTGAGGCCCAACACCCTGGGCCCTGCCGGTGTCCCTGTCCGGCAGATCCTCTCTGTGGCTTCAGAAGGGAGCCTGCAGGACTACGGGTTCTTCGTCCCCTCAGCTGCAGACGTCTATCCCCGGCGGACGAGGACAGCACTGTGGGCCTTCGGGGCTGCCCCACGCCCCAAAAGGATTGATGTCGCGGGCGTCACGACGACTGCCTGGTGACATCACAGAGCTTTTGGGGAGCACACCCAGAAGACACAAGCCGTGGCCTCGGGGAACAACAATTTCCCCGACAGCTCTCATCTCACGCGACCGCCCCCCTGTCCAGCAGAACCCCGTTGCCGTATTTTTCATAGCAATTTGGACACCAGGTCTCAGTGCTCAGATGCAGCACTACGTTCTGTTTTAGAAATAAAGCAGCTCAAGGCATTTCTTACTCCTTGTCCGTCCTTGCAGGTGGAGGGAGGTGGTCCTTCCCCCTCTGCTTAGCACCGGTGAGGCCACAGCTGGAGTACTGTGTCCGGTGCTGGGCTGCCCACCCAGCACAAGAGAGAGATGGACATAGTGGGGAGAGTCCTCTAAAGGTCCATCAGGATGATGAGGGGACTGGAGCACCTCTCCTGTGAGGGAGGGCTGAGAAAGCTGCCTGCAGGCAGTTCAGCCTGGAGAAGAGAAGACTTTGGGGGAAATCATTTTCAAAGCATATCAGTAGCCAAAGAGTGAGCGCAAAGAAGAGAGAGCCAGGCTCTTTTCAGGGGCGCGCAGTGGCATTGGGCACAAAGCGAAACCCAGGAGGTTCCCTCTGAACATCAGGAACCCCTTTTTTACCGTGAGGGTGACTGAGCACTGGCACAGATATGCCATGCCAGGCAGCTTGTGGAGTCTCCCTCCTTGGAGATACTCCAAAGCTGTCTGGCTGCGGTCCTGGGCCACCGTCCGTAGGCGACTCTGCTTGAGCAGGGGAGCTTGGGCGAGATGACCTGCGGAGGTCCCTTCCCACCTCAACCGTTGTGTGAATCTGTGCCTCAAAGCACACTTTGTGCAAGTCGAGAAAGCATAGTCGTGGAGTGACACACGGAGCGTGGGGAAGGAGGGCGACTTCAGTTAAACACAGCCATTTACTCCATTTTGTTGGGGTCTGGTAATTGATTTATTGTATCACCTCTGTCTTTTGAGAAAGCTCCTCTTGCCACCAGTCTTACTAGAAAGTCAGAATGTTCTTGGTGCGCCGTTGTTTTCTAATGACCTTGGTAGTCTTTGGAGGTGGTCTTAAGGGTCTGTAACATGTCTTCCCACTGCGGGCATTCAACGTGAGGCTCTGTACGGGGGCAAATTTCTCCATAAGGCTTTGGGGGTTACTTTTCAAGTCTCTGAGGAGGAGGGAGAAGAAAGTAAGCATTTCAAAGGCTTGCTACCAGCCCTTAAACTTGGACTGGCATTGTGCGCGGTCCCTTTGCCATAGAGCAGAGCAATCGTAAATTGACTTCACTTCTCAGTGCCGCCTTGTGAGAAGAGTGGTAACAGGAAAAGTTCTTCTGGGGAGTATTTGGGGTGAACTGTGAGAAAAGGGGTGATGTGGAAGGACAAGAGGTTTTCTAATACGCCGTTGGCGTCATTGGTAGCAGGGCAGACTGGAGAAAAAGCGCTACCGTCTTCCCTTGATGGTACTGTGGAAACGCAACAGAAGGAGAAAAAGCACACCTCTATGAAATGTTCACTCCAACTTTTAATAGACAAGTGTAAGATAGAACAGTATGAGAAAACCAACACCCAAGTTTCTATCCTATTATCATCCTACCCCTAAAAGGCCCTGTAAGAGTCCCTGTAGATTTTCAGCTGCGGGACCTCCGCCGCGATTGGCTCCTGGTGGCCCGCCGTTCTGTGGAGGGAAGGCGACTTCGTCGCTGTCGGCGGTCGCTCCTTCCGGGAGAAGCTGAGACTCGCCGTTCAGGGCTGAGAGCTCGGCCCTCGTCGCGATCCCTTCTCCTTTGGTGCCCCGGCTGTGTTCGGCGGTGAGTGCTGCGGGATCTCCTCTGGGACGGGCTCCGTGTGGCCTGGCGGTGCCTGGAGGAAACCCGGCCTCCCCGCTGACGGTGCTCGCCCCTCCGCGAGGAGGCCGGGGCGTCCCGTTGAGCCCTTGGAGCTCGGCCCTCGTCACGAGCAGTGTCCTGAGCCCTGCTCTGGTGCCGTCTCCTGGTGCTCGAGGGGTCGTGCTCAGCCCTGCTGTGGCCACCACGGTGTCGCCTCGGGGTCCCGCTTCGGGCTCTGTGTGAGGCCCCGGCATGGCCCCTGCCACGGCCTCTGCTGGAGGAGCTGCGGCGCTGGCGGCCTGAGGAGTGGCGCCGCCTCCTTTCCGCAGGTCGGGCCCGAGATCTCCTCCTTCTTGCTGCCCGGCTGGCGGAGGTGTTCTCCTGCGCGATGTGGTAGACCTCGTAGTTACTGGGTCCCACCTTGCGGTAGATGTGGTGGAAAGGCTCCTGACAGATGGGGCACACGGATCTTATGCGCGCCCAGTTGAATATGCAGGAAAAACAGAAAACGTGTCTGCAGCAGGCCATGGAGCCTTGGTTGCTAATCCTGTCCAAGCATATTGGGCATTGTAGGTCCTCCGCAGCATCCGTTGCCGTGGCCTGGGGCACCTGAGTGTTGCTGGCAGCAGGGGAGGAGGTGTTGTCTTCTGCCACGTCCTCTTCCAACGCCATCTCGCACTGCAAGCAAAAGAGATACAAAAGTCATGACCTGCCCTGGAGATGCAACCTGCACGAAGCGGCAAAGCTGTGGAAGTGGAGCGCTCAAGAGTTGCCCCCTCTGCCTCGGGGCTGTGCTTGTGCTGCCGCAAACAGCAGGGACTGTCCCCGGGCAGAGGAGTGACACCAGAGGCATCTTTGGATGTTGCTGCTGTCAGGGCAGGGTGGTGTCTCACCTCTACGGCAGGTGCAGACAGGAACTGGGAAGGCCGGGAAGCGGTTGCTGGCCTCTCGTCAACAGCAGTCCGAGCCTGGGGTGGTAGCAGGTGAGGCCCAACACCCTGGGCCCTGCCGGTGTCCCTGTCCGGCAGATCCTCTCTGTGGCTTCAGAAGGGAGCCTGCAGGACTACGGGTTCTTCGTCCCCTCAGCTGCAGACGTCTATCCCCGGCGGACGAGGACAGCACTGTGGGCCTTCGGGGCTGCCCCACGCCCCAAAAGGATTGATGTCGCGGGCGTCACGACGACTGCCTGGTGACATCACAGAGCTTTTGGGGAGCACACCCAGAAGACACAAGCCGTGGCCTCGGGGAACAACAATTTCCCCGACAGCTCTCATCTCACGCGACCGCCCCCCTGTCCAGCAGAACCCCGTTGCCGTATTTTTCATAGCAATTTGGACACCAGGTCTCAGTGCTCAGATGCAGCACTACGTTCTGTTTTAGAAATAAAGCAGCTCAAGGCATTTCTTACTCCTTGTCCGTCCTTGCAGGTGGAGGGAGGTGGTCCTTCCCCCTCTTCTTAGCACCGGTGAGGCCACAGCTGGAGTACTGTGTCCGGTGCTGGGCTGCCCACCCAGCACAAGAGAAAGAGAGAGATGGACATAGTGGGGAGAGTCCTCTAAAGGTCCATCAGGATGATGAGGGGACTGGAGCACCTCTCCTGTGAGGGAGGGCTGAGAAAGCTGCCTGCAGGCAGTTCAGCCTGGAGAAGAGAAGACTTTGGGGGAAATCATTTTCAAAGCATATCAGTAGCCAAAGAGTGAGCGCAAAGAAGAGAGAGCCAGGCTCTTTTCAGGGGCGCGCAGTGGCATTGGGCACAAAGCGAAACCCAGGAGGTTCCCTCTGAACATCAGGAACCCCTTTTTTACCGTGAGGGTGACTGAGCACTGGCACAGATATGCCATGCCAGGCAGCTTGTGGAGTCTCCCTCCTTGGAGATACTCCAAAGCTGTCTGGCTGCGGTCCTGGGCCACCGTCCGTAGGCGACTCTGCTTGAGCAGGGGAGCTTGGGCGAGATGACCTGCGGAGGTCCCTTCCCACCTCAACCGTTGTGTGAATCTGTGCCTCAAAGCACACTTTGTGCAAGTCGAGAAAGCATAGTCGTGGAGTGACACACGGAGCGTGGGGAAGGAGGGCGACTTCAGTTAAACACAGCCATTTACTCCATTTTGTTGGGGTCTGGTAATTGATTTATTGTATCACCTCTGTCTTTTGAGAAAGCTCCTCTTGCCACCAGTCTTACTAGAAAGTCAGAATGTTCTTGGTGCGCCGTTGTTTTCTAATGACCTTGGTAGTCTTTGGAGGTGGTCTTAAGGGTCTGTAACATGTCTTCCCACTGCGGGCATTCAACGTGAGGCTCTGTACGGGGGCAAATTTCTCCATAAGGCTTTGGGGGTTACTTTTCAAGTCTCTGAGGAGGAGGGAGAAGAAAGTAAGCATTTCAAAGGCTTGCTACCGGCCCTTAAACTTGGACTGGCATTGTGCGCGGTCCCTTTGCCATAGAGCAGAGCAATCGTAAATTGCCTTCACTTCTCAGTGCCGCCTTGTGAGAAGAGTGGTAACAGGAAAAGTTCTTCTGGGGAGTATTTGGGGTGAACTGTGAGAAAAGGGGTGATGTGGAAGGACAAGAGGTTTTCTAATACGCCGTTGGCGTCATTGGTAGCAGGGCAGACTGGAGAAAAAGCGCTACCATCTTCCCTTGATGGTACTGTGGAAACGCAACAGAAGGAGAAAAAGCACACCTCTATGAAATGTTCACTCCAACTTTTAATAGACAAGTGTAAGATAGAACAGTATGAGAAAACCAACACCCAAGTTTCTATCCTATTATCATCCTACCCCTAAAAGGCCTTGTAAGAGTCCCTGTAGATTTTCAGCTGCGGGACCTCCGCCGCGATTGGCTCCTGGTGGCCCGCCGTTCTGCGGAGGGAAGGCGACTTCGTCGCTGTCGGCAGTCGCTCCTTCCGGGAGAAGCTGAGACTCGCCATTCAGGGCTGAGAGCTCGGCCCTCGTCGCGATCCCTTCTCCTTTGGTGCCCCGGCTGTGTTCGGCGGTGAGTGCTGCGGGATCTCCTCTGGGACGGGCTCCGTGTGGCCTGGCGGTGCCTGGAGGAAACCCGGCCTCCCCGCTGACGGTGCTCGCCCCTCCGCGAGGAGGCCGGGGCGTCCCGTTGAGCCCTTGGAGCTCGGCCCTCGTCACGAGCAGTGTCCTGAGCCCTGCTCTGGTGCCGTCTCCTGGTGCTCGAGGGGTCGTGCTCAGCCCTGCTGTGGCCACCACGGTGTCGCCTCGGGGTCCCGCTTCGGGCTCTGTCTGAGGCCCCGGCATGGCCCCTGCCACGGCCTCTGCTGGAGGAGCTGCGGCGCTGGCGGCCTGAGGAGTGGCGCCGCCTCCTTTCCGCAGGTCGGGCCCGAGATCTCCTCCTTCTTGCTGCCCGGCTGGCGGAGGTGTTCTCCTGCGCGATGTGGTAGACCTCGTAGTTACTGGGTCCCACCTTGCGGTAGATGTGGTGGAAAGGCTCCTGACAGATGGGGCACACGGATCTTATGCGCGCCCAGTTGAATATGCAGGAAAAACAGAAAACGTGTCTGCAGCAGGCCATGGAGCCTTGGTTGCTAATCCTGTCCAAGCATATTGGGCATTGTAGGTCCTCCGCAGCATCCGTTGCCGTGGCCTGGGGCACCTGAGTGTTGCTGGCAGCAGGGGAGGAGGTGTTGTCTTCTGCCACGTCCTCTTCCAACGCCATCTCGCACTGCAAGCAAAAGAGATACAAAAGTCATGACCTGCCCTGGAGATGCAACCTGCACGAAGCGGCAAAGCTGTGGAAGTGGAGCGCTCAAGAGTTGCCCCCTCTGCCTCGGGGCTGTGCTTGTGCTGCCGCAAACAGCAGGGACTGTCCCCGGGCAGAGGAGTGACACCAGAGGCATCTTTGGATGTTGCTGCTGTCAGGGCAGGGTGGTGTCTCACCTCTACGGCAGGTGCAGACGGGAACTGGGAAGGCCGGGAAGCGGTTGCTGGCCTCTCGTCAACAGCAGTCCGAGCCTGGGGTGGCGGCAGGTGAGGCCCAACACCCTGGGCCCTGCCGGTGTCCCTGTCCGGCAGATCCTCTCTGTGGCTTCAGAAGGGAGCCTGCAGGACTACGGGTTCTTCGTCCCCTCAGCTGCAGACGTCTATCCCCGGCGGACGAGGACAGCACTGTGGGCCTTCGGGGCTGCCCCACGCCCCAAAAGGATTGATGTCGCGGGCGTCACGACGACTGCCTGGTGACATCACAGAGCTTTTGGGGAGCACACCCAGAAGACACAAGCCGTGGCCTCGGGGAACAACAATTTCCCCGACAGCTCTCATCTCACGCGACCGCCCCCCTGTCCAGCAGAACCCCGTTGCCGTATTTTTCATAGCAATTTGGACACCAGGTCTCAGTGCTCAGATGCAGCACTACGTTCTGTTTTAGAAATAAAGCAGCTCAAGGCATTTCTTACTCCTTGTCCGTCCTTGCAGGTGGAGGGAGGTGGTCCTTCCCCCTCTGCTTAGCACCGGTGAGGCCACAGCTGGAGTACTGTGTCCGGTGCTGGGCTGCCCACCCAGCACAAGAGAAAGAGAGAGATGGACATAGTGGAGAGAGTCCTCTAAAGGTCCATCAGGATGATGAGGGGACTGGAGCACCTCTCCTGTGAGGGAGGGCTGAGAAAGCTGCCTGCAGGCAGTTCAGCCTGGAGAAGAGAAGACTTTGGGGGAAATCATTTTCAAAGCATATCAGTAGCCAAAGAGTGAGCGCAAAGAAGAGAGAGCCAGGCTCTTTTCAGGGGCGCGCAGTGGCATTGGGCACAAAGCGAAACCCAGGAGGTTCCCTCTGAACATCAGGAACCCCTTTTTTACCGTGAGGGTGACTGAGCACTGGCACAGATATGCCATGCCAGGCAGCTTGTGGAGTCTCCCTCCTTGGAGATACTCCAAAGCTGTCTGGCTGCGGTCCTGGGCCACCGTCCGTAGGCGACTCTGCTTGAGCAGGGGAGCTTGGGCGAGATGACCTGCGGAGGTCCCTTCCCACCTCAACCGTTGTGTGAATCTGTGCCTCAAAGCACACTTTGTGCAAGTCGAGAAAGCATAGTCGTGGAGTGACACACGGAGCGTGGGGAAGGAGGGCGACTTCAGTTAAACACAGCCATTTACTCCATTTTGTTGGGGTCTGGTAATTGATTTATTGTATCACCTCTGTCTTTTGAGAAAGCTCCTCTTGCCACCAGTCTTACTAGAAAGTCAGAATGTTCTTGGTGCGCCGTTGTTTTCTAATGACCTTGGTAGTCTTTGGAGGTGGTCTTAAGGGTCTGTAACATGTCTTCCCACTGCGGGCATTCAACGTGAGGCTCTGTACGGGGGCAAATTTCTCCATAAGGCTTTGGGGGTTACTTTTCAAGTCTCTGAGGAGGAGGGAGAAGAAAGTAAGCATTTCAAAGGCTTGCTACCGGCCCTTAAACTTGGACTGGCATTGTGCGCGGTCCCTTTGCCATAGAGCAGAGCAATCGTAAATTGACTTCACTTCTCAGTGCCGCCTTGTGAGAAGAGTGGTAACAGGAAAAGTTCTTCTGGGGAGTATTTGGGGTGAACTGTGAGAAAAGGGGTGATGTGGAAGGACAAGAGGTTTTCTAATACGCCGTTGGCGTCATTGGTAGCAGGGCAGACTGGAGAAAAAGCGCTACCGTCTTCCCTTGATGGTACTGTGGAAACGCAACAGAAGGAGAAAAAGCACACCTCTATGAAATGTTCACTCCAACTTTTAATAGACAAGTGTAAGATAGAACAGTATGAGAAAACCAACACCCAAGTTTCTATCCTATTATCATCCTACCCCTAAAAGGCCTTGTAAGAGTCCCTGTAGATTTTCAGCTGCGGGACCTCCGCCGCGATTGGCTCCTGGTGGCCCGCCGTTCTGTGGAGGGAAGGCGACTTCGTCGCTGTCGGCGGTCGCTCCTTCCGGGAGAAGCTGAGACTCGCCGTTCAGGGCTGAGAGCTCGGCCCTCGTCGCGATCCCTTCTCCTTTGGTGCCCCGGCTGTGTTCGGCGGTGAGTGCTGCGGGATCTCCTCTGGGACGGGCTCCGTGTGGCCTGGCGGTGCCTGGAGGAAACCCGGCCTCCCCGCTGACGGTGCTCGCCCCTCCGCGAGGAGGCCGGGGCGTCCCGTTGAGCCCTTGGAGCTCGGCCCTCGTCACGAGCAGTGTCCTGAGCCCTGCTCTGGTGCCGTCTCCTGGTGCTCGAGGGGTCGTGCTCAGCCCTGCTGTGGCCACCACGGTGTCGCCTCGGGGTCCCGCTTCGGGCTCTGTGTGAGGCCCCGGCATGGCCCCTGCCACGGCCTCTGCTGGAGGAGCTGCGGCGCTGGCGGCCTGAGGAGTGGCGCCGCCTCCTTTCCGCAGGTCGGGCCCGAGATCTCCTCCTTCTTGCTGCCCGGCTGGCGGAGGTGTTCTCCTGCGCGATGTGGTAGACCTCGTAGTTACTGGGTCCCACCTTGCGGTAGATGTGGTGGAAAGGCTCCTGACAGATGGGGCACACGGATCTTATGCGCGCCCAGTTGAATATGCAGGAAAAACAGAAAACGTGTCTGCAGCAGGCCATGGAGCCTTGGTTGCTAATCCTGTCCAAGCATATTGGGCATTGTAGGTCCTCCGCAGCATCCGTTGCCGTGGCCTGGGGCACCTGAGTGTTGCTGGCAGCAGGGGAGGAGGTGTTGTCTTCTGCCACGTCCTCTTCCAACGCCATCTCGCACTGCAAGCAAAAGAGATACAAAAGTCATGACCTGCCCTGGAGATGCAACCTGCACGAAGCGGCAAAGCTGTGGAAGTGGAGCGCTCAAGAGTTGCCCCCTCTGCCTCGGGGCTGTGCTTGTGCTGCCGCAAACAGCAGGGACTGTCCCCGGGCAGAGGAGTGACACCAGAGGCATCTTTGGATGTTGCTGCTGTCAGGGCAGGGTGGTGTCTCACCTCTACGGCAGGTGCAGACGGGAACTGGGAAGGCCGGGAAGCGGTTGCTGGCCTCTCGTCAACAGCAGTCCGAGCCTGGGGTGGCGGCAGGTGAGGCCCAACACCCTGGGCCCTGCCGGTGTCCCTGTCCGGCAGATCCTCTCTGTGGCTTCAGAAGGGAGCCTGCAGGACTACGGGTTCTTCGTCCCCTCAGCTGCAGACGTCTATCCCCGGCGGACGAGGACAGCACTGTGGGCCTTCGGGGCTGCCCCACGCCCCAAAAGGATTGATGTCGCGGGCGTCACGACGACTGCCTGGTGACATCACAGAGCTTTTGGGGAGCACACCCAGAAGACACAAGCCGTGGCCTCGGGGAACAACAATTTCCCCGACAGCTCTCATCTCACGCGACCGCCCCCCTGTCCAGCAGAACCCCGTTGCCGTATTTTTCATAGCAATTTGGACACCAGGTCTCAGTGCTCAGATGCAGCACTACGTTCTGTTTTAGAAATAAAGCAGCTCAAGGCATTTCTTACTCCTTGTCCGTCCTTGCAGGTGGAGGGAGGTGGTCCTTCCCCCTCTGCTTAGCACCGGTGAGGCCACAGCTGGAGTACTGTGTCCGGTGCTGGGCTGCCCACCCAGCACAAGAGAGAGATGGACATAGTGGAGAGAGTCCTCTAAAGGTCCGTCAGGATGATGAGGGGACTGGAGCACCTCTCCTGTGAGGGAGGGCTGAGAAAGCTGCCTGCAGGCAGTTCAGCCTGGAGAAGAGAAGACTTTGGGGGAAATCATTTTCAAAGCATATCAGTAGCCAAAGAGTGAGCGCAAAGAAGAGAGAGCCAGGCTCTTTTCAGGGGCGCGCAGTGGCATTGGGCACAAAGCGAAACCCAGGAGGTTCCCTCTGAACATCAGGAACCCCTTTTTTACCGTGAGGGTGACTGAGCACTGGCACAGATATGCCATGCCAGGCAGCTTGTGGAGTCTCCCTCCTTGGAGATACTCCAAAGCTGTCTGGCTGCGGTCCTGGGCCACCGTCCGTAGGCGACTCTGCTTGAGCAGGGGAGCTTGGGCGAGATGACCTGCGGAGGTCCCTTCCCACCTCAACCGTTGTGTGAATCTGTGCCTCAAAGCACACTTTGTGCAAGTCGAGAAAGCATAGTCGTGGAGTGACACACGGAGCGTGGGGAAGGAGGGCGACTTCAGTTAAACACAGCCATTTACTCCATTTTGTTGGGGTCTGGTAATTGATTTATTGTATCACCTCTGTCTTTTGAGAAAGCTCCTCTTGCCACCAGTCTTACTAGAAAGTCAGAATGTTCTTGGTGCGCCGTTGTTTTCTAATGACCTTGGTAGTCTTTGGAGGTGGTCTTAAGGGTCTGTAACATGTCTTCCCACTGCGGGCATTCAACGTGAGGCTCTGTACGGGGGCAAATTTCTCCATAAGGCTTTGGGGGTTACTTTTCAAGTCTCTGAGGAGGAGGGAGAAGAAAGTAAGCATTTCAAAGGCTTGCTACCGGCCCTTAAACTTGGACTGGCATTGTGCGCGGTCCCTTTGCCATAGAGCAGAGCAATCGTAAATTGACTTCACTTCTCAGTGCCGCCTTGTGAGAAGAGTGGTAACAGGAAAAGTTCTTCTGGGGAGTATTTGGGGTGAACTGTGAGAAAAGGGGTGATGTGGAAGGACAAGAGGTTTTCTAATACGCCGTTGGCGTCATTGGTAGCAGGGCAGACTGGAGAAAAAGCGCTACCGTCTTCCCTTGATGGTACTGTGGAAACGCAACAGAAGGAGAAAAAGCACACCTCTATGAAATGTTCACTCCAACTTTTAATAGACAAGTGTAAGATAGAACAGTATGAGAAAACCAACACCCAAGTTTCTATCCTATTATCATCCTACCCCTAAAAGGCCTTGTAAGAGTCCCTGTAGATTTTCAGCTGCGGGACCTCCGCCGCGATTGGCTCCTGGTGGCCCGCCGTTCTGTGGAGGGAAGGCGACTTCGTCGCTGTCGGCGGTCGCTCCTTCCGGGAGAAGCTGAGACTCGCCGTTCAGGGCTGAGAGCTCGGCCCTCGTCGCGATCCCTTCTCCTTTGGTGCCCCGGCTGTGTTCGGCGGTGAGTGCTGCGGGATCTCCTCTGGGACGGGCTCCGTGTGGCCTGGCGGTGCCTGGAGGAAACCCGGCCTCCCCGCTGACGGTGCTCGCCCCTCCGCGAGGAGGCCGGGGCGTCCCGTTGAGCCCTTGGAGCTCGGCCCTCGTCACGAGCAGTGTCCTGAGCCCTGCTCTGGTGCCGTCTCCTGGTGCTCGAGGGGTCGTGCTCAGCCCTGCTGTGGCCACCACGGTGTCGCCTCGGGGTCCCGCTTCGGGCTCTGTGTGAGGCCCCGGCATGGCCCCTGCCACGGCCTCTGCTGGAGGAGCTGCGGCGCTGGCGGCCTGAGGAGTGGCGCCGCCTCCTTTCCGCAGGTCGGGCCCGAGATCTCCTCCTTCTTGCTGCCCGGCTGGCGGAGGTGTTCTCCTGCGCGATGTGGTAGACCTCGTAGTTACTGGGTCCCACCTTGCGGTAGATGTGGTGGAAAGGCTCCTGACAGATGGGGCACACGGATCTTATGCGCGCCCAGTTGAATATGCAGGAAAAACAGAAAACGTGTCTGCAGCAGGCCATGGAGCCTTGGTTGCTAATCCTGTCCAAGCATATTGGGCATTGTAGGTCCTCCGCAGCATCCGTTGCCGTGGCCTGGGGCACCTGAGTGTTGCTGGCAGCAGGGGAGGAGGTGTTGTCTTCTGCCACGTCCTCTTCCAACGCCATCTCGCACTGCAAGCAAAAGAGATACAAAAGTCATGACCTGCCCTGGAGATGCAACCTGCACGAAGCGGCAAAGCTGTGGAAGTGGAGCGCTCAAGAGTTGCCCCCTCTGCCTCGGGGCTGTGCTTGTGCTGCCGCAAACAGCAGGGACTGTCCCCGGGCAGAGGAGTGACACCAGAGGCATCTTTGGATGTTGCTGCTGTCAGGGCAGGGTGGTGTCTCACCTCTACGGCAGGTGCAGACGGGAACTGGGAAGGCCGGGAAGCGGTTGCTGGCCTCTCGTCAACAGCAGTCCGAGCCTGGGGTGGCGGCAGGTGAGGCCCAACACCCTGGGCCCTGCCGGTGTCCCTGTCCGGCAGATCCTCTCTGTGGCTTCAGAAGGGAGCCTGCAGGACTACGGGTTCTTCGTCCCCTCAGCTGCAGACGTCTATCCCCGGCGGACGAGGACAGCACTGTGGGCCTTCGGGGCTGCCCCACGCCCCAAAAGGATTGATGTCGCGGGCGTCACGACGACTGCCTGGTGACATCACAGAGCTTTTGGGGAGCACACCCAGAAGACACAAGCCGTGGCCTCGGGGAACAACAATTTCCCCGACAGCTCTCATCTCACGCGACCGCCCCCCTGTCCAGCAGAACCCCGTTGCCGTATTTTTCATAGCAATTTGGACACCAGGTCTCAGTGCTCAGATGCAGCACTACGTTCTGTTTTAGAAATAAAGCAGCTCAAGGCATTTCTTACTCCTTGTCCGTCCTTGCAGGTGGAGGGAGGTGGTCCTTCCCCCTCTGCTTAGCACCGGTGAGGCCACAGCTGGAGTACTGTGTCCGGTGCTGGGCTGCCCACCCAGCACAAGAGAAAGAGAGAGATGGACATAGTGGGGAGAGTCCTCTAAAGGTCCATCAGGATGATGAGGGGACTGGAGCACCTCTCCTGTGAGGGAGGGCTGAGAAAGCTGCCTGCAGGCAGTTCAGCCTGGAGAAGAGAAGACTTTGGGGGAAATCATTTTCAAAGCATATCAGTAGCCAAAGAGTGAGCGCAAAGAAGAGAGAGCCAGGCTCTTTTCAGGGGCGCGCAGTGGCATTGGGCACAAAGCGAAACCCAGGAGGTTCCCTCTGAACATCAGGAACCCCTTTTTTACCGTGAGGGTGACTGAGCACTGGCACAGATATGCCATGCCAGGCAGCTTGTGGAGTCTCCCTCCTTGGAGATACTCCAAAGCTGTCTGGCTGCGGTCCTGGGCCACCGTCCGTAGGCGACTCTGCTTGAGCAGGGGAGCTTGGGCGAGATGACCTGCGGAGGTCCCTTCCCACCTCAACCGTTGTGTGAATCTGTGCCTCAAAGCACACTTTGTGCAAGTCGAGAAAGCATAGTCGTGGAGTGACACACGGAGCGTGGGGAAGGAGGGCGACTTCAGTTAAACACAGCCATTTACTCCATTTTGTTGGGGTCTGGTAATTGATTTATTGTATCACCTCTGTCTTTTGAGAAAGCTCCTCTTGCCACCAGTCTTACTAGAAAGTCAGAATGTTCTTGGTGCGCCGTTGTTTTCTAATGACCTTGGTAGTCTTTGGAGGTGGTCTTAAGGGTCTGTAACATGTCTTCCCACTGCGGGCATTCAACGTGAGGCTCTGTACGGGGGCAAATTTCTCCATAAGGCTTTGGGGGTTACTTTTCAAGTCTCTGAGGAGGAGGGAGAAGAAAGTAAGCATTTCAAAGGCTTGCTACCGGCCCTTAAACTTGGACTGGCATTGTGCGCGGTTCCTTTGCCATAGAGCAGAGCAATCGTAAATTGACTTCACTTCTCAGTGCCGCCTTGTGAGAAGAGTGGTAACAGGAAAAGTTCTTCTGGGGAGTATTTGGGGTGAACTGTGAGAAAAGGGGTGATGTGGAAGGACAAGAGGTTTTCTAATACGCCGTTGGCGTCATTGGTAGCAGGGCAGACTGGAGAAAAAGCGCTACCATCTTCCCTTGATGGTACTGTGGAAACGCAACAGAAGGAGAAAAAGCACACCTCTATGAAATGTTCGCTCCAACTTTTAATAGACAAGTGTAAGATAGAACAGTATGAGAAAACCAACACCCAAGTTTCTATCCTATTATCATCCTACCCCTAAAAGGCCCTGTAAGAGTCCCTGTAGATTTTCAGCTGCGGGACCTCCGCCGCGATTGGCTCCTGGTGGCCCGCCGTTCTGTGGAGGGAAGGCGACTTCGTCGCTGTCGGCGGTCGCTCCTTCCGGGAGAAGCTGAGACTCGCCGTTCAGGGCTGAGAGCTCGGCCCTCGTCGCGATCCCTTCTCCTTTGGTGCCCCGGCTGTGTTCGGCGGTGAGTGCTGCGGGATCTCCTCTGGGACGGGCTCCGTGTGGCCTGGCGGTGCCTGGAGGAAACCCGGCCTCCCCGCTGACGGTGCTCGCCCCTCCGCGAGGAGGCCGGGGCGTCCCGTTGAGCCCTTGGAGCTCGGCCCTCGTCACGAGCAGTGTCCTGAGCCCTGCTCTGGTGCCGTCTCCTGGTGCTCGAGGGGTCGTGCTCAGCCCTGCTGTGGCCACCACGGTGTCGCCTCGGGGTCCCGCTTCGGGCTCTGTCTGAGGCCCCGGCATGGCCCCTGCCACGGCCTCTGCTGGAGGAGCTGCGGCGCTGGCGGCCTGAGGAGTGGCGCCGCCTCCTTTCCGCAGGTCGGGCCCGAGATCTCCTCCTTCTTGCTGCCCGGCTGGCGGAGGTGTTCTCCTGCGCGATGTGGTAGACCTCGTAGTTACTGGGTCCCACCTTGCGGTAGATGTGGTGGAAAGGCTCCTGACAGATGGGGCACACGGATCTTATGCGCGCCCAGTTGAATATGCAGGAAAAACAGAAAACGTGTCTGCAGCAGGCCATGGAGCCTTGGTTGCTAATCCTGTCCAAGCATATTGGGCATTGTAGGTCCTCCGCAGCATCCGTTGCCGTGGCCTGGGGCACCTGAGTGTTGCTGGCAGCAGGGGAGGAGGTGTTGTCTTCTGCCACGTCCTCTTCCAACGCCATCTCGCACTGCAAGCAAAAGAGATACAAAAGTCATGACCTGCCCTGGAGATGCAACCTGCACGAAGCGGCAAAGCTGTGGAAGTGGAGCGCTCAGGAGTTGCCCCCTCTGCCTCGGGGCTGTGCTTGTGCTGCCGCAAACAGCAGGGACTGTCCCCGGGCAGAGGAGTGACACCAGAGGCATCTTTGGATGTTGCTGCTGTCAGGGCAGGGTGGTGTCTCACCTCTACGGCAGGTGCAGACAGGAACTGGGAAGGCCGGGAAGCGGTTGCTGGCCTCTCGTCAACAGCAGTCCGAGCCTGGGGTGGCGGCAGGTGAGGCCCAACACCCTGGGCCCTGCCGGTGTCCCTGTCCGGCAGATCCTCTCTGTGGCTTCAGAAGGGAGCCTGCAGGACTACGGGTTCTTCGTCCCCTCAGCTGCAGACGTCTATCCCCGGCGGACGAGGACAGCACTGTGGGCCTTCGGGGCTACCCCACGCCCCAAAAGGATTGATGTCGCGGGCGTCACGACGACTGCCTGGTGACATCACAGAGCTTTTGGGGAGCACACCCAGAAGACACAAGCCGTGGCCTCGGGGAACAACAATTTCCCCGACAGCTCTCATCTCACGCGACCGCCCCCCTGTCCAGCAGAACCCCGTTGCCGTATTTTTCATAGCAATTTGGACACCAGGTCTCAGTGTTCAGATGCAGCACTACGTTCTGTTTTAGAAATAAAGCAGCTCAAGGCATTTCTTACTCCTTGTCCGTCCTTGCAGGTGGAGGGAGGTGGTCCTTCCCCCTCTGCTTAGCACCGGTGAGGCCACAGCTGGAGTACTGTGTCCGGTGCTGGGCTGCCCACCCAGCACAAGAGAGAGATGGACATAGTGGGGAGAGTCCTCTAAAGGTCCGTCAGGATGATGAGGGGACTGGAGCACCTCTCCTGTGAGGGAGGGCTGAGAAAGCTGCCTGCAGGCAGTTCAGCCTGGAGAAGAGAAGACTTTGGGGGAAATCATTTTCAAAGCATATCAGTAGCCAAAGAGTGAGCGCAAAGAAGAGAGAGCCAGGCTCTTTTCAGGGGCGCGCAGTGGCATTGGGCACAAAGCGAAACCCAGGAGGTTCCCTCTGAACATCAGGAACCCCTTTTTTACCGTGAGGGTGACTGAGCACTGGCACAGATATGCCATGCCAGGCAGCTTGTGGAGTCTCCCTCCTTGGAGATACTCCAAAGCTGTCTGGCTGCGGTCCTGGGCCACCGTCCGTAGGCAACTCTGCTTGAGCAGGGGAGCTTGGGCGAGATGACCTCCGGAGGTCCCGGGCATTCAAATGCCACTGCGGGCATTCAACGTGAGGCTCTGGGCATCACAGTGACTCCCTGGTGATGTCTCAAACCTTTTGGGACTGAAGTGGCGCCAGGAGAGGTTTAATTTGAAAGTTTCTTTCCCAGAAGTTTTGTCAAGGATTGGAACAGGCTTCCCAAGAAAGTGGTTGAATCATCATCCTTAGAGATATTTTAAAAAAATGAGGCCGTGGTGTTTAGGTACATGGTTTAATGGTGGACCTGCCAGTGTTATCTTAACGGTTGATCTTGATCTTAAGGGTCTTTTTCGATTGAAATGATTCTAGGATCCTATGGTTCTAGTTTAATATATACATACAAATAGATACACACTTTTTTCACTTGCCTTTGAGAATTACTCACTTATTTGTGTTCACAATGGATCTGTGAAATTCATTCCTTCATTTCATTACATTCCAACACAACACGTTTCCTTCCATCGTTCACCTTTGTCTCTTCCCTCTGTACCCTAAAAGCAGAAACCGTTGTATAATTGTGTCGGAGCTATCTTAAAAGAACTTCACATCTGTTTAACCTGCTTTAACTGTGTATTTTAGTACAGAATATTGCTTTTTAAGCTCATGCTTAATTGATGGTTTCTCCCACTGGTTGCAACATACCACATATTTTCCAGGCATATTAAGATATTTTATAGAAATGAAACTTCTCTTCCTGATGCTTTTAGTTACTATTAAAATAAGTTTTTAATGTTAAATTAGGGAAGGTGTATCCCATGTGAGTTCCTTTAGGTGTGTTCTCTGAGTTGTTTCAGAAGAGCTTATAACAGTGGCGTTTGAGATCTGTCTGCTCTTGCAGGCTTTAAATAAATTATTTGATCTAGAAGAGGCTGCATAAACATTTATTAACAAATTGTGATGCGGGCTGTTTCCTTAGGTACATTTTTCATAATGTTTGTTTTAAGTCAAAGTAATTTGTATATATGTTAGAGATTTCTGTCACTGTGTTACTTTTTTCCATGCTTGTTTTCTGTGCCTTGAAACTGCATGTTTCTCATAGCCACAGCTGTCCCTTTACAGCTATGATTCAATTATAATTAACTCTTTATAAGCATTGCCATTTTCTTTGCTGTTAATAATAACACTGCTGCAAATGCAGCTTTTTCAATAGTACCTGTAGTATCAGGGAGCTCTCTGGCACTGCATTAGGTATTCTTTGCAGGGTAATAAATTCAATCATTCGTTATTATCTGTTGCTTATAGAGCTGTAGGGAACAAAGAGCAAAAACCTACTCAACCTTGTCGACGCGGAAGGCTCGGACAATAACACAACGACCAATGTGATCAGGTTAATGCCAGTTTATTGCACAGATAGCTCAGTTATTATAGACGTTCTGATTCCGCATCACGCGCCGACAATTTGCTGATTGGTTGCACAAGCTGTGCATGCGGTAAGCAACATATTATAATTGGGTTAAAGCATCTGTCCACGCGGACAATCACCCCTCCTATATCCTGGGTGAAGTTCTACATTTCGCATGCTGAATTCAGCACACTTTCTCATATCTTGTTGTTCTCAGCATTTCTAACATCGCTACAATGTTTTCACATAGCCTTCAAACTAACAAAGCCTACATAGTTGTTAGCAATTCTTCGGTGTTTGGAGTGTTCACAGGATGACCCCTTTGTACTAAAAATCCTCCAACACAACCTGAATTTATTTTGGGGTTGTTTTTGTAAATTCTATCAGATGTTACACATAGCATCATTATTATGTATATTATAATTACTTACTGCATTTCTTTGATGAAGCACCTTTTTGTGCAAGTTAACTTTATTTCTTCTATTGTTTTGTACAACCTTTAAATAATTCTGATGCCTTTGAAATGAAACTCAGTAACAACAAGAAGTTTCTTCAGTTTTTTACTATTTTTACTGAAAGTTAGCCATTGCAATTAGAATCTGACTTAATTCTCGCAGGTCACGTGTACAAAATAGCATCAGGCTGTGATGATGTGATCCTCTCTAAAAGACTGATAGACCGATTCATAAGCCTCATCTGTTCCATCTGCCACTGAATTCATTCAGCTTCAGTTTCAGATGGGGAAGAATTAGTGGAGGAGAACCTGTGGACTGTCGCCAGCGCTGAGAGGCAGAGGTGACAGTCCACATTTCTTCAAAGATGACAGTACATGTGTTCAGTGCACAGTCTGTATTACAGTGTGTAAGTTTAAAGTTTCTGAGGATGACAAATATGGTGTCACTGATTGCTCTCTTTTTTAATGTTTTTCAGAAATTGAAAAATTTCAGGGTTCTGAAGGCAAGAAGGAAGATGAAGAAAAGAAATACCTTGATGTGATCAGCAACAAAAACATAAAGCTGTCAGAAAGAGTTCTGATTCCTGTCAAACAGTATCCAAAGGTACTGTAACTATAGTCTAACGCTTGTTTAATCTTTCTTAATGGCATGATGAAAAAGTCATACACTTAAAAATTTTTTATTGACTCTTCGTATACAGGCTTCACGTTATTAAAAAAAGCCAAACAAACTAAAAATGAAGCTCCTATTTGAATTTACCTCTTACTAGCTATTATATGTTCTAACTCCTGTCTTGGGGCTTTTCAGAAAAACTATTGAAGTGAATGAGTTGTTTGGTTTTTTTTTTACTTCAAGTAGGTTTTGTAGCTGATCCTTTGGCAAACTGTTGAGGTGTTTTCTTATAGTTGTTTTTTTCACATGTACTATCTTTTTAGAAAGTAAAAGACCAGTTAACAAAAAAATATATTCTATCAGAATAAAGAAAAAAAGTTTCAGTAACTCTGAAAAGCCAACTTAAGTGTGCTGCAGCTTCTTCGTGTAGGAGTTGGGGGATTTTCTCGAGTGTAGTAAGTTTTAAAAGATAAAGCAGCAGGGCTACTGCAGGCTATGACTTTGACAACGTTTGTCCCTGTTTATAAAATACAGATGTCTTTCTGCCACATACTTTGTTCATATTGTGTATTGTTCTCCTCACTGCTACATACTATGATTAAAAAAGCTTTTTTTTTTCTTGCAAAAGAGCCCTAAATTCAGCGGCTTGGGTGAAGTTTTAGTTTTTATTTTGCATGAAAGAAGAGAATGTTTTGGGGGTTTTTTTTGTGTGTGTACAGTGTTGTATTTTATATAAACAGTTGTTCTAATAGTATTCAAATTGAAATAGTAAACATCTCCTTTTATATCTATTTTTTTTCTTGCTGATTTATTATTACATGGTATTTGGTTCACCATTAGCCTTGATTACACTCTCAGCTTTTTGCTTTATACTTTCATCAGTAAGAGCACTAAATTACAGTGAGTAAAAAGCCTGTCAAACAAAATGAGAGGTGTAAAAAAAAATAAAATTGAGATTCTATGATTCCAGCTGACATTTACCTCCTGACTAGTGAATATAAAACTGAGATAATGTAATCATCTAAATGGTAAAGACCTGAGAAATGCACATAGTGCTATAGGGAATTACTTTCTTGCTACATAGCCTGAGGTGCTTTGACTAGATTTGTGGTATTTTGTGTACAAGCTATAGGTGACCTGAAGTTCTTAATAAGAATGTAACAGTGCTGTAACTTTATAACGGCAATGTGATAATTATTCAGAATACTATTTGATGAAGATAGTAGAATGAAAGACAAACTATTTAAAAGACAAATGTAATCTATCCAATATAGCGCATGAATATGATTAAATTAACCTTCATTTACTTTAATGAGCTTGTTATATTAATGAGTAGTAAAAAATATAAAGCATTTCTACAGGTGTTGAGCAGTGAAACAAAAAAAATCAGTGTTGTGGAAATGAAATACATATTCAGTAATGCAAAATATACTCTTGGAAAGTTTCAGTAGTTGATTTGCTAGCAATATTCCGTGCTTAGCATGGAATTATTCCCAGGACTGTAGGTAGTAACAATCCTTCAAGGACTGCATTTGCCATTTGTGTCAAACCACTGATTGCTGGGTTCTACTGTCTTATCTTTTCTTGATGAATAGTAGACACTAAGTTAATCAAAATTAGTACACAAAGTTTGCTTCAAATTGCTTTATAAATATGAAAAAAATCTAGAAATCGCATAAAAAGACCCCACAGTAATTTTATATATTTAGCTGAATATGGTAATAAGAGCAGTTGATCAGACCTGTACTTATTAACAGCTAGGGACATTGCCGTATGATTTCACCTGAGAGGCATTCATATTTTAAAGAACGTTATTTTAAATTATTCATTCAGTGTTTGCTGATAAGCTTTTTTGGGAAGTGCTGGGTGGGCAGGGTTCTGTAAATCTGAAAAAAGTGTCTATGAGTAATGAGTATAAAATTTTGGGAAAAAAAATCTGACTAATTAAAAAAAAAAATATGTGGTTTACAGACTCTCTATTTAGGAATGAGATCAATCCTTTAAAGACATTTGCTCTTATTTTAACTACATGTAGAAATATAAATTGCTTCAAGGGAACCCTTGGCCTAAAGGTTTACTACGGTCAGTAGGTTTAGCTGCAGTGAGGGTAGATCCCTTCAGTGACAGCTGTAGAGTCAAAAGCAGCATTTTAGCTTTAAGCAAAAGTTAACTGAACACAAAAGGCTTCTACTGGCTAAAGAGCTCTTGAAGTTGCAGAATACGTATTATAAAATTGTCTCTACTCAAGTGTCTGTGGTCTGATTTCTGAAATTGCTGGTGCAGACAACAGGAAAATAAAATCAAAGACTGTGATTAGCAACAGCTGTCTTATGTTACCAGCTCTGTTAAAGATACAGGCCTCTCTCCTCTTCTATTAAACGAGGATCTAAAAAAGAGATAAGGGTGTTACTTGATAGTTCAGCAGTGATCTTTTCTGAGATTAATTATTTTAAATCTCAGCAGCCCAAGTAAAAACAGCGTCTCATTTACACATACTCCTCTATGCAGCAGATATGGTTAATGCCCTCAAAATTTCTTCTGAAACAGTGATGCAGTGTCCTGTGTTCGTTGATCCTTTTCCCCGCCCCATACTGCCATTTTTTTTACGTTCATGATACGTGAATTACAGCTAAGGCAGACTAACAAAAATACTCAGAAGACTATTTGTTCCTGACTTTCCATTTTCCAGCTTTTGTAGCTGTTCAACTTAAAACTTGCATGAAAATACCTAGGGCTTGTATATAAAAACTTCGACATTTATCAGTTGAATGTTGTATTTTGAATATATCAAATAAGGGAAAAGAGTGGGTTATGTAAAAAAAAAAAAGAAAGAAGCTAACAGACTCTGAAATGATCTTGTTGCTGAAAATCAAAAGCCACAATTTAGAGGCTTGATGGGCAACTTTGTCATTTGCATTCCAATACCTAGTGATCAGAGAGTCTGAGTTACTGTATGGGTTTAGGGTCAAAACACCGAAACAAGTGTAACTTGCACCTTCACTCATTGTCGTGAAATTTTTTCCGGAAAACCTCTGATTTTTAGTAAGCGTTTTCTCTTCATTTGAATTTAAAAAAAAGAGTTACTTTGGTTCGAGTTACTACCTCATCAACTCCCCAAACCACTATTGTATGTTCAAGATGAAGGAACTCAGTTGAAATAAATAGATTTTATGATTTCTTTCCAGTTGTTCATTCTAGAAATTAAGTATTTATTTGGTTAAATCTGCATTTGGGTATTTCTTTTCCTTCTGATCTAGCAACAGGTAAATTAGTCTAAATTTAATGGAGTTGAAATAACATGCACAAATTTAGATCCAAAATGCTGAGATGTTTAACTGTATGACAGTTCACTTTCAAGTTAAAGAATTTCAGTTTTATCAAATTTCAGTTACATTGAAATTGCACATTCTGGAAAAAACCCAAACAACAGTTAAGTAAGGAAGAAATTTTCCAAGTTACTTAGTTACTGAAGATTGGGAGGTGCAGTGAAGTTGGAGGTGATGACACCTGGAAATAATGAACACTCCTTTTTTTCAGTGAGGGACAGAAATCAGTACAATGTCTGTCTTCTGAAGAAAATACTGTGTTTAATAATTTTCTAATGATATGATTATTGAAATTAGACAGATTTGTCTATAAATGAGAACAGGATATATTACATAAATATAATTATATATGTATAATACTAAATGAAATTAATTACAATTTGCTCTGATGCTAGAGTGAGTCATAAAGTTAGAAAGTTTTTTAAAAAAATCTCAGTTTAAGTACAGAATTACATTTCGATTTTCCCTCTACTGGTTTCTTAGATAATGAAAACTATTGAAATATAAGATACTGGAAGCATGTCCTGCTAACTACCAGGATCTGGTAGGGGTGACAAAGATGACAAGCAGGTTGATTCCTCTGAATGACTTCTGTGATGTAGAGTTATAAACTTTGAGGTGCTGTCTGCAGAGGATGCAGTGTAATAAAGCCTCTTCCCTGCACAAAGGGTTTAGCTGATGGTCAGTAATGGTCTCATTCAGAAATATGGTCTGGCTTCAGCTGAGCTTCCTAACTCCTGCTGGCTTTCGCCTGGATGTTTAACTACATTTTTTTGGGGGAAAAAAAAAGAATAGAATCCAGCCCCTTCCTTTGATAGGCTGTCACCCTGCTTTAGAGTCTGTGTTTCTGGGGAAGAGACTTAAGCTAGTGCTGGTGAATACTGTAAATTAAGTTAAATTCCAGATTCTTGATATTCTTTGTTTTGCCTGTCTCAAGACAGTTCTTTGAATAATGAAAGAATTGAATGAATTCACCTTTCTCATTCTTGGTCATTTTTTAAACTGGTTATGTTGTATATAACATGTCAGGTTGAATACAATGCTCTTGAAATGAAATTTATTTGTTCAACTAAATTCTTGTAAGGTATTTTAATCTCTGTGATGTATTAAAACAGAATTCACAGGTGATTTGAATGACAAAGTACTGTATTTCTTTTGTGTATTTTACACCTCAGAGTGAATCTCTCCACTAAAAACTTTCTTAGAGGACATTTTCAACAATTTTTGGATTATATAAACATTTGCAGGAGAAGAATTTGTTTTGTACTTTTCTTCTTTCTACTAAATGTAGCATAAATCAATGGGATTATTTTATTTGTTTTACATACTCCCCTATGGAATTACAAATAATTCCAATGGGTTTGAACACAGAGGTTGTATTAATGAAAGGCACGGTATAAGTAGAAAAAGACTCTCATTAATGAGGAGAGAGTGAAAAAGGATAGTCATGCCTCAGACACAAGGAAGACAGAAAGTTCAATGCACAAAAAGGAAATACTGTATGTGCAGTGATGTTTCATTACTTGGGGAAATAATTAGAAAGAGGAACATAAAAGAGGTAAAAAGAAGTGTAAGAGAAATTAAATGATTGAACTCAAAGGCAAGGCAAATGAGCCATTCATAAATGCTTTAAAAGAATGTTCAGGAGTGGGTGTGGAGGCAGGGGCCAGTCTGAACTGGTGGATATGCTGGTTCTCTGTCAAGCAGTTATCTATTGATTGATATCTGTTGCTAAAGAAAATGCTATTTTCCAACATATTGGACCTCCTTTGTTTTTTGTTTTTAGTTCCTTGTACAAAGCCTTTTGAGAAATAAGTGAACTACTTTTCTCTTGGCATGAATTTGTGAATTATTTTTAAGTATGAAAACAAAATTTATTACATACATAGTTCTTGATGCAAGTGGGTGAGCAAATTAATAAGATCTAGAGTAGAGGCAGTTCAGTTGTCTGTTAGTATTTTCAAGTGTGTATGTTTCTCTGTATATATTAAGAATTTATTTGGTCTGATCATTTACTTCTCTCATGTAAGATAAATTCATCCAAGCGTGCTGGTTGTAAAAACAGTATATGACTTAAGCAGCTTTATATACCTAAGCCTCTGCCATTTGCTAACTGATAGTTGAGCTTTCATTATTTTGTAGAGTCATCGCCTTGTTTTGTGATAACACGCTTAAGGAGCTTATAAACCTGGCTTTGCAAATTTGTTCCTTTGTACTATTTAAGAATAGGAGACCTTATTTAAAACCTTAGCTTTATGTAGCACATAATATAGAAATTGTTTGCAAGCTCGTCTGGTGCACAGTGTAAATTAAAATGGTGTTGACTTTCGTGAAATTCTGCCCCCTTTGTGCTTAGCTTCAGTTTAGCTGGATTTCAGCCTTTAACGCGTGGCTCGTTTTGTTCATTACTTTTGCTTTCGATAAGTGTAGTACATAAAGCATCTGACAAGTCAGAAAAATAAACAGTAAGGATATAAAAAACATCTTTAAATTGCAGTGCATCTCTTAGTATTTTTAAGATTCAAATAAAAATACAAAAAAAATCACAGCTCTGAATAATCTTTGTTTACATCATTTTATACTTCATAAACCCGTGACTTCAAGCAAGTAACTCATACAAACTCACCAGTGCTAAAGAATTCATTGTGAAGAGTGAGCTTTTCTGATTTTGTTCTGTCTTTAACGTTGGGCTCAGACAATTAATATGGTGATTTTTATTTTTATTTAGCATCCACCTTCTTTTATGTTTTGTTTCTCTCAAACCTGACAGTTGCTATTCTGCTTTCAAAGCAATTGTCATATTAATCATCTCCAGGTGATTTGTGTGTTTAGTTCCCATTTAAGTAAGACAGGAGGAAAAAGTTACAGTGATAGTCCATTAGATGGATGGACAAGAAAATATGGGAAAATATGGGAAATGGACAAGAAATAGGGAAAATGGGACCTGGTCTCTCAGTTCAGTGAGTAGCCAGGACTTCAAACTGTGATTTATATTGGTGTAATGAAATGAGTACCTTGTTGATGCATAAGGCGAAAGGAAAATTTGATCTGTCACTCAGTCGTGGAGATGTTTCAGGAGACTGGAAAAAAACCTCCAATATTTTTAATAAAAAAGAAACAGAGCTAAGTGTCTAACTATAGAATAGCAATTTTTTACCTTCCCGACGAGCGTTTTTTTCTCCTGTGTAAGACAAGAAAAGCCTTTATACTTGGAAGGATACTAGAACTTAGACTGATGCCAAATTAAATCTAAAGGTTATGCTTGTTCTGTCTTTCAACTGAATTCTTTAAAGAGAAGCCTGAACAATGGGAGGCAGAAAATTAATAATTTAGATAAAGTGTAGCACACTGAAATTGCTGCTGTGAACAGTTGTTTAAATAAATTCTTTCTCATATATCTTGAAAGACTTCTACCCCTACCAGGTCTTGATGAAGTAATTGAATGTGCATCTTTGTAACAAAATACCACTTTTTATTTTATAAATTTATGGAGGGAAATTCAAACTTCCTTTTAAATTAAAGCCATTTTAATTTTCATATTCAAGTGTAATTGTTGCCCATAATCTTTCATCCACACACCACCAGGAATAACAGGGGCAAAAAATTGCTTACATTCTGTGTTTAATCTGGAATTTAATAGTATTTGATACTTTCATTAAATCTCTGGTTCTTAGAGTCACTGATATACAGAAAAGTATTAAAGAAAATTTACATTTTATAATCAAATAAAGTGTTTAGTACTTAAGGTTCAGAAAAATCTCTTGAAAACATACCTGAATAAAAATGATTCAGTGATGAAAGACCAGGCCCTAATTAAGTTGCTCAGATATTAGAAAAAGCATCTTTGAGTTGTACACTATTTCGTTTCTGTTTCCATACCAAATTTCCTATTAATCTATATTTTCCATCCTGAACAATAACTTCATTTCAAATACAGTAGCAGAAGTATTTCAAAATTCAAATTATAGTTTTTCGGTATTGTTGACTTCTTTGCTACAAACAAATAGCTGTTTGTAACCAAGGTATTTGCTTTAAATCACTTCTGTATGAACTGTCCAATTAATTCTGAAAAATGAAATCAAGTGTGTGAACACTTGACTAGAGAAAAAGCAGTATCTTTATTTTTCTTTTTCTTGATATCTTCCTGCATTCCAGCTGAAAAGGCAAAACCTCTCAAACCTCAAAACCTCATTCCACCTCTCCAAAATTTTATTACAAGTGATGTAATTCTGCTATTCAGTACCGTTTTTCATTATTTCCAACTGTACTCAAAAACCAAAAGACACATGAATCTTCTGTCCTGCATTTGATGACAACAGGTATTTGGAAAATTTGGACAAATACTTTAGGTGTATTTTAAGTAAAATACACAAATAAAGCATCACACGCATTTTTCTTTTCTGACTTATTTAGGACCTGACCTTTCATCCGTCTCTCTGTACTTATCTTCTCCATCAGGGGATGAACCCGGACTCCAGTGTTTCCAGGGCCTATGCCAATCTTGCAGAACTCTTCAGTGGATACAGAAAGTAGCTTGATTTTAATAGTCCCCCATTTTTGTTAATGATTTATTTGTTTTCATAACACTGATGTTGAAATCAGCTCCCACAACATCAGCTAATCTCTTTGTCATGCTGAGAAATTTTGCTCTGTAGAAATTGCGTCATAAAATAGTTCCTGAATGCAGAGAATAACATGTATTCCAGAAGACATCATAGAGATTAGTCTCTCTGTGTCATTTAACCATCCATGGCTGTATAAATCTTTAGGAAGGTAATTAATACAGCAGCGACATAATTAAAAACAAATGGCACAAAAGATATTCCCAACATTAAACATTTTTTCTGCTTTGATTATGTGATTTTTGAAGGATTTTTCGCAGGATATCTTTCCTTTATTTATACATTCAGATATATAGTTCAGCCTCCAGCTTTTACTGTTTTCTTCCTTGAACTCATCCTTAAAATTACAAACAGGGGAACTAAATTGCCGCTTTGTGATTTACAAGAACTTAACTCTGTGCTATTATAGTGGAACGCAGTATTGCTTTCCATATTTCAAGGTAGGCTTTTAGAGTAGTTATAATTTAACATTTTGTATTGCAGGGCACTCAAAGCCCAACACTGAGTTGGAGACACCCTTTGTACTCAACATGTTCAATAAGTAAACTAGTCTTGCTCCAAGGAGTTGTCAGGCTGGAAAATTCAACATAACTAGGAAATGAGACAAATAAAAAAATCGTCAAGTAGCAGCAGGGTGGAACACAGACAAGTCCTAGCCACTCGCCAGTGGGAACATTGGTCATGTTTCTTGTTTTCTAAGCCACCAAAACTCTTGTGTTCCTCTCTATTCTTCTGTTATTCCTATTTGGGGGCAGGGGGGGAAGAGGCAAAATATACTTCTTAACACGACTTTTATAAATAAGTTTGAGAGCAGACAGGAATTCAGCCTGCATTAACAGACAATTGTAATCAGGAGCCTGACTTTGTGTTAATGGTACACGGATTGTGTATGATTGATTGCAGAGGTGTGCTCCACTTACACCAAAAGATATTTGGGGTTTTGTTTACAATTACAGCAGCGTTGTTTGTTCCTCTGCTATTTGTATTAATTGAGGATTTGGGGACTAAAATCTGCCTTCAGTATCACCAGTGCAAGTTCAACATTTTCAGAGGCCCCGGCTTTTCGAATCTGAGGAGTGTTCCACAAGGAAGTCTGTTGGTGGTTTATGAAAAGAAATAGAATCTAGCTCGCTTCCACTTACCTGTGCTGCTGCTTAAGGACTAAAAAGGGTAGTGAACAGTAAAAATTGAATTTTGTCTTTAAATACACCGTGAGTCAGATCTAGTAAAACTTTCAAATTGGACCTATGCTTCATGAGAAAAATAAAGCAAACGGTTAGTTAGGGTGGGATTTATCAAAGTACTGTTGACCTCAGT
This sequence comes from Rissa tridactyla, assembly GCF_028500815.1. Classification (NCBI taxonomy): domain Eukaryota; kingdom Metazoa; phylum Chordata; class Aves; order Charadriiformes; family Laridae; genus Rissa; species Rissa tridactyla. Next base: position 98,729,994 of record NC_071468.1, read on the forward strand.
CAGAGCAGAACTAAGACAATGATGTGCACTGATTAAAAAGCCCATCTACTCTGTGATCAGTTTTGGATGACTTGTTATTTCCTTTTTTCCTTCTAGCTTTTAAGAGAATGAGTTAGCAGTTATGTTAGCATTTAGAATCATAGAATCATAGAATTGTTAGGGTTGGAAGAGACCTTAAAGATCATCTAGTCCAACCTCCCTGCCATGGGCAGGGACACCTCCCACTAGACCAGGTTGCTCAGAGCCCCATCCAGCCTGGCCTTGAACACTTCCAGGGATGGGGCTTCTACCACCTCTCGGGGCAACCTGTTCCAGTGCCTCACCACCCTCATGGTGAAGAACGTCTTCCTAACGTCCAGTCTGAATCGTCCCATCTCTAGTTTTAATCCATTCCCTCTAGTCCTACCATTACCCGACATCCTAAAAAGTCCCTCGCCAGCTTTCTTGCAGGCCCCCTTAAGATACTGGTAGGCCACTACAAGGTCTCCTCAGAGCCTTCTTTTCTCCAGACTGAACAACCCCAACTCTCTCAGTCTGTCCTCATAGGAGAGGTGCTCCAGCCCTCTGATCATCCTCGTGGCCCTTCTCTGGACACGTTCCAGCACGTCCATATCTCTCTTGTAGTAGGGGCTCCAGAATTGGACGCAGTACTCCAGGTGGGGTCGCAGTACTCCAGGTATATTTATAACATTAATATCTTAAAGTTGCAGGGGAATAGAAGAAAATACTTTATGATAAACTGGTTCTTTTGCATGTTTTTTTTTTTTTATAATGTTAAAAATGGCAAGTTTAAAAAAAATACACAGAAGTCTATTCTCTTTTCATGGGCAATGAGAAAGAAATGTATCCTGTGGAAGACAGTTTGTATAATATGGTAAGTTAGGTAAGAACAGAATGTATACGATATATATTATGCTACACCTTGATGAAAGAGAAAGATGCTTTTCCTAGGAGTGCAAAACAAAATACTTGTTGCAAGAAGGTTAAAGCAGATGAAAAGGCTGTTGTGGTGGGTTAACCCTGGTAGGCAGCTAAGCCACATGCTCACTCCCCACAGTGGGATGGGGGAGAGAATCGGGAGGGTAAAAGAGCAATCCTGTGGGTTGAGGTAAAGACAGTTTAATAGGTAAAGCAAAAGCTGCATGCGGAAGCAAACACGGAGTTAATTTGCACAAACCAAAAAAGGAATTCATTCACTGCGTCCCATCGGCAGCCAGGTGTTCAGCCATCTCCAGGAAAGCAGGGCTCTGTCACGCATAATAGCTACTTGGGAAGACAAACACCATCACTCCAAAATTTCCTCCTCTTTTCCTCCAGCTTTTTTTGCATGGTGTCACATGGTATGGGATATCCCTTTGGTCAGTTGGGGTCAGCTGTCCCAGCTGTGTCCCCTCCCAACTTCTTGCTCACCCCCAGCCTACTTGCTGGCAGGGCAGAGTTACAAACACAGATGGCCTTGAAGCTGTGCAAGCAATAGCTAGGACATTGGTGTGTTATCAGCACTGGTTTGGTCACAAATCCAAAACACAGCACCATACCATCTGCTATGAAGAAAATTAACTCCATCCAGCAAGATCCAATACAGCTTTTCACTTTGAAATGGTACTATCATATAGGATATGAGATTTACTTTCTTTTATGTGGTACTGTTTCATATAGATATTGTTAGTAATACTAGTAATGGTTTTAATAGGGAAATCTAGTGCAGTATGAATATCATATGCTGAATTTTTTTCTCTTATAGACAGTCTACTTGGGTGTTAGCAGAGAAATAAAGAACAATAAACTGGTAATTTTAAGTTCAGCAGTAGAGTTTAAGGAGTGTCTTAGCAACTTGCTAAAGCTATTAAAATAAATATTTACTTTCTTACAAACAATGAAAAAAAATATATTTAAGGGAAAAAATTCACAAGGGGCACTTGAGAATTAATGCAACAGGTAGTTGCATGTCATTTTTTATATGCCTCTGCTGTTCTAGTCTAAACTGGTCAAATGTGCTGTAAGTGCAGAATCTGCAGTTCTTGAAATCAAATGTACTCTTTTGTCTTACACAAACACTCCTGAAGAATGTTTCTGCCTCTTGAAGCTGAAGATGAAATCTGTTTTATGTCTCTTTGGGCTTTTTTCCTCTGCTCAAGTGGGTTATGAGGTCACTTCAAAATAGTTATTAACGTGATTTATAATAACTCTCAGCTAAAGTTAGCTAAAAATTTTGAAAATTCCTTATAAAATTTGTTAACACAAAAGCTAATACTCTGCTTTGATCCCTTTGCAATAGACCTAATCATTAGTCAAGAGGTAACACAACTCCCCATGGAACAATTCAAGTTTCAGCAGTACCTAAAGACACAAGCAGTTTCGTTGAACACCAGAGCTAAGGAACCTCTTTCTGCACATCTATGCCATGTGGTTAGCTGTGAGCTCTGATTTGACATTATTCCCATGGCTATATGGTGACAAAAGCTTTCTCTTCTTTGGAACGTCAGACCTCCTATGATGTGAGCTTATGGCACAGGCTTCCTTTTAGTTTGGATGTGTCCTTCTATCCAGCTCCATGCTCTCCCCAAACTTCAAAGATCTTACCTGTCTTCAAAATAGTTACTTGGAAAAAAGACTACACAAGACACATGGTTACCTTGCCTTGGTTTCCTATGAAAGGCTTGGAAGAGACATGGGCTGAAAATCTGCAGGTCATTTCTCTCCTTGCACAGGGCACGGAGAAAGCCTAGGACAAGTACGGTGACAGAGACATACAAGCAACCTTCTCCAGAGTCAGTCACCCCCAAGCAATGTGAATGTGAGTCTATCTGGGCCAGTTAGTTTGGCGACAAGTGTTTTCTCACATTTTAAGATTGTCATTTGAATGGTTTTGTAACTCCATTGCAATTTGTCATTGATTTTGGTGGCTTCTTCCCTATTTCTCAAGCTTCCCACATATCATCAGAGATCTTTAAAATATAATTCTGTGTTGCTATATAGAGGGCTATGATGATGAAAGGAATTTAGGTTCAGAACGCCCTCTTACTTGCTGAATTGCAGCTATTTAGCCTGGAGTCTGTTTGACCTCAACCTACTGCTTTCCTATTTTGTTTTTATTTACGTTGAGCAAACAAAATAAACAGGTGATGCTTTCATATGATAAGCATGCAAAGGATGTGTGCTAATTTTGAAGAATTCGGTTTCATAAATACAGCTTTTGAGGGTTTATTAGAATATATATTTTATTGTATTTTATTAAGACTTACTAAAAATATGTCTCCTATTTTCAGCCTTTATAGCCCAGTAGTAGCATCAGTATATAAAAATTCTCAGGAATTCAAAGAATGACTTGCAAGCCTGTTCAGTTGATAGTTTTATATTTTCAATTAATAGTAGAACCACAGGTTTATTCAGAAACTATTATGTTTCCACGGTTTGGGATTGTGAGTCAGAAGGAAAATACCACAAACTGTGAGGAAAACATGTTCTCCCTCTTTTATTTGAAGAAATGTAGCAATTCACAGTGCTGTCACTCATACATTCTTAAGAAGGCAAGGGGGAGGGGAGAATTCTTCCGTCACTTTTCCTAGATATGAAATCATAGTTTTGTTCCAACAGAATGGATTTAGAATGAGTGACGAATATAGCAAAGATATGTTTCCATTTACTTAGTGAGATTATAGTCCTTTTATTTAGGTAAGGAGTAAGTAGCACTAAGGTAAATACTATCCCATATGAATTACTCTGATGCAGGAAATGTACCCCATGGCATACATAGCATGATTGCACACCATTTGCTCACTAATCACAGGTTTCCAAGCTGATAGACCATCTACTGTCTGATGAGAGAAACTGTTTATTGTTTATGTCAACTCAGCAAGAGAGAATTAAATCTTCTTCAGCTGGTTATTTTTAACCGAGGAAAATTCACTGGAGCAACACTTAATGAAATATTAAAAGAAAAATGATACAGGGTCTAGAGAATCATTCAATAATGATAGTAATAATGAACCTGTTTCTTAGAAATTAAAGAAATCTAGTTTTAGTTTGGAACAAGGTATTTCTCCACCATTTATTGAGAAACAAACTGGTGAATAGCAGAGAGCCAGAAAAAAAGTTCTTTCTGAAAGAGAACAATTTGTTACTGCTTTTACTGGCCAGGAATTCTTTCTGGCTTTTTGTCTTTTTTCTTTTCCTGATATTCTGTCAATATTATTTCAGATTGGGTAAAAGAGAACCCTGTCTTAGGCTACTCGTTATCTCTTGCTTTAAATAGTGATTTTTTGATTGAGTGAAAGCAGCCTTTGGAAGAAATAGAAATTTTTTTGTGTAAGCTATAAAACTTTAGCTCAATTACTCATATAGGTACTAGATACTGTAAATACATAGCTTTATATATAAATCAAAATGTGGCTATAGTGTAAGACCACATTCTATGTCACGTCTCAGCATGATGCAGGACAGCACTTTTTTGTTTTGCTGGTTTTCAGACCTCAGAGTCTTCATTCTCAAGAGTTTCCAGTGAATTTGTCATGTTACCTAAAATAATCAACATACTTAAGTAGGTAGATTATCTGCAGATTTCCGGGGTCTGTAAGTACTTTTACAGATACCAGAAAGCACACCAGATCTTTGCTGAATGACTGTGTTCACATTTGGAACTTATAACACTGAAGTATGATGATTATATTGCCAAAACTTTGTTTGACATCTAGTGTTTATAAAAATCCCTTCTTACTCATGATTGTATTAAGTTTTTTTTCATGAGAACCTCACTTCTTTTTCCAGAAATCCCCAATATCGTGTCTGAGGGTGAAGATACTGAAGGTGGTTAGTATATACAGCAACTCTTGTCTCCAAACTTTTCAAAATATACATTTTAAGATTCAAGCTTAGAAATCACATTTCGCATGGGTTTTGTCTTACTGCATTGTCGTACTGCGTTGTCTTACTTTAGTCACAAGTTGCTTGTGATTTGCACCATGTAAAAGACAAGGGAGTTACAAAATTTCAAACTGAAATTTAAGGCATTTTTAGGAAAATGTCACTAATAAAGCCATTAACTACCGTGTTGTGCATTCCCATAAGAGCAGCTAGCTCATGCAAAACAGAGTTATAAACCCCTGAAATGAGGGGTTCATAATGTAAGCACTGACACTAACAGAATTCTAGAGGCATGAGTGGTGTCACTGTAATTAGCTTACTGCTAGTACAGATCATGTTTTAGTATTCTTTTCAGCCTCTGCAAGAAGAGATGGTTTATTTCTTTCAGGCATAATTACATTTGTCACATTTTTTGAGATTGCAAAAATCATACTAGCGTAAAAAGGCCAGATGACTTTCAGAGCACTTAACATCATGTTGTTCGTAATATCATTAGAGTGAAGAGATGATAGGTGTAAAACAGAGCTTTCTACTTTTCAGATAATTCCTCTGTCTTCTGCCCCTTTTCTTTAAGGATTTCTTTTCTGAAGAGTTTATAGGATAGTGGGAACAGAAAATGTTTTCTCCCTTGGATATGCCTGAAGGATGAGATATAGGGAAGAGGGAATCTCTATGAATACTCTAATGATTGTTCCCTCAATGAAGGGAGAAAATTCTGTTTTTTTCCTGGGAGATGGTTCCCAGAGCTTGCCATGTCTCGTCAACGATGTGTTTTGGTAGGCTTAGGCTCAAGCTCCAAGTACATGGAGTCAGTTATATCTGCAGGCGCAGAGCTAGGCGCACATCAGCGCTCCACAATGATGAGTTTGTCTGCTTAGTAAGCACGTTGACTCAATCTGCTCCAGAGTGAGAGTACCAAGATTTTCTTCACATTCAAAGTAAGGGATATGTAGGCTGGGAAGGGAACGATGATGGGGCAATCAACATGTCCATCTGTTGGCAATACAAAATGTTTACCTACGTGCCTATGTCCAGCTTTAGTTCTCAAATGCAAGAAAGACATGAACAAACTGGAGGGAGTTCAGCGGAGGGGTCACCAAAATCATCAGGGACTGGAGCACTTTCCCTGTGTAGAAAGGCTGAGGGAGCTGGTCTGAACAAGTCAGGAGAAGAGCTGGCTCCAGGAAACCTAAGAGCAACCTTGCTAGTGTCTGCGGGGAGGATGTTGCAGACGTTCTTCACAATGGTGCATAGTGGGAGGATAAGAGACAGTAGGCATAGCTTGAAACAAGAAATGTTCAGACTGGATAAAAGGAGAAACTTCATCAGCATGAGGACCATGAAGCTGCGGAGCAGGTTGCCTAGAGGGGTTGTACAGATAGAAGACATTCAGATGGTATTTGACTGCAGCTCATTGAAACGTACAAACTATCTTTAAATTAGCTTGTTGGATTTTTTTTCAGTACGTTTTCCTTTTTTTTCGCCCTAGTAATCTAGTTGCAATACCTCAGAGTTCAGTAGGGGATTGCCAACTGCAGACCGAGACTTCTGAGTGGGCTGAGTAGTTCAGGTCACCTTCAGTGCTCCTGTATCTTCGTGAATTTAAAGGTAATTTAGGTATGGCCAAAAGTGCCCATAGCTGTTGCATACTTAGAAATACTCTTAATTCCGTCCGGGATAATGTTACTGTGGTTTTAGTGTATACAAGAGGCTCAGCATATGATCCAAAGAAATCAAGAAAAGAAAAAAAAAATCTTTGTTTTCTTCCACTGTCAAAAAGTAGCATTCAGAATACGGAGAGAAACTAATGAAAGTGATACCAGTATAAGAAGAGCCTTATTATATATGCATGTTGCAGAGACTTGGTTACTTTCATATAACAGCTGGCAAGAGAAAACTGGCAAACAAATCACTTTTCATGGTAGATGTTCAGTGGAATGAAGAAACAAGACTATTTTTAAATAATATATGACTTTTTTATTTGCATTTCTGATGTATTAGGAGTACTGTAATCTCAAACCGCCTATTTAGTCAGACAAGAAAATGAATGCTAATAACATGAGGCATCTATGCATGTGAGCTTTCTACTGCAAATGGGATCATAAGGGATGAATTAACTAGTACCACAGAGGAAGATAGTTATGTTCTGGGGAAGGAGATTCAGAAGTCATTTTTGAGATAACAGTTTGACTTTGAATTTATCACGGAACAAAGTGATCAATCATTAAAGTGCTTTGGAAACTGTAAAAGATTCTGTGAATGCATTGCCTTTTCATGCTTGTCAAGTTTGGCTAAAGGTAATGCTGGAATAAGAGTGGGACAAGTCCCTTCACTCCAGTCAGAGAGGGAAGGAAAAGCAGAGAAGGGATCCTCCTAGAAAGGATTCCATCTCAACTATGTCCCCTGCATTTGCCCAAACGCAGATGTCTGCAGACTGTATGATGTACAATTTTAGAGGGAGCCACTCAGTAAAGGAGCACTTTTTTTTTTACTGAGAACACTTGCATTGGTTGTAGATGATTGGGGTTAAAATGCTACCTCATCCTCATAAGACTACTTAGAGAAAGAGAAAAACAGGCTCTTCCAGGGCGATTAATCTAATCCTAAATGTTCACATGTAAATAGGTTTCCTAAAAGCACCATTTGGTCTTTTTTGGCTAGAAAGCAGACAGCCTGATCCAGTGGGAGGTGTCCCTGCCCATGGCAGGGGGGTTGGAACTAGATGATCTTTAAGCTTCCTTACAACTCTAACAATTCTATGATTCTATGATAACTTCAACTCTAAAGTTAGTGAAATGAAGCCACCTAAGAAAAGGTAGTTACTGCACTCTTGGAAGTACCACCAAAATATAGAACCTGCTCAAAAACATTGAAAGCCATTGGAAAAGTCTCTCCAGTTCAGTTGTTTCTCTAAAGGTCTTCTTTTGAAGATGCTAGCTCTCTTGACCCATGTATCTTCTTACACCTTAGAAGAGGTTTTATTCCCTGGTATTTGCACATTCTTCTGAAGGCAACACCTCATAGGTCCGACATAACATTAAAGAAAGTTGCTATGGGATAAAAGATACTGAAAACCAAATGTTTGTTGTATAAAGCAAGCACATGGGCGCACACACATACAACAACCTTTTAAGATGAGCAATTCACATGACAGATCAACTGACAAAATATGGCTAATTTTACCAGCATCAGCCTGGGAAAGATTTGAGTTGCATAGAGACAGTAGGCAAAGGCTGCACAAACTACCAAAGAGATTATCATAAGAAAACTGGCTTATTCATGTCTAGTGCTATCCTGTACCAAAAAAAAAAAAAGAATTCATGCTAAACCGTACATTACATTAGGCTTTTATGACAAGATAGATTGTATTTTCTAAAAGAAATATGCTCCAAAGTTTTTACTGTAAAACCAAATATCCTTATATCTAGAAAGCTGGATCACTTTCAGCTCCCCTGTCTTACCCCAGAAAAGGCATATATATATGGCTTTTTCTTGTGACAGTGAGAAAATAAAAGTCAGTTTTGCTTATAGGCTAATTTCCTGATCTAGAATGATGGGGATATGCTGATGGGGTGTAGAACAAGTTAGTTCATGCATTTAAGAAAGGCGCATGAGTCATATTACAACTGCTACAACCAAGGCTCAGAACAAACTAAAGAGTTGTGGAGATCTTTAACTCATGTTACTGTGTTGTTGCACCAGCAGCACTCATACTTGGTCTGATCTTTTCCAGTAGTCACTGTTAGCTTCAGCTGTTAAGTGAAATATTTTTTAGTACTCTGGCAGTAGTGACTTTGATGTGGGTAAAGGTCAAGTGGCATATTTTAGGTTTTTACATACTCTGTTTAGTGTTACTGAAGACAGTGAAAGTTTTCTTAGGATGCATTAAAATAGAAATTTCTTTTTAGAATAAAGACTTCACTTATAGCAAGGAAAGTAAAAAAAAAAAAAAGAGTTATATTGTAGAGTCTGTGCCTGAAAAAATATCTACACAAACCTTCTTTCCTAAAATCATAAACATTAAGGTACTGTTCAAGCTTATCATGAACATATTCTCTTCAACAGTTAATTTCAGCCTGGAAATAAATGACTGTAGCAGTGAGGCCTTTATTCTCCTACCTCAAGTAACTTGAAATCTGTTGAAAAATACAGTCTCTAACATGATTATTTTTATTTTTTTCAGTTAGTATGCTGTTTCTCATTTTCTGAATAATTGACTTCCACATACTTTTATAACTAGGAAAATAAAAAGAAAACATGGGCTATTTCAGTCTGGTACAATAGCTCCATATAGTATGTTATGGTAGTTAATGTTATCGTATGTATATAGTAGTTAATGTTATGGTTGGACTCAATGATCTTAAAGGTCCCTTCCCACCTAGACAATTCTATGATTCTGTAACAGGTGTGTCAGAAATATCAAATGTTCCTTTCAGGGCTTGAATGGTGAAAATATATAGGATTTGATTCACTAATGTACAACTTCACTTTTTTTCACTTTTACATTACTTGATTTCGTGGCCTCTGGAGTCTATTAATTATTCAAGAAATGAGCTTAGATAAAGCTGGAGGTTTATCATCCAGTGCAATGGCTTACAATGAAAACTAGCAAGCATAGGACTCAGGAGATACTGTAATATACCTATTAACTGTCCCTTTTGATTTTTAGGGAATTTTCAATTAAAATCTTCCCATAACACTCATTATTACACTGTTATATAACTTACAGGGAGAATGAGGTACTCTGTTTTGGTGGGGTGCTGCCCATGGACGCATCTTAATTCTTTTTTCTGGATGAAAGGAGGAGTATTCTCTGAAACTTACAGAAGAATAGCAGTAACAGTACTTCCAACAATTACTATCGACTAACTTTGCAGTAAGTCTTAAAGGAAAAGAGTATCCTGGTCTTAAATTAAAAGTAAATTTCTCGTCTAGTGAGAGGAGGACTGAAAAGATGATGAGAAAACAAAAAAGGTATCATACAGTTTTTCTTTCCAGGGTACCGAAGGCCAATGGTTATTTTGAAGCATCAAGGATTACTTTTTTAGGAGTGTGGTTAGAAGATGTAGTAGATTTCATGGGAATTGTTATTACTCTGTTATTTTGGCATCCAGTGTATTTGTCAAGTTTTAAATAAAATTTCCAACGCAGGAAGTTTAAGGTCATCATTTGACATACATCTTGTGTTAATTCGAAAAACAATGAAAAGTGGTTGTTATTGTATCCATCTGTAGCAGTGTAAAGCAATTTTACTAGGCTTTGGAATAAATACATATATGATGATACACATTTTTCAGCTGAGTCTGACATCTAACTTCATGAATAAAAAATACCCTATTAATCATGAGGTGATAGAGTCACATACATCGTATTTATCACTCTAGTAAGAGACTTGTCTCTTGTTAATGTTTTGAGGAAATGCATAGTAATTATACAGAACAAACAAGTCAAGAAAGTAAAAAATACAGTTAACTTGTACAGAAGCTTAAATGTTGGTCTCTAACTTTTGTTGATACTCTGTGCATACCTGGGTTTGCCATTCTCAGACCCTGGAGAGATGAATGTCTTCTTTCATTCTTAATAATTCCTCACTTCCCTCATCCTTCTCTTCACGTAGAGGCTTGTCACCAATTAGTTATTCAAAAATCTGCCCCCCCCACATATACAATGTAAACTGTATAAATTGGCAATGAAAGTGAAGTATTCCCTGCCAGAATGTCTTTTTGACACAATTTTCTTCAAAATTTAATTTTAAAAAGATACTAAAACTATTTTGCGAACATAACCCTTGCAAATTTGGCATTTTGAGGGCGTCTGGTCAAACTGTGTGTAGGATAGTGCATTAGGTCCTGCAGACAGAAGCCACTGTGACCATTAGGGTTGTATCCTGTGCATTACATCCTTGGCGTTAAAATCCTATATGTTCAGAAACTGCTCTTTTCTTCCCAAGAAATCCTACTTTCTTCTTGGCCTATTCCTGCTGTGTCAGATAACACATCAAGAACTAGTTATTCTTTCAGCCAAGCATATGGGTGTCCTGAGGATGCCTTCCTCCAAGCATTTTTCTGTTGCTTGTAGACAATAACTGTGTATCTTCACTACCTATGTCAATACTAACAGGCTCCTTAAAACAACACTAACTTCGTAAATTCATTAGAAGAGGATCTGCATTACCAGTACATTACCAGTTTAACTGACGTTCATTCACTTAAAACACAGGAAATTAAATAAATGCAATGGAAAAAACCTCACATGCACTTAACCATGCAAATAATTAGTGTAATTAAATATGTCTTTTTGGGATTATTAGTGGAAAATTGTTGCAGAAAAATCTATGACAAGCATTATAAAATGTAAGGCTGTGCATTATGCTGGTGGGATTGGTATTTTATTTTATTTTATTTTATTTTATTTTATTTTATTTTATTTTATTTTATTTTATTTTATTTTTTATTTATAATTGTTTTGATTTGTATCTTTAATTTTATATTAATTTAGATGGTACAGTACATGCAATGAGTCTGTGTTTGTCTTTATATCAGTCTCTCTAATGCACTTTTGGTCTTAAATTGTTACAAGAATGTTTTTATACTGCAGAATGACATACTATAGCTGCATCTTTTCATGTTGAGCTCAGAGGATTTTTTGTCTGTCTTCCCTACGCTTACTGTGCAAGTGAGTTAAACACACACAGGAGGGAAGTACCAGACATCTGTGTTGTCACTGCAGGATACTCCTCAGCGTCCATTAGATGACTTAAGAACTGGTTTTTTGCAACGTGACTAGATCAGTTTGTGTAGGGAAATACGGATAAAAAATGGATCTATTTAGCATTACCAGAAGGCATCTTAACACCTGGCAGTGGTCAGGGTGAGGGGGATGTGACATGGAGCTGTTCGCTCTACCCACTTCTCCATTTTTTAATCAGTCTGGATTTTTTTTATTCTTTCTCTCCTTAGTTTTTTCCCTTTTAATTCCGTAATGATTAAACAAGTGTTCTTGGGCAGATAAACTATGCTCTCCCAGGGAGGGGGAACGACATTTGGTAGTGTTTCTTTTTGGATTAGAAAGAAGGGGGAAAAAAGTGTTCAAATTTCTGTATAAGATTTTGATACGCTTTATTGCTCGTAAGGGAACAGAAATCACTATATTGCTTCAATGGGAAGTAATTTGTGGGCTGGAGATTAGAGCAATGGTGTATTTCATTCAATCAAACCCTATGGATTTATAAACAATCGATACGTTTAAGACCTCAAACAGAGTTAGCGACTTATTGTTGCAGCAGCAGCATATTTGTGGAGATAATAAGGGGCCATATGCTACTTCTGAACTGCACCTGCAATTTGCACTGATGTCTGCTCAAGGTGCACCCGAATGGGTTTAGTCTATATGCCCTCTGAAACTGAGGTCAGCCAAAAAATTATCTGTGCAGTTCAGTGCCCCATAAAGATTTTGTGACTTGAAAAGTCCCTGCCTTTCTAAGCAGGGCAGATCAAAGAGAAAATGACGATGTGGCTATAGAGATATTATACTTGGTTGAGAGAAGCCATTAACATGAATTCCCCATCCTCTGAGCAGTTTCATGACTCTTGGCCACACAGCTTGTGATTCCTGCTTTTTAAGCCTACTAAAATAATTCATTTTCTCCCAAGCAGACTAATCCACTGAGCAGTTACTAACCTTGAAAGTCGTATCTTTTTTAATATATTTTTAGGAACCTCTTCTTGACATACTTCTTATTCCCTTCTTGGTTATACCAAATGCATTATAGTTTCATTTTGTAGAAATAAAGATACAATTTTCTGCACTTGATAAGCTCAACTGATAGAACAAGAATAAACTGTCCTCATTCACTTTTGAACCTAGAAAGGTTTGTTGATAAGTAGTCCGTCACATTCTGTCATTTCATAGAAATTTCCATCTTGTATAACGATCCCTTGTTAATACAGGAGGATGAATGCAGAAGCAGAACATTCCTACATAATATATAGTACATCTGTAGAAAGTTCAGATGTCTTTTCCACTAAGATTATTTTTCCGTTGTTCCATTTGAATTCCTCATGCCTTCATTGCTTTCTTAAAAGGGTTTTCTGTTTCAGTGGATGTTGTAATTGAGAGAAACTAAATGAACCCCCGCTATCCCCATTTTTCTTTAAGGCAAGATTATGCAACTTATGCAACTTTCTGTCCAATTTTGGTCACTGAAGCATTTTACTGGTTCTGATTAGTCCCACAGAGTGGGAGCATCCTCATCTTGTCAGTTCAGAAGAGTCATTAAAACTTGTGTAAGCTGTGGTGATGCATGAGCTTGGGGTATGTAAATTCCCTGTTAGCAAATGCATTCTTCATCTTGTCAATTTTTTGCTACCTGCTGTTAACTCTGTAGGTAACCCAGTGCAGCTGATAGAGGAAAAAATATGGAAAGCAGATTGTTTGAAAAGAAATAGCAGAGGTGATCCTTACACATTCATAATCAAGCTTCTTTGGAAGACCATGTATTAAAACTGATTTTCTCGTAATTTGTACAGAACAACAATGCAATGTAGCTTCTGTAAAAGTATGTTATAACAAATCTGAATTTTTCCCTGGGTATAGAAAGAAAAAAAACAGAGGAATTAGCACAGCAATTGAGTAACATCACTTACTAAACCAACATATTTTAAGAGGAAGGGTTCGAGTAGTATCTTTCTTTTGAGCTGTTTTCACTTGTTCTGCTAGCACTCCGTGCATGAGGTTGTTCATCTCAGCTGACACCAGTTCAGAGTTACAGGGGTGATGTACATTTGAGCTGACCTTGAAGAATATCTCCATCGCAACTGAACAAAGCAAAATACTTACGGTCTGTTTTTGTTGTTTGTTGGTTGGTTGGTTGGTTGGTTGGTTGGTTGGTTGGTTGGTTGGTTGGTTTTTTAAATTTGCAGTGATTTTGAACAGTTGGGGTTTTTTATAGTAAATGCAAGGTCAAGTAATAATATTCAAGCACTTCTCATTTCTCCAATGACTACCCATCAGCTTGGCAGGACTGTGATACTATATAATAAAATTCAGTGCGGAACCCTACCAGAGTTTGATTTAATGTAAAAATTTTTGACAATACTTAAACTTGAGTGTCAGTGCAATCCACATTATAAAAAGGAACAATTGTATTTAAACTGATCAGTATTACCAGTATACAAAAATTAACTGTGATATTTTTTCTCAGTCCAAATCACTTTCCAAAAGCAATCCACTTAGCGAGTACCTGCCAATTTTCATATAAATTTGTTCATTGGTCTTGTAATGCACATACCAGCTGCATTGTAATGTGCTTTCAATAATATTTGAGTGAGTACAAATCTTAAATCAAGGCTTCTAATTCTGTTTCAAAAAAGTAAAGGCTAACTTTTTTTAGTTATTTCAAATCAGAAATTGTGGGAGTATGTGACTTAAATGCCATTAACAATATGAACAACAAAACTTGACATTTTGAATTTATTCACCAATATATATATAATAGTGGGTTTGCATTGAATTAGACTTCTTGCATTGAAAATTACATTTGGTACTGTAGGAAAACAAAGAGTAATATACTAATGCCACACCATGTTCCCGTATTTTTCTTTGTCATTGTGCACATATCTAAGAAGAGGCAAACGGACTACATAGGTTACTGGGTTAGATTCTATGCAAAATACTGAAGACGGGGGATAGTGGTGGTGTGTATTTAGAAGTGTTACTGTCGAAAACGTTTGTCACGTTGTTCTTGTACATGAGCTCAGAGAGCTGGGGTAATCTACCTCTGTTGACAGCATGAAATAGGGCTGGCATTCCTTCAGTGTCACCGGTTACTTCTATAAGCAAGGACCTGAGTCGAATTGGTTTGCCTCACCACAGGCATTTGACACCATAGCAGATGCTTTAGGCATTTTTCAGATCTGACAAACAAAATTGAATCAATGGTGAAGATGCCTGCCAAGACCCCGTTTTAAGTATCTGTAGATATCGGTGCTCAGGCATGTCAATCCCATGTCCTCACCAAGTCCCATAGTCGAGATTCCCATGGCTTACCTATTTGTTAGCTAATAACTGCTACTTGTTTTTGAATGATGATGTGTTTGTATGTGTCAATGTTATTTTTTTCAGAATCTGGCAGTGGTATACAAGACCACTAGAAATTGTCATTCAGCATAACTGAAGTAGAATCAGACCCTTACTTGTAGGTCTCTGTGTAAAAGGGCTATACTTTCCTGTAATAGACACACACCAAGGCACTGCTGAGTCAGACAAAGAATTTAACTACCTAAATTGACTTGGTACCTCGAAGAGTGGGAACGGCCACACTTGCTTCTTTTCAAATCTTGCTTTGTTATCTGACTGTCGCCAGTGGACACCTCAGTACCCTGCTGGGCTTTCCAAAGTGTATGTGTGTTTAGAGATTCCTGATGTTGGAAACGGTAAACTAGTATATCCTAAGGTATACTTTGTTGATCTGCTAGAAGCTGATGGCTATGTAGAAGACTTCTAAGTCTTAACGACTCACAGATGTTTTCGTTTAGTAAGGCGGGCTCTTGCCTAACTGCCATTTTAACTCTTTATTTCATCATTTGCAGGTCAAAACAGCAAAACAATAGCTAATAATCTGTTCAGAAATTTTGTGTCATCTTTAATGTACATCTTTATTTAAAAGCTGTTAACAGCAAAGTTTTCTCAGTGCATTCACTTTCAATCCAATTTGTGTTTGCACATTTTATAAGTTATTATGCAGAGCAGAATTCCTTCTTCCAGGTGGATTTTGGTCTACAGACTCTTTGATTCTGAGAAATAAGAATTCATGTCAGGAGCAATATCTGAATGAGCAAATAGAAATCAAACAAACAAGGAAATCTTTACCAAACAGCCTGGGACATAATGCTTTCTTTTTGTTTTCTCATCAGCTTTTCCTTGTATCATAATCACCCATTTAGAACAAAAGTTAGTTTTTCCTTTGTGGGTCAGTACACTGAGAATGAGATATTTGGCTATTGCAGCTAAAACGTAAGAATGAAAGAAATTAATGCTTTCCTTATTGAAGGGGTTTCTCTTTTACTTTTTAATGTCTGAGCAATGAGCTCAGATATTTTGTAGTGCTTTATTGAAGGCTATAGGCAGCTTTTTTGTAGCAACATCATACTTTAAGCTTTCTATCTCTCTATCTCGCCACAGAAAATCTATGATGCTACTTAATAGACTGTTTTAAAATAGAATAAATAGTATAGAACTGGCAAGCTTGAGATGCGCATTATATGTGATCGTATTGCTGTATATTTAAAAAAGATTTTCAGAGTAATATAATGTATTCAGATATTGTGAAGTATTGCTCACAATTTCTTGTATGTTATTAATTCACAATATAGCAGTTCCTCACTGGAACTGTGTTGGTTTCTTTTTAGAAGTTCCAACAGCATAAACCTTTTCCTACTGTCGTTTGTAGTGACCTGCCGTATCGGTAATTTGTTTTCTAGACAATGAAAATTGGGTTTCCTCTTATCTGTAATGATCCTTATACACACAATGAGTGTACAGTGGTACTACTAGAGCGGAGCCATGCAATCAGCAGTTTTTTTGAGCATCACCAAAATGACAGCATTGTGAAGGGGTTTGCCTGGCAGTATTATACTTTTTATGTTCAATTTAGCAGGACAATTGAGGGTGGCTTTTTTGTTTTCATTACTGAAGATTCTTTTCCTTTTTGCTTGTTTTGGATTCCTAATAAAGTTAAAATTTTATGAGCATTTTTTAAACATTTTGTGTGTGTGTGTGTGTTCAAAAAAAATACAGTACATAATTCTGATGATTATCGTTTGTTTACTGGTCTCTCAGATTGTTTCCTGTAAAGACAACTTTTGTGAAAGCCATGATGATTAGCAAGTGAAAGTAAACAAAGGGCTATTTTAGTTTCAAAGAGCATGTTTTGCAGGGTTCTGCCTCTGCTTCAATACTTTTTGATTATTACTCTTTTTTTTTAACTTATTTTAAAATAATAATAATAATATGTGGTGATTTTTTTAATTTCAAATAATTATCATTATTGGTTTGTTTCTCCCAATCACTCTGTCTTTCAGGTATTCCCTTTTCTAAAATGCTTTTTTAAGGTCATGAACCTTCAGTCTTAATCAACTGGGCTATAAATGCACCCATAAAAAGCTTCATCCACTTCATTGTGACTTCACACTGGAAGTGTATTACATTCTAGTATTGAGTTTGATTCAGAAACAAGTAGAATTCAGAAACAGGACACATTATTCCAGTATTTTCAGAAACGGCAATATAGAATCTGCAAGAAGTTATAAAGAAAACAAAAAGAACATTCAAAAATCAGTCTTTGTGTGTTCTCCCAGCTGTCTTTCCTCACAGAGAGGAGGGGCAAGAAAACACATATTTGGAAAACATGAATAAGAAAAGGCATTAGGTTGACCTAGTATATCTATTTATATACTTGTAACATCAGTAGACACTTTCTTTGTGCCACTTTTCTTGTGCCCTTATTCTAAGACAGCATCAGCGATATCTTAATCTGTACTGACAGATTTTTGCCTAATATGATCTTAAAAATAGTTTTGTTTTACTGAATCCTTAATGCATGGGATGTAAACTTGTTGTTGCTTTTTTATGGATATTCTAATTATTTTATAATTTCTTTCTCTTTGCATTATCCAGTACAAATGGATATGGTCAGAGCTTCCACGTTGTGCCCTGTTCTCACAGCTTCTCATGTTGCTCCTTCTTCAGTCCTGCTGCATGATTTATAAGCATTGGGGTAGCTCTAAGTCAGGGATGGGGAGTAATTCTTTTACTTTTTCGTAACTGGCAAGAAGGAATAGTCTTTCACTCATGATCACCCAGCTTCATATCCAGCCAGTCACTTCACGAGCTTTATTCCCCATCTGCTGTTCCAGCACCTCTAGAGATCAGTTTTCAAATCCTCATTTCCACTGTGGTAACTTGAAGATGCTCTCAGACATCTTTAATCATATATCCTAACTTTGCTACTTAGACAGGCCTCTGAATAAGATGTTTCTAAACTATGTAAGTAAAAGGGAAGTAAATAAGACCGAAAAAAACAGGGTGTGCAGTTAAAAAAATATAACTGAAATTTATTGCATTTCTCATTAGCAACCATATATGCTTTTAGCAGTCATTCAATTATCAGTATATTTCATTTAATGAAATCTACATTATTGTTTTATTCAGCCTGAACTGAGAGACACTCTGCACACAGTTACCTGGTTGGTTGTAGAAGAGCCTCAAATAGCGGGTGAATATTTTACAAGTACTCTTTATAGTTCCTGAGGCATTACCATACAATCATTCATGAATCAGAGCAGAACTATTTCCATCTGCATGGCACAACAAATCGTTTTGAGAAGGTTTTCATAGAATGGTTATTTCTACAGAGATTGTTGCAGTTATTAGTGTGAGGTTTTTTGCACAGCCAATGAACTTTTCTAGGGGTATGTATGGGTGACTATCCATCACTCGCTTGATTGGCAGAGACAATACTTTAATGGAAAAAACAAACTTTTGTTAAAAATCATTGAAATGAAAATCTGCCCAACTACATTCTTTCTTTTTGTTGATTACTATAAATTAATAAAAATAACAGTGCACTTGCAGATTTTTCTCTCAAAACATTGACGTCAGTATTGCCTGAAGAGGTGCCAACTGCTTTGTTTTATTCTATACTTTTGCAGTTGTGGAGTACTTAATTAGTTATGTTAAAAACATGTCTATTGGACAGTAAATATCTAATGTTTATTTTTTTGAAAAAGGTGTTCTGTGTGTGGAGTTGTTAGTTCCCATGTTTTCTGGTTAATTTCTTTTGGAAGAAGTGTCTTATTTTTGAACCAAGCTTTGCCTCATGGCAACATGAGATCCACTAACCATATATGTTAAGATTAGTACATAGGTCGGTCAGAAGAAGGGGCAATGAGATATTTTTAGATTTTAAGAAAAGCTAAAATCAGTTCATAATAGGCATGGTACTAGAGAGTCACTTATCAGAATCTGCAAAATGGGTTTTTAATGCATACCGTGACGCATGTATTTTGAGATGATATTAACAGACTTGGGTTGTGCAGTACTTCAGACCTTAAATTAATCTCTTTGTGAATGTGTCAAAAAAACATGGCTTGAAAATAGAGGCATGAAGTTTGCCTGGGTGTTTCTTGATGAAATACGCAAAGAGCTACTGAACCCATATTAAAGAAAGCTCTGCTATTCTTCGATTTCAAAAAGATTAATAGTTTCTCCTAGTATTTACTATCAGCTGTTCAGTTCTTTTTGAATGAAAGATCTTAGGATATGTGCATGTTCGAGCATGAGAAGATTATGCTGAAATTCTTTGGTGTCATTTGCAGACTCTCACTTAAAATTACCTAGTATCTCTTCCATTTTTAACTATGTTTACATCGGTGTCTTTTCTGAAGGTGACACCTTTTGGCTATGAGGAGAAAATTATTGAACGCTGTCACGAGGTTCTGTTGCGTATTATACATATTGCTCTTGCTGGAGAAGAATTTTGAACTGCCCAATTTAGGAATAATAGAATTTTGCAGGCGAAGATTATTGCCAAAACTCACAGTGTTATGTGTCTGTATGTTTATATAATAAGCTTCTCCTGTAATTAAAATCTTCTGTAAAAATAAGTAAATAAATAAATCACTTCTAAACAATGATCTAGATTCTTAGCGGTATTTTGATTAATTTCAGCTAAGGTTAAGCGGGAAATTTTTGAAGTATTGAGCTTCAACTTCTTCATCCTGAATTTGTTCCTTCATTCTCCCTAGCCAGTGGACACTGGAATAACTTAAAAATTCATTTAAGTCACAATAGTAGGAATTGTCCCCTAGGCCAGAACTAGTCTGTTAAATGAATAAGTGCTAGAGGATACTGCCAGGCACTTGAGCCAAATTGGACATACTGTTACACTGTAAAATGCTCCCCAACTTGTTTTTGGCCTGGACACCTTTCACTCTCCAAAATAGGACAATATTTCACTGAAATTTGAATTCTATCAGATTTCAATTCAACAAGATTTCTTGAGTTTGCATTGTGTGCAAATTCCAGAAAACTGATAAGTTTTTATCAGATTAAATGCCTTCTGTGACAAGGCTTTATCTTCTAGTCTCATCTTACATGAAAAATGAAACTGCTTCCTCAGTGTAAAAACAGGAAATTAATGGTTTCAAACTGTTTATGAAATTATTTCTAATAACTTTTGTTATGTGAAAATTCATCATTGATCTATAGGTTTTCCAATATTTACATATCATTGCTAACTTATTTTTAGGTTATATATTTAAAGCAGCACATTTAAAAAATAAATTAATTTCTACAATTATTACCTCTGTGTGTGTATATGTGTGCATATATGCTTTTTTACAGCATAGAATTGTAAGTAATTTTCTTTCTATGTGAGTCCATTTATAATAGTAGTGCATTAGACTAGGAACCCGTTGATTGAATTGTTTGCTCTCCACGCAGTTTTCATGTTGTACTCTGATAATTGCTGGTTCTTTTTGTTAGTGATACTGTTGCTCTTGAGCAGCAAATGAAAGAGAAGTGGAAGAATATACAGAAGTTAATATACAGTGTTGAAGTCATCTAGGCTACAGAACAGCGCTCTAGGTGCGTGCCTTGCTCCAGGGAGCCCAGCATGAATGAGGCATCAAACCTCGGAAGCACTGAGTGGCAGGTGCTCAACAGCAGCTGGATATTAGCCTGCTCAGTGCCCTTCTTGTGATGACTGTAGAAATGCAGTTGTCACATGATTTAGTATTGGAGCCACTTAATTTTCTAACTGTATGAAATGGAGCAGATAGCATGGCTGTACTGAAGGATAGCAAATACTCTACAAACAGGACATCCAGACTCTTGTTCTGCCAGGACTCTCGTTGCTGAGGACTAGTTGGAGGATACACAAAGGTTACTGCTCAGTCGTTTCCTACCACTGCGGTGGCTTTGTAATGTATGGTGGATTTCACCAGTGACAATTACCCAGAGGTCACTGAGGTAGTGGAGAGCAGGTGTAGAATGAACCAGATTGTGCTGTGTAAATCTGCAACGCCATTTAATGGCATCACCCCAGGACTGATTAGTAGCAACCAGCTGGCGTTCATAGATAGCACAGGTTTAAGTGTAGCGTTGGGCCGAACGACAAGACAAAATGTTGACGAGAAGAGCAGATAAACATCTACTGTTCTTTTTAAAAGGCTCCTGGTGTATTATTGCAGAAATCCTCTTGTTTTCAAGGTCTGCTATGAAAGATCTTTGCTTAACATGAATTCATTTTAATGGCCATGAGTAGCTGAATGTCTGTTTTATGTGCATTTAGATGATGGAACTTTATCTTGTAATGCTGTATTAACATAATTGGCATAACAGGAAAGGAATTCCTTGACAAATTATTTGCCTTTATATTGTCTGCTATTTGCTTAACCAGCTTTTCAAGAATACTAAAAAAGTTATTGCAAAATATTCCTTCATACAAAGAAGGGTAGCATTACTGAATGGCAAGACCAGCTGTTCTGGACAGTTTTCAAAGGAAGAATCTAATGCTTTGAGGCACCAAGCTTCTGCAGCATCTTTTAACTTTGCTTTGTTTGAGGGCATTAAACACATTGCTGTAAGAGAGATAATTTTGTTTTGATTTTTTTTAATTATAAAAATAAGTTTATAGCCTACACTGTGATGTTAGTTTTCTTCTGTCATTTGGCTAGCTGAATTATTCCAGATATTAGTGACCCTTTCTCTGCCCTACATTTTAATCTTCGCTTCATTCTCCAATGCTTTACTTGAAAACATACAGAGGAAATGATCTTACAGAAACGGCTTAGTACTTCTGAGCAATCATCTGAAAGAGCACTGATTTCTCTGAACACTCATTGCTAAAACTTGTCGCTACCTTTCTCTCAAACAGCTTTTTATTCAGAAAAAAATATTTTTTCTACTCAAAAGAAAAATCTGTTTCAATGAAACCACTTTTTTCCTCTTAAAGTTGTATCAAGATTGTTCCAGGTTGCCTGAAACTGTGCAATGATAGGCAGGGACTTGGAGCTGCAAAGGCTCAGAAGTCAAAGAATGGCAAAAGGTCAAGAAATGTCCACGTTGGCAATTTCCCCCATAAGGTGTCCTTGACACTTTCTTTGGGATCCAATTTCTTTTGCCATTTCTGAATGAAGCCAATTGTCAGAAATGGTTTTGAGATACAGGAATTTGTTAAGGACTAGAGATTTGTGCAGGGTTTACCAAACATGGAAATCAAAGCTAAATGTTATTCTCACAGAACCTGCCTAGGTTAAAAAAAAATTGCCCTCCTTTTGTAATAGCAAGAAAACTGTGACTGCAAATAGGAGAGAGTAGTATTGGAAGGATTTTTTGTCATTTTTTCCCAGCCAGGTCTTTAACGGAGGAAAACTTGTCTACATTCATTATCTTTCAGCTTGTACTCCCACTCAAATTAATGGTTTGTTTTGGTTTGGGTTTTTTTTTGTATTTACTAATTTCAGCTGCATCTTAAAGGGGGCAGTCAGCTAAATTCTTGCAAATTCTGTGGACAGTGGAGATGGGATGGAGACCCCATTCGGAGAACACGTGCAAGTTCTTTCCATAACGAGGACCACAGTTAGGAACTGAGGCTGTTACAGTGCAGACTGCAGGGAACCAGGGTACAACAGCAACGCAAATATGATGTTATTCTTCATCAGCTTTGTGGAACAACTTTCTCTGAAATACCAAGCTTAAAATAAAATTATAACTATGCAAATTAGATCTGACTCATAAGAATCATACCATGACTTGAATGAGAAAAGATAAATTCCAAAGTTAATAATGTAGTTATTTCTTCATATTGAGTAGACCATTACCTAAGCTCTGACTACAAAGCATAAAACACCATCGCATTGGTGCTGTTAAGACAAAAAGTTCATGAGCCTAAGAGATTTTACAGCAATTATGTGTTGGAATGGAATGGAATGGAATGGAATGGAATGGAATGGAATAGAATAGAATAGAATAGAATATTTCAGTTGGATGAGACCTACAGTGATCATCTAGTCCAACTCCCAGACCCAACAGGGCTGACCAAAAGATAAAGCATATTTTTAAGGGCATTGTCCAAATGCTTCTTAAACACTAGCAGGCTTGGGGCATCAACCACCTCTCTAGGAATCCTGGTGCACTGTTTGACTGCCCTCTCGGTAAAGAAATGCTTCCTAATGTCCAGTCTAAACCTCCCCTGGTGCAGCTTTCAACCATTCCTATGCGTCCCATCACTGGATACCAGGGAGTAGATATCGGCACCTCCCTCTCCACTTCCCCTCCTCAGGAAGCTGTAGAGAGCAATGAGGTCACCCCTCAGCCTCCTTTTCTCCGAGCTAGACAAACCCAAGGTCCTTAGCTGCTCTTCGTAGGACATTCCTTCTATCCCTTTCACCAGCTTTGTTGCCCTCCTCTGGACGCATTCAAGGACCTTCACATCCTTCTTAAATTGTGGGGCCCAGAACTGCACACAGTACTCAAGGTGAGGCTGCACCAGCGCTGAATACAGCGTGATAATCCCCTCTCTTGACCGGCTGGTGGTGCTGTGTTTGATGTACCCCAGGATGCGGTTTGCTCTCTTGGCTGCCAGGGCACGCAGCTGACTCATATTGAGCCTGCTGTTGAACAGCACCCGCAGATCCCTTTCTGCAGGGTCGTTCTCCAGCCGCTCCTCTCCCAATTTATACTTATGCCTGGCATTACTCCGTCCTAGGGTGCAGAATCCAGCATTTTGACTTGTTAAATTTCATCCCATTAATCACAGCCCAATGCTCCAATCTATCTAGGTCCCTCTGCAAGGCCACCTGTCCCCCAGGAGAGTCAACAGCACTTCCTACTTTGGTATCATCAGAAAACTTGCTAATGGTGCATTTGATAATTGCTAAAAAGTAATTCTGTTGGTCTGGAGACTATTTAGATTACTTTTTTTAAAAATTGAGAAATCTGTTTCTAATTTGTTTTATAATTGCATTTTGAATGTATTAAACCATTCATGGCAGTGCATTAATACTGTCTGAGAATATGAATCAAAACCATAGTTGAAATATTTTTTTTAAATATTTAAGTTGTGACAGCTTCTAATGAATATTGGTTGAAACATCTCCAATGTGAAATAATAAAAATATAAACCTGAAACAAAAAAGTCAGATTTCAAATAATTTTTGGGAAAAAAAAAACCAAACAAACAACTCTTATTGAGAAAAAAGGTAGAAAGAAAGGTGGGAACACAATTGAAACAAAAACTAAATCCCCAAAAGTGGTGTAGAATGCAGTTAAAAAGGAACAAGAAAAAAAACTTTGTAGATATTTTGATTTTCAAAACATTTTTATGTTAAGGATTCTGAATGGCTTATTGGTAGGTGTTGTTTCTATTTCTATATGGGGACATCTCTTCCTACTTCCAGTTTAACGTTTTTTCTCTAACTCTTACGAGACCCCTATCAGAAAAGAAATCAAACATTTATAATAATTTGCCTGGTAATGAGAATCATGCTCTTTAAGATGTGCAGTGCAGGTAATTAGATTCTTAGTAGGGTATGTGCTGTTTGAAATAGGGATGGTGTATTTCTTAAGCCTAAGGTATCACAGCTGTAAATCTCTATGCTTCCTCATTAAGACTGTTTATTGAAAATAATTTTTTCTTCCTAAAAATTGCATTGATGTTGTTTGGTATCCTCACCGCGTGTTTGCCTTCTGTTGAAGTGCCTTCATTTCAATAATTATGTTGTTTCAATGAAGTAAGAAGTATTTGTTATTTAAACAAATTATTTGATGCTTCCAAATTGAGGAGAGGTTAATACGATGAATATGAAATAAATGTTAAAGAATCTGACTAATACTACAGTTGATGCAGCAGTGATTGCTGTAATTAATTTTTTTCAAATATTCTCTGTTACACAGCATAACCTTCCAAAACCTATACCATCTGGCTGAAAAATTTCCCATTTAGCTGTGGTGGGAATGTGGTATTTTGTCTTTGACATAACACTGTTAATTTATCAGTACTGCAAATTAATCAATCTCAATAGAGATATAAGACAGCTTTAACTTCAGTGTCAGAAAGGGTTTATAAGGTATTCGGTGTCCCTGTGGCCAAAAAAAAAAAAAAGGCATAAGATTTAGACTTCTACCCTTTTTGTCATGAAAGGGGCATGTTTGCTCTGTGATTCTTAGGAAAATTAAGTGCAATGAATTTTGTTGTCCTAATTAGTTCTATATTTATTTGGTTCAGAAATTAATTCAAATTAAGACCACATCAATTTTGAATAAATGTGTCCAAACAAGAGCTAAAGGCAGTTTAAATGGTCCACTTTGTAATTTGTTTTAAATACATTTTTTAATACCACCGTGTAAACAAAGCCTCAATCTTTTAACTAGCACCTTCTTCCACAGGGGCATCTAGCAGTTGTTTATATTGGGTTTTCTTTGCTGTTTTAAATATAGAGAAGGATGTGATTGCAATGCATGATCCTGAGTTGTGAGGTGTCCCCAGGCTGGGTAGCACTGTCTGCAGTGAAGGCTGGCATCCCTTGGATGAGACCGGGAGCAGGCTGAGTAGCTACCAAGCCTGTATGGGTGCTGGGTTAAGCCTTCCACCTGCTAGTGGTACGTTTTGCAGCTGCTGTTCCCAAGGGTCTTCTTTCTGTATCATTTGCCTCTTGCTTTCAGCCTTCCCATTGACCCGTATTGTGGGTTTATAACAGCAGAACTCATAACCTCCATAGCTGCAGCACTCCCCACAGGTATTCTGACGCTGCCAGAACTTCTCTGTGTTCCATTGGAAGTCCGGACCAAAGTAAAGCTCTGTTCCTTGCCTAAGTGTACAAATGCCTTCTACAACAGAAAATCTGTAGTGGAAAAACTCAGTATTAGCATGGGACAGTCCATCTCTTCCAGTTACCTTCTTCCTTAACTCTTGCCCTGTGTAGTCCACAACAAGAAACTTCACCTCCCGTCCTGTGGTTTCTAAGCTTCTTCATTAGCATCTTGAGAGTCCCTAAGCCCAGCACATCCAGGAAGACAAAATATACTTATCCACAGTTTTCCCGAATCATCTAAATATTTCTAATAGGTTAAATATGTTTCTATGAAGCATCAGTCAGACACTGTGAAATATTACTTCATTTTTTTTTCCAAAATACATGAATTAACATTCACTTGATCCATAGAATTCTTGGTCTTCGCCTTGATTTGTGGTTTGTACTGAATGCATGTTTTTCATTTCACATAATGTTTTTAATGAGATAGTCTACTTTATTACCAAGGTGTTGCAAAATGTGGTTTAACAAAAGTCCTTAGGTTTGGTGATGCGCTCCAAATTGTTTTTTCAGTCTGCTGCTACAGCTCACAGTAACATCGTGGTTGACTTAGCTGGGTAGAAAGAGGGAAATCATATTTTGTTGTTCTTCTTTTAAAATGCTTTAATTACATTTATTTGGAATGTTATGCTTCCTCTCTTACGGTTTTTAAAAAGTGCTTTAGGATAAGGAGTGAGTTCATGCCTTCTCTCTCATAAGGATATAATAGTAATCGATAATCTTGTCCCAGCCTTAGAGGGAAAGAAATTTAATTGATTAATATTTATGTGTAATACTTTAAACACTGAATGATCTTGTATATAGGAAATTCTATTTTAATGCAAACATTTCAGAGGGTTTTAAGATCGTATAACATTAATCTAATCAAAATGAAACTTTAGTACAGCAGAGACAATAAATATTTTGCTGTTGGATTTCTACTGTAACCACAGTGCACGTGGCTGCATCTACACTAGGAAATTATGCCGTGCCAATCCCATTATGCTGTGCGGCCAGCTGTTGTGGTCTAGCCACATCCATAGCATTAAATCTCCTATCCTCTGTAACAAGACGGCTTCATAAAATATGCATCTTGGAAGTCATTCCTGGCCCAGTTAATTCCCAATGGCTGCTTGGAGGTTGCTTGGGAGAGGGCTCGTTGACTGGTCCAAAGCCTTGCCTGGACAGCCGTAACGATGTTAGCAGGACCGATGCCCAAGTACAGTGCTGAGTTTGTCTCCTGGCATGTGTATGTGCATATATGCAGCCTGTGCATCCTCATCTGCTCAGGGCTTTAATAATTTCAGAAGTCTATCTAAGGCGGAAGCAAGAGCTGCTTGACCGCGGAACCGAGAGCGGTGCTCTGCCTGCTTGCTTCAGTGTGGAGAAATGGGAACACGGGTTTTGCACGTCTGCGCAGACACATAATCCAAATCACAGTATGGTCATTACATTGCAATTATTTTGAATGAAATTAGCTGGAACTCATCAACAGGAGTCTTTCGAACATAGAAAACTGTCTTGTGTTGCATATGATATACTGTGTAATGTATGTTTTAGCTTAAAGTTGAAATTCTTCAGTGTATGGTTCTTACACAATTTCCTTTGGGACACTGCTCCCCAGTGTAATATAGCCCACTAGCTTTTGGCAATTTTTAGCTTCCTCGTATACATCTATATGAGCTAATTTGGACTGGGCCAAAATGGAATTAATGAAATGAAACAGAAATCAATTATTTGGCAAAGCTAGAACAGAGTCTTTATTACCGAAGTTTGTCCTGAATAGCGTTCTATTTTAATAATTTTAATATGTAGTGGGTTTTATTTTTAATGGGATAATGGGGTTTGAAATTGCAGTTGCAACTAAAAGGAAACCGATCTGATTAGCTGTGTACAGTCACTTTAACCAAGTAAGGATTCATAGTAATTAGCTAAATATGTTAGAATTGCTAATGATACAGGCTAAGACAAAGAGCTAAGGAAGAAACTGCTTAAAAGGGGAAATATGCCCAATATGTTTTTAACTGGTACATTTTTTTTCTGGCTTGCATTTTCCAGTAGAGGGAAATCTCAGTTATAAGGAACCATTTTGTATAGAATGGGGAGATATTTATAGCTTCTAATAAATTATTGTTTCTGTTTAGTGCTTGATTTACAGTATTTGTTTTCAGATACGCTGTACTAAATTTTGCTTGGAGACACTGGCACATTGATTACCTCTAGCTTTCAGGTCAATGGGGACTGTGCTCTGCTTACAAAGAAACGAGAGATTACAGTAATAGAATTTTGATGGAGTTCATTTAAGGTACACATACTTATTTGTATACATGCAGGTCTACTGACAATGGCATTTAAAAAATTCCTTTTAGTATAAAACAAAAAATATTGATTAGCTCTGAAAGCTGTCATTTAGCAGTTTACATCAGAGCACTTTAAAACTATTTACATGAAAATAAGGAAAAACTGAGTACATTGAATGTTTCATTAATTTTCTTTAATGACATATTTTTCTTCAAAGTATACAGTAGACTCAGATTGTGCAAATTAAGAGTAATTGTGATAGTGACAGGATATTTTGGTCATGTTTCCTTAAGATTTGCCAAAAATCCCATGCTGTAAACATCACTGAATCACTTTCTTTTTGACTCATTGCTCATCTTCTCCATATCCTGTAATTTTATATAAACCAGCTTGATTGCTGTTATGTTAATAATA
The DNA here is from genome assembly GCF_028500815.1 of Rissa tridactyla. Classification (NCBI taxonomy): domain Eukaryota; kingdom Metazoa; phylum Chordata; class Aves; order Charadriiformes; family Laridae; genus Rissa; species Rissa tridactyla. The sequence continues at coordinate 98,758,424 of NC_071468.1, forward strand.
ACCAGTTCTTCATCACATTGTAGCTACCTCTCAAAAATAATTACTAGGGAGTTTGCCAGCTACATCATAGCTACAGTTTATAATTGTCTCAAAACATTGTAAAGATAAAATAAATATTAAAAAATACATATTTTACAGATAAACCTTGATGTTTACATCCAATATCAAAAACATTTTCACTTCTTCACTCTGTCATGGTGAATTATGTCATATAATAAATAAATCTGATGTTTTGCAATGACAAAGTTAAAGTAAGGAATTTTAATTAATGTTCCTACTTGAAAAGGCTATTTCACAAATATATTTCTTTCACTTTAGTTATTAATCTTTGTCTACATGGCAAGGCTATAAACTTCTATCTTTGAAAATCATATTTACAAGAGATGAATAATAGCTTTGTTTAAGATTTATTCTATAAAGTATACATCGGACCAATTAATCATTGTAGTTTTAGAAAATCAATAAGAAGAAACAGAGAGAGACCCATTCTGCACTGTCTTTGTTTTTTCCATCTGAAGCAGACCAATACGAGTGTGAGAGTTTTATAAGAATCTGAGTGTTCACCTATAATTGGTGCCCAGCGACAGGACAAGAGGTAATGGGCACAAACTTGAGCATAGGAAGTTCCACCTAAACATGAGGAGGAACTTCTTTCTTTTGAGGGTGGCAGAGCACTGGCACAGGCTGCCCAGAGAGGTGGTGGAGTCTCTGTCTCTGGAGACATTCCAAACCCACCTGGACACGTTCCTGTGCAACCTGCTCTAGGTGAATCTGCTCTGGCAGGGGGGTTGGACTAGATGATCTCCAGAGGTCCCTTCCAACCCCTACCATTCTGTGACTCTGTAATTTTGTGACAGGGTTACTTCCATATTAGTTACATTACTTCCATTTATTATTCATAAAAATATGGTCATTCATGAACAAATAGGGAAGTAAGATTAGGTCTTCAGCCTAGTTATATGTATTGCATCTGAAGAAACACAAGGAATTAATTTATTCATCGTATTCTATCTGCATGAAATAAAAAATACACGCTGACAGCTCCTACTGAATAGCATAAGGAAACATGCTACCATAGATGGATGTAATACATGTTTTGGGGATGATAATTTATTTAACCTAAGAAAGTAGTTTATTTAATTGCCATCACTGTTGTAAATTGCTGTTTTTGCATGTGAACAAAATCTTGGAGGTCCAACTCCAGAGGACTGTCAAAAATTGTATCTTTAAAGATTAATATTTGTATCAAAGACTACTGCAAATGTGTGTTTTTTACTGTATCTGTTTAAGATAATTCTGTTTGGACTAAAATAGAACAAGTCTGTATATATGCCTTACGTACGAAAGGAGACGAGTTAGAATGAGCACAACATTTTATTTATAAAGGCAGGATGCTTTTCAATGTGTTTTATGCTTATTTACATTGAATTTCAGCTGTTGTTTTATCACCAAGAATCGTAACGTGTTTTTTTATAGCCAGTCTTGCCTTCAGAGCCCTGACGTACTTTACATCATCAGTAAAGTTTCATTTCTCACTGTTCCCTGCTTTTTCCAGCTTGGGTCTCCCACTGGATCCCTGAAGGACTCAACTAATGACTTCCTCCCACTCTGAACACAGACCATGTACTACAAATTTTTCCTATCATTTAAACATTTTTTTTTTTTGATCCGTGAGTGGGCCTTCCTTCTAATCCCATGTCAGGCTGGTTTCATCAAGAGTCTTTGATAAAGGACCTTGTGAAAATTAATGTCTTTTGGAAATCAGGTCTATGGTATCAGCTTACTTTCTTTTCTGTGTTTGTTTTTTTGGAGAACACCGGTAGATTGCTGAGAAATCATTTCCCTTTAAAATAGCCACATAAGCTCTTCACCTCTCTAATGCATGCATTTTCCTGTTCACTAATTTTATCGTTTATTTAGATTTTTGGTAATTTAATTGGAAAATCCTAGAAAATTTTTCTTGCACTACCTTCCTCTTAACCACCTGTCACAGTTTCCTCCATTATGAACCCAGATGGAGAAAAAGCATTTTATTTTTCTGTTCTGACCTCATCTTTCTTGAGTACTCATTTTATAGCCTGAACAGCTGTTATCCCTACCAGCTCACTGTCTGGCTTCCAAATCTTTGAAAAATATTTTATTTTCATTTTTTATACTTTCTCCAAGCTTTTCCTCAAACTTCGTCTCTTACCTGCTTTTTGTGGATTTGGTTTTTTGGTTTTTTTTAGGCTGGTGGTTTATGGTCATTATTTTTTTCCTTATTTTATTACAACTTCAGAATTTTAAAAGATCTTTTTCTTGATTTTAATATTCAAGTGAGTTAAATATTATTCCATATCCTGCACATATAATCTCTTTGAATTTTAGGCATATCCACAGCTGGATACTTTATACTTCAGATGAGGTCTTTTCCGCTTGTACAGATTCTCCCTATCCAAGATGTGTCCTTAGTTCCAGGTGAATCTCAATTTTTCCTGCTAACACCGTTATTTCAGCCCATGACTGCAGCTTTGCTTTGGCACATCCCCTTCTCTCTGCGTATGTACATGGTGTAATAAGAATGTTGCAGAGTGCTGCTATGCAGGTCCCAGCTTTCAGCTCCCAAACAACCTGCATTTGGTCTCCAGAAGTTCTCTCCAGCATTCCTCACTTTTTGTTTTATGTAAGGACTGCAAATTGCTACAGCTAGTATGTCTTTGGAGTCTGCACAGACTTCTTGTGAGGTCTACAGGATGCACGTTCCCTTCAGAGCCACCAGTACAGGTCTCTGTCCCTCTCATGGTAGCTGGGACATGGCATGTTGTCACTCCATGTGTTCCACATGGCCTCTCTTGAGAACATGGAAGAACTAAATTGGCTGGGGCTAGCAATTTCCCTGTACATGTCCTCTTTCCCATTGTAGTCTGCAGACTGACATTCAAGATAGAGTATTTCAGTTCTTTTTTTCTCCTCCCTTTTTTTCCCCTCCCTTTTTTTCCCCATAATTCTATGATTTGGAAATAGGACTTCCATAGAACAATCCTTTGCCTAATTTATTACTGTGGTTTTTCACAGTAATTTTTCCTGTCATTTCATTTTTTTTTTTCATAGTACTTTTTTTGTGTGGATGAACTAAATCAGAAACTTTGATGTGATAAATATTCTCTGGTATTTCTTAGAGAATAGTAAAGTTTGAGGCTCACTAGGCTCAACTGCTGTGAAACTGGAATTCACCAGCTGAAAACTGTTCTAGGATTTGGGCATCTGTGTTTGCTTGCACACTTGCAGTTCATTTGTTTTGTGTTTGTCAAAGATTAACGAGAAGGCTATTTTCTGTTATTCTAAGTGTGGGATGGACAAGCCTAAGAATAAATAAACAACATGTAATGTCCATACTCTCCATCTACAAGCATTTGACAAACCTTAAGTCTGGAAATTATACTGTTAAAATACATTCAGAAATATCTATTTGCTGATGGAGTATAAACAAAGCAGGATGCTACATGTCATAAAAAAAGACCTGGCAAAGATGGAAGTTGTCATCTGAGGCAAATATCTATGAACTTAGGTGCTTCAAATGAAACTTACAGTTATGTGCTGGCTTTTAAATTAAATAAGCTTTTCATAAGGCAGTTTTAGATCTGAATCTAGTGATGAAAACGTACAGTTTTAATTGTGGGTTTGTGGATGGTACTTAAATGTGTGAGTACATTAGCTAGGTTGTCAACGTCATTGTATAGCACTTTAAATGGAGAAGATTACCTCAATCAGTAGTTCCCTACTGATTTCATTGTTGTTTCACGTTGAAGTGCACTGGCATGTTCTTATTTTGGTGCAATATTATTTACAGATGTTTTCAATTTTAAGGGGAATAGGACTATTTTTGTAAATAAACTTGCAGTGGGAAAACATTCCCAGAAACTTACACGTGTGGAACAAATCCTTAGTTTTTATCTTTAAGAATGTAGCAGTTTGTTTCCTCTACTTTGCTATGATCTAAATGATTTAAGACAGATACGGTGTTTATTAAATTAAGAATGTCGAAGGACTTTTGAGATTTCCACAGAATGTAATGTTCCACGAGGAGTTACACTTACATTTTCCCCTGTGTCTGTTGAAAGTTAATTTTGCTTACTGTTTCACATATTTTTTTGTCACAGCAGCTGTGGGTTTTCTTTAGTTTGTTTCAGTGGCTACAGAATTTGCAGAGAGACAAATATAAGGGATCCATTAGGGTATAAATGCTTGAGGGCTGGAAATCAAAACACTTCATCATTTGTAACTCCACGAAGGAACTTGAATGCTGTGATTTCCTAGAGGAACATAAAAGCGTACTGTAAGATGCCGGTTCCCAAGAGGACTAGATATTGCTCTTCTGTCCATGCAGGACCTAGGCATTGAATACCTAGCTCCAGACCTGGAATTTATGGATTTCATAAATTTGTGTGAGATATCAAAGTTCATGCAGTTAATGCAATGAATGAGGCAGCTCAGCTGGGCATTTACAGCAGTCTCCACTGAGTGACTGAGGCTCAAGGCAGACAGCAGCAATGAATGGGCTGATGATGCACTTGAAATTCTGCAGATGTAGACACCAGCCACCCAGCTGGGTCAGATGCCAATGCGAAAGTGAGTTTTAAAGGCTGTAACGTCTACCTAGATACCAAGGTAATTACTTTGGTATGGTTAACCCTTCCAGGAGAGATCTCCTGGCTCCCTTAAACATCTGGAGCTGTGGATATAATGGTTTGACAACATGAATGGAAAATATTCAGTGCCCTTTTTTTCTGCATTGATTGATTTCTTTAATATGTATTTTGGAAACACATTCATCATTCTTGAAGACTGTAGATGTGCTGTAGCACAGTAATTACAATGGAATGAATATTAGATAAACTAGATAGTTATTAAAACTAGGTAGTTATTAAATATACCTGAGGCATTTCTTAATCTTGTGTTAGAGGAGAATTCAGTATTACTTCTATAATATTCTTTTAAGTGAGAATCAGATCTTAGCCTGGGTTGCGGGGATAAGAAAAAAGGTGCAAGTGAAAAAAGTTATCAGATTATTTAATATTTTATCAGGTAGGAGCACGCTAGCCACAGTTTTGTTCACAGTTGCTGTACTGCAATGTCGAGACTTCCTTCTTGGGTACAGTTAGATATTGCAGTCTGTGTTATCAAAGCCATTGGGGCCCTCCAGCTCATGCTTGCCAGCTCATTTGTCACGTACAGTATGTGGTGGTGTTCTTTAAAGGTGTTGCCCTGAAAGTACTTTTTTCTGTTTTACATTAACTAAGTCTGAAGCACAGTTATGCTGCTTGCAAAGGGATGCCATCAGCAAAGCAGTCTCAGGTTTTTAGTTGCTTTTGTCACTCAAGTGTTATAAAACTATAATTTCTAGTTTTGTGATGAGACTGAGGAGGTATTCTAAATCGCAATTAGTGCGTACTATAGGCTATCAACTTGGCAAATTAGAAGCATTGACAAATACTGATAATGGAAAAAAATCACATTCCTTGTATGCATATTTAGCACAGTGATTGATTCTTCACGGTTAAGAAATCTGTTACGTTTATATCAAATTACAGAGTGATTACTCTCTCTATATATATATGTTAAGCTTGTTTTTATAATCAGCAGTGTTAAATGAAATGTAAATTCAGGGATCCGCTGCATTGGTGACTACTGTTGCAATTAGCCCTGTATACTGTGGAGGAGGAGGCTCTGCAGACCCTCTGGTTTACATGCTACAGCGCAAGCCAGGACAGTTTCAGTTTGGTGAATGGAAAAGATCTTTATGAGCCCGGTATGTTTGCGATGTAAACCAATGGAAAGCCGTCTGTGCCAGATATCAAGTTAACGCTGGTTATTTTCCTTCCATAACCTCATCGCAGTGAGCAAAAAAACTAAGAAAAAGTCTATTCGGTTAACGTGCAATCTGCTCTTGGAACGTAGTGCTGCCGTATGTGGCTTTTGAGAATAAGCTCCTGAACAGTGGCAATATATCCAATAGTATTTATTCTGCATTGTCTGAGTTTGTATTCTGTCCTGCCATATTTGATCAAATGGACAAGTAGAGGACAGTATTGGTTGTCTTAGATTTGTACAATTTTCACTTGAAACACAGTTGAAATTTAAGTATGAGTTGGACAGAAGTCCTACCTGAACACCTTGGGCACACAATTCAGCACCAGTTCAGGTCTTTGAGTTAACACAGTATTACTTAACTGTTTTCACCTTGTCCATGTTGTTTTGGAACACTTTGCTCCTCTTAAAATATTTTATTGCATTACCATTTCAGATCAGCCAAGTCCTCCTTAAAAAATCTTGAAAGATACTTGGTTTTCCTCTCTAAGTGTAGAAAAAGTAGAAAGTAATGAGGTCTAAGGAAGAAAGACTGTATTTTCTTGCATTTTTCCTTAGTAATAAAGAAAAAAAAAAACAGTATAGAAAATGGGGGGGGGGAGGAGGAAGAACCAGAATTTTGTAAAATGTTTTTGAGTGCTTTTGCAGACTGGCTTAATTTCCGTAGAGCTACGTGAGTTTGCATATGTCAATCAACGTAAAGTAATGCTTTGCTTTGATTATGAACATGACTTGAGAATAAAATTAATGTTTGCGTAGTGCTCAGTATATGTAAATTGATATATAAATGCTGCTGTAAGTATAATTACTTTAATAACGCAAGGCAAAATCAAGTTGACTAACAGAGTTTTTAATTAGATTAACATAAACCATTTGTGATTTAATACAATGCTGTCTACAAAATTAGATACTATATGCATGTATTTTAAATCAGTTCATTTACATACTGGGTCCAAACTAACTGTTGTTATAATTTCCGTGACTGAAGAGAAATTTGAGTTTTATGCTACATTTTCACTAGTCCAGTATCACTAACATATGTATGGAAAGATGGAACGTGTATGGAAAGATACATTAGTTTTATGGTTGGGTATTCAACCCTAACTTATCCTGGTTCATGTTGACTTAGAACTTAACTTTGCAAATATAGCATCTGGCAAAGAGAAATCTTTCACCTAATATGAAATCATATTCAGCTCAGTAAGAGTAAGACGATGTGCTTGGAAATCCTGCTGTATTACAATTCCTTTAGATCTTCCTTTTATGCTCCAAACTCTTCAAGATAGAAAAGAGTTGGTAGGTTGCTGCCAGTTAGCAAAGAGCAGATGGTGTTTATTAGTGTGACCAGTAAATTGTGTATCCGTGGGAGTAATAAGCCCAATTAGCCAAATGTTGATTGTGCTTTTCAGTGTTGTAGTCTTAGTACCTATATCCATACCTGTGCATATGCTCTATATAAACTTATTTAATTGTGCACTTTGGAAAAAGATTAGTGGTGCACTTCTGCAGTCTGAACTGTTAGCATTCATAGAAATATCATTTTAGATAATGTCCTTCAAATGAGCCGGTCTTCGATACACAGTTCCAATGACTCCTTAGTACTTACCTTGTATTTTATTTATTTCCTAGTAGTGAAATAGTGAAAGTTGACTACTTCAGGCTTGGCTAGGATGAATGTTAAAAGGCAGGTGACTTTTTGTCCTAAAGAGGCCCCTTGCCCTTGATTCAATAGAAAATGACTTAAATAGAAGAGCAAAATCATTGCTAGCTCAGCATACTCTGCAGTTTTTAAAAACATTGGTCTTCTTGAATAGTTTTCCATTAAGGAGCAGTCAACCCTCAAAAAACTTCCCGATTCTTTTCTAGACATGGGTTGGGATCGGTCATGACCTCTGACTGGCGACTAGTTTGCTAACAGCTCTGACCTCCCCAACAAAAAAAGCAAAAAAGCCTGAGAGCCGTTCCTCAGCCCCCCACCACCACCCCATCTGGGCTGGCCAAATAGGGATAAGCCTTGGAAAAAGCAGTTTATTCCAAGTTGCAGAAGAATTATAAAAAATGCAAAAGCCAAAGATGAAAAGGGACATTAGGATCCTCTTTTACATTTCTGTGTGGAAAAAGTATGCTCCAGCATGGTCCTCCTGTCAGCAGAACCTGGTCCTGTCGCACTTGCTTCGAGCAATACCAACTTTCATAACTGAGCCCAGGGATTTTCCTGGCAGTAGTTTCTGCAGTCACTCCCTGTCCATCCAAATAAACAGTAGCAGCCATATATATTCAACATGGTTTGTTTGATTTTTTTAACATACTTGACCACTCTTCAGGGTCAAGATCACGTCTCCCTGCGTGTCTGTGCAGTGCCTGGTACGCTGAGTCTCTCTGGATATCTCTGCAATTAAAATAATAAACACCTTGGACTTGTTAATTGCAGATTTAATATAGATCTGCAGCTTCAGTTGGTTCCTCGGCTTTTCCTCAATTACCTCACGTCAGAGTTAAAAACAGAATCACACAAAATAAAATGTTTGGGCGTCTGACAGATTAGCAGAATATAGTAAATCGTACTGCTAATGCATATGTTAGAGAAGTAGCTATTCAGATTTTCCTGAGTTAAGAAAGTTTAACTGCGTAAAGATACATCAGACCAAACTTTTTTTTTTTTTTTAATCAGAAAATTCATTTTAATTTTAAGGCTCATTTAAATTGCTCTATTTAAATGACACAACTTGTTACCAAATTCTGACAGAAAACTGCTAAAAAAGTGAGGGAATATTTTTGCTATCTCAATGTGGACTTGTATCTGGAAGATGTTTGTCTGGAGTCACTGACCACCTGTTTCATGGAGTTATGCCAAAAGTATATTTTCACTGTAGATTTAGATGCTTGCTATAAGCTAGTAAATAGCCAGACAAATATTGTGGCATCTTCTTCAAGCACACCGTAAATATGAACTCCCGGCACTTTTCAAGATAAAAAAAAAGTGTAATAAAAAATGTTTATTTCTTACGTAAATCCTCTAGTCACAGTAGCTTTAATGATTCTAACTTTGTTACTCGGATTTAATTTATTCTTGAGGTAATTCTATTGATTTAAACCAGAAATTAATTTGGCCGGGAGTTTTCAAGAAGCTGTATTTTCCCTTTGAGCATTTAATTTTGAGTCCATTTTTCTCCCCACAGCCTGGCATCGGGTTATTTTTTAAAGTGTAATGAAGAGATGAGACCCAGTGAGCTCTGTAGGAAAGGGCAGCCTTCTCCTTTGGTTCTGGGACCGCTGCAGTGAAGTTTCAGTGGTGCAATACTTTAAGAAAGCATTAGCACGTATCCTTTGAAGTAGATCTCCAGAGCCCCAGTGAAGCAGTACATTCATTTTCTGCTTCTGCTGTTTGCTGTCTCCTGACATGCCTTGCTAAAGTAGAGCCTTCCAAAGTTCAGTCCTACCAAACAGGTTTCTTGGAAGCTCTTCTCCAGAGACAGCAAACATCACATCGCTGTAATAAAAAATAATGTTGCATCCTTATCGGGAACATTAAGTTCATTTCAGAAAAGGCAAAAAGTACTAGATATTGAAGAGGTATTGAGGAAAGCAGCTACATACAGTGTGAGGCAAATCTGAACTCCGCAGAACCTGCTGAGGAATGGAATGGAATGGAATGGAATGGAATGGAATGGAATGGAATAGAATAGAATAGAATAGAATAGAATAGAATAGAATAGAATAGTTCCAGCTGGAAGGGACCTGCAAAAATCTGACCAATCAGTCCAACTGCCTGACCATTCCAGGGCTGACCAAAAGTTAAAGCATATTATTACAGGCATTGTCATGCTTACAAAGTGTTGAGAAAAATAAAATTTGCCTTCGTAATCATCCAGTACTACATGAAGGGAATTCCCTTGTGCGTATCAAAAGGTGAGATAAATGCTATTCTAAAATAAATTAACAATCAGAAGTCCTAGAATAGGACCAGAAGAAAACTAATTTATAAGCAGGTCTCAATCAGTAAGGTTTTATTCAGAAGTGAATAATATCTTTGTCTCCTCCCCTTTTCTTTAGCACAGGACTGCATTTAGGATTTTTTTTTCCCCCATGAATAAGGAAAGGTTTTTGTGAGGATAAGTAGCTCTGAAAATGGAAAGATACTTTATCTCCCCACAAAGGAGCTGATAGCAATGGTGAACAGAACACACTAAGAAATAACAATCCCATTTCATGTTGCCAAGCCTGTGCTATTTCTGTTTTGCTGTTTCTAGAAGAAATTAATTTATTCTCCCAGTTCAGGGCTTTGTGCTGCTTTATCTTACAGCTGGAAACATTTGTCTGTCCCATTCCTTATTTATCAAGGTTTTGTTACTATTCTGAACACTGATCTGTGTATAAAACAGAAAGTCACTGACACAAACACTTTTTCTGAATGGCAAGCATATTCCTTGTTTCTGCTTATAAAACCCTATTAAAATAGTGTTTATAAAATAAGAAATGTTACAGTTCTCATAGGGATGTATTTGGGCTATATCAAACAGGGAAACAAATATTCTTCTAAATGTAAGCATGCATTTTCAATCAATCATTGTATTTAGTTTGCGGCTTGAATGCTAATGCTGTAAACTATGTGTTAGATTTGTTATACCTACGGTATGCTGTCCTGAGGTAGTCAAAATCCTTACTCATAGTAAATGGAGTTTATAATCTTGAAAGAACTGCAGGTTAGAGCTTCAAGTTGCAACATAACAGCTAATTATATGACTTTTTGCTTAATTGGTTACCAGCATTCTTGCCCCCATGTGCAGAAGGGAGTTGGGGAGGAAGATAGGTGTGGTTTTAAATAGGATAGGTTTTATGGGGAGCACTTAGTGCTGCTGTATGGTGGAGTAGCTTCTCATCTACTTCTGATGGTGCCACATGGCCGGGCAGGTGAGACAGTGTCCCAAGTGCGCGTGACTGTTCTCAGCCTGAATCTGCTGCTGTCTTTGGGGACCCCCCTATCAGACACCCCTGGTGACCCTGCCAGACCTTGCAGCCTGTGTCCCAGCTCTTGGGAGGCTCACAGTACACCTTGGCAGCGTAAGCAGAGCAGGAATGCCAGCCCACCAGTGTGATGAGTCTCAAGAGAATTGACCATTCTATGGCTGTCCACTTATTGAAAGGCCAGTTATCACATACTGAGAATAAAGTGAGTCCCACGTATACAATCGAGGTAAGGATCAATGGTTGATACAGTCTTCAGCATTAAAAAATGAGGTAGTGATGAAAGTCAACAGCTTCTGTCTGCCTAGCTCCGTTAGCCCTGTTTGCCACTGTCAGCGTGGGCTCCTCCCCAGGGAGAGGACTCTGATGCAAAGAGCCAAGGACATTTAAAATGCTAGTATTAGCTACAGGTTCTCTACAGCACAAATTCACTATCTTTCTTTTCCCTACCTTTTATGCAACACAGGCACAATAATGGAACCGTGTCTATTTGCCTTTGATGCCCACTTCAAAGTTCCAACTCCCATTGCGCTCACCTCCTGGACAGTTTGGTTTAACGTGCCATACTGAAGAAACTTTCCTCTGAGTTTGCAATATTATATCAATCAGATGTTATGTAAATAACAACTTATAAATGTGTGTATGTGTTTAATTTAAATTCTGTGATAATTCTGCTGATATTATGACTTTTGAGAAAAACACTTGGCATGTCCATATTAAAGGAGGTAAGTTCAAGCATGGCAATGAGAATAAATACAAATGGCGATCTTCTTGAGATGCTGCAGTACACTTAAGAGTATCACGACATTATGAGTAAACTGAAGGATATATTTTAAGAACTAGTTATTGTACACATTTTATTTACAGAACAGCTTACAATTAACCTCTGGCCTTTCATAGAAACCATCTATGATATATTATCGCACTAAATGCTGACACTGGGAGACAGACTGCCTGTGCTGTGATTCCGCTTGACAACACTTGGTTAGTTTTAGGGATTTTCTTCTCAGTATCTTAGCCTGAAGCAAGTGAGGTGTGTTGATGTGCAGCATGTTTTACTGCAAGCGGTTTTGGAGGCAAGCAAGTCTGTGATTATATATGTATTCATGCATGTAGCACAACCCTAAGCTTCTCATTAACGTAGGCAGTTTTTTGGTAAGAAATTTCACGTAATTAGTTCTTAAGAATTCTTAATTTTCTGTGTACTTGTTGGGTATCTAATCTTTGGATTTGGATTCAGTCCTAGCATATAGACTCGAGCAGAACGTCTCACACTGTCAGTAAGTATTCTCTGTGAGTAAGCACAAAGCTTTGTAGATGGATGGGAGCAGCACAGTTTGGGGAAAGAGAATAATTTCTGTGTGTCCACATGTGCAGTATCATTTTTGGTTATTCCCAGGTGAGCATATGACCCGATTATTGGATGAGGGAAAGGCTGTGGATATTGTCTACCTAGACTTTCGAAATGAATTTGATACTGTTCCCCATAGAATTCTTATGGAAAAACTGGCTGCTCATGGCCTGGATGAGCATACAATCTCCTGGATCAAGCACTGGTTGGATGGACAATCCCAAAGAGTGGTGGTCAATGGAGTTAAATCCAGCTGGCGGCTGGCCACAAGTGGTGTCCCTCAGGGCTTAGTGTTGGGACCATTTCTGTTTAACATCTTTACTGACGATCTTGAGGGCAGGCTGAGGGGAGAACTCATCACTCTCTACAACTACTTGAAAGGACATTATAGAGAGTTTGATGCTGGTCTCTTTTCACAGGTCATTAGCGATAGAAGAGGGAATGGCTTCAGGCTGCAACAGGTTAGGTTTAGACTGGACACTAGGAAAAAATTCTTCACAGAAAGAGTGGTCAGACACTGGAATACGCTGCCCAGGGAGGTGGTGGAGTCACCATCCCTGGATGTGTTTAACAGTCATTTAGATGTGGTGTTGGGGGATATGGTGTAAGGGAGAACTTTGTAGAGTGGGGTTGATGGTTGGACTCGATGATCTCAAGGGTCTTTTCCAACCTGAATGATTCTATGATTCTATTAAAAAAAGGTTTATGAACAAAAACTTTGGTGGAGACCGAGAAGCCAGAGTGTTGGCTTTGCGCACTTTACAGTCAGATTGCTTGTGCAGAGTGGAGTGTGAAAGTAATGGAGATGCAGATAAACCTGGTAAAACTGGGTGTATATTGGCTGGGGAAGACGTTGGGGAGACTGGCAGTGCATACTTGAAAGATCTGTCAAGCTATATTCTCTGTCAGGTTTTATTCTGCACAGGAGAAAGTGCATTGCCCAGCTGTTGACACACAAAGCATCATGTGCATTTGATTATAAGTAAAGCATTCCCGGCTATCAGCTGATCATTTTTCTCTGAAGACATGCATCTGTCTTTCCCCAGGCAAATCATAAAAAATCTAAGAAAATGGTATGCAAAATCTTTGTCATAAACCAGGAGGGGTTTCTACAAGCACACAGAAAGCCTAGTTCACATTCATAAATATGATCGAGAAGTTGAGCCACCTATAAAAACATCCAGTAACACAACAATAACCATATTTTTCAAGTGGAAGTCTGTTTTCTGCCCAGCAATGAAAGCTTTCTGTTAAAACTTTCTCTTTTGTATGTCATAATTTCTCAGCTATCTGCTCCTAATATGACCAGATATTATCCCAGAGACTTAGACCTACTATTATTTGGAGAAAAATTGTACACATGGTGGGACTGCATCAGAACTAAGGTGGCCAAATGAGATCTGCAGTTACAGTAGCTGTACCAGGAATGTGTGTTTGAGGGCAAGGGTTGTCATTATGTACAGTCAAACTCCCTGAGTTTTCACATTTTCCTTCACTGTAGCTGTATGCTTTGGCTGTGTCTGTGACCGTAACTGGAGCTTAATCTTTCCAGTATTAAAAGTAGTTCTGCTCAGGTTCTTATCCAGCATAGCTTAATAAAATAAATAAGATGAATAAAGTTGTGATTCAAATTTCTTACAATTTATGCTGTTCACTGAAACTTTCTCATACTTGTCTGCTGTTTTTACCCACATGTGAACATAAAGGATTTAATTTTTCATAAGTTACTGAGCCGAAGTTACTCTATCAGTATTTTCAGACTTTTAGGAGTTTATTATAGACTGGTTCTGGGCATAGCCAGTGGCCCTAGAGCTTACTGATACTGGGAAGACCCAGAACAACAGTTGAATCTCTGATATAGTGCACTGGCTTTTCTGCAACTTTAGACAAAACTGAATTAAGAGCAATTCAGTTATTCAGTTGTAAGTAACTGCTTGCTTCCTGATTTGTGTTTTTTAAGAAGTGGATGAAATGTATGTCTGTCTGCTACATAATCAATAGAATTAAAATCCCCAACCACTTATTTCCTCTGAAGTGATTAAAATCCACTTTGTACATAGTTTATGCTGGCCGTACCGCTCCTTTGCAGCCATATGTCAAGGTAATTATTAGACAGTTTATGAAGTGCTTAAATCTAAATGGTCAGCATAAATCTTCATAGTGTGTATTTTAATAGTTTTATTCCATTCAGAGAACAAATGAAGTCGAGCTTTGGCTGGCCTTCTTGTAGTCTCCTCCAAACTTATGTAGTGGTATAGTGCTTTCAGCTTTCGAGGGGCAGCTTTTCTTAATATTAAGAAACACTGAAAGGATGTAGCAGTAAATGGTTCTTCTCTGATTGGTGATGTATAAGTGGCACAAAAGATTTGGTGTTGTAACTTGTGAACAGCCATTCTGCACGTAAGGGGGTCCCTGCAGAGGAGCAAGAGCTCTGCTGTTCGCTCAGTCGTCTCTTATAAACCTTCACATACACAAGATGTGTATTTTTTGAAATCTTATTTCTATCAATAGATTAATTCAAAGTTTTAGGATTAACATTGAAATTCAGTCCTTGCCATTCCTTCCTCACTATTTGGTTTATTTTCATATGAAGTGTAATAATCAATTTGAAGCCAACAACTTCTTCTATCCTAGGTTGTCCCAGGAAGGGGCATAGCTACAGTTTCAGGACACGGGGTTGTTGATGCCATGATTGGCCATCATCTCTAGATCCTACCCCCAAAATGGGGTAGGATTTATTGAAGGGTTGATAACTTTTGTTAAATCAACAGATAGAGTTGGAAAAAAATACATGCGTACAAGCTTGGAAAATCTTTTTTTGGAGCTTCAAAGATTGATGTATCTTTCTGCAACATTGTCACTTACCACTTGCCCCTAGACATGTTATCTTGCTGAAATCAGTTATGTTGGTTTATGTGGCATTAGATGTCACCTTACCCATTTATTTTTCCTGTGATTTCATATTATTTTCTTTGATGGTTTAACCAATATTTGAAGGAAGTTACAAGTGACTTGTTATTAAGACGCTGGACTGAAAGCCAGCTTGGGTTCTGGGGTATCTGGCTCAATTCCGAGTTTGGGTGTTACTAACGTGGCTGATGCGTTTGTGTTTTTATATCCTTGCCGGCTAAAGTGGAAAAAAGAATATTTCCCCATTTTTTACATTTTTAAAATAGAAGGTAATGCAAAACAAAGCATGTTATAACATCTTTTTGGACATTCAGGTGTATTTTTGACAGCAGCATATTCTTTTCCTATTTCTTATTGTTATGTTCTTTATCTCTGAAATAAAAGAAAAGGAAGTGTTGATACAGTTACACACCTTTTTCCTTGGCTAAGCTTATTCTTTGTTGAAAGCTAGGCCAGGTCTGTTCAGACTTGAACATAATTTAGAACTGTCCTAAGCAAGCGCTGATGGTTCTCAGATAACTTACAAAGACAGCATGCCATAGAGTTTTTAAAAGCCTTTGGAATTCATAAAAAATAATAAAATGAAAGACTATTGACTACAGAATAAACAAATTACTTAATAGACTCTCCCCTTTTTGCTATTTGTGTTGACGTAATATTAACACCTCCTTTATTTATTGTTCTGTCCTCTGATTTTCATGTAGACATCTGTCCTCTTCATACAGAAAAAACAATATTGCATGTCTCACATGAACTGTGCAGTGTTTAAGAATATTAGCAGCATGTCAGACAAAGCCCAGCATTCTTCAGAAACCTCTCAGAAAATAGCCTTGAATATCTACAGTAATCTATTGTTTGTGATTTGTTCTGTTGCTGGTGAAACAGATATTTGAAGCTGATACACAAAATAGCACTTATTTTAAAATCAATGTGTAAAACATCAATTCCTGAAAATCCATCTAAAGCTCCAACTTTGCAGAATATATTACTTTGCCAATAAAGCTGGCAAACTCAGAAAAGAATGTATGCATTCTCTGGGTTTCACCTATACCTTCTGATAAGCAAAGATTTTGTTGAGCAGTTAGCTAAACCTGAGCAGCCACTGGCCATTTTTTGTCCTTGAGAGAAGTCTCCTGGGGTTCAGATAAACCGTGAATGCTTTTACTGCATTTTGTGCTGAATGAGAAGGTACCTCAGTTCTCCAGGCTTGTATCCAATGAATTAGGCTCAGAACAAAGTAGGAGTGCTTTTTTTAAAGGAAAGTAAACTTTTCTCTTTTAAGCGGCTTGTTTATAAAGATTTATTAAGTTTTTGGAAAAGTACCTCTTGGTCTAAATAGTTATTTTATTTGCTTTCTAGTTCAATTTTGTTGGGAAATTGCTTGGACCAAGAGGAAACTCCTTGAAGAGGTTACAAGAAGAAACAGGTGCAAAAATGTCCATCCTGGGGAAAGGATCCATGAGGGATAAAGCTAAGGTACTGTGTCTGGATTCCGATAGCAGTTATTGTCAAAACAATTGTGCTTCAGCTGTTATGCATAGACTGCCTGTCTACTTATTAATGACTCAGTTAATACTCGTAATAGACTCCGGCTCCAAGGCAACTGTATTTTTTTCAAGTTACATCAAATACTTAAATGCAAGTTTTCTCTTGCTATGCAAACCTTGCTTCCCATGTAATTGCAGACCTCCACAGTTACTATATTACCACTGTTATTTAAATAATTCATCTAAAAGAGAAACCAGCTCAAAGTTCATTTCTTCTGAGAGAAGTGCATTTCTCCTGAGAAAGTATAGCTTGTATAGATTACTGCTGTAATATTAGTGTACGTGAATAGGTTTTCTCTTTTATTTAGTGTTTCTTTAGAGATGGGACTTTTTTAAAAAATTGTATATTTATTCAGGGCAAAGTTCTAAAAAAGATAACAGCGTGGATGTTTTGCTTAAATGTGTGTAAAAACGCAGTATAGATAAAAGAAAAAAAAAAAGTTTTTGGAATCGCTGCCTGGTCAATGCACCTAAGGTAATTATTTGTAAGCTAAGGCAGCTTCATATATACGGTACCCAAAGAATAAGTACTGATTGCATAGTTGAGTCTTACTTTACAGCCTGTAAAACAGCAGTATTATGGTCAATACAGAAATAACGACTGCTAATTTCACTGAACTGTATATTGCTTTTAGTAATGTTGTGCATTATTCTGCTTTCCTTTCTGTCACCTCTGTCATTCAGCTCAGTGGCTAAAATAATGAAAGCAGTAATATGCCAAAATCAAGGAAAGACTAACCAGGATTTTATGGTTGGCATTATTCAGTCTTGGTAATGCGTATCAGCAGTCATACTTGCGTTATGAGGTCTCCAATTGCAATATTGAAAAAAAAAAACCCCACAAAACAGACAAATTAGTCACATAGAACATATTTCATTTTTTTCAGAGATTTCTTTATGACATTGGGCATACTGACACTTCAATTATCTATTTAACATTATATTTTATGGTAATAAATGTTGAATACACTACAGATTTTATTCCTAGGTATTGACAAGTAAAATATTTTATGACTTTCGGCTTACTTCTGGAATGATAGAAAATGACTCCCTGGATGAATGAATGCATATGCTGCTAAGTAGCAGTAATTTGCATCAGTACTGCATCTGCCAGCTCCATCCTCAGCCACCCACTCAGATTATTATTGCCAAGAGCAGCAATTGCCGAGACAGGGGAGAGTGAAGGGCTTGTCACCAGCTAAACACGTTCAAACACACACAAATAGGTAGACTAAGTCCTCTGATTTTGAGACTGGTCACTCTTCTTATCATATCATTTGAATTTCATCTGATCATAATGAACAGTGCCAGCATGCCAGTTATTACATTCACTCATGAGTATGTCAAAAAAAGCAAAATTCAGCATATTTTTTTTCCTCTTCATAAAGTATTTGGTCTTTAATCTGAAGTTAAGTATGAACTTCGTGGAAACTCATTCATATGAGAATGGTGTAAAGGAAGTTCTAGAGTAAAACAGCATTAAATATAGCGGCCATGAAAGCAACTTCTGTAGAGAAGGCCTTGTAAGTGACTGTTACCTTAATCCAATTTAGACATTACTAACTCAAAAGAAAACAAAGCCCCTGTGCAATTACAGTGATAGAAAGAAATTATCTGACCCATGTACGTTACTGTTACCAGTTCCAAGCAAAAGAGGCTGAGAATGATCACGGGATGGGTAATAGTTACAATTACCACGTCAGAGAGGATATTCTAGGCTGAGATGCTGGTATAACCTAAAGAAAATATATTTGACTGTGAGCATAAATAATACAGTGAAGTGCTACATCACTAGGGAAAATCCAGCTTGCTCTGATTAACACAGGTTTCTTGCCATAAACCAAGCTGACTAGTCTCATTTACGTAGGGTTTTTTTTTTTTACTGATTTAAATACGAATTACCAAAGTCTGGGGGATTGTTGTGGTTATTTTGTACCATACAAGAAATCAGTTTATGTATATTACCGAATGAGTCTTCCTTCTGGAGGAGTTTTCTAATAAAAATCCATGTAATTTCTCTCTGTAAACTAGAATTTCCTTAAAGCTGTCTGTATTATGCCATGAACCATAATAGTCCCTAGACAGACTGCAGGCACGTGTGCTTTTCTCCTCCAGTCCAGTGCAGCTGGATGCTGAGCTGCATCAGAGCAGCAGAAACAGAATTTCTGCTGGAAAATATTAAATACATTTACACCCTCAACCCTTAGGTACTTAGTGCTTGAAGAGAACTGATCCACTGATTTAGGTGGGTTTTATTGCCAAAATGACAGTAGGCAAATGCTTGGCTCTACAGTGAACCACTCTGATCATACTCTATAATTTTGGGCATATGGAAGGGCAGTTACCACTTCTGGGAAGCGCAGTCTGTCAAGTGAGGTATTTCTGCTTTTCAGAATTTCCTTATGTCGTGGTTTAACCCTAGCTGGCAACTAGTACCACGCAGCCGCTCACTCACCGCCCTCCCCCCAGAGGGCAGGAAGAAGAGGGAGAAAAGGAGGGGAAAGGAAAAAGAAAAAAAAAACCTCACGGGCTGAGATGAAGACAGATTAATAGAACAATACTGGAAAAGGAAAATGACAATAATAACAATAATAATAATGACAGAAGTCACTCTCGCCACCCAGTGAATTGTCACTGTGCGGAGCAGTGATTGCTGACCCCCTCACACACTCCTCTGGCCAACCCCCGTTTATGTACTGAGCATGACGTCTATGGTATGGAATATTCCACTGGATATTCTGTTGTTCTGTCTGTGCTCCTTCTCAGCTTCTATGGGAAGCTGAGAAGAGTCCTTGAAAAGTATAAACATTGTCTAGCAACAATTAAAACAATATGTGTTGTTGACATTCCTGTCACTGCAATCACTAGAAAGTTAACTCTTTCCTGGCTGAAACCAGGACATCTTATCTTTAAGAAAAGAAATGTGTGGATAAATTTCAGAGACTAAAGAATTTGGGCTGTTCCTTTCCAGAGCCTCAGGGGAAACTTGTTAAGAATGACTTGAGATTTTTGAGTGTCCGCTGTGCCTACAGTGTGGGAACAGGGTAGATTAATTTGAAAAGGCAATGAAACTTACTTAAAATAAATAGTATGAGCAACTCCAGCTGTGCACTAAATACCACAGAGCTTATATATGTGTCACAGAAAGTTGTGTTAGAAACTGTTGAAGAGATGCCCAGGTGTAACTGCAGCAGTTTTGCAGAATGTTATTTGGGGTGTAAGGCAAACCTATGATTCTTCCAGAGCAGCGTGGCTAATGTGAGTACTTAAATCTCTATGCTTAAGCTAATGCCACTGGCTCAGCAGAAGTTTAGTTTTCGGTAACAGGAGAAAGATCCTACAGTGTGCTGACAGGAAAAATAAGCACGGACATGGACAGTCCACTAGACACAACAGAAGATGATGCTGGCTTTTAGATACTTCTTCCTTTTGATTTGGAATGCAAAACTGTAGCTAAAATGTGAAATATTTATTAGCTGACTAAGTCCCATTTATTTTTAAATCATAGAGAAGGTGTTGTTCCACATGTTGAGCATAGCCATGACCATTGACAATTGCGCCCACCATAAGAGCACATCTAGTTTCCAGTGAGTTCTTCGAACAGGTTGAGCTCTTACTATCTTGCTGGCTTACATACCGCCACTAAAGGTTGTCATTCCTGCAGTGATATAGTATTATAAATATGCAAATGCATTCTTCAGAGCAGGTAGTGATGAAATTAAACATAGTCATGTTGAGTTGCTTAGCTTTTGATTCTTTCCCATTTCTTTTTCTTCTTTTTCCAAACAGCATGGGAGGTGATTGTAAAGGTAAACAATCAAACTAAAGTGACAGGAAAAATCTCATTACAAGTGGAATGAATTGATTGCTTTCATACATAGATGCAGATTTTCTCCTTGTCAACCATGCAATGAATGCTTTTCACTGTGCCATTAAAAAAAAAAGGTATGCAGTGAGCTGGAATAGCTTTTTTTTTACATAAAATGAAGCAGTAAGAGCATGAATTCTGCTTTAAAAGAAGCAAAAAAATATGTAGCAATGTTTCTTAAACACTTCTATTTCTTGGGCTAGTTACCTGCCAGAGTTTTGTAGGAGAGAGGACATTCTTGGGACTTGCACGATTTCCCCATACTCCCTTATTTTAAATTATTTATGTGAGCAGCATTTTTTTTATTCAGATAAATTATACACCAATGTGCAAAAAACATGCACTAGATAGTATATGTAACTTGGTCTTTGTGTTTTGTGGAACTTCAGAACATCATATGTGAGAAAGCAAAATGGCAATGATTTCATGCAAATGGGAGCGAAAGGAAAATTTCTGTAGGAAAACCAAGAACATTTAGGACCAGAGATAAAATAACCCCACTGGTATCATTAGAATTGCCTTTAAAGACTGCACGACCTGACTGTAGATTGCTGGAGCTTGGGGAGAGTATGTGGGAAGAATCAGAAACATACTCCTCCCCTACCACATTTCCCTAAGAACCCTCTACTGACTGGAGACAAAATCTAAGGGACGCTTGTCTGAGGTGGGACCTCAGCCTTAATAACAGGAATGAGAGCAGATTAACAGCAATAATTATAGTCCAGCCACGTTACTTCTCTACAACATGACTTCATCTCTTTTTTTATGTTTTTTTCATAGATGAATTATACCAGAGTAGATGAGACTGTATATGGTGAGGCTTGCCTGGAACGACTATATGTAGCATGATACCAGTAATTAATTGGTATGGATAATGCTGGTAAAAGAGAGCAAACGAAGGCGATGATCCCAGATTAATAACTGAAATGGTGAACAAGGCATAGAAAAGACAAAAACATAGTGAGAAAGGGAAAAGGACTGGCTTGAAAATAAAAGAAAATGGCAGGTATAAATCTTTTGCAAAAGAAAAACTCCATCTTGTACAGAATTTCATCTTTTGTCTTTTGTCTTTCCCATTGCATGTGTAACTTTATGGTGGGAAACATTCAAAGAAAGATGATAGACGTTTTCCAGTGAACACAAAATTAATAGAAAAGAGACATGTAGAGGCTCCAAAATTCTGAAACAAAGCATTGTGAGAGAAATCTTGAAAATGTGCAAGTGTTGTAGTTGAAAATTTTTCAGGGTAAAATGTTTATGTTTTTTTTCTTTTAAAATTACTTTTTTATTTAAAATTTAACCTAAGTGAGCATGTTTGGAAGAGCTGAATAAGCTGAGAACAACAAAATGTTTTGATTTTGCTTTAATAACATTTTGAGTGTTACCCAAAGGAAGATTTTGATTGCTTTTCATTGTGTTAAAAAAATGAAAAATGGATTTTTAACCTGATTATTTTTTCCTGGAAACCCATTGTTCATCACCTTCAAGACACTTCTTGCAAGACAGATTAACTGAAGAGGCTCAGATTGTCTTTGCAGAAGTCACAGACACTCCAAACATCTTTTTGAACCACTCTTTGCTTACATAAAGTAGAATTTGGAAATTAATTTATAGCCTGATAACAAGGCTATATATTAGATAAAAGAAAGCTAAAACATCAATTGCTATAGTAGCACATGGGCTGTCAGCCACATGTGAAGGAAAATATAAGTCATCGTACTCGAGTTAAATCTCCTGAATGCTAATGTATAATTGCAACCCCAATTTTAAATCTTACTTTTCACCTAGAGAAATCCTGTCATCACCAATTCCCCTTTTGCACAATTTCTGTTTATTACCCGTTTCTTTCATTTTTTGAACTTTCATGTACTTAGGTCTTTTGTCCTGGCTATTTGGAGGATGCTGTTATTAAAGATTCCTGTTTCTTTCTTATAAAATGTGAGAAATTAAATAACAAACTGCAGTCTGAAAAAATCACATAAACTATTTGTCCGTGACTCAGTGTTTTGTCAGCTACTGAGTGAACTTTTAACTTCTTTCTTCTTCAAGGTTCAGTTGTTTTAAACTAGTTATTAAAAAAAGAAAGTTTAATCACAGAAGAGTTAATTGCAGTAGAACTATCTGCCTTTCATTAATTTGTGGTTTAAGTACTTTACAAAGAAGCTCCACTGCCACTGGACTGGCTTGTCACGTTAAATGTGATTTTTTGCGTTAGTGTTTCTTTTTAAAAAACACAGGTCTTAAGAACTTGTTGGCAACCATAAAGATCTGAAGTCGACACGCAGAGAACCTACCCAGATTCAGTGATTAACATATCAGCTTTAGTGTGTTTTTTAACAGCCATATTATGCAAGTAGTTTATAAACGTTTTTGAAAGTACGGGAGAGTTGCGGTGCACACCGGTCTGTGGTGTCAGTGGCCTGACTTCAGGGCAAATGCTAAGTGCCCTGGCTTCAGTCTCGCAACCTTTAAATATATGCTTAAGTATCTTACAGGATGAAATCCATATATCTGTAATGTGAATAGTGCCAAATAATTTTTTTGGTTTGAAGCATAATACATTTTTTCTTTAGGTCATGTCTACCACGAGCATAGTGTCCTAATAGTGGAGAGTTAATTTTCTGATAGCATTCTCTTGACTTCGTTGATTTTTCAAGATAGCTCAGATAGCCCAAAAGGGAAGAGAACAGTTGCAAGTTTTGTCTATAGAAGATGATCCAAGTATTGCATTATATTATTTCCCAATCCTGTTGCTTTACTGAAACATGAGAACAAAAGCATCTTCTTTGGTGTCCTGAGTTTCAAAAGCCTTTGAGTGTCGTTGCCTGTTATAATGATTTAAGCTTATGCAGTATGGTTACGTATGTAGTATTTCCTTCCAAATGAGAGTGGCAGCATTCTGAACAAGAATAAGAAATTATGAAAGACACAGGAAAGTAAAAATCTATCAATCAATCAATCAATCAATCACCTAGTGGTCTGTTGCACCAGGTTTTACAATGGTGCCACTCCACTCGTGCCGTTGAGGTTACTCACTCTCATTTACAGCTATGGATGCTCATCTTTTCATTGCTTCTCTTAGGTGTCTCATCATGTCCACACATGCTGTCTGACCCCTCTTGTGTTTCATCAGCTCCTCAGAGCTGTACAAATCAACTTGTTCCCAGAAGGATGTTCCTTCTCTTTCCTTCCAGAAGACTTCATGTTACCCAGAGTGCAACAACTAGGAAAAGCATGTCATCTTCTCTGCTTCCCAGACACATCCTTTTAACTAAGTTTGTATATTTTAAAGTCACAGTAAACTGAGGGCTTTCAGTTATGTATCTTCCCTCTGGCACAAAACACTGCTTATTCAGTAAAGATATTTTTAGCTGGGGAATCAATAAACTCTTAATTTTTTTGACATATCCTTGCATATTTTGGGTTATTTTCCTCTTGCCTCTATACTCTGTGGGAAAACTGTCCTTCCCCAGATCATTTGTTAGCACCACAATCCTGGCAGATGGGAGTATCTTTTGCTGGTAGTTTTTGCAGTTTCCATTGGTTACCTCTCTGACTCACTAGCTGAGGTGGGAACAAACTCAAAAATATGAGGCCATTGAGCCAAGACACAGTCAACTGGCCCTACTGGGATAGGTTCATCCCTTCCTGATATTCAGATGTTCCTCTCTGCATACCTAATCAACAAAATGCCTTCTGATAGATAGTCCCTTATCTATCGGAAAGCTCATCTTTGTTAACATGCATCTCCTTAATATCATTGACCAGTAACTTTGGATTTGGAACATGGCGAGAAAGATAAATGGCCTGTTATCCTTCAATTTATACGGTTTCAAATGATCTGCAACACAGTAACTCCTGGCTGTTTCAGTTTGTGCCATAAAATTTTGGGAAAGTCCATTTATTTCCTTTTCTGTCAAGTTTGTTTGTTTTCTTGCAGTATGGGTTTTTCCTTCTGAAGTTAGTTTGTCATATATATGTCAAAGACTTAAGATGTTTTCTCTGACTTCTCTCTGAGTTTCAGAACCCATTTAAGTACATAGCCCATATTGCTGCAGAGAAAACAGTCTTCTCCCTTGTCCCTCTTGGGTTAAGAACAGGTCTCCTTTGTTTTGGCTGGATGGCTTAACCACTCTGACCTTGCTTAGAGGAGTCAGGCTTGAGGAAAGCTTTTTATCTGTACGTATATGTGGAGAGAGAGAGAGAAAGAGAGAGAGAATGAGGGGGGTGTGTGTGATATATAGCTGCAATTCATGGTTGAGCATAAGTCAGTCTGTATTACTCGGTTCTTCCTGGTGTCTTCTACACATTGAGTAGGGATGTCTGTCTTTTACCGACAATTTGAAAGTCCCATGCTATTTAACGTTGAACTCTTCTATCCACAAAAGATGCATAATTGCTTCCAAAGTTTCAAGATTATTTCATAAACCATTTCCTAAATTTTTCTACAGATTGGTAGGAAATTACTGGTAGATGACACCACTTGCATTTTAAGAGGAGTATAGCTAAAGTAGCATTACTGTCCCATCATCGCCAAATTATTCAACAGTGTTCCTTTCATCTTGTTATGAAACTTACTGTCTTCTCAAGCCATACTTGAAGTAGCCTCTGTGCCATTCTATGTCCTAAATGTGGATGATGTGTCACCTTTTTTTCCATTCTGAGTTTCATGCAGCAGGTAAAGAAAAAGCATCAATACCAAACCACCCTTTATACCAGAGAAAGATATCCATATCACTCAAGGTCCTCAAACCCCCCAAATTACAGTTTCCTGCCTGTGTATGAGACACTGCAGCTGCTTCTCTCTGCCACAGTGAGTTCCACCTTTCTTCAGTCTCCCGAGTTCTAGAAAATTCTCTTCTCTAGAGATGTGGTTTGTGGCTTATGCTGCTTGTCAGCTTTGACCTGGATTTCAGGATCTAGGTCTGAAGATCGGGCAGTGGGGGACATCTCTTGAATTCTCTAGTCAGGTTCCAGTTCTTCTCTGCATCTTCTGCCTGGCCACTGCAGGAGTATATGAACAGTTCTTTGTTGTCCCATTAGAGAAGTTATTTATGTCTCAGTAAGCAGCCTGTTCCTATCTTCACGGCAGCTGGAAATTTTTCAGTTGCACTTTTGTAAAAAATGTTATTTGCGCACGAAGACATCAAATTTGCGTCAGTAGGCTTTCACAATTTGCTTATGAAAACAAGTATTACAATATTATAGATAGAGAGCAATTTACTGCAGCTTATTTTCATATAATTAGATACTTACCTGTATGCAGTGTCCCCTCTTGAAAAGGGACACAGGTCACAAGGGAGCTGTTGTTCCTCAGTATTGGAGCTTATTTTCACTGGTGAAAGATCTGGCCTACCATCAGAGTCAAGAATTAGCCATCAGGAATTGCTGGATCGCAGAAGCACCGTATTTGTCTCCTGACCATCTCTCAGCCAGTCCCTCCCTGAAGCAACAGTAACAAAAAGACCTCGGTGAAGACTGCTATACTGGCATTTTGCTCATTTCTCTCCCCAGGAGAGAAAAATCCTAAATTAAGCAAATGAAAAAACTACAACTTTATGGCCTTTTTGTCTCTGAGAGACAAATTTTGGACTATAAATTTTGGGCTGTAGATATTGGAAGCAGTCTGCCTCATTGATTCTATAACTTATTCACCCGTGATTTGTTTGAAAAAGCTATAAATACCAAACAATTTGTGCAAACTTGTGTGCTTATTAAAGGAAACTGAACTGAAGCCTCTGACCTTGTTGATATGCTGGGTTTTATGGAATTATTTGGTGTTATATAACAAAGATTTATGTTTCTGCATACACACGGAAAATTGGAACACAAGGTTTTATTTTAAATTGGAAAGATGGCAGAAAAATCGAGATTACCATATCTTCCTAATCTTGACCTATATTAATTATTGATGAAAAATTAAAGTTCATAGGTTGGTTACGTGCAAAGGTAGATTAAAACAATGTTTGTGATTTAAATAACATTTGAAAGTTGTTGGAATGATCTCCTGTGATTCCTAGGGAAATCTATAAGATCTCCTCTAATACTCTCAAGTATCCCAGAAGTGCAGTTCCTGTATTGCTGAAGCCAGTGACAGTTTTGCTAATGACCAGTGAGAGGAATACATCACTCTCAGCATTTTGCTGACTGAGCAAATGAAATTCAAATGCAATCTCCAAACATTTCTCTTAGTTTTTAGACTAAAGTCCCAGTCTGAAGAGTGAGATGTTAGAACAGTTGCAGAGATTCAACCAGATATATCACTTTAAGTATTTCCTGCCAACTTGATTCATGGAGTGATATGATACTTCCATGTAATTAGCGATGGCATTTTCAAAACGGAATAACCAAGAGGGCAAGTTAACTCTGTGTTAAAAATTTCATGGTCTAAGGCTGATAGTTAAGAAAATTACATTGTCCTCACAAAAGAATTATATCAGACCTCAAACAGATGCTGAAAAATCCCTCTTTTATTACTGATACAACACAGTTGCGGTATTAAAAGACTCCATCGCCTCCCTCGCATCCAATGTTAAAACAGATTTACATATTTCTTAGCTCTGACAGGACATTTGTAAGACACATAGTGCTGTTTTTAAAAAGGTGGGACACATTCTTCTTTTTCTGCTAAATGCCAAGTGGCGAAACATTCACATAGCGCTTCAGGTTTATTCTTTCTCTTATGAGTTAAAAGTGATGGAGGACCATGGAACTTTAAAGGAGGCAAAGTAAACGAATAGCAAAAGAGAGGAATGTGGGAAAGGTAAAGATGGCCCGTAGTGAAGAAAAACTATGTATTATTTGAAGTAGTGAAAGATTACATGCTTTCTGTTTTTTCAACTTGTAAATGTTTAGTAAATTTTTGAGCTGAAAACAGTTTAATTTTTTGTTTGTGGAATATTGCAAGGTTTTCTAAATACCCCAGCGAAGTAAGCAAAGCTGTGTACACATGTATTATGTATTAGAAACAAGCTGCCAAGTGACTCAGCTGCGATCCCCCGGTACGTAATGGTGCCAATTTGACACCCAAAAGTCTGAGTTTGTGATCCAGATCTGTGCCAAACTCTTCTTGATCTCAGGTCATTCAGATTTCATCAGCCAGATAATCATTTGGTGCTTGTTGGTGCCATTCAGTTGCTGCCACTGTCCTTGGGGGGACTCTGGTGCCTCATCTTGCCAAACACAGTTTGATTGTGAGACTGTACTGC
The DNA here is from genome assembly GCF_028500815.1 of Rissa tridactyla. NCBI lineage: Eukaryota > Metazoa > Chordata > Aves > Charadriiformes > Laridae > Rissa > Rissa tridactyla. The sequence continues at coordinate 98,786,120 of NC_071468.1, forward strand.
CAACTGGGAGACTCCCTGCTCCGCCCCATGGCATTTGCAAACCTGGACGGCATAGTCAGTCTGAGTCCTGACACTGATGTCTGTGCCCTTGGAGCAGGCAAAAAGTTTTCTTAAAAAAAATAAGCTTGGGAAGAAAAAAAGCAGGACATTCATGTGTGAGAGACAGGAAGATAAAAAAAAAAGAGACAAGGAAATTATACGTAAATGAACTCAATGGCTTACAGCAATTTGAGGGACTGTAGATCTTTCCAAACTCATGTTTTTTCCCATCTGTACTTTTTCAGAACAGTGATTTATATTCCAAAGTATTTTATTTGTCTGCATGCAGCTTCATAAAGACCAGGTTTGATCTTGCTGAGTTTTGTTTTACGATTATTTTTCTTGCTGCTTTGCATATAGATAAACGCAGAAAGAACTGCTTTAAATTATTTGTAGCAATTACGTTAAATCCCAGTTTTCTGTGCATAATGTTATCTGTACTCTTGAGGATCATGATAAATACTTTTAATACACTTTAATGGGTTACTGTTACAAGGAATTTTGCATTGCCACAATAGAGGCAGCATTACAGTAAATTAAATTACAGTGCACACAATTAAATAGAATAATGAAAAAAATCAAACTCGGAGCAACAACTCTTTGGAGTCCTCTGAAATTCAATTCCACAATAAACATAATAGGAGAAGGTGGTGAGTGGAATTTAGATAGCTAAGCTAGATACTATTTTGTTTGTAATATCTCCATCAGGGATTAATGTTCTCTTATTCAGAGACATTGATTAGTCTCTGGTTTATTTTTCTGATTGATTACTGTTGTAATGTAGCATTTCTTTTTCATTTATCTACCCAACATCAATATAACTTTAGAGCTATAACTTCATCGTGGTACAGTTGTTATGCAATCTGCAATAATTTGTGGCTTCTCAATAACAACTTTAAGGAAATCTGTACGGATTTAACCTGAGCTTATAGCCATATATTACAAAAAAAAAAAAAAAAAAAAAAAAAAACCCACGCCTTCCTTTCATCTTCCCTGAAAAAGAGAAATATTGATTTTATCCATTCTCTGAAAACAGCTCCTTTCCAAGAACACTTGAGCATGAGATACGTTTCTGTTTTATCAAACATAGCTAAAGCAACGTGTGTAGCTCTGGACAGTCATTATTTTGAATGTGCAATGCAATTAGAAGGTATGATATTAACATTACAAATTTTATTATTGGTTTTTTCCTTATTTTTCTTATTTCTGTTATTTTTATTGGAGATGAACATTCATTCAATCCAATATGGAGCTGGCATTTGAAGTCAGGAGGAATATAAGTTTTGCATTTAGTTCCCATCACTGCGTGGCTCTGGCTTTCTTTCCTAGATTCTTCTTTTCCCCACAATAAAGGATAACAGTCCTTACCCATCTAGTTTAGAGGTGTCTGCAGAGAATTAATTCATTGATAATTATAAATCTCTTTACAAACACTGCATATTATTGAACTAAGTTCAGATGAGTGGGCTGTTGTCCCTGCAGAATACTTCCCACTTCTAAGGGCACCTGCAGTTGTGCTCAAGCCTTTCAGGTTCTTTTCCCTTTTTTGTACTGGTATGATATTTTACCTATTTATAAAGTCAGATATTCCATTGTTTTAAATCAGATCATTTATAATCCAAAAAATAATGACCTTTTTTTTTTTTTTACAGAATTTTGGGAGGAAGTGGGAGGGGTAGCAGTTTGCAGTTAAAATACGCACACAAAGCCTTACCCTGATCCCCTTTTGCCTTTCACGCTATTTGAGAAGCTTCTTTGAAAACAAGCCTTTAGAAGTAGCCCTGGCACTTAACGCCAGACCCTGCTCTCATAAGCTGTGTTCAGAAGACATAGAAACATGGTCAGGATTTTTTTAGCTTATGGATGTGCAAATGCTTTGCTGAATTTAGGCCTTACAGGCAAGTCCTCCTTTCCTGTGATTACAAACCCTTGCTGTGAAAGTCAATCACTGCCTGTTGTGTGTTTGTTCTTTGGTGCTCCAGCAGATGAATGATTTAGGGGGTATCTATAAACTTGGAAGAATTCACTTAAGAGTAATTTTTTGAAGTGGTAAAAAAAAACAACCAAAAAAAAAAAAAACAACCCTTTTGTCTCTTCAGCTACAGGTCCCACTTCATCTCCTGTTATATTAAAGAAGTCTGTTACCAAATGTTTTTTATCTGGCATGAGAGGGAAAGAAAAAGGATGTTTACTTTGTATTATGTTGTTAATCCTTCTCTGGAGGTCAGTTTATACAGTAGGGAGATATAGGGAATGGCCAGCAAGCCTTACTCCCTTAATTAAAAACATAATTAACCATGCATATAACTCTCTCAACTCTAAGGTAACACTGGTAATATTGAGTCTCTGGCTACTAAGAGACTTGATTCACAGGTACATATGTAAGTCCAAAAATAATGTTTCACATTCCTTTAAATTGATGTAGCAAACGTGTACTCCTGAATAGTTTAACAATAAATTATTCAGTTTTACTGTTTCAAGGCCAAACTGTTGGTGTCAACTGTTGCAAACAGAATTAATAATTTAGTTTGTTCTTTCAAAGATTTAGCTGTAATTGCTAAAATACGGAAATGGATCTCTCCCAATCATCACACGATGAAATATAGGAAGTTTTTTTTAAACTGTTTTTAAGTAGAAGGCTCAATCATGGTGCTAAAGGGTCCACGGTAAAAAAATTATGTGATATTGAACCTCTCAATCAAAATCTCTTTTTTGTCCCCCTGATGGTCCAGACCCCAGATTATTTGTAATGAGGATCATATGAGTCTCTGTCTTGTACAGTTCCTGTACTGGCAATAGCTACCTTTAGTTTTGTCTGGTTTGTGCCATCTTCTCTTTCTTATTACATAAGCAGGGCAACGTAATGAATCTGCAGATTTACTTTCTCCTCCCATGATGGCAGGCAGCTATCACAGGGAATGACACAGTGGTGTCGTTCTCACACTGCCAGCTAGATTATATACAGTGTTTGATTGATAATATAGATGGATAATGCCTATTATATACAGCAGATATTTTGGGGAGAGATGTCTTATCACGAGTTTTCCACTATTCCAGTTTTGAGTGGTCTGTGACTACTGCCTAGCACTGCCGCCCGCTCGAAAAGATGGATAAATTCTCACTTGTGAACTCTTTTGAACATCACAGAACGTACATGGGGAGAGAGATTGCTCCTTTTGCTCTCTAATGCAAGCTACTCCGTAGGCCTGCTGTATAGTGAATGTCAGCCACTTCCATAACACAGTCTATTCCCTCTTTGGACATCTACATCTCTTAGATAGATGGGATGAATCCCACTGTCTTCACTGAATTACACAACTAGATTAGCCTCCACACCTGACTTTTGGGGAGCTAGGAGCAGGTGAGATGGATACTGGCTGTTCCTGATTCCACAGTCACTAAGGGATTGAGACTGTTCAGAATTCCTGTTTTGGTTTGAGGAATCCAATTCTGTTCCAAGTTCTAGAAATAAGAAAGGAAAGCGTATGTCAAAACTTTTCTCTTGAGAATCCACTTTTCTTCAGGTTTTTAGGGCAGAACTAGTCATTCAGCTTTTATGTGTGAATGGGAATTTTATTAATTTCACCCACCTGTATGTATTTCTTACATATTTGTTACATCCCTACAGCTTGAGAACTTAAGCCTCCTCCTGTGTTTAACTCTGAATTCATAGAAAATATTTAATGGGTGTTTCAATCCAAATAGGTGTATGAAACAGAATTTGCAAACTGTCCCTTCACACTAGAGGACACATACCCTACTGTGAACTTTGGTCAAAATTAAAAAAAAAACAAAACAAACAAGCCAAAAAACCCACAATGCCCACAATGTGACTCCCAAAGGAAGTAGGAGAGATTGAGGGCAACAGTCTGTTCTAAATTCATTAAACAATTCCAACAGAATTGAAGAACATGTATTGAAACAGAAGAACATTTACTGAATATGATGAATATATAATGCCATATGATTAAGTACACGGTGCAAATTTTTTTCTCAGGAATACAAAACCAGCTATTTCAAATGCCAGCTTAGCTGTTCTTCGAAATTGTAATTGTTCTGTGAGTTGTAGTGAAAATATTGAGAATTTTGCAGATCTCAGCTGGTTGAGGCACTCAACTCATTATCCATAGATAATGTGCAATACGAAGGAGATTTCACATACATTCAGAGTACATTATGCATATAAGCGTCCACGAATTTCAAGGTAGCTTTTTGATGTGTTGAAGAAAACTGTAGCTAATATAATCTTCTGCATGTGGAAGTAAAATTAATATTTCTCATTAACACACACCCCTATCTTTTTCAGATTTTGTTTGGTAAGGGAACTAGAAACATTGGTGTCATTGAAAAAATTACCTAACATACTGCATACGTAGTGAGGAATTTGTGGTATCCCAAATACTATTCATATGCAGTTGTTGCTGTTGACTTTATGGTGGTGGCTATGTTCATTGGAATAACACTTGTAATAATATTGCTGGCTTCTTATTTTGAAGTATTTAGGTGAAACATTGCTATTGTATATTCTTCATCATATTTAAAATAATGTAGAGAATGAACTTCTAAGTTATGTATTTTTTAAATGAGATTCACATAGCGTAGCTGCTAACTTTTTTTTCCTTTGGGGTTTACCATTTATTACTTTCCTGCCTTAGTCTACCAGATATACAATATATATTATTATCTATAGATACATATTCAAATACAGTAATTTTAGTGCAAATTCACGATTAAATGAAAATGTTTACATTTTTTGCATTGAAGTATATCAGTATTAAGAATTGCTAGAATATTTTATAAATAAGATTCCGAAATCTATTCACAAATAGATTTAAACTGTTCACACATGACTGGGAGCTCATATCCAGTACTTCAAGTATAGTTAATAAGATGTCATTTATCATCAGGACTATATGGAATTTTGGCCTTATACATATACAGAAGTATATTTCAAATGTATCCTGGAATCTATTAATGAAGGGAATAGTCTAGAATCATAAATAGATGGAAGGATTTTACATATATAGCTTAATAATAAAGCAATAAACCCTTCTACGTAAACTTAGTTACTTTTTTCATGTGGGCTTCAGTGAGAAAGGGCTTATGATAGATCATAGACCATGTTATTTGTTGTGGGGGCTTTTGTTTCCAAACTGGTCTTCTCCATGTCTCAACTGTAAAATTTGCTCATATTATATAGCAATAAGGGCAAATCTTCACATTTTCTATTATATTATTTGTAGAATGTAGTACAGCACTGAAATCCAGGAGTTTTCATTCTACACTGAATTATTAACTCATCTGGTGTTATTTCCTGTCTCTGGAAATAGTATTCAGTGTTTTAGAAAATTATGAGGGGGGAAATAGGGACAAATAATATTTCTGGATAATTGAAAAAGCTAATATGATTGAGGGGAGAATTCCTTTCTATCACACCTTATACCATGATATAAAAGATCAAATGAGCCTTCATAATACACTAGCTAGCATAGAAGCATATGTTATGCTTTTCCATTCAGCATGCCTAATTAAATCTTGCAAAGCTATTTGTGCAAAGATTTCTTGTTGCGTTGTATCAAGAAATGTCATTAGAAAAAAAATATATTTTGTGTCTTTGGAATCGATTGTATATATGGGACTGAAAGAATGGCAACAGTATTGCAGGCAAATATTAGAAGAGATTCCTGATACTTGAAAGAAAATCTAAGAAAGAATATGTTTAGGTAAGAGTTGCAACAAAGTTCTGACAGGTGATACCAGCCTTAACGGGTTTCAATATCTTGAGTTTGATTTATTTCTTTCATTTTCTGTAAGTTAAAGAAAAGGGTTTGTAGACTTCAAGGAAGTGTCACTGCTTTAAGACTCAAATATTATGGGGCATGAAAAACTGGGACTTCTTCCGTGTACCGTGATATATTTGTGATAGTTTGTTCCTTTATTTCTGTGAATGATTCATGATGTATGCTCTCATTTTAATTTTAAATATAGAAAAGTCATTCATTATATGTTGAATAGGCCACAGTTGAGTGTCATTAAGGAGATGAATGTGCTTCTGGACTGATAGGAGTGTATCTGAGTGATTTGAAATGTTAGAAATTATCTTGTCAGCTTTTGGCATCTCGGGATAAAAACAAAAATGCTGAGACTACACATAAAGTGATACTTTTATATTGTTTATTCTTTTCTACTTTCTTTAGATGCCTTTGGTGTCTGGATGGCTGTAGTCATTAGTTGGATCTTTGAGCTGCTTGTAGTTATTTACGTGTATTTGTGGTTTTTTTTAATGTAGGATTTTATTTCTCTCCTTGGTTCATGTAGGTTGTGTTATTAAATGTGTGCAATTTCTAACCCTTTGGATGTTTATTCTTTCTGTACCTGCACAGCCCCTGACGTGGGTCTGACGTGGAGACACTAAATTCTGCAAGAGTCGAAGGATATATGTGTCTGAAGTTTGAGGAAGCTCAGGGATAAAAGCAGGGGAAACTTCACTTTGTTCCATGCATTGCGATTCACATCACCACAGGTGAACTCCTGCATTGTGCCATCCTCCAGGAGTCTCCACTGGCTATAGCCCAGGGGACATCAGTCTTCTCATTTAGCTGGCTAAGATCCATGCTTGAAATTGGGTGGTGTAAATACTACTTCAATGTACACAACATAAAATTTTCATAAGAAGGAGCTCAAACTGCTGCTGTTTGAGCAATGGTTATATGGCAATGATTATATGATATTACTGCAGGGTATAGTGAAATATAAGGATGAAAAATTGGACATGAGCTGGAAGTGTGCAGTTGCAGGCCAGAAAACCAATCATACCCTGGGCTGCATAACAAGAAGTGTGTCCAGCAGGTTGAGGGAGGTGATTCTCTCCATCTACTCCACTCTCATGAGACCCCCCCTGGAGTACTGCATCCAGCTCTGGAGCCCTCAGCACAAGAAGGACATGGACCTGTTGGAGCGGGTCCAGAGGAGGGCCATGAAAATGGTCAGAGGTCTGGAGGACCTCTGCTATGAAGAAAGGCTGAGAGAGTTGGGATTGGTCAGCTTGCAGAAGAGAAGGCTCCAGGGAGACCTTTTTGTGGCCTTTCAATATAAAAAGGGAGTTTACAAGAAAGACAAATAAATACTTTTTACCAGGGTCTGTAGTGACAGGGCACAGGACAACAGCTTTAAACTAAAAGAAGGTAGGTTTAGATTGGACATAAAGAAGAAATTTTTCACTATGAGGGTGGTGAGGCACTGGAACAGGTTGCCCAGAGAAGTTGTGGATGCCCCATCCCTGGAAGTGTTCAAGGTTAAGTTGGATGGAGCTTTGAGCAGCCTGATGTAGTGGGAGATGTCCCTGCCCATGGCAAAGGAGTTGGACTAAATGATCTTTAGGCTCCCTCCCAATCCAAACCATTCTATGATTCTGTGATTCTATGATATAAATGCAGACTTAATTTGAGCTGGCATAAAGATATCTAGGTTTGCAACATCCAACCTGAATGTTTATGTCTGTCTTAAAGGATAGCATGACCATAAAGTGTTCAGCTTCTTAAGATCCAAAGACTTCACAGGTATATGCTGGAGCTTGAGTTTGAATTTGAGTCCATATTTAAATAAAATCTAGATATAGATAGCTTCTTCAGTGACTTTGGATGGGATTGAGTAGATCTCAAAATTCACTTACTTGTATTCCACTGTTACTGCTCAAATAGATACAGATGTGGGAAATCTCCGTTGTCTCAGATTTTGTGTCTGAAAAAAAATCAGTAGCATAGTTTTTAGTTTTGCACACAATTCTTATATAATTAGATTATTATGCTTTCCAGAATATTTTCCCACTCCTTTGTCCTGTTACATAGTTTTTAATGTATGCATAGGCATACTGAAATCTCATTAAGAAGTTTGGGTGGGATGAATTTTTGACAGGCTATAATGTCATCATGGTAGAAAACTTCTTTATTGAGTCTGAGAAAGACATGGGTTTTCTGAAAAAAAAAAAAAAGTAAGTTTTTTCTTACATTAATGAAACATTTAGATCAGAGTTACCAAGATGAGTAAGAGTAATAGTTCCTAAATACTAGATTGCTGTTTATAGTTTTCTAAATTTTCATCTAAAAATAAAAAATAGGCTACTTGGCTGTTATCGATTATGTTCCTGTTTAAAAGAACATAATGTCGCATTGCAGTTACTACATAATTATATCTTACTATCTTATTATGTCTTGTTTTAACTTTCACTGTCTTACACGACGAAATATGTTTTTATTGTCTCACTATTCCTAATTGCTTCACTGGCCTTTATTTTTCTATTCTTCCAAAATCTTATGAATATGAATATAACTTCAAAAGTGGTTCTTTTTAAGCATTTCATAAACATGTTTCTAGCAGACTATTGGTTCAGGTGAACAACTTTTAAATACTGCATTTCAGTTTAGTTTTGATATAGATAAGAAAGATTTATCAAGTAGATTTTGTAAAAATGACACCACCAAGTATTTTATGCAACATTATATAAATGGAATACTGAAACACAAAGTAAGGTGACATTTTTCTAGAGGGTATGCAGATTGCAACGTGGTATAAAATATTCTGCAGAACAGCATGTAATTGTCTTTTGAATTTATATGTAAGCTCTGAAACCAAAAGTGTTCCTGAAAATGGAAGATAATCAGCTTCTTAATAACATAATTCATCAAAGATAATCTTTTGAAAGAAGTATCATGACCAACATATTTAGCCACAGTTAAAAGAAGTTAGTTAATATAGGTACAGTTTTATCTCTGACATAGCGTTAACAGAGAACAAAGATTTAAACAAAATTTAAAAATTTCCTCCTAGAAGCTAGAAAATGCATGCGGATTTCATCCAAGAAAAATAATACTGTTTACTAGACATTGAATAGTGTATAATTTGGGAAAAGATAAACATCCCTCTTCCTGCCAAGGCCGCACAAGCCTTGGCAATGGTGTTTATATCATTTTCCTGCTTCACCAGTCCATCTTCTGCATTGCCATTGACCACACAAAACTTCATCCATCTCATCTAAATCCATGCTATGGGTGAGTACAGCACATGATTCAGATGCATAAATGTACGTGGCTACATGGAAACAAAGTGTGTAAACTCCTATTGGAATCGGTGGAGATTTAATGAGCACCGCCACTGGGGTGCAATGATCTCTTCACCTGACTGAATCCAGGTGTCTTACTTAAGGCAAGCTGAATTGCTCCCTAGACAGTGCTGAGTATTGATTTGCTTAAACATGGGTGTCTAGTGCCATTTAAAGTCCCCTAGGGTATCTCACCTGCCCTGTACTGTGAACTTAGACCTTAGCACATGCTTGCCTCCCACCATTTATATTTGTGAAACTTCAGGTATCCACTGGTGTGACCTGTCACACTCTGTGTTACATGCCTTGTACTGCCTGGACGATTACCATCCAGGTAGTTGTGAGTAACATGGCTTTTGGCATCTGGGTATGGTTGTGGACCAAGTATTTCTTCAAAGTTGAGGGGTTTAATGTTACTCCTGTGACTACGCCTAATTTCTTAAATTCTTCTGTATTTCTTCTGGCTAGATTTTTTGCCTGGTTACTCTTTACTGGGCATACCTTTGTTCCATATAATGTTCTGTTTCAGAAGCAGTTTAGCTGGAATATAGTGTGGAATTTCTAAATCCTTCTTGTGCCTCTGGTATCTATCTGCTATGAATGCCAGTTTCGTCACATGTGGATGTTTAAAACAGAGCTGCTTTAATATCTGGTTCTGTAGTTTCTCAGTGTTTTCAGTCCCCAGTTTTGCTGCTAGACTGAACTTCTGAGTCTTCTTAAACATTTTGCCAACTGTTCAGTAGTATCCATTTCAGGTCACCAGTGGTTGCTACTGTGTACACAGCAGTTGTCTTACTTGCTATGTCCTTTCTTGTTGTGCTTGAGAGCTCTTTTCTCTTCTCTAATTGCTGGGCTTTGGCAGCCTGGGGCTCTGAAGAGCAGGCATGGTGCCAAGCTCTCACAAGCTGTCGGTCTTGATTTCCAGAGTAAGCACCATAACGAGGGCGCTATGGATAACACTGCCAGCGTTAGGAAGCATGGCTCAATGCTTTTTCACATGCATACAGTATTCTCATTAGCAAAACCTGGCATCGGTAAGCGTGATGTCAATTAAAGCAGACACAGCGGTCATTGGGGATTGGCAGCAGCCCCTGCATCATTCTTCTGACGTCTCTCCTCTCCCTGGCCTGAGGGGGTTGTCTCCAAAGCGTGTGCGAGAAGAGATGGCTCCGTCTAGTTCACAGAGCTTGTACTTTCATTGAGAAAGTTGATGCATGTGAAATTGTCTTTTAAAGCATAATATTCCCCATGGGAATACAGATTTTCCTCCAAGAATTTGGTGCTTCAGAAAAGAGGTACAGAGTGGCGGTGGCTTGCTTGGTGAGGAAGGGGTAGCCAGTCCGACAGTTGCCTGCAGCCTCCCAGCCAGTCTGCAGTGCCATAAAAATCACACAGGGAAATTCAGGAAGTTCTGGAAAGATGAAGTGGCAGATGATGGCTTGAAATCACATAATTCATTAGCTATGAGGCACCGTTTCACAAAACCAGAATATACAAATAAACTTCCAAGCCCTGTCAGAAGTGTTGTCTTCTGACCTGGGCCTGTGCCACTGATGAGCTTTTCCATATTTTGAGTTTCAGTTTCTCAATAGACAGAAAGCAGGCGCCGCTTCCTGGCCACACACACTCATTCTAGAAACTTCTAAGTTGTTATAAAATACTTAATTCTTTTCTTTTTTTCTTTTTTTTTCCTAAATAGAATAACAGGGAAGAGATATTAAAGAATACCCAGTAGTGCTGTAGTGAGGAAAATCTTCATAACATTTGCTTGGGAGCATAGCTGATAAACCATTCTCGTGAATTAAACATTTTTCTGCTTGCTTTAGTTTTGAACAATTCTTCTCCTCAAGCATGCATCAGATGTTAATGCTATCTTTCCAGTCTGGGTGATAAAGATAAAATCATATTTTTCTCCTAAGTCAGAGTATTCACCTGAGTAATCATCCATACCGATTTTTTCCATTCCCTCTAAACAGGAGGTGAGGAAAGAGATTTTTAATGTCTGTTGGTATACACTGAGATGTATTTCTGTCTGAGGAAAAATTTCATGCCACAATATCCAGTATTTATATTGGAAGTGGTTTGACATGCTGCGTCTTCACAACCATGGTGTAAGGCCATAGGAAAGACTCAGGCATGCTCTCCTGACTCTCCTTTTCTGGTCGTTTGAAACATGTTGTAATAAAGGGATAACTTCAGAGAAAGCTCCTCTCAAACCTCAGGCATGCTTAGATCAGAAGGTATTGCTCTTTGTTTTCCCTCCGCACATCAATTTTCTACTAATGCAAATCTGCCAGGTGGACTTCAGCCCCATCATCTCCTCCTATCCCACAGATCATCCAAGAGGCTCATTCACCTGTCCATTGGAATGCTGCGCCTGTTCTATCATTGCCCTTGTGTTTTCTGTAATGTTTCACATTAGATCTTCAAGTCAATTTTGGATTCATTAAGAACAGAAAGAAAGTGTGGGGCATGAGACATAGGGCTTCATGAGCCTGGAAGGGAGTATGATAAGAATGCTTGCATGATGTAAAAAGAGGGATTTGCCTTTTAAAAGTAACTAGTTAGAGCATAATTTAAAAATAAACTGAGAAGAATTAATGACCTTGGGCCACGTTCACTTAACTTCCAGAAAGCTGCTGTCACTCCAGTAGCGTCAAGGGGAACTCAGGGTTTTGATGTCTCCCTGAGAGCAGGTGGATTTAGAGAACCAGGGTACAAGGCAGGGTGCTGGGGAAAGGTAGGCTGGATATTTATTTAAACAGTGAACCAGGGGGACAGGCACAGGTTGAGTTAATCAGTCTCCTGTATTCATTCCTTTTCTAGTAACTTCTTTAGTATTTGAACAATCAAGTTTTGCAAGAAAATTTTAGAATCATGTCCGGAAATATTCTTGGTAGTCCACGTTTTCTAATTCCTTGTGCCCAAAATGCTTATCCACTCAGGGAAGTGAAATAACCTTGTGGTCAATAAAGACTAGGGAAATTCAGCTCACTGGCTAATCTCATGTAAAAGGCATTGACATCAAAAAGAGTGCTGCTACGTACTTTGGGAGGAAAAAGCAAAGGTCAAAATTCAGTAAATTAAACACTCATTGCAGATTATTTACATATCTCTACTTCTTTCCCATAAATTAGAGACCTTTCAAAACAAAATCTGTGCCATTGCTGACATGTTATCATATTTGTGTATGCAACTTAATATAAGCAGTAAGGTCAAATTTTATTGTTTTTTATTTTACTTCAGACAAGACTAGTGATATTTTCCTTTTCTTTAGAATGCTCCTAGAAATCTGAAAGGTGTTAAGCCCTGTGGTGTCTAAAGGAGGCTTTACTTTGTCTGGCCTGCTCTCAGTGAACCCAGGAACATAGTATTTGTGTTGAAAATTGCTGCATGTTGGATTTCATTAATTATTGCTTGTGCAGCTTGATATGTTGTTTCCGTTTTCCTTGCACTTCTACTGATCAGATAAATTTCAGGCAATTTAAGAAACCACTTAAGAAAGGTTAGCCATTTAAGAAGAGTTTTGTTATCCTTTAAGTATTTAAATTGCTATGAACTTCTCAGCAGTTAACATATCAGACTTTCCTAAGTGCTTAGAAGGTAACTGGGTTTTACCTTTAAGAAAAAAAGAAATATTAATTTCAAAACCTTTCAAGTGTGGATCCATTCACTTCTGAAAATGAAGAAAAACTTCTCAACAAAAATTTAATGGCATTTATCCTCTGGGAAATAGCATAATGAAATGAAGTCTCAGGTGGCAGAGCCCGGAGTCTGTAAGCCCAGCCAGCCCGCTGTGACACGGAGACTTTTCCTGTTTGTATTTGTACGCTGTCCAGTTTTGGCAGCGTGGCATTGACTAGATCCAGACTTACACCAGCCAAGTCTGCACTTCACCAAGATGTCCCATGAAGTGTTACCAATTTGTCTTGTCATTTTGAAGTTCCTTGGTCCAGGGAACTTATTTCCACAGTACGTATATTCTCTTGGATCTAAGGTAAAAAGAAAAAAGAGAGGAGAGGAGAGGAGAGGAGAGGAGAGGAGAGGAGAGGAGAGGAGAGGAGAGGAGAGGAGAGGAGAGGAGAGGAGAGGAGAGGAGAGGAGAGGAGAGGAGAGGAGAGGAGAGGAGAGGAGAGGAGAGGAGAGGAGAGGAGAGGAGAGGGGAGGGGAGAAATTGGACTGGGGCAGCTTCCTTTCACATCCATTTCATAGGGAGGATTTTTGAGATACTGTGGGACACAGCAGCTGTGCAAAGTCCAGGGTACTTCCCCTCAGTGGCACTTCCCTCCCGTGACCCCAAGGCAAAATTCAGTTGCATGCAGATGAGAAGAAGAATGGAGGATGACAGGCAGACGTGGTCAATGGGGTGTTTATAAAGTCCACAGAGGATCAATGCTATGGCGGATAATACTATGGTCGTACGGATGCTTATTTTCCTAACCGCCGCTTCCATTTTTTCTCCCCAAAGGACTGTAGGGCATAATGCAGGAGTAAAGATAACATACAGGGTTGTTTGAGTGGGCAGTTGTCCATCCCCTGCAGCTTCAGGCTGCACCTTATGTGCCCTCAGAGCAGGCAGGGCCTTCATTGCCAGACCTCCAGCCAGCGGGCTCTGGAGGCTGTGCTGGTGTCTGTGCCGGACCCTGAGCAAAACTCAGCTCCCTGCTGGTTCAGAAGAAGTTATAATTGAACGTATGACTAATTGTTACAGGATCAATAACCAACCTATTTAGGATTCTTCTATTTCATTAATTTTCAATGCAGATGTTTGGCTGCGTTCAGCAGTTCTGTGAACCTGTTTTACCTTTCAAATAAGCTGTCAATGATAACCTTTTCTCCTAATAACCTCTGGAAAAAGAGGGTCCCTTAGCCAGGCTATACCCCCTACTACCCAAGTTCTACACTGGTGTAGGGAAACCTGCATGTTTTCATTACGAAATGCAGATTTTCTTAAACAAACCACATACACTTTTGCTATTAAAATACTTTGTAGGAAATGCTTTTTAAAAGAAGCAAGCATGTATCATCTTAATGCGCATAACCTAAAGAATAATTATAGTCTTTTGGAAAGCACTCAGTATTGTAGCCTCTCTTTGATGCTTCACTATATAGGAAATAGCTCTGTGACGAAAGATGCTACCAGTTATTCCTTGTCACTCTGTATTTCTGGTGCTTTCCTAGTCTGCCGTTGGCCACTCTTCTTGCTGGCTTTCGCCACACGGACAGTTCTCAGACCATCCCCAAGCAAACCTGAAAGCTCTCCTGAGATGGAGATGGGTCCTTACCAGAGGCAGTCTCATCCTAGAGCAGTGCTCTGATTCATTTTGCATTGTTTAAAGATGGAATGTGTAAGCATTATGTGCTACATGGTATTTTCTTAGGCCTTGTGTGCTTTTAAGGATTACCTATGGTTTATTTCTCCACGTACAAGCGGAAAATTTTCCCATTACCTTTCAAGAAAAAACAGACTGTGGAACTGCAATTTTCTTTCCACTAAGGATGGTAGCCTGTCATCTCTCTTAATCTTCCACGCATTATCGTCACCTGCATGCTTTGTTCCAGTATTATGAATTTTTACACCAAATACAGAAAATATTTGAGATACAGTGATATTTGAGAGAAATTAATCCCCCTGATAGAAGGTTGTGGACAGAAAGATGGAAGTGGACAGGGTTAAATTTTTGCCATATGGTGAGTCCTATGGCCTGTTTTGCTTTTCTTATCTATTTTGGTTGCTGAGGGACTTCTGAATCTCAGTAGCAAAGTACCTGGGAATGTTCCCCTGTTTCTTTCTTTTTGTTGGAGGTGATTTTATATACTTTGTAAATGCAAGTCATCCTATGGACTTCCAAGGGATGCTTGTCCATTTGAAGTTGTACATATTTGTTAGAGTCCACATTAATGAGGCCATTTGTAGCACAGCACCCAATGCATCTAATCCAAATGAGAGCTCTGAGAATCATCAGAATAGAAAAGGATAAATAGTGACTGTTCCCATCCATGTTGCTGTTTTTCTTTCACAGTTTTTTTTTCCAATTACTTTCATAGAATCATAAATTGTCATGGCAGTTATTTTAGTACTGCCTCTAGCTGAAAGCAGCGTTAATTTTCAAAATTAAGAGACGGAGATGTTAATGCTTCTTTTCCCACTAAGTTGTTTATTATTAAATGTAATTAATAGCTGCATTAAGTATTCTAGTTCAAAATATTCTCCTGTTTGTTTTTTTTTTCTTAGTCTTCTATCTGTCAGTATTAAAAATGTGTTTTGATTAGGATCATTTTTGCTGAGGTTTCAGTTATAGTGCCCTACTGACTTGTTTTTTGTTGCTGAAATTGAGTTTAATACCTGTATTCCAAATTAATGCACAGATATTCCTTAAAAGTGTCATTGTCTATAAAAATGCAATATTTTCTTACGTATTTTGCAGTTTACTGTTTTACTAGCAAGTTACAGAATTATTGCTCCAAGTTGAAAGAACCCTGTGTTGAAAACAGTGAAATATAAATGGCCAATTACATCTCCTCGTGGTACTGCAAACTTGAAAACTTTGGAACCAATTTGTTCCTTTCAAAGAAGTACAGTTTTTTGTACCAGTCCTGCCAGTGTTACAGAACCAGGTACAGAGAACAATAGAGTATTCCTGGGGAAGAAAACCTTAAAATGGCAAGCAAAAGGAAAATGTTTAGCTTTGATATGAATTAAACACTTAAAATTTTCTTTGTAAATATATGGATATAAAATTACCCTCCATACCCCTCGTTTTCCTTTGACACCATTTAGTATTATCCCTTTGGGATTAGAAATATGACTAAAAACAATGAGAAAAAAAAAAAAACACATTAGCAAACTCATCATCTCGTACATTCTCGTTCAGGAGATGGAGAACTGTCCTAGCCCTGGAGCAGGTGACTCAGCCGGGTCCCCTTGGCTGGGAGGGGGTGTTCCCCAGCGTGATGCTCTGCTGTATCAAAGCCAGAGATGTCACAGTTTGCTGTTCCTGGAGGGTGGCGTGAAAGCATTTCCTTCTTGGGATGGGAAATAAGGAAGGAAATCGGGTCTCAGAAGTAGTCTCTGAAATGGAGTACTTTTTGGGGTTCTTCCTATTTCTGAAGGAGCTTGTGGTGTGTGCTGTGTTCAGGTTGACTAAATCCATCACCCCTTGCTAGATGACTAGTGCAGGACCACAAAAAGAGTTCAAGTCACAGCAGAGCTTAGAGTACACATGCTCTTAGGTCTTTGTCCTTCCCTCTAGGTCTGAAAAATGGTGAATTTCTAAAAAGAAAATCAACATACACCTACATTCACCTCTGTAATAAATGAATTGAAATTAAGTCAAGCAAGCAAGAGAGTAGCACATTTTTTTTCAGATAAAATTCATTAGAACATATAAGGAAATGAAGAAAGGGGAATACATCCATGTATAACTAGAATGGAATGTGTTTTTTTAAATGTAATACAAAATAATGTTATGAATAGAAGATATTTCACTATCGGCTGAGGAAACACACCATGCAGGAACTTACTGTAAGTACAGAATTATTTTGCTAGTTAAACATGATTAAATAAGCAAATTAAAGTAGGAGAAAGTGTTTCAATTTCAGTGTTCTAAAATTCCTGCCCTATTTTTCTGATCTTGTCATGCAAATCAAAATGAAACTTAGAGACACTTGATTCTTTCGGTTCCTGCCAATTTCAACTGCTGGCAGCCAGAGCCTATTTTTTGGCCTCTTCATTGGAGAAAGATTCACTAAAACAAGTAGCAAATTTAAATGGTTGGATTATTTCTTTTCTAAAACTAACATAGCCTCAATTTTAAGACTGAGATTTCACCCTAGAGTCTAGGGTGAAGAGTCCTAGAGGAGTCTAGATTTTTGAATCATTCCTTACAAAGCTAAGCTAAGATGAAATGCATGCTATAATACGTATATATATGTAACTCCTCTAAATGAACAAGGTAGTTTTACACAAACCACATTCTGGCTGTCATTATCTTTCTTTTCTCACTATAAGTATCTTTACGTATGTAAAAATACAATGAAAACATGAAGCATGCAATGTAAGTCCTATCCTATATAACAGCATAACATTGTGATGTCCTGATATAATGTACTTGAAAATCAGATCATTTTCTGTTGTTTTATTTCATGTTGGAAACAGAAAAGTGTATACAACATAGGTCTAACCATAAGCTACTCCATTCTGCAAAAGAAGCAAATACTCCGGTTTTAGTTATCCATCATACCACGATAGCCATCCTTATTCCTGCCACGGAGTTTTGTTGGTCTAAATGGTTATGAAGGATAGTGACCTCAAATAAGTTTGCGGGTTACAGAAGTGGTCTCACAGTTGCTTAATTCATTTTTATTTCATACGTACTGGCATGCTACATAAAAAGTGAGCATTATAGTTCATCTTGATAATATAGTAATTACTGTGATTGTCTTAATTGAAAGAGTCATTCTTTAATGCCAGAAAGCTGTCAGCTTTGCCTAACGAGAAATATAGAAAAAACACGATGGCCATTTGAAAAATTCAGTAGCAAAATAATCAGTGTAAAATTGCAATTCAGCAAAGCACTAATCAGCATGCGCATAATCTGTTGAAATGCCTATTATGCCCCCTTTATGTTCAGTGCATGGGCTTTACAGATTCACTGGGGGTCAGACGTGAGAATAAGCTGTACGGCGTGTGCACAGGGGTTTGGTCGTCGGGGCACAGTTTAAATCACAGCACACCTCTAATCACTGATAGGGGTAAAAAGAGTAAACCACCGCAGTGTCTGTCCCTTACGGTGAAGTCAGTTTTATTCTGGATGTGTCGTGACGTTGATCTGCATGGGCTCTCAAATGCAGGCATTGTTTTTGGTGTCACTGGGAAGTTGGCCCAGTAAAACTCCCGGGCAGGACGGATTCAGTTACAGGGGGAGGAGAGGGTGACCAGGGGAACCCAGGCACTCGGTGGTCCTGTAATGAACACGGTTGTATCTGTGTGGGCATGTTAAGTATGCTTTGATGAAATACCTAGAGAGAATTTGCTTCTAATATTAGCATTAAATTTAAAAATTATATGCATCAAACGTAAGGTCCTACTACAGTTTCTTATTCTCCATTTAACTCCATTGTTATGGAGCAATATTATTGCTGCAGTACCATCCATTTTTCTTTCCTTGGAGCTCATGGGAAATTGCATGGTAAAAACAAATTTAGAAATGCGTATATTTCATGTATTTTGGAAAAAATACAAATACAGGAGGATGTAAAAATACTGATATTTTGGAAAAACGCAAAACAAATCAGTATGTCTGGCCTTTATTTTTTCCCTAACAAAAGCATTCTATATTTAAGCAGTTCACATGTCAGTAATAATAATCTGGCAATGTACTGCTGCTAAAAAAAAGGATACAGCAACTATCTCTTACATTAGCCTGAAGCTCCAAATGCTCTCTGACTGGCTGTCTTGGTAGGAAACAGAGATTGTGAATGTTCCAGGAAATCAGTGAAGCTTCAAGCATATGTTTAATGCTGAAGTACTAACCCAAAGAAGGATGAAGTTAAGGCTGAGCATAACAACTCTGTGTCAGAAGATCACACGTCCTTGCTCTAGAAGGGGCCTTGCTGATCCTGCTCTGTCTGTAATCATATTACATGGCCATTTTAATGACCTGATTAAACTCATTGTAAGAGTTTTGCTGCCATTACTGGCATCTGAAGGCTCTCTCCAGACAAAAATAGCCTCTGGTAGTTAGAAAAGTAGTCCTTCGATTTTATTTATTTTCCCTCCTCAATGTTAACCTTTTTTTTCTTCTTTTTTTTTCTTTTTTGTTTTATAGAGAGAACATATGTCCCTTCTAAGTCTTGGCTTTGGCTAAACAAAAAGCCCGAGCTATTTTAATTTCCTTTCCTAAAATAGAGTCCCAATACTCCTGAACATCCTAGTCATTTCTCTTTGTACCTTTTCCAGCTTGAATACTAAGCTCATCCATGCTGCATTGGCTGCAGTAGCTATTTTCAAGGAATGATTTTTGTTCAATATGTCTTGCTTTGCAACAAACAGACTTCAGTACAAAGAGTCCAGTGAACGACTCATTTAATTTATGATTTGGTTTAGAAACATAAAGCCAGATTATACTAGCACTTACATAGAACATTGTCCAAGGATATAAGGAAAAGACTAAGTGGTTGTGCCACCAGAAATACAAACAAGGATCTAAATAAAAATGGTTATTTTTCAATACAGTATAATTTAGATAGAGCACAGTAATACATATTTAGAAATAAAGGATAAAATAGAAAATATTAGAATTAATAATGTATAGTGCTGGAGGGAGTTCCCGTACTTTGAAGCTATAAATTTATTAATTCAATATATACAGAAAAATATTATGTATCTTTACCAGAATTGAGTATTGACGTTTGTATTTTCTGAGGCCACTTGCAGTTTTACTTTTGTGTTGGGTTCATTTTGTAGATATGCTTTCAGAGATACAGTGCCTAAAGAGGGATTAGGGTGAGAAAAAGTGTGTACTTATCTTACCTACGTAAGCCTAGTAAAGCATTGCATAAGTCCTTTTAGTCCTGTGATAGAGTATGCGGATGCTTTCAGGGACTGGCCAGGAGAACATTAATACATTAAGCTCTGTGATCCCAAGCCCTGCGGCTGCTGTGTCGGTGAATAATGCAGAAGATATAGCACATTTTGCTTCTGGCCTTCGTGATTTCTTTCTGTTGCTTCTGTATTTAGATCTTTTTGGTTTACAAATCTTTTTTCATTTAATTAAACCTTAGCATAAGCAGCACATTCAAAGAGAAATCAATTCGAGCTGTGGTAGAACCTGAAGTGTAACTCTTTTATCACTCACTATCTTAAATATTTTTACTAATTCGTATCCAATTCGCAGCTGTGGAGTAGACATTACCAATTGTCTGGATGGTTCTAATGGAGCCACTTTCTTCTCACTCCTCAATCTCACTCTCTTCTCCCAGACAGGCTAAATCAGTAGCAACACTGTAAGTCCATTTTCCAACTGTGTGCTCTAAGGAACATATAGTTTATTTTTTGAGAAGTAGCCAGCCGGTCACAGAAAGAGGATTATGGGTACTTAATTCAGGAGACTGAGTTTTATATATAATTAATGGAGAAGGCGGGACAGCCCTCCAAAGGAAAATAATCTTCTTTGTATTGTTCTGTTCTCAGTACAGAGTGGATGGGCCGTGGTACTGTGCCTAAAGCCAGGCAGAAGGCCGGGTACACTGGAATGTCTGAAGTCATGTCAGATGTGGGGTTTCACAACTTCTCTCCAGTTGAGATTTAGATACTTTGGAAGAATAAGTATCCCCCTGAATGAAAAGAGTAGTGGCCTTTGGGGAAGTATGGATGTGATCTGACTTTGGTAGACAAACTTGCAGTTGTGCATTTTTAGAATAGTTGTGTACCCATGAACTGGAAGAAGGACATGCTTGAGGAGCTTTGCAAAGTCAGGGGGAAAAGGATTTTTTCTGCTTATTTTGGGTCACTCTGAAAGAAGGGGTGCTCTAATTGTGCCATGAGAGAGACAAAATAAGAGAGAGCAACACTGATGGTGGCTGTGGGGACTTTTTTTTCCCCCCAGAAAAGCATCATGCCAGCTCTGCTCAGTCAGTGGAAGTGAACTCTGAATAGAAAACATCAGCCCTGTGCTGAGCCTGAGCTAATGCATCTGCTTCCCAATAGACGGCGTGAGCATGGGGTCTCTACTGTGCTTATTGCAGCTGTTCGGCGCCTGGCTTTCAGCTGATGCGCGTGTGTTCATCTTGGACTGTGGGCAGGGCACACCATTTAAACACGTTCACCTTGGCCAAACGAAAAGGTGACTCCTGGGAGGATGAGTTGTGCCTCCTGGTCACTCTGCAAAGAAGTTCCTGTTTTTTTCTAGCAATTTCAGGTTTCTTCAGAAGTCAGCTGGTGCAGCCCGTACTGCTCTTTGAGACCTTGGGCATACAACAAAGCTCATCATGTCCTTGCCTTTCATTTTCGAGTAATGACGACGTTAATGACACAGGAGCTCAAAACATGATTTTTCAGATGGAAAGCACAAAGGCAAATCTACGAGTATAGCTGTCAAACATAGTTACAGATTTATGAAGATCCATGGCATCATATTCAGTGGAATTATCCTAGACTACAAAGGGCAGGAAAACTTATTCAAATAGAAAATCATTCTTAAAAGCCATTTAAACTTTTTGAAGTCATGAGAGAGTCAAATTTTTGAAGTGAGACCGTAACTCTTTATCGATATTCGTGGCTATTTCTTAAGCTTATCTAGCCAGAATGAGAAGTACTTCTAGACATTGTTACTGGTGCTCCTTTGTTAGGTTATATCAGGCCTCCCTCTCTGCTTCTTTTAGAGGAAGAAATAACTAGCATTTCCCCAGTTTGTTCACGCATAATTTGTGCCACACCCCCTTTACCTGAACATAATAGGAAATAGCAGAAAACAGTCAGTTTTCTTGTTCAGAAACTCAAGCTTTCCTTTAAAGATCCTACCTCCAAACGGGACCTTTTTCTTTCTTCCTCCTATGAACCTATTCAAATGCCTGCTTTGTCTCTTGGCTCTGTTTTTCTTTTGCTGGGAGGCAAACAGAGCTCTAGCTGCAGCCCAATGTGTATACTACCTCCTGCTTTCTCCGATGGTTTGCAGGAAAAAAAACCACACTTGATTTGATTGTTTCATTTTCTGTTCAGGATGCTTGTATGTCTGCTGGTTGTAACCTTTCATTAATCAATGTCGTAATTGCATGTTTGCTCATGTAGGCCAAATGAGTGATGCCGAGCATGCCCACCAGATCTGATAGCCATTGGTGAAAGTTACAAGCACTGGCAAGCATAAGCTGTATCCAGCATCCAGCTCAGACTATATTTTGTTGAATAACTCTCATAGCTATTCTACCAGGGGTTTGTTGGCAGTACTACTGATGGCACATGTATGTCCGTCCATGTTTTTGTCTCCAGCTAGCTCTCCAAGGCTGCCACAGAGGCTCTGCCAGGCTGCTTCTGCGGACCCGGAGCTGCCTGAAGGACAGCAGACGACTGTCAGCAAAACAGCGTCGCACAGCTGATGGCTGTGCCTGGTCTGTGTCTTACCGTTTTCAATTTGTCAGAAACCAGAGCAGAACAGAATTAATTCTCATACCGAGCAACAGTGAAGTAGCTGCAGTTATCTCCTCAAAAGACAAAAAAAGGTGTGAGAAGATCTAGTGCTGTCCTCTAAAACCACCATTGTCCATTACACAGAGCACAGTCACATCCCTTTAACAATCTACTAGTAGCAGAATATCAGCAACGAAGATCTTACGGGCCTTCAGGTAGCTTACACAAACCTGAGTAAAAAATGTACCAAAAAAAGAGAAATGTATTATTTTCTGCCTTCGTTACTGCGTACTGTTTTATGTACCCTTTCCTTCTAGCCCTCTGTCTCTTTTTCTCCTGAAAATGCAAGCTAAATTTCTGTAAGCAGGGAACAGAAGGATTCTGTTTCTAAGTCACTTGTTTCTTGATGAACACACTAGGGAAGCAGCTAAAAAGATTCCCCAAAGTGTATGTTTGCAAATATGTTTGACCCATCTGGATAGAAGGAATGAGTGGAAATAAGAGAAATAAAATACAAAGCAGTCTACTGAAAATAAGCAAGACAAAACCCACACTATTTAGATGAGCATTGTAATGAATTCTACTGGAAACACTAAAGGAGACTGCTGTGCATAAACCATTCATTGATCATTCAGATTGCATAATGTTGACAAAAAAGCATTGTAAACATAGAGGATGCAGGTTTTCAAATCCAAAACCAGAATATTTTGATTTTCCAGTGCAGAAGACCAAGTCTGAATTAAAGCACTTGCATGCTGTGCTTAGATTCAAAAAATGATAGAAACAGTGGGTGGCTGGCTCAAAAGTTATGTCATGAATAGATTATAAAACTAGTCAACAGTCACAGGCCTCATGATGATTTATTTCATCTTGGACCTTGTTTCTGCGGTGACTCTTTATGCTCTGGCCTGGAAGTAAATGACACTCAAAACCATGCTTTCATTTTTTTTTTTGACAGTATTTGTGGTTTGTAGTCGTCTATTTTGTGTATTGGTGGGGATGCTATAAGACAAAGGAAAATCCTTCAGATTTAAGATTAATGCATAGCACTTTATAGGAACACATTCCCCTAAGTCCTGTACGTTCAGAAATTAAAATTAAACTTACAGCTAAACCAGCACATTACATCAGCATGTACTCCAAAGGCTTCCTTTGGCTCAGCAGAACCTCAGGGAGCCCTGGCTGTTGAACTCATGTTGGACTGGCTAGGTCTGGCAGGCAGCCTGTCTGCTCCTCCCCTTCGATCTGCTGGGAGTATTTCCAACTCAGCATCAATTTTTTTAATTATTTTTCTCAGAAACATGTTATGCAACAGTGTGCAATATATTGTGTAGCAATAGCAATAACATTTTCTTGGTTCTACGTTCATTTAAAGAAATATATCCTCTATCGTCAGAGTTTCTTAACCTCTTAAATCTTTCTGTATTGTTACTACTATGGCTAGTTACTACTATGACTACTACTAGTACGGCTTCATAAGGTAAGCAAGAATCAAACATGCTGGGCCTCCTCAAAGTTAGAAGTATTTGTCACATGTGCTGACTTAGGGAAAACGACTCTTTCGGAACTTTGAAGGTAAACACCCTGCATTCCTATAGCTGCGAACATCTGTCCAGCTACTGATCTCTTGATACTCTTGATAATCTGAAAAAAAAAACGGTAGCCTTTTCTGTTTTCTGTGGAAAGGAAAACTGGGGGACCTCAGTTAGAAAAGTCCATTTTATTAACCTCATCTTCCTACACATGGTCTGGAATCCTATACCATCCTGTGTGATAGAAGGTGCAAGCAACACTTACCATAGAATCAAAGAATTGTTAGGGTTGGAAGGGACCTTAAAGATCATCTAGTTCACACCCCCCTGCCATGGGCAGGGACACCTCCCACTAGACCAGGTTGCTCAGAGCCCCATCCAGCCTGGCCTTAAAAACTTCCAGGGATGGGGCTTCCACCACCTCTCTGGGCAACCTGTTCCAGTGCCTCACCACCCTCATGGTGAAGAACTTCTTCCTAACGTCCAGTCTGAATCGTCCTATCTCTAGTTTTAATCCATTCCCTCTAGTCCTGCCATTACCCAACATCCTAAAAAGTCCCTTGCCAGCTTTCTTGCAGGCCCCCTTAAGATACTGGTAGGCCACTACAAGGTCTCCTCAGAGCCTTCTTTTCTCCAGACTGAACAACCCCAACTCTCTCAGTCTGTCCTCATAGGAGAGGTGGTCCAGCCCTCTGATCATCCTTGTGGCCCTTCTCTGGACACGTTCCAGCACGTCCATATCTCTCTTGTAGTAGGGGCTCCAGAATTGGACGCAGTACTCCAGGTGGGGTCTCACGAGAGTGGAGTAGAGGGGCAGAATCACCTCCCTTGACCTGCTGGCCACGCTTCTCCTGATGCAGCCCAGGATACGATTGGCATTCTGGGCTGCTAGTGCACGCTGACGGCTCACGTTGAGCCTCTCGCCTATCAGCACTCCCAAGTCCTTTTCTTCAGGACTGCTCTCAAGCCAGTCACTGCCCAGCCTATATCGGTGCTTGGGATGGCCGTGACCCAGATGGAGGACCTTGCACTTGATCTTGTTGAACTTCATGAGGTTGGCATGGGCCCACCACTCCAGCCTGTCAAGGTCCTTCTGGATGGCATCCCTTCCCCCCTGCGTGTCAGCCGCCCCACACAGCTTGGTGTCGTCGGTAAACTTGCTGAGGGTGCACTCAATGCCACTGTCCATGTCACTGACAAAGACGTTAAACAAGACCGGTCCCAGTACTGATCCTTGAGGGACTTCACTTGTCACTGGCCTCCACTTGGACATGGACCCATTGACAGCCACTCTTTGGGTGCGGCCGTCAAGCCAGTTCTTTATCCACTGAATTGTCAGTCCATCAAAGCCATATTTTATCAGCTTGGAGACCAGGATGTCATGTGGGACAGTGTCAAAGGCTTTGCTTACGTCCAGATAAATGACATCAGTTGCTCTCCCCTTGTCTATTGATGTTGTGACCTTCTCATAGAAGGCCAGCAGCTTTGTCAGGCATGATTTGCCCTTGGTGAAGCCGTATTGATTGTACCCAATCACCTCTTCGTTATTCGTCTGCCTCAGCAGTGCCTCCAGGAGGATCGGCTCCATAATCTTACCAGGCACAGAGGTGAGACTGACTCGCCTATAGTTCCCTGGTTCATCCCTCTTCCTCTTTTTGAAAATGGGGACTATGTTTCCCCTTTTCCAGTCTGTGGGGACCTCATCAGACTGCCACGACTTTTGGAATATAATAGAGAGCGGTTTAGCAAGCTCATCCGCCAGTTCCCTCAGTACCCGTGGGTGTATCCCATCGGCCATATACCAAATATATTCACACCGTAGGAATGGCAGAACAGCAATTCCTAAGCACAGAACTAAGCACAAAACCAACGTTTTGGGGGGTTTAATTCAGACAACAGTCTGAAGCTGTGGTTTAAATAGTCCAGGATCATTGCTGCATTATATGCAGATGGTTGGTTACATTTATTTTCCGTATTATCCACCTGAAAATGGCATTTAATTTCTCTTCCTGCACAGCAGGCAGCAGCCTGCTGCTACAGTTGCTGATCTGCATTTCCACAGATACAGAAGGATCGTCTCTCCTGGCTCTATGGCGAACATGACAGTGTGTCTCATTTGTCACCCTCCATGTGTCTGAGGAGACGGTGGCAGAAAGATTGAAAACCAGCGTGAGAGGGAATTAGAAGAGTTGTGGGAAGTGGACTCTCAGGGCCACCGTGCCCCAGGGGCAGATGCTCCATCACCCCTTGTGCCTTTCTCGCTGGGTGCTTACCAGCCTTGCTGACGGTGTGGTGCCAACACCAGGGGCAGGCAAAGGCAGGCAGCACTGGCAAAGGCAGGCACTGGTGAAGGCAATCTGCCAAAACAGCAGCAGCAAGGAATGGTCAACAGGAGGACTTCTTTGCCGCTGCACATTTGTAGCTGAAAACAGAAACAGCCTTTGGCAGAATGGGGTTCAGAGAGCTACTGTGAGATAGCATGCTAATAGCAACATTTAATTAAAAACACAAACAGAAACAAACAAAAAAAAAAGCCGTTACCCTTTTCCCTACAAAGGAAGGAAGGAAGGAAGGAGGGAAGGAAGGAAGGAGGGAAGGAGGGAAGGAAGGGAGGGAGGGAGGGAGGGAGGGAGGAAGGAAGGAAGGAAGGAAGGAAGGAAGGAAGGAAGGAAGGGAGGGAGGGAGGGAGGAAGGAAGGAAGGAAGGAAGGGAGGGAGGGAGGGAGGGAGGGAGGAAGGAAGGAAGGAAGGAAGGAAGGAAGGAAGGAAGGAAGGAAGGAAGGAAGGAAGGAAGGAAGGAAGGAAGGAAGGAAGGAAGGAAGGAGGGAAGGAAGGAAGGAAGGGAGGAAGGGAGGGAGGGAGGAAGGCAGGAAGGAAGGAAGGCAGGAAGGCAGGAAGGGAGGGAGGGAGGGAGGAAAGCCTCTTTCCTTCCTGTTAGTCATGTTACACGTATGTCCCCAGGTGGTGGAGTGCTCTCTGTGAGGGTATGACGGAAGGACATGCCAAGGAAACACATGTGCAGTGTGGTGCTGGAGGAGGCGCAGACCCAAGGGTAGGTGGCAAGGACCCAGGGAGGGACAGTACAGGACCTGGAGGCGAGTGACCAAGCCAGCAGCAGTTCCCAGTCAGGGCCGAAAGTCGAGGAAGACTGTTAATGGAAAAGACGTCACGCTCTGGTTATCGGAGAGGCATCTCAAGCGCTTTCCCAAACTGCTCAGTGCATCTTAGGTCTCTCAGTAATATAATGTGATAGCCACCATGCCGTTATTCAGACTGCAGAGGGGCAGAACCTGTCCTTGTGTGATGGATTTACTGGTGGTGAAAGTATATAGCTGGTAAACCACAGCGGAGAGCGGTTTAATTAATCAGCTGTTGTTGCGTAGCAGCATTCCCACATGTCCCAGCAGAAAGGTTAAAGCCCGAACACCACATGGCTTTTCTGCTGGGAAACTCTATCACTGTCAAACCCCTTTGTAACCTACGTAAAATGGAAATAAAACAAATGGAGTTTCTCATAATTAGATATATCGTCCCTCTTAAATCATACCAGGATCTGTTCCTCAGTGTTGCTTTTGCAAACACTGACTGTTTCTGAGTGGAATAAAAATTACACCATGCAGCAGAAAAAATATGTTTGAAGCTGGTATTAGTAGCATCTCAACCAGCGCTTCCCTGATTGCTTACGTTTCCACCTCCTTGTTTGCCCTCTGTGGCACCAGCAGCGAAACATCTAGGTTACTTGTAAAATAGTGCAATTTTCAGCCAGCTTACCCAGTAAAAACAGGTAATGCTTAAATCTGTGTTTGAAGGAGAAAATTGACATATACAATGTTTCAGATTCATGCTGGTTCTGTTAAGCTTTTTCCAGAACAGTTAAAATGATGTCTATAATCCTTCAGCCAGTTTCAAAAGTGATGCCTAGCAGCCTTTAAATTTGTCTAGCATGGCTCCAGTACATTTTTTTCCCCTCACGCTAATAATTTTTATAAAAGAAACCAACAGATGCTAGGCCTGTTTTTAACATTTTTAGAGTTGCCAATTGTACTTTGTTTACTTCTTTATTAGCATAGTTTGGGCAGATCTAAAAAGATATCTAGAGTCTTAAACTGATTTATTCACCTAAACTTCCAAATCATCTTGAACACAACCCTCAGCTTGAGATGAGTCACCCTGTGAAGTGATTGTTTCTTTCCATTGAGAGCTATGCGTGACTAGTTTAGGCTTAAATACCTAGCTTCTGAACACCTAAGTCAAGTCAAATGAATCCTACTCAGGGAACTCAAATAATTGTCCAGCTGTCCTTTGACTACCTTTTCAGAATGGGACCTTTGTCTGGGGTTCAGCACCTCAGAAAAGATTTGGGGTTGAGCACAGCCCAGGGAGCGTAATTATGTCCTCAAAGAACTTGAGTTGTTGTTCTTTGCACACTTTCAATGACAAAAAAAAAACATTCAGATGGAAAATGTAGCACAAGGAGCTAAGTCTGTTAGGAGCTGAAGCTCTGCTGAATTTCTGTGGTGCACGTATTCCTGATTTAGGATTTTTTTATTTTTTTTTTACCCGCTTTTCAATTTAGGAGGGAAGAGAAGAAATGAAAGGAAAACGTGTTTTTTTCAGCATTTAATATCAGTCTGAACATTTGAGGATGCTCATACAACAATAAAAATACCTTCATCTTTTGACTCAAAGCTATGGAAAAAGTCTGCTATAAACAGGGCTGCTGTTCAATTTTATTTTATGTTCATTTGTACTGGTATTGAAAATGAGCAACAAGGGAGACCACAGGTGTTCAAGCACTAAAGAACTGGAAAAGAAATGCAATGCTTCATTTTCAGCCAGAGGCAGGTTATAGTGTTTCCTGGGAAAAGGCTTTTAATAGGAGGAAAATATGTGGTAAACTGATGGTGACATTAAGCAGAATTGGCTATAATTGATTAATGTAATCTGCATATTTTATGATTATCTGAGATATGGCTACTGCACAATGAAAATTTTGCAACACTCAAAGCCTGTGCACAAGGTTATGTCTTCTTGCATAAATCTGAGAGCGTAAAGGGGGGTGGAGGAGTACTTTAAATTGCCAAGGATGATCTGGATGATAAAACTTAAGTGCAAATGAGTATTAATTTTTAGTGCAGTAAAATTAGCTGACTCTTTGAAGATTGCTGGTACTTAACCTTTTCTGGAGTACAATGATCTGCTTTAAACTGAATTTTTAAATTATTTTATTGCAATTTTATGTTGATTTGGTGTGTTTGTGATAGTCCGCTCTGGTTTGGACCCCATAAGAGCACTCGTGGGAGATGGGGAGTTCTGGGGAGGGGAGCAGGAGCTGCATGCTGTGAGATTTTGGAAGAAATGCCCTGTTTGCACTTAGTCACTGACATCTTGGCCAGGCCAATTTAGTACCATTGACCTCTTCAGCTGGGGGTAAGCTCCCCTGAAATGAACGCATACCTGATGTTCCCTTTGGGGCAGTACAAGGAACGACATGAAATTTTGAACACTGGACTTCTCAGAGGAAAGCCCTTGTTGTCCTCCAGGCTGCTTTCTCTATTGATACTAGGATTTTGTGTACCTTGCCAAAGGGGTCACTCTGCCCTCCAGTGAGGATACATCATTGTTCTTCTTGGGTAAATAATGTATTCCAAAAATTTGCAATGAAAAACACTGGAGTTTCTGTTGGAGTCACACACTAAGCTACCCCAACCAAAAATTACCGTCATCCTCCCCACCCCCAGGCCAAGTTATCTTAAGATAAACAAACTTGTCAGAACTCATTTTGACTTCCTTTACTTTTCCTTTAGGAGTGGTAACTTCTTAAGTCACTCTCTTGTAGTTCAGAGTTCAGGTCAGGTCTAGACTGCACAGTCAAGGAGCCAGATGTTACCTGAATTGTCCATGGTTCAAGTACTCTGCACTTTTCATGAGCCTTCTCGTAAATTGCTATTAGAATTGCCATAATCACGACTCATTAAAAAATTTGGGGTTTTAGTCGGACTCATTTACAGATTATATTGGACTAATATCCTTATAGCTTTCCATTATGAGATGATTAGAAAATGTGTTCTTCCATCGTGGCAGAGCAAATCACCATCATAGCTGAGATGACTGAGAATCTTTTTGCAAGTGATTTTATTTGTGTTCAGTAAATCTGTCAGACATAAAATCATGATATATGTAATGTAGCTATAACATATTCATCTTTTAACTACTTCTGACACTTGTGTGAGAAATTGTCCAAGAACTTGCACTCTCAGTAAAATTTATTTATCTAAATTAATATGATGTGAGTAGTTAGATTTTCTGGATAGAGGAAAAAGTAATTTTGCCATCGAAATGCCTGTTTGTGTTCTTTGTCATGATGCAAACCCTAATCCTACAAGAAAAGAAAAAGCAAGCCATGTGTGACTCTCATATGTGAAAGGAAATGTCTCATTTGTGAGACATTAAAATTCCAGCTCAGAAAAAGAATGTTATTGAAAAACAGCTTGACACACTGGCTGTTTTTTCAGGTATTTGATTTATCTGTTATTTGAAATACTTTTTCAGAAGATAGTGCATTAAGTCATTTCAGATATTGAAACATTTTAGTCTGTGTAAATGCCATTAGAGCTACAGTGTTTGCCAATTATTTATGAACTTCCTTTTCCTCTTATGTTCCCCAGCGTTCAGTTTGCCTTCGTCAATGTGGCTTCCCTCCACCATTGTGGTTTCCATATCACTGCATGAGAATCAAGGGGATATAGAAAATAGTTGTCTCTTTCTATATTCGGTGGTGGGATCCTCAATTCCATTTGCTGCTTTCATTTGCAATGTTGTGGTTAATCAAGGGACAGCCTTTAGGAAATAATTATTGGCAATCAGCCCAGTTGCAAGAAAATGAACTTTATAATACAGTTTATCAGCCAGGTCTTTAAACTGCTGGAAGCCAAACCATCCTGTTCACCTGCCCAGGCATATACGGCCATCAAGGAGAAGTCCCTTCCCTTATCCCAAGTGTTTAGGGAAGGACCTTTCCTGAATCATGGTACCGTTGCATTTCAGGGTACAAACGGTTAAACATGGAAACCTTCTCAATGGTGGGGACTCGATAGAAAAAGCAATGAGGAGTTAAATGGAGTGATCATTTCTAGCTTTTAAACCTTTCACTTACTTGCACGGGCTTCCCGGTTGAACTTCAAAGGGTTGGTCAGAGCCTGCAACATTATCCTTCAAAAATTCCCTCTGCTCTGCGTGGGAGGGTCGGGGGAGGCTGCCGCCACAGGAGGTGAGGAGGGGAAGGCAGCAGTCGCTTCTCCACACATCTTGCGGCAGGCATGATTCCTGAATTTGCAGCCGAAAGTGGCTGTAAATCTCTTTCCTCTGCACTCTCTCAGCTCTGATTATAATGAGCAACCAGAGCGGCTGAAGTGTTGCCTTGCTTTCTAGATGAAGCACTTGTAATACTACATTGAGCACATTTGAATACTAATTAGAGTAACAGGATCTTTTAAACAAAATGTGCAGCCTAGAGAGAAATATTATTAGAAGTGAGTTCCATATTTGACACATAACTTAAACGCACGCATTTATGTTATAGGTGTTTTTTAATAAAAAAGATGCACCTAACACATCAGCAAGCAATTACAAATATCATAGCACAAAATCATGTTAGATTTGCATGTTGTTTTACTCTGTATGTATACAACATGTCATGCCCCACTAGATGCGTTCATGTTTCCAAATGAGACAGAATAACGTAAGAATGGGCTCAGCCTCCAGCTCCTGCAAGTTGCAGGACTGAAAGCTTGGCTAAGAACATAAGAACTAGTGAAAGCTGAGAGGTCTTCCAATAATTTGTTGTTTAAGGACATCCTGAACTGCAGGAACATCAAGATGTCCAAGACTTTCATGTTCGGCTTCTCATATGGAAATATTTCCGTACTCATAATCATCCTTTTCATCTTGATCTGGTTTTGGTTCTAATACTTTTTCAAATTGGGGCACCAGAACAGTCTTCAGTATTGAATGTGGGGGAAT
Source organism: Rissa tridactyla (assembly GCF_028500815.1). Classification (NCBI taxonomy): domain Eukaryota; kingdom Metazoa; phylum Chordata; class Aves; order Charadriiformes; family Laridae; genus Rissa; species Rissa tridactyla. Next base: position 98,817,935 of record NC_071468.1, read on the forward strand.
AGTACAGGTTTTGCAGCATCATAATTCTGTTTGATGTTTCATTTCTTTTGCTTTCTTAAAAATATCTGATCGAGGATGTCCTTTTTATTGTTATTGGACACTGAGCAAATTCTTTCTGTAGAACTGAGTGTAATGCCTCCAAGATCTTTCTCCTGAAATAACATCTAGAGTCTTTCATCGTGCACACAGATAGAGCTGGTTTTTATCACTGGAGAATTTTTATTACTGTTCAACTCATTTTCTGGATCACTTATGAATAGTTTAACAGAACATGTCCCCAAATGGTTCTTGTGGGATTCATCTAGCAACTTCCCTAAAATGAACACCTATTTCCTAACTTTTGTAACGCGTAACTTGATGAGCGCTCCAACTGCTACCTCATTATGGAAAAGGGCAGCAGTGCTGCTATTTTATTCAGCAGGAGTGCGTTCAGAACATCTATCTTATTTAGTCCCTTGCTAGTTTTTATGGATACCAAAGAAGCTTAAGCCTGAAATAACTATGAGATCTCCTTCACCCTAATGCGGCGCTGCTGGTCAGATGCTTCAGTGTCTGGGGAGTATTACTGTGGACCGCTCTGGTGTCTATGGATTTCAGGAATAGGAAGCAAATAAACAGGAGTTTAGATGGCCACAATCTGGTGTTTAGGATCAAAATCATGCCTAAATCCTGGGTGTTTTAGTTCTTTTGCAGCTATAAGCTGAGTAAGTAGGCTACACAGTTAGATCAGTAAAGGTTTGGAAATGTCTTTATGTAGGCACCAACAATAGCAATTAGGGACTGGAGCAAATCAGTGGATTTATTCTCTAGGCTGGTATTTGGGGAAGCATCCTTCATCAAATGGGTGGTTAAGCAAGTAGTTACCTTTAAGTGTGTACTTGGAGCTTTCATCGTGAAATTGGTTTTATATATACAAATAAATGAATTCCCAAAGTGAAACTTCAGTTTCTTTCATAGTCAAAGGTAAGTGCACAAATTAGCCCTCTGCTGCTTGACTCCATATATATTTCCATATAGTTGACTTATGTTTCAACTCCATATATATTTCCACAGTTCACAGCAAAAGAATTCATTCAGAACCTTGAGAACTTCAAAACATTTCTTGTCATGCAAGCCTCTATACTTAGAATCATAGAATCGTAGAATCATTTAGGTTGGAAAAGACCCTTGGGATCATCGAGTCCAACCATCAACCCCACTCTACAAAGTTCTCCCTTACACCATATCCCTTAACACCACATCTAAACGAGTCTTAAACACATCCAGGGATGGTGACTCCACCACCTCCCTGGGCAGCCTATTCCAGTGTCAAAATAAAAACTTAAAAGAGTGTCGAAAACTTAAAAGACAGAAAGCCCTTTGCAAATCTTATGATACAAATATTCTGTCTATTTACTTCTTGGAGAAAATGCTGCGTTCTCATAGGACCAATAATAGTAATGAATGTAATGACAGAGAAAGGAAAAAAAAAGAGGAAAAGAGGATATAGATATTGAATTTAACTTTTCCTGTTTGTATATTTTTAATGGCAAATATTCTTTTTGATTAAACACGGCTTTTGCGAACACTCTTTATACTTCACAGATATCAAGATGAATGTTTCCTGAAGAATAATTGACCCTGAAGAATAAGAATTGTAGATAAATAAATATCCTACTATTATTGTCAGTGTACAGAGTTCTTAGCATAAATACAGTTCTTTTCAACATGTCTGATAATTTGTCATCAGCTAGCTTTTTGAATTACCTAAATAATTAGCAGAGCTTTCTAGTGTTTATAACATTTGTATCTCTGTCTCTGAAAAAAAGAGATTAAAATTTATAAAACCAAGATAACTTGGTTACACAATTCAAACACAATGAAATAAATAGATCTAGAAAGATGTAATAGAACAACTGAAATGATTTCCAGACAGTAAGAATGACAGCAGAGGAAAAGAAAGTACGTTTTCCTCTGACCAGTGTAAACAAAGCTATGACTGCTTTGCTCAAAGGGTCTTTCTTTCTTGTGCCACAGGCTTTATTTTTGACACAGTAAGCTCTTAAAGTTCTTACAGTGTCATCAGCCATTATAAAATCTCTCTAGTCTTACTTTTTTTAATCATTAAATAACTGTATTTATCCTTTTGAATGTGTAGATTTGGCACTTGACTGTCAGCAGCCTGGTGTAGTTGAACAAAGCCCTGTATCATAGCGAGGAGCCCTTCCAAAAGTGATGGTGAGGTTTGGGAACGTGGTCTGTGCTCATTAGTGTTGGTCGCTTTGTGCAGAGACTCATCCTCAGCAGTAGCTCTAGCAGCCACAGCTCACACTGTGGCAGAGCCCAGATGATTTTAAACCCTGAGGTAGTCACATGTATCACCTAGCGTTCAAATCTGGTGATTGAACTAGGGAATGCATTGAAAGCAGCAGGCCTCATCCAGGTATGTATTTTGGATGAAAATTAGACATTTATAGCTGAAAAAACAATCTCTGTATCCCAGGAGTGTTTTTCAGACCTGTTCAGCAAAGGCAGTAATTTATGTTTTCTTTTACTGACACTTGTACCCCTGTGTCCCAGAAAATGGTGGTGTTGCCATCACTTGTCGCAGGCTGCAGGCTTTGTGCAGAGGCAGCAAAGGGCTTGGGACCTGACTGGCTTCCTCTGGACTGGCCTTGGTCTGCCCCTGGCTCCCTTGGAGCTTGCTTACTTCTAGCAGCAGTCGCCTAATACTTGAGTGATTCTTACCTATGTTGGTTTAGCTTTTGCCTAGATTTGTACTATATTTTTAACTAATAGATAGCGATAATAAGTCATTATTCTGTGTAGAGGGTGCTGCTATGGCCCTAGAATAAAACTGCAGCATAGGGGAGTACAGGGGTGGGATGGAGGTGGAGGCCTTGAAAGCAAAGGCACGGGATGATGAGGAGGGCTCGAGTGCTGTTTATAAGAACATGGCGTCAAGGTCAGTTACTGGTCATTAAAGGAGTGCAACCTCGGGAGCTGGGCAAAATCGTAGAATCATGGAATGGTTTGTGTTAGAAGGGACCTTGAAGATCATCTAGTTCCAATCCCCCTGCCATGGGTAGGGACACCTTCAACTAGACCAGGTTACTCCATCTGACCTGGTCTAAATAACTTTATGAGTAACATAAATCACTTCATGAGTAACAAAGAAGGCAAAGAAAAAGTACATAGCATATGTAAAACTTAAAATATATCGTGAATTTGGATGGGGATTGGAGTTGCAAAATGATGGAGAAAGAGCAATTTATGTAGCAGGTTTACAAACCTAAGAATCACTCCAAATGCTTCCTGGAGAGAGGTTGAAGAAATTACCACCATTGGTATTACACATCCTGCAGCAAAGGACTCAAGGTACTGCCAGGTCCCAGCAATGACCCCCCGCAGCTAGCTGAAGCCATTCACCTTAGGACCGCCCAGGACAGTGGAAGAGCGAATGTAACACCAGGGAAAGGGTCAGACACTAGAATGTTTGTGTATATGTCATTTTACCTGCATGGAATTTGAGCTGCAAGTGTTAGTATGGAACTAGACTACTAATAATTCTTTGATTAGACTTTTAAAACTTCATTAAGAAAAAAAAAAGACTTCGTCTAAGATATGGTTTTGCCCATAGTAAGAGTGTAACAGCTTGATGGGAGTTCAAACAACCTACTTTGTAACTTGGTTGCAACAAATTGGTAATTACCCTCTCATAAAAAATGACATGACATTTGGTACTCACTAATTATGGCAAAGTCGTCTTGCTGAATCTGAAGGCACCCTGAACGCAGTGATCCCTAGTTGTGATCATAAGTTTTAAGATGAACATAATATTCTTAGGGAGACTCCTTAGATAAGGTAATTTCTTGAGGATCTTTAATTTCCTACATTAGCTTTGCAAACTTGCAATTCATTCTTTATATTCATTGAACATCTTTGGCTTGTTTATTTCTAGCAGCAGTTGTCTAATGACCCTCTTACCTATTCTGGTTTAGATTTATACAAGAGTAGAAAAATTTCTAGGTTCGTGAACTCTATCTCTGCTTTCTGGTAGGTCATTTATACATAGATCATTAGTCATTGGTCACGGCGGTCACTGGTCGTAGCCTCAGTTTTGGCACACACCACTTTAATGTGTTAACCTTTCTCCTAAACATTTATTTTCTTTCGCAGAATTTGTATTTTTTGTTCATTTGACATTCACCCCAGGTATTCAGGCTCTGTCGATAGTGATTCAATGGTTGTGTTATCATCACCTTCTTCCACTGATTTGTCTGGTACCACTGTTTTTTTTCTCACCTATCTAAACAAAAATATGATGTAGGTACAGCTTAGTACCTCTTTGCCATTAAGATGTTGATGTATTTCATTATGAAAAGCATCAGGGAATAAAGCACCCTTGAATTGAAGGGCCTGTTTGCCCAAGGCGGTACTGAACGTACACAAATCTCTGCTCCGTTTCACCAAAGTAACTACGAGAATTTTAATGATGCATCGACTATAGAAAAATAATTGCTGTCACCTGTGTCTCCAAAAATTTCCTCTGTTGTAAGCAGTGTTCTTTCTATGTGCCTGTGTTTCATTATGGGGTCTCTGTGACTGACCGCAGGTGTTGCACACCCACTCTTAGCGCTGCTGTGGGGGCTCTCCTCATGTACTCACCATCTCCATCTTCTTTATTCTTCTTCCTGGAGCGAGAATAACTGATTTGAAAGCAAGAGTCAAGGGATGCTAAGCTCTTTTAGCTTCACTCTGTACTCTGCTGAAAACTGTTCCATTCCACCTCATCCATTCTCAGATTGTTCCTCTTTTTTTTTTTCTTTTTGTTCTCTGTTTCTCCACTGACTTAGGACCTGAAAGCTTTTTAACCCCAAAACAGGTACCACCAAGAAATTACTTCTATTCTGATTTACTTGTTACCGTACGGTTCACTTGTTACTTTTACTATAACCAATGTTGCAGACAACATCTTCATTTTTGCATTTATGTCCAGATTAAAAATTAATAGGTTTGCATTTGCCAAACTGCATGCTCATTGTTTTTCTCCTGTAGAATTGTCCATTGATCTTATTAATAATGCGTCTGCAGTAATAGCACTGTGATTATCATCTTTGCCTAGTCTCTGTTTTTTGGTTTTATTTGCCACTTCTTGCAAGATATGAAATCCACTGCAATTCTCATATTCTTTTTCAAGTACTCATTGTTTCTTTTCATAGCTGTATTTGTTACTTTATAGGAAGTTCTATGTAATTGCATTGACGAAATCTATCTCTGAGATCTCCGCAATTCCTGCTGCAGGTTTCTTTTCTATTATTCTCGGATATTCTGTTATTTCAATTTTATGAGGACACTTTTTATTCATCAATCTGGATTGTGTAATTTTGTTTGCTATGCAAACTCCATTTGTTCTTTCAAGTTCCTTCCAGTAGTTTTATTCAAGCCTTTTGGCCGGGGTTACAGACAGAAATCAGTTCTCTGTCAGCAGACATCCTTTTAAAATGGTAAGGCTGCTTTGTCCTCCAGAGATAATTTCATTGCTTTTCTTGGCCTTTATGTTCTTTCTTATCACTCACATGCTTCACTTTTGGGGAGGTCAGTATTCCTCAAATTTCTGCTATAGAGTTTTATAATTCATTTTCCCTGCTTTGGTCAACTGGAAATTATAAAGTGTTTGAAAATATCTGTTATCTTTCATGAGGGAGTGGGTTATGGAGCTACGCATCAGGTTAAGGGCGGGTGGGCTTCAGCACCGTGTGGCAGACATGCTGTAAGGCAGCAGAGGAGGATGACGGAGGCCTGAAGTACAGAGCATGAGAGGAGCTGGGTTTGGGTATGGAATATAGTACCGTCAGTCTTGAGAGATGAAAGGAATTGGCATGCAGAAGGGAGTGCAAAAGGATCAGGACAAGGGGACAGTCGTCTCTGGAGGACGGTGTGTGTTTCCTCTGCTGTGCTCAACCCACAGCGGAGTTAAACATCATCACCATGCAGTAAATAAGAAGCATATTATTAACCTGAGGGTCAGTACTAAGAGAGATTGCCATCACTGACCCAGAACCCCATGGAATCTATTCCATTCATTTTATAAATCAGAACTGATCAGGTCCCGGGTCTGGGGTTTCCTCCTCAGATCCAGCGCCTAAGACTTACCTGCATTTTGATTGTTTTCAGAGTAGTTGTCTACAGTGAATCCATCAGGCTTTCAATGCACATTGTTTTTCACTGCGATGCAGTTCATGTCTACGGGAGTAGGCTTAAGCAGTTACAGTTCCCGTGCTAGGGCTGTGGGCGAATGACTGGACTGCTGTGTATACCCAGGCCAAGGCTGTGCGAGCTCAATAGGGTCTGGAAAACTGCTGGGCGTGACACGGGAAATCATAGACCATATAAAGCTGTGAGAATCTGACAAAAGTTCCAGACAGCACCATGGGGAATAGCTGGACAACACAGGTGGTTAAGGCAGAATTGTATGAGAAACAGACAAAGTCCGCAGGTAATTGGACTGGTGCGTTAGAGACCTTTGGGGGTACAGAGTCTTGCAAGGCCAACAGCACCTAGATAACTTTATAAATAATACCATATAAGATGGATTTATGATACTGTCACTCATTTTGCCACTCATGTAACAGATGCTAGGAAGACTCATAATCCGTCTCGGTTCTTACGAGTATGTCATGAGGTGTTTGTTCATTAGTGTTTCAGTTTGAATCAGAAGCGCAGTTTAGAGGAGAGGCTCTAAACTAAACCAAAATTTGGCTCCAGAAAGGTTCTCTGTCTTCTAATGGGAACTCAGCTTTGTGCAACCATGCTACAGCTACAACTAGCAGGAAGCAAAACCCACTGAAGTGCTAGAGAAGGAGTCGTGCTGTCATCCTAAATGCAGATGTGGATGTTGGGTCTGCGGCACTGACCGTTTTGCTCTGCAGTTGGGCTGTGCTTCTTGCTAATGAAGACTTACAAAGGTGTTGTCCAACTTCACGTGCTCCTGGGAGAGCCCGTTCATCCTTCCTGCACTTGGAAAGCTGTATTACCTGCCAGTGGGTGTAAACTGCCTTATCAACGAGTGTCTCCTCGACAGTGTGAGTTATGTCTGTTGTTTTGTTTGTTAGCAGCCCGATACCTGACATACAATTAAATGCAAGGCTACATACGGTCTTAAAATACTCAGTCATATTCACTGGTTTTGGAAAGCAAAGCTTGGTACAGTGCTCACATGGTCTATTAGTTCTTACTCTTCCATATTTTTCCTGAAGTGATTTAAGTTTCTCTGTATCAACACACACACTTGCAATAAAAGAAGCATTTCTCTGACATTTTACCCTGCTGTGGGAAGAGGTAAATGTGAAAATTTAGTCTTTTATCCTATGCATTCTACAAGAAAAAACGTCATTAGACATCCTCAGAAAGAAATGCTGAGGATCTCGCGGTCCTAGCTGGCTGTTTCCAACAGCTATAGAAATGACTGCTGAGTAGTGACAGAAAGCATGTGCTGAACTGAGAAGGAAGGTTATAAAATCATGTGTTTTAGGAATTCCTGAGTTTGTCAAGAAAATAAAAGAGAAACATTGTCACTGTTGTTACCACCATAAAAGCATATACTTAAATTTCTGTAAGACGGGTCTGCATTATAAAATCTTGTGGCTGATGTCCTATCTGTGCAAAATTCTCATCAAAATAATGAGCCAAACATTATTTGTTACTCTTTCTACATTTGAAAAGAAGATTCAGTTTATATTTTTTTCTGTAGTTCGTTGGTAGTCTTCTCCCAAAAGACAACTTAAATCTTAGAATCTTAAAAATCTTAAGAAAAAAAATCTTAAGAATCTTAAAAAAGTAATACTGTAAAAAATAAACTTTCTGCAATTACTAGGATGTCTCTTTATAACTATTAAAACTTAATTCTTTTGAAATACTTCCTGTCAAATTATTCCAGAAGCTGCAATCAAATGTTTATTTCCATAAGACTAAAAAGTACTGTAACATCTCACGATAGACTGTCATATTATGCTCTGGTTCTAATGGATATTTCAATGAGATTTCAAAGATAAGCTAAAATGCCAAAGATACTTTAACAGTAAAGATAAAAATATTCTACCATCTGTGCTGCTTATCTTAATTTTTAGTTTTTAGTTGAAAACAATTATGTAAATTTTCAACTTTTTAAAATAAAATGATGGATCATAATTTATTGAGTTATGATTTTATCATCATCAGCAGAACCTTGACTTATCATGGAGTCAGATCTAGCGCTCTGGAGCTAAAGGATGTAACCGTTGTGTATTCTGTGAAAAATCAGAAAGTCCTTGGGGCTGGATCTTCTACTGTAGATAAAATTAATTGTATGCATAATGTTTGAAGAATGGCATTGTGCAGACATTTTTGGCGTCAAGCAATGGTGTAAATCAGGCAAGGCTAAAATAAGTGAAGTTAATGCAGAATTAAATAAGCTAAGTAAATAAGTATTGTAATCTGTTGTTACAATTTTTATCTTAGATATCTAAATGTTCACAAAGTATTATTTTAGTATATACTACTAAAAAGGTATAATTTCTTAGCCAATTTTAAGCAAATTAGTTTACTTCTTTTTCTGTGATTATGTTTTCCATCTATAAAATGCAGATATACATACATATTTTCTTCAAAATTACATTTCTCAAAATATTTTTGAGAACTGAGTTTTCAACTCATCATTTCTTCAGCATTACTTATTGCTGTCTTGTGTAGTAATGACATAAAATTTTCATTATGTTGTCATAGCCAATGCCATTAACATGATCAGTATTTTATATCTTTGCTCTTTATGCAGAGGTAACTACTATGAATGTGTGTTACAATTTACATTCACTATCTCAAAGCCTTGTATAAGAAAGCGGATTGACGTTTCAGAGCATTACTCTAACATAAAGCAGGATTATTAGGCTTATTTTATAGCTGGAAAACTGGGACCCAAAGATTGTCAAGATAAATCTAGGTGAGGTGAATCACCATCTTAACCAGTGTACACTAGATTGCATAGGTACCATACATCAGAACTGGGACTGAAACTCAGGCCTCAAGTACTAGGGCATACTCTCCTTCAGCGATACTAAAATGTACAGCCTTCAGATTTTCATTAAGTAACTTAAAGACTTTAATAAACAAGAGCATTTGTTAAGGTGCTCCAAAATGGTTAAATGGATCTTAATATTTTAATGTTTTTTTTGTGAAGAGCTAAAATTCAGACAGATTAATGCAGCTTTTCCATTATGGATTTAATATTTCAGTACTAGCTTCTGGAGTGTTTAGCATTTTTCACTGTGCTGATTAAAATCTGTTGTAGATGATAATTATGCTGGTTTTATCATTCAAACACTCAAAATTGATTTTTAAATCTTTAAGTGGCTTGTACTAGACTTTTATTTCTCAAAGGGTTTAGAAGTCTGCTTGTATTATGTCCTTCCGTCATGTTCTCTGTAAATGCTAAATCAATGCAAAATTAGTAGATTCCCAGTTCTAAAAAAAAAAAACACCCTTTTTTCGTAGGAGGAAGAACTAAGGAAAAGTGGAGAAGCCAAATACGCACACTTGAGTGATGAGCTTCACGTATTAATTGAAGTGTTTGCTCCACCTGGGGAAGCATATTCTCGTATGAGTCATGCCTTGGAAGAAATAAAAAAATTCCTCGTTCCCGTAAGTGGCTTATAGCATTCTTCTGTGACTGGTTATGGTTTTGCTGCATTGAATTTGTGCCTTCTTTAAGGACTTTTATCTAACGGGAAAAAAAAAAAAAAGTTCTGTTGAACATTCATCTTTTGTTGTTTCATCTCATGGAGATGCCAAGCAGGCCATTAATTGTCATAGTTGATCGCCTGATATATTTTCTAGATGTTTTATTATTTCCATTTGTCATTGTTTTTTGCTTTTCTTTCTTGGTTTTTGGAGGGAAGGGTGGATTACTTTTTCTCTGGTTGCAGACATTAGTCATTACTATGGGAGTACACTTTCAAGTTTTTTGAATATTCAAGTCTAAAAAAATTTTTGTATATGTAGTGACTTACCTAAATAGCTTGCTAATGAAGTTAATGAATTTCTTGTGGGACAAACAGCATGAGCAAAACATTCCTCAGGCATTTCTGTTCAGGCAGCTCGTCATGACTCAGACCACAGTTTAGCAATCCTCCATCAGCTAGGAGAGCACAGAAACATATCCTGAAGTGGGGAACTTTTCCATTTGATTTATACTATACTAATATACTATATCACTTTCTGAAATACTTACCTTTTTTTCTATTGATTTTCCATCAGACTCTCTGAAATTTATTTTCTCCACGTCTATACAGTATTCCATTATATTTTCATACTTAAAATTTGCCCTAGAATTTAAGCATATGCATACTAAATGCTACGTAATGGTTGCTTTGTGTAGTACTAGAATTATGTGAGTTATCGTCTGAGGTCTATCCTGAGACTATTTAGCCCTCTAAAAATGTTCATAACTTGCATTCCTAAAAAAAAATGTAATGGGAGCTTGTTTCTATTTGTGATAAAAAAATGAAGTGCAATAACTGTTCATATCTCTTGATAATAATGGAAGGATTCAATGAATGCCTTTTTATTATGAGGAATATGAAGCCAAGATAAGAGATGTTCAGGTGAGGCATGTGCATATTTGCATGGCAGAACTTTAACTTAAAATTAACTTAAGTAAAGGTAACTTAAAAATGTTAAAAATAAACAGCTGGATATTTGTTTTAAATAATAAAGTTTATTGGCACCAAGTGAGTGCCCATAAATGAGCTACATTTTAAACAAGTTGACTCCTTCTGATTCTTCCTTTCCATCCCCTTATGCTTCCAGTTTGGGAACACTGGTAATAAAATGCTATTTCAAATTCTGGGAAGTAACCATGAGAGAATAGAGCATTTTTTTCATCATTTCTGACTCTGTGTTGAACATACAGTACAAGGGACAAATAAGGTCAGTGTCATAATCCTGGCAACATAATGTGGAATGACATTTTGGGTACAAGTTAAGGGCAAAGATCCACCAACCCATAACACTGGAAGAAAATTTATAGTTAAGTGTCATGTTCCTGAAAAGTCTGGAGTGTTACACCTGGATATGGTAACCGGGCTAATTACAAAGATTGCCAGTCTCTCTCCTTTGGATAACTCTCATTTCCAGTTGTTAGTGAATTTGCCGAACTTCAATTTGTTTCTGTAAGAGGTTCCTGTTTAAAGTTATCTTTGTACATCCTTTTTATTCTGGAAGAGAGCTCCTGCATTATAGCATTACGCAGTGATGAGGGTACCGATTCCTGTGCCCCCTGGTTTTTTAACAGCCATTGCGTATTCTGTCCAGCTGGAGAAATCTGCTCTGGGTGGTAAGGGAGAGAGAGCAGCGCGTGATGACACTGGTGTTAAAATTTGTGGCATGTTGCTGTTGTAAATATTCAGCATCTGTGCAAGCATATATTTTGTGTGACACATTATTTATTGATAAGGATTATATGTATTTTCCAGCACAAGTATAATAGCTACACTGGAGGATATATAAAACCAGGTTCTTTGTTACAAGATTTTGAACTTGGTTGGCAGCGGCAATAATCACTCCAAACAAGTAAGAATTGTACTTTATGACTTGTGTGTTAGTTTTATCCCCTCTGCTTCATTTCAGATTTACAACAATTTACAAAGCAATTATTAACTGGCTGGTTATAACATGTGTCAAGGGGTTTACACTCAAAAAGCTTGCACCGGATAATTTCCTTTTTGTTCCCTATTTACAGCATATCTTGAATTTGTTTTATGATGTTTTGTTGTTTATAAGACCTAATTTATTGCCGCAGTGAATACTAGAATTGCATGACAGGGATGAAAGCAGTAGAATCTAACAGTTTTATTTATACCAAATCAAGGATGTAATAAACTATTCAAATGAGTTTTCACATTGCTTATGAATTTTGTGAAGTTTAAGTGAAATATTGCCCTCAGAAATTACACTGGTTGTGTCAGTAAGATGGAAGAATGTTTTTATACTTTATGCATAAGTTTTAATGAGACTGAATTTTTAAATAAATGTCTAGAGAACATAATAATAGGAAAAGAGAAACATGTAGAATAGGACTGAGAAAAAAAATGTTCATTAATTGAAGCAAATTTTGGTGAACAAAGACTTTTGATTTAAATGCAATTACTTAATTACCACCTTTGACCTTGCCCAATAGTATAAAAATTTTCACTAGTGAAGATTTTGCCTCCAAGGCAGAGGCGGAGACTAAGTACGGCTATTTACAGTGGCTGTGCCACATGTTAGCAGGTTTCAAAGCTGCAGTGGGCTCGGCCTCAGGGGGTGCGTTGGGATCCCTCCAACAGGCATTTCAGGGAATGACTGAACGCCCAATGTCTGCAGCCTTCGGCAGTTTGCCGGCCGACACACTTTTAAAGCCAAGCCGCTTCATTTACTGTCTGCTGCTTCCATTTTGCAAACGGCTTGAGGTCTCCATGGGAGCTACCATCGGGGCGTTGCTGACTGGTGGATAAGATTTGTTTTGCAGCAGACTTTGCAAGATCTTTTGTGAGATTTATGCAAAACTTTGGCTTTTGGGGGGTTCTTATATCCAATTACTAGTTAGATACTATGCTCCGTTTTATTTTGATGTTTACTTTCAATATGAAAATTTGAATATAGTGGAAATATGATCAAAAGAGCTATGAATAAGAAAAAAGGATTAATACCTCAGGGTTTTGAAACACAACTACCAGCTCCACTATTCTTTTTCTTTTTTTTGGCAACCTAGTAAAAATAAAAACCGAAATGTGCTCCCCCAAGTCAAGATTTTAGGGTAAAAATCAAATTTGAAACTGACTTTAATGTAATATAAGTTATCCAGTATTAGCTATGTGGAAAGAACAAACAGTAGGATTACATAGGAGGAGGACATGTGTTTTGCAGATTCACCTCTGTGGCCAACACAGATTCAATAGAATTCATAGGAATCTGCCTGCCAAATACTTCTGACCCCATCTGCCGGGGACCTAGGTCTGGTTGAGGAACCTAAGGCTGATGTTATATCTCAGTGCCTCAGAGTGGCATGTAGGGTTAGTGAACTGGAAGGGGAGATGTTTAAAATGGCCAATATGGGGGGGAAATAGCTTATTTTAAAAGGTTCATATGTATTAAATGCTTGAAACTTTCTTCACCATTAATGAGTAATGAAATGCTATATCATTCTTATCAGATATGATGATATCATTCTGATTTACATCCAAACATACAAATATATTTTCTGACCAAGCTATTATTTCCATATAGTAAGGGGCTATGCCATCTTTAGGAGTCTGTGCTGCCTAACACATGCTACATCTTTTTCTGATAACCATTTTTATCCCTTTAAGCAGAGCATTTTTATTTGACATGGTTAGCATCCCTTGGGACGAGGCGGGAAGCAGATACTGATCATTCATTTTATGTGTGAGTGCTCTGTATTAGGGAGCTATTATGTAGAGGGCAGGTTGCAGCTGCAGTGACACAACCGCTTTAAAAAGATTGTTTACAACTGTGCGGTCAGATGATCAGAAATCGAACCAATTACCACTTTAAGAGCTGCTGTTCAACTTATTTGCATACATTTTGCTAACCACTTGTGTCTGCTTTAAATTGAGGCATATTGGCACCACTCAAGGGCTGGGAGTAAACACGTGGTCGTTTAATGCAGTCCAGTTGATGAGCGATTGCTCATGATTATCTGCCGGTACCCTTCGGAATTTTCTGAGGCTGTTTATCAGATTGGATCAAATCAGATCAGATTCCTTTATTAGGAAATAGCCTGATATCAAATCAGATCAGATTCCTTTATTAGGAAATAGCATGATAAGGCAGCAGGTGAATGCACGTTTTTATGTTGTTGTTGTTGTGAATTCAGAGTACAGTGTCTTCCAGACTTTCTTGTAGGTGCCTAAATCTCATCTTGCTCCATACCATTGATTAAAATAATCTTCTTACCAATCATTTAAGAATAGTAAGTGTTATCACTGATCCAGCTTCCAGCATGAGTTCTTCAGTCTTCCTAACTAGAGATGGAAAATTAATGAGGAAAAAGAGCCTTTCAGTGAAATAAAACATTACTAACGTCATACTGTAAGTTATTCATACCAGAAGTATGTATGAAAAAATTGAGATTTGGGGGGAATTGAAAACAAACTTTCCCAGTTTGTTTCATTGGAACAATTAAATAATCTTACAGTAGAGTTTAATCCCTTGAAGGTCTTTCTCTAGCTAATGTTTCAAAATGAATTTTTTTACTTCAACTATACATTTATATATATATAAATATATACGTATAACAACTCGTATATACTACAGACCAAAGTTACTAATGATGACTTATTCCATGTTGTGGTGGCTATATTGTAGTATATACAACACACGGTGGCAATTTTTTGTCACAACATGGCTTTGACTGGTTTATAACAAGTATGGGTAGGTATATGACATTTATTTTGACATTTTTTTATTAGCCATCTGAATTTCTTCTGTGCTACAGTATAATATGAAATCTCTATTTACATACCATTTCACACTCCGTGGTTTTGTAATCTTACTTTTGTTTCTAAATAAGATATACTGTTGCGGGGGGGAGGATTCAGTCTTTTTGTCTTTTTTCAAAGAACCTCAACAGGCAAAATATTTCCCTGACTATGATGGTGAGCAGTGGCACAGCTCCATCTCTAAAAGAGACATCTTTTATACCTGTCAAAGTAAATAATAATTTATACTTGCACATTCTGCAAAGATACTTGCGATAATAAATAATTACTACCGTAATTGTTTAAAAACTGTGATAAGAAAATTATTTGAGCAGCTGTTTCAGTTGTTCTGTGTTCTGGTTTTCCCAGTGTGCAACGTCTCCTGCAATTTCACACACAGGTTTTGACAATCAAGAAAAAAAATTCAGAGATTCCATCAAGACCCAAAATGTCATAGAGTTTTACCTGTTCACAGCTTTTTTTTCCCTAAATGTTACTTATCAAATCAAATTATTATAACTATGTTAAAACACAAGTGTACTCAAGAGAGTTATCATAGCTTGTGGACAGTGGTTCTTGACTCTTGACAGACTCTGGAGTTTTTCTTAACCATGATATTGGCCGATTGAGCAGCAGCACGTGCATAGTTTAAATTTTAAGTTTGATGGAAATAACCCTAGAGCTATGCCTCAAAGTGAAGGTTTGGCAGGGGAGATGTACACTAAAATGGCCTTTTTAATTGAAAATTAAACTCCACTATTTCTCAACTGACTGAATTTTTATGTAGCTACTGATACACAGTATAGACTACTGTTTCTTTCTGCAGCGAAGCTATGAAATGGATAGCAATACGAAGAGCACATAATTCCTCAAATATCTTTAAAATTGTGTCGTGATGAGCAGGTCGCCTGTTGGTATGCCAGACCAACAAGTATCTTCTGCCTAGGCTTAGCTGCCCAGCTGCTTCCAGGCGGTATAGCTACTTCATCGCCTCAACTGTGCTTTAAGGGTTGATACTCCCACTCTGAGTGGATTAAGACCTTTTTAGATATGCCAGAGACATATTTAGTCTGTGAAAGCAATCCCTTGCTGATCTTTCTCTGACACACAAAGGAATCAATATAAAAGGCACAGCCTTATTGCCAGAGCCAGCCCTTTGTTTTGCCTTTCAGATTAACTGGAGACATTAACCTGATCAGGGATTTTACACTGATGATTAATCTGAATATACTATGGAGACATTGCTGTAGTTTAAAGAAATATTTACAGCTTGCTCGGTGAGTCTGTATTCATCAGCAATTTTATAGGCTTGTCTTGCTGCTTCCTCTTGCTAGGGTGTAGGATTTTCACCAGTGTCAGATCAGAAGCAATGATTTGGGTGTAGGTGATAAAATTCATGCCGAGAAATTTGAATTCTACAGTATTGCTCCTGGTTTCATAATAGCAGGTCTGTAATATGTAGCAAGAAGTGGGCTGTGGTATTGTGCATTCGGCTCTACAAACCCCTTCACCTCAGAGGGACCACCAGACCCTCCTACACATCTGGCGTTTCATTTAAGAGCTGCGTGTGTGAGTACGGATTTGGCCAATCGTCTCATCAACAAAGGCTGGGTATTTGGCCCAGTGAAGCAGCTGCAACTTCATGGTCTGAAAACAAAATTCCACGTGGTTCTATATAAAAGTAGGCATGAAAAGCGTATCTAAAACAATTGTTGTTCATGCAAATAATTACTTTGTAGTGAAAAAAAAAATGTGCAAGATATTGTTACGTGTTTCCATCATATATAGTAGTCTCTTTTTCAGCCATCAATATGAGGAAAGAAAAGACAATATTTGGATAATAATTATAAGACTGAAAGCAAGGACATTAGTTATTATTAATTATTCTTTATTTATTTTGACTCTTTCAAAGAATTGGTTTGTGGCTTAGCCAGGTTACTTTATTGTGTTTTGCTTAGTTCAGCAAAATGCCAATGGGATTTTTGAGGTTTAATTCACTTGTGGAGGTAGACTCAAACAAAAAATTTATTTTCCTGCTTTAATTCAAATTGAAAAGCAGATAATACCCAGGCAGTGTATTGGGGTTTGGGATTTGTTTTGGGTTTTTGTTTCATTGTTTGCTTTTAAAAAAGGGGGAAGAGAGAAGGTTTTGGTGGCATTTGTAAACTTTTTATCTTTTTTTTTTTTTTTTTTTAATGCTGCAAAGGTCAGTGTAGCCAATTTTGAGGATGCCGAGTTATGCTTGCTTAGGAAAGCATGAAAGAAAAAGCACAAATACAGAGTAATCTTTTCTCTGTTGTGTTCTTTCAGCTTCCAGCAATCAAAAATTGAATCTCGTCAAGGCCGTATCCAGACTATCTTGCCTTATGCCCTGTGGTAGATTGTTCTTCTCTTCCCTGAACTTGTCAAATTCTTTTTTGAACCTTAGTTAAGTTTTTGGCCTCAGAAAACCATCAGACGGCAATGAGTTTCACGGTTAATTTTATGCACTGGGTGTAAATCAAAAACCCAAAAGCCCATTTACTCTTGTTTGTTTGAGGGCAGCTGTGTAACACTTTATGAGTGCCCTCATCTTCTTGCATGGCTCAAAGCAATGGATAATCTCACAGCAATCCTCACTCTTACATTGTTCTGGATTTGTTTCTTTTTAAGCTCTCCATGTTTTCTTGTACAGAAGCAGACGTAGCTCTGATTATCCATGTGACATACCTCTGACTATCCTTCCCCCGTCTTTCTGTGTTCTCCTTAGCACACCCCTTTGGTTTTCTGTTGGGATGGGGCGGCCGGGATGGCACACAGTAGCCTCATCTCGGTAACCAGGAAGCAGTGCATCAATTACATGGATCTTCTGTTGTGTTATGGCTTAGTGTCATGTTTTTTCCTAATACTATCTACCATTCTTCCCACTTGCACTGTTTTGATGTTTTCCAACTGGCATTTGTAAAAAATCCAGGGCATCTTTCTTGAATCTTAATAACTAATTTAGAGCTATTTACTTTCAGTATTTTAATCTTTAGCAATACTTAGGTTTAATTATTTTCATGCGCATTATTTTGCTTTTATCAACACTCAATTTTTTCTGCCAGTTTTATTTCTAGTAATTGAGTATAATGAGATATTTCAGCAATTCTTTGCAGTAACTTTAGATATTATTGTCCTGCATAACTTTAAATGAAATGCTGTCACATCACTATTCATTTTTTAATATATATAATTTATAACTAGGATGGGCAAAACAGATTTTTTTAATCACTTAACAAACTCTTCCCCTCAGAAAATAGAAAATTATAAAAACAGCCCAGCTATTCTTAATATTCTTTTTCCTTTAATCAAAGCAAGAATTATTAATCAAAAAGCTGCTTTCTCTTACCTTTTGACAACTTCTGGTGCAGCTGATGAGAGTTTTGATCTGCATCTATGGAGATCTTTAAAAATGGATGTCTCATTTGTTCTGTGCCATGCTATATGACATAAACCTGTTCAGAAATAACCTGTATGAAGGATAACGGTACATTCATCCACAGAATGGATGTCTACAAGACCAGGGAAAACAACCTGAGCACATTCGGCATATGCAAACATGAGAATGTTTCAGTAAGTGAAGGGTATCTATTTGTATATATTCCTGATGTTTTGAAAAGTTTAAAGTGTCCTAATGGCAAGGAATAATATGACAAAACTGCACTGGCATGAGAGATTTTTTTAAAGAAAAAATACCTTCAAATATCAAGTTGAAAAGATTGTTAATTGGCTATGAAAACAGCTTTCTACAGAAAAACCAACACCTTTAGCTTAATATGGTTTTGGTGCATCCTCAGTGATGAAGGGATGGCAAGAAATTATAAAGAATCACTGTATAAAAATCAGAAAAAGATGCAGAAGGCAGATTAATAGCAATTCAATTTATAAAATAAAAAGTCCATATTTAATTGAATAGTTGTGAAGGAAATATGTGGCCAACAATGCAATGATAATACAAATGATTTCAAGGAACATTAGAAATAAAAGGAATCCTGAAAAAGATATAGACTTCAATCCCTGGAGATATTAACTTTATGAATAACTTTAATGATGCAGAAAAAGCAGAATGTTTCCTTAAATATCAACTGTTTAGCTGGAAAAATATCGGATGGAGTAGTTGTATCTTACCGAAATGATGCAATACTTTGCAGTTACTAGTCGAGTAATGTTAATTTCAAGAAAACTTGTTTAGAAAAAAGGCGGGAAACCAGAGAAGAGATCATAGTGTGCTGGTCTGAGAGCAGTTCTGCGAGCGGCAGAGCTAACGAAGGCTGGTTTCTAATGACTTCATGTCTCGTATTTAGATTTGGGGGGGGCAGGTAGGAGATGTGTTCTCTGTCTGAAACTTTCATGCATTCCAGACATTCACGACTTCATTCATTTGTGGGGTTTTTTGTTTGACCTTATGTGAGCATTTGCTCTTCAGTAAGGGCACTAACTTTTTCTTCCTCACCCTTCTGGGTGAGCACTTTCATGAAACTGGGAAGGATTGACTGTTTTAGGACTAGGGGACATCTGTCAGATACAGCGGGAGTTGACCAGTGAGTCAAAAGTTAATTGGGTTGGAATGACAAGCAGTGGAATAGAAACATGGCCAGTGAAAGAAAAACTTGGGGTAGCAGCATGACTGTGTGGTGATATTGCTGTGACCTGACACCAGTCCTTCACTGAATAGTTGGGAAAGATTGCAACTTATAAAAAAATTAAGCAAGGAATCTAACCACTGCTTTGAAGTTTTTATGGTTTGACAAAAATAAATTTGTCAACAAATCTGATTTCATATTCGATGTGAAGGTTTGTTGATAAAATTAATTGTGTTCGTGACAGCTGACATTTCTGTAAAAATCTATCACTTGTATGATGTAAGTGACAGGGGTCAAAACTTCTCAATAAGAAAATTTCCCTAAGTAGGTGTGTCTGTAGCAATTTTCTTAAGGAGCTGGTATGTGAAATTTCTTTTTCTGTCAAAGCTGGTTTGTGTATCAAATTTCGAAGATCGAGATTTGCATCTTGATATTAGATTATTTCATTTGAACATATTCCTCTCTCAACACAGCATGTTCCTTTGGGTGAGACCTACAGAGGGGCACAGGTGGTGCAATACTTAGACCCGTAGCAAAATCCGTAGCCATTAAGCAGGTGAAGAGGTGTCTTGCGTGACAGGGGTGCCTCAAACTGCATCCTCAGCCTTCAGCCCTCTTACACTAACGTGAAAAATGCTGAGCACTAGGATGCATCTTATATCCTGCCTCCCTGCTAGGTTTAGGCACTTAACTTTGGAAACACCAAGGTGAGAGACATACCTCCAGGTCAAGTAAGAATGAAACTAGAAAAGGACTTTAATGAGAGGAATCATTCTCTGGAGCTGCCCATATTTCATTGACTACAAAGGGAAACCGTTGGTGACTTAGGTTAAAATAAAATGAAACTCTCATAAGTATATAAGCCTTTTTTAAAAAGGCAGTGTATATGAAACACACTCTTTCTGAAGAGTCACATGATGACACACTACACCCTAGCGATCAATTTTGTTCAGAGCTAACTGGAGACCTTATGGATAAATAGGAGAGAGGAGTCTGGTACCCGAAGCTGTAAATGGGAGTCAGTTGGGAATGATGGGGCAGAATTTCACTACCGAATGGAGGCAGGACCTTGTTCAGAGAGGAGGGCTGAGGACAAATGCAGAAGTCAACAAAAGCATGCTCAAGAAGAAGTATCTCATATTTCCTATTTAAATGACTTGAGTACAATTGCTGTCTACCTACTTGCTTGCCATTTTCTCTCAGCTGTTTGAAAACTCTGTGGTGCGTGCGGTTTATTTTTACACTTATTACAAACGAAACAGAAAAAAAATTGGAACTATCTCCCTTAGACATGCTAGAACAAGATTTGTGTCTGTTGGACAATAACTCAACTTCAGCCTAATTTTCATGGCTGCATAACTTGTGAATGACCTGGTGAGTTAACAACTCAGTTACAGCACCGTTGAAAATCCGAGTTTTTAGGGACAGACTGGAGGAAGTGAGTAATTTTTGGAAGCAAGCAGTGTGACAAGCTGGGCAGGATCTGTAGCTGTTTCTGGTTAAGGTACATACTTATATTTATGTTTATATTGAATGCTTACCACAGTGTTAGCCTGAGAAGGACAGTACAAGAAGGAACTGAAAACAATGTAAAGTCCTTATTTTTCAGAATTTTCCTTTTGATTGTTTCTTCACTTTTATAAACTGTGTTAAAATTCAAAAGTAAGATTTTGAACAGTAGCGGACCCCAGGCTCTTAATTAGGCTCTAAGATTAGGGTTAAATGAATAGACACATACTGTCCAGGAATTGTCAGTGGGAAAACTGGCAGGGAAACACAGGCAGAAGGTGATTTTTTCCAACCAGTGAGGGCTTCAAAAGGTCATGGAGAACTTTGCAGAGAAAAAAAAACAAACTACTTTTAGAGTCACAATTAATAGCTTTACATCATTGTTACTTTTGAGGAAGTGAATAAATAGTGCTTTTTTCTAAAGAGACCATTTCTGAGTTGTTTTAATATACTCACAAGTCCCTAGCCTGTAGAATTTCTTTAGGTGCCAAACACACGTGGGCCACAAAGTTACAACAGACAGGGAAAAGCAATCAAGAGGTGTAAAATAACAGTCGTTATAGTAGGTTCAGCAAACCAGAGCTATTACCTCAGAGGGCTAAGAAAATCCCCTCAATGTCAAAAAGAGCAATTACATATGTAACACAGTGCTACGAGAGGCCGGTATAGTCTTTGCCCAGTCATTATCCTTAAACTGATCGGTTGAAAATCGGTGAAAGGAACCAATGCTTAATTAAACAAAGATTTAGCTTTGATTTTAATTGAGATTTCTTTTCTGCCTATAAACACATCAGAAAGACAGATTGTGCCTTGGGTATCGGCTGGTCTACACTTTTCTGTGTATCTTGCTTTGAAAAGCACTTAATAGATTTACATCAATCTGTAAAACAAACTGCATCCAGGGTAGGAGCTTGCATACTAAACTGAAAGCAGGTGCAGTTAAAAACAGAGGTGATATAAAGCTCTGAAGAATATTTGTGAAATGGGAATCCTGACAGTCTGCTTCACTACAGCATCTTCAGTGTGCTACAGTGATTCATGTCATAAAATGGTATGAGTCCCAGATATGTTATTGCATACCTGCATGAGAATGGGGTTTTACCATCTCCATCTGTCTCCCAAACAGTGTGAATATGTTGCAGTATGCCTAAAGAGATCTCTGTTTTAATTTGGTTAATCAGTCTTCACTCTGAGCTCAACTTTTTGCATGGTCAGAAATCATATTTTCTGCTGGAATGCAAAAGCCCATTTTGTTTTGTAGTGCAATAATACATTGCAATATCACTTAAAAAAATAATTTCTGCTGTGTCACGTCAAACAAAACAGCTGAGTCATATCCTTATTATTAAAATGGCAAACTAACAAAATCTGAATGTATTCCATTTTCTGCTAAACCCTAGCCTGTTTTTATGTAAATTACTGTATGCAGGGGCCATAGTCAAAGTCTATTTATACAGTATATCAATTAAATCTTGACTTGTACTTCAGCCCTTTAGTTCTGAGCTAGAAGTGATTTTACATAGTTTAAAGGCAGAGGCAACAGAGAATCTGTATTGAGTTTGTGTATATTATTATATACTATTATAGTATATGTATTGTTTTCTGTATGATATATATCACTATGCTTACTAGAAAGTATATTACTATAATATAGTGTAGTCTATTATTGTATAATGTTCGGCTGTTAGACTTCGTCCGGCTACCCATAAACCAGATTTTGTTGCACATCCTGCTGTCAGGTCACCCTGCGTGACAAGTCCTCTGCTACTGCCCTGCACCCGCAGCAGGTGAGGGA
The DNA here is from genome assembly GCF_028500815.1 of Rissa tridactyla. Classification (NCBI taxonomy): domain Eukaryota; kingdom Metazoa; phylum Chordata; class Aves; order Charadriiformes; family Laridae; genus Rissa; species Rissa tridactyla. Next base: position 98,840,335 of record NC_071468.1, read on the forward strand.
AAGTACCTGAATGAGCAGCTGAGGACTTTTATTTATGGAAAAAATGAATCTTTACAACCAGTCTGATCAGAAAGCGAGAATCAGGAAGGGAGGGAGAATCCCTTTTTGTTACTAAATCTGGCAGTTTTTCTTCTGCGTGCAAGAGAAGCATTATGCGATGCACCTGAGAGATTTCTCTCTACTAGCATAAACTGACTGATGTCCTGTCTCTAAGGGTGGCAGAGTTCTTGTGGCTCACAAGTATTTCTAGAGAAAATAGTTATAAGGATAGGAAAGAATGCGTCTGTATTGGGGTCAGAAAAGCTTCTTGACTCTTCCAAGCAACTTACACATACCTTCTTTAGGCATGTATTGAGCACAATGGGAATAATCTAGGCAGTTCTGTGTCCCCAGAACTTGTGAAGAGGAAATTGAGAGAGAATGTATAGATTCACGGGTTCTGAAACTGGAAAGTACAACTTCGCTTCAAGCCCCAGCCCACACAGGCAGTAGAATTTCTCCTAAAAACTGTATTAAATATATGCTTCAGAAAGATACCAAGTCTCACTTTATGTGCTTCGGATGATCTGGAGTTCATAATCTTCCTCCTAAGCTTTAATTACCCTTACTGATAGGAAACTATGTCTGTTTTCAATGTTGGTTGTTTTTAGCCCCTAAATTCAGTTTCCAGTCAGTAGTTCTGTGTCTTTGCCACATTAAAAGCACGTCCTCCTCTTTCCAGCTATCGGTTCTCCCGTTGGGTCTTCAGAGAGAGACGGTGTAAAAGAAATCAGGTGTTTCCTCAAACCAGTTCTTCAGTAAAGAGAATATTGTTGTTAAGCCTCATTTCATAAGGCTTTTTTTTCTATTTGACTGCTCTCTCATGTCAACTCTTGAATCCTGACCCTGTAGTCAGAAGAGCCATGTAGATTTGTGATAGTAATTTAGCCGCGTCAGGTGGGATAAATAAAACCTCAATTTTCATTGCAAGTACAGAACTGAAACATGAGTTAAATGTGTCTGTGTTCTGTAACAGTCTTTATAACTTCATCTAGAAACATAACTCTTTTTGACCTACTTTTTGGAGTGGGGTGGGGGAGAACTGAAGGGAGTAATCATATTTTATTTCCAGATGCCTGTATTTGCCCTTAATCATACTGCTCGCTCTCATTTCACTGATATCTTTTGCTTCCATTATTAGTCACCAACATTAAAAAAATACTTGTCCATCCTTCTTACTGTCATTTTTATGTTGTTTTTGTTCTGACATAGGCATTTAACCTAAATAGCTTATTGCCCAGTGCCGCCGTTTTAATACCTGTGGCATTTGGGTTATGTGGGCAGCCTGCTAGATGCTCTTCAACAGCTCCCAGCTTTCAATAACATTTCTGGCTGCAGACTCACATTCCCAGACAGGTATGCCAAGAACAACTCAAGTTTCAAAAAGATGACCCTTTAAAAATATTGAATGTATTCCTGATACAAAATCACAAAAAAACATATCAAGATCAGTGTGTACCCAGGCATCAACTAATTCTGAAGTTGAGGCTACGCTGTCAGAGTAGTTTCGTAGTTTCACTACTTACTTGCTTTACACTGAACTGAGACTTTTCTTTAAGCAATTACAACCAAGCCTGTTTTAGCAGCATTATAATTTCGTTTCAGTTGCATGTTATGATGTCTAGCAGATATCCCCAGGATGAAGTCAGTCCCATCATACATTTTTTTCTTCCTGCATAGTGAGAGCAGAAGTTTAAGGGACATTTTGTTTTCTGGCACAGATGAAGTGGTCTGTAACACATGCACACCTATACTCCATCCTTTGCCTGAAGAAAGCTCTAACTTCTACTATCTGAGGGCCTGAATCTTCTCTTGTGAACATTGTCCTTGAAGTAAAGTACCGTCTTCCTGTCTCCCCTTTTCCCACTAGACAGTGCTTAAAAAAGGGATCTTCTCTGCACGTTGGTTTGGGTACCATTACATACTGTGCTAGATCCCACCAGTATGCTTCTCATTGGAATCCTCTAATCTGATGTTTGTCCCATCTCTCCCATCTTAAGATGGGACCACATATAAGGCATAGGAGAATGGAGAAAGTAAAAATAACAGGATGGGAAAGCGAAAGGAAAACCAAGGCGAATAAAGAAAAGTCAATTAAATTTAATTAATTAAAAAAAAAATATGAATAGCAGTCGAAAGATACTATTTGTGGTTCCAGCATCTATGAAAAATTTAGGTGCCTTAAATTTTATTTAAATTTTCAGGAAAAGTAAGCTTCTAAGTCAACTGTGGCATAAATATTTCTAATTCTCTTAGTTATGAAAAATTAATTCCAAAGTCTATAAGAAAACAATACTTGTTTATATTTTTTTTTATTTTTATATTTTTCATTTAAGTGTGATGGAAGCATTTCATAGGAGGGCATATGCAACAACTGGTAAACTCCACATAAAAATTACACATTGCCATTAATATATTAAGCATTGCATGTTCTTTCTTTCAAAGAGAAATTATGATCAATTATTACAGCATGCTCACACTTTTGATGGAATATTAATAGCTTTAATTTCATTAAGATTGACAGACCAACTAGAGTCCAATTTTCCATTTGAACTTTTGCTCATTGCTATTAAACTATTTAAAATGTCACAATACCTGCAGAGATGTTGTGAGAAGGCCAGCATGACATCAACTTTTCATGCATGTTGGTTGAGAAATAGCTGACCCTAACTGTAAAATTTCCAAACTTAAAAAAAAACCCAAAAACACACACAGCAGTTGCCATATTTTCTTGAGCAAGGCCAGGGGTATGGGGGGAGGGTTAGAACAGTGGGGGTGGTGAAAAGTCAGGAATAAGCACAGCTGGCAGGAAAGATCAAACGCACAACAGAAAATATCAGACAACTCAGAGAAAAAGGCACTAAATGGCATTTTTTAATTTATTTCCATAGATATCAATATTAAATGGAATCAGATCAGTTTTACTATAAAGAAAATTCTGTACTGAAGTCACAGAGTACTTAATCAGAAATAATTTGGGTGTTTAGTCATTAACAAAGCTTTCAGGGAGACCAAAGTCAGTCATGTGTACAAATACTTTATAGTTGGTACAACCTAGGAAATAAATGCAAATTTTATTCACCACAATGCTGGTATCTAATTCTTTTTTTTCACCAATTTGTTTCATAATATGTTAACTGTCCAAAAAAAATAACATTTATTCCTCTTGTAGTTAACATTTTAAACAGTATCGCTAGAAGACTTGGGTAAGGGACTGCTAATGGTTGTCCAAAAGTAGAAAACCATAAAACTTCTGATGAAAATATTTCTTTCTTGAGGAATGGTATTAGCCTTGTGGGCCCACATTTATATGCAGAGTTGCACACACTCACACACCCAAATGCATTGGCTCCTACAAAACACAGTCACACGAGCTAGTCTGGACTCCTCCCACTGTTTTATGCTCCAGGACAAAAACGTGAAGGGCCTGCAAACTCAGCCATTACAAATGCATTGATTCTTCTGACTTAACTCATCATCAACTCTCCACTCCAGAATACTTCTATCGATAATCTGGGTGTACCTACGTGAGATAAGTACATACAATTATGCACTTAAATATCATCACTGTAATTATCTCAGCAGAATAACAACAGAAAAATAATTTAAAAAAATATTCACCAAGTCCATGGACAAAATTGGCCCCAGGAGACAATAATGGTGGATCTGGTATGCAAGCAGTTGTATGAGGATGGTAGGAAATAACACGTAACAATTTTGGCAGATTTAGCCACTGAGAAAGACTAGATCGTTTCTTCTGGAGTGATGGAAGGTTTGCAAGTTGGAAAGCATAATGTGGGGCTCTCACGGCTATCGGGTTTTCGTGCCTGATCATAGCCACCATCCTGCAGGAAAGATTGAAATTTAAGCTGTTCCCCTTCTGTCCTGTTCAAACTAAAGAGCAATATGACTGGAAGCAAGATCTGAGAGGGCAAAGGAAAAATTATGCCAAAGGTGCTGATGCTGTAACTTGGTAAAAGAGCACATTGCTGCAGGAAGAATTCCTAGCTGAGAGTCCCTCTTGCCAGGGCTGTTGCTGGTGGCTGGTTCTGCTTTTTCTGGTGACACTTCAGTAGAAGCTCTATATGCAGTCCTCTTAATGAGGAGCAGAGCGGGTGGCTTTCTTCTCACAGCGATGTACTTTCATAATTTGGAGTTCTATGACTTTGATGATCCACAACAAAAGATCTTACTATGCAAGCTGGCAGTTTTATAACATCTGTCTTATGGTAAGATATATTTGTTTAATTCTAGCCACTAAAAGAGTAGAAAAAAATCCCCAAACCCTAATGCTAACGAAATCTGCTTGCCTCCGGGATGTCACAGGATTACAGCGCGTTCAGAGGCTCTATCATCAGGGAGGACAGGGGGTGGCAAGCCGGTAGTCAGTTGACCAGGTATTTGTTTGCAAAAGGTTGTTCAATACTTGGGCACAAGCTAGAGCATTCTCTGATCATGGCTTGGTCTAAGTCAAACTCAAGGAGCAGGAACTTTTGACAAAGGCTATTGGAAATGAAATACCTGTTTACTAAGTCATTAGTTTGCAATCCCGAACTCTTAAAGGCTATGCAATGGAACAAGAAGTAGCTCAGAAGTTCTGTGCACCCCAGGTGGAAGGTGGGTGTTGGCAAGAGATTTTGGAGAATGAGAGATGCATCTTTTTTATGAGTTAGCGTGGCCTGCTTTATCAGTCTCCTGGGACTGCTTCAGCTGGGACTCCTCCTCCGCCTGGGAACGGCAGTTTGACTACAAGCTCTTTTCAGAAGTTCACCGATAATCTGTGTTGTGTTTTCATACATATTTATTCATATCCATGTCTTCCATAGAGGTCTAGCTTTTTAGAAGAAAAAGAGAAGACTTCAAAGGCTTCTCAAACTAGGGTCTGACTGCATTTTTTTGAACAGTAATTCTGACTTCTTTTGTTAAGTCTGGGGAAATAGTAAGAAAATTATTCAATTCCAAGCAGCATAATGCAGTTTAAAGCTACCTGGTGATACATGTGGTTTGTGGAAAATGATTGAAACTGGACAAGAAGGAGAATAACTAAATTACATTTTCACCTAGGATCAGACCAAAGTTTTTGTTGCAATTGATCAGTATGGAGTTCCACTGAGTACAAGTTCCTCTGGTACGAGTGTTAACAGAGTGAGACCCTGGGATTATGACTTGCTTTTGTGTTGGATTTTTACTGTGGGCTGTGTACAGCAGGAAAGGATTTCCAGATTTATGTGTATGAATAAGGGATAAAGGTGACTACATTGTATTCATAGACAGACGTCATAGCACTGATAAACAACCCAGAAGTCAGGGACCTATTACAATATTTTTTTCATGCTTTGGAGAGCACTCGTTGTGCTCAGAGAAGCAGTCAACATTACAAAGAACGGATCTGCAGATGGAGACAAGGTCCCCTGCAAGGCTTTACATATTTTTGGGCTGAGATATTTTAGTGGAGAGTAACTAGTTGAATTAAAATCAGAGAAGCAATTTATTTTCTTCAAGGTTAAGTTAGAAAAGATGGAGCCTGATATTGCCATCGAGCGTTGATGTTAACAAAAAGCACTTGTCTTGTCTCATTACTTTAATAGAGTTTTCTTAGGTATATTCTTCTTTTGTAAAATTGCTAGTTAAATTTATACATTGAAAGGCCATAAATACAAATTAGTGAACAACTGAACAGTCTCTTTTCCAGTTAAAAAAACATGATTTGGAGATTATATCCTCAGGAGATTTCTGGGAGTGCTGCTAATGACGTTTCATTTTCATGAAGTTTGTGTGACTGGGGTTAGGAACAGGCTCCTATTTCCTCCCTTCCCAAAAATGTCCCTGCAAATAAATAGGGTACTTTATAGGAAAGGAAGTATAAACCCCTCCCCACACAGACTTACCCCAACTCCCTAATAGTCTGTATAATTCCTTTTTAAAAAGAATTAGATCTTGATGCTGATGCACTAGCTCAAGTTGTAGGACTACACTTACCAAAGGGATGTAGGAAACATCTTCTAGATGATGATTGGCCAATACAGAATTGTCCAAATTATACAAATGTCCCAAATAAATTAATAATGTAAAAATAGTATTTCTCTTCATATACATGGATGTTTATGGTAATCGGTATTTTAAAATTGTGTATCAGCAGCCAGTTATTAGTGAATCAAATAAGAGGTAACAATTGTCTTTTTAGTTAGATTCTAACATCGATTAATTATTGAATGTTTACTCTTAATAATTTCATTATTTGCTTTAGTGTGATAAATACACATTGTAGTGTATTAATTTTCAGATACGTGGTGATTGCTTTACCATTTTTCTCTCTGACTTTCCATTGTTAGTTCACACACTCCAGGAAAAGATGGAGTTTATGCGAAAGCTTGCCTAACTTACCATTAAGTCTTTATCTTCTTTATAATTTTTTTTTTTTTTAAATTTTAAATGAAGCATTCTGCTATAATACAGGAAGGGCAAAAAATAATAAGAAATGTATTTTTCACCTGTTTCCTAATGCAGCTGTGGCATTATGTATCAAAACATTTGAAATCAAAAAATTTCAAACAAATTAGAGGAGTACAGGCTGTAAAGATGTTGTGTCAAGCTATGTGAAAACTAGTTTCTTGGTCAAGAGGAGCCTCAAAATAGTATCTTCATCAAGGAAAAGGAAAAATTTAACTTTTTGAGATAAACATTCCAGTTTCTGCATTTTAGCTTTCCCAAACAACATCACATAGTGGTAGTAAATCCATCACGCTGCCTTATGAGCCAAATAGTGAAGGCACTTGGGTGACGCCTGCAGTACAGAAGCGAGCTGAGTAGGACATGGGCTGATGGCCTGGGAGGGATCCGAGGGGATGCAGGCAGTGTGTTGGGGAAGGGTGGGGAACAGGAGACTCTGGGGCCAAGGATGTGGGAGTGCTCCCTTGGGGCTTTTATGGTGAAGTTTCAGGTGGAAGTCAGCAATGCTGGATTTAGTTCAGCAAAACTCCATGGGGAGCAAAGGAAACCAAGTTTTACGTTTCTTCTGCTAGAGGAAATAACGAAGATTCCTTTTAATTATCTCAAGGCAAGATGACTGTGAACGGCAAATGCAATTTTTTACTAGAAGTACAAGATTTTGTTTTATTTTTTTTAAATTTTCCAATATTAGAATCTGATGGCTGAGGAGAAACTTCAGCAGTAAAATATTCCACCACCAGGGAAAAATCTTGGTCATTTATTTCCTTACTCTGAGATGAAACATACTTGGAAAAATGTGGCACTACTAAGTTCCTTAAAAGTCTTACGATGATGACCTCTGCAAGAGAGTGAACTTCTGAGCAATGCTTAATGTGTACGTGGGGGCATTAAAACCATTTTGTTTTACTGATTTTGGACAGGCACAGGTCTGTTGAGGCAAGAAAGGCCGCTATTAGCCTCTGAGCCTCACAGACCACTTAACTGCCTGCAGGCATACCAATTAAGTGGAATTATCATCCCAATTAACCATTGTCCCTTGCCAGTCAAAACTCATTTGGTTTAATTCAGCTCCCTAGGAAACGTCCCAATTAACCAGATTTCCTAATTATCTGCGTCCTGATTAAGTGAAGTGTACTACTACAGCCTGCATTAATAAAGGAGCCTTTTCACATTGTTGCTTAAATCATTTTCCAAAATTTTGGTTTATGGGCAATGTTCTCAGAAAATGAATGTCCCAGTTTGGGGTTTTGTTCTAGTAGCTGCAGACTGAAAAGACCATTGGGCCACCAACATCAGTAATTTCAGCAGGACTTGCCAAGAAAGTGTTATTTCTAAACAAAGGCAACAGAGGTGGTGGTGTATGTCCTGTTTTAGGCTGAAGATTTCATTCAGGTGTGAGGCAGCCATGAGGTTAGCACTTTGGCTGGTGAAAACTGCCATTGCTTCTTGATCGCAGAAGTTCTTTGCAGACTCACATGAGCTGAGATACAGGGCCAGATTTTTTAATATATTTGGACACAGAATTAGGCACAGAATGTATCTGAAGGTGTGGTCTCTGCCCCACAAACTACATTCAGGTTATATTCAGTGCATTGTTGTTACAATGTTTGCTTCAATGTACGATTTAGTTTGTGGACAGAGAACTTCTCGGATGCTCCCTGGGTCTGTGACATGTGAATAAACGTGAAGCTGAGCTGCCTCCCGGTAACGTGTGACCCTGATACTTCACATCACATACATGAAACAAGACGACAGAAGTTGTTGGAAGGTGGGGGAGCACTTGAAGAAATTAAAAGCCTCATTCATTTGATTAGATTATATTTTGAGTAGAATGTATTGCCTTTGTAATATTATGTAGCTGAGTCTACTAATTATAATGTTATAATGATTTTCATTCAAGAATTTCAAAACTTGACTATCCAGGAATATTTAGGGGAGGAGGCAGAGGTGAATCAGTTACAGGTATAGAGCAAAGTTCCTCTATGTATTTCTTCTAAATCAGGAATAAAAGAGCTGAACACAATTTTGCATCCAGGCATTTTCTGTGACTTGTCATGACATCTTAATTGATTTGCCTGAACTTTCCTGCACTTCCTCGTCAAAAAACCCCCGAGACCCTTTCTGAAGCCTTATATGACCGCAGTTACCCTCACTGACTTGCTCGACACGGGCTTAAAATCAAGCAAACTTTGTCTTCAGTTCTGAACAGGTGATCGCAGGCTGGGGAGAATCCATCACTGTCCCTATTTTGGCAGAGGTATGACCTAAAACTGCCAGCATGTGATATATATGCATAGACGGAGCTTTTCAGCGATACAGAGGTTTTCATAGTGGCTATTTGTAATCCCATACGTCACTCATTTGTCATTCACCAAAAACAGGTTTCCAAAATAGTCTCAGGACCTAGCACATAAACCCACAACCACTTTCATTCTCAGATGGGTACCAGGAGGCCTCGGCTGGTGGAAAGGAGCTCTCCTGGATGCCTGAGGGAGCTCAGCTACTTTCAGCATCTCTAATTGTTCCACTTTTTGCCTGAACATTGTTTTAGCATCTTCTTTTAAGGCAATCTGACCATGACCAAACTGAGTCAAGTCAGCATGAGGAGCTCCATGTACAAGAATTAGGCCCTGCACTAACCCAGAAAAAGGCAATCTATCAATCCTAAAATATTAAAAGTGTAGCATATAGCAAAGGGACATTATTGTGCAAAAATGATAACCAAAACAATCAGGAAGTAAGCAGGCTCACAAAAAAGATAAAAGCCTGTTTTATCTTTTCTGGGTGGCTTAGGTATCTCTATTTATGTTTTAATCAGATAAAAGCAGTAGTGAAAGAGGAAAGAAAATGTCAGTGGCTTGATTGCTTTCACAGTTTTTACTGTGTGAGATATTAAAAACATTAACAATAGATGGTATCATAAGAGGTTTCTGATAACTTGTAATTCTCTCCAGCCAGCTGGGAATGAAAAAGCTTGAAAATGTTTCCCAAGTGAAAAATTTCTCTGTCACAATGAAATTTTCATTTTCTGTCTTTTATGCTGTGACTTTTCTGTCAGACCCTCTTGGGATGTATTGAGTAAGGCAATATTAAAAAAATAATAATTCTCTAGAGCACTCCTTCAGCACTGTCACATAATTTGAAAACAGCTGAACCGTACTCTCATCACTCTCTCCAAGCTGAGATGAAATATTTTTATTCATGTTTGTTCTTGAGGTTTCTCAGTTCTAAAAATTTACTTAAATTTTTAAGTTTCTCAAACCCTAGATAACGTGCAAAATCCAAATTGGGAATCAGCACACTTTGATTAAAGATTATGGATTGTACATACATCATCCTCGGAAGTGAGGGATCAATGTTCAACTGTTATGTACATTTTTATTTTTTGAAGATGAAGCAAAATAGGATTTACTTAATTTTCTGTTTACTGGATGTGTTGTATAGTTATATTGAAGACAATGATTGAAGGTGTGATACCAAAAGATAAAATTACCAAAGCCAGAATCTCAGGAATTAACCTGCCAGGTACCCATATCCTTCCGGAAATAGCCTCTGCAAGTAAACTGTGCAAGGCAATTTAAAACAGAAATGTTTCTTTTAGCTGTATGCACGTAATTTATCACTGAATATAAAAAAATCCCAACCCCTTTCACTTTTTTGGTTGTGTTGTTTGTGTCCAGGGCCACTGCAAATTTAATGACTGTTTGTATGGGAAAAGTGAAGAAATGTGGTATTTTGCAATTTTTTTCTTTCTTCCCACTGCTATATTGGTTGTTAGAGCACATCAGTGCTCAAAAGTCCTGGCTCTTCCAAGCTTTCTAGGTGCCAAGTTCTGTACTAATTGCAAAAACTCATGGGAAATAGCAGAAAAGCCTTTGAAAGATAAAGCATAATGGTTGAAATGGAAACTTCTGAAGGCATGACAGAGGAGTACCGGTGCTCTAGAAGGAAAGCCTCATAGAAACCTGCAGTTTTTCCTCGTTTGAATTACTTTCAATTTTTTCGTTTGAGTAATACCATCAATAGGAAAACACTCATCATGAAAACTAACTTTCTAATTATAACTTTGTGGGATTTAGAAATGGAAGAGAGTAATGCAGGTAATCTGTATCCCCCTGCCAATGTTGACTTGTTCTTGTGAAAACAATCTGTGTGCCTTGTAAAAGGATCATTAAAAATAGTATACAGAAAAATCAGAACTATAAGCATTAACTTTGGTTTATTGTTTTTGGCTGTAGCTCGTGAAAATGTTGTTGCATGTAAGTAACAAAAGAAACTCAAGTTAAAAAATATTGCTATGTTCAGTTACAAGCTGAATTGCTTTGAATTTTCATCAGCATCCTGAAAGAAATAAGCCAGTCTGGATTTCAGCAAAGAGTTATTAATGACAACTCCAAATTGTAGCAGTTGAACATGGTCTTACCCCATTTTTAATCCGCTGGTACCATGTGCCTCTGCATGTTCCTGTGAAAACAAGTTCTAGAAGTTCCCTACCTGTTGTGTGAAGTATTTCCTTTCACTTGTTTAAACCTTGCTCCTGCTAGCTCAATGGGCTGCCCTCCACTGCTTGGGGTGGGGGGTGGGGACAGGGGCAGAGGGAGGAGAGAGATTTGGTGTATTACAGTTCCTTGTTCAGTTTATCCATGGTCAAATTATTTCATGAGTTTGTAAACCTCAGTCTTACCCCCTTCAATATTTACCGTGTCCGGTTCTGGGCTCCTCCATACAAGAGAGAGATGGACACACTGGAGAGAGACCAGCAAAGGGTCATGATGATGATGAAGGGACTGGAGCATCTCTCCTATGAGAAGAGGCTGAGAGACCTGGGACTGTTCAGCCTGGAGAAGAGAAGGCGCAGGGGGATCTCATCAGGGCATACAAATACCTGAAGGGAGGGTGCAAAGAGGACAGAGCCAGACTCTTTTCAGGGGTGCCCAGTGACAGGGCCAGAGGCAATGGACACAAACTGAAACGCAGGAGATTCCCTCTGAACTTAAGGAAATGCTTTTTCACTGTGAGGGTGACTGAGCACTGGCACATGTTGTCCAGGGAGTTTGTGGAGTCTCTATCCTTGGAGATATTCAAAAGCCATCTTTTGGCTGCCTTTTGACACAGTCCTGGGCAACCATCTCTAGATGGCCCTGCTTGAGCAGGGGGGTTGGACCGGATGACCTCCCGAAGTCTCTTTCATCTTCAACCATTCTGTGATTCTGTGAACATTCACCTCTCTAAACAGAAGAGTCCAGGGGTCTGAAATCTCATCTCATAAGATATCTGCTCCATCCCCTGGTTCATTTTAGTTACCTTCTTTTGTGCCATCTCTCCATTACATCCTCCATTACATAGTTCTCCATCCTCCATGTAACTCCATTGCATCCATCCTGAGATAGGCAGACCAGAATTTTACTTGGTACACAGGATTTTACATAAGTAAAATGATCTGTCTTGTTCTCAGTACGCTTTTTGATGATTCCTAAAGCTTTTCTGGCTTTTTAACTGTCACTTCATATTGAGCTGTTTGGGATATTAGGGTTGATTTTTTCACTCTTGTGGAGCACTTAATCTGAGGTACTTTTAACCTCATTGACCACAGAATTCAACACGAAGTGTTTTGAGAAAACTCTGTTCATTGTAGCAAGGGTCTCATTGACTTTGATTGCAGTTCTGATTACTGCATGACATTAAGTCAAGTTACGGGAATCACAGTTTGGAAACTGAAACCGCTAAGAACAAAAGTTGGCAAAGCTGACTTGCCCAGTCCAACTGATCTGTCTCTCCCATACTTTCCTGTCTCATTCACTGTATAGTTTCTAACTTTTGTAGTTGATAAAACAACTGTTCTACAAGCAATGTTTTTCAGTACACAATGTACTTTGAGCACTATTAAAACCTTACAGTGACTGACAAGGGCTCTTCTTGAAAAGTCATTTCTTCCACCCTATCTATAGACATATTAAAATTATTTATAAATTAGAATTATTTATAAAAGCATATATTTTCAGAGTATTGCAGGAAATCAAAGATAATGCGTAGGAATATAGGCCAGTACTTTTCCTGTCTTTCAATTGTAACTGAAAATGCATGTAGAAATTAAATCAAACTGCTAGTTAATTAATATAGAGCTTTTGTCTGCAGATTTTCCAGAATGCATTAGCAGCCAATTTTTACTTTTGTGATTAAATATTGTACTTTATTGAATATATATTAATATTTGTTTTAGCAATTTTAGACTCCTGTAAAATTCTTATATCTACCATTTAAGACTATAGAGAACATGCAGAAGTCACTCCATACTTTTTTATTTACGATGTTGTCAAAACATTGCTGGCAGCTCTGAAATCCCTTGGGGAGCACTGAATCAAGTAATTGTCAGAATGAACTGTAGGGGTATGCAGTTCTTTGTGTCAGTGGGTCACTGTTCTCCACTTGTTATTCTCTGGAATTCTTAAATAAATTTTAAATCATTGAAAATATTCATAGTTATTAAACTATTTAGAGAAAATGAAAACAAACCCAACTTTTATCAGTTTAGTATGACTAATATTAACTCATGCTTGTATACTGTAAACCTGCCATGTTTGGAGACCTTCACCCCCAGTTGCTTGTGGAGAAGCTATGAGTGTTGTATAGCAGTCCAGAAATACAAATAGGTATTTCATTATTCTACTTGCTATATTTCAAGCTTAGGGAAACCGAAAATATTCCCCGAATGAAGAGAAAAGGATGCTCTAACAGGACCATGAAGTCTGGAGTGTTGGTAGGATGCTCCTTCCACTCTGGGCTCATTGTTGAATATATAAAAAATCCTGAAAGCATAAGCCAGAGTATAGGAATTCTCTTGTCAAAGGAATTTTAATAAATTCTAACTGACAAGGACAAGATTTAACTTTTAGCTAATGTTGCTCCGTAAGTACTGAGGTTAAAACACATATCCAGAGAGTAGTCCTCAGTTTAGGGGATATTAAATGCTTACCTGCAGGTTGTCCTAGTGCAACAGAAAGAGTGGGATGTGTCTACTCTCCTCCATACTGTTCTGCTCATTTCCTAGTGTATGGGTTGATGGTTCACATGCCCTTCTGGGAAACGACAAAATGTGGTTCTGAACTCAGTTAAGCAAAGCTGATCTCAGACTCCCAGTGCCGAAGCTCCAACAGGGAAGCTGTTGCTTCAGCTGCGGTGTTTTATCTTGCTGCTTTTTGCAGTTTAAAGAGAGCAATGCTGAAGGCACATTTCGTGAGACACCTGATGCTGTTACGTGTGTACTGGGCATGCATTGATATATACTAGACCAAGCCTCTCGAAGCACTGCAATGAAAGTAGACCTGGTGTTCAGAAATTAAGCTGAAGAGCTCATATGTTTTAAGCCTGCATTGTCTGTGAATGGTTGCCAGAAGAAAAATCTCTGCTCTGGCAAACTTTTGAAAAAAAATATAGGGAACCTATGAAGTTTTTTTGCCTTCAAAATCAAATAAATCTGACCAGGAAAAAGTTCAGGATTGTATTTACAACTTTAGAGCTAACTCTGCCTTACTCTCGATTTCAGTGTCTATGGCTTTAAGTATTTAAGAATACTGAATAAGAAAAAGGCAGACCTGACCTTACATGTAGAAGACTCTGTCATCTACAATTCATAAAGAGAAGGCAGACATCGTAATGTCCAAGTGTAGGTAACAACGCTACTATTAAATTTTACAGTTTTGCAAAGAAACCATTTTGATCAATATTTTAATCTCACTTGGGCAGGATGGGGAAGAGATCTCAGCAGATGGTTGTCATAAACTCCATACCTCATTTTAGAATTAGCGTACAAAGCTATCCAGCTTGGCACTAACTACACAGCATAATTTTCCTGCATGTTCGTGCCAAAAGAAATCTGGCATGGAGAATATTTTTTCTAATTATTTTCAGATTTTATTAACCAACATAAAACCTGCTTAACCTGTGGTTGCTCTATCCATAAATCTGTATGTTTCATAGCTTTATGGGAAAAAAAAAACCAGTCAGTTATCATACAGCAGTGACCTAAATCACTAATTGCTAGCATTAATGGATAACTTAATTAGAATGATCAGTAAGTTTTCTTGCTACTGCTATTGCCTGATGGTGAGTTTGAGTAAAATGGTTGTGCCTAAATTACAAGTAAGTTTTTTGAGAAGAGGTTTAGAAGACATACTAATACTCATAAGGACAAAGTTGTCATTGTTAAGATTATTTAAATAAAACTCATGTTATTTTTGTAATATTTTTCATTTTTTTTTAATGGGGAAACAATTCCTCACTGTATATTTATGTGAAGGTAGAAAGGTAGTGTCAACAGCAGAAACTTTTCCCCATCCATTGTCCCTCTCATCCACTGACTCAGTACACATAGTATCCTAACAAATATTTTCACTTCATCCTAACTCTGAAATAAATAAAAAACCAAACCACCATGCAAGTGGAGGCCATCCGCTATTGGGCAGTCTGAAAGCATATTGGCCGCAGGAAAAGTTTCTGAAAATCCATGCCTGCTTGTGTAATTAGTCCATTCCAAAGCTAACAACATGTTGTGTTCAGAAGTACCTCTGAAGGATAAAAATTACCTCTGAAAGAGATTAGATAGGTGTAGAAAAGGATTGAGCACCAACAAAAGCCAGGAGCTTCTTGCTTACTCTGTTTTATCTGTGAACAAAGGTTTTTCACATGAGACAAAGGATATGCATAACATTTCAATATCAAAGACAGATGATAAAAGTAACGAATAGAACCTCAACAGAGAAACTGGGTTGTCTATGTTTTAGACCTTAAAAACAAAGATCATTGACAAGCTCTTCTACATCATAACAGTATCAAAACAGGTGGAGCTGATTCCTCAGAATGCCCTAGCACCAAACTCTGGTTTTCTTTTCCACAGTTCATTATAGATAGCTAATGAGCAGCAAAGGTAAGCACTTTCTTTCTCTGCATACTGGGACACTGGCACCCAGTGGCAAGAGCTGTGTGGCAGCACTCCCACCACCACCGAACCTCCTGTGTCAGAAGAGGAGGTGAAGCCCAAGGGAGTTCTCCCGCCACCAGCTGATACCCATTCTGCTGTTAGAAACTCTTCCTCCTCCAAGATTTTGGTGTTTAATAGTGTATATCCTCAGCTGCTTTGGCCTCTGAATGGTGTGGCTTAATAGAGGAAGCTGATGTCATCATAGAGGTGAGACTATCAATAATGCTGTCAAACTTGAATTTTTTTCATCATTTATTGTGTCATACAGAGACATAACGGGAATCGTTTGTCTAGGATATGCCATTAAAAGGAGGACTCTACTTTGAATTTGTCTCTTGTACTCAGCTTTGTAACTCAGTCACTCAGCTCTCTTTGGAATAGTTCAAAATATTTGATGTAACAAATTTGGATCCAAATGTCTCAAAACTTTTTTCCCCATTGTTCACTCCTTTGACAAGTGGCTAAAATGTAACTTTTTTTAAAATGAAAACACAGAACTGTAGAAAAGAGGATGGCCATTTCCTCTATGAAAAATCATTTTTCATGTCTTCATGTCTGCATTTTACTGAGATGTTAGATATGCTCTTTTTCCTATTCTTGAAAAATAAAGTTTGGTGTGTTCATCTTTGTGATACATGTGACCGATGTGTGATGTGTGAGTCAGGCCACAACCTCCCAGAATTCAGCAATAGGAGAAATAGAAGAGTTTCCCTGTAAAGCTTGAGTCTGGAAACACAGGTTGCCACTAAGACCTACTAATGGGATAATGGGAACCAGGGAGTAAAAGTCCAAGAGAGCAAGCACTGCTTGCTATTTTCTGTTGTATCCAAATGAAATTTTATGTGCTTTGTAAACTGATATTTTAACTGATATGATTGAATGAAGAAGAGGAAAAATGAGCCCTTTATGATTATTATCTTTTTATTCAGGGCCAGGGGAAATTAATTTATAAATAATGTACCTGCCCTTTACACTGTTATTCACATTTATGAAAGCTCCACTAGCTGTTCTGCAATTATGTTAATGATATCTTTGACCCAATGTTCAAGGCAGGAAGTCTGATGCTTAAACTGTGCTTCCGCAAGAAGAGTCCTCTGTTTCTCGCCTTTTAGTATTTACTTTTATAAGTATGCTAAAAATAATTAAAAAGAAAAACTGAAGTGATAATTAGTAGGAAAAAAATGTATTTTGCATAGTGGTTTGTATATATGTTTCAGCTTCTCCTTGTATATGTACATGTGTATATGCATTTGTACATATGTTTCAACTTTTTAGTGCATGATTTATGTTTTTCTTCGGGAATAGACAGGACAGATACTTTGGATGCGGGAAAGAGTGGGACAGTCCCATAGGGGTTCTGTATCACACGACGAGCAATTTTGGGCATATTTAGGGGGTACTAATGGTGATGTTGGTTTAACTCTTTTAGTCCTGATGACTAAATATGTCCTTCATAAAGAAAACTCAGCTCCCTGTGAACTTGTAGGTGAGATCCCCGATACCCATGAACTTGTAGTCAAGCAGTGGGGAAGGGTAAGAATTCCTGCTTTTGATTCCCTGTATAACCTTGTGGAAGATATTTAGCATTGATGCAACTTGATACCTAATTAGGAAAATGAGTATAATCATACTTAATTATTGTGCCTATCTCATAGGGGAATATGAAGATAAATTAGATATAAGAGCTTAAAATACAAAAAGCTTTGTAAGTGGATAATATGATCCACTTGTTCAGTCTGTTGACCTTAACCAGTAATGAAGAAGCTGCAACAAATAAAGGTATGAGAAAGATTTGTATTAACTAATGATTTTTCTGCTATAATGGGGCTTAACAGATATACATTAGAGCCTTCACAAATTGTGAAAAAAGAATCTGTGGCAGTAACTCAGAAAACGGCATCAAAAGAGAAAAAAAAAGTAAGAAACTGAAAATTACGCAAAATTCCTTTCTTTGTTATGACTTACCATTCTCTTGTCAGTGTTACAGAAATAGTTATCAACAGCAAGGGCAGGGATGACTGTTGACCATAATATTTGTGCCTGAGATGCTAAAATAAGCAATGCCTCTTGGAACGTTGCATCATTTAGCAATATGCTACAGTATATGTACAGATATGTAGATTATTATAACCTTCTGTTGCTGAAGTGCAGCAAAGATTCATTGCTAGGAAACAGTGGGCATGGACAGACTAGATCAAACAAGCACAGCAAGTGATGATGATGATGATACAAGTGACCCAGTTAGGCAGAGAAAAAAGAAGAGTGGTAACTATGAGAAACAACAGACAGATGGTTATACTAAACATAACAGACTTCTGGAAATGTCTGTAGCCCAAGGGTATAGACTTAGCTACAAGTTGACTATTGACAGGTCATTCATCCAGCATGTTGGGGAAAAAAGGCTGGTTTTTAGTAAAGAGGAAAAAGAAGTACTGGGCAGAAACTGAATGTATTATCCTTTGGTGCCCACTGTTTCCCCAGGCAACAAAAATGGATGAATCTTGCGCGGAAGCTTTAGGAAAAGGAGCCTTTAGAAAGACTGTTAAATTACGACTATCCTCACATACCCTTATTCTGTTACATTCCCTTTCACTTGTCCTTACCTACAAGCATGATGACTGGTCCCTGCTAAAACAGCTGGATGCCGTGTTTCTAGCCTGTAGTCATGCGGTGTAGCGCCCCATCCTAGACTAGAAGTGGGACTCCATGGATCTCAGATAGCGATGCTCTTCTGTTGCCATTGTAGGTGCCATGAAGTGGAAAAGATGTTTGATTCTTTCCTTTAGCAAACTCTTCCTGATTTTCAACTGAGAAAAATCATGTCTCCTTGGAAAAAGAAGTGAGGCTGATGGTGATGGCAAGACTAGAGTAATGGGTGGAACTGGAATAACAACAGTGAAAGCTGGCTGATGTTTAAAATGACGAGAAGGTATAAATAGACCAGAAGGAAAAGATGGGACTGAGGAAGGAGAAGCAGTTAATGATCACAGGATGAGCAATGACTGGAGAAAGAAGGGGAAATTCTTCCCACACAGCAGGTTTCACCCGTGGCCTTGCAAAACCCGTGGCCAGATTTACGGCAGACAGACAGGATAGAGGATGGCAGTGGCAGTGAGCAGCGTCTGGGGAGGGTGCAGGTATTCTAGCAGGTGCTGCTGGAGTCACTGTAACGCAGTGACATCCTGACAAAGCCTGTGTCTCGGTAATGTGCCCCGTGGCACCGCGTGATGCCTATGGAGCCTGTGCCTGCCCGAGTGTGTCTTTGCTGTGGTCAGTACTTGTTTGACAGTTCTCGATTTTGTGGTGACTTTGTTCCTTATGTCTTGTTTATTTGCTCGGGATGTTTTGTACACCATCTGTTTCTTCCCTCTCTGCTTTTTCTTCTGTTCATAAGATGAAAAGTCGCGTTCAGTGTAAATATGTATGTATACTCTTCATCTAGATTTTAAATAGCTGGGCTTTTTGATTAGCACAGAGCTTAAGTGCCTGCCCTTACTTTGACCTTCAGACAAATGGCCAGATTTCACTTTTGTTTACACGTATTGTAAATCCTAAATAACACTATTGGATGTAATGCAATTCCACCATACGCGGCTATAAATGGCAAGGTAATTTAACTGAGATGCAGGCCACACACCCTTTCCATCTGGCCGCAGGAAAGATGAATGCGTGGCAGTTCAGGAAGAGCTCTAATTCTCTTCTGCGCTGCACAGGGCTCCCAGCCCCAGCGCTGGTCCCTGTCACGGACACCACCATGCCAGTGTCGTTGCAGGGGGCTGCAGGTGAGCTGTCAAAACAGGCATTGCAGCAACCTCCTCCATTTTGCTGCAGAGCTGTTTGTTTGAAAATTCATCCTCACTTTCAGCTTTAAGTCTACCATACGATGGCTCAACATGATGGGCACAAGCTCCAGTATTTCATGTAGCACCCCATCCTTTTGCCATCCTTGTAGCCTGGCTTCTTGGACCCTCCTGCCTCCATCTCCTAGTGCATTTGCATACTTGTTAGCAATACTGTTGCCACCGGTCCCTTTAATGTCTTTTAGTGGGGGTATTCTAAATGAGAACTCCAAGATATCACTGGCCTCGTTTTCCTGCAGCTTTTAGGAGTGAAACAGGAGGCTGTACTTGTGTCCTCTAAGTAGTCAGACCATCACAACGCATGCAACTTTACAAGCAATGTCAGCAAGTTATTTCTTTGCTGCTCCATGCCTGGGTCATGCAGGCTCCTGTCGTTGTCAGGAGAAGTGATGTGCTCTACAGAACAGGGAAAGAACAGTGAGTCTCCTCAAATTTGTGCTGAGATGAGCGTTTAAAGAATAGCTTGTTTCTTAAGATGTCAGGAACGCTGAAGGACAGCAGTATCGGTGGGAGGGTGGGGAAGCAGAAAAAAATCCCTGTATGTCAGAGATCAACAGCTGTAACAGCACATTTTTGCACTAGAAAATAAACTTGTAGGTTACCTTGTTTAGTCACAGGGAAGGGTGAGGGAGGCGCTCGAGAAGTTCTGGGAAGACAACTGGCATTTGGGAGCCTGCTCTTGGAGGCCAGCGGGGCTTTCTCATCAACCACAGCAACTGCAGCACCCCAGCATTGCCGCTTTTTCCTCTTTTATTAATGTGAATAAAAAGTGAGAGGCAGATTATAGCAGTTATAACTGACAGTCTCTAGGTTTAATGACAAGTTTAATAATAATAATTTTGCTCTTCATCTGATGCATTCAACGATTCTTTCTAACGTTCGTAATACTTTTCAAAACAGTGATATGGCTAAACAAAAGAGTTTTTTCAATATATAAAATTTCTTAGCAATGTAATTCAAAAATCTTTCACATAAACATGGGTTAAATAGAATAATTCAAGTAAACAGATAGTAAATATAATATATTTGACATCAAGCAGGAACTATTCATGCACACAGTCAATGAAGGAACTCATTAAACAATATTGTTACTTGCTATTCTGCTTATGATTCAAGTTAATCAACTAGCAGAAACATTTGAAACAAAAAATGCACTGTGTCCATGAGTTAAACTGGAGTTTGTGCTTAGTGATTCTAGCGCTCCATGAAGGTAGGAAACTTCAACATCTATCTTCTAATACTGTGTTCCTATATGAGGAGGGCACCTGAGCACATACACTGCTTCCACAGGCTTTGTGCTAGCTGTCAAAGAGCTCTACCACATAATAAATGGGAAGCAGGAGATTGGAGGAGAGTGTCACCAGAGCTATTGCGAGGTTATTCACTGACAATTGTAAATGCATTACCCATAGTTACGCATACATAGTCCCTGGATAATGGGAGGAATCAGAGCAAACAAACTGTCAGTGCAGATGATTGCATGTGTTGTTAATACAAGGAGCAGCTTACCCTGGAATCCTCTCTTTCTGATTTCCATAAATCTTCTCCATCCCTCCGGATAATCCCCACCATTTTTTTTATCTCTCCTTTCCCCCCTGAATAATCTCCAGTGGCTCCCAGCTATATTCCTTTCCTCTGTTCATACAAGTGCAAATTTTTTCTGCCCTGAGTATGGTGAACAGATTTTAGTTGCCCAGGACTAAGAAGTGGGAGATAACTCAAGGAAGAAACTCAAGTCCTAGAAAGGTAGCGGTTTCAGGGTTCCCCACAAACAGAACCAAAGAAGACTGAGTTAAAGGAAGACATAATGCCCTTTTTCCTCTGGATTTTCTTAACTGTATTTCTCATGAGCCTTTTGATGAGGATGGGAAGGAAATCCTTGAAGGGCACGCTCTTCTCCACTGACATGCCTCTGCAGCAGTCAGATTACACTGTGAGCTCTATCTTTACAGGGGAAAAAGCCTGGAAATGTTACCTTTTCATTTCAAATAAGGAGTTAGGACTCCGGGATTTCTTTGATATTCCAGACAATGATTACTGGAACTGGCACAGCCTGGCTTAGTTACTAAAAGAAATTTTAATAATTTCTGATAGGTTATTCTCCAAACTTGTGTTAAAGACATTCAGCTTGATTTTTGTTAGAAGAATTCACTGAAGTCAGACATCTCTTTTCCCTGATTTTACCTTCCTCAGATTTTTCTGTTAGGTAGAAAAATAAATGTTATTTGTAATGAAAACCAATCTTCAGCCTTTACTGTAGTACTGAATAGAAGTATTTTCCTGACAAATAGCACATGGTGTTGCTTACTATAGAATACCTAAGCAGCTTCTTTCCCTGCCGTGTTTAATACGGTGATGAATATTCCATCAGCCTCCAAGTAAAAACCAAGGAACTTGTGGTTTCGGCTGGCTTTAGGTGAGTGGGCTTGTTCAGGTGTTTAAATAAGCAAAGGGAGGGTGTTATACTACTGCAGGCCATAAATGTGTTGCAGCTCTATCATGCTAATAACAGTTCTCGTTCTATCACATGCCACATACTGTGGCAGCCTTCCTAAAGCAATTATGAAATCTTTGTAGTAAAGAGTGTATTTTGTCAGCTGATTAGGACATTGCCATGAATGCAGACATAACATTTTACTTCATTGTAACAAGCCCGGTTGAGCAGCAGAAACTGTGATTATGGGACCTTTGTGATGGTTTTGTGATCTTTACTGAGTGGGTGCCAAAGTCCAAGAACAAGAGGGATTACTTATGCAGACTCTGATGTGATAAATGCATTTTTATTTGCTCCAGGTTAAATTGTGCATCTAAAACATTGCTGTAAATAGCTCTGCCAAGGTCACTTTATGGCCAGTGCCCAGCAGACTTGTACATCACATGAAAGTGTTCAGTAATTTAGACTTTATTTGAATTTTAGTAATTTGGCCTTTGAAAGCCTTCAAGTACCTTTCCTGTCAGGCTAATAGATTTAAAAGATTGAAAGATCTGGATGAACGAGCAATCTAGTTGTGTTAGATGGCTAGCATGCTGTATAGCTGACGCTTTTATACTGTTAGAGAAGAAACCACTAATTTTTGCTGTACTGAAGGAAAGCAAAAAGCAAAAAAAAAAAAACAACAAACAGCAAAACCACCGCAGATGATTTACCACTAAATACAAGACAAATTGAGCTATTTTAAATAAGCTTGCGATACTATAAAGAACCAGACATATATTAAAACCAAAAACAAAATAAAAATTAGTTGATAGATCATGTACTGCATATCTGACCTCATGTGAGGACATTCTGTCCTAAGGTCTCCAATCTACCCAAGGCTTTCTTGTCCAGTTCAGTTATAGACTGTCTTAGGTGATCCCTAAAAGACTTTGCTCTATTTATTATTTCCTTGTCTTCCTTATAGAAAATTCCTGCAAATTCAGGTTAACATCCCTACCAAGGAACATATCTCAAAACCATTCCTGTATTTTCATATTTTATGTGTATTCTTTTCTGCAGGCACTTATAATTTACACTTTTAGTCAGAGACAGGCATTGCATAGTGCAATCCATACAATGCTTAACTAGTTGTTTACTTTGTATACAGGGTCAGAGAGATTTTTAATACCTGCAAAACTGGAAGCAATTTTAAACAGAAACTTTTAACAGAATGGATCAGTCATCAAGTCCTAACTGTGTTTCTTCCGTAGTTTTGAATTGCATAGATGTGTGCATTACCTGGCGAGGAATGAATTCAAAGAACAAACTCCAATCATAGTACCAGCTTTACGTAGTGCTAACGGGAATGTGCATGGAGCCATTCACTTGCTGTGGGGCAGAGCAGTGCCAGCAGGAAAATACTCAGAAAAAAACTGAGAAAATAAAGACTAAAATAAAACTCACGAGGAAGAATGTGAGCATTTTAGGTGAGATAGATATATATATATATATAATATATATATATATAAAAATAAACACACAACAGATGATTGAAATAAGTTACAGTGATCATCACAAAAAGTCACGATTTCTAGATGCCTCCCCCATTTTGGTCATTCTGATAGAATAATTGTATTCGATACAGAATGGTGATCTTTTAACGCTGACCTTCAAATAACTGATGACTGAATACACGTAATATAATTGCAAAAACTCCTTTAAGTTGCTAAAATAAGTATAAAATTACCAGCAGAGAGCTAGAACAAAATGCTTTGTGGCTTTAAAAAAGAAACTAACCATGAAGTCATTAGCATTCTCTCTTAAAAACAACAGATAAGAGAAAATTGATTCTTATTTTTCAGTTTCCTTATTTGCACTATGAATACAAGATAAGTTATTTAAAAGAGCACATATCTATAATAACACACAAATCATCTGGAAGTCTAATACATTGGAGTATTTTTCTATATACATACACACATCCATATATGCGTAGGCATATGTATGCATGTATACGTACAGACACATGCATATGTATATATCCATAGCAATCTTGGCCTAGAGGGAAGACATGTAATATTTAATACTTTAGACAAACATAATTGCTAGGAAATGTCCTTATGCTAAGCTGGCATCAATCAGTACAACAGAGTAATCGTGTGCTTAATCATAGGTAGAAAATGCTAAAACAGTGAAGAAAATATCTTCCTTAAGCATTTTATTATCTGAAGGCCTAAGTGGACATAAAGCGGTGCAGGGTAAGAGGATAAAACATCATTATCATGTTATTATATTCAGGCTTGAGTGACACTGTAAAAGCTGGATTTGTCTGATAAGAAACACATATTGTTAAATTCTTTATGTTTTAAAATAAGTACCATATTATCCATCATATAGCACTTAATCTTTTATTTAATGAAATGAAAAAAAAAAATTGGTTTATTTCAGAATGGTTCACACAAATAAAAAACCCTTCCTTCTAGTGTGATTATGACAGAAAGAAAAATCTGAGTATGTGATCCAGATGGAAGCCTTTCCAATGAAGTTTTCATTTTGGATGGCAGTGTGTTTGAGATCTATTTTCCTTACACCCTATTACCTTGGTAAATCCTCAGCACAGGTGTATACCATGCTTAGAATGAAACAGTGCACCTGGGCAAAAAAACGTGTGATATCGTGAAAATTGCATTAGTTGTTTCTGTCTCAGCCTCTGTGGAGCTGGACTGTGCTAGTACTCAACCCTAAATACATATGAATAATTTCAAATTAGGAACTAGTGAACTGGTTTGTTACTGCATCTTCTTGGTCTGTGCCAGATGAATGTGAAATACATAAACTGTAATTTTATATCAGGCTTGGTACTCGTGTTAAAATGGGAAGTACTGATAACATATGATGATTTATATCTTACTTCTACTTCAAAAACCTGTTTAATCACATCAGGGTCTTAAATGGATGAGCATCTTTCCATAAGTTACACATCTGGTGTATCAGCTTTAAGTGAGTATTGCAGTACTCTGCTATCTTAATCCAAGAAATTCATTATCCAACATCTGTTTTAAAAGGCAGCTTGCAGTATCACTGGTGACAGCTAGTTTCCATAGTTTCCACTGGAGTAATGTATTGTATGTTCCATATCAGCACTCACTGTTGAATAGCAAACAAGGCAAATCATGGAGCTATACAATAACCAAAGAAGAGGAACTACAAATACAACTACAATCTACAATTACAACTACAAAAAACTGCAGATAATTAAGCTATTGTATCAGATTTCAGCAATGAAAGATAAAACTGTTGTCATTATGGGAGAAGAAAGAATCTAACATTTCTCATAGGTTACTGTGAAAATAAGGCTCTCAGTGCTAGATTTACTTTTGACCTAGTTATACTCGCCTACAGGCTCAGATCATTGACTTTACACTTAGATAGCAAGCTATTTGTTGCATTTTATACAGAAAATGTCACACATTTTTCTTCTGTTCTACTTTTACACCCCAAAGTTTTTCTGTAAAGCAGGATTATAACCCTTAATTGCTGTAGAACAACTCCATTCTATGTTAATAAAAACACAAAATATTTGGCAGTACAGAGGATCAATAAACACATTTATATATTAGCTGTCAGAGTAGAAATAGTTGCAGTTAGAATACATATCACTTGGGGAATGAAAAAAACAAAATCCATGGATTTTACTCCCAGGAAACAAATTGCATAATAATATTTTTATTGTCTGATTTTTAAATTTAAATGCATTCATTAAGCATGTGAGTTCACTTACACTTTCTTAGATTTTGTATGCCACGGGACAGAATTGATCAAGTATGCTACTGCAATTCAATTAAAAGCTGTAAAAAGCAAAAGGTGAAACTAAGTTCCCGTTTAAAATCTTGCCTTTAACTGTAGACAGACGTGCTTCTCTGTGCCGATGTTTCTCTGACAGTCAGCGGTGTATGCCAAGCATCGCTTTCAAAAAATTCCTATGCTCGTAACAAGACTCATCGACATTTCTGCATTTTGAAATGGCACTTTGAACTGGAAAGAAAAAAGCTTCAGAGAGACTTTTTCCTTTCATTGGTATAGTTTAGGTAACCAGAAAAAATCCTGCAGTAAGTCAAAAAGTTTGATACTTTGTTAACTTATGACTGTGTATAAAAACAGTTAGGAAAAGAAACGTGTACCATGATGAAAAATGCAAATGCATTTTCAGAGCAATGAACAGTAGTTCCTTGCAAAATCTGTGTTTGGGAATGCAAGATGAGTACAAATACAGGCACACACAATGGCACATAGAACTAGTAGATTTACAACTCTGTGCCAATACAGTTTTTTGTGATTCCAATTTTTTATGGCTGCACAACCCCGTGCTTTGAAAACGTGGCTGTAAATGCATGCTGTCTTAAGGAAATACAAGGTGGAGATAAACTCTAGCTAGCCTTAGCTGGGCATGTTGAACTGTGATGATCTGAAACTTGCGTAGAAAGAAAATCTCAGACCTAAAAGAAACAGAACTACTATGAAGATTAAATTATATCTTATAAGAGGTGGCAGTGATGCTGTGAATAAGGATTAATTTACATTTGTAGGAGAGCGTGATGACAGTTGAACAGATCCTTTTTCAAAATTACTTCAGCCCACATTCTGGGAGTCTTTAATTCAGCATAAGAAATGAGTCATTCAGCTGCAGTGTTTTGTATGGGTTACTAGTATGAACCTGAAACTTGTTTTTAAGCTGCCAAATAATTTATAACATAGGGTTTCCTTTCACAGAATCACAGAGTGGTTGAGGTTGGAAGGGACCTCCAGAGGTCATTTGCTCCAACCCTCCTGCTCAAGCAGAGCCACCTAGAGCCAGGACCATGTCCAGATGGCTTTTGAGTATCTCCAAGGATGGAGACTCTACAACCTCTTCAGGCAACCTTTGCCAGTGCTCAGTCATCCTCACAGAAAAAGGTTTTTTGTGTGTTCAGATTGAATTTCTCATGTTTTAATTTGCACCTGTTTTCCTCTTGTCCTGTCAGTGGGCGCTACTGAAGAGAATCTGGCTCCCTCTCTTTCATTCCTTCGCACGTCATAAATAGAGGTGTTGTACAGTATTGGACCCAGCACCAGCCCCTGGAGTACACCACTAGTGACTGGCCTCCAACTGGACTTTGGGCCACTGATCACAACCCCTGGCCCCAGTCATCCAGACAGTTTTCAGTCAAAGAATCATAGAATCGCTGAGGTTGGAAGGGACCTTTAAGATCATCAAGTTCAACCATTAACCCACCCTGACAAAAACCACTTCTAAACCATGTCCCTAAGTACCACATCTACCCTTTTTTTAAACACCTCCAGGGATGGTGAATCCACCACCTCCCTGGGCAGCCTATTCCAATGTTTAATAACCCTTTCAGTGAAAAAATGTTTCCTAATATCCAATCTAAACCTCCCCTGATGTAACTTGAACCCGTTTCCTCTCGTCCTATCACTTGTCACCAGGAAGAAGAGGTCAGCCCCCATCTCTCTACAACCTCCTTTCAGGTAGTTGTAGAGGGTGATAAGGTCTCCCCTCGGCCTCCTCTTCTCCAGGCTAAACAACCCCAGCTCCCTCAGTCGTTCCTCATAAGGTTTGTCCTCCAGACCCCTCACCAGCTTTGTAGCCCTTCTCTGGACACACTCCAACACCTTGATGTCCTTCTTGTAGTGAGGGGCCCAAAACTGAATGCAGTACTCGAGGTGGGGCCTCACCAGTGCCGAGTACAGGGGGATGATCACTTCCCTAGTCTGGCTCACCACACTATTCCTGATACAGGCTAGGATGCTGTTGGCCTTCTTGGCCACCTGGGCACACTGCTGGCTCATATTCAGCCGGCTGTCCACCAACACCCCCAGGTCCTTTTCTGCCAGGCAGCTTTCCAGCCACTCTGTCCCAAGCCTGTAGCGCTGCATGGGGTTGTTGTGACCCAAGTGCAGGACCCGGCACTTGGCCTTGTTGAACCTCATACCATTGGCCTCAGCCCATCGGTCCAGCCTGTCCAGATCCCTCTGCAGAGCCAACCTACCCTCAAGCAGATCAACACGCCCACCTAGTTTAGTGTCATCTGCGAACTTACTGAGGGTGCACTCGATCCCCTCATCCAGATCATTGATAAAGATATTAAAGAGAACCGGCCCCAGCACCGAGCCCTGGGGGACACCACTTGTGGCCAGACACCAACTGGATTTAACTCCATTCACCACCACTCTCTGGGCACGGCCATCCAGCCAGTTTTTTACCCAGTGAAGAGTACACCTGTCCAGGCCATGAGCAGCCAGTTTCTCCAGGAGAACGCTGTGGGAAACAGTGTCAAAAGCTTTGCAAAAATCCAGGTAGATAACATCCACAGCTTTTCCCTCATCCACTAAGTGGGTCACCTTATCATAGAAGGATATTAGGTTTGACAGGCATGACCTGCCCTTCACAAACCCATGCTGACTGGGCCTGATCACCCTGTTCTCCTGCATGTGCCGTGTAATGGCACTGAGGAGGATCTCTTCCATGACCTTCCCAGGCACCGAGGTCAGACTGACTGGCCTGTAGTTCTCTGGATCCTCCTTCCGGCCCTTCTTGTGGATGGGTGTCACATTTGCTAACCTCCAGTCAGCTGGGACCTCCCCGGTTATCCAGGACTACGCATAAATGATGCAAAGTGGCCTGGTGAGCACTTCCACCAGCTCCTTCAGTACTCTTGGGTGGATCCCATCCGGCCCCATAGATTTGTGCACCTCCAGGTGCTGAAGCAGGTCCCTCACCGTTTCCCTTTGGATTACAGGGGCTTCATTCTGCTCCCCATCCCTGTCTTCTAGCTCAGGGGTCTGGGTACTCAGGGAACAACTGGTCCTACTGCTGAAGACTGAGGCAAAGACTGCATTAAGTACCTCAGCCTTTTCCTCATCCTTGGTCACTATGTTGCCGGCCCCGTCTACTAGAGGACAGAGATAATCCTTAGTCCTCTTTTTATTGCTAATATATTTATAGAAACTTTTTTTGTTGTCCTTGACAACAGAAGCCAGGTTTAGCTCTAGCTGGGCTTTGGCCCTCCTGATTTTTTCCCTACATAGCTTCACTACCTCTTTGTAGTCCTCTTGAGTGGCCTGCCCTTCCTTCCAAAGGCCATAAATCCTCTTTTTTTCCCTAAGTTGCAACACTAGCTTCCTGTTTAGCCAGGCCGGTCTTTTTCCCTGATGGCTTGTCTTCTGGCACATGGGGACAGCCTGCTCCTGCGCCTTTAAGACTCCCTTCTTGAAAATCATCCAGGCTTCCTGGGCTCCTTTGCCCTGGAGGACTGCCTCCCAGGGGACTTTGTCAACCAGGCTCCTGAAAAGCCCAAAGTCCGCCCTCCGGAAGTCCAAGGTAGCAGTTCTGCTGACCCCTCTCCTTGCTTCTCGCAGAATCGAAAACGCTATCATTTCATGGTCACTGTTCCCGAGACAGCCTCCAACCGTCACATCCCCCACAAGACCTTCCCTGTTTACAAACAACAGATCCAGCAGGGGACCTTCCCTAGTTGGCTCTCTCACCAGCTGTGTTAGGAAGTTATCCCCAGTACATTCCAGGAACCTTCTAGACTGTTCCCTCCCTGCTGTATTGTATTCTCAGCAGATGTCCGGCAAATTGAAGTCCCCCACAAGGACAAGAGCTCGCAATCTTGAGACTTCTCCCAGCCATTTAGAGAATATTTCATCTGCGTCCTCATCCTGGTTGGGCGGTCTATAACAGACTCCTACTACGATATCTGCCTTGTTAGCCCTGCCCCTGATTCTTACCCATAAACACTCAACCCCATTATCACCATCATTTAGTTCAAAGCATTCATAACACTCCCTGACATACAGGGCCACACCCCCGCCTCTCCTTGCCTGCCTATCTTTCCTGAAGAGCCTATAGGCATCCATGGCAGCACTATAGCTATGTGAGTCATCCCACCATGTTTCTGTGACGGTGACTACATCATAGTCTTCCTCATTGTCCTCTAATCTAACCTGTACTTTATCAGCTTGTCTATGATGATGCCATGGCAGATTGTGTCGAAGACTTTAAAGTTGAGGTAATCAACATCCACGGTTCTCCCCTCATCCAGCAAGCCATTCTTTTTATTGTAGAAGGCAATGGCATTGGCCAAACATGATTTCCCCTTTGTAAGTCCATGCTGGCAACTCCCAGTCTTGTCCTTCATGTGTTAGGAAATGCTTTTCAGGGCAATTTTCTCCATCACATTCCCAGGGACTGAGGTGAGGCTGAGCAGCCTGTAGTTGTCCAGATCTTTCTTCTTGCCCTTTTTGAAAATAGGAGTGATATCTGCTATCTTCCAGAGTTCAGGAACCGCTGCCAATTGCCATGACCGTTCAAGGATATTTGTGAGTGGCCTCATGATGCTATCAGACAGCTCCCTCAGCACTCATGGGTGCAGCCTGTCAGGCCCCATGGACTTACGTATCTCGTAAAAAAACCCAAGTTTGTTTAAGCGCTCCCTAACCTGGTTCTCCTCCAGTGAGGGAAAGTCCTCCTTGTTCCAGACTTTCCTCGTGGTCTCAGGGGCCTGGGTTTCCTAAAGGCAGGTGAGACACCTATTCATGCTATAGGAGGACACCTATTCACACTATCGAGTATGCTTTAGATGCTACTCACAGTATTGTGAGTAATTCCCTCCGCAGCAGATTTTTGTGGGAAATGTCAGGAACTGGGAACTGCAGAAGTATGGACAGCTGGATGGTGCACAGGTCCTCAGAGCATCAAGAAGGGATGTGATGGGAAAGGCTTCTGTGTCCTTATGATTTATTTTAGTTATGGAAGTGTATTTACTTAATAGATTAGTTTAAATAATCATAGAATCATAGAATGTGTTGGGTTGGAAGGGACCTTTAAAGGTCATCTAGACCAACCTCCCTGCAGTAAGCAGGGACATCTTCAACTAGATCAGGTTGCTCAGAGCCTCATCAAGCCTGGCCTTGAATGTCTCCAGGGATGGGGGCTCCACCACCTCCCTGGGCAACGTGTTCCAGTGTCTCACCACCTTCATTGTAAAGAACTTCTTCCTAAGAAGTAATAATAAATGAATAATAATAAGAATAATAAATGGACTGTAGGTGGAAAACGACTAATCCTGACAACAAATTTAACAGCAGACAGTCGCACACTGAGGAGCCAAGATAGCATCTGCTACCAGTAATAATATCTAGTGGATGTATCAACACTGATTTTGTGACTTTTCAGTCACATTTTTTTTCTCTACTTCAAACAGTGGCGTATTCTGTTTGTTTGAAGACTTTGTCCATCCATCAAGACAGAACTTGTTTGTTAATTGTCAAGTAAGTACCCATGAAAAGTAATAAATCATGGGCAAATGACTTTTTGAATCAGGTAGTCAGTTCATCTTGATCAAAGCACTAGCTTTTTTCTAGAAGCCTAACAAAAATAGAGCAGATTCAAGCTGAACAGTTATGATTTCCATCTTTAACCTTTCTTGCAAGCTTAAGGAAGAGTTGCAAGTACTGGCCTTAAACGGCCATGGAGTGCTTTTCCACAATGACGGTTGTGTTCCCAGACAAAATCTTATTCCTATTTTAGACCCTGGAAAATAAAAGTTCATCTGCTGGCATCTTTCCAAAAATTATTTTCTACTTACAAATACTCATCAGTGCTTAAGAACCTGGTGTCTTGGGATTTTTTTTTATTTTTTTTTTTGTGATCTGTCAAAATTCTCTTTTCCAGATCTTCTAATATGTGGCCCCGATGGGGAAAAAAAAGGTTAGTGGGAGTTAGTTAGGAAGGAACAAGTGATATTCCAAAGTCAGAAAACAAAATGATCATTAAATAACAACTGATTCTAGTAAAGTCAGGAAAAGGAAAGATCCCCTCTTGTAAATCCTTTCAAATTTAGGAAATCTTAGCCACCAGAACTTGTGTGGATTTGAATCAAGATAGATTCATGTTCATCTGATGAATGTTTCTGAGACCGTGACCTCTCGCAAAATAAGAACAAGAACATCCAGTAAGATGGGGATCTAGAAAAAAATCATAAAAGAGAAAGAATGAAAGTGAGTTTTTCTAGTACACTGCTGGAAAAACCTGAAGGATTTTCTGGTTGGAAGCTCTCAAGTGAATAGTTGCTCCTAACTGAATTATGTTTGGGGAAATAGAAAATTCAAAAATTACAAGAAGCAAAGAGACGCAATAGGATACAAAAGAGATATTCTAAGAAGTCAGGCTTGAGTCTTTAACCAGTCCCTGAGCTCCCCTCAGATGGTTTGGTTTAAAAAAACATAGGGAAAATATTGTGCTGGCTGCATAAAACTGAGTTGATGGTGCATTGCATTGCATTCAGTCGCGCATACAGCCTTTATCCTTCATTCTGGATATTTTAAGTTGGTGCTGGGAAATGGCTTTAGAGAGGTGCAGGGAAGATTGCTTTGCCAATAGGACAAAACACGGAGAAATTTGAAGTGCTCCTGGTTTATGCAGTGCACCTGGCAGTGTTTGAAAAGCTACTGGATAGGTGTCTATGGTGTATCTTTAATTTCTTTATATCTAGGTTTATGCTTAAATGTTTAACAAGAGCTGATATATTTACAAATACTCTCTGAGGTGCTTAATCTCTGCCAATCTGAAATGAACCCAGATGAAGGCAATCAATAAGGTGAAATTCCCACTTAAAAGAAGACCTGGTGCACTCCCCAGACAGTTGCAGAAATGTGGCACTTGTAAGGCTTGGCTTATGTTAAGAAAGGCTTGTTGGAGGTTTCCCAGTATTGAAAAAACTATGGGATAGGCTCGGTAAGAGAGGAAAACTAATTTATTTGTCAGTAATATGTATTGTAATATTTCAAAAAGATTCTTCTAACAGTGGTCTTGTCCTATTCTTGCTTCAAAACCTTTTTCATAAGCATACGGATGGTAGTCCTTGCTAGTCTGGAGTCAGTATATACTCAAGAGCACAAATGCTATTCGAGGGGAGCAGTTTATTACAGCAGAGTACGAGGTCTCCAGAGAAAAGGTAGAACCACTTGAAAGTAAATAAATTAATTACAGGTTTACTTTCGTTTTGCTCCTCTTCTTTATACAGAAGGAAGTATAGGATTGGGATGGGCTTGCTTTCGGGGTTCTTGAGATTGAGGAATCCTGGGGTGCAGCTTGCCAAATATTTCAAAATAAAAATAAATTCACAGTCAACCAGCTGGTAAGCACATGGTGATGGCGGTTTTCCAGAGAGCATTTTTGGGAAGTTAGTTGCAAACTCTTCCTTTAGCAGAGACAAGGAAGTGGATGCTCAGTGGAAAGAGCACAGGCAAGAAGAGGTGTCTGGTATCCATCTTCTCATCTGCACCATGTGCAGAAAAATAAAGCTAATGGTTTAGCTGCTGGTGAACGGGTCTACAGGAGCAGACTTGAGAGCAGTTAAAATTTTCTAGTTTAGGTACTCTGAAATCACCGAGCTGAGTGATGAAAAAAATCTGGATTTTTAACAGCTATATCAGGTATGGTAATTCTCAGAATGCCTCAGTGAGGCTCTGGGATGACAGCAGGAAAGCCTGGACTTCAAAATTTCAGGTTAAGACAGAAATTTTCAACTCAAGTTATTTATAGGAGGTTTTAGGAATCTGGGAGAATCAGGAGACTTTTACCCAAGCCACTTAGCCTGAGCAGTGGTGAGTGGAAATAACAGTATGAGTTAGTCAGACCTGCCCGGCAGAGAGCTGGAATGGAGAATTTAATCTCACAAACCCCAGGGCTGGAAGGCTTAAATTCAATAAAATAATCTACCTTTGCTGCTAAGTAGGATTAGTTGCAGCCACCAGAAGCTGAGAGCACTCAGCACCTTGAGGTGTGATGAAGTCCTATGTGTTCGCCCTGGCTTGCTATGCTGAACTTCAATGCATAATGAGACATTGATATCCAGTACCTGTCCAGATTTGGCACTAAAACAAATGGCAGACATTGACAATTTAATTAAATTAAAAATATTTCAGTTTTAATTAAATGCATTTCAGTTAAAATAATTGATCATTTGAATGATGAAAAAAAGAAATGAACTAGTCTCCATTAATTCCATTTAGAGCGCTCTCTCCTTCAACAAAACAACAGTGTTGAAGTTACTGTTATTTCTTTAGTGTCCACTTATATTTTCCACGATGAGGTGAATTATTATATTGAAAGATGAGGTACTTAGTTGTCCTAAATTCGACACATTTAATTAAATTTAGGGCATTTTAATTAAATTGAATGGAAAAGTAGAAGGAATGTCTAGCACGGATTTCCATGCTTCTCAAAATCAATAATGCAGAACTGGGTTAATTACGGTTAAATAATAAGTTGTAACTAATGGGTTCACAATCACTTTTATTCCGTTCCAAATACTTACACTGTAAGTCTATGTAATTTTTTAGTTGGAAAACATGTAATGCAATGATGGCTATTTATTCCATTGATGTTAAGATAGCTCACCATAGGTTTTCTAGCAGAATAAAAGATATGTGAGGAACCAATAGTCAGCGCATCGTTCAGCTAATAATTTTCTGTTCACAGCTGAGGCTTACTAGCACTAGCTATTATTTTTAGATAAAAATGAAGTTATAGTTTTAGTT
The DNA here is from genome assembly GCF_028500815.1 of Rissa tridactyla. Lineage (NCBI taxonomy): Eukaryota > Metazoa > Chordata > Aves > Charadriiformes > Laridae > Rissa > Rissa tridactyla. The sequence continues at coordinate 98,874,683 of NC_071468.1, forward strand.
ATATCAATAAAACCCCTGAATTTCCACAACTTGCCACCTGCCCCAGCTTTTTGTCACAGAAAAGCACTGAAATAAGTGTGATCTTTTTCTTAGTCAAGAATATAGGGCTGATTTCAAACCCCAGTGGTGATTCTAGAGCAAAATCGGGGGTGGGATTTGAGACCATCAGGGTTGCCCTAACAGCCAGCAAGGCTCTGGGTGCCTGGTTTGGATGTGTTTGTGGGGTTTGTAGGTGGGGGGTAACTGTCCTGAACACAGGTGGAGTCAGTGGCTCTCACGCGTGGGCTCTGCATCGATGTATCACATTTGTGCTGAATGGGAAATCTGCTTGGCAAATTCAGCTTAGGTGGCACTTGGCTAACACCTGCTGGGATCCTCTTTCCAGCTGGAATTAGTGAGTTCAGTTTTAAGGTGGCACTGAGCTCAGCAAGGTGCTTCAGTGCATACGAGTCGTGCTCACTCATATGTTAAAACACCTCCGCAATCTGACGTTGTGTTTCTAGGATTAAAAAAAAAAAAAAGAGAGAGAGAGAGAGAGAGAGATCGCTCTCTTAAGTCTCAATTCCTAATTACTTAACTGCATTTTCACTATCCCAATTCAGACTGTGAATTTAGGAAAAGGAGAATTATGGCCAGGATAATGTTAGCCGTATTACTAATTAATAATATTCCCTTAGGAGCCAGTCTACAATATATGCTATATTTTAAATACCTATACTTGTTTTCATACAAATTTAGTAAACAATTACAGAGTCTTTTTGCTTTAGCTATTTAGGAAAAACTGAAGAATTAGTTCTAATATAAAAGAGCAGTTAACGTTTGGCTCGGAAAAAGTTCTATGAGCGTTCCTTTCACCCAGTTCTCACGTGTGCGTTATCTGCTATGACCTAAGAAAAACAAACCAATATTTCATCTCTGTGAATAAAAAAGAGAGTAACCTAACATTCTTTTTTTGTGAATTTCTGACTGATAGCGCAGAATTACATTTATTCAGTTTTTTCTTTGATAAAGGGACAGGTTAATAGCTTCAAAGAGACCTAGACATTTCAACACAATTTAGTGATGGGCATTCATAATAAGCAGGGAGGACCACCATACATGCACTTATATACCTTTATTTGAATATTATAAAAAATTAAAACAAATGTAAAAAAAAAAAGTCTGCAAGTGCAGAACTGTATGCATTGTAGTAGTTAAAAAACTAGGTAGAGTCACTCTTTTAAAATACTTTTAAATACTTTTAAAATTCTTCGATATGTCTATAACAGTATAATAACATGAAATGGAAAGAAATTGAACATGTGTTTTCCAAGTCCATTTTATCTCCTTCCCCTCTTTTCCCTTTTCAGTGCCATGTATAGTTACTGACTGTGTTGCTCGGAAATGATGGAGCAGTATTGAATGCTATTTGTTTCTTTTATTACAGGAAATATGTTCAGATATTAGGAAGTTGGAGTTTAATCTTCAATGATAAGATTATTATCATGAAACTTTTTAAAAGCTTACTTTAAAGTCTATCATGTTGCGTTTTATAAAAATAAACCAGTTTATAAGAAAATGCACTGGTGGGCTTGCAAGTCAGAAATGAAGCTGAAGTTACATGCTAATGAATCTAGTATAATCTAGGGAATATGATTGCTAAATCTGACTTTTTTTATCGCATTTGCATCTCTCCAGTGTACCCGAGGTTTTCCTCTTGAGAATACAGTTTGCTCCTATGGCCGGTGCATGTCATGAAGATGATTACCTCATGCAGGAATATACCATATTTGGAGCAACATTTGAGTGTATGCAGAAGCTGGGCTGAAGTACAGAAGATCATATACTAAATGGAATATCTTGCTATAAATGCATCTGTTTAAAAGCTGTTTTTCCACTTCTGTATGCTGTTTATAAATACATTTTTTGCCTGTAGGTTTTTTTGGCACTGTTCTACCTGATAGCCTACATCCTTCCCTCTACTACACAGCCGCTCCCTGGGTTAATAGTTGTGCTTGATCTGGATCTTCAGTCGCTTCTGATCAGTGGTTCTCAGTGTGAGGGTCCTTCAGCTCTGGAGCTGATTTCACTTTTCCCCTCCAGCCTGGATTGTCTGTATTTGACCTAAAGCCGTTCTTCTTGTGCAGCCACCTGGGGAGGGATGGGTTAGATGCGCCGGCCATGAAGCAACACAAGAAGCTAAAAGATTTTGAGAGGCAGAACTTTTTGCCACCTGGTAATGAGCAGGAATTAGCTGATATTTTTTTAAAAGAGGGGAAAAAAAAAACAAAGCAGCAGTAATTGTGTTAAAGTACCTGAAACCTTCTTTAATGCATGCTGTAGAGCAGAAAAGGAGACAAAAGTACAGATGTCATATCTCCTGGTGGATAATCTTATTTACAAGGGTTTACACAATAACAAAATAACAGATATTCAAATTAAATAACAAATATAGAACTGATAACATTTTTATTGTGTTATATGTTAAATTGTTGATCTTGAAACTCTGACAATACTTTCACCTGTATCTGGCTGCATGAATTATAGCACTCACTCAGTTTTATACACTTCATTCCTGATGTTTCGTACACTGTGTACTTTAAAAAGAGTGGAGAGATACTTGGGAATGCGTATATCTCTACTTGGTACATGGTCAAAGCTTTTCTTTGTGAATTATTTTCTACCTCCTGTTACTGCTTGTCATTTCCTTAATCATCTTTCCTTTTTTCTCAAATCTTATTCTGAAAAGATGAAACCTACAACATGTTATATCTGATGCATACCTGCGTAACGGAATTATTAAGTCAGCTTTTTTAAACTTACATACGTGAGAAAGTATTTCTTGTTTATTTATTGAGCTTGCAATTTATTTTGTTTTTCCAATGGCATGATTTTAGCTTTTCGTATTTAATGTTTCTTCCCTTTCCTTTCAATATTTTTTGTTTATTTATTGCTATATTTGCACTCTTTCTCACTTGAAGTTTGGCGTAAACTTCAGAAAGTTGAGTCTAAACTGTTTTAATATTTTTAGTTTCTGTGACAGTTCAGACGGTGACCCTGAGCCTCAATAGCGGCATCTTTTCACTGTCTTTTCCTCATGCTTATTGGATTTAGTGTGGAAAGGGGGACTCCTCGCATACCTGATTGCTGTCCTGTGGTTGTCCTCTGTATCATTATACTGGCTATCCATAAATCTCTCAATACTGAAACTAATTTAGATTATAGCAGTTCAAACCAAGCAGATTTAAAATATCTTTGATTCCAGCAGTGAAAATCACTTCTGTATTTTTACTGTGCTATTACAGACCATCTTCCCAGCATGTTTTATTTTTTTCCTTAGTATGCAAAAAGTCTTGGCTCTGGGGAGGATGTGCTATGCTGTTTAGTTTGGGTTAGTCAGATTTCTGTCTAGAAGGAGCGCATGAGAAATGCAGATACTGATTTCTGCCTCGACCTCTGACTAGGGAGGACGCCTGAGGCACTGCTGCCTCTCCAAAGCCAAACCCTGATGGCAGCCTGAGGTTTCTGGAAGGAGTTCCATGCCTGCTGCTACGACTGACAAAGGAAGGAAAGTCTTCATCCTTTTTCTTGCTGTCAGACCAGCTTTGCCACAGTCTGTGCCACCAGTTTCTTCACTGCCAAGCAGCTTTGCCAGGCAGCGGTGCCGCTGGGGCTGGTGCAGTGCCATCAGGAGAGGAGACAACACTGCTCCGGTCAGAGTATCAGCGATACAGGTCATTTATTCTGAGCCTACAAAAACTTTCCTTGACACAGGTTATGGCTAAACTGGATGATCATAGAGAGATTCAGGGTTCCTGGAGGGATCCACACACAGGATCTAGACCAGAACCCAGGTTAGTCTGGAGAAAACCTTACTCTGGAAAACGAGAGGACCAAACACACAGGCCATGCTACCATCCCCACAGCTCCTCTGTCCAGCCGTAGCGCTGCTGTGATGAATCACCCTTCCACCAGCTCCTGCTCCCAGGATGTTTCGACTGGGTCTGTGGTGCCTGAATTTAAGATATCTCTATCTTCTGACTTAGAATCAGATCACGGTTATTAATAGATTTCAGTATATGTTAGTAGCATTATTAAGAACATTTCTGCTCTGCGTTTGTAATAGATTTAGTGCTTGCCAAGAGAGTCCTTACTCCAAGGACAGCTCATGTTATCTTAACCCTATATTGCAATAAGTCAAAAAAATACTAATGTTGCTTTAAAAACTAATTCATGCATCAAGTTCAGTCCCAATGTACTTTGTGTGATCAACTTGTACAGACTATCACCTAATGGGATTTTTTAAAAGTTCTAAAACGATTCAGAAGCCATAAAAGAAAGGGCACTCAACAAACCCATAGGAAGATATTTTCTTGCCCAGACTTCTCATCCTTCATTGCTCTTTCCAGTCTCCTCAGGTCGAGCAGCATCTTTTGTTTACTGTGCCACACGGGACCGAGAGCGCGTAGCTGCAGCCGGGCTGGATGAGACAGGCACACTAAACAAGAGTAAACGTGTCTGAATTTTGCTGGCTGCTGTTGCCATCCCTGTTGTCCTTGACAAGGGGGCTGCAAGCCTACAGCAGGGGGTTAGCAGGAGGCGATATGGGTCCCACCTGGCATAGTTGGAGGAAAAAAAGACGCATAGGTGCTATGTATAGCTTGTAACTTTTGTTGACTTTAATGTAGACTATGGTAGACAGTTAAGAGCAATTAGTGATCTTGTTAGTGGTGGAGCTCCAACAAACAGCTGGGGACGAGCAGTGGCAGTCCTACTCCGCTCCCCGCCTCCTTTGAAGCAACTGGGTTTTACCGGAGGAAGAACAGCCATATCGCGTCCCCTCCTTCCTAGGAGCCAGTGTAAACATCCAGTGCACATCCATATCGATTTCTTCAGGACCAGGTGGCTACACCACCCTTCCTGCAGCCTGCTAGGTGCCCTCTCTTCATATTACCAATTCCCTTATATATCCCCTTCAAGTGACAGCTGTAAATAAGCACAAGTCTCTGGCAGCCAGGATTCACTCGGAATTAAATTCAGGGGTAGGAAGCTGTCAGCTAACTGGCTTCTGTGGCATCACAGCTGTGTTCGAATGAAGTGCAGACCACAGTATGCATTTGTCTAGGGGCCTGTGAGCAAGAGGGGTGGAACAAATTGGGGCAAATAGCTGAAATTTAATACAGGTTTCTGCAAGTTTTTCAAACATCGTGCACCCCTTTTCAGTGTGGTTATTTTGTGTGGCTAACAGCATTTCCATGTAAGCTGGAATAATCTTCTGTTGAAAACTCTCTTTAGTATGAAAAAAAATATATTAAATTTATTATACAATTAGATGAGGCTTATTTTGCTCTGTTTTAGCAAAGACTAAAATATCTGGGTTAAAGTTTCATAGCAGTTGCCTATGCACAATTTACACTCTGGGATTGGCAGCTTCTCTTCAGATGCTGAGGAGCAAGACGTCCCCCCTCCCTTCCAACCTGCTTGTAGAGTGCGGTGCCCCATGCTGATGATGCCAGGCAGATTTAATTGTGCATGCTCAAAGAGAAAAATGACATCCACGCTTGGGTTAGTGCTCTCTGTGGCAGGCTGACAAATCCCCCAGCTGTCAACTAACCTCAAAGGCAAGTGTACGTGGCTCCAGCTTATGTCTGCTCGCATTCTGCCCATAGGCATTTATAAGCTGAAACTCATATTGGCTGCAACACATTCAGACTGCTACTGAGAGAAATGTATGGTCTGTTTTATGTGTTTCAATCTCTAAGGGTGACCCACTCAATTAAGGTTTATTTTTCAGACAGACTATAAGCAGGTAAAGACAGCGATTTTTTGCATATGTGGCAAGTGAAAGGGCATAATGTTTATGGCTACGGATCTGGCTAAGTTGCTGACTGCTTAGAGAAAATCGTTTCTTCCTTGGGCTCAGATGGATTATATTTATATTTTTATGTATTTATTGGGGTTACTGGCTGCCAGAGAACTGCATGCACACAAAACGTCCTTACGTAAGTGCCAATATATATGGGCAAACGCAAAGGGGCATGTAGTGCTAATGCAATATTGCAGTCACAGAGGAGGACTTCTGGCAGAAGCGTTGTCACTTGTGGTGCACTGCAGGCTGTCCATCTAAACCTATCATTACCTGGCACCTATGCTGTAGTGAAATAATCAGACCAATCCGCAAGTGGGCAAAAAGCCCATCTTAACAGATGGCTTTGACTGTAGGTAACCAGGAAACCACGCATATACATTAAACATGGGTTCAGAGAGTATGGGTCTTATCTAGGAACATCGAAACAGCTGTCGGTTTTGAGCTCCTCCGTATACTGTTGAGAACATATGCCATACCCATCAGACACCCACGTAGGGTGGGCTAAAGCCAGTTCCTACGGTTCTGATGAACTCTGTAGGAATTGCTTGGTTGGGCACGGTCTCAGCTACAGATTTATCTCGTGTTTTGTAATGAACTTTGAATTTGTATTAGAAAGACAAAGACTGAAGTTTGAAGATGCAGTTGCATCCACCTAATTTGGATGCCCAGCTGAGGCACTGTCTCAAGCAAATTTTAGGTGATGGAGAGGGCTATCCAGCCTACCTGGCACAATTGTCTAAGTTTCCTAAGTAAACAGTGATAAAGAGAGGCTTTGGATATGTGCAGGGAAAAGTCCAATACGCTTACATTTTGAATGCGTTACGGTCTTAGAACAGGATCTTAAAATATAAAGAAATAACAGGACATGCCAAATATCTCTATTGACTCAGGATTTAGTTCACAAAGCTCTTCTGGTACTTTGCAGCCAGTGCTATTCTTCTTTTTTTGTAACAGTCTGATATTAAAGGACTCAGCTAGAAAGTGAGAATTCCTGGGTTCTTGGCCTCTTCAGTATAATAAACTGCGCATCCTGACCCCATGAGTCCAGGCGAGTGCTTCCCACCATACTTTGAAGCTGAATCATAGCACAGCTCGCTGTTGTGAGGCCACAGAGAACACAAAGAAACAGCGACTCCAGGAACTCCTCACCACCAGTTATTTTCACAAGCTTAGTGCTTCCCCATATACACAAAGGAGCATGTGGACAGTGTCTCTTTTAGTGTCCAAAATTAGTATGCATCTAAAACCAACCAAACAAACAAAAAGGGCCATATTCATATCACGTAGCTCCACCTAAAAATTCAATAGGTCTTCTGTGTCCTTTTGTCTGGCTATGGGTTTTCTGAAGCATGTACTTAATGGAAATTTTAGGCTAATTGGAATTTAAACTGCCTGAAAATAGCCTCAAGGCAGCAACATCAGGATTTAGGGGAAAATGCTTTAGCTTCAGTGAATCTGTGCAAATACACGGAGCCCTGGAGCTCTTTTGCTGATGCTGGGGGCTGGGCGGGATGCAGAAGTGCTGTGGGAGTTCAAATCCATCTCCTGCTTCCTTACTGCTACCTGAGCGCAGGAAGAGAGGATCACGGGATGGGGTGTACCTATGTCCATGAATGTGGTGGTCTCAGTTGGCAACAAACAGCTTCAGAGAATATTACGTGCCTGAGAGAGAAAGGCTGTTTCATAGTTCAGGCAGAGCAGACTGGGATTTCCAGGCTGCAGGATTTCTGCATGGGCCAGCTGTAAATTTGAGTTATTGATGCCTCAGGACCTTTGGGGAACACTCTTTGGGGAACACTTCAAGAACGATAGAGAAAATAACCACAAGAAAACCATTTATTTTTGTGACTACTTCTTCACTCAGTTAAAAACAAGGAATTTGATTACTTAAATGCAAAGTGTTAGTCTGTAGTTATTTTTCTGTAGAATTAAGATACCTGTAAATCTGTCCTAATGGTAGTAATGCTACGTGGAGGATAGTCTGCCCTTTGCATGATACATGGCTAGCTTAACTGTGTAAGCAATGTGTGTATGCTATGAAATATCATCTGTATAAGGGACCCCATTCATACTTCAAAACTGTCAATGTGAAGAATTGTGATTATCACTTTAAGTTTAATTTCCATAACTCTGCATTCTTAAGGTAGTTTGCGTTTAACCTAAATCACTCTCCCCTTAACTATGGAGTTAGAATGAAATTCAGCTGTCGCAGATAAGAGTAATGATATTTATTAATAGTGAAATCATTCCTACACGTGGAAAGAACTTAAATGTACAAAGCAGATCAGGACAGGAGATCACAGTCCTTAAGGGACTGATTTATCCTTGACTTCTAGGAGCCTTTGTTATGCTAATGATAGATATATATTCCCGAAATCCATTGCCTCTGTCTGTGCCTTACCCTTTGATTTCTTTATTAACTCTCCTCCCTTGTCACTACATGTTGTTGTTAATTCAGATCAGGTTTTGCAACTTGCGTCATACTTTGCTATTTTTGACCAAAATGGTTTATTGAGTTCTGTAGCAGTTTACGTGCGTTCCCCTCTTTGCCGCACCTCTCTGCCACCACTGCCAGAAGGGCCCCGGGATGAGCTGCCACCAGTTGGACTCTGATACTACTACTGAGCTGCCTTTGTTCCTAGAGCAGTCAAGGCAACCGACCTAATTAATCATTCCCAACCCTCATTAATAAACATGATTTTGGTCATTTGGGGTAAACATGTTCACGTACTCTACAATACTGCATGCTTTATCCAAATATGTAATTTGTTTTTTAGGCACTTCTGTAAACATTACGATTTACGGTGGCCCTGGGTGCTACTGACCTTGCTAAGGTTGTAAATCCTTGGTATTTCCAAAGTCAAAATGCATGTTTAGGTGAATAGTTGTGCGCGTGGGTGGTCAGCTCGCCCACAGTGGTTGTTTACAAACATTGACCACCATGATACAAGTAGATAGACGCCTTAGTATCATCAGTAAATGGAAAAGCTGTTTAGAGGTGATAATGTCTTTAAGGATATAAACAAGAGCAAAACATATAGGTTAACGTAGATTATGAGCTGTAAGAATAGCTGTAAGACTATTAGAGAGCTATAGGAAAAGCTAAGAAGTACAGAACATTTCTCATGAGCTTATTTTAACACGAGGAGTGGGGTTCTTTTCTGAAACACGATATACTACTGCAGTGTGTAGCTACTTCATTATACTTTCTTCAGTACAGGTATTTCTTGCAGCATCTTGTACTCTCCCTTGGGACTAGATATATATGAAACATGAGCAGCATAATTTTGCTCATGTGCTAGGCTCTGAACTCAGCTACAATTAAATATTCAGCAGGATACTCTCTCCCTAGCTAGACTCATGTAGCAGTTATGAAAGATTAATTCAGTGTTATGTTTCTGTTTAATGAAAGAGTTGAAGTGAGCATTTCTGTTGAAAATTTCAGATTTCAAAATTAGAAATTATGATCTTTATTATGCTTTTTAAAGAGCACATAAGATAAATGATCTATATAGAGTTATATTTTTTTAATTGAAATATTTCTTTTTCAGGATACCCATCCCAGCATCTTAATTACAGCCTTCTGTGTAGTTACATTGTACATATTTCTTAACGGGACATGCAGTAAATAACCTGTAGAAAAACTAAACTAAAGGCATTGCATAACAAAACGGTGCAGATTTGCAGATCTTGCAGTATATTATAAATTTAATTTGGATTTTCTGTTTCATCAATACTAAGATTTTAAAAAATACGTGTTTCTGAGGAAGGAATAGCAGCTTTGAGGCAATTTCTGGTAGAATTCATTTATATGGCAATGTTCCAAAGGAGAAAGATTAAAGCAGCAACACAGAAAGTTCCGGTTTCTGTCCCTTGCAGGTTCTTTTGCCTTTTTTTTTTTTTTTCCCCACACCATATCTTTCTCTAACAAAATTTTCTTGCATTATTAATGAAGTTCAATCCCAGCACTGGTGTGGAATCTGAAAGGTAAACTCAATCAGCAAGTTTGAGGTCCTAATTCTTGTAAAACCAGTGTGAATAACAGATGATATTAAGCAAGGCACAGTAGATGGTACCTATTCAGCAATTGCTATAAATGTGACCTCATTGATTCCATCTGTGTTTTTCCCTCTGTGTTTTAGAGAGCACATTGATGTAGGAAGATGTCTTTGGCTTATTGCCATTAGTGTTAGAATGATAGAAAAATGTGCAAAAAGATTTGGGGATTGGTGTGAACTCAAAGCCATTATCTGGTTTATTAGCAAATTAGGGAGTGGGTTTTAGTTATGATTCTGATGCAAATATCATGCACTGTATTGCATAAATGGTGTTCTTTTCTGAATTTCATTAATAGGTCCCTGGAAACATTCAAGGTCAGGTTGGATGGGGCTCTGAGCGACCTGATGTAGTTGAAGCTGTCCCTGTTCATTGCAGGAGGGTTGAACTAGATGACCTTCAGAAGTCCCTTCCAACTCAAACTATTCTATGATTCTGTCATTCTATGATTTTACTCCAGCTGCACTGCCTAGAAATATAGGAGGGAAATTGTGACCAGGCCCACACTCTCTTAGAGCACAACAGGATATCTTTCTTAGTTTGTTGTGTCTTTAAACAGTTTTCCTGGACCTCTTCAGGAAGGGGAAGGAACGAGCAAGGCCCTGGTTCCATCTCACTCTTTCCTTGGTGTTTAACTTGGCTAAAAAGTGGTGTCACTTGTAATGCGTCCTGGACAGTCACCCACTCGACAAGCAGCAGGCACTGTAGCATTTTCAGACTCGTGCACGACAGTCAATGGCAGTTGCCTGTGGGAGGATGGAAAGACTGAAGGGTTGAAATTCAGTAATCCTTTCTGTTTTGAAACAGTAATTAGCTGTCGCACAGTTCAGCTGCCAGTGAGCCAGCTACTGCAGTGGGCTCTTATTACCATGATCAGCAGGCAAAGAGCTGAATACAAAAGGAAGAAAGCTAAAGAAAAAGGAATTTCTGACGGAGACAAAGGTTGCAAAATAAGTAAAAATTGCCCAATATTAAGCATTTTGTATCAGTAAGAAAAGGAAATTCATCCGATATTCTGTTTACTGAGCCAGCAGAGGCTTGCAGCACTAGAGTCGATACCCTGCAGTCTTAGAATGGGCCTATTTTATACCATTTAACAATTTTATATAGTAAACATAGCTTTGTTACTTATGAGTCCTAAAGAGACAGCTCCTTTCAGCAGTTGTTTAGTGGATATACAGAATAACTGAAGGCTGCATTCAATGATGCTAAATGGTATCGGATTAAATCATTCAATCAAATTACTCTAGTGTAAATTTTGCATGCTAAGGTGCAATGTAGGGTAGAATTTGATTTGTGCCTTAAGTGCGTAAAGATAAGCAGGGATGTCTGCCAAAAATGAAAAATATTTATAAAATGCTTTTTTTGATATAATTGCAAGTTGTTTCAGATTAGTACCTTTTGTATGTGAAAAGTCCATTTGCATCTTGTATACAGATATGTTCTTGGTGTCTGCTTTGTGTTAATGCCTTATGTGCCTTGTGTGTTTTATTTTGTGTGTCTTTATGGCCACCTTATCTACCTGTATAAATTTGTCTGTCCACATATTATAGGTAGTTGTCCACTCCCACTGTGTGGTTTTTCAGTGTGCAGGTGACAGCGCAGAGCAATTCACCCAAATACCATCCATGTGGCATCCTGTTTGGTATGGTTCGGCAGCTCAGCCAAAATGCAAAGTCTCAGCAAGTTTCACCTTTTGCATTTCAGGATTATAATGATGAAATTCGCCAGGAGCAGCTGAGAGAACTGTCTTATTTAAACGGTTCTGACGATTCAGCACGTGGACGGGGCATTCGAGGAAGAGGAATCCGTGTGCCACCTGCAGCTCCTTCAAGGTGTGGTAACCTGAGCTATTATGCTAATAGCTTTAGAAAGTGAAAACAATGGTAAATCAAGCACAGTTAAAAAAGAAAAAAATCACATATACGTCATGGTCAGTAAACCAAAATGTTTTTCTTCTGATAACCTGTGTGGTCTGTCTTGTACCAGGTTCTCTGGTCTACAATTCACAGGCTATAGTGGGTGATATAGAAGTATCAAACAACAAATCAGAGCAGATTATGAAGGCAGTGAAAGGATATTTCTAGGAAAGAATATGGTCAGCATGGTCATTAGCATAAAATCGTTGGTCAATAAAATAGTATAGTCAGAAAAGACTGCATAGTCTGGATGGAACTTTATTTGCCAAATAACTATGCGGTTTGGGTATGCATATTATATCTATAATGTATTATTTGTTGTATGCGTTATCAGTTTTATATGAATTTCGTTGTCATCATCTAAAAACACTGGTGTATGAATGTTTCCTAAATTCTTACAAGTATTTTTTCATATATAGGTAACAGATAGCTCTGCTTGTTCATAAGGCCAGTGTATAATGTTAATGCACTCTTTCAGACTTATTTTTCACTGTGAACCCTTAAGAAATTTGTTGCCTCAGGCATCTAAGTTACCTTGCTACTTCTAGGTGTCCATACAGATTATTTCAGGATAGGTCCTAAGAAATCCACTTTTATTTTGGAGGAAATAGGACATGGAGGTGCCTTATTTTGTGCTGACAGAGGAGTTGTTCTTTCATAATTGAACCGGCTGATTTTGCCTATGACCTTTTTTTTTTCCCCTGGAGGTGTCTGTCATAGTTTCCCTCAGTTCTTCTTGAATGGAATCTTTTATCCGTAGTACGTTACACATACACAGGATTTTTTACACTTGTCATTCATCAACATCTTTCACTCAAACTCTTCTTGGGCTGAGAAATCAGTCTTCCTTACGCCTAAGATCTCTGAAGGGCTTGACTTAATAATGGTGTTCAGAACACCACTGCAACAGACTGGCACCTTTTAAATTAGGTTCAAAGCATAATCAGTGGAGTGCTGGCCCCCACTTCCTGCAAAATACCCAAATGATTGGATCAATTGGACAGATACAGGATCTTGGGTGCTTTCCCTATTTACCAGTCAGCTCTGGGGTTCGGGGCACAAGAAAGGCATGGACCTGTCAGAGCGGGTCCAGAGGAGGGGCCATGAAAATGATCAGAGGGATTGAACACCTCTGCTATGAGGACAGGCCGAGAGAGTTGGGGTTGTTCAGCCTGGAGAAGAGAAGGCTCCAGGGAGTTCTTCATTTCCAGATATAAAGGGGGCTTATAGGAAAGATGGAGAGAGCCTTTTTACCAGGGCCTGTAGTGGCAGGACAGGGGACAATGGTTTTAAACTGCAAGACGGTAGGTCTAGTTTGGACATAGGAAAGAAATCTTTCTCGATAAGGGTGATGAGACACTGAAACAGATTTCCCAAAGAAGTTGTGGGTGCCTCGTCATTGGAAGTGTTCAAGGTCAGATCAGACAGGGCTTTGAGCCTCTTGATCTAGTGAAAGATGTCCCTGCCCAAGGCAGAGGGTTTGGACTAGATGACCTTTAAAGGTCCCTTCCAACCCAAACCATTCTGTGGTTCTAAAATCGGCTATTGAAACTTGTAGTAAAGTAGTGAACACCTCAGGCTCGCGCTATGGGTTTGGTGGTCTCAGCAGGTAACAAGCCACAGTTCATACTGCTCTGGGAGACCTGAGTTCTATTCACAGCTCTGGATCTGGGTGTCACACATGGTTATGCCCGGCACTCACAGTCTTAGAAAGGGCAGCACACTCAGGAGCATTCTGCTCTGAAACAAAACTCACGGATTGCTTCCCTGATATATCCCCCTTCTGATTTGTTATATGGTATAGTTACAAGAACCTCTTTTTAACCAGTAACAGCTTCTTCTGACTTACCAATTAGAACAGCAAGGTGGATATAGCATAAACAAACGAGAGGATGCTGAACCTCTCTGTGCTTGTCTGTATGTGCTGTTCTCTCTGCATAGTGGGGAAAAGCAGAATCACATGCTACCTTGTGCTGAACTAAATGAGACAGGAAGAAAAGTTCTTACTCTCCTTTTATACTCTTGCTCTACTTTGCCTTGCAAGTTTCTGCCATCCTGCATCACCTTCTGCCAATCAGTTTCTCCCATCCACCAATAAACAGAAGAATGAGAGAGATGACTGCTCTTCTAAAGTAATTTGAGAGCAACAGAAAAAGTTCCACACTTTCCTGTAGAACTACTTTGGAGTAACTGCAACTCTGTGAATTACAATGATCCAGAATTTCATTAGTACAAGCAACAAGAGGATCAGGTGTAAAAGGCACTGGATGGCTTAAAAATAATGCCTTTCCATAATATGAGTTCTGCCTGAGATATTGCGTAAGTGCTTGACATTGTAGTTGCCAAAATGCCAGAGTTATACGATACTTCAAATAGTAGTAAAAATGTAAGAGCCTTTAAAATGGGGTAGCACTTGCATGTCCCCCCTTGCAGTACATGCCAAAGTGATCCCTTCTTTTTGCTCCCCCCAGGGGACGTGGGGGTGCGATTCCTCCGCCCCCGCCCGGACGAGGTGCCCAAGCACCCCGAGGAGCGCCGGTCACCCGTGGAGCCCTCCCCGTCCCACCAGTGGCGAGAGGAGTGCCAACCCCTCGAGCAAGGGGTGCCCCAGCTGTCCCGGGCTACAGACCACCCCCGCCACCTGCACACGAGGCCTATGAAGAATATGTAAGTACCCACGTGCATTCATAACATATGCGAGCCAAACCCTGTGGCTCAAGTACCTCTAGGTTGGAAGACTCCAGGCCAATAACTCCTCTGTCTCCACTGCTTACCCGCTGCTGGTGAATTACAGTCTGGGTGATACGGTGTGTCTGCAGATGTGTGTTTTGGGTCATGTGCCTTCATAGAATTGTTCTCAGCTTAGTTTTGGATATGAGAAGGTCGTGCTGGTTAGCTCTCAGGGTATCAGGGTAGAGCAACACAGGTATTCTAAAGACTATTGTAACTGAAGGTCACTCGTTACAGTAGGCAAGTTCTTAGGAATAACAGATTATATCCTTTGTGAGAAAATAAACATTTTTTTTGTGTTTCTGAATCCCTTTTTATTACATATAAATATGTCTATGTATATTTCTATTCAGCATTGTGTTACAGATACATAATAAATAGAAATTCAGGTAATTTTCATGAAAGCTGATACAATGACGCATATTTAGCAAGGAGCAGTACCAACTGTCACCTTTTCTTGCGAGGCGTTAAAAATAATTGTACTGTAAACATCAAAGCTTTCAAGTATCCTCATTAATGTTCTCTCCTGGAACTATCACCATAACAACAGATCTCAAGGTATAGGAGAAAATACCATCGAATATGATGTCTGACTTTTTCCAGCTGTGGCAAATCCAAGGGTAAGATGAACATCCCATCCACTCCATAATCCTGTCACTACTCCTAGTGACATTGAGAGATAGAGTATAATTGAGAAGATGCAGTTTTATTCAATTAATGGTCTTCCTAGGGCAGAAGAAAGGCAATTTAAATAGAAATTAATTTTTTTTGGTAAAGCTTTACTCAACCATCTGTATTTATAGAGTAGAGATTAGATCATGGCCACTTCAAACCAGGGACACACATTCTGTTGATGTCAAGAGTCACAACTGAACAACAGCTGCAAAAAAGGAGGGGAAGAAAGTCACTCCATTACTGCACAGTTTCCATCTTTAAATGAGATAAAAGACCTGCTAAAAAAGGAATTCAAAAAGTCTGCCCCTCCTTGATAGATCGTATATTGTCTGTTAATATCAAAATGTATGAGACCTTCCTTTCTGTGCAGAACTGCGTCTTTTCCTAATCCCTGAATGACAAATTTCAAAACAGAACTCTTGTAATGTAAGATTAAATAAATGGTTTTGTTGTTTTATTTTTTTTAATCTGCAGTACTGATAAATGTCCTAGGGTATTAAGCAATATTTAGGGAACATGTCTTATGCTTTTTCTGGATGGTAAATGTACAGAAAGCGGGAGTAGAAGTTGAGGCAGCTGTATTATTAATGTTAGGGAAGCATTCCGCCAGTTCCACATTATTTTGAAATGCTTACACTCTCAGGAACACAAAATATACGTACAATTAAAAGAGTCATTTTAGTTTGTAATAGATAATTCCAGTAAAAACAAACAAATGTGTTTGTGTTTCTAGTTTGCCTACTTAGGTAGTAGCAAGGAACATATTGCCTTATAGGGCAAATTCAGATGTTTTGGAGATCCTTCCATCTCCTATGTCCTTTCAACATCTATATTCCACAGCTGGGAATATATGGGCTTCCCCTGCCTTGCTTTCATTCAACAGTTTGCAATGAAAATCTCTTGCCATTTTGAAAAGGCTTGTAAGTGCAATCTAAATCATCTTGGTACCTTACAGACTGAGATAATAGTTAAAACACTGTTGGTGTGCAGGTAGAAGGAAAATTTTGCTGTCATGTATCCACAGATGAATTTGTAAAGGATATTTTAGGGGAAAATATTTTAAATTTTGCAGGAAATAATCAATACGGTTTTCCTTTCTAAATAAACCACTAGATCACATATCTGGCTGGATACTAAAAGCAAGTGGCTCTATTTGTTGACCAGCAACAAATGTCATGTGTAATTGTTGTTCTTTCACACTGAATCCTAGAGATGAAAAACTAATTTATAATGAATAATTTATCCAATTTACTTTGTCTCATTTTCTGCTTGTAGGCAACCCACAAGCATATTACAATTTCTTTATATGTTTATGTTTTTCATTTTTGACTACAGTCTTTCACTCCAATTTTTGCCTATATGCAAGCACCATTGGTTTGATTAATTGTGCACATGAATGCAATGTCATTGGTTGTGAGTATCCATATTTTTGATTTTTCTTTGTTCTAATAGAATATAGTCATTTGAACGCTGAGCTGAAAGTGAACTCAAGAAGTAGAATAGGATGACTGCAGCAGATTTTTTTTAAAGGTTTAAACACCGCTTCCTGAAAAAAAAATCTTTAGATATTTACTCAGCAATACTAATCAAAGATTGCATTGACTGTTTGACCTTGAAACATCTAACTATTCAAATCCGTTTGGATAAGCATTTAAAAGTTTGGATCATTCCTTTGTAACTATCCAATATCTAAATATTTTGAGGTTTTCTGATGGCCTTTGTGAGAGTCCATAAAAGCAAATGTCTAAAGGTTTCTCAAGAAAAGTGAAGTTTTGTCATTGTGGTGAATATATTCATATTCAACATTTTGAATGTCAAGACCAACTAAAGGGAAAATAATTTGGAACAAGTTTCAGAAAAGAAGAGGGCTAGAGAGGGAAGGGGGAGTGACACACCTCACGTCTTTTTCTTTACTTGCTTTTGAAACAGATATGTAGCTTTTATTGGGTGCAGCATAGATAGTAACTCAGAGGAACTTCAGAAGACTACCTGTAGGAAGAGGAGGTACAGACATCAGAAAATATACGCCAAAAGGAAAGAAATAGTTACCACATCAAATTTCCTCACTTTAAAAGCAGCTCATTGTGTGTGAATTTGGATGGAGAGCTTAACTAACAGCTGCTCTGCAGCTTCTGAGATCAGAGGGGTTGTCCTGGGTGAGTAAGGGTACTGTGCAAAGTGACAAACCTTAGTTCAGTGTGACCAATCTGTAATTCTCCTCTTCTGCTGAAGGAGAGGTCCAACAGAGTGCAGTTCAGAGCAAAAGCTTGAACTGGTCATTGTGAACTTCCCTAAGACGAAGCTTCTTTCACAAAGCTGAACTTGGCCCATTGTCGTTGCTATCTGAGATACAATTTTACACCTGTAATCCACAAGCACTGCCATACTGAAGATGTCCCTAGCTGCTGGAAGGAATTCAAAACTTATTAAAAAACAGCCATCTGGACTTCAGGTTCCGGTGGGGGTTTTTTACTGAAAAACACACATTGTGGTTCCCCGATAAATGCATTATGGATCATACTCCTGCTGCTTCCACAAATGCAGTACACGAATTAATTTGAATTATTGCTTAATTCTTCTTTCCATGTATAGCAATACATGCCACAACCAGTTGGCAGCAGTGGGTCAGTCTTGAACTTTCCAGGAGTACCGGGTCCTGCATTTCGGTCACAACCCCAAGCAACGCTACAGGCTTGGGGAAGAGTGGCTGGAAAGCTGCCCAGCAGAAAAGGACCTGGGGGTGCTGGTGGACGGACAGCTTAACATGAGCCAGCAGTGTGCCCAGGTGGCCAAGGCGGCCAACAGCATTCTGGCTTGTATCAGGAATAACGTGGCCAGCAGGAGTAGGGAAGTGATCGTGCCTCTGTACTCGGCACTGGTGAGGCCTCACCTCGAGTCCTGTGTTCAGTTCTGGGCCCCTCTGTACAAGAGGGACATTGAAGTGCTGGAGCGTGTCCAGAGGAGAGCTACCAGGCTGGTGAGGGGTCTGGAGACCAGGTCATATGAGGAGAGGCCGAGGGAGCTGGGCATGTTTAGCTTGGAGAAGAGGAGGCTGAGGGGAGACCTCATTGCCTTCCACAACTACCTGAAAGGAGGTTGGAGAGAGGTGGGTGTTGGCCTCTTCTCCCAGGTGAATAAGGACAGAACCAGAGGAAATGGTCTGAAGTTGCGGCAGGGGAGGTTTAGATTAGCTATTAGGAAGAATTCCTTTACTGAAAGAGTGGTCAGGCACTGGAACAGCCTGCCCAGGGAGATGGTTGAGTCACCATCCCTAGAGGTATTTAAGAAACGTCTAGATGTGGCACTTCAGGGCACGCTCTAGTGGCAGAGATTGTAGGCGTTTGGTTTTGGGTTTTTTGTGTGTGTGTATGGTTGGACTCGATGATCTCAAAGGTCCTTTCCAACCATGAAGATTCTATGATTCTATGATTTACCACAGAGCTGTGTTGTTTCTCAAAGGATGCTGAAAAGCTTGAAGTGGATGGTAGGGAGAGCAGCAATGCCAGCAGGCTCCTCAGGTAGACCTAGTGAAAAGATGGCTGTTTGGGATTTATCAAACAAATTTTGTAAATTAGGTTCATACTGGACATTAGATTGGGCAGAGATGTTTTGAGTAGAGAGAAAGGTACTGGAATTGCATTTTAATTGCTTTTTTTTAACTTACATCTTATGCAGTTGGGTCTGAGGTATTAGTCTTGTCTGTTAGACAGCTGATGTGCTATCTACAAATCTTAGAGTTTCTATATCAGTGCACCAAGATAGAAAATGGTAAATGAAAATGAGTTCAAACATTGTTTCAGTCCTGCATGATCAACTTTATTTGCAGGGCCAATGGGAAGAATGATTTTGTGCCATTTTTTCATTACAAAGGTTAAGATTTCTTTGGTTGGACATCTACTGTTATCATCTACTCAAAATATAGTAAGGTATCATCTGGTATAATATTTACAAATTGAGAGGAGACTTCTGGAGTCTTTCCTCAACAAGAATAAGCAATTCTAAAGGCTAAGATCTTGACAATTTATGAAACAGCAAAAAGACGATAAATGTGACTGATTGAGGTTCATGATTTATACAGAAGTGAGAGCGAGAATGCTTGAATAGATCTGCGGGAAGGAACATCCCACTGAGCCAATAAAGCCAATGTTCAGCCCAATATATTTTAATCTCAGCATCCAGACTTTTTCACTCAAGATTAAAGATAAACATTTGAAGGTGCTTAGCCCAAATATAAACCAAAAATACCGTGTTTTTCAGACCTTGTTTTGGAAGGCATTTGACTCTGGAGCTGTATTTCTGCTAGTAATGAGCTGTGCAGTGATATTTTTCTTTACATTTTTTAAGAACTATGGTGAGCCTTCCTAAGAGGTCTAATGTGAGTCTAGAAGCGACTTAGCACTTGTTTGCTTACCCCAGATGCAAAGAATTACCGAAACAGAATAAATTTGGAACTAAAATGCACATTGTTTTTATATTTTACTTACACTTGCATTTTTACCTCTGAATAAGAAAGGAGGCTTTTTACTCCTGGATAAGAAACGGGACTTTTGCAGAGAAAGGCACTCATCTTAGTATGAATACTTAGATGAGCTTCTTGTATTTACGAAGAGATACGTAATTCGTTTGCAAGAAAGAGGCCGGTCTGTCGAGACACTGAGAAATTGGTACAGCTCCTAGGTCTAGGACAGCCAGATTAAAGAGCAATTTTAAATGCAAATATTCTTTCTCGCTTCTCATTTCACTGATCAAACCAGCCAAATGCAGCTTTTAGAAAGTCACTGGAAAAGAACCACGCAGTAAGATAGATTGTGCTTTTAATGTCATGCTGTTCTTCCTCTCATTTCAAGCTATTTAAAAGGAAAGCAAATGCCACATTCAACTGTTTATTCTAAGCTCAATGGTTATTTACATTTTTCAATAGTTTTCAAACAAACTGAAACAACTACGCTCATCTTTATTCAGTGCCAACATAGACAATGAAAAGACTGACAATAAGAGGCATTTTGTCACACTTTAACATTTTAAAAAGAATAATCAACATTTACATGCGACTGCGATCCCCAAAATTGTGGCTGTGGAGGCTTTGTTTAATATTTTAAACTGGAAATCAGGGCTTTTAAATTCATTCTATCTGCCACTTCTGAATGTAGATGGAAACTGTGTATAAAGACCTGCACTTCCTCTTCATGGCACGTTTGCATCTGTGTTAGTGCTTTAACAAATATGTGAAAGTGAGCAATTGGTACTTGATTCTGCTACATTTGAAGTCCATTCCTGTAATCCCAGTAGGACATTCTCAGTGAGAGTGAAGCCCGGACAACTAAGAAAACTTGTTGCAAACCTTAAAATAGTGAAATATATTGGATATAATGGGTATAATGAAATATAAATTGGATATAATGATGGATATAATTTGATATAATGGATATAATGATAGTCAAAGGGGATAATTGTAATTTTTTTTCCAAAATTGATATTTCCAAGTTTTAAGATGTACCACTTATTTATTTCTGTGCCTCTTTTGAACGAAAAAAAAAATCAATGAAGAATGTACTGAGACTAAAGAGCATTTGAATAAAGCTGGAATTATAGACATGGGAATCTGCATGGCTGAACAACATATTGATTAAATATGATTGATTACCTATTTATGCCCAAGGCATTTAGAAAAAGAGCTAAGCTATACTCAACTTACATCTGCTGTGACTTGAAAAATCAAATTTTATTTTTACCATAGTGGCGATAAACAGGATAATGTTTATATTATCTGAAAGACCCTATTAGCCTTAGAAAAATACTGTGAATGATGGTTTGGCGAAGGTGGAGTGGATTTTTCTGTTGCTTATTCAGACTTTGGAGAATTTGGTCTGTCAATAGTATAAATATATTTATTGCAAAAAAAAACCCCAGCAACATAAATAAAAAATTAAAGTAGTAGCAACTTTTTTGTGTTTTTCTAAGAGCAAAACCCACAGTCAGCATTAAACCTTCAGTGTCTGGGAACCTACAGTTCTGGAGTTTTTTGCTTACCTGTGCAACTGTAGTTTGGGTCTTATAGGTGATATCTGAATAAATCTGGCTTGCCCCATGAAACCAAGGGAACTGTCCTGGGAACAATGCCTCAATAAATGTGAATACTGTTTTCATCAGATTTATCACTGCTATGAATTTCTTACAAATTAACAATGTGCTTTAAAGCAGACTTTATTATATCGTTTTCCTGATTTGTTTTGATTTGATTGTAATAATCATAGTTATTCAACTTTACTCATAAAATACATAAAACTCTTAACACCTACTTAGAAATGCCGCAGAAAGATTTTGTGGACGATAAGCTTTTCTGCTGTCCTCTTCATGTTCTCCTTACTTGGCAAAAATAATTCTCTCCTTGACATTGGTTACCAAGTTTTCAGTTCAAAATTATTTTCTATGCTAGACAGAGTATGAAAGAAAATGCTGATGCAGCTGTACATGTTTTAGTATTATACATGATGTTAATGCAACTACAACCTAATAAATATTTATATTTGTTATATAGAGATCTAAGTAAAGGGCATCTCTCAACTGTTCATCCAGCCTTCATATGGTCCTTAAATATTCATAGTGCGTGCAGTTATATTCATAAGATCCCACATAAAAAATATATGGAGTATTCTCCATAGCGACAGAATTTGTCTGCATCATGCAATGCACCATTTGATCATTAAACAGTGTGATTGTTCATGAGCTTGTTGCCAAAAATACTTGTCTACCCTCACTTGGATCTGTCAAAACTTGTCACTTGGCTATTTATCTGATGGAGAACAGTCTTGGTTGGTACAAAATGACTCTATAGGCATTTGCTTGCTAAACATGTTCACGTGACTGTATCTCCACCCGTGTTAGGCTTTTCATGACAGATTACAAAGTGAGTTATAAACTTATTTTTTTCGTAAAAACTCATGCAGACCTTGAGAATTGCTGTTAAAGACTTGGGACAAGTCCAGTTTAATTAGAGTTGTTGAGAGTTTGTTTACTGTATGAATTCAGCTCAGATGGAAGGCTTGCGTTTTCTCTTTCAGTACTCAAAAGTTTCTTATCCAGATTTAGTCCACCGAGGTACTAAAAAAGTTAAATAATTTTGGACTGCAAGGTTTATCGTGACTGGTGAGTTCCCAGGGAGCCAGGCATATATAAACTCGGTGGTAATGAGAAAAGCTCAGTGCAGGCTGCTATTTCTTGCGGACTGGTAAGCGCGGAGACTTCAGCTGTGCCAGGCAATTACAGAAGCCGTGAGCTCTGGTTTCAGGAAAGGCTCTGGGTGATGAGATGCCACAGTACTTAACATTATCACACCCGCCTTGCCTCCAGAGTACCAGTCTTACTCATGTGTTTTTCACTCTACCCTTTTGGTAAACTCAGGTTAGTGACTTTTTGTTATAGTAGATAAACAGAGGGCTCTTTATATCAGTAGATTTCCTGCAGCTGAGTACTTCTGTTTTCTGTATTACCTTTATTTATTAGGAATTTTCACTGTAGCTAAAACATGAGCTTTATTAATATAGTAAAATGCACAGTTTAGGAACCGTTTTATATTAATTGCAAACTTTTATGGATTGTTCCAAAATAGTATTTTAGTTTTACTGGAATTTTAAGGGGACGTATTTAAAAAAAAATACTTCCTGTTGCAGGAAGCTTTCATCAGAGTTCATTTATGTTCTTCATACATCTGTGACATTGTCCTCTTGCAAAACATACTTCTGCATGAAACTGCAGAGATACATATTTAGCGACTTCACTTAAAGACAAACATTGCAGAGCGCAGTTCCGTTTCATTCTCTGGCTGATGGGCCTTTTAGCCGGTTGCCTCTATCCATACACTTAACACTTACTCAAGATAATTGAAAAAGAGGATTTGTATTTGGTACAATAAAAGGCCTGAAAAAGTAGTCGTACATACCTATAATCTTTTTTCCCTCATTATGTTCAGTGTATTTGCAACTCTGAATTTCAGTTATACACAGGAAGAAAAAGGGTTGTGCTAGGTGAACTATCTCATGTATTTGGGTGCGGAAGCACCTGTCCAGCAATATGCCTGTTCTTTCTGGGTATTGAAGGGAAGCTCAAATATATATGTAAGCCTAGATTCTCATACACATAGGAATTCAGATATATATACCCCGTGCGCATATTGTTACAGGCAAAACTGGCTCAAGCTGTGCCTTGGATGCCAGCCATCTGCAGACACACAGCAGCAATTGCTTCCCCAGAGGCAGCGTGTGAATGTCCCGTTATCTGCTGCTTTTGGAAGGAGGAGGGTTTACGACTCTCCAGCTGCCTTAGCATTTACATTAAATCTTTGCTTGGGTATAGAGATACATGCTTACATTCTGATACGGATACGCGTATATGTTATCTATAGCTGCAGCACAGAAAAACGTGATCCATTTCTTCCAGCACATCTGTTTATAAGGACTTTATATTGCACAGAGCTCCTCTGCAGCCAGCAGCGTGCATGAGTAACTGTGCAAGGAATCAGTCCAAAGGATCAAAGAAATAAAATTTAAAGCATATATTTTCTGTTTTAATAATAACAATTTTGGGAAAAAATGTAGATATAGAAAATAAATGCAGAAAGGAAAAAGATACTAGCAAATATTTAAAAGAATAGTTTACTTGTATAATCAGATGGACTGGATGAAGTACACATCTTTCTTTCCATCTCTAACTCCTTCAGCAACTGGTATTTAGTGGTATTGAAGTGACTGGGAAATTCATATGAATCCCTCTTTGTCAGATAAATAGGTCAATGTTGTCTCAAATATTCTCATTTTTAAAACAGTGAGATCAGTTATATTTTATCAAAGGTGCAGACTTAGTGTAACTCTTTAAACTGTAGCAAAACTGTTGAGAAAATTGATCTTGTTCTGAAAGACAGTACCTTGAGTTTGACCTATAGGGCTCTTAAGAGGGTGTAGCAGTCACTAGAAGAGGGAGATGCGGTATAATGGCTCCGGGACAATAAACTAGAAGACTAGAGATGAAAAATGTTATTTCTCCATACAGACCTTTTTTTTTTTTTTTTTTCTGATGAAATTATGGTTGCCTGAATTTTAATAGCTTCTACAATCGTTATAAGTGCTGTTACTCATAGACAGCTAATAGTTCTCTTTGGCTACCTGCTGTTGTTTTGTAGCTCTTGGTATGGTGTAAATATCTGTGGAGTGCAACATCTGAAATCATAAAGAGTGCAGTGTTTGTTAAGTGAAATTAGATAAGTAAATAATTCTTATATATCAGTATCATAAGAATACATTAGTATCCCAAGGACACTCGTGCAATCATACCCCCGTACTACATTATGCAATACAGTAAAAGCACAGTTAAGTATTTATCAAAATCAGTGTATCCGTCCAAGTGGAGGGCATAACATTATATATCAGTTCCTAACAAGGTGCTTTAGCTGCAGCCTTGGTGTTCATACTCTCCTCCAATTCTTCTGGGCCAATTAGTGAGTTTCTGTAATGAAAATATTAATAATCCTTTAGATAATTTACTACCATCAATATCACCAAATGTCTGTCAGATGCAAATTATTTCAGTCTAAATGGGGACAGAGCAACTTTGTTAGAAACCCCATATCATGTGATAGTTTATTTGGACTTTCCAGTCCCTGATTGTTGCCTCTTACCGTACACCCTTGAAACGTCAGACATCCAGATGTTTAGAAAGCTGAAGTTAAAAAAAAACCAACCAGATATACTAAAAGTGAGTCTTATTTTGGGGCAGTATATAAATTCATGGAGTGTTCTGAAGTATTTTAATATTTTAGTTTCTCTTTCCCAGTAGTAGAAACACACAGCTTTTTCCAGTTTCCTTTTTTAGTTGTTTTTTTTTCAAAAAAAACTTAAAATAATAAGTTATTAACACAATTTATTAATCTTTCTGAGGACTGAACTGTAAAACGGGCAAGCATACATTTGAACGGTGCACATTTGGGTATTTTAAAAATAGATTATCAAATTCTGATGCTGCACTATTTTCCTCGACACTGGATTTTCTGTAGCTCGACACTGGATTTTCACATGTAGCTCCTGCACTTGTCTTTATCGAGACTCTACATGCATATACCAGTCCTCACATATGCTGCAGTTGGGAGTTTTCTGGGGGGGGAAAAAAAAATTAAAAAAAAAAAAAACCCAAACATTTAAAAGAAGAGACATTGAAATTCAAACTGTATTTCTTTCTATTTTACCAACCACTTATCATCAATCATTCTATTTCATGGATAAACACTGCCTGTACTATTTAACTGACATGCCGAATAAAAATGTGTGCTTGTTTCTTTTAAAATAAATCTTATTTTATGACTAGATAATTCCATTTTTATTACCTGTTTGCACTTTCTTGCAAAAAATGGCTTCAGACCCAGGTTTGGTTTGCCTTGGTTTGCTTTTTGCTATGGTATGTGAAAGCTTACCGTGTTGTTTTAATTTTATTTAATTATCAATAATAATAAAAGAATAAGTGCTTTTAAACTGAAACAGAATTTTGGAAAATGTGATTTCCAGTTATTTTGACAGAACTGCATCAGTTAACTAGATGGTACGCAAATAAAGAAAAAGGATTATAAACAAATAAAAGTAAGTCGAGGCTGTATAAATAGGGCTGTAGGGGAGATGCAGAAGAGACGTGTGCTTCATTGCAAGTTAAATTTTGCCAAATTTAAATGTGGACACTGTATCTGGGAGAAAAAGAAAAGAAAAAATGCGGTTGTTGAGTTTCAGTGCATCTATCAAATAAATTAGAAGGCACAATACTTTGGTCATTTTTCACTTTCCCTGAACAGCTGTTTCACTTTCTTGCAAGGCCACCCTTCATGCAAACACCCTAAACAAATAAATCCAAAAATTCATTTGGAGCTCTTCTAACTTATTTCTCTTGAGGTACCTATTATAAGTTGCCATCTTGGAAAAAGCAGCAGAAGTGGCTTGTATGTGCTAAACATAACACAGAGCAACAAGAGAAAAAAAAAAGTTATTTTCATTGTGTTTTATTCATTTCACTCAGGTTTCAGTTGTTTATTTTCTAAGGCATAAAAAAGTGATTTGTCTCGTATTTGCGTAGTCTTACTGGGTGTAGTAGTGGAGTATAATTACAAGTGAGGTTACTACATCAGTTGCAGCTGTAGTCAATAACTGTGTGGCTGAATCAGTGGTTCGTATGTGTACCATTTCTACTCCCATGCACAGTGCTATATGAAGGGAAGTGACAGTGTTCTCCTCCTACAGAAACTGTTGCAGCCCGGTGTTGTGGTATCCACTTGAGTAGGGAGCATCGGGAAGGATACTTTAAATCGCTAAAGGCAGAGGAAAAACTGAAAGTCAGTGTCTCACATCTTGGATGAATGAAATGCTGGATAGAAAGACAGTGAAAGGACTGCTTTTACTCTACTCTTCCAGATTTCTTTTTAAAAGAAAGACTTGACCTCTTGCATAATTCCTACATAAATAACGTGCACACCTCACCACCAGAGAGGTCTCAGTGCTTGGAGCAGGACTTGCCGTCCTGCAACCCAATGACACCTAAATCTTGTCGAGGATCAAGGTTTATGCAAGGCTCTCTTTTCACCCTTTCCGAGGGGGCAGCTAAAGGGTACTAAAGGGTTACAGCACTGTGGGTACCATTCTTGGGTACCATTCTTAGTTATCTAATTTTTCTGGTACATCATACGAGAAAGTGCATCCATCTTGGATGTCATTAATTCCAGTGTGGTTATTTTGCTTACCCAGGATCCAGAAATTTAAGATCCTAAATCACACAAAGTTTGCAAACAAAGCAGGCTTCTAAGTCCATAAACTGCTTCTGAAAATAGGACTTAAATTCTAAATAACTTAGCTTATTTTTTTTTTTACACACCATTCACTTTGTAGAAAACTTACCGGGAAAAAATGACCCTGGCTTTTTTAAAAAAAATGTGTTATCTATCTGCTTTGATGAGTCTATCACCTTCCTAGGAGGAAGGCAGACTACAATGTGGCAAGGAGGCAATACTGTTTTGATAGTCTCTGACTGAATGAGGTGAAATTCAATTTTGAAAGAAAAGACTTTTAAAGGATTTGCTTTCTTTCGTCAGGACCTCAGTTGAGCTGTGTACAGAGCACACAGTCATTTGTTGTTTGTGTTGGAGGAAGGGAATTGTTATGAAGAACTAAGCTTCCACTCTGTTTGGAAACTACCAACTCATCCATACTTGATCAGAATTTATCTCTTTGGGGATAAGCAAACAGGTCACTGGATTCAGTCTGAGAAGCTGTTTAACATTCTGTAGAGCAGAAGTAATTAATGAAAGCTGAAAGATGTTAAAATAAACTTTCCAGCTTCAGTAAAATGAGGCTTTTCCTTCCCTACTTGGGGGATAATCTTGTTGTTGAACATTTGCTTTAAAGCTGTGTATCCGTGTTGCCTTGGTACATATGAGTGTACAAATTTGTATGACTTAGAGGTTGAGTAGCTATGATATAAATCTAGAACATCATTTTGGGGAGGAAATTAGCTTTAGTTATTATTCATGTATTTCCTATCCTCTCAGAATGATGCATACTGACATTATAATTTGTTTGTATAATTTGCTCTGCTAAAAGTGCTGGTTAATTTTACGCTGTAAGTTTTATTGCTGGAGGTTGTCTTCTTGAACTGTCCTGAGATTTGCTGACCTTTGTAGAAAAAGAAAATAAAAAATCCAAGGATATACTTTGTTTCTAAGTTCAAAGCATTATGAACCTAATGTTTATTTATATCCTGAAGCCTGCTTGATGCATCCTAGAATTTTATGACTGCTTTATCATTTCCTTATTAAGTAAAAAAAAATTCTGTAAGTCAACATAAAAAATGCTGTAAAAAAGACCAAGTGTTGCTGTAGCCTGCTTCATCTGCTGAGAGGAAGAGAATATAGAGGCAAAGAAAATGAACACCAAATTAACAAAACCAGCAGGATTCTTAGGATGCATACAGGTTTGCATAAATGATCTATAAGTTGTCTCATCACCATGGTCCTCAAGCCTGCATATTCAAAAAAAAAAAAAAAACAAACCCAACAAACCAACAAATACATTGGTCTTTTGGAGATAAGGATACTCAGCATTTTGTGTCGGCGAGGGGTCATGCAAGTCTGTATTCCATCTTCTGAGCAGAGTTCAGAAGTATAAGCAATGTAATAAGTCAAAAATCCGTGAATGCATCACCGTAAATCCAGAGTGGCTCTTCTGAAAAATCAGATGGAGATCAAAGCGAGCACAGTTGTATTTCTAGGTAGAAAATTAGATATTCCAAGAAAATTACTGCTGGATTGGCTGGAGCAAGCTTTGGTCCCCTGAGATACTTTTGGTTGGGCCGCCCAGCAAATTGTCAAAAATGTTACTATGTCTTATTCTTCTCAGCGGTATGCTTAAAAATCTCTTCCATCTGAGAGCAGCAGTAACAATTTTCAGACCTTACGCAATCAATAAGGAATTAATGTAAAGCAGAGGCAGTTTTTCATGGATGGAGTTGGAAGGACAGTGGGCTGAAGCTCCCAGGTGTTGCTGTCCTTACTCTCGTAGGTAGCTAGAGGTCAAGAGAAGGGGGAATCTGAAATGCGTGCAGTTATCTTTTATTGTGCATAGGCTGAGGCCGCAATAGAAGCCATAAACTTCAAAGTAACATTTTGGTATGTGCCAAGCAGGAAAGGACTTCCCCTGGGACTGTGGTGCAACCTGCTCCTTCAGTGTGATTCCTGGACAGACCCAGTTAGCAGGAGCAGGGTGTGTCTCTCAGAAAAAGCACAAAATGTAATAGATTGCTTAAATATTAGTACAATCCAGCTGTAACGGCTTTATTTATTTATTTATTTTAATTGATATAGTGCTTCCAGGTTTTTAGATCAGCAGTTTAGCTTTAAATACGCCTAAAGCAAATCACAAAAGACAAATTGACTCTTTGGATTAGAGTTCTTTGTCCTTTATAGTCCTTGGAGGGGTACAAGTACAGATAAATGCCCAACAAAAAGCCTTGTTTAAATTTCAGTAAGCAGCTGTCAAAGATACAGGAGCTATCCTTTACCAGTCTTGGAGAAAAAAAACTCATCATGCGTAATCTTTCAACTAAGAGGCTTATTGAACACAACAGGAATATAAAGATTATTCCGAAGGGTGCCGGCCACTGTATGAGTTGCCCTTGTGATTTACAGCCACAATACCGTGCCCTGCATGAATTTCATGACATAACAATCTGTCAGTTCTCGAAGCTATAAAGTCATCTCTTGGGGATAACTGAGTCGGCCTCACATTGATGGTCATTTCAGGACACGACTATCATTTCATTACTTATAACAATAAAATGGTGATGTGATTTAAAATGTCATGCTTTAGGTATAAGACTAACAATCCTATTAAACTATAATACAGATGATAGATATTGTAAGATACTGTAAGTACTAACCTAGTCTGAAGTAATGTATCGGATCCATTTCAAAGTGGATAGATAGGAACTGACAAGGGCCTATAAGCAGCTTGGAAAAGAAATGGGATGTTATAACCAAGTTATTTAGTGAGATGTTAAAAATATTCACAATAATTTTCACTCAGATATGGAGAACGAAAGAGTTCAATCATCTTCATCTGTGAAGTGCTATGATTTTATTTATTCGTGTTTATTTGATGACTAGAGGGTGGCTAATGTGACGCCCATCTACAAGAAGGGTTGGAAGAAGGATCCGGTGAACTACAGGCCTGTCAGCCTGACCTTGGTACAGGGAAAGATCATGGAGAGGATCATCTTGAGTGAGCTCTCACGGCAAGTGCAGGGCAGCCAAGGGATCAGGGCCACCCAGCACGGGTTTAGGAAAAGGAGGTCCTGCTTAACCAACCTGATCTCTTTCTATGACCATGTGACCCGCCTTCTGGACATGGGGAAGGTGGTGGACGTTGTCTATCTGGACTTTGGTAAGGCCTTTGACACCGTTCCCCACAGCATTCTCCTGGAGAAGCTGGCGAATCATGGCATAGACAAGTGTGCTCTTCGCTGGGTTAAAAACTGTCTGGATGGCCGTGCCGAGAGAGTTGTGATTAATGGGGTGAAATCCTCTTGGTGACCAGTCACCAGTGGTGTCCCTCAGGGCTCAGTTTTGGGGCCAGTTTTGTTTAATATCTTTATCGATGATCTGGATGAGGGGATTGAGTGCACCCTCAGTAAGTTTGCAGATGACACCAAACTAGGTGGGAGTGTTGATCTGCTTGAGGGTAGGAAGGCTCTACAGAGGGACCTGGACAGGCTGGATCGATGGGCCAAGGCCAACTGTATGAGGTTTAACAAGGCCAAGTGCTGGGTCCTGCGTTTCGGTCACAACCCCAAGCAACGCTACAGGCTTGGGGAAGAGTGGCTGGAAAGCTGCCCAGCAGAAAAGGACCTGGGGGTGCTGGTGGACGGACAGCTTAACATGAGCCAGCACTGTGCCCAGGTGGCCAAGGCGGCCAACAGCATTCTGGCTTGTATCAGGACTAGCGTGGCCAGCAGGAGCAGGGAAGTGATCATCCCCCTGTACTCGGCACTGGTGAGGCCTCACCTCGAGTGCTGTGTTCAGTTCTGGGCCCCTCTGTACAAGAGGGACATTGAAGTGCTGGAGCGTGTCCAGAGGAGAGCTACCAGGCTGGTGAGGGGTCTGGAGACCAGGTCATATGAGGAGAGGCCGAGGGAGCTGGGCATGTTTAGCTTGGAGAAGAGGAGGCTGAGCGGAGACCTCATTGCCCTCTACAACTCCCTGAAAGGAGGTTGGAGAGAGGTGGGTGTTGGCCTCTTCTCCCAGGTGAATAAGGACAGGACCAGAGGAAATGGTCTGAAGTTGCGGCAGGGGAGGTTTAGATTAGATATTAGGAAGAATTACTTTACTGAAAGAGTGGTCAGGCACTGGAACAGCCTGCCCGGGGAGGTGGTTGAGTCACCATCCCTAGAGGTATTTAAGAAACGTCGAGATGTGGCACTTCAGGGCATGCTCTAGTGGCAGAGATTGTAGGTTGTTTGGTTGGACTCGATGATCTCAAAGGTCCTTTCCAACCATGAAGATTCTGTGATTCTGTGATTCTGTGATTTAAGATTCCAAAGTTGTTTAGATAGTGTACAAATATGAGACACAAACATGCGTCATTCTCTAAAAAGTTTCTATTATGCATAAGAATTTCCTGTAGCGATATTCTGGTCCTTAATGTCATCAGCAAGGGGACTGAGTGCCTTACAGGAGCACGTTAATGAGGCTGATTCTTTTAGATACAAATCCTTCCTCACATTGAAGTCTACTTAAGGATGAACATCATTTAAACTAGTTGTATCTGATTGAGAACTTGTATATGTTTAGAGAAGTTATTAAGTTTTCTTTGCAGTTAGAGAGCAGGAGAGAATGCTTGTGATAGCTTCATGTTGGAGCTCACTCCATCATCTCTGACTGGTCCCTGAGGAGTTTATGTCTCGGGAACAGGGCAAGCTTCACCTTGTGATTTACAGCTGCAATACCAGACTCTGCATGAAAGTCATGACATAATTGTGCGTTGGTGCTAGGAGCTGCAAAGCTTTAACTCCTTGCAGAAAGCTCAGTTCTTCCTGATAATGGAAACTTTCAGCTAGCCTTCAATTGGCATAAGATCTTTGAGATTTTTCAGCCCAGTCAGTATCTGGAATATGAAAATCAACAGCTTTGATGCTCTCTAGAGAGAGAAAGAGAGATATAATGTGTGTGTGTAGATGTTACATGTGGTAGTAGTTGAGATTTCACTAAGAACTGATGCTTTTATGCAGATATGCCATGCTGTGGCATCATATACCAGTGCTCAGGCCTGTGCTCTCACCCTGTTTAGATTAATAGTGAATAGTGAATTAATAGTGAATAGTGAATTAATAGTGGTGGAGCTTAGAAACTATGAAGTTCTCAATTATACCTACTCCGAGTGTACTGATGGCTATGAACAGGACGTGTTAGACTGTCAGATGCACTTGTAATAGTCTTTAACAAAGCCACAAGAAGTTCTTACAGAAGCATAAATTCTATTGAACTTTTCATTTTGAGACAGGTTTTAATAAAAGTTATTATACAAGAAGTAGTTGGGAATGCGATGAAAATATACTCAGGTCTCTATTCGCAAATTGTCTTAATATTTTCTAATCATTGAGGTGCTTCCTGCACACCTGCACTTTCTGTGAGTCATATACTCTGCACATGGGGATTATTAGCATAATGACTGACTATTTTAAAAATATGTTTATATTAAGTGCACAGATTTTCTTTTTTGGGCAAATAACCACAATATGGATAATGAACAATTTGTATCTGTAATTAATTTTTTAAAAGGCAAAAGAGAAACTGATAGTTATACGCTTCACATTTTCCCCTGCAAGCTTACTGCTACCATACAACTTTTCCTTCACCGTAGATTTCTGACAGCGAAAATACAAGGGTATATTTGTTTCAGTCATCCCCTAGTAATATTGCTGATTCATGCCGATCCTCTTGATCTGCTTGGCCTGGATTTATTCTTGGTACTGCTGACTTTACTAAAAAGCCATTTCATGTTGGGTGTGAGAGAAAATTCAGTTGTGCCGCAACCCTCCGTTTTGTATTCTTCAGATTTTTGTTTCCTCTCCTCTGTTCTCACCCAGAAGCTTTCTACTCCAAATTATAGATGGTGCCTCTTTCAGCTTATCTGGTTTTCAGTATCTTTGATCTAAGCTTTGAGAAGTGGAATATAAGATACAGAAGTCTCTTCTGAATCCCTGACTTATGTCTAGAGTTGCAGTTTATAGGCAGTATGTCGTCACTGTCATA
This sequence comes from Rissa tridactyla, assembly GCF_028500815.1. Taxonomy (NCBI): domain Eukaryota; kingdom Metazoa; phylum Chordata; class Aves; order Charadriiformes; family Laridae; genus Rissa; species Rissa tridactyla. The sequence goes on from NC_071468.1 coordinate 98,907,738, forward strand.
ATGAATGTGGTATTAAAAAGCACATTCATCTTGCCAGAGGAGACTTTTTCAGCAAGGTATGTAAGAGATTCTACAAATAGCTCTTGGTATCAAAGGAGCTTACACTGAGAAGAAAAATAGCCCCCAAAACAAATAGACCTTTCATATTTGTTCTTCTTGATTATTTATCCAAACCCGTAGAATTAACATTGTAGTTATCACGCATTATTTATACGGCATAATAGGCACTTTGCAAACATATATTAAAGCAAAGCCTGGGCCAAGATATGTACATTCTAACAAAGTGTGGACTGGTGGCTGAGGGCGGGAAGGGCAAGTGAAAGCTCACTGCTATTGATATGTATCAGGATCCAGTCCTTAAGCAGTTCATTTTCGAAGGATGGGTGGTTGAAAAGTTGATACAAAAGAGCCAAGAAATTTCAAACATCTTGCAACAAGTAAATCCAACTTATGCATGTGACTTTTAGTCTTCAGTTTTTAAAAAGCCTCTTAGAAATTAACGTTTTTAAAAAGTCTCTTCCAGAAATCTGTTCATCAAACACTGGGCCCAAAGTTGCTTTATTCCTGTATTTTAAATTGTGGTTTTGCTTTGAATTAAAGACAACTCTCCCTATCCCCTGAACTTTCACAGATCTTAAATCTAAATTGAACAGAAGCTTTTTCTGGTTCCAAAAGTCTCTGATTATAGTCAAAATCATTAATAAGGAAAGCTAGCTGTAGTGAATTAATAATGGTCCTAACTTCTGAATATTCCTGTAGAATTTTCTCTTCTTGCACTGAAATGAAAGAAATGATGTAGGTTAATGTCAACACCGAAGTTATTTCACAAACTGTTTTCCCCCAGTTGCACTTTAGCTAGATGCAAAAAGTCGTACTTTTCTGTATGAAAATACACAAAGGTAAACTCATTAAGCAGCAGAAACCTAACAGAAAAGTTAGTCATCTTTAATCTGTACAACACTTAATGTTTTCAGTTTACTTGAAAGTCAGGTCTTTAGCTAAAATTGCATAACAGAGTAGAAAACAAATGAAAGGAAAGGAACATTGAAAATATTGCTCAAAATATTAAAAAGCAGATTGAGAATTTGGGCTTGGATCTTGGGGAGTGAAATCTTCAACGAAGAATAAGATTTAGAATTCGAAATCAGGATGTCCCAGTCTTCAGTATTTGCCCCGGACTTCAGCCTCCTCATATTTCAGTCAATACCACAACAGCCCACGAAATGAGTCATTAAAAGGAAAACCGTACAGAAGAAGGTGGTTTGTTCATCAGTCGTTTTGGTGTGTTTCTGTAATACTGGCAGAGAATAAATATCATTTATATGAGAAACACTTGCTCCCAAATCACTTAGTATTCTGTACGGACTTATTATGCAGTATTATCAAATCACATTAGATTGCATAAACTTTTCTGCAGTGTAATCAAATGGAAAAAAATGACAGATGCAGTGCATCAGATTAGTTTCACAAGAGCAGTATTTATATCTTGCAAGCAATGACATATGCTGAAAGCGATACTGTTTCCGGCTTGGGAGGCAGCACTGTTTTTTCCTGAGAAATATTCTGTTCCCTAAAATTGTAGCAAACAGATATTTCAAGAAGTGTACAGTTGCAAGACTATCTCAGACTGGTTTTGCATACATAAAAATTATGTATTCATTGAAAATTAAAGTGTTTTGAAAGAGAATCGGCAAGATTAAAATAAACCTCCAGACTGTACAATTTTCTAGCATCTAAAAGGAAATTGCTAGAATACATCTTGAGTAGTCAGTGGACCAGCTTTTTTATTCTGGATTTGAGTTGGTATGTGTGTACCGAATCGGATTTAGATGACACGAAGAACCTGAAGGAGAACTTGCAGCAAGAAGGGAAGAGATAAGAGGGAGCAATAAAAGTACGATAAACATAGCAGATGATGAAGTCAAGAAAAGGCAGCAAACTTGAATTTTCAGAGAAAAATGTAGAGATGGTGCTGAAACAAAGGAATGAAGTCTAAGGAAAGACAGAAGTATTTGGAACAGTGGAAAGCGACAAACCCTGTTATGCTTATATTGAGGAAGAAGGGTGGCTCATAAAGAGGAGAAAAGAGAACGAAAGTAATGGAGTGGAGGAGAAACCGGAGAGGAGAAGTTCATGGTAGAGGATGCTGTGAGTATAGAAAAATAAGAAACAGTAGACACTGAAATACTGAGAATGCTTTCAATACCAAATAAAATTCAGTGAGTGCCAAAGGACTTAGGATGTTGGAGAATCATGCCTGAAGAGAGGTGATTTTATTATTGTAACTGATTTTCCCTTTTCACTCTGCATGTTTCTGGTAGCGTCTTCTTGCATTTTTGCCTTGTCAGTCTAGGCCAACGCGGGACTGGCCAGCTTCTCCTCTCCTTCTGTTGTCTGCAAAGTCCAGCAGTTTCTCACGTCATTGTCCCATTAACTTAACCTCAGGACAGGGCTGGCCATCTGCACGCATGCCGTAAAACATACTTATATTTGAACAAGACTGGTCCGTTGTTCATAATGGATGATAGCTAGCACAATTCCTCTGAAAGTGTATTTCTGAAATACATAAAGTTGAATGGTTCAATCAACGTGATACATTGCGGAACATTTCCTAACAGCTGATGCCTTGCAGGATCAGGTCTTACACAACTAAAAAATTGAAACCATGATGTATGGTGAGATTGTACATCTTTTTATCCATTTTTCTCTACAAATTTTATTTTTCTCAAAATTTAAAAATTAAACAAACAGACAGACCTTCACACTATGTGTGATATGAATTTGTAATGTTAGAAATACAGTTAAATTCTTCCTCTGGAGATATGTATCTTTTGGACGGAGGACAATATTTTGTCCAGGATCTATACATTCACATTATTAGTACGTAACTGTTCATTGAGCTTCGGAACGTATGGATTATTTCCTTGGAATATTTTTTTCCCAAAAATCCCATGTCCCAGCAAATTTTGAAAATACATTCTTTTATGAGATTGTAATTTATGATGTTGGCATGAATGAGATGCTCACCTTCTGTCACCAGGCAACAGTTCAGACTAACCATTCCCTTATACTTATCTGGGTATGACTATTTCAGATAGCCACCCCTAGTTCCTTCTCAAAACACACCGGTTTAATCAAAAACTGATTTCTGTTGGGCTCAAACTGTAGTACCATCTATAACCTCTATCTTTTGAATTTTTAGGCCTGGATAAAGAAAGGTTTATGAAAAACTGGCTTAGTAATACAGGTTGACCTTCAAATATTTTTCTGTGGTACAAGGAAGTGCAACGAATGAATCTGCTTCCTTGTTGTTGTTTTCAACTCTCTGAAGGTTGTTGGTGTGAAAAGTATCCATTGTTGCTTGTCACACAAATTGACCATATTTCCTGGCCTTTGTGCTTAATGTCCCAAACGTATGCATTATGTACTAACCATTCACGTGGAATTTATTGGTCTATTATAGCATTTTGAAAACTTCATGTGCAGTCTCTGATTAAGCATGTCATCCTCCCACTTCCAACGCTAAGCATCTTGGTGTTAAATGTTTTTTGCCTTGTTCTTCAAACTAATATCCAAGTTCAATTTTGACTCTAGTGTGGGAGGCAACTGGCAGAAACTTACTGGATTTTATGACATTTTTATTTATGTCTTTTAACAAAGTGGCGTGACTGTTATCTGGACTACTTCAATTTCTTCTACAAAGCTATAATACAGACACAAAAATGCAAATGGAAGCATCTAAAGGATACAACAAAGCTAGTTTAATAAGAATCAAGATATGACAAGAAAGGTTGTGAGCATCTTCCTCCTTTCTAAACGGTTGTAGTATTAGTGATCACATAAAATCCCTAGGCGTGCAAGCAACCAAAAAAACCACCTTTGAAATGCTTTGAACGAGTACAATTTTATTCAGTTCTTTTATGTGCAATTTAGCCCTTTGAACATCATTTAATTCAAGGAGCACTTTACTCCCACTGGTATCTCCCTGTTTTCCAATGACTTATACCAACCAGCCGTGGGAGCAGCAGAATAAAGTAGCACTTGAGAACGAGAAGTGGGAACTTACCTGCTGTTCTGCTGGGCTCACTTTTAACACTGACTTGCAATACTAAATATTTTGAGCTGAACTTGCAAATCCTATTTGGATGTGATGTGTTTGCATGTATTTAAATTCTGGAGCCTTTGAGCCTGTTGAATATTCTTCCTGCGCTTTGAGTCATCTGAAGCCCCGTGGCAGTGTTGGAGCAGCATTGCCCTAAACCTCATCTGAATGTATGCTACTGAGTCAGATACAGGCATCCTCACACTTTTTACTGACTTCACATTTACTTTCAAAATACCATCTAATCACAGGCAGAGGAGGGAATAAATAACTTAGCTTTAACAAAATCCTTCACAACAAAGTTCTGCATTTTCCCCTGCAGGATTTAAGGAAGGTAGTGACTCATACTCCAAAATATGTATGTGTGCACATGGAGGTGTTTAGTCATTGAAGTAACATCGGGCAGTCCACCACGTTTTTGATAGTGGTCTAGTATGTGTTAAACTGGTGCCAGTAATGTGTTGCAAGTACCAACTGCTAGAATGTGCTGGGATGAAGGCTAGTTTGTGCATATATCATCAGTGCTATAGTAATCTGCAAGAGTATGTCTTAGGGAGTACATTTTTATTGTTGGAGAAAAGAGGATTATATTCAAAACTGGCCTTAGAAGAATTTCAGGAGGAGGTGGACTGAGGAATTGGTGGTTCTTGTTATGTGTTTTGTGTAGGTGTAAGGATGAAGGTAAAACTTTTGCAGAAGGGAGGGAACACTTATAAATGGTGAGGGAAGTCCACAGTCCATTTCTTGTGCAACAAATTAACTACATTTCAAGTGATTATTTAAACTAGCAGGTGAAGAAAAGGTGACATTCTTAGGATCGTACACAGAGACTGAATCATGACACCAGTAATATCAGAGTAATTCCTGAGAAAGTCTGGCACTAACAGGGAAACAAATAAGGTCACAGGGGCGCGTTCCAGAAAACGTGAGAGCTGTTTGATACAGGGGATAACCAGAAGAGGATCCTGGCCAGTAATAACAGTGACCAAAGCAATACTTCACACTCCTATGATTTTTTTTCTTCTGAAAAAATGTCAAATAATGTCATCTTTAAAAAGGTTGTTAATTTTCAAATAGTTATGCCTAACTCAATGTCCAGGGAATTTTTTTTTAAATGTAAGACCAAAATGTAAAAGCCTCAAAATAACTCTCTGCCTTAGATGAAATGTCATTCTACGAATTATCATTAAATTAATTACACGTTGCTGTCCCAGAAAGGTGCCATTTTTCAGGATTATCCAAAAATGAAACTAGGCAAGCTGTGGCAGTATGCTTCGTTATTGCTAATTTAAGTAAAAGTTTGCACTGGCTTAAATTATTTCCTTTACTACAGTATCTCATCATCAATAGGACAGATTTACAGGTGGTTGTTTTCCCTTCTCCAGAGCATTTGCATTCTTTCCTTAAGTTCTGTAAGACAGTTGGAAGATGTCCAGACTGTAGTTTAAATTGCATTTCCATTCATTTTATTTTAGCTCTTCATTTTTCAACTCAAGTCCCTAAATTTTATACCAAATGCCTTTAAATGAAGGAAGTGCAATGAAAAATCCCCCTTATTCAAAACACATCCACTGTATCTGCATAAGACCAAGCTTTCTATCGAGTACCTACTACTTTTTCATCAGTAATCAAAAGAAATAAGCGTGTGCCCATGTTTTATTAGAGGACTGTGCATGATTGTAGGAGTGTCCTACAGTGGTTTAGATCTGGCTTGCAGTGGTTTAAATAAGGCTTTGGAGGCTGGACCTCTAGGGGAACTTTTCATGTCTTTAAGCCTTTAGATTTTTCCTCTGTTTTGTAAAAGTGGTTGCAAAGAAGACTACCGTCTGTCTGGGGCTGAAACCCTGGGTTTTGGGTTTATTTAGGCAGAGCATTTCAGTGCCCACTGAATCTGTGCAGATCATCAAGGATCACGTTAAAACAGAGCACATGGAGCTCAGCACCTGTTAAGTAACTAAGGACAGATCACCTGGTACAGATGATCAGAGGGTTAATTTGGGATTATTTAGGGACTTCTCACACACGCGACAAGGGTCCAGGAGGTCTTATATGGGCGCTGTGCTTTATCACATGATGCAGAGCAATATTTAGTTAGAGTGGGAGTAATATTTAGCATGCTGCAATGAAAATATGCAACTACTTGGTCAAAGCAAAGGAATATTTACACTGATGTGAGTCAAAGGAGAACTTATTACATATGTTAAAATTCACAAGTTCATAGATAGGGATCATTACAAACATCTTGTCTGACCTCTTGTGTAATCACGACCACTTTTCCATGTGCTTTTTGAAACATGGATATAAGAACTGAATATAGTGATCCAGCAGCAGTGGAACATATCTTTGTCTGGTTTATGAAGAGGTAAGACCCGTATCTTAACTGGTCCTCCAGTAAGTAGAAACACAGAACACGCTCCCTCACACCCCAGCAGCAACAGTAGCTGGGGTTTACTGGCTGTTACCCGCCTACTAAAAAGTATGGTAAAGTCATCTGAGTTCAGCCCAACCCTTGTTCTGCTGCTCAGTGGTTGCTTGGGGTCAAAGGCCAGCGCAGAGCACTTTTAAAATGAACTGCAGTTGCATTGCCATTCGGTGCTTTTGTTGGGATTGAGATTCTTAAACACCTTATATTTCTCTGCAGATTTAATCTGTTATTTTTTCACTGTTTCTGCTAAAATACATGTAACTGTAAGATGTTAGCTAGGCAGAGGTTGATCATATGTAATTTAGTGTAAAATTCAGCTGTCTGATGGTACAGCTTCATGACACATGCCTAAGACTTTTTTTTTAGATTATAAACAAAAATTCCAATTTCGGTTTTTCAAATCGCACCAGAAGCTTGTGGCGACAGATGCTTTTTTCTTGTTTGATTGTTTGCTCTGTTTCCAGAACTTCAGTTCACTCAGATGTTTTTGAGAAAAACCTGTATTTCACTAAATTAGGTTTAAGAGACTTTTAAGTCATTTCAACAGAAAGGCTTGGTAACTTTATCAGAATCCCTAATCCCTTATTCATTCTTAGGTCTTTCTAGAGGCAATACACGGAAGATGTTGAAGACAATAGGCTTTAATTTTAACCAGAGTGCCTTGTCCACAGAATGATCTCCTTCCTGTAGCACCACTTGTCAGCCAGAGACTCTGTTCTGCCCCACGGCATATTTACAGAAAACATGTTGGAATCACCAGGATTCGAAGACAGACTAATAGTGAGGCTGAGCATGTATTCCCGGGAGGCACACATACAAACACCTGTATGCAGCGCACGTATGCACATACACATGGCCAGCCATAAAGAACAGGCCGAGAGGCACACTCAGCGCTCACACAAACCAGTGAGCAGCACCAGTGGCCTCATCCTGCTCCCTTCTCTGGATGAGAAGGATGAAGGTCTGCTGGTGGGAAGTATGTACAAGGTGGATCCCCCAGTGCTGTCCTCAGACACACAGCCTGCCCAGTACCTGCCCCTGGATCCCAGTCTCCCCAGTTACTGGCACCCAGGCATAAAAGCCCCTGCTCCAGCTCCAGATGCTGAGCATCTCCAGATGCTCAGAGCCCTTTGCACACACCTACACAGACACACACAGAGACACACACACAGAGTCCCTCCAGTAACAAACACACAGTCCACCAATAGCTGGTGATGGATGCTCCTTCCTGTGATGGGAGGAGCTGGGCAGGGTGGTATCTGGCCTGCCCCCCCTGCCATCACCTCCCTGCTCTCCTCTGCCAGCATGCAGAGGAGCATTTTTTCACATTACCTATCAGTACTCATTAGGGCAATTAAACAGACATGCTAAACTTTAATTCATTTGCTTGCATTTTAAAATATGCTAAAAAAAGATGTCTCGGGCAGCTAAGGAAAACCCAACCAAAATAAGCAGCAGTAACTTTTTGACATGGGTTTCACTAGGAAACTGGGTAAGCAATAGCTGTTACTTCCTTTGATAAACTCATTTTGCATCTTTGCATTGTGACAGGTGGCAAAGGATTCTCTGCAGTTTAGGAGGAAGACGCAAACTAAACACCATTTAGGGTTAATTCTAGCAAGGAAGGCAATATAATAACAGTTTTAGATGTGAGAGAAGCCAAGAAGCACATAGATTGAGAGACTTTTTTATGCAGCTTAGAGTAAAAGGACAGTTATTTTCCTCTCATAGCACTAAGAATGGAACCATAATGGCCTAGCATTGTTTAAAGCTCATAAACTGCAACCGTAAATCAGCAAATTAGCTAATGATTGCCTCTGGGTAGCGATACATGATGAAAAACAAATGAGGAAAGGTACTCATGCATTACACTTTGTAGCTACTGGAAAAATTAAACTTCTATCTTCATAAAAAAACTGTTAAAGGGATGTTATGAAGGGTTGTGCCCTGGTAGCAGAACAATTACTGCTCCAAATGAGCATGTTTTTTAATAAATGCTACTATAGTAAGTCTGCAATTTAGTGCTAGGAGTTTTAAATGATTCATGCTGTAACTGAGAGGTTGTATCTGCAGTGGGAAACTGTGAAGCAGAATACTGTATGTCCAGCCTGTTCTAGATAGATAGTGCCAACCTTTAGTACTACAAATACAGACAACTAAATAACCAAATAATATCGCACATTGATATCACTATACCAGTAACCTTCAGTGCAGAGACAGCGATGGTAAGGAAGACGTCAGACCTTTCAAACCATAAAGGATTTGCTTTGTAGGTAGGGCCTGGAGTTCATCATATCAGGAAGGTAACATTAAGACAGTTCTGGTTACACCCGGCAACTGATTTTCAGATATCCGAAGAATTTTATTGATCAAAAACTTACATATTTCTGGCTTAGGTGGTATGTGATAAAGGCAATTTCGAGAATTTGAATTTTAGACTTGAGTATCTAAAGAGGCAGTTGTGCAGACTTGTGCTTCAAAGCAGGCATCATCCTAAATGTCTTCAAAGTGTTAGTAACTGAAGGCATTTACAAATGCGATGAGTCATGTTTTCAAAAAACCTTAAACTACATCAGGAAGCTGATGGAACAGGTCTGTTGCTATAAAAGAAAAAATAAAGAAATTTACAGGCTAGGGAACAGTAATCTCATGTCAGGGGCACTTGAAAGTGGTGATGAAGGACCATGTACACTTGTCATTTTGTACAAAGACTATGCAAGATCTTTTGATCAAAAACTTACGTTTTTCCATTCCCTGATATTTAGAGGTCAGTATTATTAGTCAAAGCACCCTATTTTTTGCAGCAGATAGCCCTTCTACTACATCTTTTCTGGCAAAAATCTCGCTTGTGTACGTAGATATTTGGAAAAGCCAAGTTGTCATCGACATTGATTAAAAATAGTTTTATGTTTTAGTAGTATGCAAGGACTACAGAAATCCCTTGTGATACACTTAGAGTATAGTTATGTATAATGTAAGACTCTTCATCTCAGAACATTTACAGTCTTGAAGCCTCCATGCCAAAAAATGAGCAGGCTAAAATAAGGGAAGGACTTCTTCTGTGGGGAGAGCACCATCAAAGAAGCATACTAAGCATGTTTTTTGGTCCAAACATGTTTTTGTGGAGGCCACTTTGTGATCTTATATATATTATATTTTCTTATTAAAAGAGAAATTGCTGCCTTTTGACATTTCATGGCAGCAGACATGCCTTACAGACAATGCGTCTGTAACGATTCATAGATATACGAAAACAATTGTTTGTAGTGACCTAAGCTTACCAGTTATCATAGCTGATAGTTATATTGACTTTTACTGAACATAGTGTGATAGAGCATAGAGCAGTGATGGAGGATTCTTTGTCAATGAAATAAACATCTGGAGTCTGAACTCTGTTCTTACAGTGTTGTAAATGTGGAGTAAATCCAGTGAAGGCATGGATTTATCACAGCAAAATTCAGGAAAGAGAACTGAGACTGTTTGTGACAGTTGCATAAAATTAATCTTTTTCAGAGGTGAAAACAGTCTCATGCTGCATATATTTTTTTTTCATAATGCTCATCCAGATGTGGTTTTGAAACAAATAACCAAAACCAATCCTCAAAACCACTGTCTCTCTTGATTGACTATATATGGATTCTAGATTTCTTATTAGGCATGTAAGTAAATTAAATTCTCTCGTGTGTTTATTAGTTGTCCAAATGGCCTACTTCTCAGGAAGGGGAACTCTCTTATATGCTACAGCATTATGGAGGACCATCCCCAGTCCTTGGGGACAGTAACAACTACTGAAAGTTGACGCTTTTTGCAACATTTAGTAGTTTTAAGCAGACTGTATTTTCTTGGCAGTATATTAATTGCCACACATAAGTAAATAGTGTTATATTCTAGTTCTTATTAGATATTTGTTTGGGCTTTTGTTGTTTTTTTTTTAACGGAAAGTCATCTTCTGTTGGAAAAATGATGTGAAGAAAATGTTAAACTGTGGGTTTTCTCCACAAAGAATACACTTTCTACAGGGACCACTTTTGTCTGTACATACAAGGTACTTTATAGTTAAAAGAGAAATTGCTGGTATTTTAACATTTTAATAAAATACAACCCCAAAGCTGTCAACTGAGGTAATGTATAGTGTGATATAGTACAGTCCTGGGAAATATGCCCTGAGATGTTGCCAGTAATGAAACTAAATCACTGCTTTATATTAGTCTGTTTTACAAGATCAAGAGCTGCAATACTGAAATATGTCAAAAATAAGAACCCATGTAGAAAGGTACTGGTCAAATAATGGCCGCTGCAAATTAAAACAATAATATTGGCATAGGCAAGAAGTCAAAGTGTTGATGTTTGTATATTCAGAACTACTTTTCTCCGCATATGTAACTATGAACTCCAGTTAGTAACAAAGTATTAGTGTCTTTGAAATGACATTTCCAGATTTAAAGTTCCAAGGAGGCTGGTAAAAATTAGTTTCTGTTTGCAGACCTACTCATCTTCTTCCCCTTGAGCTTGCTGAGACCAAGTACACAGACAGTGATGAGTAAAGGTTAAATAGTTCTCTTTCTTACCTTTGGAACGAAGGTTTTCACGTCAGCATCAATTTCGGTCAGCTGCATAGCAGATGATAATACGATGACTCCTTATCACTGAATCTGATGCAAAGAACAAAAGATAAACCGTGAGTTAGGCTTAGATGGTACCTAACAAAACTGTAATGAGCCTGAAATACGTGTGCCTAGTCCTGCCACTTGGTCTAGCCTTCCTAAAAATATAAACCCTTTATAAAGTCGTCTAAGAAGAGTAGGCATCTCTGAAGAACATGAAAGAGCAGCTGTGTGAATGGAGAAGCTTCCCACTGACCCGACTGGGCTAGAAGAAGACTTTCTGGGATATTCAATCTCAAAAGTGATACAAATCAAAGTATGAATATGATCTTTTACAGATGTACTACAAGGGTGAATTAATTCACGTTGTATCCTTATTAGAAAAAAAAAATATATATATATATATGAGAGTGACATTTTACTGAAGAAAAAATAAACAAAAACGTCATATTCTGCAGTAACTTGCTCTAACAAAGCAGGAGCACAAAATAAACTTGCCACAATGAGCGTGTCTACATTACTGCTTCAGTACCACCAGATGACACTGAATATAGAGGCAAGGTAAATTCACACCTAAGAAGAACCACCCAGGCACTTTAGATCACTAATGTAGATATACCCAAGCTGCACACAAGATCTGTTTCTTGTCACTGAGCAAAACAGGGACCATGATGGACGAGGTCCTTTACTTTAACAGACCCAGCACACAGCTGAAATCGAGCTCTGCTGTAGTGAGGAGACTGGAGCAGAGTATCCAGTTTTATGCTCTGTAAAGATTACATCTAAGGGCCGTCTTCTGCTGCCTCTTGAGTCCTGAGGAACCCTTGGGGACCACCTGGGTGCTGATGGAGTAGAGCAAAGAACATAGCTGAGAGCGGTCCATACAGTCATTGCAAACTGTCAGAAGTCAGAAGGGGACAATTCTGCAGTAAAATGTTATCATCACTGAAGGCAATATGCTCTTTTTTCTCTGTGTTATCATTTTAACACTGTGTTGGTTGTTTGTACTTAGGTAGCTGTTACAGGATAGGGGAGGAAAAAGCGGTGAATGAGTCTCAGTTATAACACAAGCTACTGACGAACATTTTACAAATATAAAAATAGAAAATTAATGTATTTCCAGGACAATCTCCACAATTACTATGAACTAATGTAAAGATTCTACTGAATGTTCAACCCATCCTACTTGAAATCTCTGTCAAAAAAATCTTTCTTTCATTAAAGTGGTCTTTCTCATTATCGTGGTCTCTGTATCTCCCAGCATCTTCATTACTGACATAGATGATGTCTGTCTGCAGTATTTGTATGCATATTTCACACCTTGTTTATATGTTTGGCAAAGCATTGTTAGCACTAGACATACTACATGCTGAACAGTATATTTTAAAAGGAATAACTATTACATCTGAAACTATTTATGGGGTTTATTTTACACTGAATTACTCATATATAAAAATCTTTCTAAACAGGAGATGTAGTTTAGCATTTGTTCCTTTTCCTTGTAATAACTATGATCTTTACAGTGCAACAGATGATTAAGCATTAAGTTCACTATGAGATGAGTCTAAACTAAAGTTATTTTGGGGTTGTATATTTTTTATAATGAAACAAGCTAAAAAAAAAAAACAGATTGTAATTTTTAACTACTAGTCTAAGATGAGTACAACTATCATAAGTCCAAGTTGGAGTCCAAATTATGACAATGGTATAATCTATAATAAATGTATCTTATTATACAATACACAAAAATCTATGCCTCCGTACCATCTTATTTAAATGTACATATGTAGGAGCTTGATTTGAACTGCAAGAATTTGCTGCATTTCTTTCAAGCTGAACATATATTAATACTTACATATTAGGAAAAAAAGGCTTCAACTTCATTAGCAATTCTCCTTTCTTTTATACTAAAGCCAAAAAAGCCAGACTGAAATCAAAGTTGTGTATCATTTTAATAGAGGTAGGAAAAGAAGCACCTATGGATTTTATTAACAGATAAAATATGAAAATTATTTCATGCATTAAAAAACAATACTAGTACAAAATAGATTAGTAAAATCACAGGATTCATTTTTTCCTGCTGAGTTTGGTTTTAAGGGGTTACTCCATACTAAAAAGCTATGGGCCAAATGCTGATGTTCTCATAATGTTACTTCATGCACAATGTCACTAACATCTGTGGAAATAATCCTGAAGTAAAGCTTTAGTAAGGTATTAAGTTTGGCAAGATAAGGCATTTTCATCAATAAATGACCCAATCAAAATTATTGTGAGAAAAGTAATGAAAAGGGCCATAAACGAATTATAAGAGGTTACTGTTGGCATCACCTTTTTCTCTACAATGCCTAGATTTCCTTGAAGGTTTTCCATTCTGTTAAAACCTCAACCTATCTATCTTAGAAAGGACACGATGCCACTGGGTACTTTGTGATATATTTATAATCTGAAGATCCGTCTTGAAAGGACATCAAAAGCTAATGTTGAGATGCAGAAGCAGTTGTGCAGAAGAAGCATTAGGAAGGGCTTGGAGAAGTGGCCACAGAGATGGCAGGTGGTGCTTGCTTTTAATCCTTTGTGCACCAGCGTGAAGTGAAGGAAACTCCATGGAAAGGAACAGGATTGCATCAGTGTGACTGGCTTTGGGTAACTGATAGGGCTGGAGCACCTCTGCTATGAGGACAGGCTGAGAGAGTTGGGGTTGTTCAGCCTGGAGAAGAGAAGGCTCCGGGGAGACCTTATAGTGGCCTTCCAGTACCTGAAGGGGGCCTACAGGAAGGATGGGGAGGGACTCTTTATCAGGAAGTGTAGTGATAGGACAAGGGGTAACAATTTTAAACTGAAAAAGGGGAGATTTAGATTAGATATTAGGAAGAAGTTCTTTACTGTGAGGGTGGTGAGGCACTGGAGCCAGTTGCCCAGAGAAGTTGTGGATGCCCCATCCCTGGAAGTGTTCAAGGCCAGGCTGGATGGGGCTTTGAGCAGCCTGGTCTTGTGGGAGGTGTCCCTGCCCATGGCAGGGGATTTGGAACTATATGATCTTTAAGGTCCCTTCCAACCCACACCATTCTATGATTCTAGATATACTAATGTTGATCAAGCTCTTACACTCACGATCAGAGGTGAGTTCGCTGCCCACAAGAAAAATAAGAACATGTTGCATTGCATAGTGTATGGCTATGCAACTATGGAAAAATTAGTACTTCTGAAACAGCAACAACACACCTCAGGAAAGTGCATGTAGGTGGGTGAATATGTGCATGGTAGCCGGGCTCCACAGACTATTCCTTAAGGAAGGGCAAAGTCTGGGATGTACGCAGCTACAATGCAGGCTGTATTACATCAAAGGGATTTCTAGGATACAGGGCGATTTCAGACCAAAATGGCCGGTGTTGCACCTGCCCTTGTAGCAGCTTTCTGTATCGTTAATAGCTGCCTTGTCCAAGAATCCTGAATGATTACTGTTAGAAGACTGTATGCTTGTGTTTAGTTTGATTTGTATTTCGATGGTATCTTACAGCTAGTGACCATGTGCTGTGCCAATAAGCAGCCCTTTGATTGCTGTGCAACATTATTAGTCACAGTGATTTGTGAACAGAGGGGTGGAAGGTAGAGTGGAGCATACAGTATACAGAAAAGAATGTGCCAGAATATTTGAATGACACAGCATTATCAAAGCTATTTCAAAAGTATATTTTAGAGGCTGCAGCAACTGGCTGTCCTAGAATTTAATCAGAAACCAAAGCTTTGAAAAGACCAGGACGAAAAATGGAGGTAATATAAAAGTGTCACTCAGGCCAGCAGGCAATGCTAACAAATTGCCATGTCTTTGTCAAATGCTCATCACTCATTCTAGGGTCAGGTAACGACCATACAAATTGTAATTGTATAGATCGGGCAAGATGTTTAATCCAAGCAATCATCCTTGCTATTTTATTACATGAATGTCTAGTACTCAGAAAATGTTGGAAGGACCATAGTATTTAATAGAAAAAAAACTCAGAAATAAATGCACTGTAAAATAGGATTAATGGTATAAATTTGTGGATTAGCATAAATCCTATTTACCCCTACTTAATAAGGCATTATAAAGCAAGCAAGGTTTATGTAATGGGATTTAATCTTATTTAATTTCCTTTTTTAAGCAAATATCCAGTTGACCCTAACATATATAATACAAAAGCCAATTTGTGAAATATTCTGTAGATCCACAAAATCTTTCGTGATTAAGGGTCATGAATATACTTGACACGGTTGCGTGCAGGCTCCAAGTTGCCATGCAGGAAAACCTGTCACTAAAAGCAAAGGTAATTGTGTTTTTTCTATGATCTTAATAGTCTATTCCTTACACCCTCTCCCCCATTTTTGTTTAATTTATGTTATTTGGAAAGACTTGGAAATGTATGCTCTCCAGTTGATTATACACACATTAACATGATAAAATTTAGTTTAATAAATGTACTGCATTTCTGTGTATTTAATCATTTGATATGTTTATGCGTTTCTGAAAATAGTTTTCCATCCAGTAGTTTTCCATTCTGACTATAACTCATGAAATTAGCTTCAACACTGAATGATAACAGGCTTGATTTTATGTGGATGGTAGACTTAATTAGCAGCTTTCTTACAAATATCTTTGTGATTTTTATATTACTGAATAATAAAAATGATCTTGTTTGCATTTGGGTAATACTTTTTTCTCAAGATAGAGGTTAATCATGAGGTTAAGGATATGTAGAGCTGAAAATGTTTTATTTATTACTGGACAGAGTTTCTTCTCCAAGCTGTAAATTTGTTTATTTTTATCCAATGTCTTTGAGCAGTGTAGATAAACAACAATATTTGAAAGTCAGCTAAGTCATAAAATTACCACGATTTCAAAGCTGACAGCAAGATATTAATACTCAGAAGTAAGTAATCTCAATTTAGCTACTTGCAATGAAGTTAACATCTTTCATGTGTTTTTAGATGTCTCTCCACCATTCCTGCTGTCATTTTCATTGGTCAGAATTAATTCTAAGACTTTAGGAACATTGGAAAAGCTTGTGTTTGCTTGTGAAATTATTAAGTGTCTTTCACCAGGATAGTCCTGTAGAAAGAGCTATTAGTGTTTATGACTGCGCCTATACACCCTTGAACTCTCCATGACCGTGCTAATCATTTTCATGACTTTACGTTTGTAGTGATACATTCTAAATACCATCTATCAGGTCTATTTAGTGGCTGGAATTCCTTTCACCATGGGCACATTTTAGTTATTAATTGTACTGCCCATGTGCCAACTATCTTGATAACCCTTCTTTTAATTAGCAATAGGCTATTTTGGAAAATCAGGCTTTGAATGTACTACTTCTGGTTGCTTATGAAAAAGCAACATTAGTCTTCTTCATCAAAGATGACTACAGAGGAGAGCTGTGGCTCCTTGGGCGCATAAATGACCTCCTTGCCTCAGAGGACCTGAGTGCTACAATGACCGAGGAAGGTGCCAGCACATGCGTCCTCAAGGACAGTGTACTCAATGTAAGGGCTACAAGGATGATTAGGGGACTGGAACACCTCTCTTATGAAGAAAGGCTGAGGGATTTGGGTCTCTTCAGTCTGGAAAAAAGACAACTGAGGGGGGGACCTTATCAATGCTTATAAATACTTAAAGGGTGGGTGTCAGGAGGATGGGGCCAGGCTCTTTTCAGTGGTGCCCAGTGACAGGACAAGAGGTAACAGGCACAAACTTGAACATAAGAAGTCCCACCTAGAGATCCCTTCTAAGCCCTACCATTCTGTGATTCTGTGATTCTGTAAGCAGAATTCCTCCAGTTCGGAGGATCTGAGGTTTTCAAGGAAACTCCTCCCTAGTAGCTCTTTTTTTTCCTCACCACTTTCAGAGAATTTTTTTCTTTTCCTTCAAGAAATGTTTTTTGATGTTTTTCACCTTAGTTCTGTTTCTCAGGCAACACAGACTACAGGAATTGTTCCTAATGTGTTGTTAACTACAGCATCCGAAGTAATTTCCGTGGTATCAGACACAAACTTCCTAACCCCACCTTCCATATGTTCTGTGACACAATCCTGAAGCTGTCTGGTGCAGTTCTCTGGGAATGCTTTCATTTCTTCAAATGCGTTTCAGTGGATTTTTAAAAATCCACTTAAAGTGTAACAAATGAATATTCAGAAGACATTAAAATAACTTATCAGTAAATAACTCAACAAAGGGTCATTGTTTGTGAAAGGCACTTTTACAGAACATCATGTCAGCATTGTGAATGGTAGTGCTGCTACAACCTTGAGAAATAGGGCCGTCACTAATTTGGTAATGAAATATAATTACTAAATATAATCATGAATTCTTAGTGTATTTGTGGTAAAGAGGTGTGGTAAAGAAAAGGTGATTCATTTTAAAAAACACGTATTGGCCTAAGTCTGTGAAAGAAATTGCCTTTTGATATAAACCCCTCAGTTGACATCTGATATTGTTTATTTTAAATGATGTATGACTCTGGAATTCAGTGGAAGAGTTTGAAAAATCACTACAAATACATCCTTTGTGCTCCTTATTGATAATGCATATTTAGGAATGACCTTCCATGTCTTTTTTGTTTGCAGAAGCTCTCTTGACACCATTAATGCTGCGCAGGGATGGTTAGGGACAGATGACTCGTGGGCAGGCTTTTGCGATCAGATCTGAGTTGCTGAACAAGCCCTCAGAGGCCCTTCTGCCTGCAGACACACGCTCGTTCCACCTCCCTGGTCTCCACAAGGCGCTGGAGGGAGAGGGTAGGGATGTCCCAATCCATCCCTATGCCTTTATCCGCTTGGCGTAGTCCAAAAGTTGATTCTCTTCAGTGACTCTAACAAGCGTTAATGTATTTTCACAGAGGGGTGCCGTGGGTAGGGTGAACAATCTAGATATATAAACCAAAATCCTATCCATTACCACTATTGAATAAAATTTAAGAAAGCTTTTTTTTAGTCATTTGCTCTAGGCCTCCCCATTCAGACAAAATTATAATCTACTTCAGTAGCTCAAGTGCTGTATCTGATTAGCTCTTTAAAATACCACTAAGTGATGGGGCTTCATTTATTTCCCTTGATACATCAACCTATTGCCTGATGGCCCTCATGGAGAGGAAATATTGTCTGTTCTTCAACTTACATACTTCTGGTTTCATATTAAAGAAAAAAATACTTCTTTTTAGTGCCATTCTCTTGGGTAGGAAGAAGGTCATGCTCTAATTTCTGTTGCACTGTATATTATAAGGTTTGAGCTATCCCAGGTATACCAAATATGAATCTGAAGTTCTAGAAGAGTAAAAGTAAATATTAATTATATCATTTGTTCATTCATTCTCTTCTTTTCTACTGACACTTCTTTATACTTCCCCTTCTTTCCTTTTCCTTGCCTATCTCATCTTTCAAATTTTACTTGCTCCCTTTCTTGTTTAGTATGTTACAGCCATTTTTGTGAAATCTAACCATCTCATAAAAATGTGTTGAAATTGCTTCAGCTGAGATTTATGTATCTTTCCCACGCCTTCCGTTGTAATTTCAAATGTATCTACAGTTTTGTAGAAGAGCAAAGGGGGATTTTTTATATATATTTTTGTAGTTCTTCACGTTTTTGATCATGAAGAGAGAGGTGCAAATTCTGATAGAAGTTCCAGTCATTTCACGTACACTGAAGAAAGATGGCAAAACCTGACTTAAAACATGGATTCATAAGTTATTCTTTATTTTAAATCAGCTTTCCCCACTAGTATACTAAATCTGAATTGAATTAATAATTTTCTGCATCAGATGTTATGGCTAGTGTATTTTTGCTACATGGTTTTAATTCATTCAGCAATATGGTATGAGCTGAAATTGGATTTGCTGTGCTAATCCTTTTAATAAATATTCCAGCACCTTCAACAATATCATTCCACTCCTTGAATCCTTTCCCTCTCTCTGTGTACTTTCATGTTAATTGGAAATGTCTCATCTTTACTTCTAAGAGCATAATTTTTATATTGAATCTTTCATGACACATCTACTTCTCTTTCTTACTCCTTTCCCTCCTTTTCTTCCTCTGAGTCATACTATCTGACATTACAGCCATTTTCAAGAGTTTGCTTCTCTTCTTTAAAAAGACAGTAAAGTAGTGCGTACATGTACGATAGGAGGGAAGATAAAAATAGTAACTGTGATAAAAGACTTCTGAGAGAAATGAAGTTTGAACTGGTTAAGATGGCAGCTAACGTTTGTAATCTTTTATTTAACCAAATATTATTACAGAAACCTGAAGTGCACAGGTATGCTTTAGAAAACAAATTTTAAACATTATGCCCAATATATCAAGATGTCTTTCAAGTTATAAATGTGAATTTCCAACATATTTGCTTTACCATTTCATCTTGAATTATCTATGCAACTATATATTTAATAACTCCACTCAAGTAATCAAAATAATATGAAATAGCACTGGGCCAAGGATAAAGCCCTGGGGCTTTTATTGCTTCTTTCTATTTTGATAGTGATTGTTGATAATTGTTCTTGTGAGTATGATTTTTCCAACATTTCTGAACCCATCTTGTAGATGAATAGATGTTGTTTTATCAGATGTGTTTCCCTAGCAACTCCGCCAAAGGGCACTTCAGATCTTACACAGGCCAAATTATCTATGAAAATGCCATTTATTTTTTTTTCAGTTAACAGTATAAGAAATGTAAAGCAACAGTCCTGTCAAACTAAGTACCTCAGTCACATACCGAAAACTAAGTGGAAAGATTCTGGGCTTTTGTCAAAAGTAAAATCTGTGAATTTCAATAACCAAGAATGAAAAGTTAAAAAATAAGAATAGGGGAACTGAAATGTCTTTCAGTGGAACAGAGATCTTGATTAAAGATATAATGAGTCAGAGTCTAAAAAAAAATATTTTAGTGTTAATGATCGCCGCTTGAAATTGTGAGTCCAAGGGCATACAAAATAAGTTGATCTTTCAGTTATTTCTTGGTAATGTACAGGCACTAATTCAAATTGTGACCATACATGAGCTACTAAATAATAATGAACATCTAATAATTATTTTTGCTGTCTCAGAACGGATACTGCACTGAAGGGTGAAAATGAGGTACATATTTTTTATTTTTTAATTATTTCAATAAATGCAAAAATGCAGTCCAAAGGATAATTTTTAAATTTGTGTTAAATTTAGGAATGAAGCAAATAAAATCCTCAGAGATTATATAGTTGCTCCTTAAGAAAATAACACCTGAGCTTAGCCTGCAACAGAACTTAAAGATTAAACCAGTATGAATATCAGATACAAAAAGTCTGTGAAATTGTCAGTTTTATTTGCATCAGTGGGAATGTTAGCCAAATTATCACAATTAACTTTTTTTTTATTTACTTGCAGAGAGTTGAGATATTTTGGGAGACTGACTTTTTGAATATTGAGAAAGCAAGTGATACAGGAACTTAAATAATTTAAGTTGAGACTGTCAGAAGCTGACACTGTCAGAAAATGTATATAGTCTCTTACTAAAGCAAAATTTCATAAGAGTGTGCCAAAAATATTTACGCCTGTATGCTGTAATCATTTAGCATGCAGAGAACGTGGAGAAAACTCAATTATAAAAGCCAGCGAGAGAATAAAAAATATGTCTACAATGAATTAAAAAAAACCCAGTGCCACATTGTTCCTGGAACAACGATTTTTCTGTGCTTAGAAAAAAAATGATTGAAATAAAAGAAATTATAAACAGAATGAAAAAAGATTCTGATGCCCATAGTCAAAACAGCTACTTATGGAACAGCTATGTCATGTATGTATGTGTATGATGTTCAGCTATAGACTGTGAAATGTGGAATCAAACCTTGCTTCTTTGATCGTTTCAGTAAAGTACTAGAAATACTTGAAATACTAGGAATACTTGAAATACTTTATTTATGCCTGCAAAAAGGCTTTTTGCATATACGGCTACTTTTGCCTGATCTCTTAATTATCTATATTTGTTCAGTCTTGTCACAAATAAATTCTTATTCTGTTATACAAGTTTCTTAGTTCTATTAATAGTTTTTAGTGTTCATAATTGCAGTGTTGAAGCTTCTGTTTCCATTTCTGGTGGATTTCTGATTTTGTCCTCTATTCACCAACAACTAATACAGTATTTTCAGCTTTCAATAGGTATGTGTGATGTGTGGTCAGAAGGAGGGTTTTCTGTTTAGGACTCAGTTGAATTTATTCATGTGAGGTGCACCTAGCTATAAGACAGAGAAGATTTAATCATGTACTGAAAAGTCTTTACCTTTCAATGCTAGATCTTAAATATATAGCAGTGCCTTCAATAGATTTGATATGAGATTGACTATATTTACCCACACAAGCATCGTAGCAGGCTCTAAAAAATAATTTGATACCTTGGTCTGTTGAGCGTCTCCCAGCAAGTGTCCCTAGACCATCTGGCTTCTTCAACCCCTGAGGGAGGATATAAGCAGGGAAACAGCCTTGTTCATTCATTTTCAGTAATGAAAGTTAAGACTATTTCAAAGCTGCTCTGCATTGTGCCAGATCTATTAAAAACAAACAAACATAAGCTTTGGTAGGCGTATAGCACCAGTAATTGCTCAGAAACTATTGAGAATGTGAAGCAGATGTAACTGGTACATTTAGTTGCTTATACCTGAAACATTGCAGTGGAAGGGGTGTCTTAGTTGACCTACTCTATATCTTTACTCCGGCAGTGTAGTATATCTGTCGTAAACCTTTGTTGTGTTTATCCTTCTTCTGCTCATTTTCAAAACTTTAATTATGTTTTCATTTGCAATGTACTCCGAAGCTTACTGAGGTTGCATCAAATGGTCTTCTAATTACATTTCTTTAATGTAAGTGCTCTGTTTATTATCTTGCTGGCATAGAGTACCATCTTTGATAAATTTATCAGAAGTGCTTGGAACCACTCTTTAAAGAACCCATTTTCCAGGTTAGGGTTGGGTTTTTTTCAAAATTCTGGTGTAGAGTTTGGCCAAGAATTCTGGAGAAAGAATTAGACAGAAATCTCAGGAATGATCCACATGTATTTTAATCCAGCCTCGGTCTAGGGGAAGGGATTTATCCTCCATTTCCACAGTTCATTGCTAAGGCTTATGCGTAACTTGACTTTTTCCCTTGGAAACTCTACTGGTTGGAACCCAGCCACCCAGCTCCTCAGAGTCCAACAGCATCATAATGGCCCTTGAGTTGGAGCTTCTTGCTATCAAGTACTCACACACCAAGTATAGACCCACAGATTTCTCACAAATTTTTATCTCAAATCATAGCACTCTCTGCAAGCCTGAACCGGAATTTGTAAGGAATTTTATTTATAATGGATCCTTCAGTTGCTTATGAAATTTATTTCTCTGCTTTTAACTCCAGTGCTTGAAATATTTTGTGGAAGTACTGTATTGTCATTGTGAGATGTTCCTCTAGAACAGAACTTGAAGGTCATGTGGCTTTTTACTTAGAATTTATTAACAGAAATTACCCGTTTTTTCTTTAACTAAAATTTCTAGCTAGTATTAAGGATGAAATATGTGAACACTAAGAAGCACTGTTGGGGATGTAGTATGTAAGTTATGGTAACTGTTTCATGTTTAAATTATTAAGGTTTGTATAAGGATTGTATTTAGACCCCTGTCATTATAGACACTTATCTTATTCATATATCTATTTTTGTCTAAGATCCAGGAACAGATGAATGACTCAGACTACCAACTAAGCCAAATCAGAATCCCTGACAGTCAATGGGAACAGATAGTCATGATAAGAGTAGGTGTTCTACTTTATTCCCACGCCTGCTTTTTTTTTTTTTTAGGCAGGAACGGGACAAGTAATGAAAGTCTAGAGGTAATACTAAACATCTGGAGAAACACTGAATGCTATGTCTGATTTTGATTCCTGAGACTGAATAAAGTCCTTTCCTTTATACATGCAAGTAATATGGAAGAGCAAAGAAAGTCATAGCAAATATATTGTAAGGCTTGCCATAATAAATTCCAAATTCTTTGAAAATGTTGCATGTGATCAGTGAACCTGTTAATGTTGTCTAGGTAATTTATGTGGTGTCCCACCTAACAGACTGTACATCTCCTACAGAATAATCAAGTTGAATGTAATTCAAAGAACTGCTTTAGCTTTCTAGATTGAAGAAGGGATATTATGCTTCTTAGAAATCATAAAAAACTTGAACCCAAATTTGAAGGATAAATATGACACACTGGTTTTGCTGGATGCTAGTATGTGTAACAAGGGTAACATATACAATTTTAATTGCTTTGGACAGTTGAAGTTGTCAGTCTATAATGCTGCACACCACATAGTCAGCCTTGGGCACATCAGTACTCTAATTACAGAAGGTCTGGCTCTTCACCAATGTTTTAACACTTGATTTATTTCCCGTTCAAGTTGTTCAATAGAGCCAGAGTTAATTGGTTTTCCAAATGAGTGTTAAAAATATAAAGATCCAGCTTCATTAAGTGGAGGCTGTACTTATTATGCACCACTGAGTTGTAAATCCATGTAAAGGTTAGAGGGTGAGATTTGAGAGCCCTGTGTACAAAACCACAACTTGAATTGGTTTGTTTTGCTTACAAATTATAGTTAATATCTGATAATTGACCCTAGCTGCCTTTTCTTTTTTAAAGAGGAATTTAAGCTGCTGAAAAAAAAAATCAAGCTAAATATATTAAAAGTAGGCTAATCCATTTTATTTATTTCGTGTGATGTTCACCATTTATCTAAAAGAATCACAGAATTTCTTTGCAATCCCAGTGTAATTTCTTTATTCGTAAAAGGGAACAAACATTTTACTGAGTCCTTTCCTTCTGTTTAAAAGATTCCTCCTAAGCACCTTGCAAACCAGCAAGGTATCACAAAGAAATCATAATTTCCGATTCTTGTGACCTACATGCTGTTGGTGTGCAGCTAATAGCAAAATTGCAATTCAAGGAGCAAAGAAACTTGGCAGGCATTTTGAACATTTTTAAAATCCTATCAAGCCTTACCGGGGTTTTTCTCAGGAGCAACTAAAGTTTATTTGCTCTTTTGTTCTGTATGGGTGCATATGCGTGTTTCTGTTTTGCTAGGGGTTTTTCAGGGGGCCGGGGGGGAAGGATTGCACTGTTCCCTTGCATTGCTTTATTTCTTAAAATATAATTTCCTTAAATTAATTTTCCTGAAATTTCCTTAAACATGTTCCATAAAAAAAGAAACCCAAAATATACTTTTTCTGTGGCATATAGTTCACACCCAAGCTATAGATTATTCATAGCCAATAATATTTGGGTTTAATCTTCAAATTAGGAGATACAGTGAGATGTAAACCTGTTTAAACTACGATGTGCCAAGTAAGTTCCATTCTATTTTGTCAGAGAAATATTTAGAAACTGACACTTTCTCCAGCCAACACTTTGACTTGACATTGAGTTTGCTGGAGATAATCAAAGAGCTTATCAAAATGCATTGGCTTAACTATCAATAAAACACTGGCTTTGGATCTTATTACTGATCAGTTTTATCCAAAGTAGAGCCAGATTTCAAAGGTTATCTTTATGTGAGACTACTACAAATATCTTAGGAAAGTTTTCAAGGTTTGGTAGCCATCAGAAATTCATCTTTGCTAAATTCTCTGATGTGGAAAAATGTTTTAGGGAAACCAAATTGCAGACTATATACTTGGTCAGCAGACTAATTGTGATAGTATGTCTCATTAACGACTATATACTTGGTCAGCAGACTAATTGTGATAGTATGTCTCATTAACAATGCTGAATGCTGTAATAGCTTTTCCTCAATTGCTGCTGCCTTTAATGAAAAGCAGCACAACACAAGCCACATTACAGGCCTGACAATTTGTTCTATTGATTTATCATGCCTGTTTTACTGCTGCCTACCCAAAATGACTGCAAAACATTTGTCAGATATTTGTGGGTTTTGACTTCTTAGCTCCACAAACGTACAATGAGACTATCTCTTTCAAGCATTGCCACATAACTTGGTGTTTAGTCTTAACTGGATTTTTCTTTTTTCCCTTTCCCAAATGCCAGCTACAGTCTTCACTTCAGTAAGGCAGAGTGAAGAATCAATTGTAAAGTATCTGAAAAAAATGCTGTTGAAATTTAAAAAATGCTAGTAATGTCATAAAAGATGCCTCTTCCATTTTATAAAACTTAGTTCTGCCAGCATTTTACATTATTACACTCTTTGTCGTAATAGTCTAAATATTTCTCTGGCACTGTGTGTAAAACATAACAGAAGAGACATTTAGAGAAAGCAATGTTAAACATTCATAGATTTTTCTTGGGACATAACAAGGACAAGACTGTACTTCCAAGCACTGAGTCATATGCAAGTGTCGTAAATGCCTAGTTGCAATAGCTCACATATAATAAATATTCCTTGAGAAATTACTCAAGTGAGATGAAATATCACAGAAGTATTTCTACTAGAAGATGCTCATAAAAGCCCTGGACAGGAAAATGAAGACACAATTAAAATTTTACAAGGACTGAGTGCAAATTGTAATTAGAAATATGCACAAAAAACTGCATTATAAATGCATGATTATCCATTGGCTGATGAAATCAATAGAAAAATTCCCTTGTGAGGTCTGCCTCTAGAAGCTTCTGCTTACATATTGTTACCCACCATTTTGGCAAAGAGCACCCAGACAGGTAAGACGGTCTGTGATTTATTTAGCTGCAACGGCGTCTTTGTGCACATTTAAGATGAATTGAAAAAGAAAGCTGAATTGAGTCAAAGAACATGCTAGGTAGTACAGAACCCAGCCCTATGCCGTAAGAGGATGTTTAGGTGTCAGTATCACACACTAGAGGGTACCCATTTGACATAGAAATAGTAGGAAGAATTACATAGAATGTGGAAAGTTTGAGAAAATTTATGCTATTTCTCCATTAACTAGTACGAGCATAGGTGGGAGTGAAAAAAAAACTTTTTGGAAAAACACAGGGATAACCACTTCATTATATGAACTAGTTACTTTTGCCTAATTAGAAGACTTTCTAAAGTTCAGAGCAGGTGTGGGTCCTGGATTCTTGGCACTGCCTACTGGAGTCATGCTCCTCACCACAGAATGCAGCTTTCAAAGCAATGAGAAAATCTGTTTTGCCACTATGCTGTACTGTACAGTATCTGAATCATCTCCTGGCTGTAGTGGAAAGGGATCTGAGGCAGCTGCCACAGCTCTTACTTTCTCAGAAAACCTCATTTGGCAAGAGAATTTAAGATCAGGGAACTAACTAGGCATCTGGGTGAGCAGTAGCTTACAATTTCCTCTGAAAGTTCAGATGCCTTCCTTGCCTATGAAAATTAACTCAGTGCTTCTTTTTTCTTTTAAGTGCTCGTAACTTAAAAATATGGCAGAAACTAGTTCTGAAACTTGCAAAAGAAAATGTCAGTCATATCAAAACATCAAATCCGTCAGAAAACTTATGGCATCTTGAAAATGAGATATCTGGAGCCTGGGAGACCTCCTCCCCAAATCCATGACATTATTCTAGCAGGTTGTATTTCACACAGCAGAGCCCAAAGAAGTGGATCATAGCCACCTGAGGAGCTGGAGATGGATGACAGACATGGAAGGTCGCCCTGATCGTGACTCAAGCTAACTCATGCCAATGCCTTGGGCCTACATGCAACATTCTTTAATGACTCTTGAAAAGTTATGATAGGGTACCCTAGTATAAGGACTTCGTTGCCATCTCTTCTGGTGAGTCTCAGAAAAAGATTAGCACAGCTGTTCATAGCAAATCTCTTTTTTTCCATCAGACACGGTCCCTGTTTGCTACAGAGTGACAGTCGTTTGAGGCGATGTGTTCCGCAAACTCATGTTTGTGCTGCTGACAATTGCTGTATCTGTGTAGGATTACCCGTTCCTGATATATACAGATGTACTGCTCAGTTTGTCATTAACTGGGAATGGGTTTTCATTCCTAAGATCGAGAGAAAAGCTGCAAAGATACACAAAGAGCTATGAATGGCTGTTGACATACTACAACAGCCCTAATTTCATCCATGTCTTCTGAATTCTGAAGCACAAGGCTGTGTTTTCAAGCAGCCTTCCTCAATCTTAAAAATGGTATATAATAAACTTCTCTGTATTGTATACTAAATGTTTCTTACTATGATGTCAAAATCTTTAAGGTCAGTGATCTGTAGTGGAACAATGTCCTGATTGTCTGTTTTCTCTCTTTACTTATCATAGTCATACAGTCTTTGCAGTTATCACTGTGTGGAAAATAGAGCAAATCGTATTTTTGCTTCAGAGTTGGCTGGATAAACCACTACATCATTGGCATACATTGCTTGCATGCGCTAGTCAGACACAGGGGTATGAATTATTTTAACCAAATATTTGACAAATTAAGATTGCAGTTTATTTTGGATATTGTAGCATTCCTGATCTGCCTTGATCCAACAAAGCAGGCATGTAGTCGGACAAATTCCTGACTGTAACAGCAACTAAATGACAGTAGCTTCAGCAAAAATTCATTTGCACTTTGAAGAGGTATTTAGATCAGAATCTTCTCTCATGAGCCTTAGATTTGGCTGAGTCAGTTAATGAGGAAATTAGCCTGTGCATCCAATTTGCCTAAATCAGTAAAGAAGGCACCACTATCAACTGCAATGGATTAAACTCCTTCACTCCTTATCAGTCAACTATATAAATAAGAAACTGCTAACTGCCTCTTTTCTACTATGTGTATCAACTGTGTTGAAGAGAAGAAAGAAGATACTTCAGTCAGGTGAATGGTTGAACACGTTAGTTTGCATTGGTGTTTGCATTTTTAGTTCTCAAAGGTGATCAAGGATCTTGTTGAGCAAATGATATCTGCAAGTTGTAAGAAATTCTGCAGAAACTGAGCTGCTTATCAGACTCCAACCATGTCTAAATTAGAAGGTTTGTGAAATCCAATATTACTTCAAAGAAGCAGTCTAGCTCTTTCTTTCATGAGTCAATACTCAGTACCTTTCTTTTAGGACTTTGTATTATATATTTAAACAGAAAGTCTCATACTATTACTAATAATAATTATATGTGGTCCATGTAAGGATTAGTGATGTGTAGTGGTGGCTCAATTTGCTAAGGAAACAAGCTGTACGTAAGGTAACAATGGGGGAGATAAATGAGTGTTTCTAATGTATATCTACTTTTGTTTGTGTAAGCAAAAAAAAAAA
Source organism: Rissa tridactyla (assembly GCF_028500815.1). NCBI lineage: Eukaryota > Metazoa > Chordata > Aves > Charadriiformes > Laridae > Rissa > Rissa tridactyla. The sequence continues at coordinate 98,936,075 of NC_071468.1, forward strand.
TGTTTCTTCAGCTGCTTACTACATGTTGGCACATCTGTGTAGGTTCTGTGGTAGAAGTATAGAAATGAATTTCAGTTCTCCATGAATTTCAGTCCTCCATAGGCCTGTTAGTAAATGTGCACACAAAGTTTATTTGCTCATATATCCATGCAGTCATGGTCAAGGAAATAATACAAGACAAACTGTAACATTCAGACCTCCCAGCCCTTTGCAATTTTTATGGTAGTTCACTAACCTCAAGTTTACAGATCTGGAGAGTTGGGGTATTTGGACACTTTTAATTACTTTTAGAGGAAGATTATCAATTGATAGTTTTCTTCTCCAGTTTCTTTGGTATCTGGCACTACGTCCTTCTAATTGGCAGTGAAAGGAAGATATTCTCTGGACAAAAATTTTGTCAGCATGCGGCAGTCAGAGATGCTTTTGTGGTTCTTATCTCCATTTTCTAAATTTATTCTTCCTCCATAAGCTGTGAATCATTGACTGTCAACAATGCATAATACAAAGTTCACAGATTTTTTTTTTTTTTTAACAGCAGCCCTACCATTACTACCTTCTGCTTAACTTGGTTTTGTGCACTTAACTTGGTTGTACTTAACTTGGTTTTATGTGTTTTAACATTATGTGTTCTATTGTTTTCAGTATGTCTGCCTTTCTCCATTAAACATAGTGTTGCAACCATGAACTCACTGTGACAAAACAAAAAACTTACACTTTGAAAATGATCACTTCAGAAGAGCTATATATCACAAAATGAATAAAAGGTTCTAGTTATTGATCTAACATGCTGGTTGGAAAAAAGATACGTTTCAGAGATAGAGGAAGTGACCAAACTATATTTTTTCTTTCACCATTTTGCTCCCTCTTATATTTACTGAGCACATATCTTAGCGGTTGCATATTTGGAATGACTCCTTTGCTACCTTTTATATAGCTCGATATTTATTAATAAGTGGTTCATGTCATAAAAGAAAGATTACACTTTTACTTTGGTCAATAGTGTTTCTGAAACTGGCCGCTGAGATGGAATTTCATTGTAATTAATCTGAGTCCAGGCAAAAATCAGACTTAAAATACTACTGAGATTGAATTTAGGACAGCTTGGAATTTTCTGATTTATGAATTGTAAATTTTTACAAAAGTTTCCAGCTTATGGCATTGTCTTTGTCTTTACTATATTCTCTAGTTCTTGGTTTTTGTTTGTTTCCTTTTTAAGCTTATGTGTGCTCAGTGGAAGCGAGAAGTTTGCTAGCTGTGTGAATATCACCTGAAAATCATTGAATGTTTAAGAACCTAAAACTAGTTGGTCGTTGAATGTCAGCTATTAAATCATTATTTCTTTTTTTCAAGCAAAAAAATGAGAAAATTAGCTACTTGAGACCAAATTCTCTTTGATTGAGCTGCCCACTGAGCTGAGCACTCCCTCAATAGGCATTATATCAAGTGAGAGCATTTTGTTTAGAGACCAGATTGGAGTTTAATTTGTTCTTTGCATCCCTACTACAAGAAAGATTCCTTTAATTACATCAAACAATATGTAGACGGTTTAACACAAACTGCATTAGATATTTGAAAGTGCTGCATAATGAATATAAATACCTGAAGGCAGAGGTATCTAAAGAAGGAATATGTGCATGTTATATACTACTTACAGAGCTGTATCTTGTGATGTTCTTCCAGTTTACATGTGCATTCACTATTTCAACTCCATTGAATCAATTCATGGAGCACAAAGGTAACATTTCAACAAAATCTAATGTCAAGTCCCACCTTAAAACCTGACTTGCCTCCCCTTCTAGCTGTATTCTCCCACCTCCATTTCGCAGTGCCTGTAGGTCAATTCTGTAAAGCTACATGAGCTTTTCCACCCTTGTGTGACCCAACCCAAGCTATTGATGGAAAATCCAACTAGCTGCTGCGTAGCTGAGATCAGAATTTGCTGCCAGAGAGGGCAGCAATGACATTTCAGGTCAGGCTCCCATTTTGTGTTAGTAACTTAGCATGTTTCTGAACACCTTTGAGTCGGGTACACTTGACCAAAACTGAGAATTGTAGCCCACTAGCTAGTTTGGAGCACACTGTAAGCATTGCCCAAATACTGCTTGAATGTTCAAAATAGAAAGAAAAGTTGGACTTCAGTGGCATGGTAATTAGGCCTCTTGGTAGGATGAAAGTGGAATCAGAATGTAGACAAAAAAGCTTTCTCATCTCCCCTAAATGTAATTACATATGCCAGGTGTGGACTTTATTATTTAAGGTCTACCATGCAGTTTGATCAGGTCAATGTAGTCAGTGTCATGTCCGTGGTCAGTACAGCTAACAGAGGTGGACAGCAGACACAGTTGCTCACAGGTTGCACAGACACATGCTCAGCCGGGGTAGTGATGCACCACGGGACACAGTCCCACCACTTGCTGGTACAACTTTTCCTGATGCATCAGAGGCCTTCACTTGATAGGAGTTCCCAAGGGAAGATGCAGCTCTGCAGATGTCAACATTTAAATATATTGGACATATGGTACCTGTTAGGATGCACCCATGTCTGCTGAGGGAGCTGGTGCTATCTGGTGAAGCCACTCTTTATAGTCCTTGAACCATTGCAATCAGGACAGGTTACTGAGGAATGGAGAAAGAAAATGTGAATCCTTTCTTCAGTTAAGGCCATGATGGACAATCTGAGGAATCAGGGGCTTGTCATCCTCACCCCGATCCTGGGAATGTGATGGAGAAAATCCTGGAAATGCTCTCCTAACATCTTACATGAAAGTGACTGGGAGTTGTCTGCAAGGATTTAAAAAGGGGAAATTGTGCCTGACCAACCTGATAGCCTATGATGAAATGACTAGCCCAGTGAAAAAGTGAGTATTGGTTATCTTGACCTTAATAAGGCTTTGGGCACTGTCTCATATAAAATCTTCATACACAAACTGACAGGCTAGATCAACAGACAGTGAAGTGGAAAACTGGCTGAATGGCTGTCTGCCTCTGTTAGCTGTATTGACCATGGAGTACAACCTCAAAGGGTTGCAATTGGTAACACAAAGCCCAGCTAGAGGCTCGTTGCTAGTGGATACCCCAGGAGTAGATATGGGGACCAATACTGTTTAACATCTTCATTAATGACCTGAATGGGACAGAGAGCTCCCTCCCCAGCTTTGTATCAACTGCAAGCTTGGTAAGAGTGGTCTGTGCACCAGAGGGCTGTGCTGCTACTCAGAGGGACCTCAACAACCTGAAGAAATGGGCGTGTAGGAACTTGGTGAATTTTCAGAAAGGGAAATGCCAAGTCCTAAAACTGGTGAGGAATAATGTCATGAACCAGAACAAGCTGGGGCCAGCTGTTTGGAAAGAAGTTTTCAGGAAAAAGGACCTGGGTATCTTGGTGAACACCAAGTTGACTATGAGCCAAAAAAATGCCCTCATAGCAAAGAATGCTAATGGCATCCTGGGCAGCAAGTGAAGGGATGAGATAATTTCTCTTTACTCAGCGCTGGTGAGACACATCTGGAGTACTGGGTCCAGGTCTGGGCTCCCCAGTGCAAGAGAAATGGACATACTGGAGTGAGTCCAGCAAAGGGCCATGGAGGTGATTAAGGTGCTGGAGCAGTGACATACATGTGAGGAAAGGCTGAGTGAGCCTGGGTACTGTTCAGCCTGAAGGAAAGAAGATCCAGAGAGATCTTACCAATGCTTATCAATACCTGATGAGGAGGAATAAATAAAACAAATTCTTTTCAGTGGCACCCAGTGGGTGTTGCAAGTGGAAATACAGTGCCAAGAGCAGCAAGGGCTGGCTGGAGCCAGGAATCAAGGCCGATATCATGGCCAGCAGGGCAGTGTCCCAGCAAGGCAGACCCAGACATGGTACCCTGGTTCAACCTAGACTCAAGATCAGCAGATCTGAGGTCAAACCAGGAAGTCAGTCCCGAGGTTGCGATCAGGTCTGGTGAGGATGAACAGGGTCAGACACAGTCCAGTGACTGTCAGGCAGGTCCATGGTGACAATCCAGGCCCAAGGTCAGGCTGGGAAGCCAGCTGACCGGTTGGGATCCAGATCAACAGGGTCCATGGCCAGGCACAGCTGTGGCTGAGCTGAAGACTGGCACTCCTATGCTGTCACTGGGGAAAGGCATGAAGGCCAAGCTGAAATGGGGCTTGTGGGCCCATGGGCAGGAGGTGTGGATGGAGGCTCCAAGTGTGGAGGCAGTAAAGTTTATAAGTGCTCCCTGACATACAGGCAATTCCACTTAAATATAGGACACTTACACTATGGAGGTGGTCAAACAGTGTAACAGTTTGCACAGAGAGGTTGTAGAGTCCCTGTCCTTGACAATATTCAAAAACAGACTGGTCCTGAGAAAATTGCTGTGGGCAAGGGGGTGTTGGACTAGACAATCTCAAGACCCACCTTTCCAATGTCCAGGCTTTTGTAATTCTCTGATAGCTAGAAACGAACATGAGATGATATTTAGGGTGAGCGTGTGCCTACAGGTAACTAGTGTGGAACAGCTATCTTTCAATTCACATTCTATCTTACCCATAGTAACTTACCATTTTTCCAAGCCCTCAATTCTTAAATGTCTCTTTCTGTTGCATAAATCAACAGCAGAGATTCATATCCAAGCACATTTATTTAAGCTATTTCATCAAATTTATGATTCTTAAATGCGTTAATTGGGCATTTAAATGTGTAATTAATTTAAAGGATGGCTATATATGTACGTACATTCTGGAAGTTAAAAATTTTCACTCCACAAATATTTTTCCCCAGATTCACATGCATGTACAAACACAACACGGATACACTCTTCTTTACATCGCCCTTACATAATATATTGATGCTCGGAGAATCTCAATTGGGTCACAAGAAATCTTGACTCTGCTATTGTGCTCCTGCTGACTCCATGGACCTCCTGTTGATATCCATGTGAGTTCTGCATACTGAGAGAATGTAGAATATCTGAACTAAGATCAGTCACGTAGATCTAAGAGAATTTTCCCTGACTATACAGTATTGCATATTGTGGGCTGTTTTGTTTATACATTAGAGATGACCCATTTTCTGATAACTAAACTTTCATCCTAAAGTTAAAACTCGGTACTTTTCATATTTATATTTTTATACTAAATTCAGATTTCCATTTGCTCTTCCCTCAACAGTATTTATGCAAGACATATCTGTCTCCTTTTTGGAAGGGGGGGGGGGAACCAAACAACAAAAGAACTATATAAAAACAGTTAGTTTTCTTTGTATAGAATTCCTGCTGTGCTGATTTGATGCATGTCTGGGCACCAATTTAGCAATCGTGCAGTATACTAGATGTCTTATACTAAGAAGGAATTTACTTAATGCTACAAAACATACTTTCCACAATTTTTGGTACAACTCCAGTCCAACTTGTGTTAGATTAAAGTTTTAACTCTCCTCATGCTCCTAAGGACCTAATTTTACCCCTCTTAGGTACAAATTTTCTACTCTACCAAAGTTCATTAGTAGCCAGATACGCTTGAGAAATTTGGCCTCAAAGCATAATCCTAATAAAACTAGTCTAAAGTACACCAAATGATACAGGAATAACTGAAGATTTTAATATCTTTTCTTTTATGTTCTCATCTTTCTAGATAGCATTTGTTTGAATATACAGGTGAAAGACTGAGATACAGTCAGCGCTATTAGATAGAAAAATACAGGTTTTTCCCTATGTGGAAAGTACTGTGAGGACAAGAAGGGCAAGACTGCCATCATGATCACTGTAATTTCTCCATGTTTATTGAGTGATCTATTTTTGCATTCAATAAACTTAGTTTAGATCCTTTTGCTGCAAGAAAGATATTTAACTCGTAGGACCCTCAGTCAAAAAGATGCAGTTTTCTTAATGTTGTTGTTGCAAACTCCTTGACTCTGCTTCCTTTATATTGCTAACTTCCCTGTAGTGTCCATCTGTTTTTGTTTAGACTCATCTACAGAACTGGAGAAAATATTGATTTTTATTTTTTTTAGGAGAGCAACAATCTTTAGTTTTTATTTAAAAAAAAATAAAGAATAAGCATTTGTTATAGGCATGAAAGCTGACTTATGACCAATAGAAAAGATACTAATGGGCTGTTTTCCTGTCACTTAACTTTTGATGTAATTCTAGTCTCAGCACTTACAGTAGTGCTGTGCTCCGAAGAAGCCAAAAAGAGCAGAGCGAAGCCCTTGCTAGGTCATGCTAGAATCACAGACTCAGATAAAAGGACCTCTTTCCTGTGCACCACTGTGGACTTTTACTTTTTTCTTAGAAATATACTAGCATGAATTTTGGCCATTTGAAATAAAGTTCAGCAGAACTGAATATGAGACTATTGGACGATTAATGTCATTGAATAGTTAGCCATAAACTGCTGATGTAGGTTGGCCAGGAAAAATAGCTTTATGCTCTCAGGGTTATAACTCTTCTAAACAAACAGCTGAAACCTTTTCTAAACCAAAAATTTTTCACTGAATTCAATACAAAATTTCGTGTGTGACAGACTGCCTGATACCATCCAGACTCTTTTCAACATACTCTGCAAGTTCAGCTTTCCACACAGGGCTCTGTCTTCAACTGCCTTGAATTTTGCTATGCAAAAACTGCACCCAGCTTTGCAGACTAAGTCATATGGACTCTCTGCAGAGAAAATCACAAATACCCAGTTTTAGAGTTTTACAGTCAGGATTTTGCTGCTAGATTCATCATTTTCTTGTTAAATGCTTTCTTATATGCTTATCATGTTAGTGGTGGCAGTCACTTATGGGTCTAGATAGACAAGCAAGCACAGTCCAAATGGAATCAGACTATATTATGCACACAGAAATATTCCCATATTCCCTGCATTTTATATTAGAGAATATGTTTCTCACTCTTGAAAGGAGTTTATTTATAGTTAGTTCCTTCATTCGCTGTCTTTACAACATTCAGTCTCTGTGCATTTCATGAATTATGATCACAAGTTACATTTATGCATTTAAATTTGATGTGGTTTGTACTCCTGTCTGAAGATAAAGTTTGTGGGGTGTGCCTTGGGGAGAGAAATACTGCGAGGCAGTTATAGCACAGTCAAATGGCTTGAGGCAATGCTACATTTTGCTGTGCTGCAGTTTTCCTTGGCTAGGATTGCTGGCTTCCCGGCTTCCATTGAGCCAACTCTAGGGGAAAATGCAGAACTGGAACTGAATCAGCAACCTGCCTGCTTTCTCCCATGCCAGGATAATGAGCATGCCTGTCAGGAGGAGATAGCAGGTCTGCTATCCCCCAGGAACAAGTTTTACTATTGCATCTGAGTTTTTTACAACTCCTTCACAGGTAATTTCCTCAACCCCAGCACATAGGTTAGGCACAAATATACCTTCATCAAGAGTAAGGAATCGAGTTACCTTTGCTAGAGAAAAGATTTCTGTAGTTAGAAATCCCTTGCAACACACAGAAACACACTTTTAGAACAAGGAAGAAACATACATTGAAGCTTAATGTAAAATTGTTCCATTTTGTTATGCAAGATGATTTAACTTAATTATATCTCAAGCTTTCTATCGGTGAGAACAAGAGGATATCAAATTAGAATAAAATATGTAAGATGCAGTTACAGAAAGAAGATTGGGATGTTTTTGAGGCACTACATAAATATCTCATAGTTGGACATCCATGACACTCAAACATACACGTGCACACATACTTTCCTTGGGCTTTAAGGCATTGTCATGATCCATGCTGAACAGGAAGGACGGGCATTGTCTGAACATGGATACCATAGGATAAGCTTAAAGAGCTTCTAACTGTAACTAACAATAAGTCTGGAAAGGGGCATCCACCTGCTTGCGTGAAAGATAAGTTGTGCAAAATTGTGTTGAGGAGGTCAGGGAGAAAGAGACTGAACAGACCAGAAAGTTCAGTGCTAAAGATGGACTGAAGACAATGTCATCCTCTTCGCCTCACACACCCCTGGTAAATAAAATTTCTTTTAAAAATAGATTTGGAATAACCCGGAGAACTATAGGTCAGCAAACTGGGCTTTTCTACTGGGAAACTGATAGAAATTATGAAGAACCAAACTGACAGATGAAGCTAAGACATGAAGAAAAAGCTTTGACGCAAACATATGCATGGGGTACTCGGGGAGAATCGGTGCAGCCTATATAGAGGCTGGGGTTTTTTTGAAAATACCTGAGCTCTTTGCATGAGGCAGCAAAAAAGTTAATGGGACAAAGGTTATTCCACTCATATTTCTAAGACCACTGTATTATGTTCTTTAAAAAAAAAAAAAAGCTCTTAAAGGTATTAAGACATCATGTTATATGAGGAATAGCTTTCTCACGGATTTAATTATTGAATAAAAGATAACAAAGTGTGCACAAATCGCATAGTTTGCCCGTATATGGTGTAACTCCAACTTAGAAGACTGAAAATTAAGCTTTATTTTCCACACAGGAAGTAACTTTTGGAATCTGTGTCACAGGACGTTACAGGTGCAGAAATGAGTTCAAAATTAATTAAAAAAATTATTGAAAATATTCATGGGAAGTAGGTCCACCACAATGGACACTTGCAACCACTGACGCAGGAAGTCCTTACATTACTGTTGGTTTAAAGTCAACAGACTACTTCTTAGACTATCACTCCTTATTTAATCTACATGGTACTTCTGTCTAATTGTCTATAGTGTTTATACTTCTCAAAATATTCGCTACCTTTTGCAAGATAGTGCACTAGGCTAGTTGGAGCTTTGGTGTGGTCCCTGATGTCTGATCTTATATAGGGTGGACAGACAGTTTTATGTCACACAAGCATTAATTGGTATAACCACAGCTGTTATACCTCAGTTGTTTTCCTACATTATAATAAATTGCAGTCGCAAAGATACGTTCAAGTAAGCACTTCCACTACATGCTTTGCCTGTGGGCATGATGGAAATGGCTGGTATCAAAATCTCTTCAGCCTGGAGAAGAGAAGGCTCTGAGGAGACCTTATAGCGGCCTTCCAGTATCTGAAGGGGGCCTAGAGGAAAGGTGTGGAGGGACTCTTTATCAGGGAGTGTAATGATAGGATGAGGGGTAACGGCTTCAAACTGAAAGAGGGTAGATTTAGATTGGATATCAAGAAGAAATTCTTTACTGTGAGGGTGGTGAGACACTGGAACAGGTTGCCCAGAGAAGTTGTGGATGCCCCATCCCTGGAAGTGTTCAAGGCCAGGCTGGATGGGTCTTTGAGCAGCCTGGTCTAGTGGGAGGTGTCCCTGCCCATAGCAGGGGGTTGGAACTACATGATCTTTAAGGTCCCTTCCAATCCAAACCATTCTGTGATTCTGTGTGAAAATGGGAATGTGAACGGCATATGCGACCACTATGCACCTAGCAGCACCTTGGCTTGGCACACAGGAATTGTGAAAGAATATTCTCTGTCTTTGGTGGATGTTATTACTGCTGAAACCTAAATACATTGTTTCCCTACCACAAAATATCATTGCTTAGATATTGCTTTTGAAGATATTTTTTCTCAAGTAGATGGCTTTTTCAGAATTGTTGTTTTTTAACATTTTATGTTAAGCCTGACATCCACAGAAACACTTGAATGTCTAACACCCCTTGTTTTCATAGTAATTAGTATTAATCAGTAGTGTTAGTGCCTAAATATCTTTTCAAATCTAGCTCTAAGGCATTTGGGGGGAGATGTATGTAGTCCTTGTTTTTTCTTTGTTTGTGGGATTTTGCTTTTCCCCAAGGTTTTCTTAACATCACTTTCACTACATCAGTATAAGGCTGGAAAATGTGTTTTTTGTTTTAAGTTTCCAGATATTTTAATTTTTGTTTTATGATGATCTGAAAGGTCTTTTCCAACATAAAAGATTCTATGATTCTACTTCAGAAACTTAAATCCTACAGACTTCTGCTTGCTCCAGACTCAGGTTGTTACCTTCATCTCTACTCCTAAACTCTCGGTCTTCAAATGGGAATCAGTATTTTAAGCTTTTGACAGCCTCGTTCAGCACAGGTCTTAAATTAAATTTGTGATGAAAGCCAGAATGAAATAATATTTTAATGGAAATGGAAATAAAGTGTTAGGAAATCATCTTAACTTTTAATAATACTGACCAAAGACAAGTGTTAGGGTAAGAAACAAGCTGGAAGTTCTGCACAGGCTGTTTCTGAAGGGGGGGGACCATTTGAATTTCTGTGTCACATTTAATATGACTACCCTCTGAAATTTAACATTAAAGTGTATGCATAAATAAGTGTTTAGAGCAAGCAAATTCCAGATGTATATACATGACTGCTCCTGTCTCAATCCTGGATGTAGTCATGCAGTAATGGAAGAGAATGAATATGATGTGATGTGAGATTAATTTAAAAAATAAACTACAGATAAAATGTGACAGTAATCACAGCATTGGCAGAGAACTCTTCACTATCATTGCCTTTGGATGAAATAATTAAAAAAAAAAAAGCCAGCTATTTTCAAACACCAGATATACTTATGTAAATCATAATTTTCTCAAAAACAGAAAAGTTAACTTTTTCCTTCAAATAATTATTGTGAGATATTCTCACCTTTCAGACACGCTGATTGGCATCACTAAGTATGCATACTTTTTTGATCATCTTGCAATCTTACTCATTTTTTTTGTTGTGCTGTTATTATAAATGTGTGAACAAAGAACGTTAAATGAAGGTCTGAAGGTGTTAGTGAAATCAGATGAGGAAGTGTTTTGACAAAGCAAAAGAATACTGTGTCTGTCAAGTTAGCTTAAAACTGTTCAAAGCCTAAAGAATAAGTTTGAAAAGTCATCCAGTGTTATGAGATGACGGGAAAGTTGTATGAGGGTAGACTGTAATGAACAAAGCTGCACCCTTAAGCTCATCGAGATAGGTACGTATTTCAGTGCAATTTTAAAAAAATCTTTTTGCAGCAATAGGTTGCAAGTTCTAAGGTGATATAAACCTCTTATTGTTGGCTGTGGACTTCTAATCATGGATCTTAAAGTGTCTGAGTTGGTGAAGCTGTTTGAGAAGATATTCAAAAAAGCTTTATAAAACAGCCTCTCCAATAGCATCAATATCTAATCTGCTCTTAAAGCTGATGTGAGCGAGAAATGACTCATACCATTTAGGAAGGTGGTGATGTGCTCCAAGTAATTCTGAGGTTTTTTTCCTTGCTCTGGCACAGGTTTTCACTTTGAGTTTGAGCATGTTAATTACATAAACACTTCTAAAATCTGGTTTCTGCATCTATATAACAGGGATAGTGATAATTAGTTATATCACAGCTTTGCTTGAAAGCTGAATTCTTTAATGCATTAAACAGAATCAGTATAATTATTGATATTATTAATAGGATATTTTTGTTATAAATAATGGCAACTAGAGTATAACACATTTTTTAATTTCTGAATTAATACGTACAGTTACATTTCCCAGATTTAAAAATGCATAAAAATCCCACTTAGTTGTTTTTCTGATTTTGATGCCACTGAAGTTCCATGAGAGTTTTCCCATTGTTTTAAGGAGGAACCACTCCTCCTTAGCTCCTAGCTCAGTGCATAACTTGTTGTTCACATGCTGTAACTTTATAAAAATATACAGATCAAAATGCCAATGAGGTTTCTGCCACATGGACTGAACAATCCAGGAGACAGATTAATCATGCAGAAAAATATTTTTCTTTTCCACTTGTCGTTTCTGTGATCAATGCTAGTTTCTATGAAAAGCAGAGAAACAGATTCAGGAAACAGAAATATCCAGGGGTTTTTGCTTTTGCTTTCTCATTAAAAGGGAACGGAAAAGCTGAACATGAAGTATTGCTTCTCTTTGTGAAATTAACATTCCAAAAGACAATCAGAAGACTATCTGTAAACAAACCAAGCCTTTACAGAGATATTAAATACTTCAACATTTACATCTTAATTCAAAGGTATTTTGAGGATGGAAATGAACTTTAAAAGATTGCTATTTTCAAATTTTTTCCATGTTAGAATACTGTGATTAACATCCCAATTACAATGTTATAGAAACTTTATATAACGTGCTTGAATTTTGCTCAGTTATGAGTAAATAGGTGTAAGTATCTATTTATGAAGTCCATTGGGGATAATTACGATTTACAGCCCTGGATCTTCTTCTGCAGCTAGAAAACTAAGGAATAAAGAAGAGCTATATCTTTCTTACAAAATGCTAATTGAGGAGAGCAGGTAACTTTACGTCAGTGTTCTGTTTCTGCTTTAAGGATGTTAACATGTTGTAAAAGAACTAAATACAACTCAGAGTAATTACTAGACCATGGATTGCAATCTAAAACTTCCTTCTCCAAAAGTATGTCCCAAACCAAATTTGGATATTTGTGCTTCCTTTGGCAACCTCTTTTCCTGAATTAATCTTTAAAATTGGAAAAAAGTCAATTAGGTAAGAGTAGTAATATCACAGAATAGCTTAAAGCCTAGTTGTTGCAGTAGCAATTCTCATTAGAAATGTAGCTTCAGGCTGAAATAAGTATCAAACGACATTTGGCACTCCAGTGGAGCGTTGTGGTGTTGTGCTCTTTTGGAAAGAAAGAAGTGGTATCAGCTGTTTTTTGTGGGTAGACTGATCATGGGTGTCTGTATTAGATATTCTTGGGGCATGCCAACTGGCTCAAAACCTTCCTGGATGATAAGTGGAGAACTTCTATTTAGTGGATACTAATTAGGCATTAGTAGTGTACAGTTGTTGAGCTGTTCAGTCCTGCCAAGATTGAAGCAGCTACAAGCTTGCCCAGAAGAAAAGTTTTAGGAATATAAATCTCAAAATCTTAGGTGCTTCGCGAGTTCAGACATATTGGTAGTTAGCCTCAGTTTTGGAGGATCAGTGCTTAAGACAGCTCCCAGCTCAAAACACTAATGTAGCTACGCCCTTCATCTCCAAGGGCATCTCTTGTTGGGCTGCCTGAGCACAGGTTCTAATGTCATTTGAAGACCCTACAGCCTTCAAGATACCCACAGAGGACCAACAATGTCACACAGGACCCAGGAGAGACCTCTGCCTTATGGTCAGATGTGAGACACCTAGTTTTCACACTGGTACCAAAATGAGTTAGTCTTAAACTAAACTCCACAAAACTGTGCTTTTGACCTCCAGCAGGCTCTGATGAGAAAGACCTCTTTCAAAGAAGAAAATTGTGTTGCTTATCCAAATGGACCTCAATTTAAATTTTTTCATAACAATTTTTTTTCTTATGTAAGCCTACCGATATTAGCAAGTCACTTTTATGTTGTCCATTACGCTCAACTTCTCCACCCCACATCTTGAAATACAAGAACCCCTTGGATCCTCAGACACTACAGATGGCAAAATGGACAAGAAGAATGTTGCTTTTAATTTCTACTACGAATGTTTGCAGTTATGTCTAGCTGCTCTGATTTTCACTGCTGTGCTGACTGCAAATACATTCATCAACTTGCCTCAAGGTCAAAACTGAGATACAGCTTTCTTCAACTGGCAAGAAGGCTACAATTTAAAAGCTGAAGGCTGGCTTTGGATCGCCAGTAATGCAATTCTTAATGTTTATTTGAATGCTAATAATTTAGTATTATTTAGTGATGCTTTCAATTAAGTCCTATAAGTGTCCTTGCTGCATTTTATGATTCTGAGACAGATTCTAGGCTTCTCGGTTGTTCAGGGTGATGCTCAGGAGTTTACCAATCACTCTTTGCTGACACATCTCCAAACATTTTACTGAGGGAATAAATACTGCTAGCTCCGATGACTTAGTTTCTATTTAGCATTAATGCTAAATATACAAGTCAGTATTCAGTACACCTGATTGAAATCTGTGTTCTTGGCTGGCCACTGGTTTGTATATAAATATGGAAATCAGGAGGAGAGCTTAATTTTTTATATTTTCAGAGGGATACATTGTGAGAAATCGGCATCAGACTTAACTTCTTTTGCATCTTAGATTCATTAACAGAGTGAGATTCTTAGTTTTAAGACATTGAACTTCCAGCTGTTGCTTTGCTAATCTATTCCCACCTCTTGCAAGTAGAGTTCTTGGACTCAGTGTGATGGGACTCAGAGGCGTCAAATATTTTCATAAGCCTGGCATGGATATTTCTTATGGTAAAATTTGAATACAGAGAATCACTAGTGACAAAAAGAGTCAGCTTCCTTTAAATCCATATCCCCTTAAGTGAGTAATTTGTTGTAGTTAGCAAGTATATTTTTAGGTATTTATTTCCTTCGGTGTTTTACTATCTTCAACATTTAGTATTGAGTTTTACAAACTTATGCAACAGACAGCTTATTAAATGGAAAAAGTAGAAGTTAGTTAAAGAAATTTATTTTTTTTATTTTAAGTAATGTTTTGATGTTTTGTGTAACCATGTATACATTTTAACACTACACTAATTCCTAGTCTTGGGTAGGAGGAAAGAAAAAAAAAAAACACACTCTGTCCCATAGATTTTCTGTTTCAAAACCCAACTGAATACTCTAATGAAGCGCTATATAAAGCGCTGACACCGCCTCTGTGAATCACTGAGATTATTTTTTTTTCCCATGGATTCCTGAGTCATTGACCATTACAATCACAGCTCAATCGATGTCTTCATTTTCTCCAGTGCACTAACAGAACAAGGACATGACAATGAGGAGATAATACTGCCATTGTAGAAGAGTGGTCTACCAGCTGAATAGTTAGTGATGAAACATTACCAGCATGAACCATCCCTTTTTAGAAAATGTTGAGACTTAAGAGTAGTGACAGTATCTTCAATCTCTGTCATTAGAGCTTGTAAGATGACAGTAACCTTCTGCTCATTTTTTAAATATTCAATCAGAATCTAAGAGTTAGTTGGCCTCTTCTCTGAACTGATAGTGAAAAAATGTATCCGTATGCTTCTCCTTTTCTATTTGAACAAATGCCGACTTCTCCTCTTCGACTTTGTTCTTTAGCTATGAACCTCTTTAGCTCCATCCTTCATAACTTCCAAAACTGACATAGTGGCTTTTTGAACTCTCTGCCTAAGACCTGATATAAATTTCAAATAATTCAATCTTAAAATTCCTTTTAACATTCTTGCCCTTTAAAACGAAGAAGATCTGAGACACAGGTAGATTTTTATTTTATCCAGGGCAAGGTATCATCACGACATAAACAAGATAAAGCTGAGCGTGTAAAGTGCTGAAACAATGTTTAAAAGGAAATAGTAATTAACACATTATATCTTTGCTTTCCATTGCCCTACTTTCTCTTCCTGAAGTACAATTGTTTAAGATATATTGCAATCTGTATTTCATATCGTAAAGAATATCTCTGTATAAAAATAAAAAGAAACAAACAAACAAAAAAAGCTGAAGGTTGCCTCCATAAAAATAAGCAAAGGTTAAAGCTAAGAGTCTTTTACGGCACATAGGAAAATATAGTACTGAGGATATGGTCTGAGTGGTAGGTCGTGATGGCAAGCTCCTTTGTATAAAAATTTTGGGTTTTTTTCTATGAAGCTGGAGAGACAACAGAAATGTTTTGTGTAGGAATTGCTTTCATAAGTTTCTGCTCGTGTGTGTATGTTTGTATGTGTCGCAGGCCAAGGATGGGGTGACGCATAGTTCTCCCTAGAAGAGTAATGCAAATTGCTTTGGCATGCAAGCTTTAAAATTTAAACTGTTGAAGAACTAAAATCACACAGAACAATTCTCAATGCCAAATATGGAGCTAAAACGGTTCTGAGCTTAGTGAGAAATTCTAAGGAATGACAGCAAAATTTATTCATTCAAAAAAACCAGCAACAACACAAGATTTCAAGTACATCAGTCAAATGTTCCCTTCAATCCATATTGTGCTTCCATTTCTACGGCCAGAGAATAATCTCCTCAAACATATTTTTGTTTCCTTTTAGAAGGTAGCCTGTCACTTTTGACACTATTTATCTAACATGGTCGTTAAAAAAAAGAACTAGAAATTACTTCTCACTAAAGATTTAAGTTATAGTGAACGTAACTTTTTGCCTTCCATCCTATTTAGTGAGCGTCAAAACCGTGTACGCTTACACAATGTAACTCAATGAAATGAATGCTAATATTGCTGTTACCCAAGAGCAAGATAGGTGCTATGTATATATATGAATTTATATGTATATATTCTGTAATGTATTAATATACAGTCTACAACAGAAAACTTAGATTTATACAGTGCAAAGCATTTTTATAACTATATCAGATGTTAGGATTGACATGGTCAGGTAGAAACCTTGCTCTTGGTTTATAGGAGCTCATCAAAATCTAGAATGGCACCTTTTCCAAAACATTGGTGAGCATAAAGTAGAACGATGAAGTTGGTATGATCATGCTTTCTATGAATCAGTGCATGCTAAAATGTTTCTATATTCAATATCTTGTTAATTTTTGATTGGTAAATATACTAAAGTAAATAGTTGAAAACAAATGGAGATGTATGACTAAAAATTAAATTGTGAGCTAAAGAGGTGGACTAAAGAAACGCTGAGGTCTCAAAATCCATTTTCAATTACAGCGTTGGACACCATCAGTAGACTGCACAGTGACTGGAGCAGTCATGGCCCAGGATGGTCTGTACAGCTTTGGGAATCCAGCCCTAGACAGGCTTGAGAAGATTGTTGAACTCTGCTTTTAGTGTCTCTGTTGCAGTGTTTAGAGTAGAAGAAGTATTATCAGATGTGAACTGCTACTTCTATATGGTAAATGAAATCCATTACTAGTATTAACTGGACTGATTGGCAGTCCGTCAATATATTTAATAATTTTTTGTTCTTCATTTGTTGACAGACTGTGTCAGGAAAGGTCAGAATCACTATTCTGAGATGAACAGTCTCACAATGAACAGGGCTGTTGGCCTTTTTTATCTTTTATGCTTTTTATTTCTATTCCTTGGTGAGAATTAGAAGAATTAGCATAGAGATACAACTTCTTGTTTTCAGTATGCCGATTTCACCTGATTCTCTATCTTTAATGCACTTCACTCAGTAAATGTATCAAATATCTGGTCCATTTTCTGAGTTTTCAACCATGAATGATAGCTGACTGATAAAGACTAAGCTGGACTAAAGCAATTACAGCTGCGTGATAGAAAGAGTGTAGCATTCAATAAGGGAAAGTGTTCTTACTATTCCTCCTTCCTTCTTGTGCTTTCCTACATTCTGGAATCACGACGCAGCCAGTCAGGCTGCACCGAAGTCTAGGAATATACCATACAGAATAACAGGATTTTCATTCTCTATTTAATATGGATTTTGTTACTGTGATCCATATCTGCATCACTTCAATCACCTTAAAAAAAAAAAATCTGCAAATTCAATCTGGTGGACAGCACAAAGGCTTGCCAAGCTAAGTGTCTTGCTATGAAAGCCATATTCTGAGGTCTGTGCGGGCTCTGGGTAGATCTTAATGCAATAAAATTCCCTCAGACTTAAGGATTTAATTCAGGCAGGTCATCTATTGCCACCTGGGAGCCACTTGTGTTAGAAGGCTTTCACTTCAGGGAGCTAGTCATAGTGTTTGACACTCTTCGTCTGGTACAGTCAAAGAAGACTGGACATCTTTTTCAGCATATTGGGTTTGCTGGACCCAAGGAAAAGGAAGGAATTTGTGGAGGTAGTGATCTGTATAAGATTTTTATGAAGATTTGGAGGTTATGGCTTGTTACTGTGCTATCTGCTGATAAGTATATCTTTGTCTGTGTCAAGGTTGCATTTGACTTTCAATCTTTATATTTGAGTTATTTTCAAAAGAAAACAGAAGAATATAACACAGGCATTGGAGAATACTGAGAATACTGAGGAGTTGGGAGAATACATCTCACGGGTACAGTGAGATATATTTAGTCGTATGGGATAAAGTTAGCACAGGTGTCTGACACAAAGATCTATTAGGCTGTCAGACTAAGAGAAATGGTGGAATCCCTACTACTGGCAATATTTAGAATTTGATTAGAGAAAGCACTAGAAAATGTGCTGAAAGGAGCAATCATATTTGACAGGAGCTCCTAATAGATGATCTGTTCTTTTCCATCCCTAATTTCTCTAATTGCGTGCTTGAACTTGAGGGAATAACAATTTAAAGACTACCTCTAAGTATCTCAATAAGTATTAACCACCTTTTACTGTTTTGCTCATTCTTATATTCACAAATGAGAAGTCTTGTCACATTCTACATGTTTGCTTTTAATTATACCTGGCCTTTCTGCAATAATTCCTGTACAAGATTGTGCTAGTTCACTCTTCTTACATATCTTTTAAAATCAGGAAGAAAATTCCGCACTACCTCTAATCCTTGAGGTTTATCCTGCATTTATTATGTATTTTATATAAATATATTTATTTTATATATATATATATAATATTTATATAGGATGTCCCTGCTTACTGCAGGGGGGCTGGACTAGATGACCTTTAAAGGTCCCTTCCAACCCAACGCATTCTGTGATTCTATATGCTAAACTGTATTTCCTAGTCTGACAATATCTGTTAGAAAATTGAATGCTACAGTTAAGAAGATGCTGTGAGTAGGTATTTTCCTTTTTATTCCTGCACAGTATTCAGGACCAAGAATTTCCAGGAACATTTTCATTCAAATGTGATTAGCAGCAGTGCAAGCATTGCTGCATTCACTGTAAGCAGCACTTTTGTATGAGGTTTCATTGTTGTCATTAGTAGAAAAAAAAGAGTTAATCTCTTCTGCAACTGATAACAACTGAACATTTAGCGTCCCTAGTACTACATTAATTTTCATAGCTTTAAAAATCCAGTTATATTTTTTCAAAGCCAGTTTCATTATGTCAACTCTTCGAAATTTAAGTTTGAATCAATTCAATTCAAATACATAAACTGATGAGACGCTATTCAGGTTGCAACTTCAAAAATTAAATCAAAGTTATCATGGAACTGGTGAAATACTATTATCTGTATGGCTTAAAATAACGCCAATTAAAAATTACCATTGTTATGTCTTCTAAATACTGCTTTATAGACTTTTATAAGGTAAGAAAAATAAATGTAAGAGTTAAAATGTTTATGCGAAGAATCAAAAATTATGCAAAATGCATAAATTATATAAACAAGACAATTTAATTTTCATTGTCCAATTTTTTTTCAGGATATTTTTCTATAAAATTAGATTCTAGGAAATGTGTGATAAACTATCTTTGTAACAATCTAGGACATTCGGAATTTGATTCAGCAAGAGATGCAATCTATGAAAAAGGTGTGGGGTGTCTGGCAACGATTAGGATATAAGGATTCCAACACTAAGAATGCCTGAACTCTCATCTAGACTTGCGTCAGGATTAATAGATAAATAAATCTTTATTTGCCCTGTGTTTTGAACACTTTAAACAATTTTGTCTCTAATTGCACTCTGAAGTTTTGTTACTGTTATGTATTACTAATTCATGGAATTTAATGGTTAAATATATTTAAATGGAGGATAAAAATGGATCAAAACTAATGGGATTGCACATAGAATTAACCTATGTATTTTCTTTTCTTGACATAGAAAATATGAGGCTATTTTTGTGAAGCGTTTTTATTTTAATGCTGCAGTAAAATTGGACAGATGTCCTAGCTGTTAATCGTGATGACTCCTACAAGTCTTTTCCTGAGGGAATTCTGTAAATTCAGACACGTGCGGTTTATAGAATTTGAGGATGTATTTACTAGAGCACATTATCTTGCATTTGGCCAAGTTGTATTTAATCTGCCTACTTCCAGCATTCATAATACATGAGAGTAAAATTTGATTTAAAATGAAATGCAATTCAAGGCCCTGTAAATCACCTATCAAAGCATTTCTGCTTTTTGCTAGTACCTGAGCATTTACTTGCACATTTGCAAGCTCTAAGAATCTTGTGGTCCAGTTTTCAAACACTGGAAAATAAAAAGGAGAATTCCTTGGAATTCCCAACCATTCAAGACCTGGAAATTTCATTTCCTGGATTATTACAAAGCTTATTTAAGGTTGAAATTATTTACTTTTAAGGTATTTTGTCTAGGAAGCCAAGCCATTGTGAAATGCTTTAAACCATCAATAAGTTGCTAAAAGCAGACAAAAGAGTTGTCAGTCTATAATAGATACTTGTAATGATTTCTGCACCTGCAATACAAAAAGCCTTACTGCTCTGTGGACAGATTTTATGTCAGCTCCATCTATCGATTATACAGCTGAGGAAGCATCAGGATGCGCAAGAAGCTCACCATCTGCTTTACTTGAGATTTTGGAAAGAGAAATATTAGATATTATAATGAGATTAAAACTAATAGTGGGTGTATTACAGCCCATCCTCCCTTGGCAGCCCAAGGCTGCTTTCTACTCTATTCATTTCAGTTCATAGGAAAAATAAATCTTTCATTTAAATGCCATTTATGTGATATATTGTCACCAGTGCAACTTGCTACTGTAATATATTATCACTCAAGTACTATGTAAAGCAGTACAAGTCATCAGTAAAAATAACAATTAAAGCATCCTTTCTTCAGGGATCTCAGAATCATAGACAAGTGCAAAAATGCAACTTACTGCAGATACACAAAGATACCTTTCATCTCCACCCGCTGCTTATTAGTAAAATAAGTCATTTTATTGATATTGGAAGAAAGAGACGTTTCTGCGAGACATTCCTCTGCAAACAGGAACTGAGTAAAGGATTGACACTGAGGTTAGGATGCTATTCCATAAGGAGAGGCAATATGAAAAAAAGCACAAGTAAAATGGGAGAGGAAATGGTTTCAGTGTTGACGGTAGCAAGGTTAGGGGACAGGGAAAACGCAACAAGTTAAATGGATGTAAGCAGCAGCTGATTATACAGAGCTTTGACACACGAATTAGAAGTTTTAATGTGACTTCATGAGCATAGGAGAGCTAAGAAAAGGATTTGAAGAAATAAAGATGTTAGTTAGATGAATGTTGTAGTATAATAATTGCAGCAGCATATTATGCTGTAGGCTACAGTCTTGCAAATATGGAAAAGTAAGAAAAGTCTCATTTCCATTCAATTTTCTTTCACGTTTTCATTCAGCTCCAATTTTCTTTTTCAGTACACCAAAATGTATTTTAAGTGTTGTTCATTCATTTTGCATTTAGTTGAAAAATTGCAGAAAAATATAGGAAAAAAAAAAGAAACTTACATTTAGGAGAGTACAAGAGTACACAGCAATTTCTTGATGTATCTGAGACTCTGTTTTACTGTGGCTGCTTTGGCACTGCACAGCTATTTGCTTCTGAGGCTCGTGCCCTATCTTTATCTTGCATACAATTAATTTTAGGACTTATGGGTAGTAAACTTGTTTAGTTTGACTCATTCTTATTACCATAATTGTTCAACATGTGGTTTAGTTAAACCATTGAAATATGAGGACATGAATAGCTCATTTATGTTTTCTCCTTTTAATTTGCAAAATCTCTGTGACTGTGAGTATACTACAGTTTCAGTTATATTTCCATGACTATGTGAAAAATGTTCACCTTATAACAATTCAGTTATAAAGGTGTTTCCCATTCCTGGTATGTGAAGAATAAGACTGATTTCGTTAAGAGGTTGAATGTGTTGAGATTACTTCATTGCCTCTGGCAAGCACACCTACTCTGGGTTGTCTCAGCACTGTAGACTCTCGTTCGTATATTGCATTTATGAAGTCTGTAACATAGAGCTCTAATTTTTCAATTGATTATTATTCCCATTTTAATTTCAGCATTATTATTATTATTACTACTATTTATCATTTTGATGGATATAGTGCCACTCGTCTTTGAGTTCATCTTCAAAACGCTTGGTAGATCCCACTAGTGCAGGGAATATATTTCATCCTCAACAAACTGGTAATACCTAGTTTCTCTTTTTTCTGACACTGGAGGTGTAGCTGAGGAATCCAAGTCCAGCTATGATACCAGGCTTACGTACTTATGAAATAATTTAGTCAGAATTTAAATTTCTAAGCATAAAATACGATTCTGGGAATCCTTGCTCAGCAACAGACTAACTTCCCAGGGACTTCAGTGAGATGCATCTGCTCTGAGTGCAGGTTTTCAACACTGAATAATCCAAATCTAAACTAATTACAGTTTTTACCCTTCTTTGTAGTAGGTAGAGAGAAATTTGTCTAAGTTCTAAAATACATAATGTCTAAAATACATAAAATTAATATACTGAGATGTGTTCCTCTACATCTACTCTGAGCTGCCCCCACCTTAGAACGACTTGGGGACTGAGCACCAAACTCGTGAGTGTGACAGTGATGGAAGGCAAGTCCTTCCCCTTACAGCACTCTAGAGAGGCTCAAGTGGCGCAGCACTTCTGAATCATTGCGAACACATGATGGTGACACTATCTGCCACTTTTTTAAAGAGAACAAGTAGAGAAGGAAGTGGCAGTAGTACAGATGCAAGTGTGATCTGTTTTAACTTTGGTTAAAACTGTCATTTCTCTGTGACATGATTCAATCACCTTAAGTGCTGTTTGTAGGAAAAAATTTAAGGTCCATTCAGCCAAACAGGCAGTATGGCTAGCCAAGGGCCTGAGTCACACATCTGGAAGAGAAGGCTTCCCAGATGTATTTATCTGTTTTCTCTCCAGCATTTCATAAAAGGAATGGGATTTAAGATTTCCCATAGCTGTTATCATTTCCTGGCTCGTAGGTGTGTAGTCGGTTGCATGCCAGGCTATCTAACTCGAGATCTCTGAACAGAGTGCTGTCTGTTTGAGATGCTATTCCAACATGCCCACCCATCCCCATGCATCATTCATAGCATTCTGATGGTATTCTGGGTCTCCGGTCACTTCAAAATTAATCTTAGCAGCTCTGATTTTTACAAGCTCAGCTTTCTCTGAGTAATAAATTCCTTCAAATGATGAACTAACTTACATACCTAAAGGTTAGTTATCTAAATCTAACACATCTGTTTTGGGCTCCCTTTACAGTCATTGGAAAGAAAGTTCTCATTTAGAGAGCAGTTCAGCTTGTCTTCAAATAGGTGTCAATGTATGCGGGATGAATTACCCTCTAAAAATGTTTTATTTCTACCCTGTGATTCTTGTGGGAATCTACCGCTAGATTAGTGGTAGACGACTAGCTTTTAGCCTTTTAAGCTAAGGTGATATGGATGTGTGAGAGAATATGGATGTGGCCAAGTCACAACAGAAAAGAGAGGGAGACAGCATTTGTAGATTTATAGAAGCAAGGAGAAGAAAAGAGTGGAAACTGTGCAAAGGCCCTTTTACTGGGAAACAACTGGTTTTACTTGGAGTTACAATTAGATGTTGATTTTTTTATACCCTCACCTTCTTTGAGGTACAGTATGAATTTTTGTCTACTGCTGGGTGCAGCTACTGAGAAGGCGACCCTGGTTCTCTGGCTGCAGACATTTTTCTTGTTCACCTATTTGCCAAGTGAAGTGCAGCGTTGCATAACTCACTTTACTTTGACTTATTGTTATTTGTGGTTGCTTGTTTGTTTTTTTTTTTTTTTAAAAAAAGCCTAGGTATTTTTCAGTTTAATACTTTAGAAAGATTTGGGCTATCTTCTGTAAAAAACTAATTAGTTTTGACTTCCTTAGAATCTATTTTATCATGTATTACCAGGACATACCTAAAATACTGTGAGTAGGGCAGTTTTCATTAGAAGTATTAGAGTTATTTTCCTTCTTGGTTTCCCAGAGTTGAAACCTACAATTTTTCAGAGCATGCTGTGAAAATCCTATTTTCTAAGGCTGTTCAGAGAAGAGGTGATTTAAACTTGGTGCATTTCAGTGTGGGCTGTTATTGTTTGAAACAGAGTTTTAACATTAAGTAGGAAATTCATGTTTAAAGAGATCGGCTTGCGTTAGGTTATGATACCCTTATTAGTGATAATACTTAGTATTTTGTTTGTATTTCTAATATTTGCTTCAGCATCTGAGATTTGCAGAGGATTTGAGTAAATCTACATAAATAAAATAAATCTTTCTCAATGATATCTTGGTTGTTGAATCAAATTGATACTTTTTTTTTTTTCCTCAGGTAGTAAAAAAAGCCTTTTTTCCAATTATGTCCCTTTTTTCTTCTACGCCCCTTTTTTCTCTGACTATAATTTTCTTTATCAGTGGTAGTGTGCATTTGCTCCTGAAGCAACTGTTCCCAATGCTAATTTCATGTGTTATTCTGAGATTCTTCTAAGAGTTTTTCCTACCTTAACTTTGTGGGAAAAGACTGGTAAATATTTAAATATACTCATTTTCAAATTAGTCTGTTCTTGAACTGAGCTGTATTTTAAAATTTTCCTTAATTTTTCTTTTTTTGGGTTGTTATTATTATTTTTTAACTCTAAACTGTACTGAAATTCCTCAAAATCATCCATAATTGTTTGTAAACTTTGTTAGCCCCACTGCAGCTCCAGATGTGTATTTTTTGAT
Organism: Rissa tridactyla; assembly: GCF_028500815.1. NCBI lineage: Eukaryota > Metazoa > Chordata > Aves > Charadriiformes > Laridae > Rissa > Rissa tridactyla. The sequence continues at coordinate 98,960,472 of NC_071468.1, forward strand.
GACTTGATGACTGCTTTGTCTCCGGTTCAGGATGTATCATTGTAAGGCCAGAGCAGATCCTGCTCATTGAAAGACTCTCTTCGCTTTTCCATGACACAAAATAGAGAGGTCTTCTCCTTGTGTTTTGGAAAGATGTTTTATTAAGAATTACCTGAGATAAAGATACCCTGGCATAAAAACCTAGCCTAGAAATGGCTGTCTGTTTGACTTGGAGTATGTCTAATAGTACCCCTGATTCACATTTTTCAGTTCATTCCAGTAAGCTTTTTCTTCTGAATGGTGGTGGAAGCTACCGTGGGGAAAAAGGCTCTTCACAAAGGAGAAGTCTTCCCAGGCAACCAACTCCAGTCCCTTGGATAGCCTTGAGAATCAAGCCTCATCAGTAACTTCTTAGAGTTCAAAGCAACACGTTTCCCTTGGGTCCTGCTTCTCTGTGCCCTCATTAACCTCTTCAAAGAACTCTGAAGATTTAGGGAAGGACTTTCTTCCCCTTCACTGAAACTGGGTGGCTTGACCCTATCAACTTTTCATACAAGTTTTCTAATATTCTGGTGAGCATGGAGATGGCTTCTCCAGTGGCGGGACATTGATCAGATCAGGCCCAAAGTCACTGTATCTGAGATATTTCTGCTTGAAAAGCACAGACCTCAATTAAGAGGCATGAGAACTTACATACAGGGTGGAAGATCTAAGTGTTTTACACATATGTGAAGATTTCTGGTGAAACAAATGAAATTGTAGAAATTATAGACGAAAAAAATGTCATATTCAAAGTACTGACAGCATGGCTAATCAATCCTTTTGCCATCAATGAGGTGAGGATACAACACCAGTAACTTAGATTCTCTAAGAAGACAGCTCTGTTCCTATCAGCATACATATACAGAACGTTTATCAAATTAATATCGTTGGTTTGTTTGTTTTTAATACAAGGACTAATAGACCTAGAGAGTGCGTGGAGTCCGACTCTGTTTCTGAGTAGAAGATTGCACTGCATTTGGAGAGGGCATCCTGGGTTCTGGTCTCTGGATTTATACAGAACTGCTCTTGGGAGCACCATTCTCATCACAGACAGAGAGGGATACGTGAATTTCAATGTCCTCAGACTCATAGCTTCTGGATCTTAACAGGGTCTACATAGGAGCTGGGTGTCTCATCTCTTAAAATGTGTATGCAAGAAATACTTTCAAACGTTAAAGCTGTATGTTCTGGGGAGGTGAAGGTTAAAGAGAAGAAAACTACTCAGTGAGTTTGAGGCACTTTAAGGATGTAAAAGGAACTACTTTGGATCTCGATTCTAGATGCCTAAAGGCTTCTTCAGGACAGGGGTGTTGCGTGAAAAGGGGCCAAGCGGTTTTGGCAGAAGATAAACGCCCTTGCGTTCTCACACTCCTCACCGAGGTGGGAGGCTAGGTGCGGCTAGGTTTAAATTCTGAGTGATGCCCAATTCAGCACTACCAGTCCAATCGCGTTTAATATGTATTAAACTGTTACGATTTGGATACACTAATAGTGGACTGCACCTTCAGTCTAGTCGTGCTCATGAACTAGCATGGCCACTCTTGAGTCTTTGGTCGCGTTCAGTGAGAAACCAAAATGACTAGCTACTTTAAAAAAGTGCAGTTTATTTAAACAACAGATATATAGGTTCTTAGGATTGCCAGTGATAAATACACTGTCTGCAAAGCACGTGCAAATGAAAGTATTGTTACATATACAAAACGCGCGACAAAGTTATAAACGATACAGCCTGGCTCTAAATGTAGAAAAAAGAGTCTCTAGAGAAATTTCGAAGTTTTCCGAGGAAACACTCGGTATAATCTAAGTCTTACCCAAAGGCGTCCCTATGGGGGGGAAGAGAGGCTCAGCCCGTCGACTGATCCCAGAAGTCAGTGATGTAATTCTTTATGATGGTGTCTTCCCCGATATCCCCCCTCTCTTGGGCTATTTTTATACTATTTGTTATCTTCAAGGTGGAGTTTGAGTGACTTTAGTCATACATACTTTTATCATGATTGGTGTAAATTTCTCTCGCTTCACAATTAAAGGTATAGTTTATGAGAAATTCAGGGCGCAGACTCAAGAAGGAGTGGTCGCACCTTGGAGGCGGGTAGCCTTTGGGATGGAGGTGTGTTTTGGTATTATAATGACATTATAATGAGCAAAGTTCGCACAAAGGACAGCATTTCATCAAAATTTGACAAAAAGTTGGCTCTGAGCATCGAGCGGGCAGCTAATTGGCAGCTTATCTGTTTCATGGTATCATCCCATTCCCGTATCCGCTATACATCTTAAGGTAAAGCCACGGAATAATTGCATCCCGTCCCGTACCTCATGTAGCTTATCAGGGAACCACAGATGTTGTGTCCTTCATGCCAGCTGCAGCTATTTTCTACCTCAGAAGCCTCTTGATTTTAGACTTTTCCTTAAGGTGTGAACAATGCTGTACTTTTGTAATTTTTAGCCAATTTAGTATTTATTCCCCAAGGGGTGTCTGGGTATGATACACCATATTGAACTTTGAAAAAATGCTAGTATGTACCTTACATAAATAGTTCACCTGTAGGATTAGAAGATAATTCTCATACAGATTGACACAAATAAGAGAACACTATCCAGAAAATACTTTATCTTCATTAAAGATGCATTGGGCTTTTTTTATTTTTTATTCTGTCTCTGTTTTCCAACCATTCCACTTGAACCATTTGCACTGTGTTGACCTGCTCTTAGCCTTTAGGGAGGCTGTTAAAATCTGTAACGTGAACCCACAGAAGTGTCAAGTATTAACAAGGATTCTCTGCCCTGCTGGTGCTGAACGTTGATCCACCTCAGGCGTCAAGAAACAGAGCGCGCTCGTTTGTAATTGTTGCTTTTCCCATTCTCTCATACGGTGGGTAAGCACGCTGAAATGTCTTTCCTCTAGCTATTCGACTTTATATAGGAAGTTGCATCACCCTCATCTTCACAGTAGCAGGATCCCTCTCAGTAGCATACTAGTTGATGTGACTAAGATCTGTCTCCTGTGGTTCGTTGTTTCTCTCATCCTGTTGCCATATAATGGTGGAGAGACCCACCAGGAGTTGGCAGGTCTCACGGGAGACTCTGATGAGGCCTGGACATTGCCAGAGCAACTATGACCACCCCACGCCTATAAAAAGCATCCTGGGGAGCACGAGTGACTAGGAGTGCTGCCACCAGAGCGGGGAAAAAACAGGGCATGGCGCAGCAGTTTGTGCGGAAGGGCACGCAGGAAGATGATGATCACCCTACCACCTCAAGAGGTGAGTTCAGTCACTGGTCATCACCCTCTCAGAAGGAGCTTGGCTATGGTCTCCACCCAGCGGAAAGCAATGTCCTCTGCACTCGGCAGAAGGGATGTGGCAACCCAGAGGGAGCTGCCACAAAAACATGCAGCCCTCCAAGTCTGGGGCTGCAGGGAGTGCCCAAGCCTTTCACTGGTGATGGATGTGTGAGATAGTGAGAACTGCTGTGTGAGGTGTGACCAGGTGGATGATCTGCACAGACTCGCAGCAGAGCTACGAGAGGAAGTAGAAAGGCTAAGGAGCATCAGGGAGTGCGAGAAAGAGATAGACTGGTGGAACTGTGTTCTGCCCTCCCTGAGAGAGAAATGGGAACAACCACCAGGTCCTTGCCCCAACAGGCTGAAGGCAGTAACTTTAAAGGAGAGGAGTGAATAGAGGCAAGTCCATGCTTGAGGTGGCAGGTGAACCCCCTCCTTGCCCAGCCTGCCTTCCCAGGTGCTTCTGTACAACAGGTATGAGGCTCTGGATGTGGAAGGTCAGTCAATGGATCATGATGTGGATGACAGTCCATCTTCACCAAAGGTGCTGCCAAGGTCAGAAAGGCCTACCCCACATATCATGACCATCTCCACGAGGAAGAAAAGATGGGTTACAGTTGTAGGTGACTGCCTTCTGAGGGGAACAGAGGGTCCAATATGCCAGACAGATCCTCCTCTTAGGGAAGTCTGCTGCCTCCCTGGGGCCCAGGTTAAGGACATCACTTTGAAACTTCATAGTCTTGTATGGCCCTTGGCCTATTACCCATTGCTACTCTTCCACATGGGTGGCCATGAAGCAGCAACACATAGTCCAAGGGGAATCAGAAGAGACTTCAGGGCTTTGGGATGGTTGGTAAGGGAATCTGGACCACAGGTTAATTTTTCCTCTCTCCTCCCAGTTGCAGGCAGCAACGCTGGAAGAAACAGTTGGGCCCCATATTAATACATTGCTCTGTGGCTGGTGTCACTAGTGCAATTTGGAGTTTTTCCATAATGAGATGGCCTACACAGCACCAGGCTTGCTGGCATCAGATGGGGTTCATCTTTCTGAAAGGGACAAGAGGGTCTTTGTTCACAAGCTAGCAGGGCTCATTGACAGAGCTTTAAACTAGGCTTGAGCAGGGAGGGGGACAATATCAGGTTTGCCTGTGACAAGCTGCGGGACAACAAGCCACAGTTAGAGGGACAGGGTGCTAGCAGGGGCCTGCAGCCTGTTGCTCTGAGATGTACTGGCTACACTGCAGCACACTTGAAGTCTTACGGACATGAGCCAGGGGCTCCTGAGATAATAGGTAATCTCAAGAGGGAAACACCAGTGAAATACCCCAAAGGAATTAAGGGGTGCTCCTCTAAGAAGGTGACACAGCTGACAGCCCAGATGGTGTGCCTCTACATCAATGCAGGCAGCATGGGCAACAAACAGGAGGAGCTGAACTTGGCAGGGGACGCAAAGAATAAGAGGGGCTTCTAAGCTATGTCAGCCAGAAAAGGAAGGCCTAAGAAAGCATACCCCCCATGATGAGTGAGACTGGAAAACTGCTAACAACGGACAAAGAGAAAGCTAAGGTATTCAACAACTTTTTCACTGGCAGCCTCTCTCCCCAAACCTCTCAAGTGAATGGACTGCAAGGCAGGGACTAGTGGAGGACAGTCGCTCCCACTGTAAGAAAAGATCAGGTTCGTGACCACCTAAGGAACCTGAAGTCTATGGGACCTGACGAGAAGCATCTCAGAGTCGTAAGGGAATTGGCTGATGTAGTTGCCAAGCCACACTCCATGATATTTGAAATGTCACGGCAGTCAGGTGAAGTCCCTGGTGACTAAAAAGGGAAACGTTGCATCCATTTTTTTAAAAGGGTGGAAAAGAGGACCCTGGGAACTACCAGCCTCTCAGCCTCACCTCTGTGCCTGGGAAAATCATGGAACAGGTCCTCCTAGAAGCTATGCTAAGGCACATGGAGGTGATTTGAGAGAGCCAACATGGCTTCACCAAGGGCTAGTCTTGTCTGACCAACCTAGTGGCCTTCTATGAGGGAGTGACTTCATTGGTGGGCAAGGGAAGAGGTATGGATGTTGTCTATCTGGACTTCTGTAAGGCCTTTGACATGGTCCCTCACAACATACTTCTCTCTAAATTGGACAGGTATAGATTTAATGAGTGGGCTGTTCAGTGGATGAGAAATTGGTTAGATGGTCATGTCCAGAGGGTAGTGCTCAATGACTCAATGTCCAGATGGAGATCAGTGACAAGTAGTGTCCCTCAGGGGTCCGTATTGGGACCAGTACTGTTCAGTATCTTCATCAATGACATAGACAGTGGGATCGAGTGCACCCTCATCAAGTTTGCAGATGATACCAAGCTGACCAGTGCAGTTGACACGTCTAAGGGACAGGATGCCATCCAGAGGGACCTGGACAAGCTCAAGAAGTGGACCTGTGTGAAGCTCATGAGGTTCAACAAGACCAAGTGCAGGGTCCTGCACCTGGGTTGGGCCAACTCTCATTATCAATACAGGCTGGGGGATGAAGGGATTGAAAGCAGCCCTGCCACGAAGGACTTGGGGGTACTGGTGGATGAAAAGCCGAGATGAGCCGAGAATGTGCGCTTGCAGCCTTGAAAGCCAACCGTACCCTGGGCTGCCTGAAAAGAAGCATGGCCAGTAGGTCAAGGGAGGTGATTCTGCCCCTCTACTCCGCTCTGGTGAGACCCCACCTGGAGTACTGCATCGAGCTCTGGAGCCCTCAGCACAGGAAAGACATGGACCCGTTGGAGCAGGTCCAGAGGAGGGACACAAAAATGATCAGAGGAATGGAACACCTCTCCTATGAAGACAGGCTGAGATAGTTGGTGTTGTTCAGCCTGGAGAAGAGAAGGCTCTGGGGAGACATTATTGTGGCCTTTAAGTACTTAAAGGGGGCCTGCAGGAAAGATGGGGACAAACATTTTAGCAGGGCCTGTTGCAGTAGGACAAGGGGTAATGGCTTTAAATTAAAAGAGGGAAGATTCTGACTAGAAAGAAGGAAGAAATATTTTAGAGGGAGGTGGTGAAACACTGGAAGAGGTTGCCCAGAGAGGTGATAGATGCCCCATCCCTGGAAACATTCAAGGTCAGGTTGGACGGGGCTCTAAGCAACCTGATCTAGTTGAAGATGTCCCTGCTTATTGCAGGGTGGTCGGACTAGGTGATCTTTAAAGGTCCCTTCCAACCCAAACTGTTCTATGATTCTGTTTAACTAAAACTATTGACTCCCAAAACTCATAGAGGGGAAAAAAAAAAAGGCTTTCTTTACAGCATTTCTTGCCTACTCTGTCGTCCTGTCATATGAAAAGAGCATATCAAAAGTCATCCCCTAGATTGTCTCTTTATTTATTGTCTCATTCCTGAGCACTCTTTGGTTCAGAGGCAGCTATAATGGATCATAATTGCCCATGGCTCCCTCAGTGGAAGATTCAGGCATTAGATGAGCTGAACCACCTTCTGAAGTTGCTTGTGTCTCTCTAGCTTAGGTAGACTGAGCATTTGTCTGAGCCCTCCAGTTAGGACCCTTAAGTTAGGTGGGAGGAACCTGTATTAGTGTTCATTAACTTGTCACAGAAAAGCATGCCTTTAAAAAGAGTGGGATGATCAATGAAGGAAAAGGTGCTTACTGTAAGCTATTTATAAAAATCATAACCCATTATTTCCTTCACAAACATGTAGAGATATTGTTTCTCATAGGCTGTTTGTTTTTGTTGTGGTTTTTTTAATAGACCGAATATTATGATCTTATCACAGTAACACTCTTAATAATGTTGTATCGTCAATACATTTTCCCTGCCATTTATTCATTTCACCTCTAGGTATTTATGGAACCATTTATATAACAAATTGCTGGGAAATGATTGTTTTCATTATCATTCATCGGTATTCTACATAGATCCCACTGAAGCACTGTGGTTTGGACAATACACCACAGTTTATCAATGAATGAGCCGAGTTTTTAAATGAGCAACTCATTTTCTTTACCCTTGCAATGTACACGTTGTTCTTCACAATTCACAATTCTCATCAGTAGGCTGCGCGTTTTACTTAATACTGGGCAAACATATGTATACGTTGATGCAAGTTACTTTTACAGCTTGATAATACGCTTTGATTTATCACTCTTCCAAGCTGTCGTGTTCTGTTTTTCCCTTAGGGATACGATGATGGCTATGGGGGTGAATATGATGATCCAAGCTACGAGGCATATGATAACAGTTATGCCACCCAAACACAAAGGTAAGCATTTGTACTTTTACATTAATTTTTCAAAGAACACTTTTTTTCTCGTAGCTTTTCATGTAAATTTACTGGTTTATTTTCCAGATTAAATTCTACAAAATCTCACAGTACTTTAAAAAGCTGTCCAAAAGTAGCAATGGCAGTCAGAGTTTATAGACCGAATTATTCAGATGAAGTAAAAATGCAAGCAGCCATGCTTCTAAAATTGGTGCAAATTAAGTGTTTGGTTTTTTTTAAAAATAAAGTGATTACATCATTTTCCTATCTGATGTCATTCTGAATTTGTTTGTGCTTTTTTTTTTTTTTTCCTTTACTGGTGCAAAGTTGTCAAGGGCATTTCATAATTACGGCTTTTACAATGTTTTGGGTGCAACCAGAAGGAAATGAAAAAAAAAGGTTACGATGGTAAATACATGCCAGTGGTTGGCATCCATCATCAAGGTAAACTATAGAAGCGGAAGCACACCTGAAGTAAGGCTGAAACTATCAGTTTTCAGCCAGTTATTTTGTCAGCAACTCTCAGAATTGGTAAAAAAAAAAACCTCTCAGTTATTTTTCCCAGCAACTCTCAGAATTGGTAAAAAAAAAACCCCTCTCAGTTATTTTTCCCAGCAACTCTCAGAATCAGTAAAAACACCCAGGTTTGGAAATTTATTTTATATCCTCACTGTGTGCAATACTGGGGAAAACTACATTCACATCTTTTATGATTTGTGTCATTAGAACGAGATAACAAAAATGATTGCTTTTTACATACTTATACACCATATGCAGTCATATATTAATTTGATGGTTTGTCCATGTTTATTAAATATGGAATGACATCTTTTTCACAGATAAGCTGAAGAATAAAGGGGTGCTTCAGCCAATTGTTCAGAAAATGTTCTTATGGGTTGCTAAGAGTACATGTAAGATTGTGGAAAAGTGAGCGAAATTTTAACAAGAAAGGACATAGATTTGAACTAAGCGTGATTCTCACTGGGCAAGAAAGTGGTGTATATGTACAGATTTCTGCACTGTAAAGACCTGAGGACCTTAAATTTGGTTTTTCTTTAACCATCTTTTTTGTTGAACGCTTTGCTGGTGACAAGGCCTGTCAGAATTACGTTCAGCTCCAGAACTGCTGTAGTGACTGGCGCTTGAGCTGATAAAAAAATTACTTTGTGAGTATATTTATAACCAGCGAAGAATATTTAAAGGGAGTTGTCACACCTAAATGTGAAGCCCATCAAGTATACTTTAACTGCACTTTTAAGTAATTACTGGCTGCACCCATCATGTCATTGTGTAGGTAGATATTCTTGTTGTCAAATGTATTGCAACTTCTTTGAAAAGAATTCAGCCCATCTTTTGCTATAATAGAGAATTGTCACAGTAGATATTGCCTCTGGTGTGAAAATAATAATTAGCTGGAAATCTCTCTGCTATGACATTGCTTTGTATCATCTGAATTAACCTGTAATTTCTTTGCAAGTTGATGTCTCAGGCAACTGAATGACAAATATATCAAGTTCATGAGGAATGTATTATAATCAAGCTAGAACTGGCAGTGATAATTTGACTCAAGAAAGAAAACTTATAGAGAGTCACATAATTTTGTCAATTAAACAGCTATTAAGTTTAGTCATCAGATATGTTTTCTATAAATGTGAGCTACCTCCAGCATACCTAATCTATTTAAAATCTGCAACTAAAACATTTTCTTTTGTAATATATGGCAGGTTGTGAAGTCATATTTATCCATGTTGAGTGGCACTGAATGCCAGAAGTAGTCTATTGATTTCAAAGAGAGCACTTTTGGAACAACGCACTATTTATTTCAAAGATTTACAGAACAAATGTACCATTAGATACGTAGTTTGGATTTCTGTACCTTATTGGCCATTTAGCTTCACAGAAATGCCTCCCTGATGAGCCAAAATAATACAATAAAAAAGTATGACCGAAATATTTCGTTAGGTGTATATACCACGAAGTTCTCTCCCTGTCTCAGATCTTGTTATTAGTATACTCCAATCATATAACCCAGACATATCATGCACACACCTAGCAAAGAAGATAAGTTTTACTGCTTCAAAGTACTTATTCCTCTCATCCAGTGTCTGATCTACGAGGAAAAAAATCAACAAAAACTAGTAGACAATGTCTGTGCTCAGACAGAAAAATATCATTACTGCCCTCTGCAGGGATTGACTGAAATTCTAAAGCATGAGATGAGAAAAAAATTTTAGCCAGTAGCTTCATGCAGAGCTCCAAGATTTCTGTTTGTGTTAAGGGCAGAGTTCTTAGAAAGGGTACAAACTCTTGTCTGCCTGCCTCACCACACATGTTCACCAAGCCTTACTCTCATCATTGCTTCACATTGAAGAATGTGTTGGGGGGGAAGGATGGGACAGGGATGGGGATGGATGGGATACAATGGATGAACTGAGTGCAAGCTGAGTTCAGTGTGCTTTAGAGCAGGGCACACACCAAGTTGTGCCTTGTTCAGCTACTCACCCAATGCACAGAGTGAAGATAGTGCTTGGGTAGCCTTCCACCACCACGCCTGTTACCTATACCTTTGTCTTCCAGACCTTATATCTACTTCCCATTTGCTCACCAGCGGCTTTCTGACCATATATATTCCTTCTGGGGCCCCTTAGTCCTCATTGCCCAAGAGGTCTGGTTTAAACTTTTTATAAATTAGGGTCTGCCAACAGCAGAGAAAATGAGCATGCCATCAACATGCACCACTGTGCTACAGCACAGGATTATGATTTAGTAGAAGGAGCAACAAAAATACCCAGTCCCAGGAACATCCAGATGCAGATGGAGATAAACACTGTCCTTCTGTGCACAATTGTCTGAAGATTTGTACTAAAGATCAGGAATAGCATTGCAGGCCCAGCAATATACTTCGTATAGGTCCTTCTCTAACAAATTCTGCCACTGCCACCCTTCCCAACAAAGATCTCTGTCCTTCATGACAGCAGTCTGATTTTTAGACTGAAAATGGGGGGATGGGGTCACTTGGCAGAAGAAACCATGACAGCATCTCACGATCAGACTTGAATGAAACCCACAATAAGTCTGCATGGCTGAATGAGCTAAGAGGCACCTCAAGAGCACTATGGAATGGACACAATAATCAACTTGAAGAAAGAACAGCAGGACCCTCACTATGGTAAGTGCCACCTCTAACTTATTATGTTTGGGAAGACTTATTTTAGGAAGGAGAGAATAAACAATTATTGCTGCAGTCTATATTGCATGATGTTTCTTCCTTTAGCTAAGAGAAGCTGTATTTCTAAAGCTACCTTTTTTCCTTCTCACCTTGCTGTCCCATAATGACTACCCAGAACACAAGGTGGAACCTCAGGACAAAGACTTAAATGAACAACTGGCTGCCCTTCCCAAATGTGTCTATAATCATTATTCACAAAATTACATAGAAGCTACAGGTTTAGCAAGGAATTTAGGAATTCCTGCTCATTTTAGGAATTTGTTCATACTGATGTCAAAATATAGTTTTTAATGTTATTAGAGTGAAAGAATTGCCTGATGCCAAAGAGAACAAGGAGACAACCATTTCAATGGGCAGGGGAAGACATAGATCTGATATACTTCTCATAGGCAATGTTGCACTGCACTTTGAAATTGTTGATGAAACCTCTTTTTCCTCTCTTCCTCTCCTTTCCGTGCAGTGTGAAGATGGCTTTCAGTGATAAGTACCTCTGCCTGCCCAGACACATGAAGAGATATTCCATAGTTGTTTATACATTATTCCCTAGGCACATGGAAGGCAGGCAGAGAACACTCAAACCCTTTCTGGCAGCTAGATTTACCTCCTGAACCTGACATGCTATTTAGAAGTAAAAATCCCTTTCTGAATGTGATTGCCATCCTTGCTCCTCACTGTTGCCCATTCACATGTGTCAATGGTGAGGCACAGAAGGAAGTTCAGGGAAATAATTCTTTCTGATGTTTTCAAACCACAGTGTCTCATCTGAGCAACCAGTTAATGTCCATCTAAGTTTTCCACTAGCCTTGCACTTGGTACTTAAAAACTTGTAAGTCTATTCTGGTTGTCTAGCAGAATCCTGTTATTACATAAAATTACTCTCACTGCACAGGTGTTTAGCTAGACTCAACCCTCACCTGTCAGCCATTCTATCAGATGCTGCCTCATCTCCAGTGCTAGGTAGATGTCACTCCTGTGTAGGCCTGTAAAGGTATGCTGCTTGTCCACTTTTTGCGTGATTCTTAGCAGTTCAAGCACAGTGATATTCTCAATGGCTTCTTACCTTCAAACCATGTTGGAACATGTGGTTTCAACCATTCTTCCTATCCATTCCCACTCAGATACTGATTTAAAGAAATAAATACAATTTTTACAGGGCAACAAGCAAGCTCATAAAACTCAAAAATGGTAGAAGTATCAATTTCCAACTTAGATGTAACACAGAAGATGTAGGAGAATCCTATTAGTTTTCAAAATATAATACATTTTTTTATTTTCTTAGCAGGAACTTTTAAGTCTGTTGAACCACCACCACTGTCCAGGATTCATGGAGTAAGAACACTAGATCACCAGGAGAAAAGGATGAACAGTTTTGTGAGAGGATCTGCAAGATCTGCCTCTTTGGTTACTCAGAGGTCAGTAGGGAATCAGACTGTACCACATGCGAAGTGTGGCCAAACTCCTCAGCCAAGACCAACAGAATAATTTTGTGGAAGTCGATCAGTTGCTGATGAATCAGCTGAGAACCCTGATGGCCAGCAGAGCCATCTTCAGCTCTGCTACCACATCTATAGTCATCTCCACTCACCTCCACTGATCTTTGTGTCTCTGCCAGCACCAGCAGTTTCATTTCAAAGGTACCATGTCTCACAGACAGAAGAGATACTGAGGAAATCTGTGACTGACTGGCCAGTCACGGGACAAACTAGGAAGGGTATGTTCTATTTAATCCATTTATGCATAACTTATCCAACCATGTGCAGTTTAAACAATGGTGCCTGACAGGGAAAAGCAAAGGAAGTCAGTGATTGTCTGTTGAAGCTTAAAATTTGGAGTTTATATAATTTCCCTCTTCCACAGCACATGGCATGAACACTCACACATCAATCGGTTCTGGCTTTTGTGAACAGGTAGTTGGTATATTGGCAACAGCTTCCAGGGCTGGTTGGCTGGCTTGTTCTTCTGTCTTTTGTTCTGTCTGGCTTTTGTTAAAAACATAGTTCAGATGCAAAATAAGTTGCTGAGTGGGTGCTAACTAAAGAAAGAAGAGTCTGTGACTGCCATCCTAGGCTGGAAATAGACTTGCAAATATCAGAAAACCCGTAACATACTGACAAGAAGAATAAATAATTCAGTGATAAAAGATAGATGAAAATAGCGCAAAACATTACTGTTACAGATGTCATTCCACAGTGGCACAGGCCTTCTCATGGCACATCTTCATCTATGCTGTGACTGCAAGAGGACATAGGTAAAGGGCATTTCTCTTGCTTGCCTGCACACAGCCTCACTAGAGACAGTAGCCCAATTTTAGGGCCTTGAAGTGATTCCTGGCAAAATATTGACTGTTAATCTTGCAAATATTTTATGTAATGCTATAGGCAGCAGTCCTCTGGACACACATTCCATGCTGGTATGCAGATTGCTTTGGGACAATGACTTCTGTTTAGTCTGTCAAATGCACACTGCAAACCCACCCTGCATCTGCTAAGCAAACAACTTCTGTTTCTGATGCAGAAATGCATGTTATAGAGAGAAAGTTCAGAGATGACATGACCTAAGTTAATGGTAATACAGAATCTAAATCTTAACATAAAGATGTCATTAATACATCTGAAATAAATTCTAAGTTTTTACATGATCTAAAGACTTACACAGATTAAGTTAGATAACTGCCAAAATGAAATTATCTTAGAGGACTGAAGAAGAGAGAAAGGAAAGGTGCAGTATCAGAGAATTTCAAGTTGACTGGCATAGCTTTCATATAACTCAATTATATTTAATTCAAAAGCTATAATTATCTGTGGTTCATACCTATAGCTGTGCTGTCATGTGCAAAGTCCCATTTGGCTTCTATTTCTCAGTGCTAGTAACAAAAATATAATGAGAAAATCATGTTTCAGGACATATATGCTGCCTATGTCCTCTTTGCTGCTGTGGCAGATAGTTGCTGTGGCACTTATCAGTGTAGTAGTATCCGAGTAACCATATGTTCATAGCAATAGCTATCAATTCAACATGTAATAGGCTCTGTGATTCTGGTTCATGTTCTTATAATGACTCAGACCCACTGAAAATTTCAAAAGCACATTCAGACATCGAGATTGAATATAAGACAAGTCATTGACTTTGAGAAGAAACTTTGTTTTTCCAGTTATTCTTGTTTCTATTGTGAAGTTCATGCTATCTACTGTATAGCTTGTGTTTACAGCTCCTTTTTCTGTGTGGGCTGCTAGTACAGAAGATTTAGGGATCGCTTACTTATTTCTGATCTGATATGCAGGAATATAACATGGACCACAGTTCAACCCGTGTCACTTGTGTGGCTTAAGGTACAATTGCTTCAGTGCAGAGACATGCTGAAAAATTATTTAGGAAGTAAAGCAAAGACTGTTTTATCCAGCTGAATCTCCAGGAATTACTTACATCAGCAGTGTATATTTTTGCCTGAGCTCCAGTTCATCCTGGTTACCCTTGCTTGACCTCCAGATATCAAGACTTTGTATGTACAACTGTTTCCAAAGATGATTTTTTCACAAAAAGGCAAGTAAAATAACACTTTCAGACTAGTACACTTGTAAAGACAAGCAGTCTTTACAAAGCAGTACATAGTTCTGCTGGGCATACATGTTCTTCGATGGACCTACCCAATGGACTGTTCTTCTCTCCAAGCTCCTTTTGGATTCAGCAAAAAATTATGGCTCTAGGTTTCAGTGACAGAAATTTAGTATTAACATTAGCAGAGGGTGAAGAATAGTAAGGCAGGACTAGAGCACTCGGAAGTCTCCATCACCATAGCTTTTAAAACCAGAATAGATAAATTTCAGTAAAGAATCATGTAAATAAATTCATGTGCTTATAGGTAGATGAAACGATCTAGGTGACGTCTTGAGGTCCCTTCTAGCTCTATTTTCTGTTATTTTTCCCCTTTTTGTTCATGCATGACTAGGTTTACTTCAAGATAACAACACAGGATAATCTAATTGGACTAAGGAAGATGTTTTGTTACAAATAAAAAGAAAGGAACCCCATTTTCCAACTTCATTTTGATTTGTGCGGTTTTTATGACTGATAGAAATCATTTTAGGAACAATTAAAGTAAATCCAATGTTTCAAGCACTAAAGTAAATGTGTTTTTAAGAGTAGGATACTGACTTTCATATTTTTTCCATGTTGTGTTAAATTACAGTAAGTAATTCTAGTCCGTTCCTTCAGAATGACCTCATAATAAAGATATCAGATCTTAATTTTTCACAAGTAGCATTTTCATCTAGATACACAAACATACATAAACTGAACACTATAATACATCTCATAATATAGTACAATGCATCACTGGATGAACTTTCTGGTTTAGACTGTCTCCTTACTTTTGTTGAAAAGGGGCAAAATTCATTAGGGGGAAAAAAAAATCTTAGATACAGAAGTATCAAGAGATTAAAGAGTTATATTAATTTTATTTGTCACTACAAAAGAAATGAATATCATGGCCAGCTCATGTAAAGCATAAACTTTCTTACATGCTCCTTTTAGTTTCAAGTACTGACATAGACTTCATACAACAGTGCCAGAGTACATGCAACAATAGTTAGTGCAAATACAACACAAAACTTGTTTTGTCAGTCTTCTCACTGACATCTGTAGTCATGAGAAGATTAAATAAGTCTGCCATGATTCTGCAAGACTGTATTGCTCAAAACCTTCTGCTGTGGATCAAAGGGACAGATAGAAGCAGCATTCAGATTGTTCATAGCTTTTACTGATGTGGTAGTTGTCTTGGAGCCACCCATTTTAGATGCCACCTTTGTTCTTGTGTGTGATGTAACAGCATTAATTCATTAGCATCACTGTAAAGTCTAGAAACGCAAGTAGATAATCATCACGTTACTGTGCTAGAGTTGTACGACTGAAAAGCTTATGCGTTCTTCAAAGATCTTTGAGTAAAAATTCCTGAAATCTTCTACCTGCATGTCAGAAATGACTCTTATATTCCATTTTGCGCAGAACCTTTTCTGATAAATTTTTGAAAACTTGTCAAAATCTAATCTCAAAATTAAAACAGTTACTTCAGAAAAACATTGCCAGTAACAACTGGCTGCTGTACAGCAGATAAGCGCTGATCCCTATTTCTGGATTCAGTCTTCAAATGGCAACTATCAGTTTCCTTACCTGCTGATAGAAATTTGGGGAGGGGGGAGAAGCCTGGCAGACTTCTAGTAAGTTCCTATCTCTTGCCAGTGTCCCTAGTGTGTTTGTACTTACCACTTGTAGTATGGTTTAATGTTCCCTGAGGTGTCCAAACATCTACCCTCCCTCCAATGGAATCCCCGCTATAATTCTGTGGAGGGATTTCCAAGCAAAAGATGGCAGAAATACTCAGGGTAAAAATAAGATCTTTGGCTGTTTAATTGAATACCAAAGAACTAGAGAGCAAATATTTCTGAACGGTCTTAAGACAAAGACTTAGAGTTGCCCTTGAGAAGCTCACAATCATATTCACATACTCTCTTTCCTAATGTCTTCCTGAGGAGCTTTAGTAAACAGCATTTTTCAGATTCATATGTTCTGATGCATTCAGAAAGAAAACACTGAGAGATGTCAATGATCTTCCTCAAATGTAGAAAGAGTCTAGGAAATGCTTAAAGCAATGATCAGATACCTTTATTTAATCAGCCAGTCCTATTGTTTTGGACTACTTCCTTTGTAAAACATCCCTGCAGACTAGTTGTGGAGAAAACTATCTGTAGTTAAATGAAACAATTTTGTCCTTAGTTTAAAAATGATGGCTGGACAGGACTGTGAATAATCATTAATTTATTAGGAGATTATCACATGGTTAAATCTTTTGGTGATATGATCAGAGGTTTACTCACTTCTCTTTCAGTATCAAAATATTACTATATAGTAGAATATATCGACACATAAATATAAACCAAACTGCAATAGGTAGAGTGGTTACACTGGTTCTTTGTAAAATGGGATACTCAGTATTATTTTCTCTACTGTGCACTCTTTCACCTTTTAACCAGTATGCATTGTATTTATACTTTGTCATATTTCATTTTGGTTTTGTGCTTATACCCACCTGTTCATAAATAAAGATTTCCCTGTATTTTATTTCCAACCTGTTGAAATCAATCAAGGCAGGAAGCCCAGAATATGACATTTTATGTATCTTCACAGCAATCCACTTACAGCATTCATCATCAGAAACTGTTTTCAAATGCCACTTCTCATTTATTTGATTCAATGAGCAAAATGGAATCAAATTCCGTTGCTCTGAAATAGAGAAAAGTTTTTCCTCTCAAACTGGGAAGAATTTCTAAAATTCTGCATCATTCCCTTTGCAAATACTGTGTCTGCAGACATTTTGTATTATATTCTGAAATACTCGGTCATAATTCCGTGTCTGTGAGAAAAGTACAGCAGAATGCAGAATATTTGAATAGAAATCCCCATGTGTCTGTGGTTGTAGCAAATAAATGGCAAATTGGTTTCTATTTCAGATATTGCAAAAAGTTCAGAACCCAAAGTCATCTTGCAATTATGATGGCTCTCCACTCCTATGCTTGTATAGCTCTACTGACTCCCTTATTTATTTTAATTTTTTAATTCAGATTTGCTGTAGCATGAAAATCAAATGTAGGAAAACGCTGGAGACAGATGAGATCTAGTTTAACTTCAGGCATGTTGTAAGCTACTAAATAAATCCAGGGAGTATTGTAATGGAGACATACTTCTCTCTTAAAAATATTGGATACAACCAAACTTGAGCTTTCAGAAAAAGGGAGACTTTATCCACTAAAATGTTCACCGTATTATTCCATTAGTTCTAAAGATCTATTCACTAAAGGACTATATTTGTGATTTAAGGTGTAATCCTACAAGAAGTTCCTTTATTCAAAAGAATTCTCATCTTTCCTATAGATGTAATGCTCTGTTAAGTAGAGGTGTTCCAGTAAGTTTCAGATTCCTAGGAGGATTATTTCTTTATTCACACATTTCCACTATGAAGTGTTATGAAATATTTTACAGAAATTACATATGCTGCAGTTCATGTGAATGCAAATGTTGCTCACCTGTCTTCCGAGCAGAAGCATACTCTTTTGTGTAAATAGCTTTTCTTTCATGGCCAACTATGTGTTAAGTCCCGCTTGCTCCCTCCCTTGTGTAGGAGGGAGAAGCATTACAAATGAAGTCTTACATGAATCGACTGCAGTAGCGTTAGACAGGATCCTGTTAGCATAGGAGCTGAGTGTTTGATTGTATCAATTATCGATGCTGGAAGTTGTAAACTCCAAGGATTACTCAACAGAAATGATATTGAGAAAGAGGAAGATAACAGGAGATAGGAGTCCAAGACCTCAAAGGATCCATTTGAGGAAGTGAAAAAGAATGAGAGTTGTCTAAAATATTGAATCCCAACCACCTCTAGACATCCTTGTGAATTATCCTGGGTATTAGCTTGACTTGAAAATCTGTTATCTGAATCTAACCCAGACTGGGATATATCTATAAAGAGTGCTAAAGTTTCATTAACCTCTATCTATAGGTGTATATATGTCTAAATAACTATATGTATATATATACACACATACATACACACACACATGTATGTGTATATATATGTCTAAATGTATATATATGTCTAAAGTATAGGTGCTGATTGCAAGCTGGCAAAGGACGGCAATCTCTCTTCAAAGAGTGCCAATCCTAAAGCACAATATTGGTTCACTCTCACATTGTTGAGTGCCATAACACAAAGAGGGAAGTATCTCAAGAGTTATTTTTACGTCTTCAAAGACAACTGTGGAACTTTTTCATCTGTTTGATTATGAATCTGAACTATAGAACTTCACTGGCATCAGCTGAATCTCTAGTTTGGACCAATTCAAGTATTTCACAAAAGAAGCCTGATTATTACCTAATGGCCGAGTTATCCCTCCAAGGTTGATCAAAAGCCTCTTTTCTAAATTGACTAGCTCTTTCCCAGACATTTTCTAATAAAAGATTCCTATAGTATTCTAGAATGTACTCTCCTGGTTAAAAAGTACAACCATTAAGAAAGAAAAATAATGTATAATAATGTCTTAATGTCTTTACAGGAAAAAAATCTGTTAAAGTTCTAGGCCAACAGGTCTTAGTCATAGGCTTTCAGTTTCTTAGGATGTTTTAGGACAGACTACAGAACACACTTCACCTATGTGGAACCACATGTTAGCAGTGTTTAAAGCAGATGAACCCTTTCATGTACCTTTCAGTTTTGGCTGTTAGTGTGCCCATTGTATGCCTGCAGCCACATTTTGTGCTCCACAATTTGAGAAAAAAAGAGTCAGATGCATCACTCAGAAGTAAAAGCAAAGAACAAAAAAGAGAGAAAGGAAAAACAAACAAAAAAACCAACCAAACAAAAAACAAAACCATGAGGGAACAAGAAGGACTCAAGTTCTTCAGTTCTTGCAATGTTCTGCTGCCTTGTATTACAGAAGCTGTAAGAGCAGGCAGAGAAACAGATGGTAAAGTTGCTAACGATGGGTCTCTTGTCAGCAGCTTCCTGCAGGTGCAGGAGGAGGTTGGTCAAAGGCTAATGCAGTCTATTCATTAATATTGTGATTTCCTGTACCTGACACCATTGATCTCTGAGTGGTGAACAACACCCTTCCCCAAGGTGGCTTGTTGACCCAAAAGTCAGGGGTTTGTGGCTTCAGTCTTAACTCTTTTGTTTGCGGTTCTTTGCTTAAACCACCTTACAGCACCATTCTCCACAGCCTTTTGGATAACAAGCCGTGTGGTTTCCCATGGGTGTTGACACAGTCAGAATGGAATTCAGTTTTACTTAGCTAATGTCAATTTGAAAAAGTCCCAGTTAACGAGAGGTTAAAAACCTCTGTTAGCTTTAAAGGTTGCTGTTTAGATTCAGAGCCTCTGTATGTGAGCCCTTCTTATACCATAGGAGGACCAGATAATTCAGGTTGGAAGGCAGCTCAGGGGGCCCTTGTCTTTCAAATAAGGAACATCTTTTGTGTTCCTTTTTTGGAACTGGTCTGGCTTTATCTGCACGAAAAGAAGACACCACAAGTTTATGGAAAATCTGATCTCAAATCTTTAAAAGGAACAGGTTCAAAAGTACTAACCAAAACCAGCAGTTATGTTAAAATAAGCATAAACAGGTTATGATAATGAAAATTAACAATATATGTATTATTAATCTTCTTGCCCACAGAATAGGAACGAGGACAGAATCATACATCTTTGTTGCAAAAGTTTCCTCTAGATAGACAAAAATTACATCAGAGGTTGTCAGATTGGAAACCATTTGACATATAAAAATAATTAAACTACTTGTAAGATTCATAGTCCCATGTATACCAATTCTTCCACAAATGGTACATCTAGAAGGTGACAAGAGTCTAAGTCATGGCACTTCAAGACCTCTGTGTGTCAGAAGTCTGGTGTTTAAGTATAGTGCAATGCTTTGAAAATTTAGGAGTGAAAGTTGAGAAGTTGTTAATGAGCTAATCTTATCTGCTTTATAAAATGTATTGCATCCTGCTTTCAGGTGGGTGCATGTACTTAAGTAAATTACACTTCATGTTGCTTGAAAGTAATGAATGCTAATGACAGATAATGGTGTCTTGTTTCCAATTAGCACTGCCAAGAGAGCCTGAGGTTTCTAGAGCTCATGATCACCAAATTTTCCAGGAACAGTCTGAGAACTTTAAAATTACATAAACAAGTTTTAATTATGCTGAATGCGTTTGCTGATTGTTTCCTTCCACAGTTGGGCATAATGCGAAAGAACTAAATCTTTATGTAGTTCAATAGTTTTAAAAAGACCTTATGTGTGTAAAGCCATATTTTATCACCCATTTTTATAAACATCATTCATTGTTCACTTTAATAAAAAACAGAGGAAAATGTTTACAAATAAATGCATGTAACAGTTTGTAGTGAAGATTCAGAAAGGTTTAAAATCGAGCAGTCTAATAGATAAGCAGTCGGCTCACAAAATGTGAGTTTAAATCAGGTGTTTCACATTAAAAAATACTTTTCCTTCACTTAGGTATTGTTCAAAACACTGTCTAATAAGAGTTAGCAAGGAATTTGAAATACCATTTTGGCTCATAATGAAAAAAGGTATATTATTCAGGGAAATAAAGTTGTAGAACTTAGATCACAATCATGTATTGTGCCATGAATTATGCGTTTTCAGAAACGTGTTAAGTATTGTGCTCACAGACATCAAATATGCAGTATATAACAAATCACTTCCTTTCTATAGTTGCAATATGGCTTGTTTCTTATTTTAACGGTTTGTGTATTAACTTTGTATTCTGTTTATACTGTATTTCACTTCTGAATGTTCACTGTGCAGGACTTTTATCTCACATCCTTATTGCCTGTATGATTGTGTGGGTTTTGTCCAATAAAAAAGTACAACAACAAGAGGGTAGCAATGAATTTTTACCTGCTCTTGCAAGTCTTGCATTTTGACGGATGTTATATTGATGGTAATAGCTCAAGGCCCTACTCAGTGACCACTGAAAGCAGAACTGATGTTGGTAACTTATTGGCCTGTGGACTGGGTCCCAAACGCACTCCTTTTAAAGCTGACCTTTGGATGCAGCCGCTTTGGTTTTTAAAATGTGTGAGGAAGAAATACTAGCATTTTATCCACTGACAGAAGATGAGAATTGCGGAGTTTCTTCTCCTGTAACCCCACTCACTAGTCCAACACTCTCCTCTACCCAGAAAAGCAGGCAGTACGCCAAAATGCTGCTGCTTAAATTGGATTACACAAGATTTTTTACATACTGCTGTCTGCCAGGTCTAAGTGGTATGTCATCTGTCTGTTCTGTACATTTCAAGTAATTTCTTAGGTCTCAACCATGAGCTCTGTAGATATAATTTGTTACGTGACCTAACCCTGGCGTTGCCAGTTCTGTAGTTTACCTTACATAATCCTGTAATTTTATTTAACTGGCTACTAGAATCATTGCAAAATAGTACACAATGCTTAGTATGTTCAAATAAAATTTATATTCTTGCTGTTGATTTCTTGCACCGATTTAAAAGGAGGGTGTGTATGTTTAGATAATTAATTTTCAGGCAACTGGATGGCTCCCATTATCCTGGAAGGTAATGCTTTGCAGTGATTATGTCCTATAGAGCTTGGATAGCATTGGGAAAAATATTTAAAAGTATTAACTTCATTTTCATTCATGTCACTTGTATATCCATTTTCTGAAACTGCTTTAGCAAATGAATTTCATCTGTCTGAGCTGTTGACGTCAGTGTACTATCCACTCACATGAATGACTTCTGGCTAAATTACTAAATTAATGCACAACAATTATAGCTGCGTTTTCAGTTAAAAAAAAAAAAAAAAAAACAACAAGATATTTGTAGCTGAAAACTGCCTGTGAGAGCTGTGCCTAGCCAGTCAGGGGATGACGTGTCCCAAATCAAAACAAGTTGACTGTCGGTTATCAGACACATGCAATCAGTGCTCTCAAGTGAGATACATCACATGAATTATTCTCAGAAATTGTTCCAAGAATAGTTACGAATAGCTATTAAGTTCGAGAAATTAAAAATCTGATTACAGGCAGCTTGTGAACAAAGAAATCAAAATTAGTTTAAGAAAATAATTGTTACAGATTGCTTGTTTCTCTCTGTTGTATTTGTGAAATATTTTTACGTACACTGCACTGTCAACTAAGCTTCTCTTTCAAGTGTAAATTAGTATTTTTAAAATGATAATCTAATATGGAAAATTGCCTGAGCAATAATGTTATAAATAGTGCAATATCGAGCTGATTGCCTGCTTCTGTTCATTTTACAAGAGTCCGTCTCGCACAGTGTCCAAGGAAAAAGAAGAAAATGTGACAATAACAAAAGATTAACAGGGAAAGTGTTACATTTTCTGTTTGGTTCACTACAAACAGAAGTACAATATAATAGAGTTCGTGGAGTTGTAAGTTTTTCTGGGCAGAGACTGATTCTTGTTATATCTACCTGGTACCTGATAACACCAGTTGTCTGATCTTGAATTTGGTACCAGGTACCAAATACATAGCGCAAACTGTAAATAATAATGGCATTCAATCAAAAGTATGAAAAATTCCATTTCCATTTCATACGTCTTAGAGGTCAGATTTTCTGGGTAATAGCTGGGGATTTCTGATTATCAGGGTGTCACTGTGATCTGAAATGTTTTGGTAACACGTTAATATGACCATACATAATTTTTGTTAATGAACACAAAGCAGTGAAAAAGTGGGTTTGAGACTCTTAAGTCTGATTTTCCACTCCTTGAACCTCACTACTTTCAATACGCGCTTTATTGATTACTGTATAAAACTTTCCATGGGTGTCCAATAACTGCATAAGGACAAAGGCTGTGGAGAATCAGGTTTCTCTTTACAAGCAGTGGAGACACACTTTCTTCTTCAGGAGCAAAGCTGAAATCCTGTCAGTGGTTTTGGTAAAGATAAGTAGTTTACAGGTTCCCCACAATACAATGCAGTCAGCTTTGGGGGGAAACAAACTACGCTGAGTTTGATGCCGCATAAATGTTCGGAATTACAGATAAATGAGATTAACACGTCTTTTGGTGGGTTAACAATAGTGAATAATAAAGTGGATGGTCTTTTTTCGAACCTTATTTTTGCAAATAGAATTTCTGGCAGTGTTTGTCACAACTCCTAGGTTTACATATTTAGAACCAATTTTGTTTTATGCTCAGTAGATAAGAAATGTGATGTGCTCTATAATAGCTGTTATTGTCACCGATACATTTTCCTTCGTATTTTTTAAATTCTCACTACCCCTGGAACTAGCTGGACTGTGCTATCATGTAAAAGTGTTAAAATATGTTTCATTTTCTATGCTCTGTTTTCATTTTGAGTTGGTTACCTATGGTAATAGTGACATGGCTATCTGAATCTGTTACAGTGTGCCTGAATATTATGACTACGGTCACGGAACAAGCGAAGAGGCTTATGACAGCTACGGTAAGGTCTATTCTATCTTCAGCAAAACTGTGAAATCAAAAGAAAAAACCTGTCACTGACAACTCAGAAATTACTTCCACATACTTTTCTTTCTTCTGCCGCTTTTAAAAAGACCAAACAAAATGGATTTCTGCAACTTTAGGATGAGGTTTGACTTACTGAAGTGGGACCAGAAAATGGGACAGATCAATTTTGATCAAAATTACAAAGCCAATTAATCACAGTCACAGATCAGCTTTAAGAGCAACACTGAAGTTTCTGATTAAGTGCCTGAATATATTTCACAGTGTTAAGTGTCCGTCTGCTTGATGTGCCAACAATACTATGCATCTGCTGCTGTCATATGCATTGCTTCAAGCAGCAAGTTTTGTAAGATTTTTAAATACAGACTATTGAAAGTGGAAAGAGAGGGTGCTGTGCCACCATGGGAACCCCCACTGCACCAAGGGGGGAAAGGAGTATCTCGTGGCACACCAGGCAGTGCTGTACCCTTTGCACCTCTCCCCGCCGAGTCTGTGTCTGAGCTGGAATAGTTCCACTTCACAGGAACAGAGGGCATGAGAGGAAAATAAAGTGTTGCTGCAGCGTGTGCAGCCCATTTTCTAGGTGTGTGGTTTGATATTAGTGATGTGTTTCAATAACTAAACAGAATGTATTCCGTCTTTTCCTATCAGGTTTTTTCCCAGCACATTTTACCATCAGATGGCACAGTGAATCTGACATTTTCACTGAAATAATAGAGCGGTGCTGACTATTGTCAGCTTAAAGACTGACCCCTGTATGCTCAGCAGAGATGTCATGCTTGATTTACTACTACTAATAAAGTATCCTAAGTTTACATGGTGACTTCCAAAGCGTTGTGAGAATGTGAGCTGCTGGAAATGATGCTGCAAGTAAAAGTTACAGCGAGGGGTTATATAAGGATCGCTGCTTGAAAGAAATTTATTCATGCAGCTGTGAAGCAAATGTCACTGTAATGCAAAGTTGCAGTTTCCTTTATATTTGTACAGAAATCACGAGACATTACTGAGACGTTGGCCAAATGATTGCATTGCATAATCGGAAATAACTTAATTTTTTGTATAATCCGTACTTATAGTACATTTGGATAATACAATGTGCAGTCAAGCAGATTTTCAGTGCTAAACAAGTCATAATAATAATAACAGCTTATCCATATGAATGTGTGTGGTTTGGTTACCTTTCGTTTTGTTTCCTTTTTGTACCTACTTTTTTTAATACCTGCAGTGAAAGACTTTTCCTCCCCTCTCCAGCTCCCCTCTCCATCTCTCCTCCCAGATGTATTGCTAAGGTTTTGGGCAGTGCAGAAAAGCAGAAAAGTCTGAGCTCAGCAGTAAGAATTACCCACTGCTTAACTTTTAACTAGACTTCCCAATGCTGAATCTCTGTGTGTTTGGGCAAGACATTTAAAGTAATGTCACTCTTCCTCCAATCCCTCATTTGTAAAACTAGAAGAATATTACTTGTTTTCCCAGCAGGGCTTTTGAATGGAGCAGTTAGCTAAGGCTTACAAAGTGCTCAAAGAGTGGGGTCATGCCTAAATTTTTGCTCCGCATGAAGCAACATTTTTTTGTCATTTAGCAGCCAAAGCAAACTCAAAAAGCTTGAGTTTGCTTTGCTAGACTTCTCTTAAAATATGTGGTTGAAAACTGTGGACGTTTTTTTTGCTTAAACAATTTTGTGCCCTGACCTTTGAATACAAAATTCTGGAATAGTTTTACCAGTAACCTGGAATAAACTTTAAAATGGAATAATATTCCAAATTGCTATTTTTCTACTTTCTGAAATCAGATACATTTCTATGTGAGTCTTTGTGCTCTTGTTGGTTCACTTACTTTACCAGATTAGTAAATTCACTAGTTCTGTGCTCTGGAAACCTGTGCGTGAACTTCCTTCATCCCAAAGTCACCACCATTTATCTGAAGAGGTAGTCTGAGTATATGGAGATATATAATATATTCTTAACTTCCTCATTTTCTAAATTCTTGGTACATACACTGATGTTCTCTATGTATGTGACTTTTTCAGTGCTTCCCACCCAGATAACAAGCAACCTGGTGCCACCCCTTCTCGTCCTCATGTAACATTTACTCTAATTCTCTGTTCCCAGAGAACTGTTCCCAGTTCCCTACTTTTTTTTTCAGGATGTTTTGCAATGCATTGTGAGTCTTCTGAATCCACCCCACTGTATGAAATCAGCCGTCCCTTCACATTTCACTGTCCTGCAGAAATCAACACAGTCTTTCTTTCACCCCAGTTCAGTTTCACACCTTGTTTTATCTTTCACAACAAGACTGTGTTCCTCCTTTACAATCCTTTCTGGCACACCTCTGTAATTCAGAATTCCTCCAAACTCGGAATAAGACCACACACAAATGGTACATGAACATAGAACTGGTGTCTTCTTGTTGTTGTCTTCTAGATGTTTCTTGTAATGAATTGTCTTTTCACACTTATCTCTTCCAAGAACCGTATATGAATTGACAAGCTTGGCGTCTCTTTATTTTTTCCCATGCATCCTCTTTCTTCCAACTTATATTTAGGGAGGACGGTTCTCAATCCCAAGAAGGTTTGCTTTTATTCTTTTTCATGAAGTAGATTCGACCAAATAACAACGCTACTTCCTTCTTAATTTTTTTTAAGTATAATATAGAGCTTTCTGTAGTCTGTTAACTATTATACAGCACCATAGTACTCCCATATGAGCTGCCTGCTATGACTTTTCTTTCTATCTGGGCAGGTAGCAGGTGGTTTTTGTCTCATATGTTCTTCTATGCTCCTTTTAAAAGGCCTTGTGGAGAACTCTGACTGGGGTCACTGTTTCCTCAGAAGTTCTTAAGATTTATGCCTTTATGGATTATTCATTATAGGGTTGCAAAAATCACAGCAGTGTTTCAGAGCAGAGCCCACCTGAACACCATGTCATTCTCAAGAAGTTCATCTCCCTTTTAATTAGATGGAAGTACCAAACAAGAAATGCCCTAAGTCACTTATCTGAGGCTGGGCAAGGTGAACTCTTGCTCACTATTCCCTGCTGTAGAATCCACAACTTGGGTTAATTGCCTTGACTCCTTGTTCAGTTTCTGCTGTGAAGGTTCCTGAGAATTCAGTCCCTTCCAAATCCAACCAAGCAACCTCCCAAGACAATGACAAAGGCAGCTGAGAGGGATATATGTAAAATCCCACTATTTCCCATGACTTAGGGATGTTTCATGAATGAAAGTTCATAGCATAGGACCCTGTCATGCAATTAGATACTCAAATTCTATTGCGATTTGATATGCTTGCCACCCAGTCTCTCAGAAGGATCAAAGCAGAGACACTTCAAAGCATTCCCTGTAGCAGCCTCTGGGCACCTGGAAATACTTTACTAAGGAATTATGAGATTCCTACAATTTTTTATAGGATCTAGATTATGCAGCTACTGCTAGAGAATTTTGAAGATCACTGTTCTGGGCTGAGGAACATAAATTTGGGGCGTATGCCGTCTTCTTGTGGACATAGGCCTTATAGGCTTCCTCATATGAATGGTAAAGAAATATCTTCAGCAGGCACTTTAAAACTAAAAGGCTAGTCACTTAAAGTACCGCACAATTTTCAAAAATGTAAAGCATCCTCACCTCTAATCACACTCAATAAACATTTTATGATACTTGTGTCACTGAAGGTCTTGATATCTACAGATATGAATTTAAATCTAGGAGTCTACACTAGGGTGACAGTGTCATTTTAACTTGATGATGATGCTTATGTTATAAAACAGAAGGCATGAAATAGGATTAATTTATGAACAAAAACTTTATAACCATTGCTCTGATTATATTTTAATAATTTTGTGTTTTCCCTTCTGGCACTGTTGTCATCTGAGGAAGTATCTAGTGAAAACATGAATTTAATGATTTGTCTTATAAATTGATTAGGATAAAATGTACAACTGAAAATTTGGTAACTGAGAACCTTTCCTGCCCGTATATAATGTCGTGCCCAAGTCCAAAAAGCACCTTCACTGGACAGGAACACTGTAAAGGAAAAAGCCTTTGTAAACCATTCACGTTCTCATTTCTCTCTCCTTTTCCCTTTTTCAGTGGAACCAGCATTCTCAATACAAGTGTTGTGCTGTGTTAGGTCACTCTAGACTTGCTAGCAAGGTACTCCAATGTCTTATAAGCTTTATTAATTTTATCTGATCTGCCTCATGGTTGTTTCATCTGAATCCTTTTTCTCCCTTGCACTGATGGGAGCGCATAAGTTTTTATTTATCAGATACAGTTTCTGTCTTAGTTTTTCCACGGTCTGGGGACTCTAGCAAAGGAGCTCTGCCACTTCTCCCTGCAGAAGGCTGAAGAGGCTCCTGCCTCTGCTTCCAAAGGTGGATACTGCCATAGCGAGGATGGAGGAAAGTAAGAGTGTGCCTGTTGTCAGATGCTATAGTTCACAGCCTGGTGCATATTCTGTCGTGTGCATGACCTGAAAATGATGGTGATTTATGTCTTTGTGCCAGGTCATGAACTGCAGTATCTGAGAGGACAGTACACGTGGACTTCTGTTGCTACTACCAAAAATGCAGAAACCTTAGGTAGAGGGTAAAAGGAGAGGGTTAAAGTCTATAACCTCCTAAACCACCACAATTAAATTAGAATAACACCATCTGCCAAAGGCCTTAGGCGAGAGTTAGGAAGGTTAATCTGTACCTTGTCTTTTACACAAAGAGGGAAGACATAAGTGAACTCCACTAACATTCCTGTTGCTATACAGGAAAAGCCTGCAAGGCTGTTTACTGCATGTGCTGCCATTGCGGCGAGGAGACAGCATTATTTAAGTGTGCTCTATCTTCACCATAAATTTTTTAATGTGCACATTTTCTCTAATTACCACATTTTGTAGTGTGTATTCTACTCCAGTTTAGCATTAAGTGCTCACTTGTAAACAGCTGGTATTTGGGTTTAGGATAATTCCATCTTTAATTAAAATTGGAAAGTGTAACTGTTTAGCAAAATTTCTTTTAACGTAAGACAACCTCTAAGTTGTAAAATGCTGCCACGATGATTTAACTGACTATTTCACAAATAATTCCTTGACAGTCACTCAATATGAGATCTTTGCAGTTGTGATGACAATTACTTTACTAAGTAATGTTCTACACAGACAGCGCTTTATACACAAATTCTTTATAGGGCTTTATACGACTAACAACTAAAAATGTACAGGAATGTTCCACTACTTTTTTATTATCTTGTTTATTTTTTAATTTTGTGTTTGGCCTGAAGAGCATATTACCTAGGTTGGTTTGTTGTTTGGCTTTTTTTGGAGTAACAATGATAGTTTTTGATGAAGAAGTAAAAGTAAAAATAAATATATAGTGATGAAGTTGGGGGAGGAAAGAGTGTACGGAGCATTCAAACTTCAGGAATTATGATAAATAGGTTGATTGAAGAGATGTTGCCTTAGGAGACATAAATTCTCATATTTCATGATAAGACATAAGCATGCTCATTTCGTGGAGAAACTCAAGTAGCTACCATCCTGATGTGAAATAAAACCTGTGTTGGTGAATCTATGGCAGTGATAAAACCAGATGAAGCCATGCTGCAATGTATACAGAAAAATATTGGTAAAATTTGAAAAAGCACTTCTTAGCAATTGCTCTGCAGGTGAAGAGGTTTGTTTGGCGGTCAAGTCCAAGTTCCAAACAATAGCTTTGCTATAGTAGGTCATTGGTCCTAATATTCATTATGCTCAAGTTGCTAAGGGTTTCTTACCCTATTTTTTTTTCTAGCCTAGCCCCATTTAAGTTTTCAAATGTAGGAAATCAAGTGCTCAAATAAGGTAGTGACTGATATGCAGATGTAAGAGACATAGGTCTGATTCTCCTCATTGCAGTGTTTGATTTCCCATAGCTTGTGATTACAGGCAAGATTTTTTCTAACACTAATTAATAAAACCTTACTAATGTGCACTGATAGTACATTTGTATCATCTGAGCATATACATTTGGTATCTGATAGGAAATATCTTAATAGGAAATATCTTAATAGGAAAACTTTCTTTGGTTTCTAGGCCTTGGCACATCTTAGCATTGATTAAGCATCTCAGAGGCAACAGGACACAGATGCTCCAGCGTGGTGTTTTTCTGCTGTGTCTCTACAGAGCACCTGGCCAGCAGGTTAGCACATGCTGGGCGCTTCTACACTAGCATAGGACCAGAAGTGCCCTTTCAAAGCAGATTTCCCAATTGTCTCCATTTGTCACTCTTCTTTTCACATCACTGAGTTGGCTCAAAGTACATGACTTTTACTTTGAAACTAAACCAGAATGTGCACTCACCTTTTTGTGAGAATTCAGTTCAGAGGCTCAAACTATGGCCAGTCTGGAATGGAAAAAAATCTCTAGAAGCCGTATAGTGTGAACATCAGGTCCTCAGCGTCAGCTGTTTCACTCTGAAGATCATTCCTATTTGTATGCACCATGTGCTAATACTGATATAGCACCTGAGTCCTGATGTTTCCTCAGCTGTCCAGGCTGATGACCTTGCTGCATGTGCTGTGGTTCTGTCCCAAAAAATGCTGGAGTGGGCCATGGACTTGCATGACTGCCTTTATTTTGGGGGAGTAGAGGCATCTGGTCCCTCCCTGAGCATGAGGCAGGTGTAACCCAGCCCTGGGAACTCAGAAGTGCTCCTGAGTCTTCCTGTACAGCGCTCTGTTTTTCTTCCACCAAAAACAGGAGTCATTGGAGACTTCTACTGCATATGGACAGAAGATATACCAAATAAATTGTCCTCCCTTAATCTTCTATTTCATTCATTCCTATACTTACTAGGGTATCAGAGATCCAGTTCCTACTCTGTGGGACAGAATGAACTGTCAAAAGCATTTCCTCGATTTTCTGCAAAATTTTATCAATTCTTTTGCTGGAGGAATCACCTTAGCTGTCTCCCAAATAGTATTCATTCCCTCAGAAGAGATTTATGATTTTCATAAGAGCATGATTTTGAAAGTCTGCAGAAAAGGGAGCACATTTTGAATTCAGCTATGATGGCTACTGTGGGGATGATGCTAAAGTTATTGCTGTTTTGTCAAATCATTGTTTAAATTAGGCTATAATTCTTTAGAAAGTTCCATATTTAAACCCGTCACATTCTTTTAACTGACTGTATATCCTAAAACATTTGTACTTCAGTTATTATGCTGCAACACTGAAAAAAAATCCACATGCAGCACAAGAAAAGGGAGTGCTTTTAATTTATAGCGACTTGTTGTGCTTCCTCTATTACTCCTGAATTATAAATCATTTTCTATGACAGAATAAGAATAAGTAAATCATGCAAAACTTTCCTATGTAGTATTTCAAGTGGTAATTTCACTGCCTTTCACTATGGGAACAGTAGATTTGGAGAATCTAAGAAAAAAGTCCTGTAATACTGATGCGCATGTAGTGCTGACCATCTGTGTAATTCCAGGCAGAGTATATCGCTGCACGTTTCATAAAGTAATAGAAAACTCATTTTTCCTGAAAATAAAAATAAATAAACAATTAAAAACTAGAACTCCCTCCACACTGTCATGTTCACGATTACCTCACGGCAACACTGGTAGCAGCCCGGTTCCTCCCTGTGTTGCAGGTTCCCAAACTAGTTACCTGGGAACCCTGGTGCTTCTCCTCTCCTGCCTGAGGCAGATGTTTGCTGCAAAAGTGGCTGAAGCCTTGGAAGAAATTATTTTCTCCAGTCGTTCATTGCTGCTCTGCATGCTGGCATTACTCAACCCACAAGCGCACGAGCAGTCCTCATCTGCTCCGGTGCTAGGTCAGCTGGAGGATTTCTGTGATTCTCCACTACCAGTTTAAGCCAGGGCAGCTCACAACACTAAAGTAGATTTGGAATATCTAATTTATTATCCCTCCTGAAGAGAAGGTACTCTCATAGGCACAGTAGCTTTTTAAAGCTAAGGACAGCTAAGTCCAGAAAATGGACTACTGAACCATGAGGTTTACCTAACATTTCTAATTTTTAAGCCATATATATTGCATATGCAGTATGTTTAGTAAAGTAAGTGATATTTAGCACGGTATAAGTGAGCATAGTGGTTTTGAGTCTACGTTTCACAAACACCTTTTGTATTCTGACAAGATTCCACATTTCAAATAAAAAAGGTTCCATTTGTGATTTGAAAGATAGCCATTTCAGCTATTCTCACAAAATTATAAAATGCATAGTAGCAAGTCAGGAAATCCTGTCTATGTTGCAGGGTTTGCAGATAAGCAAAAAGAGAGCAGAAGAGTGAAGAAATAAGTGCATGCTCTCTTTAAAAAAAAAAAAAAAACAAAAAAAAAAACCAAAAGACAAAGCCTGTTCTTGAATTTTTTGTCTAAAATAATATATACTTGTCCAATCATGACACGAGAAAAGTGCAACTGTCTTTTTTTGTGTGGATTTATGGGGTAAAATCCTGGCTTTGTCAATGTTAGCTGAACTTTAGTCATTAGCTCGTGTAGGGCAAAGTTTCCAACTGTTGCTTAGTACTTTGTCTCCACCCATCTTTTCACATAGGGAGAAGTCTGGAGGCTTGTTAGAAAGACAGCACAAATTGAATTACCCAAAGAAAATAATTCTAATTTTCAGTGGTCTCATTTTAAAGTTAAATGTCTGGTTTCTATTGGGTCTTCTGCTCAGCACGTCCATAGCACTTCTCTCTCACTGCTCAGGCAATTAATTACACCTCAGAACACCTCAGGGAAGCAGGTATTCCTGTCTCATTCTGCCGGTGAAGAAGCCATACCACAAAATATTAAACAATTATCCAAGGTCACTGAGCAAACAAGGAGTAGAGCCAGTAATCACAATTCCTGACTGCCACTTACGCTCCATCTCTAGTGCGGTGTGCTCCCCCCAAATCTATGCAGTGTAATGACCTTGCAAAGAAGGTAGAGATTTTTTTCCTCATAGGAAAGAAAACCATTTTATTCTGAATTAAGGCAGCTTCTATGTTTCTAATAGCACTGAAAGCTAAATGGCAGATCAAATTAAACCATTATCTTAATTGCCGTTATATACGTCTTGACTATCTAAACAGAATAGCTCTTTTTATCTCTTCCTGGCCACCTGTCCCAATATAATTGACCAGAGATGAATGAAGTTGTGCCCAAAAATTGTGGGCAATATTCAGATGTTAAATAAGTTACCAGGAAGAAGAAGTGATCAGGTCTTTATTATTACAGGGAATAACCAATGAATATTAATGTAAAATTATTAGGAAATAACATATTCATATGCAAATCACATGGTGTTAATATGTATTTTTTAATTTTAAAGCATCTGTTAATATGATCTGCCTTTTAATTACTTGTATTGTTGCCCTCTTTGCATTTGTGAAAGAGTGTTATTCAATGCTGGAAAATTCCATGACAAGGTTGCAGAATGCCGACTAAAGAGTACGAAAAAAGCGCTCTGAGTATGTGCTTTTCTTGAATCTTGTACCAGAATATATTTAAGCATGTGATGATAGCCACTGTTTGGGGTAGAATTTTGGGGTAGGTGGAACACTGTGAATTTTTCTGTGCCTTTAATACTACATAGGTAAAAAATAAGACAGGACCAACTTCATATGTATCTCTGTTATAAATGATACCATTTAGTGATCCCACATTCAAAGGAAGTTCACAGGTTAACAATACTGTGACCTGTTTTCATTCTAGCTCTCCAGTAAGAAAAAAATCTAACTTAAATTCTGTATTTAAACAGTAGATCAGACCTACTGAGTCTACCAGCAATTGATCAAACAATAATCTTTAAAGATAGTCTCAGCTAATATATCAATAATGTCTGCAATCGATATTGGAAATATTTATATAACAGCAAACACAGCACCTAAGAGTCAATGTGAATTGTAAAAAGCAGTGCTAAAATACTAATATATAATTTCAATCAATCATAAACCAAGGGTGCTGATTGCCTGTGATAACAGCAATTAATTTGTGTGTCCTAAATGTGAGCTTCAAATATTGATTCACAGGGAGCATACAGCAAATGGAAAGAAATATCCAGTGTAATTAAAAGAGCCATGCCCATGACTTCACATTTCCTATCAGAGTAGCCACCAAAAAATTTACGATGACATTTTGTTACCACACCCAAAGCAATCCTCATGCCCAAGCACACTCAGATTCCTCAGCTATAAACTCTCTTAGGTTTCCATCATGCCACGTAACCTGTACTTTTAGTTTCTGAAAGCGAAGCACACAACATTTCTCCTTAGCTATGAATGACAACATCAGAGAGATTTTGCACGTTGGCAATAACACCAAATTCCTGGAAAAAAATGGGTCTTCAGCCTTCAGTTATTAAACAGCCTCTGTGGATTTCTTTTCAATCACAGTCTTTGACACCTGATAGCACTGAGGACAGTCAGAAGTGAAAAGGACAGTGGGAGAGAGGAGCGCGCTAGAGCAGAAGGACTGGATGGCAGGTGGACCCCACCGAGGGAGCGGGGAGGTCGGACTCCGCAGGGTTTCTTTGCGCGGGAGTCAGAAGGAGGAAAAGGAATCAGCATTAAAACACAATGACGGCCCTGCACATCCCTTCAGCTCTTGGGCACACTGATTCACAGACTCGGTAGCAATTCTCCCAACTACTTTTCTGCAAGGCTACAGCTCTTACCTGCTCTTCACCTGAAATCTCTGTCAGTTTCCACTTCATTAACATGTCACTTCATTAAGATCGAATATGTTCCAAGCTCTCTTTCCTTTCCATTGTGGTGCAGTCTCTCAGAGAAAGAGCAGACACCACTGTTCTCACCAGCAATTTGTCTCCTTCACAGCGTGTTTTGAGCTTTTTTCCCTGATCTTCTGTGAGATCTGCACCCCTGATTTATTCCATTTTTTATATATCCTGCACAACTTTTAATACTTTTTGGGGGGAGTGGTAGATCAAGTATACAGGATCACTTTCTCTGCTAAGTAATACAGGGCACTGTGCCAAATTGCCCTCTCCTGTCTCCCTCCTGACCAGTACTGTATCCCAGAGGGGATCAGACCATCTGTGACGCTTCTGGAATCAACATCCTAGGTCTGAAGACTGGGCCTAGAATCACATCTGGTTTTATGTCATTGAGTAGCAAATGTAACTTGTTCCTTTCAAAGCAGCACCTATGAGCTCCCATACAAAAGAAAGTGTAAGAAAAATTAGCAAGGGACATAGGCAGATAAACATATGAAAACATGGGTGAAAAGACATCACAGTCTGTATTCTACTCTACAGACTTTTTACTCTACAGTTATTTCATGAAGTAATTTTGCCTGCCTTCTTTTTAAACAGATGTAGTAATTATATTAACTAGAGAATGTATTCTCAAAGATAAGGGTTTTTATTAATAAGGAAATTGCAAAAAGGGCCTTCCACTATATATTCAGCTACACAACTTTAATAGCAAAAATAGTCTTTCTAGCCTATTATTTCTGGAATCATTGCTTCTGCTGGTGAGTGGGAACTTGGAAACTGTGATTCAGAGGAAACCGTCATTCCGAGGAGTTGCATTCCCCAGGTACTGGCAATGACGTATTCTTGTGTTTCAGTTAGCATTAGAAGCAAATACACTCCCAAGGAGAGTGGGAGGCTTGGGTTCACCATTCAGTGGGTCAGTGGTCCTATTCCACAGACTCTGGGTCTTTAGGGGCACAATCCCTGTCAAAACTAGATACTGAAGGTGTCTTGTTCTGAAAGCCTCGTTGTTTTGCTCAGCAGGTTTCTGATATTTTGTGAAATCTGAAATGGCACCTGTGGTTGGTAAGGATTCTTTCTGCCTTTTTAGTTTTAGAAGTGTCAGAGGAATACCAGTAGAGCAGTAGAGACCTGTTGCAGAAGCATTTTCAGACATTTTTACACAGTCTGCAAATTTTTCTGGTGTCATCCTGGCATAATTTTAATGATTTTTAAAGAAATGCATTACTTACGTCTGGGTTTTTTTCACTGAAATCTCTGGAAACATGATCGGTTCATTTTCCTGAAAGCTCAAAATTACTTTAAAATTATCTAATATTCAAAAAGTAGGAAACAAAAATTGTTTCATTTTTACAGACGGAAGAAAAGTGATATCCATTTCTTCTGAGCAGGTTAAAATGCATGATCTCAACCTGGTCCACAGAACAGATCACATATAGTAAAATAAAATGCTTTTGCTGAGTTTTCATTAATAGAGGTGCAGGGTAGTCAGCAAGCAATTTGGAGATGGTTTAGTGGTCCAAGAGGTTTCAAAACTACTCGACTGTTAAAAAAAAAAATTTTAAAACCCCAAGAAGATTACATTGCAAACCTAAATTATACTAAACAATAACATTAACAAATGGTTACTGCAGAAACAAGGACATAACCTCACACTATCTGAGAAGAGTGGGTCAGAAAGGAGCCCAGACATGGAATTTAAGTGACAGTTTTAACTGGAAGGATTAAATTCCAACTGAAATGGTAGTATGGTCACAGCTTCCTTAAATGCTGTAGGAAACTAAATATGGACACAATCTAGTAGTTCGGTCTTGTCCATGCTCAGCTTTTCACATGACCTGTGCAGTCTGCTGTGTTTCCCATGCAGAATGTGCCAGAGTAGCTTTGATTTTACCAGTGACTTGCACAAAAGGGCACTGTGTGCTCCCTTGCCAACTAATTGGTGTCTCAACTTCTGGATGATTGCCAGATACCTATGCCAGGCAGTCAAATAAGATCATTGGCTGTGTCATTTAGGAGGAGACCGCTCCCCTTGTACCAATGCTCTGCCATTATTATGTCTGTTGAGCACCCTTAAGACTGCTAACTGCAATATATTTTGTTGATACAAGACTGAAACAGTTTTGCATTATTGCCTTCCCAAATGGAAAATGCAAAACTACCACCTAAAATTGGCAGAAATTCTATCAAGAAAGAAATTTTAGCTTTTGTTCTGTTTCTGCCGCACATGAAATGCTCATATTCATTAGAAATGAAAACGCAGTCGACATTTAATACAGCGTGTAGGCAGCAGTGGGAGGAGAACCATGGTCTAGGAAATAAGCAGTCGGGAATCAGGAATTACTCAATTCTTACCTGTCTTGCATGCAACAAAATCTAATGATGAGAAGCTCCTGTTGAAACACAGTGAAACTTAGCCTGGGAACCAAAATGGCTGAAGGATCTTTTGACCCTTCTGTTACCCAAAGAACTACCCAAATCTCTGTGTGACTACTGAGGTGGTCTATATGGCTTCCATCCTTTAAGACTATTCCTGAAGACCGAGCTTTCCATTCTCAGGGCCCCGCCTTGATGCTGGAAGACAAAGGTTACCTTGGAGTACTGGAATTGAGACATGAAAGAGCAACTTTGCACATCAAGGAACCTTTAATTACTAGCATTCAGCTATATTGTTCTTCATTAAAATTCTCTGTATGAAAAAACACTAATAATCTGATTTTCTTTTTTCAGTGTGGCTGCATCTTGTAATTTATTGGCGTTGTGTGGGTCAGAGACTCTTTATAGTGTTGCTTCATATGATCATGCTTTCTCCACAATAAACATATAATCCTTTACTGCTGTATGAGTGGTAGGGGC
The DNA here is from genome assembly GCF_028500815.1 of Rissa tridactyla. Taxonomy (NCBI): domain Eukaryota; kingdom Metazoa; phylum Chordata; class Aves; order Charadriiformes; family Laridae; genus Rissa; species Rissa tridactyla. The sequence continues at coordinate 98,997,868 of NC_071468.1, forward strand.
CAGCGGTTTTCCAGTTGAAGACTCTATTCCCAAAACTTTCATCTATGTTTTGGCTACAGGTTCACCTGTTAATGCAGTAGAGTCTATCATGCAATATCAACAAGAGCTGTTAGCTGTCAACCATCCTCTCATATTTTGATGATAGTGTTACCAAATAGATATAAATCAGCTGTGTTCTTGTTAAAGTTTGAAATCAAGCAAATAGGTCCACCATGCTACTGGAAAAAAGAGCATAATGGACTTGTACTGCAAATTAGCTTTCTGTTCCTGTTCTGTATCAGAAGCCGGTACAGCCACAGCAGCAATTTACTTTAAGAACACTCTCAGTCAAGGAAAAACAGCTTCTTCCAATGCGTAATATAAAGTCATTTTTTACTATATGAGTACTGTATATTTCACCTTTATATGAAGGTGTTTCAGTCCAGGGGTGGGGTGGGGGGGGGATGACTCAAAGGGAACAAGGAATTGGTTTGTCTTTGTGTTGTACATTTAGTGAATATTTTTACTACTTTAGTCATTTTCATTTATATAAATCAAGTTTCTGCCTTTTTATCTAAATCTTACTTCTCCCCAAGGCCTCTCTGCAAATGCAGTGACACTTCAGCAAAGGGTAATTGAAGCTGCAGCACGTTTACAGCAAAATGCCATTTTTAAAGGGTGCAATGAAACATACTGCAGAGGCAGGATTTTTAAATTCACTATATGGAAACTGATTCCCTGTAGGAATGAGAGACCTGAGGATTTAGAACTATATCATATTGGCTGCCACTTCTTCAACCCTCTAGGCAATAGCTTTCCACAGTAAACTTTTGTTTCGTGTGACCATAAAACCCCTGATATTCAACAAGAGAACATCTTGAGCAGCTCAAAGAAAAAGAAAATAAATTGAATGCACCAAAACCATCACAACAGGAATGTTTCTTGTTCCATAGCAAGAGCAGCCGCTACCAGATCTTCTCCAGAGTTGTCCGCTCCTAATACATGGTAGCCTGAGCCTTACTTCGGCTCTGCAGCTGATATTCCCCCTCCCCAGGCTTTCCCCTCACACCCCAAGGCAATGAGATAATGAAATGTAGTTGCAGAGAAAACATCTTGCAGAGAAGAAATAGCTTTTGGAATTTTAACAGGCTTTTTATGCTTTATATTTTTTTTTTCTGTTTTATAGAGCATTATCTTGTGTATTTCCTTTTTTACAAAAGCAATCTTTGATACCTGTTTTAACCCTTTAGTATTTTAGTCTAGAGTCAGCTAATTATTTTCTTACTGGCCACAAAAGTCAGCATTGATTAGCAAAAGCAAGATACCAGGAATTAAGCCATGTCCATTAAAACACATCAGGCTCATTAACTAAAATGCTTCAGCTCGTTCAAACTTTTTTTCTGTTACTTCTGCACACTCCTGGAGTTTTTGGAATATAGGTCATTTTTTGCAGTTGTAGATCTGTAGCAAGATTAGATACTCCAATTAGTCAGGTAAGAAAATGACAGGTATTCTGATTTTCTAAGGGGGCTATTGTGTTTTTTTCCTAGTAAATGAAAGTGCATATGTAATGAATTTCATTTATTATTCAGGGAGAATTTTTAAAGTCTTATATAAGTCTTTAAATGTTATAAAAAAAAGATAAATAGGCAGCAGCAACTTCTAAACTTCAAAGGTGAATGGCAAGGTGGAATTAATTCTTTTCTTAACATCAACGATAGTTTTATTCCTTTTAAAAATGAAGTTTGGACAATAAGGGAGTCAGTAGATATATAATACTTCATTTACACTAGGAGAATAGCCTTTACACTACTAATGTTGACTATCTTAAACCAAAATTGGAAAGAAATCTGCATCAAAAAAACTTTAAACAGTCTTTGACAGTACTGATGTGATTGGAAGGGCAAATTCATCCCTTGGTTTTGGGAAATACAGTTAATTTCAGTGAAGGAGTATATGAGATGAGGAAGGTAGTGGGCCAGTGACACCTGTATCCAGAGGACCAGGAAAAGGTGATAAAAGGATGGAAATAAGCATCCTCTCCAGCCTGCATTTGGGTCTATTCACAATTCAATGTGATGCCAACGTGTGATAACAGTGTGTGTGCCTGCACTGCTGGTCGAGTCGTGGGCCTGGATCTGGTCTATGATCTAATGGCCTGACTGACCATTCACATTTAAAATTCACTCTGCACCCACTTTAATAAATAATCTGACTCCAAGCAATCTGTGGTGTAAATCATGCTCTGCCCTGTGATAATCTGGGGGGCAAAAATTGATGCTTCATCATCAGCAATATCTCCAGTCACCAGTGTATCCCTTGGTGACTACCAGGGTAAAGTATTTGCTGGAGTTTATATTATTCCATAAGCTTTCAAGTGTTGTTTACTGTCTCTCAACTAAAACATGGTGTCTGATCCTGTGAGCACTGTTTCAAGTGAATGTGGCTTACTTTGCATTAAAAAGCAGCCTATTTGCACTAGTGCAGTTACTGACTGTGTTTCAACTGAAAAGATGTTTTGTGAATCCCGCTCCTGGCCATAACCAAAGATGTGAGTGTTCTCTCAGTTTCAGTGCAAGGTGAAACGATAATTTACACTCAGTGTTGATTTGAACTAACCCATTTTGCTTTGCCCTGAAATGGAGCGCACACAAAACATTAGCACCTTTCCATTCATGGTGTGGCTTCTTCAACTATGGAGCTCCTCAACTATTCTGCAAGAGATTCTCTATACTAAATACTGGTATCTTGGTACTTTTCCACCCATGCAACATTTAGAGTTCAGTTCCCCTCCCATGCCCAGGAGACCTCATCCTCTTTTACCCAGGAGGGCTTCCTGACCTGCCAGAGAAAGAAATTGTGACCTCAATTTCCCATGTGGGTGGACAGTATGTGGTCCTATCCATGTTGGGGAAGACTTTAATTTCGCAAAGTAAATAATATACATATAAAATAGTATACCAAACATATAACATCAGCACACCATTCAATACATGTAGCTAATATGTCACCATATCGCTTAAAAAATTTGTTTGGAACTCAGACTCTAACACATGCATAGAAAAAGAAAAATCTAAACAATTTTTTCTCTGCTTGTACTATGCAACAATATCACTATCATGTATTTGGAATTCTATATTATTATCAATAAACATATTAATCCAGATGCAGAAGAGAAACAAAGGCCTCTGTATGTATTGGTTTCACTGGTGAGTTGTCATTTTAAGCTCATCATAATTAAACAATATGAATAAACTATTTAAGGAGAGACTAGTGAAGATTGAAGTAAGTTATAGAATCTTAGAATCATAGAATGGTTTGGGTTGGAAGGGACCTTAAATATCATGTAGTTCCAACCCCCCTGCCATGGGCAGGGACACCTCCCACTAGACCAGGCTGCTCAAAGACCCATCCAACATGACCTTGAACACCTCCAGGGATGGGGCATCCACAACTTCTCTGGGCAATCTGTTCCAGTGCCTCACCACCCTCACAGTAAAGAATTTTTTCCTAATATATAATCTAAATCTACCCTCTTACAGTTTAAAACCATTACGCTCGTCCTATTGCTAGAGTCCCTCAAAAAGAGTCCCTCTCCACCTTTCCTCTAGGCCCCCTTTAGGTACTGGAAGGCCACTATAAGGTCTCCCCAAAGCCTTCTCTTCTCCAGGCTGAACAACCCCAGCTCTCTCAGTCTGTCTTCACAGGAGAGGTGCTCCAAATAGTTCTGTTTTGATAGTGACTGCAAACATAACGTTTCATCATCAGTTTGAATCTTCCTTTTCCTTTCTCTCTGGCTTCAGTTCACCTTCCAATCTTCTAAACTCCTCTCTTTTCAGACCCTGTTTTTTATTCGCCGTAAAAATTGTTCTTTATTCCCCCCTATTCATCGAAAGGCTTGACCTTTACTTTTATATTTTACAGACATTAATCTTCTATTCATACCTGTAATACAAACAAGCTGATCACTAATAAAATAAAGGAATATGGAAAATAACTAACATTTGTTACACTGATTTCTGAATACCTTCTGTATTTCAGTACAAAAATGTAGACAGATTATGATATAACTTGGGGGGGGTATGTAGGGATTTTGAACTTTCTGGTGGACATGAATCAGTTGTATTCTACACTATTGTAACAGGAGTAACATTGCCCTATGATGTGATATGACAGATGATATACTGTGATTTCCGCATTTCCATTTTAATCACCATGTGTACGATCAGTTGAAGTCAGTGGAAGAAAAAAACAGAAATCATTGATGATCCACTAGCTGATTGAGGAGAGAGTTCAAGTTTGGGGTTCAACTGCTGGACCTCGACTGTAGGTAGCTTCCCATTTGCTCCTTTGGAAGGCTTAACTTCCAGAAATACATTGTCTGGGGGTGGGGGGGGGAAGAAGCTTTGCAGAAGCCTCATGAAAACTGAACTAGCCTTAAAGTTTTTAACATATTCTTCCCAGGCATATTTCATTAACACAAATTTTAAAAAGTATTCTAAAGATAATGTAAAGTAAAAACTCTTTGGCAAAACTCTTGTGCTTAATGTAGTAGCTTCATTTCTACACATTATTTTTCTTCCATTATTTTCTTTCTTTTGGTCTCAAATGGAAGAAAAAAATCAAATGTATTTCTATTATCTTTTCATGATAAAGATTTCTCATCTTACTAACATACTAACTGCATTAAATGTTATTCACATTGGTGCTTTAGCTTAAAAGCTAGAAGCTCAAAACATCAAATATATTCTGAGCTGACAGAGTAGCGCAGTGATTTTTCCAGAGCTGACCGTACTGCCACCACACTAGGTATTCATTCTCTGCTGAAAGTGAAGGAGTAAGGTTTTTTTCATCCTGAGACAGACAGGTTGCCTGTGTAGAGAAGCAGAAGGTTAGTTTTCTGTAAATTTTTGTGGGAGGATAAAGAAATGGATCCTAACACCATCCTCATTTTATTTTTTATAAAGCTTTCACCCAAAACCCTGGAGAATTTTGACAGCTGTTAGCAGTAGCAGCTCTTTGTTCTTTCAAGTTTAGATATTTACAAAACATATCTTTTCTCTTCTGTTTTTAGCACAAGAAGAATGGGCCACAACCCGTTCCAGCCTAAAGGCACCACCTCCAAGGTCAGCCAGAGGGGGTTACAGGGAACACCCCTATGGTAGATATTGAAGGTCCTCCTCATCTGTGACCTCATCTCAAAGACAATTAATAGCCTGTGGTCTCCACATAAACAGCAACAAGACAAGTAATAGTCCATTTCTTTTCTATCCTAGGGATTACTGCTCATTATTATCCTATGTACTACTTGTATTTCCTATAACATTGGAGTGACATTGGCATTAGTATTATTTTATAACACGGACTTAAAAAAAACAGAGACAAAAAAACTTTGGCAAGCATTGTCTATAAACCATTCAAAGATGATGTTCTGTTGGTTGTATTCATTGCTGTGTGTAACTTAAAAAGCATGACACTGTTACAGATCTTGAGTCTCTCTACATACTAGCTAAGGCTGAGTTTTTGTTTAGGGTTGCTGAAAGACTGTAATATGATTCTTTTTTTTCCTTTTTTTTTTTTTTTTGAACCGGACAATAATCAAGCTGTAGATAAGATGTTTTAACCTGTCTTTTTTAATATATGTTAGTTTAGATTAAGATGTTCGATATTAAGTTTGTAAATTTAATTTTAAATGCTGTTTTAATGGGGTTGAAAACAAGCGGCTACTGTATGTATGTAGCTAACTGAATTTGTTCAGTGTTTTAACCTGTATTTGTTAAAAAAATCACATAAAGTTCCATGTGTAAGCTTCTCTAAATAGGAAACCATAATTTTGTCAAATATGTTTGCCATAATTTGTCAATAAAGCTGAAACCTTTTGTAACAAACTAAATTTGGAATTACTTGTTTTCTAGCTTTAAATGCCTGCTTTATTTCTTTTTCAAGAGATGCCTAAAATGTTTTTTATATAAAAATTACAAAAATGAACCCAAGCCTGTTTTAAGATTTTTTGTGTAAGACTTTAAAAGTTGTATTAATAACTTCTGGTTGTTAAATAATTTAAAAGTTAACAAACTAAACTGTTACATGAATCATGGTTAGTATCCACTAATGTATAACATGTTAATGGAAAAAAATGCTTTAGAACAATAAATGGATTTTAAACTATCCTCTAAGCTTGATCTTGCTAAACACAAACTCTGATTGACTTGTTTGTATTAGCATGTCTCTCGTGAGAATGTAATGGAGTTTAAAGAGGTAAGATTACCACTTACCACTGTTAGACTGTCTAAATGCTAGTTCTTCAACCTTTGAGTTTCCCCGCACATTAAATATCCCATTCAACATGTAAGCATTGCATAGATTCACCTATTTGTTTTCACTCAGAAGAGTGCGTTGACTGCATTTTTCGTAGTTTACAACAATTTGTCTTGATAAACAAATCATCAGTGTCACTGCCCAGTTGTTGGTACTCAACTTCAAAAACTTTATTTGTAATTTTCAGTGCTAAATATCATCGCCCTTGAAGGCAGTTTAGAGGGCTGATATTTCTTTTGAGACTATCAGACTTGATGGCTGATGATTATTAAGGAAATATGTCGCAGGACTCAAAGGATGACTAAACGTTAAACAGGTAACACTAATAGTAACTCTGTAATTTTGAGTATGCAACAGTAATGTTAAATATTCTCAGTTATTAAGTTACTGATAGTTAAAAAAGTAAACCTACCAAAAGATAACAAATAGGTATATAGGCTATTAAAACAACTAATTAACATTAACTAGTGACAACAAAATTATTCTACAATATATAACCCTCAAGGTAATAAACAGAACTAAAATTAACAATAATAGTAATGCAACTCTTGCTAACAACAAATATATAACCTAAATTTTGATGAAAAAAAAGAAAAAAAAAAAGAACAGAAGACTTGATGGTAGGGATGCCAAAACTGTTAATCCTTTAAATACAGTCTTTTTGTTTACGGTGGCTTTTTGTCAATGTGATTGGTTTACTTTTTTGATGAGAATAAAGTACAGGCCTATTGCTGTTCAGTTTGTGAACAAAACCTTTTGCAGCTGGAGTTGCATGCTAACTCTTTTTGAGTAGTTTCTGAAGCGTATGTTTTGTCATTTGAAGTGTTAAAGTGAACCGAGTAGGCTACATGGTGGTTACATTGAGTTTATTCTGTCTCACTGTTTCAGGGACTCACAGGCACTGGACAGCAAAGCAGCAGATCTGCTGAGAAGTGGTCAGGTAAGCTCTGCCGCGACTCAGGGGGTTTTTTTCCTATTTTATCTGTGCATTTGTTTTTGCTAACACAGAGAAACACATGTTGTTTTAAAATAGGGGTTTTAAAATAGGCTTTTAAAATAAAGAATTCTTTCCAGCAGCGTTTCCCTGCATAGTAGAACAGTGATCATGGTATAATGGCAATCAAAGCATTTGCTTTTATATGGTATGAAACCTTTCCTTTAAATGAAAGAAGTCTTGTCATCTAGGCCTTATAACGGTAAATATTAAGATGGTATACTTTATAACTGCTCCTGCAAAGGAGGATTATTATTATTAAAAGCATACCTACATTTGGGAAACAAACTAGTCACATGACATAGAAAAATACAATACTGTCTTACCTTTGCTTCTCAAAATATTTATCATTTCTTCATATGACGAAAGTATCTAGAAAGAGACAGGAAGTTTGTTATTTATCCTTTTTCTTGGTAGGTTTTTCCGTTTTATGCTTTAGAATGGCAGAGACGTTCATTGTATTACCATGTAATGGAACAGATCGAGGCATAACTTTTCATATTTCTCTGTTAAATACATTTAAAGGTGTATCTTGGATAACCTTCTTATATAGACTTCAGATTATGTGTGAGATTTTTGATAGAAGACAAATGTCATTGCTTGAAGCATAAAAAAAAAATCAGCTCAGATACAACTTCTTCACTCACCCACAAGTGCCAACCTAGTCACAATACAAAAAGTACAAATTCTCTTCCTCTCTCAGGATTGTTAAACTAGATAAGAGTTAATAAACAAAACTGATGATGTTGCGCACCAAATACGCAATCCTAGACACGTTTATTACTCTGGCATCTTTTCCCATGATTGTGGTCTGGCTGATTTAACGCTTTCCAGCTATCGGTGTATTCAGTAGTTACTTACAAGCCACAAGTTGTGTTGTGTAACAGGATATAAAGGGCTTAATTTTCCTCTCCAAAGGGTTGCCTCAGGATCTTTAAAAATGGGTTTGATTTATGTGCTAGAACCACTCTACAAGCCAAAATGATATAACACAGCATTAAGGTTTGTCTGCATATTACAGTCACATCACCGTGAGTGTACCACCATAGTAAAAAGCTTCCATCCACCCACCTTGCATATAGTTATACAAATGTGCTTCAGTCAGTATATTTTATATCTATGCAGACAAGAAAAACATACTGCACTGCTATAAATAGTTTTGTACTGGTATAACTGTGATTATAGATTATTACACATTATAGATTTTACTATAAAAGTATTCCAGGAAATGCTCATATGCCTTACTGAAATTATTAATTACACAAAACTGTGAGCAGAGCAAACCTGATGTAAGTGAGATCGTGGAAAAGTACATAAAATTAATTTCTCACTTGTGCATCAGATTTTTATGTGAGGGTAAATAGTGTGAACTCCTTGAGGATGAACTCCAATAAATACAGCTTTATAGCAGAGCAGAGCCCTTTAATATTATTGTCTCAAAGTTCACATCCATTATTTGTGTAGGTTAAAGAAAATGCAGAATATGTCAGTAAAATCATACATTGTGAAATATTCGTATATAAGAATTACTTAGAAAAAGTAGGTTAATAAGTCAGTGCAAGCAACTGTTTATGCAAACATTTGTTCTAGTGATTTTCAGGAAATTAGTACGAAAAATTACCCATGACTGACGTGCTGTTCTGTGCTAACTACAAGGTATATTTCTCATCAGTTTCTGAAGAAGTCTTACAGCTAATCAGCTATGTCTTACTAAAGTAATCCACCTTCTGAATTTGTGAAGGAGTAACAAGTGAGTCTGGTTATTCTAATTGACAATCATCTTCACCTCTTCCATGAAAAGCTGTGGTGTATTCCACACATCCAACAGTCAGGTCAGCCGTAATTCTGAGGTCCTGAAAACTTACATGCATCATCAGAAAACGTAGAACTTCACTTGTTCTACAGATTACTCCGAGACACTAGTCACCAACCAAGCATTTTCTTTGGATAAATTCACATACCAAGTAGTGTTGTTTGTAAGAGGAAGAAAAACTAGCATCAAATATTAAAAGAATGAGGAAAAAATGCTGGAAAAGAGAAGAGCTGAAAAAGTAAAATTTCCATTAAAAGATTTCTAAGATTGTTTTTTTGTTCAGTTTGATATCCAAAAGAAAGTAATGCATTATAATTTTCAGTATTTACAATCGACAAATATATTATTTTACATAATTACACTAAAATATTCATAATTCTACCTCTGCAGCATCAAGCTAAATGTTCTTTGCATCGTTTTCTGTTTAAAATGGAGTTGTCTATGTTTGAAAAACTCTTTGCTTTCTTGAGATAGTAGATAGTATGTGCACTCCTGGGTGAAAACCCTTATTGCCCTAAATAGGTAAGCTATTGCATTATAAATGCACATTCCAAAATTATTTGTTATGAATAGTATCAATGAGACAGTTTCGAAACTGATGGTTTCTGGAGGTGAGTTATGCAACATTCGAGAGTCCGCGTTGTTGAAGTGGTGATCGGACAGTGGAGTGGAATGCACACGGATAGAATCTGTAGCTTTTTGTGTCATACTGACACAGCTCCACTTGCTGGAAATGTAGTCTGAGAGGAGGGAGCGATTTTCAAGTCCAGATACAAACAGAGCAGGAAGAAAGCGCCAAGGGGCTGAGAGCATTGTCACCTGCTGGAGCAGAACCCACAGAGCTGCATCACCAGGGACAAAGTCCTGGAAAAGTAACAGATGAGGAAAAATTGCACTACTGGACTGTTTTGTCTAGCAGAGTTGTTGCATGTATTCAAGAGCCATCCTAACTGAAGAAATTAGATATCCCTAGAGAAGCAACCTTAGTCAGAAAATGAAGTAGCACCATGTAACTCTTTCTTTCCTATTCAGCTTATCTTACGCTCATTAAACACGAAGATCTTAAATCTTCGTATGAATAAATGAAGAACCTTAGGAAGTACAGCATACCTGACCTCACCTCAAAGGACACTGACAATGTTTTTCTAGCTCAATGAGGTCCTCAACCTCCATTCAGAATAACAGAGCTATAGCCATGAAGCGAGGAGATATTCCTTACTGCACATGCCCCATTTGGTCTATAACCCAGCAATAATTACTCCATTATACCTGAACATGTGCTGACTTCTAAACTGAGTAACACCAATGTTAGTGGAAGTGAGCAAGCGCATGCAAAACAGATCGCAGTGTCTACGGTAGCTCTGAAGGAAGGGACGTGAAGAGCTGGTCACTAAACACGGCAGTCTGGAAGAGTCTGTGCCTCCCAATTGCAAGGGAGCTGCCAGGCTGCACCCAGGACTAAGGGACTGAGCTGAGTATCTGTAATTTAGTAAAGCAACCAAATTACCATTAGAATCACGATAATGAACATATATGAGTGTGTAAATTAAAAGGCTTAACATTTTATCATGAGAATATGGATTTATGGTAGTCCTCGTGAAATATCATCCAGGTTTATTATCTGAAGATTAAAATCAAGGACAAGTAAACAATTTATTTTGTTCAAATAAAAACCAATTTGGTCTATATTAGTGGTGTATTTCCTTCATGTTTACCAGTAGGAGTGTTGTTTCGTGCACTGTCTTTCTAGAAGTCCAAAGTTTTGTGAGAGTCAAATAATGCAGTTGCAAAATTATAAATGGTGATGAAGGAGAGTCATAGAATACGCTAGAAAAAGTCTTTATTAACGTCTGAAAGAGAAATATGGTCCTTTAAGGAAGCAAAGTCCTAGAAAATATTCCATATTGTATTATATTAACTTGCCAAAGCAAGTTAAGTCAAGAACATATAAAAAGTAAATAGGGACATCACTGGATATCAGTGTTCTCCTACTTAGAGATACCTCATACTCTGTAAAGCTTACTGGTACCTTTTCTTTCTTTTATGGAAAAATACTATCTCAAATGAAAAGATAGCTGAGAAACATTACCTGAATTTCTTAAGCAGCTACATATTTGGACAGAAAAATTGTTTTCCTGTAATATTGTGAAACAAATACCAAATCTAAACAAAATTATTATCTCCCTACAGAATCTATTTGCTAACAACTTTCTAGCAGAGATATTAAAGAAAATAGTATTTTTTTTTCCATGAGGATTTCTGAATTACTTTATAATGCTGTAGAACTTCAGCAAATGGATCAAGATTACAAGAAGATAAAGTAGTTTGGGAAAAATAGTCACACGGTCAAAATCATAGAACAGGTTATAAATGTATCCTATGTGACAAAGAACCCACTTATCCCTACATCAGAACATTTGTATTTTTAGGGTTCAGGAGGGCAGAGTTCATTTGTAGAAGCATTTTATCAAGGTAGGAATCAAAAAATATTTAATTTTACTAAGAAATTACAAAGTTTTTACAAAAAAAAACCCAGTATTTTGAGTTTACAAAAATTGAGAAGGCTGTCTGTAATTAAAGATATGTCAAAAGAATGAAGATCATATTTGTTACTGTTTCAAGTCACCCTCTGATGTCAACAGACTAACCAAGGTACAAAAAGAACCCTAATTAATAAGTAAAATCACAAGAAAATTGGAAAAATATTTGCTAAACAGATAAAAAAGGCTAACATCTTCTTAAGTTCCTTGTCCTCCGTTAAAAACTTCAATGCACTGTGTGACCTCCATCAGTTATTAGAATCCAAGAGTTACCAAAAAAAGTATCATATGTTGCTGATTAGACTGCATTAGTCTATGGAGGCTGAAAAGGCACACAGGTAACTTCCTCAGACCAAATATGGCTTCAAAGATGATCACCATCTTCCACTCTGTTGTTAGCTAATTACGTTTTTCTAGTCATTATTATTGCTCATTGGGACGGAAACCTTTGAAATCATTAAGCCTTTCCTTTTTCTTCAGTTGGTTTTGTTTCTGGTCCTCTAGGTTAGATGCTAACATTCATTTGGAGACATTAAGGAAAATGATTCCCACTGAAAGATTTGCTGATCTACGTAGTTATTAGACAAATTATGAGCTTTGCTCATGAATATGCTGATATCTTCCAGCGAAGACATGCTGCATACAGGATTTATTTTCTGAAACAGTGGAATCTGAAGGTGAACTGTAGCTCCCAGTATGAGTAAAGGAAAGATTTTCTGTTTTTTCACTATCTCTGGTTGACTAAGTAATTTATATTATAACTCATTTTAAAAATGTTGAAATACATCTCTAAATCACGCACATCTGGAACAAAGTCTCATTCTCAAACAGACGCAATCTGTCATCTTAAGTATAAGAAAAGCAGATTTCTAAACTTCTACTAAAAACGTGTCACTGTTTTGAAGGTTTGTTTTCCTTATAGAAATCCTAATAAAGGGCTGTGTTTAGTACTTAGTGAAAGACATAAATGCCTCCTTTCCTAAAATAATTGAATTAATTTTGAAATCTAGCATGCTTTACCAGAGAATAGCAAGATTTATTGAGAAAGCAATTTCAGGCTTTCATGTTTCAAATCTGTAAATCAGAAAGAAGGTTTGGTGAAGGAGGAACGCACCCATGCTGTAATGGTATAGGTCATCATTCACATATTCAAAGGGTAAAAAAAAAATGAAAGAAAAGGCTGTGTAGTTGATTTTATAAATCCTGTGTATGCCCGTAGAATTTTTCAAAATGCGGTTTAGAAACAATGAGAACTTTCTGATATCTTTTAGCAACATTTGGGTGTACAAGTAGGATAGTGGAAGTGCTTGAGTGCCCTGATAAGAGTAGGATTAATTCTGAAAACAGTGTTTCTTGATTCTTCATGTTGCTGGTGTACCCTATGGATGTAACTGAGGTATAGTTTCCTGTTATACAGTGTTATTATGAAGTGTGAGAATACCTGCTTATATCATGTCTGCCACTGTTCTTGCCACGCAGGATGCAGTAGCTGATGGTGAATGGCTTACTCGCAGGAAAACAGTGAATACCTTCGTTATATGCCTTTGCGTTACAGGACCTTCACACTGTGTTACCACTAACAAGGCAGAGGTGCAAACTGCTGAGCTGCTCATTTATAGAATCATAGCATCACAGAATCATAGAATTCTATTATTCTAATTATATTCTGATCACTTCTTAGCATTCTAGGTGGGGTTTTTTTCCTTTACTTCTGCACAGTAAACAGACCAAAATGTGCAGCTATTTTGTATCATGGTTTACTATATTCACTTATGACTCCATATTCATTGCTCAGCTAATAACTCATTGCATTTCTTCTTGAACTTTATAACAATCCTGTACAACCATTGGCAAAATTCAGTGGAAAGGGCTTGCCCATTCTTTCTTTTTATTTTTTTTTCCTTTTGGTTCCTCTTCTTCACAGAAGAACATAATTGTTCATATATCTACTTTAGCTGAAAAGATAATCAAGAACACTCCCATTCAAACGAAATGCTGCTATTCTCTGATAATATATGACTTCAGCTTAGTATTCTCAGAGAATTTAAAATTGATAAGGTTCTTTTTTTTATTCTGTATCGTATTTTGAGCATCACATACCTTTTTAATGCCTGTATTAGAATCCATGATGTAAAGATACAAACAACTGACAGGAATGCTCTATTATGTTGGATTGACATTAAGTAAAGTAGCTTTTTGACAGAGAATTCAGTCCTGCAGATTTTACTCAGATTTCATTCACTAAAAATACATGCTGACATCAAGTAATGAAAAGGGAATATGAAATTCAGAGTTTAATCTGCGGTCATTTTTATAATTTAATTAAAGTCAAACAGAACACGTATCTGTTAAGGACTGGATTGTGTCATTCTAGCTGATGTCCTGCTTAGCAGATAGTGTGAAATAACCTTGACCCAGGAAGAGTACTTCAGTTACAGTACCAACATCATGATTCTACTTTTTATATCACCAAAACTAATTGTCCTATGTGCAAGAAGAATAATTAGTTGAAAGTACTTGCTTGGGACTGTCACTGACTCCAAATCTCAACTTGGCAACCAAGTTCATCCATTTATGGTAGTCATCACTTAATTTTCATGGAGTGAGAACTAACAAATAGCTTTCTGAAGGAGACACAATACTTTACACAGTCTTTAATGACAGTGTTACTGAACCTAGTTGCAGATTTAAGGCAAAAGTGGGCTGCCCATTAGACTGTGAAGGCCTGTGGGATACATGCTTCGGGGAATCCAGTGCTCATTCAAAAGAAAGGAAGACAGCTATCTGTTAGTGTAACACCAGGAATACTGCAAAGCTCTTATAAAGCTTGAATAGCACCCACAGAACTTTAAAAAAAAATTGCTGCATAGAACTCAAAATGCTTACTGAAGGAAGCAGGTGTTTTAATCTCTGCCTTGTAATGGAGAATTAAAAAAACAGTGAAGCGGAATGATTTTGCTAAGGTCACTCAGCAGGTCAAAAAGATGTAATAAAGTGTAATTAGCAAAGCAACAGGCGAGGGTAAGAGGTTGCATCAGGAAATGAAACACGGGATGTATGCAGAGCTGATTTGTTTTGAGAACTGAACTCGATTGTCCATGGTGCAGATATATTATCATCATCTGAGGCCTGCCGGGCTTTACAAGGCAACTGGTTGAAGCAGCTGGCAGAATTTGTGCATGTAGTGAGAGTACATACATATGCAAAATTTACATTGAAGAAGCCTGTTATTATCTTTTTCCATTTGCATTATAGCTGTATTTTTCTGTATCTGCATCACCTGTTGCCATGGTCAGTTTCTCATGCTGTATGTCTTTCATGAACAGGAAATACGTCTCTAAACACTGATAAGGGCTTGAGACTCCTGATAATACCCGATGCCTCCCCTGTAGCGCTGAGCCCAATAAGATTGGACCTAAAAACCTATATATTGTTAAACTTTATAGTGCTTACAGTTCTAGAATTAACAGTTCTATTTTAGACCATTTTAGGGATAATTTTAGACACAGAGTTGGGGTTTTTTTCTGCTTTGGAGACTACTTAGCTAGATTAATGGAAATAAGATACCTGGCTTTGTGATCCATAGTCAACCAAAAATAACCCTCATGTATTTAAGTATCTAGAAATCAGTTTTGTTTTTATAATATAAAATAATTTTTATATCAGGTTCTTCATCTGGACTTATTTGGATGACTCATTTTCATTCTCAGCTCTCTCAGATAAAATACAGAACATGAGCTACACAACTTCAATCTGTCATGTCTCCATTTGTTTCGTTATTTTGTAAATGTACTATTGGCAGGGCTGGTAATACTATCTAGCATTAAGATCACCAGTACTTTCTATAAATGCAACTGTGTCTACTTCAAATTAAATTTTCCATGATGGGTGGTGTCTGCTCAATCCAAGGATTTCGGACAAAATGCCAAGAAGTTCAGGAAAATACAAGACGTTGGTCATTTACAAAATAAGAAAAGTTCCTCTTTTATCAGCAAATGTCTATGAAAGTATATTGCAAAATACGTGTCACGGTACACTCTAGTGCTGTTTTCTCATGCATGAGAGTGTAAGAACAGCTTTCTTTTTTCAGACCATGAATCTCTCCTGACCAGTAGCTTATTTCTATCAGATACAGAAATGGGTGCTTGGGGTGCATGGTGGAGGGGCATAGGAGAGGTAGGAGCTCTATCTGTATTAGCAAAATAAGCAACACCAGAACGATCCTATCTCAGACTTGTCTTCCCAGTGCCCATATTTTTAACTCTTGCCTAACATACGAATAGACAGCTGTGATAATGTATACGGGTTGTGCGTCCAAGTAGGCTCTTATTTGTAGAACTACTGGCTGACATTCCCAGGTGCTGGGCTCTGTGCAATGAATTGGGTTACAAGAGAAGAGGTTATAAAAGGAATGGACTATATTCTCCTTCGGCATCCCAAGCAGCAGAGTTTTGTGTGAGGGTGGGCAAATTGCTCAAAGTAAAAGCCCGCTAATGCTGTATTTCTTGTGATCTTGGGGTCTTATAGAAAATCCTGGGATCTGATTTTCATCAGAATTGCAAGTGGCAGCATCAGGAGTTGTGCTTGACTATGCAAAGGGTTATTTAAGGTTAGGTATTTAAAAAATCAAGCCTTGGATTTCCCAGGTTATGTAACTGTGATCTACGGTTAGTTTTAACTCAGAAATATAATAATAAAAATTAATCACACTGATGAGGTATTCGCATACTATAGCCACAAGTGGCAAAGAAAGCCAACGTCAAAATCCACATTTTGTCAAGAAAAATTAACGATTTACATAGAGTTAAGCAAATTAATAAAGGAACAACACATTGAATAATGAGGATAAAAGAAATACTGAATAGACATTCTTTCAGTGCCCTTTCTTATGCATTAAATCAAGCAGAGAGAAAAAATTAACTCAACCATTGTAAAGACTACATCAAATGTATATGTGAAAGGAACTGAATTAGGGTTTCACTGGCTGATAATTTATATTTCTCTAACTTCAGAGCACTTGGCTTAATTTAACCATTTCTTTTGTCTCCAAGTTTATGTAAGGGTTTACACAGTTTGCAAATTGAAGGTTCCTGCAATTTGTAACAGGAACTTGCTTTTTCTGGGGGGAATTCCCCTGAGGGTCCCAGAAATGACTTTTTGATGCTTTCATGAAAATCTATTTGTTTTGGAGAATATCATGAGATATCCAAAAAGTTGCCTTTTGCCAACTCAGTAAACTTGCTAAAAGCTATACAAAAATGTCTATATTCCCCTACCCTACTGATCAGATTTTTTTTTCTTTTATGGGAAGCTACCCTAGTGTTGCATTTGGGGAAATATTGAGCATATTCATCACCTAGCTTCAAATACCTAGTTTTTGACACTATAGGCACATAGGGTACATGCAGTGGAGTGGTTTTTGCTTACAGAAAATAATTCAGAGTACCTAAACCAGGTACTCTAAAACACTATCTGGGTGTACCTTCTCTCCATTGGCTGCTTGAAGAGACTAACTAATACTGTTTAAAAAATACCTCACTCTTCAGCCTTCAAATTATCTCTCAATCCATTGACTTCAGTGAGAACTGATTTTAATTAATCTCTCTCATAGACCTGATTATGTTAATATCAAGGAACGAAAGACAACTTCAACCCAACCTGTTCTCGCAAGTTCCCATTCTCATCCATGCCAGCACTCAGAAGTAATTTGCTCAGGATGAATATAATTACTCTGCTGTATTATCTGCATAAAGAATGTTGGTGTTCATAAAATTCACTGCCACAAACCTCCTTTGTTATTGCACTGATAAAATCATATTCATACTACTATGTATGGACCATGAGCCTTCATCTCAAGTAGATGATTGCCCGTGGAAAAAAGGTATTGAAGGCAGGCCTTCTTAAATTTGTAGCATTATAAAAAGTAAGAAGTGAGAAAGCTAGGCTAAAATGATGTCAGTGAAATTCCATACAGTAACTTTACCTAAAAAAGTTCAAAAAGTTAAAAAAAACAAACTAGAAATGCCAGTATCTAGATTGTTTCCTTTCCTCATTTTTGCTCTGTTGTGTACATTTATTATTTTAGAGACCCTAAGCAGATGATCACATGCTCTTCCATTCTACTTTTATGTCTTGCAGGGAATGGGAATGTGTCAGAACTGTGTAGCAAATTACGTTGTTATTTTTTTGTAACTGCTTTGTCTCATGGCTTGCAGAATTTGGAAGGTAATGTCTTCCAAGAGATTTCTGTCATCCAGACTAATCTCGTGTCACAGAGATGCTGTGTGAATCTATATAAGCTAAAATTATTTAAGCTAAAATTTTAAGCTAAAATATTAGTGTGACAACTAATTTTGTGTTCTTCATTGAATATGTCTGCCCAACTTTATCTTGATTTTCAGATTTTTGGAGCCCTTAGGGAAGTACTGTACCTTTTGAACGGCATTCGGGAAATTGAGAGGGTTCAACGTTATTTGCAATAAATCAGGGGGATCTGAAGGACGGAGACTCAGGTTGGGACCCTCCACAGCCCTGAGTTCTGGACCTGCCATTACCTCTTTAGGACATGTTGGCACTCAAACTCACAGTGATCTTACAATGTATCAGGTGAGATGTGGTATTTGTCTATATGTTTTTAGTTTATGTCAAGTGTGAGATAATTACAGCTTACCTCAGTCTGCAAAAAATGGGATTGTTTTAAGCTAGATGACCCTATTTTTGCCATTGGAAGAAAGCTCATACACAAATACCCATGACGCATGTTACTTTGTGACAGGATAGTTTGAGAATGTATCTATGTTCTTATGCTCTCTTTCTGTGGTAAAGAAATATAATATTTAATCATCTTTCTCACTGAAATAACATAAAAATAATCAAAATGTATTTGTGCAGTGTGTTGAGCATAGAAATATTCTTATAAAATGCCCGATATTTGGAGAAATCATCTCCCCTTGGGATGATCTAACTCATTGTGATGGTCATGTTGAAAGCAAATTTTGCAGATTCTGCAGTTTTTTGCTCTGTTATCCAATTGTTCACCTAGAAAAATCTTCATGAGCGGTTGTGAACATACACTTAATAATGTTTGTAAGGTTCAGTTACTGTAGCATTGTTGCTACAAACTATGGACAGTGAAAACCTGTAAGAAAGCAAATAAATCTACACCAGTGGACGTTTGGATGGAGGACAGTAAACAAAAAAGTCGTTAGTGTTTAAGAAAGATACAAATGTTTAATTCAGTCTCATATCCAGAATGAGTTAGGTCTTGCGGAGAGAAGGGTAGCAAGGGGTCATCTAAATAAAGGCTACGTCCTGTTGTATATACTAAAGGACATCATCTAGTCATATTGGAAAGTATAAATCTAATTTTTCCTAAAACTTCCAAGCTAAATACTTATGTGGAAGTTGTATTTTTCTTTAATAAGCTTATTTATAGCAATATGTCATATAAAAAGACAGTTATTGCATGTAGTTATTAGAAACAAACTTGTTTCTTCAGCAAACAGCATGTAAAACATTTTCAGCCTTTGTTGATGGTAGCTAGCAACATCCAGAAGGTTTCAGGTAACCAGCAAAAGTTGCATCAA
This sequence comes from Rissa tridactyla, assembly GCF_028500815.1. Taxonomy (NCBI): domain Eukaryota; kingdom Metazoa; phylum Chordata; class Aves; order Charadriiformes; family Laridae; genus Rissa; species Rissa tridactyla. The sequence continues at coordinate 99,017,098 of NC_071468.1, forward strand.
TTGCTAATGTGTGGTTACTCTATGGCTGCTCTGGCACATTACATACAGTGGCAGTAGAAATACCTGCCTCAATCCTGGACACACCATCACTTCCCATACCTCTGGTGCAACCCCAGTCCTTCCCTTGCTCCTTCTGACTCTACATCAGAAAACAGACCTGAAGCTTAGTCACCTGTACTGCAGAACAGCATGAAGTCCTCTTACAGGACTCCATTCCTTTTCATCACGTGTTCTGAAAGTGCTGACACTTTTTTGCCCATGACATTTTTGGATCTGCTCTCTGCAAAAAAAAAAAAAAAAAAAAAAAAATCATGGCGATAAAACTATGCCTTGCTTTAGATTTAGATTTTTCTCTACAGAGAAAGAGCTAAAAGAATATGGCCAAAAGCTATTCAAATCTAACACGCCTCTAGACTTGAGAAAAAAATCAGTGTATTTTCCAAGATTCCTCCTCCTAGCTAGAGCTGGAAATAAACACTAGGTCATAGTACTCACACTCCAGTTCTAGTAGGCTGTGAGTGAGATAAAGAAATGGGTGAAGATATGCAGGTTTCTTCGGGGTTTACTTAGATTATAGTTAAGTGTGTTACCACTTTGTAAATAGTAATCTAGGGCTTTTAGAAATGTTTTTCACATTACAGCAATGTGGAATAAGAATATTGATGCCTCTATTATTATTTGTGCTTTGCACATAGCAAATTGAAGGAGAAGGGGGAAGTTGTTCGCTCTGTATCACACAGAATGCTATTCATCACAAACAAAATACCTTTACTTATAACCTAACCTCCTAACCGTTGGACTACATTTCCTAAAATGGCTTAAAGGTGACACTTGGAAGTAGGTGATCATTTTCCTTCTTTGCCCAAAGAAAATGACTTAATGTTCTTGGAAACTCAAACTAGTGATTCCTTTTGGCTTGATAACTTCAGGTTTTAATAAGTGAAAAAGTGTTTCAAGAGGGTGGAAGACCCCACTTGTATTTCTAGGTGGTGAACAGAAATCTGTGGAGGAAGAAAAGGAAGTCTGACTTTTCCCCATCCTGAGCAAGCCACAACTTCATAGTAAAATACTAAGGGTCATCTGCTTCCATGCCTTCCTTTGCATTTTTTGACTTTCTTGGCTTTCAGCTGCGTGTCTATGTGAATATATAATCAATTCAAGTCCAAAGGGCAATGTAGCCCTTCTTCGTGTGTGTCAAAAACAAGTGGGATGAAATGCCCTCTGTTGAGAAAATGAGACCAGCTCCCTAGCGTAGATTATGTAGCTGTCTTTTAGATAATTGAAGTTGGGTGAAATTAATCCCAACCTCAATAATTAAACTTTTAAGGAACAGAATTTTAAATTTCAGTTGTGGGACATACTTACACTAAAAGCTACAGATTGTGTATATCATATCATATCATTAATTAAATTGTGTAGAGCCGCGGGAACACAAGGCTTGACACATATTCTTGTCCTTGGAGTTTGGGGTAAGCCTGTTCTGTGCCCAAGGCTCTGCTGTGGAGCAAGAGGTTGAAAAGTAGGCATACAGAAGCACAGCCCAGGGCACAAGAGCTTTGCTGTAACAGAACAGACATTCCGTGCCTTCACTTTGAGCTCCCTTTGAGCAGCATTCACCCCATGGAAACTGGCCTGTGGAGATTCCCCGAAGTGGATTTCCTGTGCTATAAACTTTGCTAGTTCTTTCCTCTGGTAACTTTGTTGTTGAATTGCTTGTTTATTAAAGAAATAGGATTTGCTTAGGAGAAGGCACTTCTGTTGATAACCCTCAACATTTTCAAAAGATAGATTAGGAACTTCCATTTGTATCTGAGCAATGAAGACATACGTTCGTTCTCATAAGTGCTGAAAGCCCGCATCATTCACTAGCCTCAGCTTCAGGTTCTCAAAGATCAGAACCCATCACTGGCACACAAGATCTAAATATCATCACCCAAACCACTTTTTTGTAACTACTTATCTTGCACCTTTATACAGATACTGTGGAAATTAATATATTGCAGATTTTGAGACAGCCAGCTGGTATTAATGAAAGCCAGAGAGGTACTGAAGATGCATATATTACACTGATATTTCACTAGTAGCTTGAATTGCAGCTGGAGTGAGCCTACTTTATTTTTCTAAAAGCATCCCTAGTGACTGAGATGTGTTGCTGTACTCATGCAACATAGTGATGATGTATGAAAACAGGTAAGCAAAAAAGAAGATAAATTCTGTAAGTATACACATTTTTCTAAAGGCAGGTAGAATTAAATGTTGGAGAATATTCAGCCTGAATATAAGACACTGTGGTCCATACTAGTAATAAGTACATTAAGTTGTTAGTTAATCATAGATCTTACTGGTGAGCTCTCTAGCTATATCTGGTACCACTCTGCGGCATCTAGGTTTGGGTGATGAAGCACTCCTTGTAACACTGATACAGAGACAAATGTTCAGTGAGGGCTGAATCTAGCCTTTAGGCTGTGCCCTGAACTCTCTTTCCTATCAAAGTCAAATATTATTTTTAGCTTTTATTGACCTGACCAGCTGCCTCCACTCAGCATTAGTTTCTGGTCAAATGCACTTCTCCCCTTCTATGTCTACGCTGACCGGCCAAAGAAGCTGTGTTCTTCAGACATGAAATGGATTTTTATTACTGAGGTCCACAGTGCAGATCGTTGGAAGTTACGTAATAATGTGAAAGGACATATAATTGAAAGGCTGTCAGAAGATAAAAGCGTATCAAGCTTCCCAGAGCGCTCGCATTGCAACTCATGGAGTCGGATGACATTGAAAGAGCAATTCAGTGTTTAATGCATGCACCTCTGGTGGCTGTGCTCTTCCACAGTGCTGGCTGATGAAGTATCAATCACAAAGTCTGTAGCATAGAATTTAATACAGGAGTTTTCCATTAAAGAAGTTAGCTGTTGCAGTTCACAGTAACTTTCTTTCTAGCTCAACTTACCTGCCGAGGACACGGTACTTTGTCCTTAAGTAGGCAGGATTGCTGTCATCTTATTCCCACTGGAGCAGAGAGCAAGTAGAGTGTGAGTACATATGGGGCAATGCACAAGTGAGTGACTGCAACAGAGGCAGGTATTATTATTGTGTTGGTTTTTTTAAATGTCAAGCAATAATACATGAAAAATAAAAGGAAGTCTGTAACCATCCTGAAATTCTCCTAAATGTGCAGTAACACCATAAAAGATGCCTGTACTCACTACAAATAATAAAACTGTAGCATTACACTAATCAGATTCAAATCGGTTCAACTGCGTAATTTTCAGTGAAGAGGTGCTTAGGAACCACAAAATGAACTCCAGAATGAAAGGTTCATTGCTTCCTAATCAAAAGCAGTCAACTTTAAACACCAGACAGTCAGGTGGTAAGTTTGACATTTCTCAGCTGTGCTCTTGAAGGGAAGTTGCCAAGAAGCCTTGACAGCCTTTAAACTTCACAGAACATTTTTTGCCTGTTTCTGAACGTGATGTTGATCTACAAAAAATCCTGGGAGGCTGGGAGGAGAGGCAGAGTAACAGCAGTTCGATTAAAATATATTTGCAGCAATGAATGTCAAGCAGAGTTTATGGTGTGAAAACAATGTGTAATTCCTGTAAAGAAATTTTCACCATCCCTCGTCTGGCTCTTTCTTGTCTAGTTGTGTCCAGCTACTTTGGGGGACTGAGGAGTGTCAATGATTAATTGCCTAGGTGTCAGAGAAGTACAGGCTTGTAATGCATCATTAAAAGCCAGAGATCAGGGTGTCTGAATTAAAATGGGAAGCTCTGAATGAATATATTACTGCTATATACAATTAGCAGCACAAGCCAGAAATCCTTTACTTTCATAATTCAGAACAATGGCAGCTCTCCAGTGAAAACATATTTATAGTAGTTTTACATTGCTCTCTACAGGCTTAGTACAAAAGGGAGAGACACAAATAAATATGCACCAAGGCAGTAACGGACAAACCTGTCTTTGAACTGCTATTTCCTTTTAATCAGCATGAACTCTGCTAAATAGGGGAAAATTATGAGTAGGTGGCGAGCATCTAGGTTACTGAGGGCAAATCACTCTTGGGGGAATAGCTTTGCAAATTGAGCCACACAGTCTGACCTTTATGTGACTTGGGATGAACAGGTCTTCTCTGTTTTAGCCCAGCATGAACAGCAATTGCAAGGCAGCCAACCTGAAGTCACTCAACCATCTTTTCCTCCATGAAGGTCTGATTTCCCCTCCTTTGGCGATTATACCATTGTCCTGGACGAGTTCTCTAACGCTGACTAATGTCTTCTATTTCACACCCTCAAGTGTGAGACCCTATAGGTATTTTAGTAATTTTTGGTATTGGTTGAAGTCCCGTTAAGCTTCTGAGGTTCTTAAATTCCTTCTTGGAGTTTATTTGTCTTGTAACTTAGGTTATAAAAGTAGCACCATAAACATTAATTGAACACCCATTAAGCAGTATGGCTGTTTGTTTTGGGTTGATAGAGGACATAAAGCTTCATACCCTGTGGTGGAAAACAATTAGATCTGATGATGAACACGCTATTAAATATACCATTTCCAGACTTCTATCAGTTTAACTTTAGAAAATAGCAACCAGCTGTAGCCAAAGCATGCAAAAGTGATAGGAAGTCATATTTTAATTGTCATGTCATAGCCTGTTATAAATATTGTCGTTTCTAATGTTTTATGCTAATGACAGTGACTAATGGTAGTCATTATCTCCATTCATTCTCATAAAAAATTTCCTCAAGAGAGGACGATCATAACTAGAATGCTGTTTAAAATTAAACTGTGTTTTTCTAAAATAGAGAACATAAAAAACATTTAAATACCAAGAGGTTGGCTAGCTAATTTATTTTGTTTTGAGTGTGCTTGACAACTACAGCTGTTGTTAATTGTGCCATGAGTTGAACGGATATTCCTTTTAGAAATGTTTTTGGGATACTAATGTGTATACATGTCATGTCTTCGTATGGTCTCTGCAGAGTGGGGTAAAAGGTGAACCTCACAGCAGGATACCTGTGGCCAAAAAAAAAAAGTGACGCTGCCCCTGTAAAGCCTTAATATTAAGAACATTGAATTTCCTCATCCATTTCTTATTTCAGTTATGAATTCTGCTTACTTGACAGGTACAGAGTACTTCATTATGTGCACGAACAGAAATGCTTAAATGGATGAAGCAGCTATTTACGTCTGATAGGAGCTAAGTGGGACACTAAATTAGTGCCAAACAAGTGAGTGCTCATTTTAGTTTCATTATAAATGGCTGCAGCACAGCAGTAATGTGTTGACTCTCATGTGCTGACAAGTTCTATATTTCTTACAAACTTCCTTTAGAGCTCAATGTGGAAAGACAAATTCACACTCTGCATGATGAAATTAGCAGCAGATGCATTAATAATTGAATAAGGATCTCTGGAGACACACCATAGTTCAGCAGGAGAGTTGGTGACTGGCTGGTTTTAACTAGAGGCTTTTGCCATATACATATATATATATATAAAAAAATAAAAAAAAATATATATGCACTTACATAAGCCCCGAGTTAAAAGCTGGTGCCTGCACATAGCCTTTGGTATCAAATGCGTTTCCTGCTTTTAGAAGACCTTGCATAGTTACATTTGGCAGGTCCACGAGCAGATTGCCGACCATTAATCTGAGCAGTGTACGGCCTTGTTCATCCCTCCTTCCCCCGTGACTGTTCTCAGACTTACAGCCAAATTCAAGTCCCTTCTGAATTTGTCTCCAGACGATGATTGGAGTATGAGTGACTGAAAGATTTTCATTGTATTCAAGACTCTTGCCAGAGACCTCCGCATCTGAAGTTCCAATTGAGTTGAAACATTTTCCTGAAGTGCAAAACCCAGCTTCTCTCAGAGCAGTATCAACACACTGTACTGCCACCTTCGTTTCCATGCCAGGTTTGGGAAATAAAGGAGCTTGTGTATTTTGGACAATAGCAAAGAAAACAAGAGGATTGCTAGAAAAAATACTCGTTTTTTAAAGATACCACCAAGCCCATGATGCAAGTCCTAATACTTAACTTATGATCATTTCTCCCACCAAGTAATATTATGCTCAGAAGACACTGACAAAACAGTGTGACATCTCATAGACAGCAATACTACTGGGGTAAATTCTTATGGGTTTAAAATCAGCACTTTATTGCACGAGTGCCAAGAAAGTGGTAGCAATTTGAATAATCTGAGAATTTGTCCCAGGTAGAAGAAGAGTAGCAAAATTTAGCACACTGTTGCTAGATTAGCTCCACGTAGTTCTGAGCTCGACTGACTGTCCCTGCAGACTTCAGTCAGTGGTTTCCAGTTGCACGGGTTGAACTGACCTCTGTGTTTTGCTTTCCTCCAGTTACAGGTTATTTTATAAATCTCAGGATCTGGAAGGCAGAAAAACTTAACACCAAAATATCTGTCAGTATATTTTCTGGACTTCCATCAGCTAAAGGAAAGCTAATTCTAATCTTAGTTTTTTTAATATATTGCAATATTTTGAATAAGCTATAATATGATTTAATGAAGCGGTACGGTCTTGAAAGCAGTGCTCATTAATATCAGTATGGAGTTCAATTCCTTCTCTTTAGATATGCAACTCTTTTTATTCAATAACAGTGGATATGTTATTTATTCAGTGAGAGTTTGGTATCAATCTTGTCCTAATCGAAATATTGGACTTGAAATCTTTTTAGTTTAAGAAACATTTAAACAGTTTCTGTTGTCACTTGAAATAGTGACAATAGATAAGTCCCAGAGATTCATATTTGTATAATGAAATAATGTCTCGCTCTATTAGAGACCCTTAAAATATCCTGCAAGTGACTCAGCTGAGGAAAGAAAAGTACATTTTTTGCTTTGTGGTGTTGGACTATGATGCAGATGTTAGAGATCAGAGAATATCAGATGAAGGAGTAAACATCCTAAAAGAATACCCTGGTTTCAGCATCACCTCTTCTTTTGAGGTGCTTGAAACAAAGACATGAAAAGTAAAGCAGATTTACAGATACCTTTTTAGTGAACACATATATAATACATTTCATTGCTGTTTAAAAAAAAGGTAATGTTACCATCATCTGAATTTTTAAGGAAAAGACTGAATACGTAAACAAGGTCATGTAGTGCTGGATGAGAAGAATATACCTGAATTACACAGACCAAAGAGGAATAACAAAGCTGTATTGATGGGGACGGGGGGAGAGAGATCACAAGTCATTAACTATGGCTTTATGCTTCACGTCTCTGTACAGTGCGTTTAATCCTATTAACTGCTTTCCATTCGTCCTGTTATTCCCATGGAATAGGATTCTAACTCTGCTCCGGGTTAGTCATGAATATTATGCAGTCTGATAACTTCTGTGTCTCTTGTTAGCATATACAGGGCACATCAGAGGTGCCACTGTTTATTCTTAGCATCTGAAGTAATCACCAAATTTCACTACTTCTGTAAAGCAAAGAGATTTTTCTAAAGCCTTCTAGTGAATGAAGATAACAATGGCTTCTATCCAGGTTTTGCAGGTCACGGGATGTTCAAAACAGCACAGCAAATTAAAAGAACCTCTTCTCATTTGCTATCATGGCAATTTTGCACTTGAGTATATGGGGATTTGCTAATATAAAAGCTATTAAGGAAGATATGGAGTGATTTTCTTCTAGCACTGCCTTGAAAAGTAGCAATAAATGCTGCATTTCAAATTACAGCTTTCCTTGAAATGTAACTTCACTTAAAATAAAAAAAAAAAGAAAATATCTTGGACACGAGGTTTTTGTTCTCTGGTGACTTCCAATCAGAGGTTATCCACTTTGAGGTAAAAAGATAATTTTCTAATTGCCAGGCCAGTAAACTCAGCAGGAAATCAAGTGGCTACTTTTTGATTTATGCCCCATCACTAATATTGGTGCTTCACCAGGCCAGGTGGTTTTTTTTTTCCCTTGTACATTGACAGCCTTCTAGTCTTCATACTTTTCCTCAGTTGCCCCTTTCTCTTATTATTATTATGTCTCTTCTGAAATGTACAGATAGTGTTTAGATGCGCCAATGGAATAAGTCGGCAAGCCTGTTGGTAATCACTTCATGTATTTGTATGTTAGTACAGATTTCCCAAAAGAATAAATCAGACCTTAAAATAGATATGTGAGCAGGTAAATGAAGAAAAAAAAAAAAACAAAACAGTTTTTTCTACAATTTTTTTCTGAACTTGAACCCAGTTGTGGAGAAACTGGGAAATGCTGCAGTGTCCATAATGTCTCTGATGGGCATGAGCTCTAGGAATGGCCAACACACCTGAAGCAGAGCAAGATGTTGCAGCAGCAAATTATTGCTGCTAGAAACAGGGCAGAATAGCAGTTCTTTCCTTGGGAGCTCTTGGGATGACAGACTAAGTACGGACAGTGTCCATAGAGAGTCCTAGCCTACTGCATTCAAGCAAAACAAGTGTGTATAGATAGGGTCACTGTGCATGTCCAAATTATCCCCTGAGGGCTGTGATAGCTGTGCTGTGCTGGCAAGGCTAAAAATTCAAACAGTCCCAACAGAATGCATTTGTTTTCTTTCTAGTCCACCCTGAGAAGAGGCAAGTGCAAAGGCAAGGGCACTTGCAAGGGCAAGTCTTTCCATGTATTCTCTGTAAACCATCTTTGAGTTTAACAAATCAGATAGGATACCAATTACATGGAGTGATCCAAGCTTTTGCTTAAAATGATACCCCTTCATTTATCCAAGAAAGTAATACCATAATTCTACTTTTCCTTCTTCCGCTGTTTGAGAAAGTAGAACTTATTTTTCCAACGTCTCATATGAGAAGTGCAGCCTCTTCTGATCACAGAAAAAGGTGTGTATTTTTACCAGCTTTTTCCTTCTAATTTTGAGTCTACTGAAAGAGATTTCCTCTCCCGTCATGGTCTTCATCAGTTCCCTAACATTTCTTAATCCAGCTACTGCTGTCACCTTTCTTGCTTCCCTTCTGTCTTTCTGATAATGCATGGATAATGCATGAGATGTCGGCTGACTTTGGAATTAAATATCTGTTTTGAACTTCAATATGCAGAAATGTCTAAAATTTGGCACTAGCTTAACACATGCAGTTCCAAAATCCAAGTATTGCACATTGGACCAGCCATTAAAGAAGCAGACTTTTTCAAGGTCTCTTTTAGGAGCTAACCTTTGCAGTGCTACAACAGTGAACCCATTTTTGTCTTTCAGATGCTCTTCTGAAATTCCTATCTCCCACACAGTGTAGGACTATCAGCTGCAGTTTCCTGTTCTTTCTCTTACCCTACCTCTGCTGATCACTGCTCCTGTGGAGCTGATAAGAGATTTGCACGCAGATGTATTAAAGCAATTTTGGTGAAGGTAGGCTTTTGCAACTTAAAAATGGCAGTCTTCATGGGGAATAGGATGAATAGGTATGAATAGACAGTGGTTTCAATCCTAATCGAAGCTGGAGGTCTGTTCCCTGTACTTTCATCCTCTTGTAAAGAAATATTCAGTACACATCGCCACAGATGCATTTGCGTGCTCTAAGTGTCTCCCCTAACGTACTTCTATACTTGGCATTTTAAGAAATTGAGCATTCTTTGAACATAGATGGTGCAGTAAAGGACTTTTCACAAGATAATTACAAGTTCAAAGACTTCAGTTAGGAAGCAATTCCTGAGTACAAGCAACAGGAATTTTACTTAGTCCCTGATGAATATGCTAAGAAAGTGAAGGGAATGTTAGAAGGGCGGGAATCTCAGGATTCCTGAAGTGGAAGGTAGAAACAGAAAGCAAGAGAAGATTGAAGATTTTTTTCTCTGAAAAATAAAAATCTATGAATCTCAGATGTTGCCTAGCATGGCGGACTGAAACTCAGGCAAGGGACAAGGGATACAGTGTGGATCTTAACAGTGCTTGCACAGAAACTACCCATAAAGGCCCTAGGAGTAACAGTTGCTGCAAAATCAGGTGACAATGCAGACATAAATGGATGACTTGGAGCAGCTCCTGAAAACTCCTATGCCCAGACCTGAGCAGAAAGGCAGATGTTAACGAAGGATGTTTCCTTGCCAGGGCAAGATATTTTACACAGCTTTAACATCATGCCTACATGAAGTTAAAGCCTTCAAACTGAAGCTAGCTTCTGGCTTGTTTGTTTCTTTTTAAGCAATGGTCAAGTAGGGGCTGGTAATATATGCATAATTTTTCAGAATATTAAAACAGGCAAGAAATTACTAGCATTTATGTAAATAAGAAATAACCCAGGTCATAATCATACTGTCATAAGGGTTAAAAACTAAAAAATATCATCATGAACCACGCCTGTCTCTTAGGAAATGGAGCACGGGTTAAATACTGAGTATTGTGAGTGCGCTGCAGCTTCATGTTCCACTTCAGCCCAGTATTTTTGGCAAAATGAGCGATTACACTGACAAACACAGAACCGCATCCAGATGGAGGGATATACGCAGAAAGAGATGACTTGTTGAATAGCCTGTGCCCAAACCTGAGCTAGGTGAAAACTTAGGAATGTCAGAGATTTGTAACAGTGGCCCAGTAGTGATGGGTTCCCATGAGCAATAACTGTGCCAACAGAGGGAATTCCTCCCCAGTCTCAGGAATTTGATGGCTTGGTTTTGCCTTAAAGGATAAGGATTTACATTCTGTATTTTTTTGAAATAAAATGCCACATTGCTTTATAATTTTTCTCTATGATAAATGTACAGAAGAGAGTTCAACACTAGGGTTCCTCGAGAAGATGAAAGCGTGTTTGGTGTGTTCATTCTTTTTAGGGGGGGTAAAGAGATGTGCTTTCAGAAGAAAACAGAAATGGCTGTTCCCATTGCCCACAAGCACATAATTATGATATATATTAAAAGAGTTTTAGTTAAATTCTTACAAATTATGTATCTTAGTGACTTGTTCAAGTTCATTTTACATTAAAAAAAAATTGTTTCTCTCTGAACCCTTCTGGTTTTGCTTGTTTCTAAATTAAATGAATAGTAAGATTTTCATCAATAGGAAGCACTGACATATTACCCACTAGAATTTTTCAAGCACACTTTTGGGCTATAAAATAATCTAATATTCTAAGTGCACTTCACATTCAACTATTTGCTGTTACTTGGACATCTGTTATGCATTGAGCAGCTGTTGCTATTGGGATGGGCACAATGACTAATACATATTTTCCATGAATGCAATGAATTTAAAATCAAGGAATATATATTAGTATTCAGGTTTCTGAAGTACATCATTCTGCATTTTGTCAAAATACATGTTGGCATACCAGTGTATTTCTCAGTGGCTTACTTTAACGTCATCTCTGAAATTTCTTAAGTGTCTTTTCAGATCTATCCTATGTATATTTTTATGTACTTCCTATTTTGACATTTCCCTTTCAGCCATATTCATATATTTTAATCAAAGTATATTCGGCATCAATCTTTATATATATATATGTATATGAATACCAAGGTGACACTATATTAGTCTAATACAGCTTTCCAGGGATTCCTATTGCTTGTTATCAGAATCTCATCCAGCTTATTATCTTCTCGCAATTGATCTTTGTCCAGAGAGATTTTTAAAGTGTGACAATAATGGCATAGTACAGAGAGCAAGTTTTTTGGTAGCGTTTGTTTAGTTGGTAGTTGAGTGGAAAGCATTTTCACTGCTTACGTACTGTAAGGTTTGTCTATGAAATCAGAAAGAAGTCTGCACAGCACCACAGAACAGAGTCCAAGGATTGTGAGACTTTCGCAGCCTCTTCTAATGCATTTTATAATGACAACACTAGAAAAAGGATCCTGAATTAGGGAGAAAAATGTTATCTTTGTCTACTGTTCTTGTGCTCCAGGTCTCCTTCTCAGCATTTCTACTCTCCCTGTACCCCAGAAATATTTTCTGTAATATTGTAATATTTTTGGCATTCTCATAAATATGTTTTTGAGTAAAACCCAGTTATTTTGTCAATATTTGTGAACTGTAGGCAAGCATTCAGCTGATCCCAGTGTCTGTGCATTCAGCTGTGGAATGAGCTAAGTGTTACAATACAGTGACAAACAATTCACTTAAAGAATGCAATGTATATGCTTCAGAGGTACACATACACCAGCAGAATACTGCAAATGCCTGTCCTATCAACAAAAGAGCAGTTATTTCCATCACCTAGAAATTGGTTGGCACAACTAGTTCTTTGTGAGAATCTGGAAAAGGGACAACAAAACTGATTTTGTCAAGGACGAAAGGAGAGTAAAGGGCAACACAAGAGTAAATAATAATATATTTAGGCATTTACTTTAAAAGATTTGAATGATCCTGATCCAAGCATAGGACACTTAAGAGTGATAAATGTAATAACCCTGAAAAATAAATATGAGAACTCATTTAGGCTTTTTACTAAAACCGCAAAGGGTTGACTTACCATACGCTATAAAAGATGTCATTAAATCATCAGCCACTATGAAAAATTGCCTGTTGTGGTTTCTGAGATGCTCCTTTCTCTCCCAGTACTCTGTGCAACTATGTACAACTCCAAGAATTGATACCTGTAAGAAGTTCCAGTGTCAAACTGACAAAGTAAAATTGAAAAAAAAAAAACCAGTCATATCTTACTACAGTAATAAGAAATCCTGTTCACCTCAGTGGCTCTAATCACAGGTGTATAGGTTGTAAGATCTGCCTTTCAAATTATACTGTGCTAAATATAAGAGCACAGAAGACATCTAAATAAATGGGCTACATCGGTGGTGTTCTGTGGAGTTTAGTCTGTGTACCAATAAAAATCTTCATGATTTTTATTAATTCCATTAAAGTAGCACACCAGCTCCAAATATTTATAGAGATCAAGCAGAATCACTTCAGGATGAGCCCTTCACACATACCAGAGGTACCATTTCCTGAAATGTAAACAATTGGCATCTGCTGAGCCATAATCCCTAAATCAGAAACACAAATGTTTGGATTAACAAAAAACAGAAAGCCTCATTCTTTCTTGTTGACCTCCCAATGCATACTTTTTCACTTTCAATGTTACGTGCATGACTGGCATTCTTTATCCAGGACTAGAAATGCAGTGGCTATTTGCCACTGTGACCACAAAGGACAAATTCATGATCAAATTCAAACCAATCCAAGCCCTCACTGAAGCTTGCTGACTTCAGGAGATTTGAAATCAAGCCTTCGATTCAATGCTACACATATGATGCAGTATGAAACAACTGAGATTTGATATTCTTAAGAATCAGAGAAATAAAAGGATATTTATTTTACCCCTTTGAAAGGGTACATAGATTTGATGAGAAAAGGTTGAGGAAATATACAGTGTAAGCTTGTGTGTACTGTCATTGAAATCTATGTGGTTTTTGTATACATAAGGTATTAGCATTTCACTGCACCAGAGATTAAGTTTTCAATAACTTTTAGGTATTCTAACATAGACCTGGAACTGCTGTCTGTCATATGTGCAGTCTGTATATATGGAATACACAATGCAGATATACAGAATAATCCATTGTGCCAACTAAAGCTATAACAATGAGCAAACTGCTTAAAGTCTAATGCTGAGAGAGTGAAATTTGAAATTCTTTTCCAGAGTAGTTTATTTTTGGAGCGGGTTTTTTCTTTAAGAGGTTAAATACAGAGCTAGTGGAGAGAACTGAGAAGTTGGAGAAAGGTGAAAGGAATACTGTCCCAGTTTCAGGTGTTGGTGCTCAGGACCTGGGATACAAGGGGTGATCTTGGAAGTCCTGCCTGTTCTGCTTTGTGCTGTGGTTTTTAGGCTGTATGGATCCCAGTAGGACAATCCATAATCATAATGAGGTTTCAGGGTTTCCAGTCTTCATATTCCCAAGCCATGATCCAGTCACTACTCCCAGCCTCACGCCAGGGGCTCTAGAAGTTGTTGGAGCTCCTACCGCTCCATAGCAGGAGGACAAGGAACCAAGTGCTCCAGGTCAACCTGCCTGGTGAGAGGGTTTCCTGCACCCTCTGCTTCTAAAAGTAGTGGACTGTTAACTGCAGATTGGAGCTGGCAGTGACCTCACTGAACCAGCAACTCTTTGCAACCGGGAATTGCCTTTGGCAAGACAACAGGGAAATAGTCACATTTCCACTGGATCCTGCCTGGCTTTACACATGTTCGTCACAGGTACTCAGTGTCCACTCAATTTTTTTTTGACTTCACAAATCTATTTGGCTGGGAAGTAACTCTAGGTAAGTTTCAGGGAGGACTGGGATTGTCCACATATAAAAGACTGATGCTTTCAAACTGCTACAAAACAATAAAAACGAAAATCAGTAAAATACCCCTAAGTGCAATTTTAATTGTTTTAATAAGTCCTTTTCATGCTCTATTTCATGATCTATTAAATTTCTGGACACATTAGATTTCATTGTACTCTGTAAGAAAAAAGTAAGTTTTTAAAATTTGTTGTTAGGTTACATATTAAATTTTAGGTCTCTGCATTAGAATCTCGATGTGACTTCAAAATTATCAAATTACTTTTTTCCTATGCAAATATGCAGCTTTTTCTTTCATTGCTACCCTGGCATAAGAAATCCAAAATTCTGGGCAGTATAAAAAATGTGCCCTCAGTCAATATTCACCTATTTCCCTTTTCAAAATAGAGTGTAATTTTACCAGACATCACTTTAACCCCAGGGTAAAGGAAAGTAGCTCTTGCCATGTTAAATAATAAGCTGTGTAAATTTCAGCTGTTGGGGATCTATTCTGTGCCTCCAACAGGAGAAAAAGCGATTTCCAGTGGTTATGACTTTTAATGTTCATAATTTGAAATAACCCATATACTGATATTCAGGGGAAATCTAGTTTTTCTGCACCCTTATGGTTACCAAAAAGGTCTTAGAAAACAATATAAAATCATATTATATTATGGCTGCTGCCTTGACACTAGAATTGGCATAGTACAGTGCGTTTGTATTTATAGTTTATACAACAGTACATTTGATCCTTGATTTTATTATTCAATTGCCATACAATTCATGTCTTTCCAGATATTTTTGCACTGAGTTACTTATTCACCTGGAGTAAGCCCAGAAAAATAAGACCTGAACCTCTTTAATCGTATCCATGAAACAAATCTAAGAGCTGAGAACACTGCTCTGGCTGTGGGTGTCTGTGTGTGCCATCCACTGGACTGTGATAGGCAAGCAGGACACAAAAGTGGGTGAAAAAAATAACCTTTGAGTTCTGATATGAGAGATTCTCTGTGCCAGTAACACTACTGCCAAAGAGCATCCCAAACTTTGGGTTAGTCTCTGTTGTAGAATGATATTTGTACTTGCACAGAAAGGCTTGTCTTTTTTCAAAATGGGTTAGTGATTATGGACTGCTTCATTACTTACAAAAAATAAAGGACATTGGCATGAAATAAAAGTAAAAATTTGCATGAAATAAAAGTAAATACAAGGATCTAATGGTTTGACAAGCAAGCATAAAGTGGTATTTGGAGAACTGAGTCTGAAGAAACTTGTTTGACATCTAACTTCAACCAAAAATTTATTATGGAAAAATCTTTCTGCTACCGGGAAATCTATCCAGCTACCAGGGAAGCTGATTCCTATAGGACAGATATATAGCTCCTGTCTTAAGAGAAGAGGCTGAGCTACTTAATTCTTTGAGAAAATTGTGTGACTTTCCTAAAAAAAAAAATGAAAAAAGAATTAAAAAGAATAAAAGAAAAGAAAGCAGAAGGTGAAAACAAAAAAAAAGAAGACAAACCTTAACATTACAATCCATTGATAAAATTAAATTAGTTTTCTTTGTTTTGCCTTACTGGTTAAATATTTGGGAGCACACAAAAACGTTTCATAAACACAATGAGTTCTCTTGTTATGTAAAATCCCTGTCCTTTCGTCAAGGGCCTGGCAAGAAAACTGAGTTTTCTACCTAAATTGTATTTTTCTGACTAAAAGCCAGAATGCCCTGAAAAATTAAGCTGTCACTAGTTAATGCTGTCAAAATACCGTATCTCAACTATTCATGCTTCTTTAATTACACTTCACTCTTTCTTCCCCCTTTTTTTGAATGGTATTTGTGTATTTGTTATTCTCCATGTTCTTTTGTCACAGTCCCTTGAAAACAAAATATAAAATCAATGATGCTAAAGTTTATGTAGGCTTAATATTAGGCAAAAATGAGAGTCCCTAATCCCACTGTCAGTAGGATGCATTTGTGTAGTTCTCCATGTAGCACATTAAAGAAGGGCAATATCATTCTGAGAAGAGGAAGAGCCATATGGCTCCATTTTATGTGTGGGTGGTTTTATAATACCTCAGAACAAAATATTCATGGTCCTTAAACAGATTCAGATTACTCATGTAGATGGGCAAAGTAGCCATGCACAGCGCGATGGAGTTACAGTCCTTTCCATGTGGTGCCCTGTTAGGAAATCATGCCCAGGCTTGCAGTTGATCAAGAAAGAGGAGAACTGTTTCCTTCAAAGAATCTATAGATTCAGCGGGAGGTTCTCATGGTTTGTGTGGTCATTTGAGGTCAGACTACAGTAATTAGTTCATACCTGTAGTCTTTAGTGCCTCTGATAAGAAAGCTTTTGCGAGCACCCCCAGGAAAAGCAGGACGGCCTATGGTGGTACCCCATTCTGCTATTTCAAATATGTAGACACTAGGAAAGGTTCTAAGTTCACATTTTGGTCACCAGATGTGTGTGTGCATGTGCTTGGCTACCCACACGTGCACCCATTTGAATACTAGATCTCCGAAAGGATCTTGAACTGCTTGCTTTGGCTTTTCTCCTTCCTTTTGATACTGAGCTGTCTGTATGAATTGAAAGTGAGAAAAATAGTTAACATAGTATCTAGTTTCATTGTAAACCCTTCCTGATTGATGACTTGCTTTCTCCTGGGACCCAGCATTATAGCACAAACCAATTGGTATAACTTGCAGCTAAAACTACTTCTTGGAGTTCTGCTGCTTTTCTAGGGAAATGTGTTTTTCATTAATACTGATGTTCAGACTCAGGAAAAAAACATATCTGAGGAAGAGTGTGTTATACACAGAACCTTAAGCTATTGCTCTTCTTGATGATACTAATCTGTTTTCCTACAGAGAATCATGTGAATTGTTACCTGTCATTGCATCTCCATGTTCATCTCTTAATACTTGTGGGTGCGATACAAACCACTTAACAGAAATTCACCGCCCAGACTAGGAGGTTTCCTCTGTTACACCAATATATTTTTCCTGTTGTATCTTTTGGTTTGATAAGTGCTAATACAAAGATTCTTACCTAGTGCTTTTAAAATGCTTACTGATCTACAGAGACAGGAAAAGTAACCAACGGTTAACAAATGGCTCTGATAGATAGCGCGGTCCCTCAGGAGGCATTCATAACAGCGACACCAACGCTGAGTTGTTCTCTCTCAGGAGCACCATTAACAGTCATTTTATCGCCGATTGCCTATGTAATTCTGTAACATCAGTCCCAACGCTGGGCAGTTTTCCCGGTCAGAGGTTAAATATAGGCAAAACCACTATTGAAAAGAAGGTGGAAACCAGCCTAAAGTGTTAAACTTCCCGTTTACAGTTCCACTAATACAAGCGTTAGCAGAAAGCAGAACCAAACTGTCAACAGAAGTGAGCGGTGTACTGACTTTTTTTTAATTGTATACAAAGGGACAGCTTGTGTCTTATTTTTCATTTTGATTAATAGTTTATTTTCGTTTTAGTCTGTTTTAATCCCAAATTAGCCAGAAAAATAATAATTTGGAGAAGGACACAGTGTCACTATATATAATAAGTTGGATATGAACTATGGGTGGGGTGTTATTTGAAGACAAATGTAATTCTTGTAAGACTAAATAGGTAAATACTATTCAGAAACCGGCACAGAATTATTTATTCGCAACAACATTTGGGAAACTTTTACTGGAACGCCATGTGCCACTATGGTTTGTTGAAAAGGGTGTTGAAAATAAAAAAAAAAAAAAAGTAGAGAAAAGAGTTCTGACATGAACAAAATTTAGAGAAAATACACCAACAGCAAGACACAAAAAATTTCTATTAATGCAGTCAAGACTGAGAAGTAGCTTGACTACAGCCTTCAGATACCTACAGGCAAAAAGGATTTCTGACAATTAAGAGCTCTCTAATTTAAGAGGATAGAGTGTATAATTAGCTGGAGCCAAGAATTACATTCTGTCCCCCTTCCACCAAATTAACAATGGGAGCTTTTAACCATTGGAGCAATCTGTCCTTCTGAAAGAGAGAAATTTTTGGGACCATACAGGAGGTTAGACTAGACAATAATGAACAATTTCTTCTGCCCTTAATACTCATTTCTGAATTTAAGAATCTGTAAATCAGCCAAGATAAATAAGGTTAACAGAATCTGGCCCTCATTCATATATATTTTATCATTTAATTACATTTTCATTTGAGGATTATAATTCAGTTCTCTTACAATTTCATCTCGGAAACTTTTCTGCAGATCCCAGAAATGGAGTCTTTCTTATTCTAATTAAACTTTGAACCAAATAGAAGCTCTTCAGCTTGAGACTCTGAATTGTCATGAGGAAAATTTAAATAAACATCATTTTAGCTTCTTTGTTACGAGTGAGCACGGCAGTGATACAGCACAAAAAGTGTTGGTGTCAGTTGCAGCCCTTGAGCTAGACAAATGTGTGGTTCTGTTTTGATCATGCTTGATATGCTATGTCTTGACTAGGTCTTATTCCATTTTGTTTCTACAGGTTAGTGAGACTTTAATCAAGAAAAAAAAAATCTAATGAACAGCAATTTGAAACACAGCATTTGGAAAGGTCAAAATGGTACATTACATCCTTATTATCCAAAAGAACAGATGAGTTTAATATCCTGGCAGCATTTTCCTGTGAAGAAGATATTAAACAAGAACTGAAAATGGCACAAGGTTCCCTCTTCCTTTCTTATGACAAAGATTGTAACAAGGTGATGAAACTACACAGAATAAATCTTTCTGCTTTAATGTTCAGGCTGTGGATCCTGCCTAGATTTCAAAAGCCTAAGCTAACCAAAGACCCAACACACAGCTATTTGTTTCAGGTCCTTTACAACACATTTTCCTGCTTATATGACTCAGTTTCCATTAATATTTTCTAGCCTTAGAGATGTTAACAGAAGGTACACAGTGCGGTGGGTTTTGGCAAATGCTAACTGTGTTGAACTGCAACAAATAATGCACTCCATCAGTACTGCTTAAAGTTTAGATTTTTCAGCTTCTGTTTGAATAGACCTAAGAATAGAGATAATGTATTCCAACAGACAACGCATTGCATGTGTCCTGCTTTGGAGAGTCCCTGAAGGTATGGAACTGTTTGAAGGCAAAGGAATTTGTAGTACATCCCATAGGTTGTTAACAATTTGATTACTACAAGGAACTGTCGCAATTTGGTTCCGTAAGTCGTTGACTGCATGAAGACTCTTCCTTTTACTTTATAGGTCTAAGGGGAGAAGAAAACCTTCTGGAACTTGATGTTGTATTTTAACACTAAAATACACCATCAGGGTCCTCATGTTTAAATCTTATTATGGCAACTGAACAAATGCTATGCTTAAAAATCAAAAAATGAGTATATAGTGTGCACTTTTATTAGTTACTTGTATTCATTCCACATGAGATATGAGAAGTCTGCTATTATGTAAGAATGTAACAAGTTATATATTAAAGACATTCATAATTATTAAAGAGAACACTTTATATTATTCACAAAGATATCTGTCTTGAAGTATTGCTGGCTGAAGTAGACATACATAGAATTGCACAAGCTCAAAAGTAGGAATCATTTCGAACCTTTTTTTTCCACACCATTTAGGGAATAGATTTGGAAAAAAAAAATTCTCCGTGGTACATTACATGCAACATCTTGCTGAGAAAAGCCATTCTGCTTTGGTCAAGAGAGATAAAATGAACACATCCAAAATATGTTTTCTGTGTCTCAAGTGAATATATATATGTGTGTGTGTGTGTGTATATATATACACACTTGCTTTTTCTTCTCCTTAGGTGATTTTATTTTCCACTGGAGATTGTAAATGTATTTTTCATCCTTTGTTTTGCAACTATAAAGTAGGATAGCTTTTTCAATACATTGGAAATGTGCAACCTATTTTGAAACTTCAAAGGTTTTGCAAAAAACTACAGAAAAAAATCCCTAATGGGTGTTCATTTCATAAATGCCTACAGAAATTAATGTTTTCCACGTGTCCAGAAAAAATCCACTAGATACAAGTTTCTATCAAGTTCCTTGTGATTTAGCTAATAGTCCTTGAAACTGAAATAGCTGCAAATAGCTCTTTTCTGCTTCCCAACCAGATATATCAGCCTGCAACTATGCAGTCTACAGAAAGTAATAAACAAAACTATTTTTTCGGTTCCTGATTATTATTCACAGTAGAAATCCATGATTTTTAATAATTTGAATTACTAAGAACACTGACCATAGGTACTCTTGCTATGAAAAAATAAAACATATGCTGTTGTATCCATTGTTTAAAGGATCCTGTTTAGGGAACGACTGAGTAGAGAATTCAGCGTATTGAGGGAAGACTCAATGTGTAGTCACACAAACAACTCCAGGATTTCTCAGAGAATGAGTCCAATATATCAGAGGAAGACAGTTACACTCTTTTCAGTTTGCTCATGATTATGCAAAATGCTGTTACTGTGTCACACACTATTTAACACGGGGAACACCTTGAACACATTATGCAGCCTAATTTAGTTATTTCATGAAATGGATTTTTTTCCACTAGGTGATCACAGTCATTCTTTTTTGAAAAATTCCCAAAGTAATCAAGTACATCTCATGAACCGATAACACCAGTTTGAAGTTAAATGTTAAGAGGGACCTACTTTCGTCACTTATGGTCAACAAATCACGTGGTGGTTGGGCACTTCCATGAAGTCTTTCTTTAATGAGGAAGATAAAGAGTGAAAGTTGAATGTAAAATGTTGGACCTGTGAACCCACGAGAGTCGCATCTCAAAGCAAAGGATCCTGTAATCCTCTGTGAAGTATATTTATTAAATTAACAGCAGGTGAAAAAAGGATGTGGCTGGTGGGAAAGGTGTCATGCTGAAGCAAAATCACAAGAGAGAGACATGAAAACACAACAGACCATGTGCAGTACACGCATTTCCACACACACGATTTTGCACCAGGAGGTGCTGGTTCATTGTAATCCCAGTAAGAAGGGCACTCAGGCTCTGTGAAGTATTGCTTAAAATACCATTTATTGCAGCTGACACCATAAAGCAAAGAGGTCAGTACAGATAGTCTTATGTCCCTTCAGATGCTGGGAACCCCGGGTTATGCACCATCGAATGGGCCTCCAAGCAGGGCAAAGCATCCTCTGCAGGTCCTGTCCATGAAAAGGTTACCCAATATTTCAGTCTTCTGAGCTCTTGTCAGGTTTTCCTAAAAGATAATAACTCCATTTATCATTTTCACTGTCAAGCAAAAAAAAAAAAGAAGTGCACGTGAGAATTTGTTGCTGCTGTTTTAGACGAACGCAAGGACCCACAGGTCGTACAACCGGAGGGACCAAGCGGCAGCTGCCCACAGCCTGCTTCGTTACAATTAGTCAGCAACGTTTATCCTGTGGCCAGACGATGCGCACAGCACAACACGGACCTGAAGCTCATGGCGTGTGCCCAGCACAGTGCAGGCCTGCGCCTGCTCACGGTAATTGCTGTGTGGGTCACTAACTCCTCCACGTACACTGGTTTGCTGGTCAGGATCTCTGCACATGTGCACATACACACCTATTTCGCATCTGCCTATAAAAAGCTCCTTTTGCGCTGCAAAGTGAAACGATGCATTGTATTCAAAACCGCACACATTAAAAATCTGTTCCTGTCTATTGCAAACACACCTTTGGACAGGTCTGTGTGTCCATCAAGCTAGGATTGTGCAGGAAGTCAGATAGGTTTATAATTACACGATTTATACCTCCAAACACTGTTAAAAGGCTATGTAAGTACATTTTTGGAAGTGTGCTTTTTATGCCTGTAGCTGAAAATCTGGTTATACTTGCATTTGAATTTGTTTTGTTTTGTCACACACTGTTACTTGATATTATATGAATAAATAATCCATGAGCTAGAAAATGATCTAAAATCAAAGGAACAAAGTCAGTTGCATTATTAAAGAGAGATTAAAATAATTTGACGTGAAAGGCATTTTAGAGACAATACAGGCTGTCTGATTTACTGATGTGCACGCACAGAAGCTAATACATCATTCAGCCCTGCTACCACCTGACAGCTGTTCAACATCTAATGGGAAATGTGATGGTGGTCACAGTCCAGTTCGTAGTGGACGGGTGTCGGCATCATGAGAATCATCATTACAACTGGCACTAATTGGCACCTTTGTTGACAGTCTCAGCAGAGAGGGCCAGTGATTGAATCACCATGGAGGCTGCCTTGGGAGCTCTGCTGGCACAGGACGCTGGGCTTAGCTCTTCCTTCACCAAAACCATCCTTAGCTTTGCACATATTTCAAAGGAACACAGTCAGGTCCCTGCCTGTAAATTCTATGAGCAGACGCATTGCTGTGGCATAGCTCTGGAAGTGATGCTTCCGTACAGAGGGCGAGACGCATCTCAGGGACACTGAAGCCTGCCCACTGACACTGGCCAACAGAAGAGTCTGGGGACTAAGGCTTGGGGTGGAAGAAGACCAAAGGGGATGAAAACAAAGGCTGATGTAAAGGACACATGACCCGCATGGGGTTCCAGTCTCATCCAAGCTTTTCTCAGTTCGAGTTTATTTCAGATGCAAATGTGATTCTGTGGCCTTCTAGGAGCCACTTTACTCCTCCGTGCCTCAGTTTATTCTTTTATCTGGAGGTCCTAATATTTGTCTCGAGGCTATCCTAACTAACCAATGCCTTAAAGTATTTAAATACCTCTGATGGACGTCAATAGACACATTAAAACTTAGGCTTCAAATTTATAGGAACTTTGGTTTCTTAATAATCCTGTTAAATGAGTTGTTGGCAATGACTGTCGAATGTATCCATTTTGCATTTACCTATCTTTCCATTCACTCTGTTGAATATTAAATACAGCTTCTTCTTCCACTCAGCCTGCCTTGTGCAAATCAGCAATTAAAACTAATTTTCCTTCAGCATACAGAAACCTCTACTGTTTGTGGGTTAATTATCACTTTTTTTTTTTTTAGCTCTATAGACAAATGTAATACAGGTCAATAACGCGACTGTAGAATTTGAGAATGTTTTTATGGTAGTAAAAAGAAGCAAAAATGGGTGATAAGTTTGATTGCAATTAGCAGCAGTAACTGAAGTATAGAGAGGTTATTAGAGCTCATTAGTACCTTTTTCCGAAGTGAAGAAAGAAAGGCAGGCAGGAAAGCAGGCAAGCAGGAAGGAAGGAAAGAAAGAAGGATGGACAAAAAGCAAATGAAGCAAAGAAAAAGTAAGGAGTTTGGGAAAAAGGAAAGAAAGAACAGTTCTACTTTCATGTGTATGGAAAAAATGTTGAATTTGTTGCACATGGCTTCATCAGTATATAGATAAAAGTGAGAAAACCAGACTGGAAAATTGGCACACAAAGTCAGGTAAAATATATCATAAAGGACTGTAAAAATAAATTATGTAAAAATTATGTAAAAAGTTTATCTGTTTATATCATTGCACCTGAGGTCTACCTTCGTTAGAATCAATAAGGGTATAAGATATCATGAACACTTACAGAGGCTCAAAACATCACCGAGCCAGATTCTGATCTCTCCCCGTTGATTTTTCACTGCTGTATTACATCTGATTTCAAGGAAATGTCTACTCATTTACATGCATCTACATAAATTCAGGATCAAGCCACCAGCATTTGCTTCCTCCAGTGTTAATAATGAGCAGTGGCTGCTATAGTGTGCTCCTAAAGACATGCTGGAAAAAGAATATGTCATCGTTAGCCTAATGAGGGGAGAGAGGGAGAGAGATTGCTAAATGTTTTCTCTCTAGCCCAATTAAAGAAGAGAGAGCAAGACAAAGAGAGGGGGAAGGCGTGCTAGAGGGAGAGCTGTGTATGTGATGGATTTCTTCCTGCCTTTAGCTACAAGAACATTCTCGTTAAGTAGAGCTGAAAAAGGCAGGAGGACGTGGGAATACAAAGGATAAATCCTTCGACTGAAATCAGGCTGTGGCAGCATGGACCATCAGTCTGAGCTGCACATTAACTTCCAAAAATAGCTTGCTTGGGAAGGAAAGGATATGATAACAAGTACTCTGTTATAATTGCTGTTCTTAAGACAAATTATTCATGCAAATATGAAGGAGCAAGACTCGTCTGCCTGCTGAAAGCCCCCTTGGCCGTCCATGGTCACCTTTCTCTAGAGGAAAAGAACTGCTTGAGTATGGAGGACTTTGCCAGTCTGGATGTTGCGGATCTCACTGAGAAGAGACAACTCGCTGTTTATAAAACAAGCAGAACTTGAGCCCATGACATTTTTGTGCCAGCAACATCAGGCCTGCCAGAAACAGTGCCTACATCTCAAATCTCATGCTGGGTCCCAAACTCACGCTGTCCCACAGGCTGGGCCTGCGCACTGTCAGGAGGGGTGGTAGCTCACCTGGCCCAGACCTATGCCAGGTACCACGCCAAAAATTTCACATTACAGATGTTTGCAAGCCAGTGCTTGGGGCCATATGCCAGGCCAGTTTAATTTTTTTCGTGACTCAGAAGTCTCTGGGGTTGAGTGTGCTGTTTAGGACGCCAGGTCCTATGCAGGGAGTCAGGGCTCCTAGCCCACGCTAAAAACTGGTGAGAAGGTTCACGTTTACATCACTGAAGCCCAGGAGACTGTTTTCTTTCCAAACACAGAAAAGAGCATTGCATCCAGTCGTACAGCATGACAAGGTATATACATTATCTCATATGACAGAAGAATAATACCTGCTTCTTTAGGTTGCAGCAGAGATACAAATGGGCTTGCTAGAAAGATTTCTTTGCACCCACAGCTCTGCTGCTGACTCCACACACGGCTCAGGGCACCTTTCTGCCATGCTGTGACCACCTATTAAAGATACACCCAGCCCATGGGCCTCAATCTGCACGCTTCTGATGGACCATATGCCACCCATGGTCCATGGGCAGGTCCGCGGTGTCTGCAACAGCACAAACACACGAGCAGGCGGATGATGGGTGAGAGCCAAATGAATATTCCTTGTGTCCAGACCCTGAAATTTAACAGGACTGCACGGCTACATGAAGAGGCAAGTTTTTTTCTGTAGGTTATAGAGGCCTATGACCAAAGGTAACTAGGAAGGTGGGAGTTTCCTTGGCATCATGTCAGACAGCAGTCGCCGATGGGATTCCAGGATTATATCCCACACTGTTCTCATTACCTGCACAATGGCCTGAGCCATGCAGAGAGCAGAAGAAATCACCTTGCATCCCTATTTATATGTAACACTCAGACACTGAGCTGAGCGATAAAAAGCAGGCTTGATGTGCCTGGTATAATCCAGTCCCCAAATGTTGAATTCCCATTACTTATTTTAAATCTCTCCATATTTCCTTGCCTTCTGACTAAAATGTAGCAGCTTTGTGAGCTAAGCTATAGCTGCCCTTTCACCGTTTCAAGTCCCAGAAGCTTTAGCTAGGGAAAATGATTTTGTAAAGGCTTTCTGTGCTCTGCTAGTCTTATATTGCAGTTTCTCCCAATAACTAAAAAGAAGTTGAGAAAGTTCCCAAGAAAGACTTGCATTACCAGTCCCTTGTTGTAATTATTTTTTGATCTGTGACTCCTGAGCCCCCATCCTGGGAGACCTTTTGGCTTGTTCCATCATCAAGCCATGACTGGATTAGATTTTTTCCCCTGCAATGAGACCTGCTTTCTTTATTCACCACTTACCTGAGCACAGACAGCAGAGAGGGAATATTGGGTTTGGCTTCAGGTTGTCCAGCCTTCCAGTGAGGAACACAGGACAGGAATGGCTTTTTGAACTCTCCTGTCAGCACAACAGAAGACGGTGGAAAAAACAGCCTGTGCTGCTCTGGGGAGAAGGGTAAATCTGCCAGGAAGACTGGCAGTAGCCCAGACTTGTGCAAGCAAGCCCAGCTCAGCCTTGTTTGTATAATGGCAAACAAACAGGAGGTGAGGGAAGGCTGCAGTTAGGGTCCCAATGCTTTCAGTCTCCTTACAACATTTTTAGATTATTCCAGATTTCTTCCTGGGTATTTATATATTATAAATATTCTAGTTAACAATGACAATGTCATAAGTTTTCCATTCAAAACTCTGAAAGTTTGTGTGTCTCTGAGGGCTTTTCACCTGTTAGATTCCTTTAGCCTCTTTTGTGGTTTGTTTAAGTACTAAGCTCCCCAGTAAAAAGCTGCCCGACTCACATTTGTAATACTCAGGTTTTCCCTGTTTTTTAATCAAAAATACTGGCCCATTTAATTCTGACATTCTAGCACTGCACTCTGTGCTCGGTGCTAGCAAAATCAGTGACTACGTGACTCAGTACTTTCAGCTCCTCTGTCCTGAACTGCAAATATCACAAGATTTGAAATAGAAACATTATCCCTGATGTCTAAGAACAAGATACTAAATTCAGTTTGATTTAGTGATAAAGGCTGCCACTTTGGGAGATATAATGGCTAGCTAATGAAATGGTATCATATTTGCTTACAAATGCCACCTTCTGAAATATCATACTTAAAAGGAAACTAATCATTTATTGTTTCTGTTGGGAGTGTAGCAAAATGGTAACACTTCATGGTCAAATGTCATTTCAGTTAAATCCAGCTCATGTACAAGGGGCGGAAAACCCATCACATAACTGGATCCCTCTAAAGTTTATAAATGGCAGGTCTTTGTGCCCCAGCCTGGAAATAAGGTCCTTACATTACTCAGGAATGGTCTAAGGTGGTGTAAGGAGGAAGGAGATGAGTACAGTCAACGTTAGCATGAGGCAGATACTACTCACGCATTTTCTGGTGACTTTGCCCTTCCTGTCGTATCTCAACCACTGCAAAGTCTGCCTCACATTAAGGAGGCTGAGGTCATTAATTTCAACACACAGCGATTTAATTTTTATATTAAAATACTGTATTAAATGGGAGAGTTTTCTGCAAAAGCTACCAGTAAAAATTCAATCTCAATCAGCAAGACCAACACAAAAGGCCAATCGAGTCTGAATTATCAGTCAGCACTTCAGCAACATTCCAATTATTTTCATCATTCAGAATGACCCTAGCAGTATTTTGAAATTATATTTAAAACTGTAGTGGTTATTAATCAGGGAGCTATGGCAAGCCAGCATCAAGATCAGCAGAAGGGTGGAGACAGATACTACATCATTTTGATCTTACTGAATAAATTGCTTTTAAGCACAAAACTTCTTGCAACTGTATCTTCTCATCACTTGGATGTCCAGAATAACAAGCAGAGTATCTTCTGGTGGCTTAGAAGGCTTTTACTACATGTCACAAGAAGAAAAATGAAAATAAATTGCACTTATCTCTCCCCAAAACAGCAAGACTTTTTTATTCATATAGACCTAATCTTCATTAAATCTCAATTTCTTAGCCATTAGGACACACAGTACGACCTGCAGTATCTCTGACTGTAGCAGAGCAGAGCTGGAATGAGTAGTTTACATCACTTGTTTCGGGCTGACATTTCCTTATAGGAAATAAAAAGAATTTATTTTTTTTTATTTAATTTATGAAACTCCCTGGCTACAATTTTTGTTTGCAGCATTCATTCACATTTTCACTATGTAAAAAGCAATACTGTTAAAATTTTCTTGATAATATTAGTTAAATACTTGTGCTTTTAAGAAGAAAAACAACATTTATTTTTTGCTTTTAAGGAATTTTGGGACTATTGTATTCATCTGCTTCAACAGGCCTCTTCCTCTCAGGTGTAGCTAAGTTATGTCCCAAGCATCATCACGTGTGTGTTATTAAAAAAGTGATGTAATTTTGCTTCATCTTATTTCTTATTCAAAGCAAAATTAACGGCTAATGGTGGCATCAGTGGTTTCTCTACTCCTTTAAAGTTCTATTTTCCATGGATCAGCAAAATTCTATTACGATGCTCAGTAAAATCTGGCCAAATTTACTTTTATTATCTTAAAAAAAGGAAGGTCAATAAGGCTATTTTTTCAAGTAATGCTTGCATTTTTTGGTGATCTTAAACATCAAACAAAACAATTTCTTTTTATATATTAAAAATGGGAGCTGTCAAGCACTGGGTTTACATAATCCTATCTCTGATTAAAGCATCTCATTTAGAGAAGCTAAAACTGCCAAAAGCTGCAGACAATAAAGTGTTATCTGAGGAGTATTTTATTTCTCTGAAACACAGTTCAGACAAACCTGCTCCATGTAATTACCCGCACGAAGAGCTGCTGGATTCTGTTTTAGTTTAAAAAATCGGAAAAATCTTTAAAGCTTTTCTCTGTATTAAAGCCGCTTCAACGCCAACTGTACACACTGGATAAAACCTTTCAAACGTCTCCTAGAAGATCCATAATTCGGTTAGTTTCTGGAGAATGAGGAAGAGAGCTACACATAGGATTTCCTTGGCTATTACAGTACTAGCCTAAAGAGCCTGTGTCGTCTTTGGTATCAGTCGAATAAAACTGAAGCAATCCAACTTGTTAATTTTATTTGACTCTGGCCACCACCCCTAGATAAGAAGAGCAAAGAAGGCTGCAAGCCTGGGTAAACATTGAACGTGAAGCATCACCCTTAGCTCTGGCATTGAGAAGGTATTGACCAGAATTTCCCCGTGGCTATCAGAAAGACACTTCACTCAGCTATCATCAAGCATTCCTTTTGTGAGGTAAAGATAGTTGCTCTCTGCTTCACCAAAAGCAAGTGAACTAAGGGAAAGATCCTTCTGTATCTGCCATCTTTTAGATACCCTCCTTATGCATCTGCTACCGGCCACTGACAGAGCTGCACCTTTGGCCTGAACTTGGTGTGACCTGTTCTATGGGTCACTCTTACACCCTTTCTACTCAGCTGCTTTGAATCAGAAAATCTGCTCTTCTTCTTTCCACACTGCTTCTTTTGCAGATACCCTTGATCTATTTTATATAGGCACAACCCACAGAAATATTCTTGCCAGATGGTTACCTAGCATCCTTATTAATTGCTACTTGAGTGTGTACTTCAGTTATCATGACAGGAGGTCTAAAGGTGTAAAAGAGACTTCAAAAAATTCTCTCAAATATTACAGACAGAAAAATCCCTTAAAGCTCAGTTACAGCATCTTCTGTCAAAGCAGAGACTTTGGGAATATTCGGTCTGAATAACAACACATTCACGCTTCAGGAATTTCCAATGAAAAAGTACAGAATTCTCATTGAAAAGGAAAGAGGATTGTTGTGGCTTTTTATGATTTCCCAATGATTTTCCATAAGACTTGGCTCTTCCTAGCATGGAATAGCATGCCACTGAATGACAAGAAAATAGTGTGCCTATACGTGATGTTTAAACAGCAAAACAAAACAACAAAAACCCCAATCCAGGCAATTTTAGCAACACAGCAAACAGATGAGGAGAGGATATTTAGGGCTATGAAAACCAATCCAACCATGTGTCTGGACAGATAATATAACACATAGAAGAGAATGACGTTATTTACTGGCTGCAGCTCCCGTATGATACCAAGTTATAGCTCTCCTCTCGTACTCTGACATGTTCATTTGATGATATTTCATCCACTGAAAACAGGTGGATGAAGAAAAAAGTGTCTCACTTATAAACACCTATGAGAAGCTTGGGGTATAAGCTATAAAAAAAAAGGGCTTGTGCATACGTTGTTGTTAATTAAAGCTCATTTGGTAAGTGTATGACTATACACCACCAGGTAAGCAGCACCTTCTTTCTCTAACTTTCTTCACAATTGTATGAAGCTCCATTTACGTGGCTATTCAAGAGCCATAAAATATAATAAGCACAGACTGAAAAGAAAACATGCGAAGGAAAAGTGTAACTTTTCAGAGATATGACACATTTACAAAGTACAATATACTTGACTTTGAAATATTGCCACAGTTCCTTACACTCATTACACTGATGATTTCATCCTCCTTATATACCTGGGTGATTTTTATGTTCTACCTTACTAAGTGAAATAGGTATGTGACAACTCTGAAATTCATCCCGTCAAACAGACGCTTTGTGTCTAAACTTAAGGATGCACTTTGAAATTTTTACATGAAGTTTTACATTTTAAAAGTATCTGGAATGGCTATGCTTCTATTTTTTCCCCATATGAAAACACTGAAATGGATTTTAAAATGTACTGCATTTAGAATGAGAATTAACTTCGCTAAGTCTTATCTCAGTAGGTCGCCTAATACCCCCTAGAAAATAAACTGGAAATTATTACTGACACAGACGAAGAAGATGAAAGAAAAAGCATATTTAAAACATTCAACCCATAATAACAGTCAAGAACTAATGTATTAGAGTAGTCACAGCCATAACACATTCATGTGGTATATTGAGGACTCTGAAAAGCAGTTTTAAATAAGCAGTTATAGACACTTAGTTTGTTCAAGGAATTCTAACAATAAGAGACTGCATGAATGATAAATACCTAAGCAGAAAGCAAATGATTCGCTTTATCCCCAAAGCCAACAGAGTCTTTCAACATCAGAAACTCTACGAAATTGGAATATATGGGTACACGCTTCTGAAATACCACCTTTTCATCCGATCGAAGTAAACAAACATCTTGCACACTCCAACAATGAATTGAAGAGTTTCCTTTTACCCCTGAGATGCAAAATGAGAGCAAAAATAAGCACTTCATTCATGCTTTGTGGTTCAGAAGCGAGCAATTCTCTGCCTTGTTTTCTCTGAAGAGCATACAGCAGCTTGCCTGTGTAGTTTGTGGAATGCAATCCAGAAAGCAACTATAGTTAAAATATTTTGGAAAGCGTAACAATTCCATATGTTCTGCCTGATTTCTGCTGCTGGAATAGCTGTTAAAATATAATGTCACTCTTCTTTTCAGGAAGGGATAAATCTTGAGTAGAATAACAAACATTATTATAACACTAACAGGCAAGATGTGGTAGTATTTGAAGTGCATGGTTTGAGTAAATAAATGTGTGACTTTTATGCACAGGTGACAGACTGGAAATTTTGGGGAGCAAGGCTGACAAACCAACCAGAATAAGCAAACTACACAAGCTTTCTCCTTCAAACCTGGAAATATCTGACCCTTCTTGAGTGAAAGTCTGGGCTGTAGTCTGTTTCTGCGTAATAGTTGGGCTTTCTGGTGATGCTGCAAATGGGTGTGCTGCTTCTGCGCTACCAACCACTAACCAGAGCCGAGGCTCCAGGTGGTAACAGCCCTGCCCACACAGGCATCTGTCTCTGAATTGGACAACGCACCATCAATACCATCTACAATCTCTGATACTTTAGCTGGGTTACAGCACACTGTTCTCTAGTTCTATGCAGGAGAACGTAATCTGGGAGGAAAAAAACCCCTAGCTCTGGGATGGCTATGGGATTCCACACCCACTCATGAGAAGTGCTAACTTCCTTCCACTTTCAGTGACATGCAGAAAAGGGGTTTTTCTGTTGGTATGTTGTACTACACAAGTAATCTGAGATAGTTTATGTCTTTGATACTTCTGCTTCTCACATTAGGAAGAGATGCATTGTTTTTCTCTTTACTGCACCCTAAATACAGTAAGTAATGACTATGAGTCTGCTTTTCATTGCTTTTAATCTTTCACCTCTCCTTTTTATCTGGATCCTTTAAAAAAAAAAGCTGTTTTGGTTGTTGTTTTTTTTTTTTTTTTAAGCTGGAAATATACTGAGCTATGTAAATAATTATTTCCAAAGTGCCTTCTGTAAAGAGTTAGATTTTATGGCCGCCAAGATGCATCCTCAGCCATATGTAGCAGGCCAATGGTGACATTGCAATGTCAGGATAATCAGAGAAGTGCTCAGCACTCCATACAGCTAACGCACAGAGTCCTGGGGTCATTTCCTCATCCAGGATGATTCTCTAAATGTGTCGGTTTGAATTCATATTGGATGTAAACTATTTTACATTGCATGCCTAGCAGAATTTAAATGTGACGTGACATTAATAAAGCACAAAGGAAAAATGCTAATGCAAAAAGTCTTTCACATCACATCTCTGCTGGGCACCCATTCTTCTCTATTAAGGATCAATTTTAGCAATGCCTGTAGTTTTGCTTGCCTCATTTTTTCCCCCACTGCCCATAGGAGTTTTTAGCGTACTAAGTGGGCTCAGGTCTTAGGCTATCAGATAGCCCTGTTCATTCAGTTATCCTGATGAACCAGAAAAGGAACAGGCAGAGTTTTTAACACACAGTGAAGTGGTGAATTATTCCTTTCTTTGTGAGTATGTTTCATGAACCTTCTTCCGAGAATGGGAACTTACACACTACTTTTACGATGCTGGTAGCATATGAGATTTGTTTGTGTCAGATTTTACACCTTTGCCCTCTTCCTAAACATCATTAAAATAAAATTACTTTAAAATCTCATGACTTCACCCACTTTTTAGACCCATGAAGGACAGAATGTTGCTTATTTCAGTTGAAGGGCTTTTTGTAATTGCCAGCAAAAATATAAAAGTCTTGAAAGACAAAGCACTTTCCCTGAAGCCTGTTTTGAAAAAAATCACATTTCCAAGGGCATATGTGCAAACCCGGTACAGAATCATGGAGCGTGCGTGTTAAACAACAGTAAAAGCAAGCACCGCGGGGCAGTCGTCCCTGATTCTGCCACCCGTGCTGCTCTGGGGCTGCAGCGTGTGGTTATCAGCAGAACACCACCTTGTCACCCCCAAAGCAAGCACACCAGCAGGTGATTGCTCCCCACAGCCCCTTGCCACTCTTCCTTTGCTCAGAGACAGCCACTGTTTACTACTACCCTGTGCCCATTAGCAGTTGTTGTATCTGCCCATCACTAGCTCACTCTGCACATCCAGAGCAGATCACCCACATTTGCAAGGACCTCCGCTCATCCTCCGGCCCCATGGATGAACAGTTTGAGCAGGAGATGAAGGAGAAGGGAGAGGAGGCTCTACTTCCTCTCTCTTCAGATCATTACCTGTGCAACACAGGCTGGAGCGCCTTTCATCTCATAGAGATTAATCAAATGGCTTGCAAACAGGACGTCCTCATCAGCCTCCCCGCAGATGCTGCCTGGGGTGGGCAATGAGCCAAAAGTCTCCAAAATACAGCCCTCACCCCTGCACCCCAGAAGTTTAGATCAGCACAGGCTGTTCATGAAATTGCTCTCAAATACTCCTCCTCCTCTTTTAGATCCATACCACTCCTCTCCGGCTGTGTCTGGCCTGGCTGTATTTGAACAAGCGGTGGGTGAAAGGGCTTTCTGACAGCCCAATCTCATACAAATTGAATCTGTTGTGCAACCATGCTGCAACTGCATTTTTCAAAGCTATTCTTTTTCAAAGGTTATTTTTAAATACCTTTTTTTATTCCCCTGCTTGATCTCCCCTACTTTTAAAAGGCCACACAGAAAGATTTGTCGGCAATTTACTGTATAGATAGTAGGAGGGTGGGAAAAAAAATTTCACTTGCCACCTGGATGGGCAGTAATTCATAAGTCCTGGTCACAAAGTGTGTGATGCTTGATCTCACGCCAAGGCAGAGAGTCATTTCAGTCCGTTTCTGCCGTCACGACTGATGCAAACCTTGCTTTTGCACTGGTCCTCAAAGACAAAATGCCGCTCTCTGTGAGAGGAAAAAAAAGCGACAGAAATGTGATATGGGGTCCAAGACACTGTCGGGACCAGTGTCTTGCTTAGTGAAATTGGTTCCAGGATAAACCCTGGCATAATCTGGGGGGAAAGGGCTGACCTTTTTGTCAAAATACTAGGTCCCATTTTTTGGCTTCTTTTTTAGATGCTTTTCCTAAAAGCTTTCAGCGAGAAAGGTACCCCAGAGTCATCTCTTTCAAGAAAGACACAGCTTTAGTGTATGAAGCCTTACAGCCTGCAAGTATTCCAGCCATATCTGATGTTATGCACATAGGTCTTTTCAGAACTATGTGTCCTGTCAGGGCATATAAATTCAACAGCCTTGGTAAACAAGCAGCCCAAAGGGAGCTGCTACCAGCTGCGTTATAAATATTCAAGACTCAGTCAGCCATAATTAGTGTATTCCTTTATGTTGACTTTAATAATTCCCCCTCCTTCCAGTCTGTATATTTTGTTAAACCTCCTCTTTTAGAACAAAAGCTTGCCCAGGCAGTTTTATCCTCCAAGTACAAAGAAAATCTTCTGGCTGTGCAATAACACTGTAAGTGTATCCCACACATACAGGAGGGAAAAAATCTTTCCTCCTTTCTGATAAGTACACCAGAGTTTTATTATCCTCCATGTTCCTTCTGAAAGGTGACATCACATTTTATATGCTTTATTCCTCCAAACCTTGTATTCTTCTGCGCTTTTCTTGGTTATTAAATTTTTAAACATGAAAGAGTGTAACTTACAGTTTCATCACTATTAATGGTAAAAGTGGCTTTACTGCTGTATGGCCCAGAAATTCTGTGAAGTGCCTCTGTTGCTATCAGAAGCATTGCACAAAGCTGGAAAATAGAGCGTTGGGGTTTGCCTATCACAAAACATATTTTATTGCATATTTGCAAAAGGAAGCATAAACATATTAAAAATTAACCAGTGATACAAAGGCAGAACACTCCACAGAAAACCTAGCCAGTCGAAGAGGCCAGGGATAAATGAATTGAAGAAGTAATTACCTCTTCAAATAGTGATTTCTAGTGTTTAGTTCTTGAAGGAAAGTAAACTGGAATATTTCTGAGTTTAAAGAGATTGAGTTCAGATAAAGCGTTCCCTGTCTGTTTTAAATACTGGCACTGCAGCTCAGCAAGCTCACTGCGCAGTGCCACCCCTGGCTTGGTCAGAGTCCCGTCTCAGAGGCTGGCAGGTGGGGACATGGCAAGCTGAGTGGAGGGCAGTGAACATATCTGGTTGTATTAGACATCCGCTGCCATCTGTGTTGCCTTCCTGTTCTACAGCCTTTTCTAACGTAGAATGAAGGTTTTCAAAGTCAAACACCGAAACGGTCATGACATAGAATCCCGTTGCTGGAGAGGAATGCAGACGAGGCTCCTTTGTGGTGCACATAGTATATAACAGTACAGTAGCTGTAACAGCTGGATTTTATGACTAATCCACATTTAAACCCCATTTTAAAACTGAGTTACGTTACTGGCAAGAGGAAATGGCCTCAAGTTATGACAGGGAATATTAGGAAAAATTTTTACATTGAAAGGGTTATTAAGCATTGGAACAGGCTGCCCAGGGAAGTGGCTGAGGCACCATCCTGGAGGTATTTAGAAGATGGGTAGACATAGTGCTTAGAGATATAGTTTAGTGATGGTTTCTGTCAGTGTTGGGTTGATAGTTGGACTAGATGATCTGAAAGGTCCCTTCCAACCTAGGTGATTCTATGATTATAGAAATATCGTTAGGATTATCATACAATTTAACGACAAAGAGGAATGCTATTAAATGCAGGACTTGGAGCCATATGTAACTTTCTTCAAAGCTCAAGAAAGTTCAGTTCAAATGTTTGGTATTAGCTCATCTCCATTATTAGTAAGAAAATGTAATCACTTTTGCAGATAGAAATATTCATAGAATAAACACTGAGAATCTCTTAGATACAATCAAAACAGAACTTGGAGATTTGGTAATGGAGTGAGGTGATGTTTAGTCTAGCTGTCAGGGCCTTGAGGGTGCGACCATCCCTCTCTGTCCCTGTCTGGCCGCCCACGGCCTTCAGCCACCTTGTCCAAAGCCCAACCCCTTTTCAGCCCAGCCCAGGGCTGTCAGTCCCTGCACCAGAGATGCCGTGTCAGGGCTGGTCCCTGCTCCTACCTCCCAGATGGTCCTCGGACCTCTGCTGTAGCCACATTTCCAGTCTTGTCTCCAGATTTTCCTGGATGGACCCTGGATACAACTCATTACCTCACCTTGTCTAGGACCGCGGATGGACCTTTTCCCATTACCACGCTAGTCCTGCTGAGTTTTGATCTGTTCAGTAAAGTCACATTCCCTGCTTGTGCCAGGGTTGCCCTCGTTTGGCTCCTGGCACAGCCTCCCCTGAGGAACACCTCTGCTATTGCTTCCCCCCAACAAAAGCAGGGAGAGAGTATGACACAGATGATTGCTTCAATCAGAGAAAAACTTTGATTAGAGTAAATGTTACCGACGAGATTATGTGACGGCTGGTAAGTTAAGTGATTTTATTTAAAAGGCAATAGCTGAAGTGCCAGACCTGTGGCATCACAGAACAAGCAGTGTCAAAGAGCAGTGTTGGGATTAAGTCCTCTTACCCCAGACCAACAAGCTGCTTCCTCTGGAATTGGTGTCTGGTTAGTCATCTCAGTACAAGCTACATGACTGCACAGCTTCATAAGCACAGTTTCATTAGCCTAACTGATCTCTCTCCCTGCCTTGAAGCTGAGTCATTAGGTAATAAAACAACCTCGCTCCTAAAGTTTAGCGATTTTAGAATTGCTTGAATCTTTACACTTTAACTCCAATTTTATCTTGCGTATCCATCAGATGCTAGCAAAACAATGGAATTAAACTGCACATATATACATATATACATATATATACATACACACTGAACTGAATGCACATGGGATTCATCTAAATTCTATTTAAATAGAAAGTCTTTCAAATGACAAAGCAACTTCACAGGTTGTCTAGTTTCTTAAGGCTCCAGTTAACCTGTTTCCTGCTGTCCTCAAGAGACCTTTGTTTACACAGATTTTTTGATAGGCCTTACTCTGATTTTTGCTGCTAACAAGTGGATAAAGACCCTAAAGACCCTTCAGTGTCATCTCCCTGCTCTCCACTCTTACAGGACACCTCTCCAGTTTCTCCTTTGTAGCTCTCATAGTCCTGCTGTATCAGGACCTACCCCCCATATAAGCATTCAGTTCAACGTATCTTGTTTCTGCTGTTAGTGGAAAGCAATGTGTTTGGCTGTCCTGTTTGAACTTCACGGTGCTTTATCATAACAGTATTTGGCTTGTTGTTGCTGCTGTTTAACTTGGCCTCTCACCTTTCACACCTCGTCTGTGTCTAGTATTTTTGGTGCCTAAAACTATATAGTCTCAGATTAGTTTGTAAATAAGTCATTGGCACTTGAGGCTAACCAGTGCAGACTGACTGTAAATTTGGTCTATATACTTTCCATTTAATTTTGATCAAACTGAGGACGTCTCTCTGAGACTGTGTTTCTCTAAAGAACTGTGGAATTAAACAAATTAAATATAAATGCTGAAGGCAATGATGATTCAAGTTGTCAGAGAATCAGGGTATTATTTGATGGCTTCAGTGTATTCCAGAATTCACAGCTACATTCATGATGGGACATGGCTATTGCAGTGGAAGATTCCAACCTCAGATATTAGGAGCCTGGTGAAATTCCACTTCCTGTTAGACAGCTATCCTCTACATCATATCTGGAGAATTAGACATCCAAGAGTGGCAGCCCCAAAGAGTATGAAACCACCTCCATTAAAAGGAGGAATACCGAGGAGCTGTGTTTCTTACATCTCATTCCCCACTGGAGCTTTCACGCAAACTGCAATACAAATGGAGGACCCATTTCCCTCACTTCAGGATCCATTCATAGTCATATCTTTATATACTAGAAGGGAATACATAACTCTGTTCTCAAAAAAAAACCCCAAAAAACCCCAAAAAAGCCAAAACCAAAACCAAACACCAAACCAAAAAACACACAGTTGGATGTTGACAGTTGGACTTGATCATCTTAAAGGTCTTCCACAACCTAAATGATTCTTTGATTCTAAATATTATCACTCTCACCTTTTCATCCAGAGGATCACAGCACTAAGTCTG
This sequence comes from Rissa tridactyla, assembly GCF_028500815.1. Taxonomy (NCBI): domain Eukaryota; kingdom Metazoa; phylum Chordata; class Aves; order Charadriiformes; family Laridae; genus Rissa; species Rissa tridactyla. Next base: position 99,055,010 of record NC_071468.1, read on the forward strand.
GGTACAGAAGACGTAAGCTCATCTCACTCATTAGCCAAAGCTATCAGGGTATTTGCCATGCACAATCAAATTTTAACTAGTTTCATAACTCCCACAACAGTTTATCTGTTCTTGTGAACTATCCACTGGTAACTTATCTATTTTCTATTAATTTAGATATAGAAGAAATTTGGGAGGGGCTGTCCCCCATTGGAGTGTCTCCCATTACACTGTCTTTTTCCGTGGACGCTTCTTGTTTTTCAAAACTGGCATGTTGCATGGGAATATAGTGAATGGAGCCAAAAAACCTCAAAATTTCTATGCCTGAGCATAAATGAAGCAGATCTGGATGCTAAGCTATCTGCCTCTGCCTATGATGGCAATACAGAAACATGGTTAAAAGCATTCAGGCCATAGGACCAGACTAAAGCTAGTCTAAAGTGAAAATCCCCAAAACACCTGTGGAGCATCAGATCTTCATCCCCAACTTTGTCATTCTTCAAATTTGCGATACTGCATGCTAATGTAGACATAGCCCTCTTTGCCATAATTCCCCTTCAGACCAGCTTTTTTCTGATAATAGGAGAACAAAAACACACAGCAACCCCAATATAAGAATTCAGCTAATATAATCTAAAAATTCCACCTTTTTTTCATCCCTTACACCTAACTATTATGCATTAGAAATCTGGCAGAGAGCTCTGTCAAATTGAACTATTGAACTCAGAGTGGCAAAAGTCCCTCCCCAGGCAAGACATTTAAATCATTTTCAAAGTTAATTTCCTGCTCCCAGACGGAGAACAAATCTAATCGGGTTTACTTCATTCTTCTGACGAACAGGGAAGTGTTGCCTGCATACTCAACAAGGGAAAGTGTCCTAGAAGGCAGCCGGAGCACCCGCTTCGCAGCACCGAAGAAGCCTCTTCTGCAAAGCACTGCGTGCGGATCAGCATGTGAATGGGGATTTGGATTTAACCTGGCAGATCTTCCTGGTCTCCTGCTAACCCCATTTTATAATGAAATTATGAACTGTTTACAAGGTAACAGTGCACATGGGAAACTGAAAATAGGCAAAAAATATAGTATGGCTGCAGAGGTATGTTTCAGAAAACTGGCTATGCATTTAAAAAGACCCTCCACTGGTCCCTCTGGATTCCTGGTGACTAAGGCTTTTCCCAGGTTTTAAGGATATTTCCATGAAAACTTCTGATAACAGAACTTCAACAAGCATTGGAAATAACTGAATGAGGTTACTAGATGACTAAAGAGAGTTTGTAGAAGAGTGAACAAAAGTGTACATACACATGGGAACAAAAGTGTATATACATGTCTACGTGATACAGCTTAAGATAAAACAGGGTTAATTAACATCTAAGTCACTGTATTATCGAAGGCAGAGGACAACTAGTATTAACTTTATAAACAAAAAAGTTGACAGATTCTATTTCTGCATGCATTTTTACAATTCCAGGGGAAAAAAAGGTATATAACAACACCCGAGCTCCTAAGCACTTCTTGTTTCTTCAGAATGAATTAGCAAATTACATATTAAGTCTTTTTGGAGCAGTTTAACCTTAACTAAAATTTTACCAATTTCAGCATATGATATATGACTTTTTATTACTCTATAGAGCCAAATGCTATACTTTGAAAGAACTGAAAATACTGTTATGGTCAATTTAAGTTTACTTAGCAGTAATACGCTTTCAGTGCATGCAAGGAAATCAGATGTTCATTGCTAAAAGCATAAATCCTCATTTATATTTAATTTTAACGTTTGTGCTTTTATTTGTGCATTGCATGTAAGTACAAAGTTGAATTACTTGAATGGATATGGAGTTCTTAAGTACAGTATTTCTGTAAACGAGGGTAAAAAGTAAACTTCATCAAGCTAATGCTGTAGGGATGAACAATCATTAAAAAATAATTAGTTCAAGTCACTGAAAACTATTTTTTTAAGTCATTGAAAACTACCATTAAAAACTTGGGCATTTCCAAGTAACTTATTCATATTAGTTTATTCAGCATTCATATTGCTTTACTTAGAATGTGCCTCAGTTGCTTTACTCCTCACTCCTGTCTGCCCAGAAATTCTTCTTTCTGTACCCAAATTTATCCCCAGTGATCGATGGAAATTTCTATTCCTGCTGAGCAATAATATAACTTACCACACAGCACGATTAGTCCTGCCACAAAACACAGTTAATGCCATTGCTTACTTCCTTAATTTTACTTTCTCTGACAAGCCCACATAAACTTTTTGCATAACCAAAAGATGCACCAAACTGCTCCTCAGTGAACCTAAAATTGTCCACTGAGCTAAAATTGACCCTTCCTGGCACTTGAAGAAAAGGAAATATTTCTTCAAATATGCTGATACAAACTTGGCATGAACAAACTAGCATGCTAAATTTTCAAGGATCACTTTTAGAACTCTACTATAACAAATTGCATTACCAAAGGGTAATGGGTAGGAGAGAGAAACCAGCAGCCTAACTGAAAATTGTAGGATACCTTTCTCCCATATTGACAATCAGGGGCCTAATTCCTGTATCTTCAGACTTTCTCTATTCCCTACTTTTTAAGGTAGGTACTACTAAGCCTATCTTCCTACAAATCCTAGACTATGCTCTGGGTTTAATATGTGTTATCTACAATAAAATAAGTAGGTTTTATTTAGTTAGTAAAAACATTACAATTAGCATTTCCTCGCCCAGTAGTAAAAAAATTCTCATTTAAGGTCTTTTTTTTTGTATGTGTGAACTTCCTCCTTATTGCAAATGTTTCACTAGCTTAGACTGTATTTTGAGCAATATGCTCTGAAAACACTCCATTTATTTGTCTGCTCTGTTGTTATTAATACAATATTATATTGCAGTGGAAGAAGAGCTCTAAGTTTAAAAGCCAGGGTTGAATTATTTTTATTAGTGTTGTCTATTGTCCAGCAGATGTTTACAGGATCCTTCTGCATTCAGCTTGTTCTGGGCATCATCTCAAGGCATGTGGAGGAAAAGAAAGCTATCAGAAGTACTCAACATGGATTCACCAAGGGGAAATCATGTCTGACTAATCTGATAGCCTTCTATGATGGCATGACTGGATGGATAGATGAGGGGAGGGCAGTGGATGTTGTCTACCTTGACTTAAGCAAGGCGTTCGACATGGTCTCCCACAGCATCCTCATAGGGAAGCTTAGGAAGAGTGGGTTTGATGAATGGACAGTAAGGTGGATAGGTAACTGGTTGAAAGACATTGCTCAGAGGGTAGTGATTAGGGGCACAGAGTCTAGCTGGAGGTCAGTGACGCGTGGTGTTCCCCAGGGGTCAGTACTGGGTCCAGTCCTCTTCCATATATTCATCAGTGACCTGGATGAGGGGATAGAGTGCACCCTCAGCAAGTCTGCTGATGACACAAAGCTGGGGGGGGTGGCTGACACACCGGAAGGCTGTGCCGCCACACAGAGAGACCTGGACAGGCCGGAGAGTTGGGCAAAGAGGAACCTTATGAAATTCAACAAGGGCCAGTGTAGGGTGCTGCACCTGGGGAGGAATAACCCCATGCACCAGTACAGGTTGGGGGTTGACCTGCTGGAGAGCAGCTCAGCTGAAAGAGGCCTGGGAGTCCTGGTGGACAACAGGAAGACCATGAGCCAGCAACGTGCCCTTGTGGCCAAAAAGGCCAATGGCATCCTGCGGTGCATCAAGAAGAGTGTAGCCAGCAGGTCGAGGGAGGTCATCCTCCCCCTCTACTCTGCCTTGGTGAGGCCGCACCTGGAGTACTGTGTCCAGTTCTGGGCTCCCCGGTTCAAGAGGGACAGGGAACTGCTGGAGAGGGTGCAGCAGAGAGCTACCAAGATGATTAGGGGACTGGAACACCTCTCTTATGAAGAAAGGCTGAGGGATTTGGGTCTCTTCAGTCTGGAAAAAAGAAGAGTGAGGGGGGATCTTATCAACACTTATAAATACTTAAAGGGTGGGTGTCAGGAGGATGGGGCCAGGCTCTTTTCAGTGGTGCCCGGGGACAGGACAAGAGGTAATGGGCACAAACTTGAGCATAGGAAGTTCCACCTAAACATGAGGAGGAACTTCTTTCCTTTGAGGGTGGCAGAGCACTGGAACAGGCTGCCCAGAGAGGTGGTGGAGTCTCTGTCTCTGGAGACATTCAAAACCCGCCTGGACACGTTCCTGTGCAACCTGCTCTAGGTGACCCTGCTCTGGCAGGGGGGTTGGACTAGATGATCTCCAGAAGTCTCTGCCAACCCTATGATTCTATGATTCTATGTTTCCATCACTTAACATTTTGGGTGCTCAGCAAAATAATCTTTAGATCAAGTTACAAAATTAATACAGTGTAATAACTGATTTTTTTTTTGTTTAGGAAACTTTGGTGGCTCTGATTTTAAACATGCTCATTTATGCAACAGTGTAACAAAATGTGTGGAGAAAAATCCCATACATGCCACCTTTATTGTGCATCATCAGCAAGGTGATTGTTCCACTGGATATTATCACCCTCTAACTTCAAAGCACAGATAGTTAAAAATTAAAATCAGGATGTAAAAGAAGGAATTAGTTGACTGCTTCAGGTAATCTGAAGAGAGCCCACAGTGTTTAAAGCACATAAGAACAATGGATCCATGTAAACTATTTAAATAACTGCATGAGAGTGAACGTATTTTTTAACAACTTTTAGCAAATGCTAACTTCTCCATACAATGAACTTTACTGCTTCTTCTACGTCATTACAGTACATTTCTTGGCAAAATTTTTGCTCTAAGTATCTAACTGTCTTGCTTTTGGAAACTGCAGTTTCATCCAATTATTTCATAGGATGCAACGAAAAAACCCCCAGAAACCTCATTGCTTTATATGTGATCATTCTTCCAGACAGATGGTACCCACTAAATGCCCAAGAGCATCATTGAGATGACTGCATTAGAAAAATTCAGGAAAGATTAATATGTAATTCTTACCAAATGGTACATAACTACGCCATCATTCCAGGTCAGGCTTTAAGATAAGAATAACATGAAAATATGTATGGCATATTCGCTTAGGTGAAGGGGCTGAAGAGAGAGAAGAAAAAAATTCCAAGTATTAGTTTCTTAACTGGAAAATGGTACAAGTCATTCACTCATAGAAAACAATGCTTTCGTCTTGAAAATCATTAATGCAATTATCATTGTTTTCAGTGGCACAAGATCCAACCCAAGACATTTTAAAATAAGTCTCAGTTGTCATAGACAGGCCCATGAAGAAATATGAAAGTATATTAGGAATATTATTTCCAAACATGAATGAGTTAGACATTAGTAGTAGAGATTACAAACATGAGTGAATATGAGAATTACATAGTAAAATTCAGCTGTTAATTTTCTCCATTGTACCCCAACTTTAGAAACGTTGGCACCAGTGACCAGTTTTTGATCCTTATGAGGGAATTTCAATTATACCTTTGAAAGACTGTACCAAATTTTATTTCTTGGAGAAAGGAAGGAGTCAAGTAAGGAATGCAAAATATTATGTAGAAGTCCTAGAGCCTCAGATATAGTAATTGCTCTGGAAACACCGGCAACTTGGTTTTATTTTGCATTGATCACATTTAATGCTACCCATTCAGATAACTGGATGAGATACAAATCTGTATTTAGATGAGGGCTTCATCGGTTATGCTTAGGAGCAAATAATGTTCAGCCTACACTTCTGGCAGACAGGCATGCAGTCAATCTGGTGAATGAAACTATTAGAGAGTGTAGAACATAAATTGGCAAACTGCTGAGAAAAACATGAACAATAACTCCCAGAAGCTTCATTCCAAGTCGTAAGAACAGCGTCTAAGAACTGTAAATACACAACAAGTTACTAAAAAAAAAATAATATTTCTTAGTCACAGTATAGAAATCTGGCAAGTCATCAGGGAACTAAACCTGAGATCTTTACTTTCTCAATTAAATTATCATTATAATGGACTGAGGGAATGCATCTGTCAAAGTGACAGTTTGCATATGGTCTCTGAATTGTACAGTTGTTCCATACAGTGCTATAATCCTTTTTCTATTTTAAGCTTTCAGTCAGTGCCAGTGATTCATTGAAACTTGTGTCATATTTTAATTTAGCAAAAAAGACTATGAACTCATCTGAATTCAAAATATCCCATACTGCTGCTTCATGTGTTTACAGTAGTGCTTACATTGTCTATGGGTACATCAAGCAAATTTCATGAGCAGTCTGATATAATTAATGCAACAGGGCACTGCAGATTAGTAACTGAATATCAGCAATCATCAGAAAGGCTGATTTCTAAATAAATCCACTTACAGTGCAGGCAGGGTCTTAAGCATGTAAAACATGGAAAGAACAAACATGCAAGTAGAATCTCAATAGTAAATGTGTGATTCCACTTTAGTGCATGAACAGAGATCCACCAGGTCATTCTTCAAATAATAAATTGTCACTTCTCTGAGTGTATCTAAGAGTTATCCACAAAAAGATGTTATCTGTTGGATAGCATCTGCACAAGACAGTGGGAAAGGCAAAAATATGTTCTATCTGGAGACACGAGAGCTACCATACCAAAGAAGGCAAAGAAGCATACAGCTAATGTGTGGTGATTGGGAACTTACTCTGCACATTTTTTATCCCTTCTCAGTTAAGATTGCTATTATGAGTTTTTCTATTTTTCCTGCTCCACATGAATGGGCCTTTACTCATATGTACAACAGAAGGATAGCTGAGGAAGAACTATTATGGGTATAAATAACGCCAGTTAGTTTGAAACAGGTACTACAGCAAGTGCACAAGCAAAATCACTGGAAAGAAGTTCAGCTACCTGTGGTCTTTTGGACACAGATCTCTATCTTGCAAGTCCAAATATAAAATGCTGCCCAAAAGCTCATTCCTCTTCCTGGAGTCCAGAAACTCCCACGACAGTCACAGAATGAATTTGGGTATGGAAATAATTTTCTCCTACCTAACTTGATTCAATCATAGTTGCGTTGTAAAATAAAAGCTAGGACTATTTCAGACCAATGCTTCTGAAACTAAAAGGAAAAAGGTATTTCTAAACATAAATCCTACAAGAAATATTCTGCTCATAGTGGTTATTTTACCACTTTTTATTCTATAATGGTTCAGACTGAAGTAGTTCTATTTAATAACTTCAGAAAACCTGAAATAAAGAAACATAAACAAGGCTAAAAGGCTTATTGAAAATATGATATAAGATGGCAGTATTTTATGGTATTCCTTTAGTAAAGTCACTTCATATATTTGTTTTCCTTAAGCTGCAGCAGAACATTCAAGCCATTCTCTGCCATAAGCAGCCATCTGTCACATCACTGTCCTTCATATTTTTTTTCATTTCTGTGCAATAGTATGCACTGACTGAACATATGGCCTAGAAGGTGGACAAATGTCCCTCCTGGCTAATATAAACTCTTAAGAAATGTTTGCTGGTGGAAATCATTACACTTCTCATTAACAGAGTGAGAAAACTCCTTCCTTCAAGCAATCAGCTGTTAGCTCAGGAAACCATCACGGGGGCTCCAATTCTCCAATATCTCCTTCCTCACTCTGTGTAGGCCAAACTGCTGGCCAAAGCATGGTACAGCACTGGTTGATCTGACCAGTCTTAATCTTCTCCCAGACAAAGACAAAGGTCATTCTTCTCAGCTAAGTACAACTATTAAATACTACGGCCCTACTGAACTGGATGTATCCAGAAAGGAGGTGGGGATGTATAAAAAGTCATTAAAGATTTTCAATGTTTTACCATGTGCCTCAAGTGTTCTGCAATAGTCTTAATTAGGGAGTATATTGAGGAGAGATGGGTAAATAGCACTGGTATAGCTAGATGCTCTAAAGTACAATGCCAAAAACAAGCAGAGGAAATTCAGCCTGGTGCCATATTTTCATTAACCCAGATGATGCTGGGTTAGACGAACCTATAGGGTTTTAAAAACCACCAGATCTGGTGGTGACCATGATAAGCTGGAGAAAGAATATTAGGCAAGAAGGCGGTAGCAAATCATCCCTTGCAGAGAGGGGGGGCATCCCATCTTGCACTGCAAATGTTTCAGAAGAGTGTGTCCTGTCCTGAACTTCTATTGTTGCAGAACAGTGAAGGCTACTACGAGTGAAAACGCACATTACAGCCTCTCCTGTCCAAGGCATATCTGATCGCATTCTTTATCACTTCATCATATTAGATTATGCCCATCTTTGAAGTCTTTGTGAAAATTCAGCAAATGCAGAAAGTAACTTGGAAAGGAAGCAGAAAGTACCTCTGCTCGAGAACGGCCATTTTTATCAGTTTGTTTCCAGGGTTTCTTGAACACCACCACTTTCCATTAGCATTACCATGAGCATTCATATTAGCGGAAAATGGGTTTATTGATCTTCAAGTCAAGGTCATCAATGGATTGTGAAGGTCATCAATTTGTCTGAGATGTTCTGTAAGAAAAATAGATGTTCTGCAAGAAAAATTATTCAGATCTCTTGGAGAGGTGCTTTGCAGTTTTACGTTTTTTTTGTCATGAACACAAATATGTGATGGCATAATTTTAACATTCCTATATGAAAACAACATGGTTAGATTAAAATTTATACGATCACAAGGCACATGAACAGGCTATGGTTTTTTCACTTTAGGAATAGGCTTGCTATATATATGCCAATAGAGAAAACATCACTTCCTATAGGTTTACTGTATTACTAGGATATATCTGGTGCTGGGAACTTGCCTGGTCAGCTGTTATTATGCTTTGTGGCATCACTTGTCCAAGTTTTTTAAATTGCAAGTAACAAAAGCTATGATGATTCAATAATTATCTAACCAAAGACAACCTAACAAATATTGTCTTAGTCCCTGTCAGTTGTAGGTGGCAGTTCTCTTGACATAATGTATACAGAACCAGACTTAATTAATGATACTGTAGTCTTTATCATGTTTAGGTGATTTCAGTAGCGATCATCCTTTCTGGGTCTTTAAGCCTCTAAATTGCAGTAAAGAAATGACGGAGGACCTTGTTATGTCCTGAACAAACTAAGAGGGCAGCCCCAAAATATGACTACAACCTCTGAAGGACTATGGATAGTTACAGATACAGGGTACGTTTATTGCCTGAGTGAATTGCTCCAGATTCTTCCCTGTATTCCAGTTTAGTAGGTTGCTAAGGGCCTTTCAGGACACTAATGATATTTGCCTTATCTTCTACAATGTTCTGGCCTTCAAGACAGGTTAAGCAAGACAGAGCTCTGTCTCAGTTGTGCCAGGAGCAAGTTCATTCGTTGTCCGAATGGAGCTTAGCAGTCCCTGATCATACCTGCATACAGGGAACCCAACTTCCCACACCTAAATCATTTTGCCAAAATAGTGGACCAGTTTGTAATGTTAATTAACCTTTTTGACCTGTGTGCTCATAACAAGGCAATTAGAAGCAAAAGTTAGTGGTTGATTAATTTTGATTTATTTGATGCATTCTGCTGCTTTTACAAAGAATGTGCAAAGTCCCTGGATGCAAGAGTCAGCTTCCAGAGAAAAATAAACCTGACATTCCAAGGTTTTCACTCATGACAGTCACCTTACTTTTTGTGCTTCTTCTTAGGGCCATGTTGTAGTTAAGACAGGACGTGTCCTTCAGCCTCTCCCTTAAAGCTCTTTTTAAGCTTTGCTTTTTTTTTTAAGCTGCTTCTCTTCTCACCAGCCCAAAGTTGAAAAAGCAGAATCTTCCTCCTATAACTGTCTGCATTCACCTTCATGTTCAGTCATGACATATGTCTGCATTTTAATGTGGAGGTTTACACTGCCTTCTAGAACAGCAGTCTTCTCAAACTTACAAATGCTGATACCGTACATATGCTGATACCATAATGTGTGCCCTTCGCCATGTTACCCCCCTGCTTTTAAGCATATTTAATCCATAAATAATAGCAAGAAACCAACAGATTTAGACAAAATGGAAATATTTTTTAAAGTGGGAATTTCCAAGTTGCTTGCAGGACTCAAAATAATTCTTATGCCCTTTCACCTCTGAGCCCAACAGAGCTGCTTCCTAGGCTCAGAATAAGATGTATCTAAGGTGATTGCATGGCAGTAATTAGAAAATGAATTCTGCTTTCCTACTGCTGTTTTGCAATTTTCCTGCTGGTCTTATTTGCTTTACATTGTGGCAGATATAGTTTAAGGTATTCCTGTTAATATTCATGACAAGAGGAAACCGTTTTCCCTAGTAAATGGCTTGATTGCTTTGCCCATAGGGAAAAGTACAGCACATGGATGGAGCGCACTTTGGCTGATACCTATATTTGTGAATGGGTCATCTTTTCTGCACCAGTTTTTCTCAGTGCTTGGTTGAGAGTAGAGGTATGGTGAAGATACAGTGCTGGGGAGAGGTAGTGTGATTTATTTCTTTTTTCTAGTTCAAGAGTTCTGCAGGATTAGGAAGCTGACTTCCTTCTTACCAGCTGCTTCTTTTACCAGATGAGCACAGGAGAACTGCCATAGGTGCATTAAAATATCATAGAATAATAGAACGGTGAGAGTTGGAAAGGACTTTAAAGATCATCTAGTTCGTTTTAAAAAAAAAATAGCTTCTTCACCTAGCAAAGAAGGGAGGGACCTTAGTCCAAATTCCTCAAACCTGTCTAAATGCCTGTCTCCCTTAGAAATCAGTGGAAATTAGGCACTGGAATCACTGGACAGTATACCTGCCTGTCCCTAGAAGTCACTTTAATGCTTTCCAGAGTGAGAGGCATAATAGAACAACCTACAGAGATTCAATAAAATGTACCAAAGCTTCAAAAACTGGCATTCTCACTACAATTTCTCTATTAGAATCATGGACTCATAGAGTAATTCAGGTATGAAAGGACATGAGGAGGACTCATTTTGGTGGCCTCAGCTAACTCATCCGAATTTATTGAGATCTTCCTTGTACTGGGGGTCTAAAACTGGATGCTGTATTCTGGATGAGGTCTAGGAAGTGACAAGTAAAGGAGAGTAATCTCTTCCCTCTGTCTACTGACCATGATTCTCTTAATATAGTCCATGACACTGTCGGATATCTTGGCTGCCAGGCTGGCTCACGTGCACCTCGCCGTCCATCAAGAGCTCCCAATCCTTTCAAGCAGAGCTGCTCCCCAAGCAGGCCCAGCCCGTATCATTGCAAAAGGTTCTTCCTTCCCAGGTGCAGTGCTTTCCATTTTAATTTTAATCATATGAGGTTACTGTGGGCCACTGCTCCACCCTGTCTGGGACCCACTATCTTCCTTGCCAATCTTTCCTGAAGAGTTTGTACCTGACCATTGTGGGTCTCCCACTGCAAGCTGCCCCACTATGTCTCAGTCCTCCCCAGCATTGTGGCTCTTGACACATTTTGTCAGGTGGATCCCATTACTCTCATTCTCAGCTTTTAAAGAGGTTCCTGTGTTTGTAAAAAACAAATCCCCATCTATGACACAACTTCTGTTAAGGTATCGGCCTACAGGTTGGCCTAGCCCTCCCCAAACCTTTCCATTATACCAAGGAAACGCTACCAGACCTTCCATTGCCCATAGGTTCAGCCCAGGGCCCTGCAGCCCCTCCTGATGTCCTCATGGTCTCCTCTGGCCAGATCATTGGTGCCCACATGGATGAGCAGCAGGGGGATCAGCTAGCAACAGTGTGTAAAAGGTGATATTAAGAAGCAGTTGGATGTGTTTTTCTGGTTATATCTTAAAATGCTTTGTTTGGGGATTCATTATTAAGTGGCTAGATTTCACTTTCAGAAGACAATTGCCTGTTGGAAAAAAATAGCTGCAGGCTTCTTTCCATCTTCATAAGGAAAGAATTAAGAGCATTTAAGAGATTCTGTATCTGGCCCAGATTCTGTTTCCAAGTTCACAGGTTGTAAATGCACAGAAACCTCATCTAGGAAATGCGCTTTAATCAAGCTGAAGGTTCTCCTCTGCTAAGCATTTTTATTTAAAATGTAGCTCTTCTGGCTTTATATCAGTGTTACTGAGAGCAGAATGTGATTCATTACAGTCATCCCCACCTTTTTTAAATGCCATTATTTTTAATCCTCAGTTTTATCAAGGCCTTTCACATGCCGTGCTGATGTTTACAGGATGGCCAAGGAACATCTTTATTTTTAGTCAAGGTTCTCCTTTAAAACACCTTGCTGGTATAATGTGTCTGTGTTTGATTATCTAATCTATGAACAGATCAGCCCTCTCAGGAAAAAATGTTAACTTGCTCCCAGGAGGGCAGAATAGCTGTTATACAGACGTATATCTGCATCCATCTCTCTCTTGCATCTTTGTGATTCTGGTAAAATATATTTGTTAGCAGCAGAAAATACTTTGTACTTGTATCCTAGTTTCTATCCATGGATCTTAAAGCACTTTTCCAATGTTAACAGAGATAAATAAATGCTAATTAAGATAAATAAGTCATCCACACAAGTATGACTATCAATATTTTGTGGACGGGGAAGTCAAAGCACAGGAAGCTTAGATGACTTGTCCAAGGTCATATTGCAAACAAACAAGAAGATCAAGGGAAAAAAAAAAAAAGTGTATTTTAACTGTTAGGTCATTTTTAATTCCAAGCCATAAGCTTGAAAAACTATTTGTATTGCTAGGGATAATTTGACATTTTAATTAAAATAAGCAAACAATTAATCAGTTATTATTTAACCCATTAAATATTTTTGGGGAAAAAATTAAAGTATATGAAGGTACAAAATGACATTTTGAAAATGTTGTGTAAAGCTCTACAAAAGCATTGCTCAAGGATGTGTCCTTAGGGACACATCGTATAAGGAGACTAAGAAGCTGTTACCACAGTTTATGTCCCAGTATCATCTTCACCATCACTAGCATATGCAACCTGTGTGCTGTAAATGTTTATGTACCTACTGGTAGACAAATATGAAGCAACTGAAACATCAATATTAGCACACAAAACTAGGAGCTGTAACTCGAACCATGAGAGGGAGGTTTTTAAATTAGGTATTTGCTGTCAGCTACATGGTGAGGCCTGAGGTCTCAAGGGAAACTCATAAAGGAAACACTCTGAAAAGAAGAGGACAAAATGAGAGTGAGTGAGTGTGATTTATTTGCCTACACATGGCCACTTCAGGCATGGTGGGATGTTTCATTTGTCCTCCAGCTGCAACTGTAACAGGGTAGAATTTTCTCATTGGTCCACTGCCATGTTTGCCAGCCTTGTGTAGCGATTCTAGGTATTCCAGACCATCTCAAACAGGAGTACATACTTGTATTTAGGCAATCCTACCCCATGTGTCCAGGTGTACTCTTCTCCCATGAATGTAGTAAACGTAGTTCTAAGTCCCCTCACCTTTGTCTCCAAGCTAAGGGGTCTTCGCTGTTACAGCAGCCCTACTTTGTATAGATTGCTGTTACAACTGTCTTGAATCCTATTTTCCCACAATCTAGGGTGTCCTTTGGCAACTGAGCCAAAGATCGAGACTTCTTTTATTTAGCTCAATGCATATTTATTGTTCCTGGAAAATGAGACAATTCTAAAAAGAAAGACTGACTCAAGTTGATCCCTTAGTGCATTACAGCTCTCAGTAGCATGAGAGAGAGCTGAGCTCTTGTTTGTTCTCCAAGTCACACAGAAACAGGTCCTCCTCTATCCTGAACTTCCCAAAGTGACAGTGTAACCACAGTTATTTAGGGATAACACACCTGCTTTCTCATGATTTCTTAATGAAAGTGGGCTGAACTCCAGAGCACAGTCCATAAGTCATGGCTGAGGAGCCCACCGTGTGTCAGGAGCGTATAGGTGCCTTTAACAATGTAGACATTAATATAAATAGCTGTTAAAGCAGATGCTTCACATTTAGCAAGAGCACGTTCTTTATCAGGTACACGGTGAAAAAATTTAAATCCACTGCTAGAAGTCTCTGTGAAATCCAAATATCCAAACTGTATTTCATGATGGTTATTGAAACACTAGAAGCAGTTTTATGATGTTCTTTTAGTCTGCGTCAACCACATAATTACTCTTTAATTCAGACAAGAAAAGCTAAATATGATTTATGTGGGCCTTGTATCTGATACACGCAGAAAAATCCCTAACTTGAATCAATATACTGTCTGTTATTATAACCAGCACACTGAGGTCACAGAAGAAAAAAATGCCTTCTGTTTTTGACTGGCCTTGTTCATGCGGTAGCCTGTCCACTGATTAGAAAGCAGATCATGCTTTCCTTGGCATTTATCCAGTTGCTGTCTGGACTGAAAGGTTACAGAAGCACACGTACCATGGCTCTGCAAAAAGTAGAAAGGCCAGCGAGTCACGTATCCTCACTGCCTGAGGCAGAGAAAATACTGTTCCCTTCTCGGAGTTTCTTTCCACCTTCAGTCTTCTAAGGGAGTGTCAGACTTAAGGAATCAACCTGCATTACCGAGTTTGGAGACTGACAGTTTTATTCATTTTTTTGTCAGATTCTTAAATCCAATGTATCAGACAGCATATGAGATTTACTTCTCACCTATTACGCATACCAGAATTTCCATCCCGAAAACTAGCACCCCCCTTCCCATTTGATTTTCATAAACTGTAAAAAAGAATAAAGGTTGACACAAGAGCTAAAATTTAATTCAAGCTGATAAAGATAATTGTTTGCATTATTGGTTTTTCAGTAAGACCATCTATTCTTTAGCCACGCGTCGATCAGAAATGTTCTGATTTACAGGAACTTCCCTGATTAAATAACACAACAATCAGGTAACAAATGTGCTGAAAGTTTCGGTTTGTTACAGGGTTCTTCTACGCTGCCTTTTTCTTGGAAAAAAAAAAAATCCCAGCAAATCTTCTATTTTAGTGAGAGACAAAATTCCATAAGTCTGAATGCTCAAACTAGTCCTTTGGCTCAAACTAGTGCCAAAAAATATGTACATCAACGTGTATCTGCTCGACACAGCGTTGCTCCGTGCAGTTGCGCCCAAGTTATCCTCTGGTGAATTAGCTCAGCTATCACAATGGTACTGTCAGATTACACCAGCAGACTCCCTACCCCTACAGGCCCCACAAGAGCGCTAAACCAACAAGCTAATATGGCCATGTGTGACACGGCACTGGAGATATTCACAGGACTGAATCCAGACCGAATGGCTGCCTGGAAACAGTAGAGTGGCATTGACTTCAGAGGTTTTACACAGCATGATACTCGTTGTGAGCTATGTCCTTACTAAACCCAGACTAGTCAGTCTTCCTCTGACTAGCAGGCAAATGGTGACTAACCTGCGGAGCTTTCAACTCTCTTTCCCTTTTCGTGGCCTCCCTTCCTGCGCAACGTCCATCATAGTCAGAATTTCTGCATGTCATCTACAGCTTCCTTCCCAAGCCAGGTTAGAAGTCTAACGGTGAGGTTAGCCATATCCTCCCAAAACTTCCACCCTTAAAAATACCTTTTAACCCCCTGAATTTGCTCCAAACCACATTGGTATTTCTATATAGCTCCCTAATGTCTCCTCTGTATGTATAAGGTCTGCTTCTGATTTGATCAATCAAGCATTTGATTTACATTTGGGCACTGCCAGAATTCATAGCCTAAGGACTGTTTTGTCTGCCTTACCTGTAGCATCAGATTTGGAGGGTATATATTCTGAAAACATCCCCTTTCTTCACAACTTGTCCAAATACAAGGCATGAAAATCTTGGTCCAAGTGGTCATAAGTGCTAAAGTGTGCAACCTTTGTGTTTGCTGTATTAAAACCTATGCAGGGACTGAAGAGTGATCCCAGAAACTTCGAATGTTCAGCACATCAGTGGTAGATAATTACTTCCCAGAAAGAAATTTAGAAATGTTTGGTCCCTGTACTAACACAAACTCAGTAAAAGTTTAATTTCTTTATACTGTGAGCATGACAAAGAAAATCTAATGCATCTTCTTGGATGACCTTAATATATTTTCCTTATCACTTTTTAACTTGGCTTAAAATATGATACAGCAATTTTCAGGTAGAAAAGGAAAGACTAAAAAGCATGTAACTCAGTTCACAATGGATTTTACAGGCCTCAATGGAATTAATTACTGAGAACTTGCACATGCAGTAATTAATTTCATGCAATTCAGCACCATCTGCAGATGCATTATTTCCTTTCAAAGCTACTATAATTTGATGTAAAATAGAAATTGTTAGGAGTTTTTAGACAGCAAAAGCTTTTGTATCTTGTTTATGCCAAAGCAATTAGATAAGGAAATTAAATATTATTTGAAAAACATAACCTCTTTTTCCACTGAAGAGAAAACGACTTCCAGTTGTTGATAAGCGAACTGCTTGCGATTACAGAGATTTGAGAAAAAGAAACTTTGATTTAGGACCAGTTTTCTGCTTTAAAAAAAAATAATCTTGTGGTTTTGGAAGGAATCACTTACCATTTGCAGATGAAGTGTATTACTGCATCAAACTTTGTACCAATCACAAGCAAAACCTACTGAATAGTCCAAAACTACCTTATACTATTTACAAGTAATATACATAAAAATACTACTTTAACTACTTTTCCCTTCATCAGCTTATATATACCTTCTCCTGGAACAGAAAACAACAGACCACAACAAATGAGATGAGCTGCTTCTCTTATATTAAAGGGGTTTTTTTTTATACTTCTTGACCCCTTTTCAGGGTTCATCTGTACTGAAGTATCAATTCCATAAACCAGAATTCATTTAAATTAAGCACTTAAGCAGTGTCCTGAAGTATTCAAGAGCATTCCTCAGTTGCATCTTTAAAGTCTACACAATTTAAAGCCAGAAATATTGTTAAAGAACAGACTAGAACAATGTACTAGAGTTTACTCTATGCATCAGCTGAACTATCAGTTTTGTGGGAAAACTTCTGGAAAATCGATCCTAATTTTTTCCAGACATTCATGCAGCTCCTAACACAAGGGCTGATTCTGCTGTAATACCTTGACTGGAAGAGAGCATGTGTTTGGGAGGGAGACGATATTCACATAGCACAGGTTTTTTGGTTTGGGTTTTTTTTTTTTTTTCTGTGATATGTTAGGCAGCACGCATTGTTCTTCAGCAGTAATAATGAAGGGGTTACAGCTTAATCAATGTATGCCCATTTAGCATGGAGTCACATTATCATGGAATGGTTCCTGTTTTGAAAAAAAACCCATGTAATTATTATTTGCATTTGTTAGCACTTACAGTATTCACCTTCGACTGAGAGCTCATTGTCCTCTGTAAAAACGCTGTGGCACTAGATTGCTGAAACAGCCAAAGAGCACAAGCCTTAGCACTGCAAGAAGAGGTGCAAGACCAGTCAGGCTGTATATATTTTCCACTTGCTGATCAAAGTCTGCACATGTTTTTCCTTTCTGTCAAATAGCCACTGAAGTGTCATGTCTAACAAGCAAACTAGATAACAGCATTAAAATTACATTTGGAGCTAAAGGAGATGCCATCACAACAGTCACGTATGAGAACGGTACAGAGCAATACAGATGATTGATTTTAGTGCAATCACTTATCAAACCAAGAAGCAGTGAGGAAGCAAAAACTCTTCCCAATGCATTTTACAGTGAAAACATGAAGACTTGCAGGCAACGAGTCTATAGTGTTCCCACAACAACTACTTTTAAACATGCAGGACATCTTTACCTAGGTAAGTGAAGCTGGTGAAACATGGTACAATTATTGAGGTGTCCTTAGTTTTGAAGAGGAGTACAAATACAGCTTTTTCGGATGAATATGTACTAAAATGGAGCTGGTGATCAGATCTGTAAAATCCCCAGTTCAGTCCTAAGAAAGAAAAAATAAAAATAGCATAAATAAATAAAAACCAAAACCAACCAAAAAAACCCAAGACAACTGAGAGAACATTAATGTCATTTTGAGGGCCTGAATAGGGCAATAAGGTTTTTTGAAAAGGACCTTGAAATCACACTTCTAAAAATGCCAGAGGAGTTGGTTATTTTTGTACTGTTCTCACTGTCATTATGTTCACTGACAAGAGAAGAGATGAATAGGGTGAGGGAGGGGAGGCTAGCAAGAATCACTCACTCCGCAGCCTTAAAATTTCCTCACGCCTGGATTGACTGCCATTTCCTGATCCTTCTGCAACGTTTATCACAATAGGTTATCACCAGCCTTTAATGTTTTATATATTCTTAATGACTATTGTCATCCTCCTTATTATGACAAAAGGGCAGAGTCATATAGTAAATGCAGAAAATATAATTCATTTAATGCATTCGCATAAAGAGATCTTCATGCTATGACAAAAAAGGCTCAGAATGTATGCAGTCTGATGATTAAACTGGGAATTGGTAAAACAAGCAAACAAAAAAATCATGCAAATCGTTGTTCCTCCAGACAGCTTTAAGATTATGGTCTCCCAGTTCTTGGTGCTGCTGTACATGTACAAGCAACTCAGCTTCATGGAAGTTTTACTTTAGAGGGCTCAAGTTCAACTCATTATTCCCTTTTTTGACTGAAAAGAAATTATTTGGTCTAGTGAAATGTTATCATTATTTCTGGACAACCTTAAATCAACAAACAATGTGATAAATTCATAGCCATCTGGTAAAACCTTCCACTTTTAGTTACATACAGTGTTCAACGGGCTTATTTTTGTGTTAGCCCTTCATGGACTTTGTTGATTCTGTTCTATGATGTAATGAATTACCCATTATTAACATTATGAAGCTGTTTCTTATGTAACTGTTGCTTTGGAATAGTTCAGGTGACAATGTTATAAACATAGACCCATGACACGATGACAAACGTCCTGCGTTGTCATGAACGACATCAGTCTTTTTCCATTTACTAAATACCTGTCTCATAAAGACCCCCCTAACCCTTGAGCAAACGTTGTGTGGAGATTACACGGTTTGCTACTATAAATGTTGGTACAACAGTTATTTGCACTGTAATTGAGGCAGACAAACCTTTGACTGCAG
Source organism: Rissa tridactyla (assembly GCF_028500815.1). Classification (NCBI taxonomy): domain Eukaryota; kingdom Metazoa; phylum Chordata; class Aves; order Charadriiformes; family Laridae; genus Rissa; species Rissa tridactyla. The sequence goes on from NC_071468.1 coordinate 99,073,919, forward strand.
TACATACTGAAAGACTGATTCCTTTGATTTCTGGATACCGTAAATGGTCGTATTTTGTTCCGCATGTAGCCTTATTACATATTAAATCTGTCTGTAATGCCTACTTTATGTAGCCAGAGCTTCTCCCTCTGTCAGATAAATATTGATATAATTTAGAACTGTGAAGCTAGAAGGTTTTATCAGTCTAATGGTATATAAAAATACATAAAAGAAACAAACACACATAAACAAGTATGTGAGAAGTCTGGCCATGCATAAAGGAACTGAAATATATTAAGAGGCTTATGAGGTATGCTTGCTTTTCTTATTACATGAGCCTTTGAACTGTACCCCTTCAGGTACACTTCTGATTTGATAATTCAAGCTTCTAAGTGCCTGCAAGTCTCCATAAAGCCTTCCTTTCCACTCTCCTAAAGTAACAGTTGCAAGAAGATGAAATAAATAAAGCTGGATTGAATGATTTCCTGTTTTCACCTTCTTCTCTTCATTAAAAATTCTCACGTGTCACTTTACACTGTAAATGCAGTCACAGCGGAGCACAAAAAACTCTGTGTTTCACGGTGGTTGCAGTAGCAAAGAAGTAAGTCAAATACAAATATTTATATGTGGTAGACTTTGACTTCTTCCCTGGAAAATTTTCAAATGTTAAGTGAAACATTTTGCATTAAATGAAATAGCATCTCTTTTTTGAGTGTTCAGGCTTCAGAAAAGATATACATTTACACAACAGCACAGGAATATCACATTCTAGTGAACAAAAGAAAATAACAATTGCTGATTCAAAAACCCAGCTGTCTAGAACATAGAAATTTAGGCAATGTGATGTGCCACAAAGCTTGCAAAGCATTTAAAAACAAGCACCTTACAGCACTCATCTATGGCTCCTACAAGCCTGTAAGCTAGCAATTTTTTAGCATGAAATTCCTAACAGACCCTCTTACCTTTTCCTGTCCTAATACAAATACTGAGAATTAATATGCACAGATCACAGTCATTTGCTCAATGATCACCAACCTCCATTTAATTCTGTTTTAGATAATGCAAACACAATAATGTCTACGTCATCTCTATTCTCCTTATTGCTGAAATTCTATTTTCTAGACTGCATCTGCTTGGAAAAAAATAGTGTTCAATATCAGGTATTAATACCACCAAGACTTACTTTACTGACAATAAGGACATAACACATTGCTGCTCCACACTCTGGTTTTTGAAAGTATTCCCAGTGACAAAAAGCATATGCTTATTTTTAATCTATCTCGATTTCACAGAATCACAGAATGGTTCAGGTTGGGAGGGACCTTAAAGATCACCCAGTTCCAACTCCCCTGCCATGGGCAGGGACACCTCCCACTAGACCAGGTTGCTCAAAGCCCCATCCAGCCTGGCCTTGAACACTTCCAGGGATGGGGCATCCACAGCATCTCTGGGCAACCTGTTCCAGTGTCTCACCACCCCCACAGTAAAGAATTTCTTCCTGATGTCCAATCTAAATCTACCCTCTTTCAGTTTGAGGCCGTTACCCCGTGTCCTATCTGTAAACAAAATTTTTTGTCATTTTAGTGGTTTGTGTGCCCAGATTAAAGTTATAGGTAGATAAATAAGCAAACAGAAGCTAGTTTATCTGTAGTCAACACTATAACCTTAAGAAAGTAAGATAATAAAATATCCTTCTGTCCATGAAATTTAAGAAAAAATTGAGCTAAACCCCAAAGCAATAAACAATTATTCTTTTGACTGGTAGATTTTGACTCAAACTTCACCATGTTCATGATCTTGAAATAATCTTCCAATCTAGTCCCACTGCTTCAATGGGCATACAGATAGCAGAACAGATGCCTGCAAGATGTTTACGATAATGAAGTGACCCATGAATGTTTGTAAACCAGAAGAACACACTTTGATTTGTCTGATGGTTTGACCATTGCTCTGGCAATTCGTGACATTGGTGTTGTACCTAAGTTAAGGGTAGCGGCAAAAGGAAATAAAAACTTTTCATTGCCATAGAAAAATAGCCAATAGCTAGCAATTCTCCCGTGAAACAGGAGCCCTGCAGTTCTCAAATTTACCCAAAAGTCTGTTTCAAGCCTTCTCAGATAATCACATAAAGGTAGTTAGTGCAAACAAAATATAGTACCCTTTACCAACAGCACACAAGAGCAATGTGGCCAGCAGAACATCCCCAGTGGTTGTTGATTCTCATAATCCATGGGAATTCACAAGTAACTCCAGTGAACAAAGTCATCACGCTTGCTATGTTGACAAAAGAATATACTAATGACCCTAGAACCTGAAAGGAATAGTTTACAAACTATTGGATTAATTTAGATGCTTTGAAATAATCTTAACTTAAAAAAAAATTATATCAAACTGAACTTCATCCAAGGATAAAGACACAGTAAAAGCAATGTCAGATTTACAGCAGTTATCTTTAAGAATTTGTGTATGGCAGACGAAGGACAGAAGACAGAAAGGGAGCAAACAGAGAATAGGGAGTTTTAGGTCAATTAGCATACTGTGAATTCTCAGGTGAAAAAAAAAATCAACTGGAAATATAAGCTTACTACTTATAAAAACCAAGTCAAGTCAAAGCAACCTTATACTCTTGTAAATCAATGAAACATGTTGTGGATTCAAGAGAAGTAGCTTATCCTGTATATGATGACTCTCACATGAGACTTTTTAAGCAAGCTAAGAAAACATGAGCAAGATTAAATCATTCTGGAATAGGTCTGCTGTCGGAATGACACATGAAGAGGAGTTCCTCAGACTTCTGCTCTGCATCCAGCCTTATTCAACAATTCCGTTCGTGACCAGACTAGACTAGGGTTTTTTTAAATGCCTACTGTCAACAGGAGGCTGGTGGGACTGCATGTATTTCGGAGGTTAGGGTTCAATTCAAAATGATCTTGACAGAGTAGATAAATAGCCCAAAAAATAATCTAGCATGTGGAAGTGGGAATAGCTGACCACAGGCTACACAACAATTTACTGGTTCTTTGGAAAAGGATCTGGAAGTTACAGTACATCAAATATTGAATGCGAAACTACACCATGCTGTCATGAAAAAGACAAACATCAGGACGAACGAAATGTGATATCTTCCCCCCATTCCATTCGGGAAGCACTTCCTTCACTATATTGTACCTGCTCTCTTCAGCAAGAGCATGAGTTCAGTTTTAGGAAACATACATACAAAATAATTAGAAAAATAATTCAGAGGATCAGGTGCATAACAAACAATCTGGTTGGAAAAAAAAAAAGGATCGGGGTTGTTTAGCGTGAAGAAGGATGTCTGATATCTGAGAGAATTCTGAAAATAGTCTCCAGATCCCTAAAGACTGATGCAATTAGGAAGAAAATCTCCACACCACATGCATAGTTGATATGAGAAGAAAATACCTTAAGCTACAAGGAACAATAATTCAGGTGAGACATTAGGATTTTTTTTTTTATGGCCAGAAGTGAGACACTGGAATAGATCCCCTTGAGGCTGTGGCATCTTCATTGCTTGTGGTCTTTAAGAAAAAGTTGAGTAGACCTTAGATGACAGGAGACAGAGAAAGAATAGGTTACCTTAGAGTAAGGCAGTTGATTAGGTGACTTCCTACAGTCTCTTTCCAATTAATTTTTCAAGGCAGTGCAAAACTTAAAATTATGCTCCTACATGTGTACACTAAACCCTGTGCTCATTCCGTCACCTCGCTCCTACATATTTTCATCTTACATATTTTCAAGGAAACTTTGGCTCTGCAGCAACCACTTTCATCTTAGACATCTCTTCAGTGATGAAGCATGCAAACAAAATTTAACTTTTCTTGCACAGCAACAGAAAAAGTAGTTTTCTCTGTATTTCAAAGCCACTCTACCAAGTAGCAAGAAGATGCTATTTATTTTTACACCGGACATGTGATTTTTGCGCCTTTCTGAGGCGCTGTTATGCCTGACAAACACTACTCCAGAGGCAGACGCCAGGGACTTCCTCCCCGCGGAGCAAAGCACTCACCAAAGGCCTCGAGGGATACTTAAGGACTTTCTCACCTTCCCTGTGGAAGCGATGGCAACTGAAGCAGGGCTAGGATTGGAAAAGCCTACATTGCAAATACTTTTTCTGTGCCAGCTGCAGCTTGCTAGCTCATGGAGAAAAGCGGTGACCCCAGTTGCACCTCCCACGTATCAGTGCTGCTGGCTGCGCCGGCCAAGCACGCCTCCCAGCCCAGCACTCTGGGAGCTCAGTGATTAGGAACTCAGTTGCCCCGAATTTACACACCTTCACATCCTTATACCTAGCTGCAGTCTGGCCCCGTGGCATTAAAAGAACCCAGATGAGACATAGAAAATTCAAATACTGCCTCTTTATGACAGAGTATGAATAAATAAGAGTGAAAGATTTATAGTACATCAACCATTGGAGAATTCAACCACTATAAATACAGTGTACTCTTGAAATTATAGTGACAATTTGGAAGTAATTGAGGGATACTATGTGTAAATGTGTCTCCATATACAGGCAGGTCCATTCACCCAAAATTGTAGAGAATAAATAACATGCAATACAATTTCTTTTATACCAAAATGACACTCTAGAGAAAATGGAGAGCAGAAGCAGAATAATGTGACAGAAAAAGGCGGACAAAGGACACTACAAAAATGCTCAGGGGGCAGCAAAGGAGAAACAGGAAAAATAGGACAATGCGCTAAGGAAAAAACCTAGGCTGCAAAAAGGAGAAATAAAGGTTGGTTGACATGATAAGCTGAAACGAAGAGATCAAATGAAAGGAATAGGTGAAATGGAGAAGAAAAAATAAAAAGACATACGACAAAAGAGAAAAAAGCTAACAGAGTAGTATACAGAAAAAAAAAAAAACAAAACAGATAATATGATGCAGATAAATATAAAGGTAGTTCGGTGCCAAAAGAGAAGAATCGTTTCCTCCAGTGATTTGTCATATACCCATTTCATACTAGTGACTCAAGGTAACATGTACACAGAGGATTAGATGCAGGAGGCCACAGAGCATCCAGAACACTGACGTGGGATTGGAAAACGTGACACAGGGTCTACAAGAAACTGTTGCTTTTTAAAAAGTAGCACCTGGAGTCCAGGCATATCCTAATCTTCCAGGGCATGTAAAATAGCACTAGATACCTAGGCAGCCAAGTCCAACCCATGACCTAGTTCTTAAGGGGATAGTGCTTGACTCTGTTGGACGTAGTATCTGCTGTAAAGGTTTTACAACTGTGTGAATAGAGCCGTATAAGGTCATTTCACAGATGTGCTCTTAGCAACCACTAACGGGCAGAGAGAACACTACCTCGCTACCTAATAACCTGCCTGTATGTGATGTGACTGGGAAGTTGCTGGTAGGAAATTACTGTGACTTTCACCTTCTCCACTACTTCTCCAGAAAACTGAAAACCTAAGTCAAGCTCAAAAGTTCTTCATAAACAAACAGCCAAGAAATAGTTCATAACCAGGTCACCTTGTAAAATCGCCACTCTTTCTCTAAGGGAGAAATTTGTACGCTCTTCAGATATTGGAGCAAGGTGCTTAAAGACATCATCTTTTCACACAGGAGTTACATATAACTATGTCTATTTCTCACCCTCTTCACTGTGCCATGTGACAGGGATTTCAGATGGCATGAACTTGAGCTGGAAAAGCAAAGACTACTTCTTGTTTAGAGGAATTGATTCTTACTGCAAATTACTTTAAACAGGTTAATATTTAGATTTTGCCATGTCTTCAGTAACCAAGAAGGCAAATTGTTGGGGAAAGTAGTAGAAAACATAATGCTTTATACTAAAAGGTGAGCTGCAAACCTGGGACTGACATCCCACATGGGCAATAACACTTTGGTCAGCCTTTGAGGATGAGAAAACACCATCTGATCATTAGCAGGGCACGAGGACAATTCCATTCACCTTAGTCAAGCATAAGTACAACTTGCTCTTTGTCAGCCCTAGACAGCAGGAGAATTTATGGATGGCTTGGATGGTATTAGAGGCTTTACACTGAACCAGAACCAAAAAAAAAATATATAAAAAAAAGTCCTCTACTTTACTAGGTATTCCTGCCATATACCCAGTTTTCTCAGGCCTTTCAGGAATTGTGCGCTTGGGGAAAGTGAGAAAAATCTGGGAATCACTGAGAACAATCCAGAAATCACTGAGAACAATCCATCATCCAGGATTCAAAGAGAAGAGAGTTAAGGTCCTTGTAAGACTGTTCTTTCTTATTCCTAGCACACCAGGTCTGGAGATCAAGACAAGTCTTTAAAAAGAAGGGATGAGAGAAGTAAAACTTCTAGGAATAAGAAAAGTACGTAGGACATAGCAGTTTTAAGTTGTTTCACAAGTAATAACCTTCCTCAGCAAATCCAGGACAGACATACTGTGATCATCCCATTGAACACCTGGCCCTTGAGACTTGCTTCTCCTGGCTGATGTCTCTCAAATTAGCAACAGGACATAGGAGAACAGAACGCACTTCATCTTCCTCACTTGGACTTTCCAGAAGAAGAAACTGACCTCACTTACATCTTCAGTGGAGACTATTGACTTTCAACATTCTTTTCAGTTCTGCTTTATTTGCCTTGTGGGCATCTTTTTCATCAGATTAGCAGCTACAGTGCCTATTTAGCATTTTTGCATTTACCCCTTTGTTGTTTCTGTGAAAAAAGCTGGAGCACCACTTGTCTAACTAGTACCAGATACACAATACAAGAGCAAAATATAGGGAAACGCTGTCATTATACATTAAAGCTCTTAGAATGCTGTATTTGTGTCAGAGATATATATACTCTACATGAGATGATGCATTCTGCTTTCAGTTTTTAAAAATCTAAGAGATTTTTATTTAATTCAGAAACGTCTCTAAAACATCCAGCCTGGTGAAAATCCTAGAGAAAAAGCCCTCCTTACAAGCAAAAGTAAACTTGGATTTGTGAGTTATTAATCATAGGATAAGTACAATATGCAGTTGAAAGAAGAGGAAAATGTCTTTATAGATTTTCAGTAATTTCACATCTCCTTTTGAATAAAATTGGCAAACAGCAAAGAGTTGTTAAATACTTCAAAATTAACAGTTCCTGGCATTGAAGCGTACTGATGATTATGATGTGCAGCTTTCATAAACAAGCAACAAACATACACACCTTCTAGCTAGTAATTAGGGTAGATTTCTAGAATATCATTCTAAATATGTGTATTTGTCTTGAGTAGTACCTTCTCCCCTGAGTTGCATCTCACTGAAATCATGGCATATTCAACAAGACAAATCAGTGAATAAACTGCAATTAGCATGAATGCCAAGCCTGGCTATTTTGTTATATGGTTTTAGGGCGTATTTCTATTTTCCTCATCAGTCAGCAGCTCCAAACTCAATTGTATTTCAGAATTATTCCCAAATCGCTTATCAGTAAAATCTTATTAGTTGTATGTAAAATGTATTGCTGTGTTTGGGATCTAAGCGTGGAAGCGGAACCCTGCACCCTTTCTTGCTTACTACAACAGAAATTGAAGGTGTGCATAGAAATTGTTCCTTTAATGCATGTCCTTCAACTGTCAGCTGCAAGATTAGGACTTTCTTTGAAAAGACTGCTTCCCTGAAGATGCTCTTGTACACTGTATTGAATCAAAAACCTGTAGCTTAAGCTCGAAAAAATGCATCAAACTGGAACTTGTGAACAGGTTCTGTTTGCTGTCTGTAGAAATAAATATTTGAGCCAAGGGGGAAAGAGTTTAATTTCAGTGCGCGGTAAGCATGGTTCCACAAACAGCTGAGATTCATGCGATCAGACCTAGGGGATAAAAACACAAAGCCAGTAAAGGCATTCTCATGTTCATGTGTATGCTTCTCAAGGAACGTTAGAGACCAGAAAAAGCATGACTGGTTGCCCTGATTTCCTCTGTGAAAAGCATTAAAACTGTCACTACAGCAAGGAAAAGATCACTATTGTGAGAGCCTTTACCTTTCTCACCTCTGCTTTTGAAAAGTCTTCTCAATACTAGATTTAAGAAACCCTGCATAATATTGCATTTTAAAGCAGTTCATTAGAAGACTACAAACGGTTCCCGTGGAGACAGAGTAAGATACCTGTTGTCAGGAGGCAGTTCAGTGATTGGGGTCATATGAATCTGCTATTGTAAGCTGAGACTTTTTGAATGCAACAAAAATCTTGTGTGCATTTAGAAATATAATTTTTATATTTAGAAATTCCCATTTTGTTTTGAAATTCCTTCCCAGTTTATGTTTTCTGGCAACTCTGTTCTTAACTATGTTTGCCTCTTGATGGAGGATATTATAGCCCGAGAAAGCTTGAAAGTGACAAAACTATCCAGAAATTCAGGCATCATAAATGGCAACACAGATGTACAGCTGAGGTCCTCTTTGAAAGAGACCTAAATGATATGGAAGGTATCCTTGAAAAGCAGCTGGGGTAAATATTGTTAAGAAAAATCCCATAAAACAAAACCAAAAATTCTTTCATTTGTTTTTCTGCATTTTTTAATTAAAATCCGATTGTTTCTGTGGTAATACTTTTATTACCAATACATTAAAATATATAGCATTTTGCAGTGTAATAACACTATAATAGTTGAAAATTTGTAGAGGAAAAATTAACAACGTAATGAATGGTAGAAATTTGGAGTAACCAAACTGCAAAACAGTAATGCAGTAATCCTTATGGAACAATAATAGTTCTAATCACAGGAAAAGAAGGAAAGGCAAGGAATATTAGTGGAAGACAATAAGGAATTTTATTAATTTGCTTTAAAAGTATTACAGATCAGAATTTACTTGTTGGTAAATAACATGCTACTGGATAAAATACTTCAGTCAATGTTCTCTGATATTTTCCATGAGTTACAGTGCAGTCTTTCAAGTTGATGAATGTCTTTGAGATTTATAATGCATTTGTCATTTGTTGGAGGGAATTCTACTCTCCAGTTTATTTGCTTTTTGGCAATCAATAAAGCTATTTGTAAAAAAGTCCTTTTAAATTTGTCTAGTCTGGTATTTTCATTTCTGTGAAGTAAACAAACATGGGATAAATAGGAACTTTTATTTTAGCTATTCTATTTGTGACTTGAATCACTTGAGACTAATACTTTCACAATTTAGAAGAAGGTCAAAACATGTGCATAGGGTCACTTTCATTTCTTAGATCTTGGACAGCAAAAACTAGTAACCTTTACTGAACAAACTAAAAGATTTGTAGCTTGTAAAAACGTACTAATATAACTACTGACATTTAATGGAATTTAATACTTTAAAACTGATTTGCATTTTTCATTTGGTTGTGAGCGAGCTTCTGCAGACTTCATTGTTTCCTGTACTTCATGTTTTGTGATGAATTTGTAAGACCAGCGTAAACTTGAGCTTGAAAAATTGTCATCTACCTCTGTACCAGTACTCTTTAGCTCACAATATGTCTAAGAAACACTTCTGCTGAAAAATGGATTTTCTGACCATTCAAGGATACATCCACTTTATACATCAACACTGAGGCAGGCTCTGCCATCATATTTCTTCTTCCTGCCTCCTCTGAAGTGTTCTGTATGCCAGTGACAAAAGTCAGCATCTAGACACCATACACATGATAATTCCTTCTCATTCTAGTCATTACTTTCTACTCAGTTACCTCTATCTATTATGTGTTACTCATTTTTCATTTTAGGCGTTACAAGGGTGCTTCATGCAGAGATGCTGGAAGCAGGTAAAGGCAGAAAGCCTTGTTGGCTTTTCCCATCTGACACTTGGTATATATAGTTTGCATTATGTGTCAATATAGCCTTTCTAGGTTATGTTTGCTCTCCAGCAATCCCAAAGGCTTCACCAGTGGCTTTTCTTTTAGTTTGAGGCTTAGGCAATCACATTTGTACATGGCCTAGTATGTGTGAATTTATGTACATGCTTCTGTGTCTGTCAGTAACTTCTGAATATGCAGCCAATTTCAACTTAACATGACAGAGCGATAGGAATTTTGAAGTATACGAGGTTCCTAGAAGTCCCATGAAAATAAGCAGCCAGGTGAAAAATAGAGAATGGAAAAGGCAGGAATACTTCTGTTCTTATCCCTTTTCCTTTTTCAGCTGTCTGACCATTTCACACTTACTAGCTGCCCAGTCACCCTGCAAACTAGCCATGGCATACGCTGCCTCTTACCTCGGCAGAAGAGGTAGGAGGGGTCCATGTGTAGATGTAAGAGGTAGGTAGGAGAAGTAAAGAGGCAGAATGAGGGGAGGGCTATGAGATGGCAACACCAGCCAGGGGGATGCAAGACAAAAAAATGCTCCCAGGACCAACTTCATGGAGAAACGGAGTGCCTTCCTATTATAGTGTCTTTTTTTTCTTTTCTGTTTGAGGAGCCATCTTCTTGAAGAGATCATAATTAGTTAGCTGACACCAGGTAATTGGATGGAAAAAGAACACGTAGTCTGAACTACTTCATAACCCCGATTTTTCTAGGTGGCAAGAGATATTTTGATTCTTGAACAATTAGGCCCCTTATTGATAATGGCTTATTGATAAGAACAGCAATAGAAGAAAAGGCTGGGATGACTTTAATGAATGTACATAGTTAACTAGAATAAAGTGCTTTGATGGCTGGTATTCTCAAATAATTGGCTCATTAACCTTAACTATATCAACCTTTTCTCATTATCAAGGTTAAATAATTGGATAGACTTCTGGGAAGCTTGCAGTCTTACACAGAGGACAGCCATTTACCCACATGGTAGAAACTCGCTGTTTAAAGAAGCTGTTTGTGAGGGAGGGGGTATATTCATACACATACACACAAATTATTAAATACTTACATTTTAATTGTGAGAAAACACAGCAGAAGAAAAAATTGCACGGTCCTGAACAATTTTCAAGCAGCAGTCATGTATGTTATGAGATATTTATTTACCAGTGATAGTACTTGTCAAATTCTGCTTTCCTGTAGATGACCAGCAAAGACTATTTCATGTGCAGGCCTCCTCATTCCCTAGCTATGGTTCTCAAAATTTTTTCAATGTCAGAAGCACCTGAAGCCCCCCAGTCAGCAAAGACGCAAAACACCATAGAGATTTTTATGGAAAAGAAAAAAATCTTACTCCAAATGAAAGAGAACCAAGAAGATGCTGTCCGGTAGTCATTACAGATGAGTGATACAGAAGAACCAGTTTTGTAGTCTATGTATCATCTACATGTCACAAACAAGGCTTAAAATAGACTGCTGTAAGACCAGCATGCACCAACATGGTGACATTACAAGGAATCAGGTTCTTGTGCTGTTCCTGTTCTTTGAATAATGGAAAGACATCATTGTAAATGTTGGCGTTGAAGGGACAGTGCATGAGGGTAACCACCATGCACTGCTCTTCTCAGGGTAAGGAGCTAAGCGCTACCTGTTGCTATCACCACTACCACATTCACCTCACCAATGGGCTAAAACCATTTCTTCCCCACTTTTGAAGACATCCTCTGCTACTGAGAGCCACTGTGGGATTATGAGTGAGGGAGTAGTTTGCAAACACCCTTGGGCTGGCAGCAGAAAATCGTGGTCTGGGCAGCTGGAAGGGGCTTGAAACCTGAGAAGTGACAGCAGGAGGAGGAGCAGCGCTCGAGCTGCAACTTTCAGACAGATTATGAATTTATCGTTTCCTTAGGTCTAAGGTGAGAAGGACGGTTGAATTATTCATTGCACACCAGGCTCAGCAGCAATACAAGGACAAATGATCCAGACAAGGGCGGATTAGAGAAGTCCCCTAGGAACGGCGGGAATCTCCTAGGTAAACCAGTGTATTCAAATACACAAAAGGACCTGAGATATTACTGAGAGATCAGTCCAAACAGACACTTATAAACTACTTATACAGGATAAATACAGAAATTTAACTAAGAAGTGATACATCTATCATCTGGAGACCCCACGTGATACTCCAAATAAAGCTATTAAATAGGAGAAGCCTCAATAAAAAAATTCCAATCCTTAGCTCATTTTTGTCTTTCCAAACAGTTCTTTTTCTTTTTTTTTTTTAAATTGTTTTTGACTCTTAGTACATCTACAATGTAAACAATATGAAATCAACACCACACTTAAGGTGCTGTGGTTTTGGACATCTATACTGTATAAATAATCAAATAAAAATGCAAAGGTCAGAATAGTGTCTTGCTAAAAAGACTGGCAGCTAATTGGAAAAATCTGTCGACTCTGAGCTCAACTAAACTCCCTGTTGTATTTCTTCAGAACCTGTCTGGTGTTTTATTTATGTGTTGTGTGTTGTGATTTTGCCTACTATGATTTGTGTTTGTTTTTCAGCCTGTTCTTGCAGACATTTGGCATGGAACTAATCCTCTCTTCAGCTCATCCTCCTCCACTTCTAACCTAACTTGAGTTATAGCTTGACACTTGAAAGATTTCCTACAAATAATTTTGTCTTGAGTGGGAGGATTATAATAATGTTCAGAACATTGAGCTCAGTGAAACTTATAGGGCAAAAAATTGCACAGAGAATCATGAGTTCACCCACAGGCATAAAACATTAAATTAGTCAGACAGTTGATAAATATGTATTGAGGGATGTATAATATTGAACTGGCTGATGCAGTTAAATGGTTAACAGACAAGGTTCAAGGAATAGCTATACAATGCATTGCATTTCTAAGTGCTCTATTATAAATCTCATACTTTTGAAATGACCTACAAGTACTCTTATTTTATGGATGAACGGTAACTAATCTGAGTGTTCTCTAACCACTTGTTTTTAGACAGAACTAGGCTCTGAATATCTCAGTACTGAAGCCCTTTAAATTATCTTCAGATAAGCTGTTAAAATACCAATGTGCCCAAAATATTTTGTCACTTCATTTATTTAGTCTTGACTTGAAAATGCTCTAAAGAAAGAATTTCTTATAGTAGAAAGCGATGAAGAAACAGATACTGTCTACATCACACAGTTAATACCACACATTGGCACTACAACTATCAAGGAAACCTTGTATGATTTCCCTCTAAAAACACACTTTGGCTGGAACAATAAAGAAAGCACCTTCCTATCCTAGGCAATCAATATCATTTTCTGTGAAATCAGGGGAAATCTTTAATCATCATTAAACTTCTCTGAGCAGAGGCTACATACGAGCTTATGATTTGCTCACAATTGCAATTTTCTACATAAAACTTACTTTATCATTGTATGGAACAGCCAAGGTCATGTAAAAACAGGGCTTTCTCCTGTAATCTATTCATTTTAGAAGCAATGATGATTATAAAACCATCAGACATCTAAATCTCCAAAAAGTTAACTCTTCAAGGACACAACTGGAGATGCACAATAGTCGATCTGAGCTGCCCCTATGGATCTTGTGCACTATAAAGGAAGCGATGACTTGCAAGTGTCTACTGTATGTACCACTTCTTTGTATATAATACAAAATATATGCACATATTTTGTGTACAATATAAACACACACAAAATATTTTTAAAGGAGATTTCCAGAAGGTAATGGGTGAGAAGAGGTGATCCATTATTTAGATGTTCTTAAAACAGTAGAAATTGTCTAAGCTGAAGACTGTCAGTGGCAGAGGTCTGACTGCTAGTATGACTTTGGGGATATTTATTCTATCTGTCTTAGGGTCTCTGTTCCAGGAAGCACTGCAGCTGCTGGGTCTTTCACATGGCACCTCCAACCCAGAACTCCATATCCAGTATGAAACCAGGTTTGCTGAATTTGGTAACCAAAGAAACAAATAAAACATTGTTGCGTGAAACGGGGCCAAGCGGTTTTGGCAGAAGATAAACCCCCTTGCGTTCTAACACTCCTCACCGAGGTGGGAGGCTAGGTGCGGCTGGGTTTAAATTCTGAGTGATGCCCAATTCAGCACTACCAGTCCAATCGCGTTTAATATGTGTTAAACTATTACGATTTGGATACACTAATAGTGGGCTGCACCTTCAGTCTAGTCGTGCTCCTGAACTAGCACGGCCTCTCTCAAGTTTTGGTCGCATTCAGTGAGAAAGCGAAATGACTAGCTACTGAAACAGTGCAGTTTATTTAAACAACAGATATACAGGTTCTTTAGGATTGTCGGTGATAAATACACTGTCTGCAAAGCACGTGCAAATAAAGATATTGTTAAGTATACAAACGCGCGACAAAATTATAAACGATACAGCCTGGCTATAAATGTAGGGTAGAGATTCTCTAGAGAAATTTCTAAGTCCCCGAGAAAGCGCTCGGTGTAATCGAAGTCTTACCCAAAGGCATCCCTATGGGTGGGAAGAGAGGCTCAGCCCGTCGACTGATCCTGGAAATCAGCGGTGGAATTCTTCGCGATGATGTCTTCCCTGACATCCCCTCTCTCTTGGGCTATTTTTATATTATTTTTTTATCTTCAAAGTGGAGTTTGAGTGACTTTAGTCATACGTACTTTTATTATGATTAATGTATTCAAGGAGGAGTGTTCACACCTTGGGGGCGGATAGCCTCCGGGATGGAGGTGTGTTTTGGTACATCGTGGTGAGCAAAGTTCGCACAAAAAGACAGCATTTCATCAACATTTGACGAAATGTTGGCTCGGGTAGCGTGTAGGCCGCTTATGAGTTCCGTAGTACCATCTCGTCCCCATATCTGCTATTCGTCACAAGGGAAGGCCACGGAACAAGCGCGTTCCGTTCCATCCCTTGTGTAGTTTCGCAAACAACCTTGTACAGGGAATCACAGATGTTGCATTCTTCGTGTGCTAGCTGCGGCTGTATTCTACCTCAGAAGCCTCTTGATTTTATGACTTTCCTTAATGTGTGAACAATGCTGTATTTTTGTATTCTTGGCCAATTTAGTAATTATTCCACAAACATTAACACGTAGAATGAGCCAACAGGACTGCAGAAGTCTCCCCTGTCTATGTCTGTCTTCACTTAGGCCCACAGCAAAAGCATTGTTGTACAAAAGTTCATGCTCCAGGAAAGGATTGCCATAGCAGGTGTAAGGAAACCTCCACCACCATAGCAGAACCCCAAAGTGCTGTTAACAGAGAAGAGGTAGCTTTGGAAACTGTCTGTAAAAAACATCTTTTCATCAAAAATATGTCTCCCAACTTAACTGTAAAGATAAATACGCAGGTAGGCAGTCACACAGATGGGCAGATGTGAACTATAAGTTAGGGATCATGAAAATCAGTTTCTTAAAACTAGAAGCTTTCAAAGTAGTGGAATAAGTTTAAGGTCAAAAGGAGTCATTCTAATCTAAGCTAGTGTTCTGCCTAAAACAGGTCAAAAGTGTTTCCTGACACTGTTAATTCTTGCCAACACTACAGAAATACCTTTCAAAATTTGAGGCAGGATAATTTTCATAATTATCACCTGTGGTGGCAAGGTATGACACTATTCAGTGAACTTGTTCCACTAGCTACATATTGTAACACCTACAAAAGTTCATCTGAACAAGTTCAGCATCAAGCTTCGGTTTTCCTGTCTAAACACATTTTTGAGTTGGAGCAGCGGAGTAACCAGTTCCTTTTACCTCTCTCATGACCATCCCTCAAAGCCCGTGCAGAAGGAGAGATGAGAGGGTAGGACTGGATTGGATGTGAGTCACCAGCTTTGCGTGCGCTGAGTACTCCCACTTGGGCACCGGAGCTGCAGGACACCAGGTTTTCTCCCATCTGAAAAACAAATGCCGGTACCTGAGACCTCAACACACTCACAGTGAGGTTGCAGTGAACAATGATGCGTGAGGGTCCTGTAGCTGCCTGCTTTTGGTATCAGCAGAGATCATAAGAGCCCAAAGGCTCTCATACATGCTACCATAGACAGTGAACTGACCTTTTCTTTTACTGCCCTCAAGGTATTCAACCAATATTGTAGACAGACAAATTGACTAGCTATTATCTTTCTAATATTGTTTTACTTACATGGATATTTTTACTTTACGGATATTGTTAGTTATCTCTCATTCTCCTGGTTCAAGTCATTTCTTTGTGTTACACTGGTCAGCTACTGATCTTGATCACATTGTTACCGTGCTCTGTTACTCTACACATTTCTTTGGCAAAGTGCTGTGCGTTTTTCCCCTCTCATTGTCACAGACTGCAGCAATTTTTATTCTCAATGAAGTTGTTTCAACTTATCTCTGTGTTTATGACTCTTTTTCTTCAGATGAAGTGTACCTACTCTGTCTCTCAGCACATTTGCCAAGCAGCAGTGCACAAGAGATTAACCATTTCTGGAATTCATTCAGTTACACAGCTCAAGAAGGTCTTTGTACTTTGGACAAAGACAGTGTCTCCCACTAGTTATTTATACTCTGACATAAGACTTATTGATGCCAGGAGACAATAATTGCAGGTGTCACCAGTGTGTAGAAACAGTGCAGGTCATGGATTCTCAGATGTCTTTTCTTGTTCCATTAGGAAAAGGTTTTACAAGAGAATTCAGAGCCTTTCATACTTGTAATTAGATTGCCGGAGAGAGGGAAAAATAGATTCAAATAGTTCATGCAAATCACTTACAGTAGATACCTCCTACAAAGATTGCTGTTCAACAAAGCAATGGTTGCATTATAATACCGTATCCTTTTGAGAAATGATAGCTATATCAACACACAAACACTTTATGTGTCATTCTGCCTACTGTGCACCTATCCATGAACTAAAGCATGCATGCATCGATTTCAAACCAATTTCCTTTGGTCAAGTAGAAAATGCCCAACACAAATGCAAAATGAGAATTTCACCTAGGAAATGTTCAAGATTTCTTAATCAATTTTCCCTTTGTGAAAAGGATTCAACAGTTATGGGAAATCACTTAATAAATTTTTCTTTAAAGGCACTTGCCCAATTGAAAATGTGTTCAACAAAGTTGATTCATAATTGCTGAACAGCATAAATACTTAGTAAACACATAGTTGACCATTTAGATATAGTCTTAATAGATCACATTTAGCAATGACTGCATACTTTTGCACAAAAAAAAAAAAAAAAACCACAAAACCTGGAGATCTTTAGAGAGATCTCTAAAGAAAGAACTAGATTGATAAGAAGGTTGCTTGTTGCACGTTGCTGTTCAAATCATTGCTCTTTCAGACTTCAAGGTCATGAATTCTCTGCAGATCACAGCAGGATATTAACCAATCCATTCTGGAGATCAGTTTTGGGAGAGCGTTTGAAGAATAAGCACTCCTACTATATTGAGTTTACTTCTTTGTTTCATAAGTTGAGTAATGCATACTTCAGATATGCCTGTGAGCTCCAAGAGCTACAGATAAAAACTCAAGGAAAGATGATGATGTGGATATTTTTCTCTGTTCTTGAAATCGCGCAGTGAACAAAGAGCATTGAAAGCAAAGAATTAAATAGACAAGAAACAAAATGTGTTCAACAGGTGGCAAAGTTTACAAGAGAATTTAGGCAGTAGCCTGGACTTAGTGTCTCAAGGGCAAGTGAACTCAGGCTTTCCTTTATTCAGATAACATGACAATATATGCAGTCTTTGATATTCATACACTATTACTTCTACAGCAAGGCTTACGGGCCATGTAGAGCAGTGTAAGTAATTGGCCTTTGCACTGATAAAATGAGAAAGAGCAGGGAGAAGTTCTGACTTTAGGTGATCTTTCTGAGGAATGGTAGTATTTCAGAAGGGATATTTGGAAGGACATTTTTCTTCTTTTTTAAGGCTCCATAATCCTAAGGACAGCTTTTCTGAGCAGTTTTCCAAAATCATTGCTGTTCATTTGTTTTGTTTCACAAATTATTTGGGACCACACTGTCAAGCTGCTACACATTAACATCAGATCCATGTGAATGTCCTGCAGAACTTGCTATGGAAGCAATTGCATGTTGAGTGATAACTGCTCCTGTGCACGTGCCAAATGTTAAAAAAACTAAAGCCAGCTACTGTGGCTTAGGTTGCCTCCCATTAGCTGAAGACTGAGCGTGTGCACGTGAAGAGTTGCCACAGAGCAGCTGACACTTGGTAGTGTGCACGTATTCTAAGCCTTTAAACTAATTTGGCTCTTTAAAAAGCCTGTTCATGTAATGCGCTCAAAGTGCTTATAATCTCTCTCTCTCTTATTACTTTAATAGCTTAATATAGACTTCTCTAGCATGTGCATTAAAAGGCAGAACAGGTAATAAAAGCAGAATTTTAAATACCTTGTCTACTTTAGGAAATTATACTGGTTTAATTTTGCCATCCTCATTCAAGGAACATGAGACCCTTGAGTAAACAAGGATGACAACAGCAAAATGTGTTCAGCAGTATTGGTCAAACCAGCTAAACTTGTGATTTAACTATTTTCATCCAAGCTACACACTAAATGGTATCAGCAAGTTAACCACCTTTCATAAGAAGCTTCATTTCTCAAAAGTTGTCAGACCATCACCTGTCTATGCAAAATATTAGCGTAAGCCAGGATGGCTTCACCACCATGCCACAGATCACCAAAAGGCTTTCTAATGATTTTTTTGAATGGAGAGATAAGAGAAAGTACATCAGAAAAGTTGATAGCTTGAATATTTTTTAAAAGTACCTGTTGACACCAATGAAGACTGAATGCGGGACAGCCTCAGAGACTGTATACAAAGCTGACATAGAAATTTGCAGGCTGTGGTCACTCAGCACCATTCTGTGTCAGGTTAAGAGGTACCGACGAAGCTCCTACCCAGCGAGGGCAGAGGGAACAGGAGAGAAATTTGCAAATTCATTAATTTCAATTTCCCTCTCCTAGCAGATCTCAGGGTTCCTCACTGAGAGTTCCTACTTCTAGTTGGTGTTTGTTGAAGACTACCTTTGGAGGCTGTAATCCAAACAATGCTTTATTCTCTCACTGTAGAGAAAGTCGGGGTAGTCCATCCTGATCGCTCTGTCTGGTGCAGATTCCCACTGTGCACACTTAAAGATATACAGCTTTGTGGATTTCCCAAATTTCCAATTCATGTTTTTTAAAAGATTAATGATTTTTATTTGAGAAACTGTCCTGGTTTGGGGTAGAGCAGAGCCAACTTTCTCTTCACTGAGAGGCTCTTCACCCACACTTGCTGCTGCGGCAGCCAGGCTCACTGACGGGGTTGTTTACCCCATGGAGGTGTTGCACTTGTGGGGAGGGGTGGACAGGTCAGATGACCCCAAACTGACCAATTGGGTGTTCTATCCCATCTGCCATGCTCAGTAGAAAAGCTGAGGGATCAAAGGGGACAGGCTGGCTCTTCTCTGATGGACTGCTTCTTCAGTTGCTCTCTTTCTTCAATGCCTGATGTCTGAGGAGGATCCTGTCAGCTCATCTGCCTTTTGACCCTGGTCAGTGTGTTCCAGTTCCCATTTGTCACTGAGTCCAGTCTGGAAGTTCCCCAGTGCCTGCCAGTGACATCTCCCTGGGAGCTTGATACAGTTTTGTGTATATTTGTATTTTTTGTGTGTGTATGGTTGGACTCAAGATCTCAAATGTCCTTTCCAACCATGAAGATTCTATGATTCTATGATTCTGTATATTGTATTGATTTCATTATTTCCTTTTTTGTTATTATTAATATTTCATTAAAGTAGTTTAGTTTTTTCTAAACTCATAAACCTGTTTATCTCTGTTCTTCCTCTCCTTGGAGCAAGAGGTGGGGAAAAGCATCTGTAGTCTTGTCATTGGCCAACCCGGCCCAAACTATGATGGAAACGTTGCTAATGTAAATTCTCATCACTGTAAATTGAACCCAATTATTTCTTGTTCCGCTTCTCAGCAGATATGGAGGCCAATAGCTACTGTATTTTTATAAGAAAATTTTTATACGCGATCCCATCTGTCTTTTCCAGAAAGTCTTTTTTTGTGTGAGACTAATGAAACCCAGTGTTTTCCATCTTTTCTTTGTAGTCATATTTTTTAAATTAAACTGCTCTCTCAACTCTTTCCAGCTTGCGTACATCCTTTGCAGAATATGGTGTATAAAACTGGCATAGAACTTTAGCTGAGACTAAAATGTGACTGAGTGTCAATGTATATGTAACAATAACAATGGCAGATTTATTTCTGACATGATTCATTTACAGATTGAATATATCAGAAATTATTTTTTCTAGTATGCAAGTGGTCTTTCACTGCTAAAGCAGAATAATTGTCTTCCTGCATATCGTACTTGATTAATACTTTAGAATATCATCTGCCTGCTATTTGGAAAAGTACCTACCATGTCTGTTGACTTGTTTTCACTTTCTGATCCATCATAACATACAGACCTGGTCCTGCTGCTTAGCAGGACCTTCCCCACTTATTCATTTGATTTCCACCTCCACTTCGTACTTTGCAGTTGGATTTCATCTTCCTGATTTTAATTCACCTATTAAATGAATCCAAAGCTAGAGCAAAGCAATGGCAGAAGGGGAAAAGAACTTGCTCCAGGTTTGCCTCTGAAAGGAGGACTAAATGGACTCAAATGCACAGAACTAGTGAAACCTATTTCTTGAGAAAGAGAGTGTGAAAGCTGAAAAATATCACTAGATAAAGAACTTAGTTTTCAATATCCCTTGCTATCACAAGTGCTGAATAGCAAAGGACGTGGGGGAAAGTTGGAGGAGGTGGCATCATTCATACTGCTCAGCCCAGCTAACTTCAACTCATGCCTTTGAATGTGTTTAAGGCCCTTCAGGATGCTGAAAACAAATGGTTTCTCTTTATTCTGGCGCACAAAACTACTAGTGAAAATGACTCACACTGAACTCAGATTAGGATTTTGTCATACTGCATGCGATAAACCTTTACAGTTTGACAGGCAGCAATTGATAACTACTATCCCATTACAGTTTTTCAACCACTTCTGCATCAGCATTACTATAATTTCATCACCCATAATTTCACTGTATTTCCCTGAGAGTGTCATAGGGCATATCATCAAAAGACTTACTCAAGTCAAGAACTATCACATCTGCTTCTCTTTTTGTCCTCTAAACCAGTTATCCTGTCAAAGAAGGAAATAGGGCTGGTTTGTCATTATATGCTGTTAGCAAATCCATATTAGCTGGCTGTTATCACCTTACTATTCTCCAGGTACTTTCAAATTGATTGCTTAACAAATTGTTCCAATAACTTTTGAGTATTGAATTTAGGCCGCCTGCTCTATAATTCTCTGGATTCTCCTTCTCTGCGGCTAGGTACTACTACATCTGCCCTTTTCCAGTGCCCTGGAGATCTTAACAGTCTCACGCTAGATCGTGGAGATAAATGCTGATGGTGTATTCAACTCTGATGATTTATTGCTCGAAGCAGATATTTGTTTACAAGAAGAATCTTAAGTTAAAATCAGTATTTCAAAGCAGAATATTTACAATACTATATAATTTTAGCTGCAAGTTAAGACCTTGCATAAACCCACTATATGGAAATATCAGTGCCCCCGGGAGTTGTTTGTGTCCATTCCTTGCAAAAGTATTACTTCACTTAAAAATAACCACCTAAAAGATTATAGGTGGATTTATAGGAAAATATGGAAGGAAGGAAGAAAAGAATGGAGGGAAGGAGGGAGGGAGATAGGAAGGGGGAAAGGAAAATAGATTTCCAAGAAGGTAAGTACAGGCAGGTAAGAAGAAGTATCACAGAATGACTCTGAGGATGGTTTCTGGCTAAATTTCCAACAACAGAGTACCCTAAAATAACAATAAATAAAAAATAAACAGAGGTCTTTTGAAGCAGAACACACGAAAATACTAAAACTAGTATTTGTCTGTCTGTTCTTGCTTCGACTTACATATGCGAATGACTTTCAGGACTGCCTCAGGGAGGCTCATTTGGAAAAACTAAACTACAGCTTCCTCCAAAATGTAGTTCTCCCTACACAGGTGTTTCTTACCAGTTTAACTTAAAGTGTTTCAGGCTTTGTGTGTGTTCCTGGAAACACTCGTGAAGTACATGGTTGCCCAGATTAAAAGAAAAAAAACGCAGCTTGAAGCTAAAAGACTGTTGGCTGATTTTTCAGACACCTTTGTCATTATTTAAAGCTGCCATTCTTTTTTAGGTGAGAATGAAGTACTCTGCATGGAAATGTTTCCTGATTTAAAGAACCTTGCGTACAATTTTATTTTTTAACATAATCACTGGTGAAAATTACTTAATTGGTGCATATTCCTAACTCACACATAATTTTATGCACAAAGTATTAACTGTAGTTTATTCCTGTCAATGATGTTATTTGCATTCATGACTGCAAGACCACGGTCTGCTATTATCTTCACTGGTCTGTGAAAATAGGATTCTTGCAGAGAAAGCCTTCAGTTTATCAAATCCCACTTTCACTCTGGTAGCAACTGGCCATAGAAATATCTAAAGGACAATAGAGGTAATATTTCAGCAACGTAATAGAGTCCATGCTGAAATTCTCTATTGGTATTTAATTGAATATACTCAATAATACTAGCAAGTAAATACTGGCTGTACTTCAAAAACTGTCTTAGGTAGGTAGAAGCAGTAGCACATAGGGAAGAGTTACTCTGTAAACAGAAGGTAAACATTAAGGTCATTTATCCAGTTTAAGAGATTAAAAAAAAAAGGAAACATTGCAGACACAGCTGGCTTTCAACATTTCCTTCTCCTTAGAACAAATTTGTCTTTCTATAGATTACAGTAAGCTGTAAGGAGAGTGAGATGTCAGGGAACTGCAAGAAATCCTTTATGAAACAGGACAGGGAGACAGTGACGACTGGCAAGAAGTGAAGACAACTAAAGTGAGGGGGATATTTCTAAGAGACATCTCTGCTCACAGTGTGTCTCTTGTGGGTGGAAAGAATGGCTTGATAATGAGTAAGGCTCTGGTTTGAAACGTCCAAACCTGATGAAAGGAGGCAAATTCTGTTTCTGTCCCCTATTGTTCCATTTACCGGAATGTGCTCCCATGTCTCATTGCAAGCAGCCTGCACATACAAACGCCCCCAAGGCCCTGGCTCTGTCAACAGCAGCGTTCTCTTCTTGCTTTAAAATATTCCACGTGAAGCACATTAAACATGTCCCTCTCAGTTTTCTCTGTCGAGAAGAAGCAGAAGACTACATTTCAGGGGTCGTCTTTTGTTCCATTTACTGCTAATTATGAATATAGCCTGTCCAGCATTTCTTCACAAAAATTTTCATTCATTCACAAAACATTTCATTCTGTGTCATAGCACATCACTTCTTGTTTTCTAAAAGACTGCTACATTCTCTGAAATATTCTCTGTTTCCGAGCTGCATCCATTTTAGCTCTCTCTAGTGTCTTTCCCTCCCCCACGAAATATTACTCGTTGGAATTTCAATCAGACCAGTCTATTACCTATTTAGATGTTCAAATCATCATCAAGGTGCCTTGAGATTCAGGATTGCCTCCAAAACCTGGAAATTGTCTGATTGCCTGACTGCCTGAGTGTGAAAATGAGTGGAAATGTGAACCTTACTTGTGGCTTTGCAGCCAGTCATGGAAATAATAACTGGGAAAGTTAAAAGACTGTGTTGACATTATTGGTCATTATGCAAAACTTATCAGACGATCTAACCAAAACCCAGACAAGGCAGTGCCACAGACGTTAACCCTTAAATGTCAGTGTCCGTAGAATCACTTAATGTGGCAAAGATTGTATGCTACCTATGGAAAAATACTAAATTCATATTAAACTCCAACAAAAAGTGAATGTAACAAGGGGTTAACTTGATTCCGACAAGTAGTACGAGAATTGTTCCAACAGTTCCAGGCAGGAAGAGAGGCAAGCAAGACGATGCCTTGCAGGATGCCTCAGACCAATCTCCTTACAGAAATCTCTCTAGAGATAAGGAGCAATTTCCCCAGAAATAAGGAAGAAATACAGTCGAGTTGCAGATGGTTCTAACAAGACACAAACAGGGCAAATAATGAAAGAAGCACCTTACTGGGGGAAAGTGGGACAAGACAAGCACTAAAAAAATCATTAAAAAAATAGGCAGAATGTTTTGGCAAAATAAAAGGCTCAGTTAAAAACAAGAAAAGAAAGCAAGCTATGAAAATGATATGCATAAGATTAAGTTATTTGGAAACACAGTCAAACCAAGGGCACAGTTGGTGAAAAAAGGATAACTGTAAAGTGACAACAAATGCCAAACAAAAGCCAGCAGGATGGAAGGAACATTCTGACAAAGTGCTAATCCCTGCTGACCATGCAGACCCAAACGGTCCAGGCATGCTGGAAGGACAGCGCAGCTTTCGAGGCAGAAGGGATGCGAGCATGATGCTGCCAGCAGAAAAAGGAGGCAGAAGGAGCACTGATGTAGATCAGAAGAGGAGAGATGATGGTGCAGACGGCATAACTGCTGAGCTGTAAATAGCTAGAAGGACAAGTGTGAACAAAGCATCAGAAGTACAATCTTCTAAGCTTTTGAGCAGAGGTGATACTCACTGAGTGGCAAAACACAGGGGCTGTATCAATCTATAAGGCCACCTGCCTAATTCAGGCAATGACAGATACGAATCTGATTGTCAGTTTCTGAAAAAAAAAAAAAAAACCAACAACAAAAAAACACCTACACATGAAGAATGAGACTTTTAATAGATTGAGACCAGTTATAAAAAAAGTTGTAGAGGAAAAGTATAGTTTCAGATGAGTTGCTGTTTGGATGTACTCACCCTGACCTGACCAAGGACAAAAATGTGAATAGGGATTGTGGTGGTTGCTCTTTCAAATTCTTAGAAATGATCCAGAAACACCAGGAACTGGAAGACAATGCAATTTTAGAAGGAAAATAAGAAACTGCTCCAAAAAAAAAAAAATGCTTCTGCAATGACAGTGCCCCGTCTATCCTTCTTTGATGGAAAAGATACTTCAGTATAAAGACTAAAAGGCTGGAATTTGACCAGATCACCAGTATTTGCTTCAACTTCTGTTTACTTTGGTACCCTGTAGCACACTAAGTACTACAAGTTCCCCTGCTCTCTCCTGCAAAGTTGGTATGAATTTCACCAGCTCAGGTGCTGGAGGAAGGAGCCCGAGCCAAGGGTAATGCAGATGCCTAGCGCTGCGCCAGCTGCTAGGCTCTCCTCCATTTAAGACAGTACCTTGTAGACCTACTCCAAGTAGGAGCAGGAGTACTATGTTTCTTCTTGATGTAGCTCTCCAGTTACCTCTGTACCTCAACTTGTAGCTCACCTCCTCGCTTTTTTAATCTGAAAATGTACATAGCAGACATCCTCATAGCCCCTCTCAGAGTGCTTATTCAATTTTGCCACGAGCCACCCAAAGACATTTCCATTTCAATTTCAAAATATATAGATGCATCTGGTGAATAAAATTATCAAAGTTATCCTATTACTTTGGGACCCAAAGTTAAAATTGAAGCTTCTAGTGAAACTAAAGATCCACTACCTCCAAAACTTCAGAAGTATTCTTCAGCAGGAGTGAATGAACACCTTGGGCTTCATGCCTGATTTCCTTGAATGGCCTGACTCAAGCTGCTATTCAAGTTGTCAGGCTAAGAATCTAGCAAAATTAGACATTTCACTAATTTCCGCAGCGAAATTTCAGTGCATATGAATTGTCAACAACGCGAAGTGACGCATAAAGGCCTGACTACTGCACAGCTTTATGAACAATTGGGACAGAGGGTAAATACTGCAGTGCCATTTGAATGTCAACACTGTTTCAATATTCTATAGCATGATTGCTTTACGGTCACAACTTCTAGAGAAATTAAATATGTGAAAACCTTCATGGTTTTCCCCATAGTTTCTACCTGACAGTGTTTGAATACAAATCAGCTGTAGAAGCCCCTCTTGAGTTATTCTCAGAACAACCTTCTTTATGTGTTTCCTCTGAATGTAAATGTCAGCTTGATCACTAAGCAGGCCATGCAGCAGCTTGGTCTGGAAACAGTACCCTCTTGATCATGAACCAGGATCAGAGCTCTAAGTGCCAGGAGGTGGAGGTCAACACGTGCACCAGACCCTGCCAACACAGTCTAAATTAAAGGTTTGCACTGGACATTTCTGTGCTGTCCCGGTAGTCAGGATAGAGAAGAAATTGTAATTCAGCTTCATAGTCTCTTCACAAGTTTCCATGGTGATGCAGGGAAAAAAAACCTGCAGTAACTCCTCCCTGCTACCAGTGTCTTGGGAGACAGATGTGGAAGTTTATGGTAAGGAGCAGGAGACTCCCAAACATTTCTCTGCTTACCCGTGCTGCAGATACGAATGCATGCACCAGGTGGTATGGTACAACCAACATGATCCAGTAATGCCAGAGGAGCTGTTGCTATCACTCATCTGTACTGTGATACCACTTTTGGCAGTATAACAATAAGGCTGTATATGACTTATAGTTATATATGTACATTCATTTCAGAATTTATTTGTCTCTAAAATGGAAGCCTAGCTAGCAGCAGCTTCAAAAATTAAACTAGAATATTATCTTCAGCCTATTTCTCATCCGTTCAGCCACCTGTGTTAGTCAATAGGAATGAGACTAGCTTTGGGAATATTTATTACTTAGAAAAGCACCAGAGGCAGATCACATACCAAGGTCTTACACCTTTCTTTTTCAAGCCATGATTATGCCAGACAGAATGCCTCTGTAGGACAATATAATGGGATATAATGGGTTAAATAATATTTTAAAATATGGATGATATTCCACTGTAAATTGAGGGAAGTCAGGAGTCTGACCAGCTACTAGTCTCAGCTGAATTCTACGAGCTACACCTGCCAGGACACTCAGCACCCTGGAGGACTGGAGAATTTGGCTTAAGTATTTTAAGACAGAGTTTTCAGAGGGTTTTTTTTAATCTAATCTGAAAGTTGATGACCCCATGCTAAGGACTGTTGACCATTTGCCATTCTCACTAATAGCTTAGCTATTAGACACATTTTGTAATTTGGTTATGAAGCAATCAAATAGATACTCCTTGAAGAAAGGGTCACTTATAGCTCTTTGAGACAGTATTATGGTTTTCATGTTATGATGAATATAATCTGCATCCCTTGGGTGCTGTTTCCTACTTGTCCTTGCCTAACAGAAAACATAAATATCACTAAATCTTTCAGAGAGGTGGAGAGGAGCTGGAGAAGCAAACAAATGTTGCTTATCCCCCAATTCAAGATCATCGGAACCATCCACAAAGGAAAGCTTTTTAACAGGATACTGGTGACTGACACTTCAGCTGCAATAAGGTATATACATTGATGCTTGCACCCACTCAAAAACATAAAAATAGCAAATTTGGCATTCAAGCTTATATTGTTGACAGCATAATAATGCAATCAAAACTCTGCTACAGAGAAGGAAGTAATTCCCCAAAGCCTTTGCATCATTGCAAATCAACACCCACACCATAAGGTTTTTTATGAAGGACAAACTACTCATAAATATGATTGGAAGGTAACCTCCAAGAATTTCCTAATGTAAATACTCCATCAATTTCATCCAAATAAATTATAAAGTGCAATTAAACAAAAACCATTTTTTTTAAAATTAACTACTTTGTAATAAAACATTAACTTTGTAATAGCCACCGCACATAACTATTTCTTCAATAAACATCAGCTGTAGAATTCAGAATAATTTTATCACCAGATCACAGACCAAAGAGGACAACACTGAAATATGGCAAATATTTCTACCCAAAAAAAAGGTGCATGCAATGTTCTTTGAAATATTTAAGAGCCATCCACGTATAACACGGTGATCACAAAATCAAACCAACCATTTCAGTTCCCTAGAAATTGTGACTTCAGGGAGAACTTGGCTCATATTCACACCTGATCTAGTTACATGGCTGCAGCAAGAGACAGCTTAGACACTCAAACCAGAAATTGGGCCCCCAGTGACTATATTTTACGAACACAGCTCTGTTGGAGAAATATGTGGTGAAAATCAGAAACCTCTGTTACTAAAACCTGTTTTCTTATTTCCCAGAAAGAATGCTTCTGTTGGTAAAGTTTAGGTCAATTGGATAGATGAGACTTATGAGCCAGAGAAACATGCACTGAGCCAGAGCAGAGCACATGGTGTTCCCACTCAGGATGCTGCTGACCCCTTGTATCAGCACAATATGGTGGAACCAACCCTCCAGCACCAGTCAGGACAAAACTGTGTCCCAGAGGGAAATAAGGGAAATACAGGTGCAACTGGCAGAACTGTGACATTTATTTTCCTTTTTTTGAGAAAGAGAAAGAAAGCATTTTTTTGGCACTGATTTTGAACAAAAATCACAAAGACAATTTTCAAACCTGGCACCTTATGCCAAGGAAAAACATGTGCAAACAATGAAATCACTCTTCTTTTGTTCAATACAGAATATTTTATTATCCTGAAATTGAAATGTGGCTGTCCTTCTTCCTAACTTGGCCCAGAACACCATTTTGTTGTTCCACAAGATAGTCCCATATTGCTCTGAAAAGAAAAAAAAAACCTTCTTAGTTTTACATGTATACGATAGTAAAGATCTTAACAACCCCGTGCGTCACAAATTATGAAACACTGCTGTTTCTGAGGGATAACAATTGCATTTGACTCTCAGCTTTTTCAGCCCTTTGTTGGCCATTTTCTTGTAGTACTACAGACAGGTTGGCCGCTGCTGCAGCAGACTGCATCGGTGCTATTAAGGAACCATCTGCTACGCAAACATGGGTTTAATCCCAACCTATTCCACTGCCTGCCT
Organism: Rissa tridactyla; assembly: GCF_028500815.1. Lineage (NCBI taxonomy): Eukaryota > Metazoa > Chordata > Aves > Charadriiformes > Laridae > Rissa > Rissa tridactyla. Next base: position 99,102,537 of record NC_071468.1, read on the forward strand.
CTGAATGACAGCATTTGTAGTGGAGCTCGTGAATGGCTGAGTATCCAGGGTGTTTGTGGCCTGCCTGCTCCCTTCTCTAGTAGCGCTGGTTACTAAGCCAACACGGGCGAAAATAATGGAACGCAACCGTTGCTCACTCTGTAGCACCTTGACAATACCACTTAACCACGTAGAAAAAACAAGTTCCCACCATGTTGTAATTCGAATCTTGGATCTGCCTTTAATGGGCTTGCTGCTCCCATGCACTGTTTCTTCATGTAAAACAACCTGTTTAGTACTCCTGGGCTCCCGAGAGCCTGTGAATCACGAATTCTTCCCCCCCCTCCCCCAACCCACCTCTGTATTGCATTTCTCCCCTATCAATTTATGTTCCCCTAAGAAGTGCTGCTAAAGCTACACATGTAGAGATTAAAGGCAGGGTCTACTGTGGTTTACAGACATCAAAAGCCAAGAGCTGTACGAGACTGGAGTAAATTGCATGGTACTGGCTTTTGTTAGCCTCCAAAAGCCTCTCATTATCATTCTTCTTGTAAGTGCTCTCTATGGCTTCTCTAGTGGTTGTAGATGCCCATCAGAGGTGATAAATAGTGCCTTTGGAGAGGGCACAGGTGATTTAATTGACATGCGAGCGGAGGAACTGAGGCGGGTGGGTGTAGTGACCTGCAAAAGCTCTTACTCGTGACACATTGCACGTTGCATTTCCACATTAATTTATTTTTTGCAGAAACGGTTGTGGTTTGTCTAAAACCAGATAGCAAACACAAAAAAAAAGAAAACTCTTTTGGTGCTAGTTTAAGTACACTGTAAAGCCGTGCTCTCACCGCTACCCCATCACGTGATGCAGTTATACTGATGTAAAGGAGCTATATGTGCATACCTTTAGAGATACATATATACACCTCTCTCCCTCTGGAGAGGCAAGCACCTATTCCAGTAGTAACCTACCGTCAGACTAGCATAACACAATGTGCATTGTCATAAAATCACACCCTTTGAATGCACGAAAATGAGTATATTGGGTTTTTTAAGGCCCATCCATCCCAGTACCCCATCTCCAGCACCGGCCGTTAGCGGATCTGGATGAAGTGCGAGACCAGAACAAGAGCATATGGTATTCCCCTGACTGCTGTCCCGTCTCACTGATCCCTGCTGGAGGGATTTTCTGAGCCTGGTTTGGTTTCTATATTTAGAAATTTAGGTTAGAAACTGTAACATAATTTTACGTAATAACTCATAAACTTAGACCAGATATATGTCTTTTTTTTACCATTTCTCTGCACAATTTACTGCATTTTACAGAAAGCCATTTACCTGCAGTTCTAATTCCAGGTTTCCCTGCTGGTATTCACTATGGCTTATGGGTTCTTTCCATTGCCCTCATATTTAGCTCATCACTCTCCCAATATTTCATTTCTTTCTGTCCATTTCCTGCAAATTTCAGAGGGATTGCTCCATTATTTGTTCTGTCATGGTGATCTCATTTTGCTCACTCATCTTAAATCTTCCTTCTTTTGTTCTTTAGTGTATAAGTGACTTGCAGCATAAAACTCCTGCAATACCCTGTATGAAAACACCAGAATACCTTTTTCTGTATGAACAAATCAGCAATGTTTCTTTCATTCTTAGTCTAATTGTGGGCTTTCCACTGAAATACAAAAGCATTACATATTTTTGTATCTTTCAGATGGGCTTCTACACAGGCAATATTTTTGAATTTATTGTAGAAATGTCCCTAAAAGACAGAGCATTGTTTCATTTTTACAGGTAAATTGAAAATAAATGCATGTTTGGATGTTTTTAGGGACTGCTTTTGTGGGTTTTTCTTTTTAGTTCTGACTTTGGGGCAGTGGTAAAATTAAATATACCTAATTGCAAAAAACTGGTTTAAATATCTTCTTCAGCAAAAAAATATGTTTGATTGAAACTTGCAATTTAACACAGACTTTTTCAAAAATTTTAGGTATGTAGAGGAATTTAGTTAATTTTAACTAGGTATTATGCTGTAGATAAGGCTATATGGCAAAATATGTAGAAAAAAGTAAATAAAGAGTGACAAGAACAGCATTGAATGTCGGAAGATGATGGCAACATAAAGAAAGGGTCTAGGGAATGATAAGTTACAAAAAAATGTGAAAAATTCAGGGTTTTTTTATTATCTTTGTATGAGCTGTTGTTAGTTCACATAAAATATTCTCTCTCCTCACCTCTTCATTTATTTGTGCTGGATGCAATGCCTCTGTTTACACACATGAAGGCACTTGCTCTGATTTTCAGTATAGTAGGTGGTAGGAAACACACCTCTTGCCCATCCCCAAACTCCATTCCGAATTTTTCCCATTTTGCTCCTCTTACATGACTTGGAGAATATATTAATCCTAAAAAATGTAGTGGAAGAGCAAAACAGTTATCTAAATAGTCCTGTCTGGCAAATTCCTTTGTCTGTGAGGAGCAAGGCACAGGAAATGAAAATTCAGTAATTACCCATTAGAAACATGAAAGACAAAATAAAAGGCAAATATAAATTATTCTTTAAAAAAACCACAACTACTCTAATTGATGGTCTCTGCTATTTGACAAACCTCTATGCTATTAATGAAGAGTTTAGACAAGCATTATTCATCATCACAGGATTTCAGGGTGGTAAACCAAGAAAGCATGATAATATTTGGTTGACTTGACAAAGCAGTCTAATATTTTGAGAACAATTATTTACTCCAGAATATTTTATAAAAGGGTGGGATTGCAGAATATTAAGGAATTTCTTTTACTAGTTTTCTATTTACTTCATATGCCTCCATAAATATGAGAGGATTTAATGTTTTATTTCTTTTCGAATCACCTCTTTTTTAGAGCTTACTTTTTTTGCTTATTTTAATATGAAAGTGCAGTTATCCAAATTTAACAAGTACATTTCTGGACATAAGATCTCTCTAGGTGATAAAGCCAAGAAACTCCCTTATCACAGTGAATAGCCGAATTATCATTTTGTAAGTTTATCTGTAGAAACATGAAGTACAAAGAATCCTATAGATTTTAAGGAAGTTTTGTTTTGGAAAAAATACTTTGAAAAATCAGATTCCTCATATTTGGAATCCAACTCTATTAGCTTAGATTTACATTTTAAATGAGAAATGAGAAATCAGGAAGATTAATTTTTCTCATTGTAGTATTTGTTAGACCTTAATGTAGGACTCAAACTGAGCTGCACCTGCGTCTTCTTTTGGAGATACTCAGGATGATTTCTGGGTGGGCCCAGGAGAAAAATATGGTTTTTAGCAGACATTGTCTGTCTTGCTGCTAGTAGTAGCAAAGTCCTGCCACCTCTCTAAAGCATTTATTTTTAAAACCTTCTTTCGTCTATTCAAAAGGTATTATAATTAGCACTTATCTGTCATTTTGAAGTCTAATTAGTTAGCCTTGCATTCTCATTAAATTATGAAGCACTGAAGGTCATGTCATACATCATTTCAAAAGTAAATGTCCCCTAAGTTTTTAATACAGTCTTGAAATTTACCACTTTTACAGATATGACATTTGGCATTAAAGATTTCAACATTGTCAGAACGCAGGTTAAAAAGAAAATTCCAGGTTTTATAATGTGCATTGATTTTCTTGTTTTGTAAGGAGAAATTTGATTTAGTATACTCACTTTCTAAAACCACTGAATAGCATGTTTCACCATTTGTAGAGGTTTTATAGCAGCTTATTGCTTCACTGGAGTTACTCCTGTGTATTTTGAAATGATCCAACACAGAACTAGGTCCAATTACCTATACGTGTTTGTCAACATGGTCACATCCAACATGGTCATATGCAACATGGTCATATCCAACTTAGCAAATCTGTTACACAGTCTTTACTTCCTGCCGACGCCCCGCCAATTACAAAAGTAGGATCCTCCGATGGCAAAGGAAAGCTGAAGTGGTTTTTTGCGATGGAGGAAGATACGGAGCTGAGAAAAGGTCTGGAGACCGGGCAGTCTCTGGCGGGGGAAAAAAGCAGAGGTATGGGGAGAAGTTTCCAAGTCTCCTGCAAAGGGGACATGGGGAGAGGGGTCTGGGTCACGGGAGAGAGGTGGGAGGCTGCAGGATGCAGGTCTCACTTGTGGGTGCCCCAGACAAGACAGTGTGTTGTGGAAGGAAGGGATTGAAGTTCACAGACCTTGCCTTCAGTTTTTCTACCCCATGGCTTTGCTCAGCTGGTACCAGGTCCTTTAAGGCCTCAGCTGGAGAGTCCTGGCTGTTCAGCATCTCCTGGGTGCTTCTCAGCCCAAAAGGCAGCCCACTGCACCTTCTCCCTGCTGTGGACGGACTACTGGGTATGAGCAAACCTTCACATCAGCCTGCAAAGGCATAGGCTGCTTCTGTGTGTCTATTTCTGGTTTTCACGTCTGTGCTCACATAACTGTACCTGCAGTTTTGGTACAGACTGCTAAGAGAAGACTTTACACCTGGAAGAAACAGTACATTTGAGACTCAGCAGTGAATGTTGCAGCAACTTTTGTTGTTTTGCTTATTACAGTTCCCACAACTGAACTCTCAACATTTGTTATACCTAATGCAACAGAATTGTTTCTGTGCAGTAGAATTGTTTCATTTTTCAAAATAATTTAGAAATAAAATCCATCTGTGTTGTGATTTATATTTATTCAGTGCTTTAGGCATTACATTTGGGTCTCTATTGGTACAAATAAAACCAATAGATTTAACAGGATAAAAAGAAATTTGGGGTTTTTTTCTGTGGTTTCTTGTTTTTGCAATGCCTGGCTCTCTGATGGCGTTTTATTTTTAAGGCTTCACTATGTGTTTTGCTGCCAAGTTAATGAAACAACTGGTAAAAGCATGTGCACCTGCACCACTCTTGCCTTCATTGCAGTGTGCTCAGTGAGAATGGAGAGAGGCGAGAAAGAAGTCAACAAACCAAGTTGCAAAGCGCGAAATCCAACTGCATCTCAATGTGGTGAAACCCTGGAAGCTGTTCAGAAGGATGTTGGCAGGTCTGTCCTTTCTATCATAACAAACTGACAAATGTCTTGATTGGCTTGAGAAGATCCTTCAGTAACTATTCCAGAGTTATGCTCCATGGTGGGTAATCCATTTTGGGGGGTCACCCACTTCTTTGATGGTTACAGCTACAGAGTAGCCATCAGCAGCCACTGAAGATTATTAACTGGTTCTAAGCTTACAGTTTATGATGGAAAATAGGCCACACATCGAAGAATATTGGTATTATATTTTTGTCAAGCTGACGTACACGGAAGTAGAAAGTAGAAGAAAGGAAAGCTTAAAATTGGGGCACCTGGTGGGAAACATGAACTTCTTCCTAACACAGAGGAAATTCTAATTCTTCTAATAGGCCATTACGGTGACTTGGAAAAGAAAAAAAGACAGCACCCACCTTTCAACTCCATAAACCTTACATTTAGGGCTCTGAGATGTCCATCTGAAACCCAGAATCTGATAGCACATGCTCCTGAAACACCCAGGAGTATATTCATCTGATGCAGCTTCATTGCTTTGTAAATACAAGCCTGCCTTTTCACTTGCAGTACTGCTATTAAAAAGGAAAAAAATAATAGATGAATACATCATTCACAATCTCAGCTAAATCTCAGTTCAATCTCAAGGTCAGCCTCAGGTCTTACACTGTTGACTTCGACATCTCATCTTTAGGCCAAAAAAAGGAATATTAGGTAAAAGTATAAGAGCACAAATTTTTGCCTGTGGCTTGTCCATAAAAGTTTTGTTTCTCACTATGCCAAATGTTGTTGCAAGATAAATGATGTAGGCCACTCAAGGAGCATGGAAATCTAAGTCCCTGCACATCTCTCTTTAAAAAAGAAAACTGGATTCTGCAAAGCCAGTTGTAGCCCTCCATCTGCTCAGCTGAGAGGCTGATGATGCCACGAATGTGCTGAGTCTCCTTTTTCCTCATATGATAAATTTGAACTAAATAGTTTTCGACATCTTTTAGGACAAGTCAGAGTCAAAGTAAACCAATTGCCTGGTTTACACCTTAGGCCTAGCCAAGCAGGATAACCAGAGGACAGCCATTAATCATCAACAAATTACAAAGCAATCACCGTGCCAAGTCAAAGGTAAAATCAATTACAGTGGCAATTAAAGAGGTGAGATATCAGACCTGAAAGGTTTGCAGTTAACAGATGTTCTAATACAAGGTAGCAGAGACTGTAGGATTCTGAATCTTCAACTAACAAATTAGATGCTCCCTAGAAGGCACAAAGCTATTAGTTAATAACAATTATTTGTATTAAGCTAAACACAAAACTACATATAGAAATTAAAACAAGGAACTAATCTCCTCCCTTACAAAGAATAACTGATAGTTGAAGCAACGATAATATGGAGTGTTACAAAGCTTGTAATAATCACACTTGCTTTTAGCTTCAATTATATCACTGGGTAGATAAGAACAGAAGAAATCAGCACCTTCCTTTTCTTTAAATTGAGTGATAAAAGGCAAAGGAAAGTGTGGATTACTTAGTGGTCAAGGCCAGAAGGAATACATGTTGTGCCATCTACTCCTATTACTGGAATGAAGCCTAAAAAGTCTAACAAGACTTTTCCAGTCTTCAACTCTGCAGCTACACGTGTACTTCCATTGACATACTATAGCATGAATGTTTTTAAGTTGGGTTTAAAATGTTCAAAAGAGCTGAACTGAAATGAGAATTCCAGATACAAAGAAAAGCAATGATCAATAAGAAGAGAAAATGAAGATTCTATCATGTGAGAAGGATCTGAAAGTCCAGAAAAACAAAGAGAATTCACATATGAGTCTCCCAGCCAAAGTTCAGGCAAACCATCGTGCTGCTATAAATACACAGTGTATGGTTTGAAGATAAGTTTTCATCTATTGGGCTTCCTGACATGAATGCAGAAAGCAGATCCCTCCTGAGACCATGCAGGTAGATTGGAACACTGCTGCTAGACCCAGACTCCTGAATGCAGTTTCTCAGTTGAGAGAGGTACCTCCTTCAGAGCCCTCCCTCAGGCACCTAGACTTCAGATAGGGTCTGGATTTCTGAAAAACAGCAGCCCTAAATCAGTCTATATTTACGTCGCTTCTAAGGGACAGCCACCGAACAACGCTTTTCTGTCAACAAGGATCCTTGGCAAGTAGCCCATAGTTAACATGAGTTGAAAATTGCTTCCTGCTCTATGAATTAGAAACCTGTGCACACAATAAAATCAGTTTTCTAACAAAGTTCAACAACAACAAAAAAAAAACCAGCCAACCAAAAACTCACTCCCATCAGGTTGTAAGTACGAAATACAATGCCATTGAGTGTTTCATCTGGGTTCTATTTCTTATTTCATTCCTAGGATCTCTTGCTCTCAGAATTTCTCTAAACTACGGATCAAAATTCCTAGGTTTACAGACTTGAAAATTCACTGTGGTTATGCCCCATTATTCCCCAACTGGGCAGGGTCATTTCATACCAGGAAGCTGATGGCTAATGCTTTCAAGTAGAAGGTATTAATTGCAGACTCATCCTTATTGTCAATTAGAACTAAATCCTCATATTACTCTTTTGGGTTTTAAAAACAATTATTCACAACATTTAAAAAATTAAATATTCATATAAAGATGCATTTAAAATGCAACTGCCAATAATGAAATTCGAAAAAATCTAGTAGGCAAAATGGAATGCAAAAGCGTACAAAAATGCATGGAAATTGCTCTCATGCTCATACTTTCTGACACAGAGTCAACACAAGCAGGTCCATTTCTTCCGAACCTCTGGGTTTTTTTTCATAAAGTAATTATGGAATGGCATCCGTTTATCTCTATGTAAATGGATGTGCTCAGTAACTGAATCCAACATACAGAATAACTAACTACGTGCATAACTATTCTTTAAAAGTGAAATGACCTGAAGCCTAGCTTATCTTTGCTGACAAGTTTCACTGTGGGCCAAAGCTCATATGGTTATTATTCAATTTTTAATAGGAAACTTTTCAAAATACATATTTATTTCACTTATAGCTGTGGAATTTCAGTTTAACAATCTACAGAAAGTAGGGGCAGGAGCTTTTATTATTTTTTTTTACCGTGAAATAGGCTTTTTCTTTCTAATTTTTCTAAGAATAAAATGGGAGCTATACTGAGCACTATTAACTGTCTCAAACTATAGGCAGCGCAGTGATGTATTTTTCTCTAGATACAGATACTATATGTTTTTAATCTGTTCAGTTCAATAAATGTTTCAGAGCTTGGACTAAAAATATTAGTTTAATGCTTTAATCATGGAGAGCATTTAGCTGAGATGATCTATAATGTTTTAAAATATATACAGGTTAATATTAACACCTTGAACTTAGGCAACTCGTTTATCTACAAATACTAATCAATTCGTGTGTTGATGACTAGTCAAAATTATTAGTGTTTACAAGGTCTTAATCTGTCTTTCCAATCAGATATGGACATCTTCTTCAGGTTGAGGGGTTATTTTTATTCCTAGATGGATACCAAGGGTTGAAACAGCTACATGTGTGAGGCACTGTACCTGGCTCAATAAACTGTGAAAGATTTGGCCTCACTCTACATCACATAAGTGTCCTTGTCTCCTTTCCTCTTCCATGCAGTAATACCTCCATCTAGGTGGGTTTCTGCTTGTCCTCTTGACTGACTATATTCCAGAGGCCAAATACATCTCCTGTGCATGTGAAGTCTAATACCTCGACCACCAGCTGACCTTCCCTGTTTTAGATATGCTTTACATTTTCCTGTTTCTGTAATTTACTTCAGTAGTTAGTTTATTCAAAGTTATTTCTTCCTGGCACTCTTATCATTAACCTTTAATAACTTTTTCTGTACATAAGCCAAGAAAGTAAAATGACCAGTTCAACATAACAGTACAAGATGTCTTTGAAACATAAGAAATTACATTAAGACTGGGGAAATATGAATATTGTTTCTTTACTTTGTCACTAACTTACTGTGTGTCCTTGAGCTTTCTGTATTTCTAGATTCTTTCTTTAAAATGGTAAAAATAATAATTAAATATATTCTATATATTCCATGTTATATATAAAAGCCATTCTCTTTCAACATTTTTCAGCCTTTAGTATAGGCCTGTCTCAAGCTTTCAGTGTTAAAGCTAGATTGCATTAAACACAAATGGCTACTCTTAAAAAGCGAAGACACCAATCTGCTGGGTGAGACAAACGAAGATACAGAATCGTCCTTCCGACTGGTGGAGTTCCTCAGGATAAACTCTTTCCTCCAGCCTTTCTTTCTAGTACAGCAAATTTCAGCATTTTCCTAAGTCCCAACAAATTCTGAAGAAACCCTTGTGCATTCCGAAGAAAACCGCTCACAACTACAGTCAAGTTCGCTCCTCTGCTTCCCACATTGTCCATCATGCTTGCATCTCCAGGGACATCCTCTTGTAGTGCATGTTCAGGCTTTGCCTGGCAATGAAGAATAAATACCTCTTCCAGCTGAAAGAGTGGGCAACAGCCAGAATAGCAGGTTGTTCTCTGCTTCAGAGCCCAAGATTTTTTACCCACAAAATACTAACACGTCAATCTATGTACAAACACGATGAGAATAAATGCACCCGTATGCTCTGCCATTGCTCCTAACCCAAGTTTGTGAAGTCCTCTGCATGACAGGGAACTATACAGGCAAGTGGTTATTCACAGGTCTCTGTCCACAGGCAACTTTGTCCTTGCGCTGCAGCCTGGAGACCCTGTAGTTCCAAAACTAATTTGCTTGCTTTAGTCTTGCACCTCCATTACTCTAAAAATGAAAGCTTTTCAAATCACTGATTTCTTAGCCGGACTGTGCAAGTTCTATGACAATCCCCCAAAGACCAGCTTGCCACATAAAAATAAATTGTCCTGCCATAAGTGTTATGAAAAACCTACTACCTAGCAGAGTATCTCCTCGTTATAATGAAAAATATCAGTTGCATTACAGCTTGGATTTTTTTTTCCCTGTCTGAATTATAAAGGCTCAGGAGACTGATTGCTTCCTGTACAGCAAGAAGGTCGTTCTATGAACTGAAAGTTGTGAGGATTGGACAGGCTAGGGCTACGTCAGATTTTGTTTACTGGAAATAGTAAATAGATACTTAATGACCCAGAAGTGGTTTCACAACTTTTATAGCAATTGCAAAGGAGTTGCATGAAATATTTGATATCTTTATCATGAAATATTTGGATACATTTCTAAGAAATTTTGTGATGATGCTGTAGACGTCACAGAGGCGATGGCAGAGGGGGAAAAAATAAATTCAGTTTAGTCTATTAGAGAAAGATGTCAGTCTAGGACCTCCAGAGACTGCAGGGTTGATAAACAGTTGTTGATTCAGCAGTGTTTGGATTACAAGACAGAATAAAAAGAGGAGAGTGAGATAAGCACTGGCGATTGTGGCGGCAGTGGGGGGAGAACCTAGAAATAAGTCATAGACTCCAACATGACTAAAATCTCTGTAGATTTATTATTGAAATAGAACACTGGAGAAAGGATGTCATGCTGTAGAGTATGGTCAAACCCAATTGACATAAGAATTGCCAACAAAACTTGATGAAATTATGCAACAGGTGGTTGGAACCTGCCTAGAAAGTTTATTGAGGATCAACAACACTGTCAGCAAAACAGTTTAAACTGCAGAAGTGGAAGAAGAGCTATTCAGCAGCTAAAAAGATCAGAAAGCCCAGTGAGATACTCATCCTGAAAAAAAAATGCCCAGCCAGCAGAGTCCGTGTTATATGTTGATATAGATAAAGACATATGTTTTCTCTCTAGGTTGCAGTGTAATGTTGGAACAACTTGACCTCATTTAAAATGAGCTAGCTCAGGTATTGGAAGCAGTGTAAATGCTATGTTATGGTATTTGTTCTGCAAAGGCAATTAGAGGTCTCTGCTTCTATGGCTAGCTTCCTTCTGAGTTTGTTTGCTACTTGCTTATCAAAGCAGTCTAGCTCACTGAAAGCTATTTCCAATATCTCCACAGCCTTTAAAAGGTACATGTACCCAGATGTCACAATAATGTTAGACTGAAACAAATGTTACTGGGACTATACTGCCAGTTTTCTATCTGGTAAGGAAAAGGATGCTGAACAAATTCTACTGAGATAGCTATAATAAGCAAAAAAGTCTGAAAAACAGATGTGAGGGCAATGTCAGCTACCCAAATAAATGATTGCCTTCATTAAAGGCTGGAAATCACACAGGCAAATCCATGGCTTAGTCACATTCCAGAAATCTTTCCTGGGAGAAAATGGTCTTTGGCCTGAATTCAGTTCTCACTACCAACCCCCGTAACGCAGGTGAACTTCAAGTAATTTCAGCTTCCCCAGAGTACTTTCAGCTTTACCCGGATTAACTCTGAAGTAAACTTAAAATGCAGATTCAGAAGTTGAGGGACCACTTCTCTTTGCCAGGACGAGGCACCGCTGGCATTAAAGGCAGGCCTGTACTCTGTCCCGCTAGAGAGAAGCAAAAGAAGATAAAAGATTAGGACAGCCTGCTAACTGTTCTTGCACCTTACCTTCATATCAAAACATGGCAAGGGAACCCCTTCCTTCCTTCCTTATTCCTAGGTCCCTGGTCTGTATAGTAGCTCTGCTAATTGAATCTGATTTTATATGTGACAGATCAATTTTCTCCTTAATACACAACACCAAGACAGCTACTTTGTAGATATATGTTGTTTGTCAAAGGCTTATACTAATCAAATCTGCAGAAATCTGGTTCACTTTTAGGACCCTTTTATGTTCATCTTCTACTGAGTTTAAGCATTTTTTTTACTTGACTGTTAAATAATTTCTTCTTCAGATTAAAGTTAAAAAATGTCCAATTTCAATTGCCTTTAAGAGTCTTGCAATGTTTTATCTTAACTAGACCTTTAAACAAATCCCTCTTTAACTATTTTATTTTCCTTAGTAGTGGGAAATCTAAGCTGCTACAGCAAAAATCGACTTTTCTAGTGCAGCTCAATTTTGACTTGTAATGAAATTCTCTGCTACTGCTGAAATTGGCATCTCCTAAAACATCTTTTAAGATTTTGTCCATGACAAATGTTCTTGGAACTGCCTTCACAGCAAGGTTTATATTGATGACACGAACAAGTAAATAAAAGAAAGGATCAACACGAATTTCGCCTATTGCCTTCAGTATTTCCAGGAGAGAGAGATCAGTTCATTGATTATTTTGGAAATAAACCGGTCCCATTCACCTACTTCAAGGTGCCTTGGCTGGGAATGCACCTGGGTAAGGTACTTATGCCATAAAGGCAGGAAGACTACAAATTCAGCATACTATAGTTTAATAACTGGATTTCTCCTCAGCAAGAAGTTATTTCTCCATGAAATATGTGAACATAATCTTCCTCAATGCAAAATAAAATATTTTAATTTTAAAAAACACTTATGATGCAGTCCGTTATTTTGGCAGAGGAACAACATGGCAAAATTCAGTCTAAATAGCTAAAATTCAGGAAAGACAAAAGCAACTGAAAATCAGATCTTATAATGGAAATTGTCAGAGGCATTGACTTTTGTCACACAAAGATGCATACAGATACACATACATGATATAATCAGTCTCTGTATTTTTTTATTCTTTCCAACAACACATAAAATCACACAATTTTTACTTTTAAGCAACCATGGAAACAGTAGACATGATATTATTTCATGCATAGCCACCTTGCACACAAACGGGGTCAAAACCCTAGGTAAATTTCAGCCCTAGCTATAACTTCTTGATGCATTAAAATGCAATTAGAAAACAAAAGGAAGAAAAAGGGCTAACCTAAATCCAAATAGTAGATCTGATCACATTCCTAGAATCAAATGAACGGATCTTCCAAGCTTATATCAGAGTGTCATACAAGCTTGCATCATGGTGAAAATGACACCATTCAAGAGGCTCTCCCAAGCCTCTAGCAAAGAAAAGGAAGTTAAAATGTTGGTTGTTGTATAGATCAATACATTTATTTGGATAAGATTGGTTGTGTGTCCTAATTCAGCTACAGTTGCATTTGAATGTCTCTAATAAGATACCAACCTTCAAACGCATTTACAGTTACGCATGCAGTCTTTGCAATGGTTTCCAGCTGCACAAGAGTCTCCACAGATATGTCTCGAGTAAAACTAGGAAGGATAGTGCTTTGTTGTCAGAATGACTAAAAAAAGCAAGTGGGTAAGCACTACAGAAAGATAACGATACTTACCTCAGTAATAGCATTAGGTACTTTCAAGTTGCCTTTGCAGACACCTTCATTTGAGTATACTGTGGGGCACAAAGCATGAAAAGGAAAACTTAGGAATAAAAACAACAGAGGGGAATAAAAGAGAGTGAGGATGAGAGAAATAAGAGAGATGATCAGTAAAACGGAGAAGGAGAAATTAAGGAAGGAGATGGAAAACAAAAACCAGAGAGGCTCAGGAAAGGGATGAGAAAGAAGATGCAATTACTCCATGTATTACAATTAATCCAATTGATTTAAAAGCTATGAAGAGCTATATGAACATCCTAGTTTTTAGTAATCATACTCACTCATAATTCAACCTTGCTTTTGCAAATTTTTAAGGGAAAAACCCAATATGATTATAAAAGGAGTAGCAAACTACAATAGCCTACAGGTTGATAACATTAGTATCCCATTCTTGTGAAAGCTAAATAAATTCAGCTTGTCCATGGGAAAAAACATGAAACCAAAGGTATTTCTTTAAATAGCGATGTCAACTAGTTAAATTTTGCAAAACTGTGTCAGCAAAAAGATATCATGCCTTAACACCCAGCTGCAATATAACATGAAAATGAGTCAACAGAAGAAAAATACTCTCATTTGAGTTCCTGTTGTTTACACTGTTTCTATTAAATCACCTTCCTAGATAGTTGAAGTAAAATCCATGTCAGCATGGGAGAATTAAGGCCTGCAATCTGAACAGAAGAAATCCTGGTGCTTTAGTCTGAATGAAATGTGGCAATATCCGTTTCATCCAAAGGCCACCTTCTCGTTTGCGGTTCCTTAGTCTTAACCTATTACAGATTCTCTAGAATTACTTTATGTAGAAGGGAAAAAAAAGAGCTGTGAAAGGTTGTCAGCTTATAAACTATTTGCTGAACAATAACATAAAATGGGCCTGCTGAGTATACCTTATTTCTGTACTTCGTGCCTGAAGTGATGTAAGAAGACACTTTATAACTAAACAAGGTATGTCCTTCTTGCCAATCATATGCTGCCATAATCCAATTTACTGGGGTAAAATCCATTTTACAGGGAGACAAAGAATATATAGGCTGGAACACTGATAGGGTATAAAACCTCCTAATACACAATATACTGCTCAAATCAAGTTGCCACTTCAAGTTTATTGCTTACTCACTAGTATTCGCTTTACATTTTTCTGTGAGACACTATGCAAATTCAAAATGAGTTTATTTCACACAGTGTTTGTGAGAAGTAAGATCCAGAATTGCCAACAGGAGACAAGCCAACTATATTTCAAAATGTGATCAAATTCACCAGTAGCAAGGATTACAAGTCAACACAGTATTGAAAAAATAGGGATTTCTAATCTTAGTTATTGTGCTAGCTGTGGACAAGGACCTGCAAGACCTTGCGTTGAACATCAGATACTGATACTTAAATAATAGGCTCATGTTTATAATCTTTTTTCTATTTCAGCTTTCCAGAATGCTGTGCTTCACAGCACATTAGCAAGATACAGTTCCATGTTAGAAGGAACTGTTTCAATACACTGTCGGGATTACAGTTCTAAGAAAGCGGAGAAGTGTATATTCTGGTGTATTTCATAGTGCAAGGGAATTATTCACAGTAAATTTGGGGGACTGTCACCTTCTTCTTATGTCTGTCTAGCTGTACTTTTACTATATAAAAAAATAATCACATAACCATGGGGCTAGTGGACAGAGCAGCCGTTGTGCTGCCGGAGCGGTCTTCTGCTGAACTCCAGAGTGTCCCTTGTGAATTTCCTGACATTTGACCACCAGGATGACAAACCAGCTTATCCTACTCAGGATTACTTTAGCCCCTCCAAACTGCAGGACAGATGGGTCCGATCTTGAAGGAGTACATCGCCATAGTCATCTCACATAGATTGCTGAGTGGTAACAGCTTATGATCTCTAACAACCAGGTCTGATTTCAAGCTTACAGAAGACTCATAAGAGGCTCTGGATCACTTAACAAGCCCTGTGTCATCTAGTTCCCTAGAAGATGGTGTTTTACCTTTTGTTAATGAAAATAAGATATATTCTTAATTTTTTTATTTCTTTCAAGTATTTTACTGGTAAATTCCCACTGAGATAAAACAGCTAATATAAAAGTGTGTTTGAAGAAAGAAATGCAGAATGTGAATTCAGATTGATATAAAAACTTAAAAAAAAAAATATTAACACTTAAAACATCCATTAATAATTATTTGGTTTAGATTGTAGAGGGCAGAATCTTGTAAGAAAACTCTCAGAATAAGATAGTTAAAGGCATGAGATCAGCAGGTTACTTGCATTCCTGAAAGTAGCAGAAAAATGTGATTCTGATGCAGTTCAACAGAAAACCACAACAGAAACTAACAGAAATTTCATCTCAGTCAAGACTTCGTATTTCTAACATTAAATCTGAGATGATTATGGTTCACTAATTGAAGTTGCTGTAGAAAAGTTTACAGAATGAATTATTTGGGAGGATTATTTTAGCTAGTGCAAAGAAAATCTTGTTAGACTGTCAAGTCCATCTGCCTTCAAAAGCAGCATACTTCCTAGTGACCAGGGGTCAGATCAGATATTAAACTAATAGCTTGCTCTTAGCCAAAAGGCAGAAAAAACCCCATATGTATTAACATATCATTTTCTGTAACGGAGAAACCACAATCTAGTTCTAAGAGAACAAAACATTCCTTTCAACTTCATTTTGTCTTTTGTGAATCTTTCTTGTTTGCTTGTTTGTTTTTTTTAAAAAAACACATAGATGCACTGTGGATACTAGCCTCACCTTTTTTTAACTAGTAACCTTGATAGTTATTCATGGAACTGCACTGAAAAGAGGCTCTGAAATTAAAAGACACTCTGGGCTATAACAACATATTGGTGTTTTAAGTGCCGTGTTGAATGACACTCCCATCATATGGCTAAAGCCATGCATTGAGCCACATCTCTGTCTACATGAATACACCCCAGCACTTCTCATTTTTCTTATGTATAAAAACCATGTATCTTATAATCTGTATCTTGTAGGTATCCATTGTGAATCAGACAGCATACAGCCTGTCTAACCACAACCATAATAATTTACTGTTTTCCTTTCCCAATTATATCCAGGCCATGGATTCTTCACTCTCCCTCAAATTAATTTCCTTCCTGTTCCTAAACTCTAAGCTTTGTTCCTTCCCCGGGCAGATCGCTCAGAAACTTGTGTTCATAATGGGCACTTAGCTTTGCTCATGTTTTTCCTCTTCCCCTGCATAATCTGCCTCGTTCGATTCTTTTTCTCTCAGATTTTCCCTGTTCTGAGTGCTATCACTTTTGCACAGTTTCTCTTTGCCTGACGAAGGTACTCAGTGCTACCCCTTTTGCCACATGGCTATGCTAACACTTCCAGTTATTCTGGAATCAACCCCTGAGTTTATTTTCCATGTCATAGAAGAATTGATGTTGACAACAATGGATTTCCCTTTGATAGTCTTCACAGGTACATACTTGTCTTCATTTACTGTGTACGTTATGTCACAGGATCTCTTTCTCCAGTAGATGCTACTGGGAGTCTCACATCTAAGATTTTGATGAGAAATTTAAACCAGTCCCAATCTCAGTAGGAATGAACATACATTAATCTACCAAAAACAGAGCCTATCTGTGAGGTTTGTTGACAATCTGGAGTCTGGTTAGTTAAAGTTTAAGCTTGTTTTACCAAACAAGGGGATTTGTCCCTCTTGTTGCAAACTTGTCCCCCAAGAATCATAAGTTCTTGGGCTGAAGTAAAGAAGAATCATTCTCTTCCTTCTTCTACCTTTTTGGCTTCTTCCTCTTTCTGGTCACCAGAAAGCTCCTACCATAGCTTCCACTGGGCCAGAGCTACCCTGTAATTTTTGTATGGGTAAGACAGGAGCAACTAACTTAGTTCTTTTAGTTCTTAAAAGTTCTAATCAAAGTCCCTGATGAAAGCCACTGGCCTGAAAAACAGAGATCCTGACCCACTAATGAAATGTCTTGAAGGACTCTTACTGAAGATGAAACATTCCTACAAAATTGCAGAGAAAAACCTTTACATTTTATTTTACATTTTAAATAAAATGAACAAGAAATTATATCTAAAACATATATATATCCCAGTGATCAATAGGACCAGATATAGAGAAATGATAATCACATAATTTCTCTTAGCTCATCCACGCTAATTGTTTCCTGGGATATGACAGCTTGCCAGCCCTAGTTTCAGTATAGCCTGGCCATGCACACTGATGTTCATTTGGACACTGTGACTGAAGAATGAATATGATTTGGGTCTTTGACTGCTTTATAGTTTTCCCTGGCAAAAGAGGGAAGTCTACTCTCTGTCAGAGACATCCAGGTAGGATGGACAAACGGATGTATTGTTGCCTTTTCCTGGTGGCATGTCACTCTCTATTCCACTGACAGCAACCCTCCATCCACCTGTGACTACCATCCAGTGTAACTTCTTTCCTTGTGTATTGCTCGTGATTTCACGGTCTTCCTAACTGTATTCAGAACTGAATTTGAGATTTTATTCCCACCGTCTGTCTAATTAGAGCAGATTCACTATCTTGTATCACTTATGGCTGCGGAGAGACTGTCATTTAAAATGGCTCCAATTTACTTTACTCTGGTTGTCAAGCCATTTTCTTTCAGGTACTAATGATAATAGCCAAAGTAACTATTTCTATTAGCTGCTGAAGCTTGATCAGCAGGTAGTTCTACTCCACCCACACCTCTCCATAGCTAACAATACCAAAAGTAGGGATTGATTGGTACTCTGACACTTTTTCAACTCCAGGGCACAGGACTGCTTTTTAAAAATAAGAAAAAACAAACTTGTTATGTTTTTTGTTCTTTTGGTTGGATTTTAATGTTAGCTCTCAGTAAAAGTAATATTTATCTGACTAAAAATAGCAAAGAGTCGGGGCAGACCTAGCTTAGATTATGATTGGCATAAAGAACAACTGACGTGGTGACCATGACGGGAGGTATTTCATACTCTGGAGGAGGCTTTCCTAACAGAATAGTGATTGAGTCTGCACTCCTTGCTTCTCGCTTCTTATTTATAGTCTCTTATGTTACTTGATGGCTTAGACAAAGTAAAAGGATTTCATTTAATGCATGGTACTTTTTAGAGATGAGGTTTGAAACCCTTTCTCTTTTTCCATTTCTTTGCTCCTGACATATATCCGAACAGTGATCCAAATTTGAAAACTGGCTCATTTTAACCCAGATGCTATAACTCAGTAATTGACAGAAGGCTGCTGCCTCTAACTCTGCTACAATTAAAAGCACTGTTTTGTGAAGAACTTTCTCCTAAGAAAGTAAAGCTACTACCTTAATTGATTTTATCAATGACACCAATGACAATTTATTTTTACTTTGAAGTCAGGCTATAAGATCTGCTTCAGGGAGAGCTGTGAGACTTGTTAGTGCTAGAAAGCACTCTTCTTTGCATATATATGAAACTCTTCTTCCACTTTCAATCTCTCTATTTAATGACTCTGCTATCACCACACCACACTGACCAGTGTTCTTAGGGAAGTTTTTTATGCACTTTCTCATCTCCAAGACTTCCGAAGTTTTCCTTCTCAAAGTCATAGAGTCATAGAATCATAGACTCCTTGTGGTTGGAACAGACCTTTAAGATCATCAAGTCCAACCGTTAACCTAGCACTAGCAAGTTACCACTAAACCATGTCCCTCAGCGCTACATCTACACGTCTTTTAAATACCTCCAAGGATGGTGACTCCACCATTTCCCTGGGCAGCCTGTTCCAATGCTTGATAACCCTTTCAGTGAAGAAATTTTTCTTAATATCCAATGTGAACCTCTCCTGGTGCAACTTGAGGCCGTTTCCTCTTGTCCTATTGCCTACTACTTGGGAAAATATTGAGCCAAAATTTTCTCTTCCTCTGTACGTACTTAAAATTTTCTTAGGCATCTGCGTTAGCTGGTCTTCCTTCATCCTCCCATCACCAGTACTCTTATCATACAGCCCTGCCCACTTTGAATTTCCACCTACGCTGTACCTCTGTTCCAAAATACATTTTAGTAACATTTCTAAAGATCATAAACAATGGAATACTACAGAGCGCAAGGCTCCCCAGGCTGAGATGGGCAAGACTGCCAATTCCCAATGTCCCAGAGAAAAGAACAAAACATGACTTTATCAATACAAAATGTAGCATTCTCTGCTTAGAATGAATAAGGACATCAACAGACATTAACACTGAAATACTTAAAAAATACAGACCGAGTCCAAACTCCATTGAACTTAATGGCTAAGCTCTTGACTGACTTCAACGAATTTTGACACAACTGCAGCAATTAACTTCGACGTGTCCAGCATGGAGGAAAAAGAGCTCATACAAAGTTATTCAGCATAAAGATTTTTAGCAAGCATCTCTGACTTCTTGGCAGTAGGCCGGAATATTTCCAGGCATAGTTATTAAATTGTTCTGGATTTATGCCATGATTACTCTTTTATGAGTATGTTTGTGACTTCTGCTGAAGACCTGCTTTCTTACAATTACCTCAAGTCTGGGTAGGATATGCATGCTATTTAATAGTCCCTCATCTACTGAAACACTCATGCTTACATATGGGCACACTGATCAAAAGCAGATAAATCAAGGTAAAGATTATATCTTCAATTAGTCTTCTCTATGACGTGTAAAAGGCGATGTGCATTTCCTGGTATAGTCAAATGCGTATTTTATTTTGTAAACTGGACAAACAATGCTATTAACGAATGAATTATTGTGCATTATGAGAACAATCTAAAGGAAAAAAATGGATATTCATTTTAATTCTTCCAATCATCTTCTATATTTCAAGATACAAAATGCAGTTTCATTTTGAAAACTATTTTTAGCAAATGGTTTATGTGGCGTAAACATGAATCCATAGCAATACCGTATTTAATCTCTAATATGTCTTAAGTGTCACTTTAAAAACATTCTGAACACATTCTCTCTAAAAATATTCTGAACACATTCTCTCTAACTTTTGATACACCAGCAAACAAATACCTCATAGAGTGTAAAAAATAGCACTGACACTTCCTATGTGAAAGCACAGTAAGATCTTCTATATCCTGTTCAACAGAACCTTTGCAGATTTCAGAAGATATTTTAAGAAATCGTATTGCTATAGAAACTAAAAATCAGCAATTTATACTATTTCTGTTACTTTGTACATTTCAGAACTTAAAGACTGTCCTGAGTAGTTTCAAAAGCACAATGCCTTGATATTTTTCTGTACCTTTTGTCCTTTTGGTATACAGAGAAAAGACCCAGGGGAGGTTATTTCATCTTTCACTTCTCACAAGCTAGGGATACAAATGTATCTAGTCCAGTTTTATTAATCATATGCTCTTAAATTTTGATATTACTTTGGACAGAAGCAGATTGAAAATAACAAAAGCAATGGCAAATATTTCATAAACATAGCACTACTTTCACAAATTTAGCAAAAGTGCTCTGTCCTAAGGTAGCAGAGAGAATAAATTTCTGTGTCTACATTTTTCCCCAAACACATTCAAATCCTACCACAAGAATATCTTCCCAGAGCTCTTGATCAAAATTAGCAACCCATCGAGTCTAATAGTCATATATTTATAGCTCATACTTTCCAAGCTTATGCTCAGCAGGTCACATCAGTCTGTGATGTAACTCCAAAGAAGACAAGATTTGCACCAGTAGTGATATGGAAACAAGTTCTCAGGACTGGTGCAAGCTGCACATCATCAGTTTTCATTTGCTGTTCTCGTGTAAAACATACTGAAGCACTGAGCTGCTCAACTGCCAGACAGGTATATTTACAGCAGCTCTTAATTCCTTCTTCAGATTCCTACCTCAGATATTTTGTTCATGAACCTTTTTGTTCCTACTTCTTTGATATTTTTATTATGTGGTGTCGGTTATGACTAAGCGCTGCTTGTCTCAGTGTATCACTGCACTTACAACATAGAGCAGACCAATCACAAACACAGTGAAGCCAGCAAATTTTCCTATAATGTTAATTTCTGTCTGTAATGTAAGTATGTATATTCACATGCATTATTTTCACACGTCAATCTATAGGATAGCTATAAACATTACAAAAGAAGATATTGAAGTCAGGATCTTACCTTAAATTTAAAAAGAAATTTTCTTACAAATCCATTTATATGTTTCCACATAAAGGATGACATATTTTTGCCTTTGTTTGTAAATTAAAAATTAAATTACGGAATGACTTGACTGTATAACCACATTTATACTGCATAAAAATTCTACACACACATTCAGAAAATCAAAATGTACAAGGGTACAGTAAAAATGAGGGATTTTTATTTCATTTTGCATGGAATAGCATTTGGTATGTTTTTCTTTGAAGTTTGTGATGAAACCTGTTCGAGCCTTATTAACATATGTCATGTTTTGCCTGAATTCAGGAATAAAAATATGCACAGACTAAATCTGACAGACTTGTCTTGATAGCTGAAATCTGCTCATTTCCAAGTGATTTGAAATTTTCTTATGAGTATTTCACATAATGTTATTATGCATCAAATAAAATTTCCAAAGTCTAGTTACACAGGACACGTGCCTCAAGAGGGACCATGATTTATTCCTACCCTTCAAATATTAGGGAAAATGGTGTGCTGTCAACTAACCCCTGTGTTCATTCAGAAACAAGAAGCAGTCTGCAGTGCAGAGAGCTTCAGCAGAAAATTATGTAAATGGAGCTCCTGGTTTAAGATCTTAGAGCGAATTTGACTTTCAGATTCTCTCAGGAAACAGAACATCACGCAGCAGTGATACACAAGCAACTTTTACTGTGGTAGCTATATATTTAAACTTCATGAAGTAACATTGCATAACACGTTGCTTCTAACTGTATAATACACTTCAAAGCCTGCCTGTGTACTTTTTTCACATACAAAAGCTCTTTTTCAAGCAAAGGGATTTTTTTCCTTCAATTTTTTTTCCTTTGTATTTATGCCATGTTTCCTTTTATCTAATAACATATTTCCTTCAATGTAACCACAAAACTTTTCTATAATCCCTTCAAAACTTGCCTCTAAAATTTTAGTAGTCATTCACACTAGTAAGGAAACAGAAGATGAAATGCCGTCTCTTAAAAAATGAATAGAAAGTGTTTGTCTCCTTGCTAAGATGACATTTTTCAGCAAATTGATTTTTAACTTATCCTCAGAAGGCTAAGTTTTTTATTAGGTGTTTAAAATGATACTGGCTTACTGCAAATGCGAGAGTGGGTTTTTGAGGACTTCGGGGGGTCCTTTATATGGTAACTCACATATCAAGTATTATACTCTAATGTTTCAGCCAGAGCAAATGATATTGAAAGACTATTTATTTCAACTATGAAAAGCAAGTTATGTTGCTACTAATATTTTCTTTCATCAGCGTCATAAGTTACACTATAAGTAAATATCTTGTATATAACAAGTAACCAATTATTAACAAAATATAGATTAACATGACAACTAGATCACACATAAAGACAATTGTCTGTGCTGTGAATTAGCTCCAGGCCAGGGTCACATTCCTGATTAACATACTGTCAGTGTATGAACTGTGAGGTTTTTTCCCAGTTTCTGCTTTCAAAGACAGAGATTTAAACCCAATGCATTTTAAATTTTGAGCACAGGTTGCTCCCCTTAACAACGAGGCTGAAGGGCACATCTTCAAGCTGAAGGAAAGGTCATTCTTTAAGGAGAGGTTTCCCACCGCAGAAGCTGTCTTCCTTGCCTTTCCCTCTCTCTGCCTGTATCCATGCTCTCCCTGATCTCTTGGCCCAGCAGTGGAAATCATCTGACTCTGCACTTAACTAGCACAATGAAAAAAGTGAACAGTTTTCTGAATTGCCTCACTCTGAGGTATTATAAATAGCAGAGCTAACACGAGAAAAGAGGTGGGGGCATGTGACCAATTGCAAGGGCAGAGAAGGATTGTCCCCTTTCAGCAGCAGCTAGCATGTCCATCAGCCTGCCCAGCACCCTCCATATCCTTTCAGGATGAAGCAACACAATACACAAGAAAAGTAACTGTGAGACAGCAGGGAATATATGAAAACTATTTATTTTTACTTCTCTCTAACTGAGAGACATCAACTATGTGAAGACATGTGAATACTATCCTGAGAATATTTTCTTGCCCTGTTTAATGGCAGGTAAATAGATGTAGCGATGGTGCTGTCAGCATCACCCAATGGGATACCACTTCTGTTAGGCTTACTTGGGTTTGGCTCTTTGTGAGAATTTATGAGATCGTTGGATGTAAAAAAGCAACCCCCAGCACACATCTTAAAGAAACAATGATGTTGGCAAAGAAGGTTGTCATGAACTCCCACGTAGTGGCCTAGCAGCTCCACTGGAAGAGGCGTTACAGACATCTCTAGTTTGCCATGCTATTCTGAGAAATCTTTGGCAAAACCAACTCAATTAATCCTGTTATAACAGCTATCAGGGTCCTGTTACAAAGTAAACTTACACAACTGAGTTATCTAATGAACACACGATTGTTCTCCGATATGATGCTTTGGTGACAATTATGGCTGTAAATACTACTGTAGATGTAAATATGAAGCAGCCATCAGGAGAGAAGCTACAATTATAATCTGCAATCCTGGGTTTGTAGGTTAGCATAATTTCTGCTAAGATATAGAACATGTTTAAGGAGACAGTTTCTCTTTTTTCTTTTTCAGACGTCTGTACTTTTGGTGTCCTTGTGTTGATCTCCAACAGAAAAGAAAATTACATAGCCCAGAATATAATTTTATGAGCAGCATTATACAAGTGTTCATCCTGTATTGGGCTACACTGCCTTTCACACTTCATGCATCAAGTTTAGGTACAAATTTACCCTATTTTCTCTAATACGGCAAAAGATTTATTTTGCTACCTGTTTTCATGTTCAGTACCCTAATTTGCAAAAGCAACGAGCTGCAGAGTAACTGATTGCTTTAAGTAATACAGGGACGGAAATGGAATTTTCCATTAGGACTTTAATTGTTCATTTGTTCAAGACATAAGCTAGTGAATTGTGAAATAAAAACCTCAGAAATGATTGACCATAAGGCTGATACTGAATTCTAAAACCTGGACTCAAAGTCTGAGACTTCATAATGTAAATAGGTTCTTTCAGGTTCAGTAAATAATTTGGCTATTACCAAGGCTAGGCTGCTGCTCCGATGAGTAAAGTGTGAACAGCCTAAAGAATCATTGCTCTCCATGTGAGGGTAACACCTACTCAAGCACACTTTAATATTTTTATGTTTTATTGCAGGAGTGCTTCCCGCAGGAATAAATTACAGACCATACCCCTAGTGCAGTGATAGTAATCACTCATCAGTTGAATATCTCCTCTGCATCCAACAAAACTTTAAGTAACACAGATCAATCTGTGCTAGCATTGGCTAAATTAGAGAACATTGGCCAGTGGGACAACAGGTCACAGCATCAGGGATATTATTTAAAGGCTACAGGATGTCTAACAATTTTTGCAAATTTGGCCTCACTTTAATGATGACTCAAAAGGCTGCACATTCAAGTTAACTTTAATTGCTCCTCAGTGTTATGCTAATTATTGACATGCTGGCAGTGAAACTTTGATTTGTTATCCTGTTTTTCGAATGCGGGAGCCATAGGCGTTCCCAGTACTATTAATCCTGTGAGATGCTCAGGTAGAACACTCTGTGGATTATCAGGAAGAGTTCTGGCAAGTATTTATGATATGGAGTTTGCAAATCATTGAAACTGATACAGAAAATAGAGAGTTATCCATGCCTATCAGAGCTTACTGTACTGCTCAGGCTGCAGATCCTTCGGCATTTGGTTTAGAGCAATTGTAGGATTCGAATTGAAGCATTCACTTATCGCTCACCATCCACACTTACCACATTGAATGGTTCACTTCACGGAACAGATGTGGTGCTCGCAGACAAGATTCACTTTGGAAGCCTCTGCTCTAGGTACGCAACAAATGTACTTCATCACCTCCTGGGAGTGGAAAACATAATGGTCCAAACCAGTGTTTGTCCTTTGGGCAATTTTGAACCGCATCCATGATAAGGACATCCAATCGAGGTGACTAGACTAAATCCAAAATAAAGCCTCTGAATATGGCTGATGTAGGGGCCCAGCACCAGTGGATTCAATCTGTGATCTTCTCCTACTCTGCCAAATTCCTTGCTGATGTAGATACAGCCCTAGCCTTATGCAGGGGGTTGTGGAACTCTATGACGAGACATGTTATATTGCCAATCAAAAAAGTTATATTCTCAGCTCTTAATGATGATGCCTATAGTCCTCTCAGGCTATTGTAGCCCATACTCCAGAGAATGGATCCATTCTTAGATTCCTATCCAAATATCTAAATATAATTACGAATGAATTTTCTTTACAATCATTGATAAAGACTTAATTAGTGCTTAGCCACTGTTTTAGGAGAAACCAATATGGGATTTCTATACCTAATCCAATGCGGAAATGAACTCAATGTAGATTTCTTGGCATCTGAGTTTTCATTCTAATTAAGGTTAATTCATAATTAAGAGAAAATGCCTTTTTTATAATAGTGCACTACTGAACCAGTAAAATCAATGCAACAGGCAGGAAATCACATTTCCAGGGGGAAAAAAGACAAAGCTATTCTTTTCAGAACTACATATTTAAATTTTTATTGATGTCTGCACATTTATAATCCCCATATCGAGTACTTTCCAAAATATTTCTCGACAATTACATTACGTAAAATAGAATTAATCATAACATAGACCTGTATACAAAATTCATCAGTAAACTTATGTAAGAAGAAATTTTCGGGTACATTATGCATAGATTAGCTGTATAAAGAAAATTTTTAAATCAGCCCTATTACGTGTGCTACAAAAGGAAATGTATCCCATCCCCTTTTATCATGTCTCCCGTTATTTTCTGTGAGTCTAATATCTTCATTGGCAGCTGCTTCTCACCAGGGACCTCTCAACAACATGACTGCCCACATCATGATCTGTCTGTCACAATATCTGTCCTGCCTCTTGCTCACTTATCTCTTATCCTGAGTTTGTGTAAGTTATCTGATTATGTATGTTATCTTGAGTGTATATATCACGAAAGGATGCTAATAGTTATCAGACTTTGGATATGCAAGTTTTCAGCTGGGTCACCAGCCACCTCATGCCTACTTAATGCTGTGGTAGTGTTTTATTTTGTGCCATTTTTCTAGTTTCTATGTATTACAATAGTTGCTACTTCTTTGTGTGAGACTTACGAACAACTGAAGTTTTGGCAATAAATTAGAGGGTGATTAATTGTTTTGATAACATTTATAACAAAAGGCCAACCCTCAGCAGGTCAATTGTCTTTAGTGTAAATTAGGTTATAATCTATCAAACAGATGTCAGAACCCCATAAAGATAGGGGCATATGTGTACAGTGACAAATTCATTATGTGAAAATTGTACAGATGATGGCATGAGAATATTTTGTTGTTCCCTTAGGCACCATGTATGAAACATATTTTTTGAATTGCAGTTTGCCATATTTTACTGAACTTGTGATAATAAATAACAGTCATCTGGAAGCGGCATACCACTGGCAATGGAAGCACACTACGTTCACTCACTGCGATAATAACAGGATTTGCCAAGGCAAGGCAAAGGCAAAGGCAAGACAAGGATCAGCTGAAGAAATCAGCTTTCAAACTTTGAGTCTTATATAAGCTGCATCCCTTCGTGCACTCCCGGAGAGTGATCCAAGCACACAAAAGTTCTCTGCCCGATTCCCACACAAAGGGGATCCAAGTCACAGGTTGTAAAGGAACTGTGGCGTGTCCTGGCCAGGACTCTGTGCAAATACCTGAAAGACCAGGATTTTGGGTTGTACCATGGCACTCATCCAGACTCTATGTAGTTTTGGCCTGATCCTCAGCCTCCCAAAAGTCCTTTGTTTAGTATTAGACAGAAAGAACCAACAGAGCACCCAGCCACCAGACTAGGGGTCCACTGAACACACGTAGTACTTGAAAACACCAGGTAGAGTAATTCCATTGAGTAGCCCCAGACAAGTCCCAAAAAACTGAAGCTACTCACAAAGGGACTTTAGAAGTCAGCAGTCCCTGTCTGGAGTCTGTCAACCACTTGGCATTGGTCTTATCTAAGACATAACTAAAAATTCAGTTCACGCACCTTTGTAGCCACATTGACATGACCTAATACAGGTGTCTAACTTAGGTACCAAGACTGCGGCAGGATTGACATTCAAGATAGCAATGAGCAATCACACTGTTAGGCCTACCAGGCTCTGGCTCCCTGTGCAGTCAATGTAGACATCTAGTCATGGTGCTCCAGTCAGGCACTTCTAGTAGGTGTTCTTCCTATTTTGGGCATCGTAATGAATTTCATCTGCATAGGGAGTGAGAGTCCAGCACCTCCGGTTAGCAAATGGTCCAAATCATAAGTTAAGCATCATGGTAAGGTGGCTGGAAGGCAGGCCATTGCAGTTATCTGCACCGGTTGCAACAGAACAAAACCAAGAGTGTCACTAGTTCTTCCCATTAACCCTGCAAACTGTGAATGGATTGCATTAAAGGGAGTCTAAACTACACAGGTAATTTTCAGCAGTTTGCTTCAATTAGTGCCCAGCTTACTTTTCCTTTACAAAATTCATAAGAGTGCATGAAAATAATCGCATGAAAAGATTATACAACTGGCAGCTGCAAAGAAGCATTTTAATTCTTCAGTAATTTTTATACAGTTCATTTCACTGACTTGAACCAGTTAGAGCAAATGTTTTTCTGGAAAATCAGGCAACACCATAGAGAAACATAATAGTTAATAGGAAACAGAGACTCAGGCACTCAGGTGGGGTTCTAGATAATTGGCACTCAGCTGTAATTCAAAATTATATTGTCGCTAAAATGTGAACATTTCCCAGAAATCTAATAACTATTTTTAGCTTTCTGTTTAACTGCAATAATGTCACCTATGAATGTTTTCTTCTAGCAAATTAGGTTTCAGTTATTAGGAGACATTAAATCCATTTTACATGAAACCGTTAACTAGGGGTTTTTAACTTGTTTCTTTCTTGGGTGCCTTTTGAGATCTTTTGTTTGTTCCATCAGAGTCATTTTGAATTAAAACCCATGTGGTACTCCTTGAAATGCGTGATAAAAATTTCAAGAGGTTAAGTGGCCATGATCTGTGTGCTGTCCGTACTGCAGCTGACAAGAAGATGCAGTTTGACACAATATCTAATTTGCTGTGACATTCAAGTTTTAAGTGATGTTCAAGGAGATGGAAGTGCTGGCTCTGAACATATCCCAACGTGTGCTAGTCTTCTGTCTGTTAACTTGCTAATGAACCATGATTGAGTAAAGTAATGAAGAGTTTACAGAGAGCCCCAGGAAACCAATTTCCAATTTTGCAGCCAGCAGGCTTTAACTTCACTGCAGCCTTTGCTAATTTTGTCTAGAAGGGGACTTGGATACTAAATGCCATTTCTGCTTTGTGAATCAGACAGACTTTTCTAATCCCTGAATACCTACTCACTAATGAATGTCTCTTCTTCAGATCCATTTTATTTCCATCTGTAGTTGTTAAAAATAGGCTGAATAACTAAAAAATGATTACTGAGAGAAATGAAATTATAATCACTGAAAATCAGAGGAACTGTTAGGCTTGTGGAGAGAGGAGATTTTAATCTTCAGTCTGACCTGGGATGAACCTTGAAAATAAGTGTAAGAGAAATACAGAAGGTTACTTTTGAGGGGAAAAAAATAAAAATCAGTATGAAAGTCTTTCATACATGATGTCTGTATATGACCATAAGGAACCGGTGCTTCTACCCACCCTTCATACACACAGCTCCATATGCAGTCCATAGAATGACATTTGCTACAAAACTGTTTCTCTGGAGCCAGCATCCTCAATGTTTGTCAGATAGGGCAACTGAAGGCAGTTGGAAAGAAAATAGGAGAGAAATCAAATGTCAAGAGGAAAGATAGATTTCTAAAGACGAGATTGCTACCTATGTCTCTGCTGAACAGAAGGGTTTCTATACCCAGGCCCCTGTAAATTGCAGATACCACATTTGCTTTGTTTCTTTTCTTTTCTTTTCAAAAAAACATCATTTTAAAAACACAATTTCTAA
Organism: Rissa tridactyla; assembly: GCF_028500815.1. Classification (NCBI taxonomy): domain Eukaryota; kingdom Metazoa; phylum Chordata; class Aves; order Charadriiformes; family Laridae; genus Rissa; species Rissa tridactyla. The sequence continues at coordinate 99,131,917 of NC_071468.1, forward strand.
AGAAGATAATGTTAGTACAACATTTCAACAGGTATGTCTGTAAATAATAACGCAGATATGCTTCCGTACTGTGTCTGTGAAGACAACTACAAAAGCAGTCATCTCAGTATTTCAGCAAATCTTTTAATTGAATTAATGTACTTCATATAAATTGCAACCTAAAATTTTACTTATCATGCAGAAGGGATTTTTTCCCCCGTTTTCTCCTGATACCGAACTTGTAATTTAGAGAGCTTGCAACTTTGTCAGCAGATGTAATCTTGCAATCCTTAAAACAGCTTTGTCTATGTTATTCATGCTTGCATGGATGCAGGTTGAGATGTAGAGTATTATCAACGATTTTCTTAGTGAATGACACTATTGTATTGACAGAGGAATAATTTGTGATATAATGATTAAAACAGGCAGAAAAGTGAAATTATGTATTCCATGGACAACGGAGTGAGGAGAAAGCTATAATCTAAAAGTCATAAAGAAGTACGTGTCAGTAACTATACAGCTTCTATGGCTGAATATGGCTAGTACAGTTCTTATGAATTCTGGGTGCTGCTTTCTATTCTCTGTTCTAAAAGGCACTTACATGGGGGGTGTATTGTAACATTTCAGAGCATCTCCAGATTAAGTATTTGAGATAATAGCAAACTGTCTGCAACTGATCATTGAAAGAGTCATACTTCATAATTATCAACAAGAAAAAAACCTTTTTTCTTCTTATTTTTGTTATGGGAAAAGCAAAAAAAGCATTATCAGGAAAACATCAGTCTGGATTTCAGCCTCCAGTGCTATTATCTCAGTCAACCTTCTACTTATCTTAGCTGAGAAGAATTCTGAGTTATTTTAGGTCCTGTTGGCAGTGAAGTGCACTGTTCCATTTATTAGCTACATGTACTTAACATGCATTCCAGTTTCACAACAAATCTTGATGGATCCATAATGTACATATAGTATTATTTGTATAATAAATCAGATTTCTGCTTTCCCAGGTTAAAATATAACCAATATCTTTGGTAAAGAACAGGAGCTGATTAGAGTCTCAATAATCAGAAGCTGTTAAGAGAAACACTGTTAGAAATTATAGACATTTTCTTCAGAAATTTTAAAATCTCAGGAAAACAGCTACAACCTAGGAAGAGAATACTACCAGCAAAATCCAGATTCCACAAATCTTGGCATATGTTGTCTCAAATGAAATCTTTTTTTTTTTAATGTGAGTTTTATGAATGTCTTTCTATCATTTAATCTCCAAGCACACGTATAGCATAGATAACAATGAAATTTGACATATTGAGAAATGCTAATGAGTATAGGTGTGCTCCATAGAACAAGCACTATAAATCCTTCAGAATGACATCTTCAGGCAAAAACCTGAATAAGTTTCATAGTAAGCCTTGAAGGTCAATAAACATAGTCTTGATCTAAGCTGTGGAATTAAAATCAAGATACAGGGCTACTACATCAGTTAAACTCTGCCAAAAGCTTTTGGAGGTCCATTTAAGGACAGTGGGTAGCCATAGTTGCAATAGGACTATATGAGAAATGGCACATCCAGCATCAAGTCTTGAATTTGCAGAAGAAAATAAAATTCCATCAAAGAATTTATGAAAATAGCTCAGTTATACTGCTGATGAGAGCAAAGACTGCATTTTAGATTCATGATTAGGTGGACATGAGGAAGACATTTCCTACAATGAGCGTGAAGAGACACTGGAACAGATTGCACAGAGAAGTTGTGGATGCCCCATCACTAGAAGTGTTCAAGGTCAGGTTGGGTGGGCCTTTGAGCAACCTGATCTCATGAAAGATGTTCCTGCCCATGGCAGGGGGTTAGACTACATGATCTTGGGAGCTGTGCAAGTTCTGAAGCTCTCTGCCCAAGCATGGCAATTGCCACGCGTTGGACTTTGTTGATAACGATATCAGCAAAGCCCTACCTGATTGAAAAGAGGAGGCAGATCAGAACAAATTGCAGCAGTAACCCATTAAACAGAAAAAGATACAAAAGATAGATGAAAATTGACCCCATCTGAAAGAATTTTGGAGGTGACTGCAAGATCCTGGGAAAGAAATGGAGAAGCGGCACAAAAGCCCAACTGTCAAGCTACCAGTATAAGCCAAAGAGTTAAGTGAGAGATCAAGAGCAGCTGAAAGCAGAGCAGCTGCCAAAGCAAGCTGTGAGCCTACCTCCAGTTCAAGCAAATCCTACAAACAACTGCTTAGCAAGTTGTGTGAAATCAGCTCCTGCAACGAGTGCCCTGCGTCTAGTCAGGCAGGGGGTGGTGGTGGTGGGGGGAAGGTATTTATTGAATATTTAGGGTACAGGGACCCTGTATAACCAATCCCATCAAATACAAGCCCTCGCAGGCACCAGTGCACCATGCATCCTGTTACCCTCATACCAAACAGAAGAGATGCCTACTGCTGCCACTGGAGAGGCTGGAGGCATGATCCTGCTAGCTGTGCTGCAGGGACCAATTAGTCTTAATAGTGATGGGTGGGAACACATGATTCCTATGGGAGGTCCAATTAGGACTAGATTATCAGAGGGGTGGAGACCACAAAGACCCATGGGGACAATCAGAGGTGGTGAGCCTTTTGCAAGTCCCTGAACAATGCATAAGTTTTAAAGCTTCTTGGGACATGTTTTTCCAAATGATTAAAACACTGAGCTACATGCATAGGCTGTAAAAGAACAGAGATAGAAGAAAGAAGATTGAAACAAGGAAAACCTGAATCCCTCCGATTATATCTGTTATCTTTCAGATGAGCAAAGTTAATCCGTCTGTTTTAAAAGCATGTAGAAGACAAGTGCTTAAAGGAATAAACTTCTTCAGTAAACAGACTTGTGCAATAATTTTCTTTGGCCAAATGAAATTGATTCATGTTATTAATACTTACATAATGAAAGTCTTGCTATTTCTTTTGAGAATTCAATGTACACAATTATTAAAAAAACAACAAATGGAGAGTGAATCTATATTGTATAGAATTCCAAAGCCGCTAATTGAAAATATATTATGAAAAGGGATGCATGGCTGAGATACTTTATTCAGTCCAGTAACAGATTCAATGACATTTGCAGCAATAGCTCTCTATTATCTACATTGTATTACTTGGTAAATTTAGCAGAAAGAAGGGGATGGGAAAATATGAACACAAGAAATATGAAAATAATGAAACTTTAATGTAGCACAAAAAGTGTGACAGATGTAATACCACAAAGAGTCATTAAATACTTCCTAGTCCATCTCTTTTTATCTCTCTCATCCTGTCACTATCAATTATTCCTAATGTTTCTCCTTGTTCCTGCTAGACTTAAGGAAGCAAAATTAATTTATGTTTTTTGCTTGTTATCTCTCCATCTAAACTGGCTACTGGCATTTCAAGATGCTGAACCACATGATGCAAAATCTCTTTTAGCAGAGGGAAAGATAAGCATTTTATGAGGTAAGCCACAAATGATTTTAGTATTTGTTTCTAGTGTTCACATCTTAAAAAAAACATGTCTGAACAATAGCAATGGTTACAGTTCTTAGCTAATCTCCTTATCTTATATTTACTTCTTGGTTTTAGGCCCACAACATATTCCAGTAGAACTTATATTAGTCTTTTTAGCATGGATCAATGCAGATGAAAGAGTGCCCTGAGCAGAACTCGTTTGTTCTTGTCAGCTGTGGATAACCAACTAATACACTTAAAATAAAATTACACTGAAATAGGCTGATCTTATTAGGTTTATTTAAGTAATAAGTACTATTAAGTCTTTAAGACTTAATTTAAAGTTGCAATAGCCTACAAAGGTGTACTGAATTCACCTACAGCAATATTTTTTATGGTAAACTGAAGTAGTCTCGCATATAGAGTGAAACCATTATTTTTCCATAAAAATAAGATGCTCATTCTGCAGAGAAAATAATGCCAAAACTAAATTAATTATTACTTAATTCTACTCATTCTTCTCAGTTCAAAATATTTCTAATAAACATAACTCATGAAAAAATATACAGTAATTAGTAAAACATTAACATAGCCATTTTCATTATAGAGGTCCAGGCTATTCCACGATAATTTATTTGAATATTTAGAGGGATGCATTAGGTATTGGGGTTACATAAGTGCAAGATTAGTGTTAGTCTTATTTCTGCAGTGGGACAGAAGGGTTACTTTTTACAGCTTGGCAGGCTCAGTTGTGGACATTAGGGCCTTGTTTCTATTTACATTTAAATACATTACAATAGCCATTAAAATCAGATTCAAGAGTGCATTGCCAAATAATGAGGAACACTTTATTAGCTAATCTTAAAAAAAAAAATCCCATCATATACAAATGAGTATTTTTTTGATTTGCTTCACACTCTGGATGCACGTGTCTTTTTTTTTTCAATTACTCGTATAATTAGATGGGATTATTTTTATAAGGGGAGACCTTATAGAAGCCTTCCAGTACCTAAAGGGGGCCTACAGGAAAGCTGGGGAGGGACTCTTTATGAGGGAGTGGAGCAATAGGATGAGGTGTAATGGCTTTAAACTGAAAGAAGGTAGATTTAGATTAGATATTAGGAATAAATTCTTTACTGTGAGGATGGTGAGACACCGGAACAAGTTGCCCAGAGAAGTTGTGGCTGCCCCATCCCTGGAAGTGTTCAAGGCCAAGTTGGATGGAGCTTTGAGCAGCCTGGTTTAGTGGAAGCTGTCCCTGCCCATAGCAGGGGGGTAGAAAGGTAGAACTATATGATCTTTAAGGTCCCTTCCAACCCAAACCATTCTATGATTCTATGATGATAAGCTGTATACTCCCCAGAGTAACAGATACGGACATCCTAGAGCAAGTCCAGTGAAGGGCTATGAAGACGATCGAGTGTAAGACAGCTACAGTTGTTTAACCTTGAGAAGGGTCGGGAGGAGATTTTATAAACATGTATAAATATCTGAAGGAAGCAGTAAAGCAAGCACAGCCAGATTCTTCTCAGTGGTATCCATTGAAGGACAAGAGGAAACAGGCAGAAACTGCAATACAGGAAATTTCATTAAACTTAAGAAAAAAATGTTTTTCTGTAAGGATGGTTGAACACTGGAAAAGTTGCCCAGAGCGGCTGTGGAATCTGAGTCCTTGGAGATATTCAAAATCTAACTCAACATGTCCCTGAGCAATGTGCTCTACTTGACCCCACTCTAGGTTGGACTAGACAATTTCCAGGTCTCTTCCAACCTCAACAATAGTGTGATTCTATGAGGTTCTCAATTTTCTGGGCAGCGGCCTTAAATTAGTCCTTTTTTTAAGATGTGGCATAAGTATGTCTGTGCTATTCAGTATGATGATTTTTACATTAATTCCTTTTCATATATATTATTTGATTTTCCAATTCTGTAGATAACGTTATTTAGCATTCCTCTAGATAAGTTATACATCAGAGAATCATAGAATCACAGAATCTTCATGGTTGGAAAGGACCTTTGAGATCATCGAGTCCAACCAAACAACCTACAATCTCTGCCACTAGAGCATGCCCTGAAGTGCCACATCTAGACATTTCTTAAATACCTCTAGGGATGGTGACTCAACCACCTCCCTGGGCAGGCTGTTCCAGTGCCTGACCACTCTTTCAGTAAAGGAATTCTTCCTAATATCTAATCTAAACCTCCCCTGCCGCAACTTCAGACCATTTCCTCTGGTCCTGTCCTTATTCACCTGGGAGAAGAGGCCAACACCCATCTCTCTCCAACCTCCTTTCAGGCAGTTGTAGAGGGCAATGAGGTCTCCCCTCAGCCTCCTCTTCTCCAAGCTAAACATGCCCAGCTCCCTCAGCCTCTCCTCATATGACCTGGTCTCCAGACCCCTCACCAGCCTGGTAGCTCTCCTCTGGACACGTTCCAGCACTTCAATGTCCCTCTTGTACAGAGGGGCCCAGAACTGAACACAGGACTCGAGGCGAGGCCTCACCAGTGCCGAGTACAGAGGCACGATCACTTCCCTACTCCTGCTGGCCACATCACTCACCTGAATTCTTAAACAATAGAAAAGAGGATCATTCCACCTGAGATTTTAACAGTTAATATTTCAACAGTGCCTAGCTGTTCTTGAACCATACAGAATGTAATTTAATATTTCTGACTAGAACCACTCTTTGTCTTCCTTCTATAAAGAATGAAGCTTCATAGACTATGTCTGTAACATGTACTATAAAATAAGTTTGGTGGATGCCTAATATCTGTGTTCTTGGCTTGTGAGGGGGACAATTTATAGCAACATCCTTACAAGTCGATTTTTAATTAGGTAATTAGAATTAATAATATTGCATGCACACTCATGCCCTGGGCAGAAATTATGAAGTTAAACATCCCTTTTGTTGATCTTGTCAAGTTGTGTGAGATTCAGTTTGAGCTTACCACACATAAACTTAGGTTAAAGTTACCATGCATAAATTTAAGGGTTCTGCAGCTGACCAGAAACACAAAGAGTAAGTTTCAGTTGCATAAAAAAAAGCTGCATCTATGTTAGCAAGTACTGGGATATGATAGAAGTGGACATTTAGAGAACAACAGTTAGTGCTGAGGACCGGACTTTTCAGGGGATTTATTTCAGGCTAGCTCTAATTTAATTCCACGGACTAAGCTCCTGATGGCAGCTAGAACGCAATAAGTGCACTCTGGAAGCAAACTTTCTAGTTTAATTTCATCTGAGAAAAGTTATGTTGATGTGATCCAAGATAGTTCTGTGACATGAACCAAAGCTTTGATCTTCAAATTATTGGGGATTTTCTTCAAAAGAGCACTCCTTATCTAGAGTAAAATGCTAATGTAGAGAGATTCCTACCTTTGTTTGACAATGTACTACGTCCCACCTTGCCTTCAACTGTTGTTTCAGAATGACCTGGGACTCTCACAGGCCCTGTGTTACACACAGCAGCCCCATTTGAGTGTCCTAGACACCCACAGACATCAAGGGAACATCCAGATGCACCCTTCTAGGAAACTGATCACCTCTTAGGTTCCTACAGTGGACAACTGAATCATTCTTGGGACCCCCAAGTCCAGCCTCCACTGACTGAAATGTTATTTTAAAACACTGGAAACTGCTACCAAAACCTTGCAACACACACTGAAATGTAGACCAGATGACTGTGGGTCCTCCTGAGAGCTGACTTTACTCCTGTCAAGGCAAAAGCAATATCCAGCTCAGCTCTCCAGGATGTCTCTTTTTGAAAGGCTTGAGCTGTCCCTGTCTCTGATGATGTGGTAGGAGCACATAGGTTTGAGGCAACTCTGCACGGACTTTTTGCTTACAGTGATATCCTGTAAGATCAGAATGGCTTTTAAATTCAAAAAAGACCAGGTTATGTTTTTACAATATAAACTAGCATATTCCTTTACAATATAAACTAGCATATTTCACTCAAGTAAAAAATACTCAAAATATTCCTGTCAGGTAAAATCTGAGCTTGTGATTTTATACCATGCTGCTTTTGGATAATATATGCTTGTCCAATGGACTTCTTCCTGACTTGGTTTGAGCCGCCTAACTCAAAGATTTTCTGAGATGCAGCAAAATCTGTATGATCTGCTCTAAACCATGGGATTCTTTTTTCCCCCTCCATTGTTCCCAAAGCCTTTCTGTCCCCTCCCTTCTTCTTCCAGCAATCTGTCAGTGCCTATACTAACTGCAAGCCCTTCTCCTCATGTCATACAGTTCCTGCAACCTTCTCTCCTTGAGCAGCTGCTGAAGGAAAGAACAACCACCCCTCTCCAGGCTTCTGCCCTACCTGGTCCTGCTTCTTACAGGACCAGTACATGAAAGCTGAGAACAAGGTACATATGTTTTTCACCAGATATTTCTTCGAGGATTTTTTTCTTCCTTTCTGATCTTCCTTACTATTTTGAACCTTTCTGTCAGTGTGGACATCTAGCAGCTTCTAACCTCTGCGGCACTACAGTTTGAGTCAGTTCTCCCTGTTCATCTCAGAAACTAACACAGAATGATGTTTTGTGCCACAAAACAATGAACATCCATCACTGGATGGCTGGCATTTGGGGTTTTTTATTAGCTGGAAATGTGAAATGAGTTTTAGTACCAACTCCAGACAGATAACTAAAGAACAGAGATGACATACAAATACTAGCTTTCTCAATGTTACAAATGATCTCTAAATAAAGCCAGCAAAGTGACATGCTGCATTGAAGCAAAAATTGGTGAACGATTTGCTGAATGCTATCTACCTGATACACTAGCCAGTTAGTGGTTTTATTCCAGAAATCTGGATTTGTAGGTGGAAAATGTTTTCTAGTCCTTTATGCAAAAAGAGGCACTTAAAACTAAACTACCAATATGGTTCATTAAAAAAGAAATGTCAGCATGTTTAAAACACTATCATAAGTATGGATAAGTATGAAATACATTTACGAAAATACCAAAAACTTGTGTCATTTATTTTTCTCTTTGAAGATGTTGTAAGCTAATGATTTGATTTGAAATCCAGATTCTAAAAAAAACCTGTAGACTTCTTTTCTGTAAGATCCTGAGACAGCATTGGGGGTTTGGTTATGGCCTCAGCAAAGAACTAGTTTGATTTGCAGAAAGAAGTGCATGCTCCCAGGGCATAGCAGGAGCCATCAGCTCCCTTGGGTCTGGTGCCAGGAGCAGCGGGGCCTCCCCACGGAGGGTCCGTCAGGGCAGGGCCTGGCAGCCAGGGCCTGTCCCACCGCCCCAGCCAGGAGCAGGGCGGCCGGGGGCACCGGGGCACCCCCAACGCGGGTCATCGGGCACCTCCCTGGGGACGGGGACAGGACGAGGCCAGGCTGGGATGTCGGCCTCCAGGTGGGCCCATGGCCGGGCAGGGCTGGGCTGTGGGGAACTGGAGAGAGGCCCTGCTGCAGGGCCACAGGGGCAGGGGCTGATGGCCCCAGGGGGTGACATGGGGTCCTGGGCCGTGGGCAAGTGGGGGGAGCCCCAGGGGCCAGTCAGGGCTGGTGGTGCCCTCAGGACCCCAATACAAATGGAGTAACAGTATCACGTTCCCTGACCCTTCTGGCTGGTCAGGAAAGCTAAACAAAATAAAGCAGAGACTTAACATTTAGAAGTTCAAGGCAAAATTAGAAAAAGACACTTATTAGTCAAAAGATTAATGGGAGAAGCTGTGTTCAAGGACCTAACTGCTTATTATGACAGCTGTGAAAAATAAACGCTTTGCAAGTGCGGTAAGGTTTGGTATACATGCCAATTCACCAGAAGTTGTAAAAAAAAGACCCCTGAAGGTTTCTAAAGGGAAACAATCTGAAACAGATTGCAGTTGTTTGCAAATTTATGTTAGGCCAGTAAATGTTAGATATGAATGGTAGCAGGCAATCCATAAAGTTTAAGAATGCAGATTAATGTGAAAACAGGACCCAAAGGGAATAGTCTGTAAAGTCCTATGTGATTTCATTTCCCCGTGTTAGTAAGGGACACAGAAAAACAGTCTTGGTACAGAAAGAGTTAATTATTGTGGACATTTTCTCTGCTTGACCCCTGGAGATTTCACCTGAGTTAGAAAGCTGAATTAAGTAAAGCATTTACGCTTAACTTTGTCAAAGAAGTCAGAAGAGAGCAGTAGGTTCATCCCATCCTGACTGTAAAATTTGCCAGTTAATAAGAAACTGTAAAAAAGAGACTTTCCATCAACTCCTAAACATTGAAATTGTCAAAAGATCAATAACAATACCAAAGGGTCATAAGACTTGACAGAGAAAAATCACTACCCCTAAGACCTTCTCTGCTTAGGAAGCAGTTAAGCACATGCTTAAATCTACGCAAAAGGTTTGGTGCAAAAAATTCTACATTTTGTCCATGATTGTGTACATACTCTGGGCACACTCTGAGCTGATGACTGTTACCAAAAATGGATGAGACCAATGTCAAGGCTTCTGTTAATTCAATGAGTTTGAATCAGCCAAGTTAGAAACTGTGTGAATATCTACATACTACCAGAGAAACTCAACAAAAAATTATCTTTTCTGGTCTTTTTCCCTTTTGCTCAATTTCTCACATCAAGTATTTACTCTAAAAGGTCCACTGATATGAGTAATATTATTGTATAGCAGGCTGACTAACTCATAATGCAGTTTTTTCTATCAATATTCGTATTTTTCCCATGGCAACTGCTGTATGGGTACAGTGCCCTGTGCTACTAAACTGTATATCAAGTAGTTCAATATCCCAAGATTTTCTTTACTTGTAACTCAAACATCATTTCAATGTTACTGAGGATGTACCTTATACTAGTGAATATAACCTTTTAAACAACAAAAAAAAGTGCAATAAATCTCAGTTTAAGTACGATCAAAGACACGACACCCTAAGGACCCTGAAAAAAAAAAATTCTGAGGATTGAAGGTATAAGGTTTTTTCCAGAAGCCTCCTGACCTCACAAATCTAGGACTTGCTGCCTTCAGTTTTAAAATATATTTTAATCCTTGTCCAGTGTAAGATGTACAAAAGACATGTAAGAAGAGCTACAATTTCAGCTGTGTACAAAGCAACGACAAATGCTGTGTTAGCATAAAAGACTGAGATACTAAAGCCAAGATCTTAAAAATACTTCAGCATTAAGGGTATGATCCACTTTCCCTAATTTGTAGATGCTTTGTGAGCCAGTATCTATACTGTAAATTCCTAACTCCTCTGTGCATTCAGTGAAGGAGGAGGCTATCCTTCACTGTCATCAGAGCAAGATCGGATTGCAGATGTCCATTGGAAATTAAGCAATATTTTTAACAGCACTGTGTCCTATTGTATAGTTATTTCAGTCTTAGTCTGAGAGATGGTAAAGAATGGAATGGACTACAGAATATTTGTTCATGTTTTGAAGGCACCCAACATGATGACTAATGACAGCTAAAAGATTAGTAAAAACATACTGAGATTTCACAGAGAATCAGAACAGAGAGACCTGTTTCGAATCAGAGATATTGCCTCACAAAATAAGGTGAGTTATTTGAGCTGACCAAGAGCAGTGAAGTGCAACCCCACCTGAGATGACATTTTACTCCTACAAAGAGCATAGGTGGGAATTTGGCCATCAGGAAAATAGTATCAGAAGGCTTGTATTAAAAACAAAAAAAAACCAACAACAACAAAAAAAAAAACTAAAGAAAAAGAAAGAAAGAGACTACAGGGAGCAAGAACTACCCTAGGATTCAAACTGGTTTTGCCTTTAGTCAGGGCCTGTGTGTGCTGGAAGGCTTTGCATGTGGAGGAAATTATTTGACAAGCATGAAAAATGAGAAAAGAATCCAGAAATCCCTGTGTTAAATAGAAACTGACAGCATTCCTCAGATGGTAGGTTTGAATTAACCTTTAGTCCCTAATGAAAATGCACCAATTTTCATATGCTGTTCTGAAACTGAATGTTTACAGATCTTAGTTCACCCGTCATCAGAGTAAGAGGGTAGAGAATAACTGGCAGAACAGCTGTAATTCAAAAGTATGCATCTTGGTCCGTGAACCAGTTTGGTATTTGTAACCTGGGTTTTCACTGTAGTAAACTAACAGTTAAGTGGCTGTCAAGCACATTTGTAAGTGACAGGAAGAAGTTGCTGTGTGGAAAGCTGAGATATGTACCAAGTAAATTATTCCATTGTTAACAATTCTATTTACTCCTGCATCCTTATTACTGTCAATAATTTTTGTTACATTCTGAGGCCTTAAAATTCTCACTTTGTTTCTGTGCTGACTTCTGCGGAAAAGGGAAGAGATTTTTGGCAGCTGTGGCTATATACTGTAGGGAAAAAAGATGATGAGAAACCTGAAAGTCTGGAAGATACTTTAAAACTTCAGAGGATGTGAAACCCTTTTACTTCCTTTCCGTATGTGTGTATGTCATTCACTAAAGCTGTAGGAACTGCTTTGGCTGAAACATCCTCAGCTCAGCAAATCCCCACCAAATCTAAGGAAGAAGTCCAAGAGAGTCCGGGCTGGATTCCATCCAAATTTCCCCAGGATCCACAGCCCTAATGCAGTTTACCAAATCCACCCCTGTGGCATGGTGGTCTTCGTGGTATAGCATATGGTCTTCATCCCTAATACAATTTATCTGGTAGGATTCAAGACTGTGACTGGGGCAGGTGCAACAGTTGGAATCGCTCAAGACCAGCGAATGTGCCAAATCCTCTTGGCTGAGACAAGTTGCACAGCCTAAAAAAAATGTAGAGGAGGAATGTCGTTTGCGTTCATTTATTAGCAAGAGCATGTGAGCCTGAACTAGTCTATCTGGCAAGCAGAGAAATCAGAGCAGCTGCAGAGTTTGATCTTCTCTGTCTTAGATACCCGCATGTCCTGGTTTCAGCTGGGAACGAGTTAATTTTCTTTCTAGCGATTGCTGTGAAAGGAATGTCAATAATGTGTATTGTTTTAGTTGTTACTAGGCGATGTTTATACCTTTCAGGGACTCTTTTCAGCTTCCCATAGAAGCTGAGAAGGAGCACAAACAGAACAACAGAATGGCCAGTGGAATATTCTGTACCATAGTCATTATGCTCAGTATATAAATGGGGGTTTGCTGGGGGTAGGGAATCCATTATAACTGCTCTGGAAGATGCTAATTCACTGGGTGGTGAGAGTGATTTGTGAACAGGCTGCCCAGGGAAGTGGTGGGATTGTCATCCCTGGAGGTATTTAAAAGACGGGTAGACATAGAGCTTAGTGACATGGTCTGGTGATGGTTTTTATCAGTGTTAGGTTGATGGTTGGAGTCAATGATCTGAAAGGTCCCTTCCAACCTAGACAATTCTGTGATTGTATCACTATTATTGTTGTTATTGTTGTTGCTGTTGTTATTTTCCTTTTCTGTTATTGTTCTATTTAGCTGTCTTTATCTCAACACACGAGGTTTTTTCCTTTCCCTTTCCCCCCGTTTTCTTCCTCTTCTCCCTGGCCTTCAAGGGGGAAGGGGGAGAACTGTGTGAGCGGCTGCTGCCGCTGCTGCCCCCCTAGCTGCTGCCTGGGGTTAAACCATGACACTGTCTTAGAAGAAATGTTTCTTCTCTCTTTTGACTGCACAGGAAGGCACGAATATGTATAATCAGATTGCAACATCTATCTTGTGACACACAATCTCAGGTAAGATTAATTCTACTTCTGCTTACCCTATTTGGTGCCTAGAAAATTGGCTGTAAAGCAAGCTTGGCTCCTACCTGTTGGCATGGCTTTTGGATTAAGGTGTAAGATCCACAGAAGAGTAGTGCCAAAGAGCTGAAATCCTGAGGATACCCCAGCCCAGAAATTGCTTACTGAAATGCTTGGCAGGGAAGCTCACACTTATCAATAATGGTAATTTACCTGATTAAGGATCAATGGGATCAATGACATTGTTTTCAAATTAATTGGGCCAGAACAAAGTTTTGAAAAGCAAGATTTTTCACTAGAAGGAAACCCCCAGTTGTAGTCACTTCTAATAATGGACATCACTTCCGATGCATTCACCAAGCACTGGGGGAAAAAAAAAAAACCAAAACCTCACTAGTTTATATCTTCTGCTTCTCTTACCATCTGTGTCCATCAAAGCAGTGTGATTTGTTTTTTAGAAAATGAATATGTTCATAGCTTTCATAACGCTTAGAGATTTCCGTTGGTAATTTTTCATAGTGATCAAGTCAGAGTGGCTCAGGAACTGAAATAGAACAAGATCATCAGCCAGCGTCAGTCAGTGGCTCACTGACTTCACTAGAATTGCTTGTTTATCACTAGCTGAAATACAGAATTTTATTCATTTTCTGTTTCTTGGTTTAATATAAGTTTAATGCAGGGTTACCCTTGGCCAGCAGCCTGCTGCCCACCCAGCTGCTCTGTCCCCTCAAAAGGACAGAGGGAGAAAATAGGATGAAAACGCTCATGACTTGAGATAAAGACAGGGAGACTGCTTACCAGTTACCGTGAAGGACAGAACAGACTCAACTTGGGGGAAGGTAATTTAATTTATTGACAGTTAAGACAGATTTGTGTAGTGAGAAACAAAGACAAATTTTAAAACACCACCTTCCCCCTTCTTCATATTTGACATTATTGTTCACACTAATGTTTCTCGCTATTTTTCTTCCCTCCTCCCATAACTGTGAGGTATTTTCTACCCTTTCTTAGATATATTATCACAGAGGCACCACCACCATCTTGGCTGAGGGACTTAGCTTTGTCCTGCGGTGGCCCCATTGGAGCCTGCTGGAACTGGTTGTGTCCAGCATGGGCAGCCCCAACCTCTCCTCACAGAGGCGACCCTGCAGTCCTCTGCTACCAAAACCTTGCCACCTACACACAAGGCACTTATGCACAAAGTTTTTCTTTCCTTTTGATGGTAGTTCCATCATCTGCAGTTATCTTACCATGTCTTCACTTAACTGACCAAAGTTCTTCTGAGAGCAAAGTTAGCCATTTGCATCCATTCAGACTTTAAAGAGTATATCATTTTCTAAGATGTGGTCCAAAGATGGTCAGGGACCTAGAGCATACGGCCTTTGAAGAGATGTGAAAACAGATCAGCTTATTTGGTCTCGTGAAGACAATATTAAGGGATGATCTGATACCTGCCTGCAACTATTTGAAAAGCGGTGCAAAACATGAGTCAACCACTTCGTAGTACTCTCAGGTGACAGGGACATAAACTTGTGGCTTGAAAGGTACTGGTTGGACTTAAGGGAGCAAATTTTCACCATAAGGATCGAAACATGTTGCCTAGAGAGTCTGTGAAACTGCCAAGTTCATTACTTGGCTAGGCAAAGCCAAACCTGACCTCATCTAATGTTGATGACACTGCCTCATGAGGGAGGCTGGACTACTTGACATACAGAGGTCCCTTCCAACAAACACTTCTATAATTTTGTCATTTTCATTTTTCATCCCTTTGTTGATCCAAATAATTAGCATTGAATCATGCAGATCCATGAATACATTCAAAGACTGAGTGAAAAAGCAATGATTTACTTAGTTCATTTTACTCAAGTAGACCTCTGCCTGCTCTGTACTATGGAGCCTTCAATTTTCTTTTTAAAATACATTAACTTGGGAAAGACTACAGAAATACGTACTCATGGATGAAGAGGGTTCTGTAACTGTTATTCTCCACTGCTTACTATTAAAAATATCTCAGATATATTTATACTAGGAGGATTTTCCTGAGGTGGGAAGACATCAGATTGCTGACTGTAACTATCCACATACCAAATATTCCACTTCCAACAAGTACTCCTCCCTGGACAGAGCTTCTGTATCTGTCTTCAGAAACCTCACTGATGAACTGTAAGTAATGTTTCTCATTTGGTTTGCTATAATATGGACTATCTAACATTTAAGAAGTCTTTCAACTGGTATGATTTTTTCAGAATACAACAATCAAATAAGTATATATTCAATACTTTTCATCATCTAACCCTGATTTGGAAAGAATATGTGACAGAGATATATGAACAGGCATATGCTACTAAATTAAGAAAAATTTACCCACAAGAAGTGCTGTGAAAAGCACCACTAAAATAGATTCTTTCTCTCCACTATTTTTTGTGAGTTTTGTCTGCTGTAATACTTTCTTCACTGGCAAGTCTCAGGTGTGTTATCCTCTACAGCACTTCAGAAACCACTTTGTAGAATATAAATGTGACAAGTCTTCCATTCTGTCACATTTGAATAAACTCCAAACACCTTTGAAGTTGTCATGACCTCCTTTTGCAAACTCTTTGAGATCTACAGATGAAAAACACTATATAATACTACATAGATATTATCATCTATTTATTTATACACTTAGGGACAACTGCCATTTGTTTTCAGCTATTTGTCACATCAAAAGCAATGTTTAAATTCCAGATTTGCTAAATGTTCAAAAATGGTTTCCATCTGCATCATTAAATGTCACTCTTTGTCTTGGGGCAATATTCTGGAGAATTTCCAGAGACATGTGGTGAAATGGACAGTTTCAACATCTAATTATATTTTGGAATTGCTTGTGTATAAAATCTTTGTATATATAAATTTATAGAGAGAGAATATTTTGGTAAACTAATTCATGTTTTAACAGCAGTTGCTTTTCAGTTACCTGCCTGTAATATTCTTTCAGTGATATTCACTCTCTGAGAACTATGTCAATAGTACAGTCTGTCCAGAATAGGACTTGATATGAGGGTCCATACAGTATCAGAAGCATGTTCTGCCTACACATCAAACAAAAAAATGCAGATAGATTGTCATACGCAATGCCAAGTGCAGGTGTATTATCTTTGACTCATTATGGCACTAATTTCTAATTAAAATTACACCTCTCTCGATTGAGGAAGGCTAGTATCCTGCTGTTTTGGCAAATGAGCAAAGCAAGCTTGTGATGTTTGTGCACAATAATCCTTGTAGATGTACCCTAAATGCAATGTTTGTTTGGTTTTTTTTAAATGGCCATGAAAGAGCAAGGAGCTGACTTCCCAATTTGCAAGACAGAACATACAACAGAGAAAATGGCTGTCATCCCCTACCCTTTAGCTATAAGTTAGCAGCACCAACTAATAACTAACTGGTTAGTAGCTAATTAACCAGAATGTAATTTGCCAGCAATTTTTTATGCTACGTGAGCTTTAAGTAGGTCATTCTCAGTTCTTTTACCCTGAAGAAAGAAAGTCTCTGAAGTCCTAGTGCTCTGCAGAGTGTATGTAGCCGTATCCAACATGGGAGTAAGTTGCAACATTCTGCCTAGCCTCCAGTTTTGGCCTACATGGCAAGATGTAGGGATGGCAAATCAGGTCAGGACAGAAGCTTTCTGGGTCCAGCCTGGACAAAGCACTATATTCTATCTTTCTTGTACTCAATACAGGCAAAGTCTGACTCTCAGGCATGTGATGTGGGCAAACTCACTATGTGCAGGGTGCAAAGCATGGTGCAAATTCTCCTCTCCTCTCTGGGCTTTCTCATCCCAAGGCAGTAACTGGGAATAAACTGATATATATTTGGAGTATGGATAGCCATAGTACTAGCACTAGTATGGATCAAAACAGGGAGAGGATCTTTTTGGGAACATAGACACCAGTAAACATAGTTACACCACTTCTTGTGGCTTAATAAGTGTATTTAGGACGGTGTTCCAGGTTCCTGTGAAACACTGCACTGCACTCTGTAGATATTTCTGTTTCAGGGTACCTTTATTTAGAGAGGTCTATGAAGTTTATACTCTTCTGCTCAAACTCTAAAAAAGAAGAGTCACTTACTGTCAGGAACTGTGTATTCTGCTGTATTTGCTACCATTATTTGTTACCATACTTTTGCTAGGTTAAATCTCTGTTAGTAAAGAGAAGACATTATCTTAGGCCTTCACTGAATGATATGGAAGTGTCATTGCTAAAGAGAACTACATTAGGAAAATGGATATTTCTAAAATTGTTTGCAGAGTGGCAGACAGCAAACAAGAAAATGTTCTGCCTTTATTTTGCATATAGTACACTGTATTTCCAAAAGGAGGATTATGAGATCGCTCATAATTTTCTTATGAAAAAATAATGGAACCTTTAATGAACTCTAAATGTAAGATCATCCTTTTTTTCTGCCAGAGGAAACTTCAGATGTCTTGGCACTCTTCTAAAATCTATTGGGGAACAAAGGCAAATGCTCGGCTAGTTCTGCCATGCATTATTTAGTAGAGAAAACAAAATCTGTTTGTAGGAAATTAAGCTACAATTTAGAAAATAAAATCAGATGAGGCAATTCAATTGCCTAAAGTCAAAAAAATGCTGCAATAAATGTAAACAACTACCGGTACATTAGTTTAAGCATTATCAATGTCATTTTTTATTTTGCAGCCCAGGTATAACATCTGCTTTTGAATAATATACCCGTTCCTTTCTTGAATTTCAAGCCAGTAGTGATCTGAATTTTATTGTTCAGGACACCAGATGACAAGAGGTAATTTTTTGTTAATACTGTGATCCCCTTTACCATAAGCACTGTAGAACTTCTTGCATGACATATCTTGAGCCTTCAGGTGCTTCCACACCATGTCTACATAGACCAAGGACATAGGTCATGAAGGAAGAAAAGTAAGCTGAAAGGCAGACCCTGTGCAAGCCCAAAGAGGGGTAAGCTGGTGATGAATAAATCTAAATTAGAAAATAACAAAAGAAATCAATAACTAAGGAAATTCTTTTTCTCTTTTGTTTGCACAGGTGAATGTACAGTTCAGTCTGTTTAGATAATAAAATGTAAGATCCTGTGGAGATTGGCTTTAAAACTACAGCTGGTAGTAAATACCAAGTGGGAAACAGGGAATTGTATGAGCTAACAAACACTGCAAGCATGTGAGCAAATAACTAAGAGAAATTCTGGCTTTGCGTCAGAATGTTTTAATGGTCAGAAAGGGAAATCCTGTGGCAGTCTTCCTCTTGGAGCAGTGAGGACACTAACTGATTTAATAACAATTGCCAGCTTGAATTACACAAATACTTGTCTGTGATTGCTTTGTGATCTCCTTGGTGAACTAAGGGATCCCATCTACTACATGTGTGTCCTGTGCGTGCTTCCAGCTTCTAAAAGGTAACAGACTGACACTAAATTAAATGAGCCTTTTTTTTTTTCAGTAGATACATCCAGTCCAAAAAAAACTTACATTTTAACTTGACACTATAAATTAAGTGTGGGAGAATGTAATGGTTATAGTTCACAAGTTGTGGATAAGAAACTGAGACAGGGAGAGAGGCATAGCCTGACACACACAAGAATTTAGACATCTCATCCTGGGTCTACACAGCACAGTGGGGCTTGAGAAAATAATACCTGAAGGATTAGAACCATATAGTGTGGGAAAGAGCCACTTTGGGCACCAAAAGCAGAACAGCCATAGTTGGGACTCACCACCTACGTCTATACTGGGAAATGAAACAGTCCAGATCCACCCTCTAGCTTTTGAGCCAAATGGTACACCATGGATTGCATCCATAGAGCTAGAATCTCTTATCCACCAGAACATGGTAGCTTGTCCAGACTTCCTGTAGAGAATGCTCCCTCACCTGTGCAAAAGCTCAGACATATTTTGGGGGTTATCTGGAAGAGTGCTAGCTGTCCTAAGGCCAAAACCAAGCCAGGGACTGCACGCTGCAAAGGTGGGTATATGTGCTCAGTCTTATTCCCTAACTCTTCTCGGCTTAATATTATAGGTGCAGCCACTGGGAATAATTGAGCTAGGCACTGTGCTGTATTGGTATAGCTGTAACGCTCCCCTCTGAAGTTCCTATAGATTAAGAAAAACTTCATAACTCTTATAATTCTGACAGACTTTCTGAACTTACTCATTGTATTTAGAAACTGTACTTTTCAGAGCATAAAACACTTTTCCTACTAGGTAGAGTGGGGACATTTTTTGATAATGAAATAAGCCCAAAGTTTGCAATTTCTTTTATCATTATCTCAGTTTTTATTTCTCATATCTTTCTAATAGACTTAGACTTATCTTTCTGATAGACTGATAGACTTCTGATATCTTAGCATGTGGAGAAATGAAATATTAAGTGCAGAAAAGCCTTTGTATTTTTATTCAATTAGAATCTATTTCACAGAAATATTCACTGTTTCATTTCTGGATTGTGGATATCCCAAAATTAAAGCTATACAGTTATAGCAAGACAGTCTTCAGGATACTGTAAGGGAATGCTCATGGACTGTCTGCACTGTTATGAAATAGACTCTGAAGGTTGATAGAAGATTTCAGCTAATCGCCATCTGAACCGTATTTAAACAGGTGGTGTGGATACGTTCCAGATTTCTGCATCTAGGCAATAGTGGATACATAGGCCCTTAAAGTTAAGAAAGAAGTGTTTCTTGTTTAATGCACAGCTTACAGTTTGTTAGATATCTAAAGTAAACTGAACTTGTGTAGATGTAGCCTGTATTTCCTTTGAACTGTTATCACTACCCCAGTGCCTGCAATTCCTGTTGTGTAACACCTGAATAGCCACAACATAGAGGCACAGTTCTCAGTTTGTTCTGTGCTTCATTTCAGTGACTTAAAGATGTGACTTTGTAATATCACTTCTTCTAAGACTCATGAAATTCTGGTGCTTTTCATGACTTGCCACAGCCACTCGCCCCATTAAGATGTCTCTGTAAGAAATACGTTGTTACTTAACTTTGCTTTGAAAAAGCCAGAGATCAACAGAAGAGCTCTGACAATCTGAAAAATATGATTTAGAGACAAATATCTTAGTTTAATTTAGATCCCTTTGTACGAGTACCAGCATGAGATTTTTCAACTGATACAAGCAGAAACCAAATAACAATGCATTTGCTTCTGAAGCTTATGGAGTAAGGTGAATTTTGGTTGACAAAGCAGAATAAAAGCATGTTATACTATGAATAACTGTTATTGTTTCAGTAAATTGCCCTATCTCTAAATTTCATTATAGCTCATCCTGATTTAGAAAGACAGATATTTAATTATTTATGTTTTACCTCTCTGAGCTTATTGCAGAATTTACTTGACCTCTACTGATAAATATGTAGAATATACATATAAAAAGGTATAATATATTTTTGATACTAATTCAACATGGACAATTTTGACTAAAAAAGCAGGCTGGAAGAGTGTTGCCTTTTGAGTTTGTCATTTTAATGAAAATGTGCTCATCTTTAAATTTCATTAAAATTAAGCCAGTACTAAGAAGATAGATCTTAAATTATTGATGTTTTCTCTCTTCTAACTTAACAAAAGTATTTTTACCTCTGCTGATAAAGTGAAGAATGGAATTTCATCACTTCACAATGCATAGGCACCTGAAAATGTGCAGCACTGAATTACAATGACATACAGTCTCCTCTGAGTCATTATATGGTATATCATCAAATGTCATGCAGTAACTCCTTTTTGCTTCAGGGGAGAATTGCTCACCCTTGTAATTAAAGGGACCAGTGAAGCTGATGTTTCAGGACTGGAATGGGAAAAGTTAAACTTATTCATGATAATTGACTGGTTTAGTGAAAGTTGGGTTTCCTTATAAACAGCTAGTCATTTGTAGAAGAAATATGAAAATATTGATTGGCTCCTGGAATATATCTGTATTTTCTACAGCCAAGGGTTGGGGCAGGAAAAGCTAAAACTTTCTTATGAATTACTGTATTTTTTGTAATACCCTTTAGCAAACTCAGCACAGCAGATCCACTGCAATGGACATTTCAGACCACCTATAGAACAGGTTAATGCCTTGCTCTGTGAAGTTCACAGTGGCCTTTGATTCCCATAAGGACTGTCAGACTTCCCCAGTGCACAGATTCTGTAGGAATTTAGGTTTAGCAGGTATATCTTGACTGTGAGGTCAAATACAGGTAAGCAGGTATAAGTTCGTAACATGTTCTGGAAAATCGGAACCATTAATGAAAATGGTAATTGACACAGCACCATAAAAGAAAGAGCTGAAGAGGATACGCTTTGCTAGTAAGCCTTGTGAGCTACCAGAATTGCAGCAAGCATGTTACCGTCACCACTGAACTACTGAGGACTCTAGAGGGAACTGATGTAACAAATGAGACTGCTGCCTAGTTGAACTCACCTGAAAAAAAGGATTAGAGACAAGACTAACGAGATGATACTAGATGCGTAAATTCAGTCTACATCCAGAGAAACTATTTTGGCTGACTGTCAATCCGGAGTCTGGATGGCTGACAGAAAGATTAATCCTTTCAAGTCTTGCAAATGTCAACAAAAAGCCGTATTTTCCAGATTGCCTCTTTTCCTCTATTTCTCTTTGTATCTATCTGTTTTGTTAAAGCAAGATAGCAGCAGAACTTAAAGGTGAGTTAAACATCCTCCATTAAGAGCTGTATGACAAATCAGAGAACTCTAATGGAGATGTCTTACACAAAGGCTTTTTCCTTTCCAATAAATGGGAAATTGAAAGTAGCTTTTACACTGGGATTTATCATCCAAACTTCAATTTATTGAGAGTAATACACTAATACTGCTAAATTTAAAAGCAAGAAAGCAATTCAATTTCACTTGCTGGGAACAGCAGGCAATATTACTGTTATCTGTTGGAGAGAGCTCAAGGTACTCTCAGCCTTTCAGTTTTCCTCTTATCTCCCCTGGATTCTAAGCATACTTTTGCTTGTAAAACTCTCCAACTCTCCCAGAGGTGGACTGAATTTTTCCTGGCCTGCCCTTCTTCTAAGTTAGGTCAAGTTTCTCTTTTTTTCTCTAATTGGCTGTATTTAATTTGTTTCTGGGGATTTTGGGACAAACCAGGGAAAATGGTTCTTCCAATTTCTAGACCAACAGGATGCAAAGCCTTGATCATATTTTCCTTCTGGACTAAAGAGAATTGAGGCAAAGGAAAGGTATTGCTTACCAGTCTCATATCTTTATTGTGTCTCCTACATTATTGATTTGATTTCTAGGCTATTGCTGCAGTCTACCCGCTTACTTATATTTGCATCACCTGCTTTGCCTGGAATCTCATAAAAGCACAGATATCTTTAACAATATTTAGGTTATTTTCTTTTGGAGAAGCTTTGAAGGAATGCCTAACCCGGAGATATGATAACAGTAAATAACGGTACACAGAATTACATCATACACTAACAAACACTTGCATATGGTACTGATATATACATATAGCTACAATTTCTATAAGCAATTAGACTCTAAGATCACCCTTTCTGAGACACTTCTATCTTTTGCCAGAAGTATATTTCATCTAAAAATGATGGGACTTTGAGATGATTGACTAACTAACTTCTTTTACACTGCCTGTTTCATTTTCAAAATACTTTGTACTCGTTTGGGATAGTTTCATCTGTAAATCGTGGTCAAATCAGGTAAATGGGTGAATAATAAGTAACATAAAATCCTTATAGGCATAGAAATTCATGGCCCAAAAAGGAAAAGTATACTATCAAGATTTCTCAGCTAGGACAGTGATGGTGACTGTGAAAGGCTGAAAGTGATTAGAAGCTAAGGAGAAAAAAGTAATAGTGGGATTCCACCTGCTTTTCTATAGACTGGATAAAAATCACTTTTCAGGTGTGAAACCAAGACAGTTTTTCAGGCAAAATGAAAAAAACAGGCTTTGCAGACCTGGTTTAAAATTTACTTACAAAGACCCTGATGCATAAATATCAATTGTCTTTTCAGGAGTAAGAAAACCAATACAGCCACTGTAGCAGTTCTTAATTTTGAAAAGAAGAATTACATTAAAAATGAGAAAAACTTCCAGAAAGAAATGAAAAGAGGAAGCCAAAACTGCAAAATGTTGGCAGACAGCACATTAGAAATTCAAAACAAATGTGCACTATTTGCCAACATGCTTTTAGAAACATCACAAAGAAGAAAGCCAGCATGGCTAAGCTAAACAATAATGGAGGCTATTTAGAATAAGAAGGCACATTTCAAAAACTTGAATATTGAAATTTTATTAAAAGAATAAAAGAAAGGAGAAGAGGAAAAAAGAAATAAGAAAAAGAAAAAAAACAGACAAAAGTTTATGTACAGCATATCAAAAGGCATAAACACCTGTACTACATCCTTGTTCAAATATGTATTTGGTGAGGGAATCCTCTCCAGGGATGCCTTTGAAGAGATGGCCAATGTACAAAAACATAGCTCAGAGAAGACAAGACCACAGCAGACATATGAAATGATTCTTTCCACCCAAGTTTCCATCCAAGTTACCAGCAAGCAAGGTAAAGCTTAGAGAGGCATCTGTATGACAACCCTTTTTACCAAAAAAAAAAATATTAGAGGATTTATCTAGAACTGACAGCAGAAGGTATGAGCAGTCTTTAGCATGTTTGGTCTGTGTTATTCTTCTTCGTTTTTGTGGATACACTCATTCCACCAACATTAATTGAACTGAAGTTTCCAGGGTGGGGAAATGCAAGATTAATTTCTTATTTCTAAAACTTCCATTTTTAAGAATTTACTATCTGAACAATGACCATTGTTGTCTTTTTGGCGATGCTTTTACAGCTATCACTCATTAAAGAATGTGGTAAACGTTGTCTTTATAGCTGTTTGAGGAGAAAATGAGGTTGCCAGGGCTATAAACCAAAAAATGTGTCACTTGCAAATGTTAAACATCCTTACAGCCCTATTTACCAGAGATACATTGAATCATAGCTAAGCTAATATTTCTTTGAAGCAGAGGACGGTTCAAAAATAAGCTAAAGAAGCGTAGTGAACTGTTGTTTTACAAGGTTTGGGAATCATTTGCAGCTACTTGTGTTGTGGCTCATCATAAATAATGATGATCATTTAGAAACCAGACATTAAGTGCAGCTGATCCCAGCCATGCTTCCCGAGGGCTGAATTGATCTCACCTGCTATTACTCTTCTAAACATCAGGCATCATGTCTAAACTACCAGTGTAGACTCTGTCTGTACTCAGAGATATGTTTGCTCAAAGCATGATTCATCCTACCAGCTTTAATATGAATGATTGGGGAAGCACCCATCTTGCCCCTCTTCAGAGCCAGGAGTTAACCCCAACGTCTACGCTTCTAACTTTTAGTTGGCAAAAATTAAGCTGGGTAAATATAGGCCTAAATAAGCACCTTAAAAAGGATTTTTTCCTTCTTAATATAGGAGGGACAGCTGTCTAAACCAGATAGCGAATCAGAAGTAAGGTATTTTTTAGAAGTGTAAATCATGTCAATATACAGTTTTCACAAAAATTTACACTAACTAAATCCTAGTTTCTCCTGGTCTTTTTAAAGTCCATTTAAAGCAAATGAAAAAAAGAAAGTAGTCAACAGCTTATTGAACGTACCAGATAGATTAGACTTGATACATCAGTTTGCATGTAAAGGCAAAGTTCAGGAAGAAAGTGTAATGCAGTATAATCCTGTTTGTCTAGGTATATAATGTGCATGTATGTATAAACAGATCCATATATTATATCTTTAAAAGCAGTAAAGATAAAGGGTAAACAACTGCCTTCATTCACTGGATGTTATTTTAAAGTTGTTCTCTGGACTATTAAACACTAAATGTTTTGCTTCCCTGTATGAGAAGGCACACATCCTAAAAAGCTGTACTAATATTACAGATTCATTTTGAAAATTGGCATATGTGATTACACTTTCAGTTTTCAGTTCCATTAAAAAAAATGGGCAATTAGAACTACCCTTACTATGGAGGAGAAATAATGCTTTCCCTTAATTGAAGGAACTTGTGTATACCCAGGCCTTTTTCTTGCAGTAAGATTGTCTTCATATAAAACTGATGGTTTTATACACCAGCTCTATAGATGGGGCCAAGGCTTTCCCCTGAGCTAAGGTTAGCAATGTAGAAATCATTCAACCTGACAGCTTGAACCAACTTAAACACAAAAGAAGAGAAACACACTCTTCTTCATCTCTGCTGATACACTTATGTCAGAGCTGAGACCAGTAAATTTGCTGTTCAAGAAGCTCATCAAAAAGATGAGTTTACCTTTTTTTTAATATGTCACAAAAGCCTAGTAAGAAGTGTGACAGAAGGGAAGAAAAGGAATAAATAAACAGATGTA
Source organism: Rissa tridactyla (assembly GCF_028500815.1). Lineage (NCBI taxonomy): Eukaryota > Metazoa > Chordata > Aves > Charadriiformes > Laridae > Rissa > Rissa tridactyla. The sequence continues at coordinate 99,157,396 of NC_071468.1, forward strand.
AGTCATGTGTTATACTGAAATTAATGTCCCCATGCATGAATTCAGAAGTAATGCGATAAAGAACCATGCAAAGACATGATTCAATTACAAGAATACAGCTCTCACAAACATCTGGAAACAATACTGCTATTTTCACACCTTTTAACCAATCAGTTCTACTTTCACACAGAAGTCTCAAGCGGACCTTAATTCCTTAATGCCTTTTTTTTTAAAGTCTAAAATTAAAATATGCTAGGATTAGAGAGGTGTATTATTACATTTTTACTTAAACTAATTCCACAATGTAGTGATGAAGACTTTGCAACTCCCTTTTGTTAGTCTTTTGCTGGAAGATGTGGCAATTAGGAAGTAAGAACCAATAAATCAAATAAAATCCTCCTTTTAAGTTCACATGCATTTAAGAGAACTGGCTGGAACAATGGTCCATCTTACCAGGTTGCTCCCTGCCAAGTAGGGATTTACACCAGCCACAAAGCAAATGAAGTCCAGTCAAGAATTGTTACTATTTGTAAGCAAGATGCTTCTGAAGGACTGACTGATTTCACATTAGCTATCACATTTCAAATGCCTTGTCTAAAGCAGAGAGATTTCTTGGAACTGCACCACAGGAGGATGCTGGCCAGGTTTCCCCTCAGAATTTCCAGGGCTTCATACTTTTGGTTGTAGCACAAAATAAGCTTGTAGTGGGCACAAATGAGCAAAGAAGCACGGTACCGGGGTGTGCGGGGAGGAGGGGAGTAGCTGTAGGTTTCATAACATATTCAGGTTTTACTAATATTTTGTAAGAAGATTGGGCACCAAAAGATCAATTTTTATTTTACCTAAACCAGTATTACCAGTTAAAACCTTGGGAAAACTTTCTAAAAGTAAGAGTAATCAAGCACTGGTATAATTTGTCATTTCGGTAGGGACATTTCAATAACAGAAATTGGAGAGGGTGGCGGGTTGTTTAGTTTTGTATTTTTGAGGAACAGGTGAAACATAAGTGTGTCAGGAATCATTTAAAAAGAGTTGATTCAGCTGTGGACCGTAAGAAGAAATTGTAACTTTCCTTTCAACCCTGTTTCCTAAATGAAATTCATTCCAGAAGTAATTTTTCTTAATGTAAAGCAGTTATTTAAGGATAGTAATAGAAAAAGTGATTCTTCAGCATCTTATAATTGTTAAAATTCATTTCATTGATGATGAGAGGTGAAATGGATTTCTGTTGCAAAGATGGTTTTACTAATCTAATTATTGTACTCTACCATAGATACATGTATAAAGTAAGAGAATTGTGGTAGCCTGTAGTCAAGAATACTTTGTTCACCTCCTTGCTGCTAATATATATCCCTTTTCAATTTTATTTACTTTTCTATGTTTTTCATTTTTGTTTAATTTTCAGTTTGGTTTAGCAAAAGCTGCAACACAACAATACCAGCTGCAGATGATTCTGAAGCCTTTTAAAAGCAGTATGTGTTTCAGGGAAATGTTCCAAATTTAAATTCTGGCATTACCAAATAAGATTGTGCAATACTTTCATTGGCTTTGAAATTAAATTTCCCATGTAAATAAAAACCATTAGATAAATATGCTGTTCAACAAAACAGATGTCATGTAGCCCCTTTAAGGCATAGATTTACACATTTCTTCTGGACAGATGAGATATTGATCCAAACACTTTGTTGTTATTATTATCATTATTATTTCTCCTAGCGAGTGGCAAACATGCCCCATTTCACGAGACAAAAATATGGCTGCAGATGCACAGTGACAGGGAAAAGAATTAAGTTGAAGATGCGGATTTTGATTTATGAAAGTAAAAGAGTACAACAGATAGATAAAATGAAATAGAAGATTACAAAAGGGAAGAAATAAAAGCTTAAAGGGGAGCGGGTGGTGTGGAGCACAGAACACCAGCCAAAAACAACCCTTACTTGTCATACTGGGAGGTAGAGAATCAGCCTCAGCCAGCTCAGCTGCCTCTCTGACTGCACAGTACTGGGCACGTATCCTTAAAATTCAATACCATGGAAAATGTCCGAGGAAGACTGAAAAAATCTGTTCCAAATCAACAAGGTTTTCTTGTTTTCTTTAGCCCAGTGGCACTAGGAGTTCCTATCAAAGCAGAGAAGACAAAGAGAAAGGTAATTAATTTCTTAGAAAAGCATGTCAAGGAAGAACATTAAACAGCTATGGAGCATGTATCTTACTACTTTTCTTGTCTTCTATACTATTCTCAACAAACTTCCACAACTCTTTTTAAATAATTTTCTTTCTTTTCTTTCTTTCTTTGTTTCTTTTTTTTCCTTTTTTTTTTTTTCTGCAGCATGGTTAATTTTTCAATTTTAAGAGCTATTGGTATAAACCATGCCTCATTAGCTTTGGGAGGTAGCTAGTCTTCATTAATTCAGTTCTCACTTCATTTGCTTTGCATACAGTCATAATTAGCTTCAGAATAACTTTGGTAACTTCAGCAGATTTATAGCTTCAGTTTTATTCTGCATTTGGATTTTTCCTCTTGTTTCAATATGTTATATGAATTTTAAAAAATCAAGAACAGCGATTGCTTTAGGGAATAATTTATTGTTGCAGTTTTTAGAGTGACAGTCTCTCTACCTCCTTCTGTCTGCTGAGCTACATAAACAGTTAAAACACTAAACCTTACGTAATCTCAGATGATGTTTTCTTACAAATAGGCAGAAATTCCCACTTTCTCTGGCATGCATTTTCTGGAGAAGCAATCCTTTCCCATGTATGCCAACCCCTCACCATAGTGTATATGGCAGTAGAGGAACCTGCTCATACTGTTCAGAGCTGAGGAAGGAATCCCGTCAGTCTTTTATTAATGCCCTACAGCCAAAAGAAGATTTGGTTTATTCATTGGGGATGTACTGTTGTAGTAAGGATACACGCACAGCACCACACAGTTCAAACTGTTTTACGTGGGCTGGCAAGGCAGCACCCCTATTAAACGCAACAGAGCCACAACATCTCCTGATGCCTCTGTAAGGTTGATAGGAAATGTGTCAGTGCATTTAGTCCATCAGCCCACCCCTGGCTGAGCTGGTGATTTCTTTCTTCTTGAGGCAAAAGCACAATGCTTTACTGCACTACATGGGGCCACATTGAGTAAGAGGAAGGGAAATAAGCCCTTCAGAGAAGTCCCAGAAATTTTATATAGATTGTCATTGCCTTAGCACACGTGCCAAGGTACCACAACCAGAAAGATGAAACACTTCCAGGAAGAAGCCACAGCCACTACTCGAGATATTCCCCAGGAGTTTCTGATGCTGTAAAGTGAAAAACGTCTGTGGTAGAAATAAGGTGTCCAGTTCCCCACAGGCAACATTTGAGAAGTGAGGCGGTCAGAGCACAAGGCAAGGGCAGGAGTTATAAATGCAATGCTAAAAGCAATGCTGCAAAGGCTGCTGCTTTACTGGCTTAAAGAGAAGTCACTCGCAAAGCTCTGGAATCTCTGTGCCTTCACTGTGTGCTCAGCCAGCATGAACTGTTGCACTGTCTGCAAATCCCACAGAAAACTCCTCACTCCAGTATTTCCCACAGAAACCCAGGGACGTATGAGTTCATGCTCTGTAGCTATTATACTTTTCCCTTACCTGAAAAGCCAGTTGACAGAGTCTGAAAAAAAATGAGGTTCTGAGGAGGTTTTATCAATACGCTGCAAGTGTTTCAGTTCATGGTAGGAGAGAAGTAAAGTGATATTGTAAATATTAATAGCCTGCCAAAGTCCTATTAATTGCTCTGCATGGACTGCTAAGTAGTGGCTTCTTTGTAGCAGTCCATATGCTGACTTGGAGATACACGATCTTGGAGAAGAAGTCTCCCCCACGGTTAGCCAATGTATGAGCAGACCACCGAGCCAGGCTGATGGTGTTCCTGGCACGCTCCACACGTCTCTAAGAAATATGTTTTATTTGCTCCGCAGTACCATCTTCATTTTAGCTCAAGAGGTAGACTCTCAGGGATGTGATCAGTCCATACCACTGCCACCAGACAAGTACCTGGCAAGCCCAAGCTCAACACTTAGTAATATCCTTACATCTCTCATAAAACCTGTAGGTAATTTCACCCTGCATGCTCATAGGAATGATTAAACAACAACAGCAGGCCGTCTTGCAGAGCAAATTGTTGACTGGGATCCAAACATGCAGCAAATTGAGCTGACTTAGTACATGGAGGACTAACACTCCTGGCAGAGCCTCATGAGCAGAAAGTGTGTTTGAGCAGCTTGTTGTGCTGATCAGATTTCAGACAACTCCTGGCACCTGCAGGGAAACAAGGGCAGCCTGTTTTCAGCAAACCTGGTGTCACCTGTCCCAGATGGCTGACTCTGTGATATCATCTCTCCCATGGAAGAGTCTTCCCCGAGAAGCTCGGTAAAAGAATTGTGTATCATATCGGACCTGCTACACTGCGAGCACAAAAGAGCATCAAGCTGTATCATTGAGGAGATGGGTACAAAATCATTTGTGATCAGCTTTGATGCAGAAATCTCAAATTGTGCTCATATGCCTGGGCAAATGCAAGAGATTTTCTCTCTATCAGCACATATTATTTTCTTATTTGTCAGATTCTTCTGGAAGTAGTTGGTGTTCAGATTCTTCTATCTACATCACACTGTAGAATTCATTCTGATTTTGTTCTCATTTTGCTATAACCTTTTGTGCTACAGTCTTACTGTGCCACCAGGCTTGACTCCTATTACCCCAGCATAAGCTGTGGGTTCCTTCAGCCAGCAGGTATCAGGGTGCCCAGTCAGCTTTTGGAGTGGTCCCGTCGCTCTGGAACTTGGCTGGTGGTGATGCTCCTCAGACTTCCAAGAGCTCATCACCACCAAATATTCAGAAGGAAGGCAAGGTGGCCTTTTTAACCTCTAAAAACTCCACATGATGTGCCTATTCACATGAAACCCCTATAAAAGCTACAAAAGTGTAAATGAAAGAAGATTAGAGGGGTGAATTTAAGGGTACGTGTTGACATACCACAGTGTACAACATCAGGTTGCAGTCCTGCCTTGACATATGCATAAGAACAGCAGAACACTAAAGTCGTTATGAAAAATACTGCTCAGTACCTAATAATGTCTATTTAATATATGTTCATAACTACTGTGTACACTATCAATAATTTTTCTCCATCTGTTTAAATTACGGGCATTTCAGGGTTATAATTTTTTGGAGTCTGAGAACTGTTACTCAAGGTCTATAAAGGGAAAGCTGTAGGGTAGCTGTTCTGGAATATCAAGAGAGTTCACCACAGGGACAGTGCTGTTTTCCAAAATAAATGTATTTTTCTGCACCAGGCAGGGTGGAGGGGAGAGAGAAAGAGAGAAAGAGAGTGCAGGGCTCTTTCAGCGTGTCAGTAACAAAGGCCTGATAATGAATGGAATATTAAAATACCTGCTTTAAGAAAGTAGAATAAAAAGAGAACTATAGATAAAAGAGTAAATCTTATGCCCCTTCAAATGCCGGTAACCTCTGCACGGTTGGTATCTGCGCAACATACCATGGGAGAGTCTGTCTGGGGTCATGAAATTGGGGTTCCCAGCACCTGAAGGATGTAAGATTTACTCGCTATCTATATTCCTCTTTTTATTCTGTCTTCCTGAAGCAACTATTTTAATATGCCATTTGTTGTCAGGCCTTTCTTACTGACGTCAAGAAACAGCCCTGGACCATCACTCCCCCACACACCTCATCCTGCCCTCCATGCAGAATATGTATCTAGACAACAGTTACTACCGAATAGCTGTGATGCTTTCAATTCATACCCTACATTAATGATTTCCCTATACAGTAAGACCCTTCTCACTGAGACACTTGGCACACAGTCAGAGGCTGCTGCTTGCAGCAGAGCAGAAATGCCTGAAACCAATTTGAGAAACTTTAATTCCTGGGCCTGCAGAAGACAGAAAAGCTATTTGTCAATTTTCAGGGTGGTGATCTTGCTTTTATCATCCCAATTATCCACCACACAAATGGAGAGGTCTTAGGTGAAGTATCTAAGGTTGCCCATGCCTCAGTCTGGTGTGGAACCTTTCTTCTACAAACACTAAAATAGATCTTGACAGACCTAGCAGGATATGGGGACTAATTGCTGAAAGAATCCATACTTTAAACTGGGGAAAGTTTTGCAAAGTTTTTATTAATATTTGAAAAATACCATTTCTCCCTGCCTAATGCATCAATACTGTCTCTGCCTCACACGCTTTCTAGTTAGAACACAGCAGTGAGATGCACAAAGCTATCAGCAAATGTTTTTAGCTGAATTTTCTTCACCTCTCCTTTCCTAATTGTTTGCCATTTAAGAATTCCATCAAAAGACTTTAAAAGTTTGCTATAATAAGGCAAAGACTGCTGAAACGGAACATAGGTTCAGCAGTAAGACTGCCTCTGAGTTTTTGAGAGATGCAACAAATTGCCTTAAAAAAAAATTACAAGCAATGCTGTGAAATTTCCAACATCTGGAAAAGGACTTGTGTTGCTAGCTGCCATGAATAGTCTCTAATTATACTGAGCATCTTTACACCAGGAAACAGGGTTTATCAGCACCAGACACTAGGCTGCAATCAAATGCGCACAGTGAATTCTAGCTCCAAGAAGTTAAAGACGCATTGAAAAGTTGTAATGAAGTGTACAATTGGAAACATTTATCGGTGATTCTGTCCCAGTATGAGCCAAGCAATTGTCTGAAATCACTGGAAGCTGGTCTGTTGGCTATTCAAAGTCTAGACTGAAGAGCTGATTGAGCTTGCATTTTTTTTTTTGAACAACCTAAGCTTTCTGACTTCAAACTAATGTTATGCATGCTGTATGACTGAGAGAAACTTTGACTAAGTACATTGAAAATCTGCCTTTATATCTTGACATAGTCCAGCTTTTGAACACTACAGTCCTGATTTCCTATTCTAAGCGGAAGACAGCAACACGACTGGAGGGCCTGGGGCCATTTTTCCTGTTCTTTTTTGTAATCCAGCATGAAGCAGAGAAATTTCAGCAAGAAATTTGGACCCAGATCCCCATGGCATCTCAAATCTTTTGTAGTCAGGCTTTGTCAGCAGAAAGACTCCAACCTCATTCTCACATGTATTTTGCAAAAGTGTTGTCAAGATTCTAAAATCATCTTTTGCCAATTGAATATACAATTCCCTGATCGTCATATCCACTTCATGTGTCCCTGTTTCGCTGTTATAAAGATCTGTTATATGATGAATTGTTGTGGTTTCAGCTGGAATAGAGTTAACGTTTTTATTAGCAGCCAGCATAGTGCTGTTTTGGATTTGGGATGAGAAATATTTTTGATAGCACACTAATGTTTTCAGTTGTTGCTAAGCTCTCAAGGTCCTTTTTGCTCCTCACACCGCCCTGCCAACGAGCAGGCTGGGAGGGTACATGAAGTTGGGAGAGGACACGGCCAGGACAGCTGACCCCAACTGACCAAAGGGATATTCCATACCTTGTAATGTCATGCTCAGCATATAAAGCTGGAGGAAGAAGGAAGGAGAGGATATTCAGGGTTATGGCGTTTGTCTTCCCAAGTAACCATTATGGAGCCCTGCTTTCCTGGAGATGGGTGAACACCTGCCTGCGGATGGGAAGCATGAATTAATTTGTTTTGCTTTGCTTGTATGCTCAGTTTTTGCTCTACCTATTAAACTGTCTTTCTCTCATCCCGCAAGTTTTTTTCTCACTTTTGTTCTTCCAATTCTCTCCCTCATCCAAACTTGGGGGAGTGAGCAAGAGGCCATGTGGTTCTAGCTGCTGGCTGGGGTTAAACCATGACATGAAGAAGTGCAATATTATTGCGATTCATCTATCAATTGAAAGCATCAATCTAAACAAAGTTACTTCATGACAAATCACTTTTAAGATTAAAAAGTGGTCTCTTCTCATTAATAAAGAAGCTTTCACGTAAGAGAAAGACAGAGGTAATATTTGACATACCATCAACCGAGTGTATCTATCTCTTAACTGAGAAAAATCTAGCAATTTTGCTTGAATACCAAAAAGCAACAGATATATGGGAATAGAGGTTACCCAATATTGTTCATCGTTTAATGGAAAAAGGTGTGGAGTGATCATCAAGGATTATGATCTAAAAGGTGATTCAATTTCTAGATTTTTTAAGCTTGAAAGAAGAAGGTTTACCTGTGCTGTCTGAAAGCTTTCATTTCTGCCTAGCCAGCTAATGGAGAGGCCTTCTAGTATGCAACTTTCCAGCTGTGATGAGTTCTTTGAGCTAAGTGAATTGAAACAAAGAATAGTGTACAGAGAGCTTGAAATGGGCTCTCAGGGAGCCATCCATTGACCTGAAAATCTTTCCTTCCTTCTGACCCTTTCCAGATGCAGCTGAACCCATCTTGTGGCTATGAAGAGCTGACGTGTCCTTAGACATGCACTTTTAGCAGGTGTCTGTAGGTCCCAGTTTGGCACCAAAGCCACCTATCACTTTTTCCAAAAGCTTTGCAAGTGATCCCCCTCCTTCAAGGCCAGGCAGAACATAGCCGTTATAAAAGCACCATGAAAAGCCAAATGATAAATCGATGTTCTTTCAGTCTGAAATTAAAACCTATGTCAATTGTAATGGCAGAAATATATGTTTTAAATTGGACTCAAATTGCTTTCAGCAAAAAGGCATTTGAAAGCATCATGAGCAGATTGAAGGTTCCAAAAAAATAGCAGCTGACAACATCAGTAATCCCTGGAGTGCCGCAGAGAACAAAAGAGCCTCTCCCATTGAATTTCGCCTGCAGAAAGCCACTGCAGCCTGAAGAGGCTGGATGTGTGGAAAGCACATATTTTTAAATGAGCGTTAGGACCTGAGTAGGTCAAAATACAAACATGAAAAGAAGTTTGATATTTCAAAGAATATGGAAGTCTACCAGTGCAACTGAATGCAGCCTGAACTACAAAGCAGCAGATTTTTGCCCTGCCAGGATTCAGCTCTATGAATGCTTAATCGGTCACCCTAACAATAGGATGAGGCTGTGAATTGCTTTGCTTGCCCACCGGAGTGTGTTGCTGGCATTATCCCATAATGACACAACACTTTCTACAAACAAATTTTGCTGAAAAAGCAATTTCTCTCATTTTCATTTTAAAAAAAACCTGCACAGTAATTAACTTCACAGTAGTTTCATTTGGCAAAGTAATACAGTACATTGAATTAAATATTCATTAATAATTGACTATGAAAACTGTAGTTAAACTATGTTCAACTAATGTAATAGCTAACACCTATAAGAATACAGAAGGCATGGTTCTTCTCAAAAACAAAATATTTCAATCCAAAACTGTTTGAAAATTAATAACTGTAGTAAAACTGTGAAGGGCCCACTACAGAAAGAGGATTGCTGGGGGTACAGGGAGCACTTTGTACAAAATTTTGTCCCCTAATACAGAATACAGATTATTGATAACTTCTCCAAACCCAAGTAATGTATTTCTTCTCAAGATTTACAAGGGACAGCCAATGGCTTCTTTCCAGAGAGAATTTAAACTGCAAGGAGACAAAACTGCATTACAAATAACAAAACCTGATAGCAACATGTGATAACATATGGTGGAATATAGAAAGAAATCACTGATAACTGTGCATTGAATCAAGCCTTCTGTTTCCACGTTAAAGATCTAGTCTTATCCTTTTACATTGTCTTTCCACGGTCCCCTTAATTTCAATTTGCTATTCCTTAATGGGAAACCAAACATAGACCTACTTACCACGTCTGGCTGTGATGTGGTGCATTTTCTTTCTCTCTCTTCTTTCTTTGCATGTCTCAAAATTTACTAAGTAACTTTTCTGCCTGAAAGAGAGCTTGAAGCTCAATGTAAGTCCTGTCTAATGCTTTAGCTTTCATACGTTAAGTGTCCGCAAAACCTTTTAGGCAGAAAAGAAAACAAAGGCAAACAAACCAAATTTTTTCACAAGCTGTTTTTTTCCACTGTGTAGCTCACCTTTTATAATTATTCTGCACATGCAGCCTGACTTATGCTGGAAAATAAACCAGAAGCAGAGAATTTATATCTTTTCCAAAATGAAGTGTTAGAAACGAGCATATGAAAACTCCAGAATGCAGAAATACATTTGATAAGAAGGATAAAAACACACTTTTAAGATTTTTATGTATTTCCTCCCAAGAGATCAGATTTTCCAAGACATGAGTCTGAATCCAAAGTCAAGCTTTCTTTGAAGCCACAGTGTATTAGAAACTATGGTCCAGATTCTGGCCTTTCAACAAATGGAATGGCCAGGATTCTGTTCGACCGTAATTATGGATGCCTAACATAGGTGTCTATAGGAATCCTTGCTGTCTGTACTCCCCCTTGTAGTCCATGGAAAGAGCCAATACAATCAAAATTGCCTGGCGAGATCCTGAGCTGACCAGCCACAAGAGCATCAGTGTAGTTGCCCATGCACACAGATCCTTCCTACCACGTCCAAAATCTGCACAGACTCACAATATTATGCAAGGCCTGTAAGAGAGACATGAAATTAAATGGTGGCCTTCATGTCCACTTTTAGATGAGGTGAATGACTCCCTTGTCTGGGAGCAGAATCCAGCTGCCAACATCACAGTGTGTCCAAGATGCCACAGGACACCTGAGACTCTTGCACAGGGTGAAGGGACAGGATGCAGGACTCAAAAGAGATATTTATCTCCTGGAGAGGCAGCTCGAGCCCAGGCAATAAACCTCACATTGTTAAGTAGCACCAGCTGCTACATCAAGGTAGCTGAATCCCAGACTAGATCTCCACACAGAAGGAGTTTAGACAACTGGAGGGCTTGTAGACACCTCAACTTACATTTCTTATATTGAATTAAATCCCACCCTAGAGGTGTGCATGTGAAACCCAACTTCCCCAAGTTTCAGACAAGCTCAAAGTGTTCTGATTCACACTGTACACTTCTCACCAGAGTACCAAATAAGCAACCAACCTGTTCATACTGAATAAATTTAAACCCTAAAACCCAAACTTCTCTCTTTCCTTCATGCCAAGTGTGTATCCTATCAAAGAGAATCATCTCTGTCCCCATCTGTGCATCTAGCATTTCTCAAATGGAGATATATGAAATCTTTTCCTTTTTTTTTACTGTGAAAAAAGCAGTGACGTTTATCTCATTACAACAAAACACATGCTTTTTTTTTTTTCCCTAGTTGTTTCAAACTTCCAATTGCAAAAAGAGAAAAAGAGGAAAAATAATTTCTACAATCATGCATTAAAAAAATAGATTTTTTTTTTTACTGAAACCAAAAGTTTCGTAACTGGCATTGAAAGGACAAAGTCTATTCAAATTCTTCTTCAGACAGAATTTCCAACTGCAAGGGCAGAGACTACTATATGTAGACATCATAACTGTTACATATGACCGTTACAATCACATTTCTCCCTTAGAACTTGAACGCTGAAGGAGGTGGGAATTACAAAACTTACTAAAGGAAACACAAATATGTACTTGTTATTTGGGATTTCTAGGAACTCACATAATCATCTTTCATCACATACACAGTCTAGTTGCATTTTCAAACATAAATAAAAAGTGCTAGAGGTGAGTATTGTCTAGGTCAGAGTCATTTTTAATAGCAGAAGAACAGAAACTCTTTAATACTACACACAATATACAACTATTTTGGATAGTAAGGGAGAGCTAAATTTCCAACTGGGAACATGGGATGGATGTAGACAAGCTGTTTCATCATTACAATGACTATTAACTGGAATCCTTATTCTCAGAAACTATTTACTGTCTTTTAAAGGCTATAAGTAGCCAGGACATCTGTCACTTTCAAAAGAAAATTAAAGTTTCATAATGATAGCAGAATAGAGGAATAATTTGCATTTTTAATATATCCAAGTAGCATTATTTTGCCGTGCAAAGAAAAGCAGACTGGATTTACTCTAAAGGGAGTTAATTTCAACAGTTCTGTCGACTGATAACTAACAGGGCAAGCCCCCATCCAGGAGGCACAAACATAGATAGCTCACACTGGCGACTCTGCTAGAAATTAGCAACTGGACATCAAAGGAGAATTTCTAAATGCTGAGATGAGATCATAATTCCTGCTTAGATTTGACCAGGATGCAGTGCGGCCTTTTCTAATAAAATAATACACCTAAAAAAGCAGATTGAGATTTATTTCTTTGTCATTGTGTTGCCTGACCTTCTTTTTGGCTGGGTTCTCCTTGTTCATACCCAAAACGATGTACCACGCTAATTGCATTAAAGGAAAAATATCTAATGGATTGCCAATGAAAAGAGAACAGGATAAAAGCCTATTGCATAACCAAGGCAGACAACCTGTTTAGCAGCAGGAGGTGATTCTACTAAGTGCAAAGATAACACTTATTCAGTCTTATCTAAAGACAGCTTTCATTTATTTTCAAACTCCCAAAATGAAATCATTCACCGTTTAAACAAGAGAGCTGATCAAGAGATTCCCAACTTCAAAATGTGATGGACTAGCAAAGATCTGACATTTGAAACTGCCAACTACACAAGGCTTTTTGTAGCATTTCAAAAGTTTCTGTGACACTTTATACACAGATTATTTTTTTTTTTGGTAGATTTTAAACTTCCAGTCTCAAATGCAGCAAATTTTCTATGAGCTTCACATGAAAGAAAATCACATTCGTAACTTGAGTGAGGGTCTTGGGATTCAGTGTTTCCAGGTACTATTCCTCTCCAAAAATCGGGTCACCCACCTCAGTATTTAGATACACCTTCAGGTTCCTTTCCCTATACTTTCCAATAACACCAATTTTAATCCTCTCTATTAAGCAACACAGTCTATAAATAATTAAGTCTATGAAATACATTATGATCTCAGCTTGAAATGTATCATCAGTATCACTTTCACTTGTGCACACTCTCTCTCTTCATAGATATGGATTTATGTAATTATTTTGCCTGAGAAAAGAACAGTTGGCCTTCAGGTGTTTGGCTCTCTTGAAAATGTATTTCCATACTTCATAAGCATGTAAAGTAGTTTCGTTTGCATATTCTCCCTCACGATTTGATTTTACTTAAACCAAGGGAATAAAACATGCAATACTAAGCTCCCTTCCTGTTCTTTTTCCCTCTTAAAAAGAAGGGCTTGTTTCTTCCATTGCTATAGCTATTCAGCACAGTACATAAGCCCTTTCAATTCTGAGTGTTACTAAACTCTGAACAGAAGATGATGGGATTTTAGCTTATCAAATGTCATTAAAAAATAGCTCAGTACACAATTAACCTGTTACTGTGTATCTACATAATTGGAAAGTCTGTGTGTTATGCAGATGGAGAGATTTAAACCAAACAAGCTAAAGCTAGCATCTTCAAAGCTAAGTGACTAATCATCATTCAAAGCTATTTGACGCTCAGATCATCCGTGAGCCTCTGTGTGTACCCGGTGTGCCGCACAGAAACTAGAGAAGCCCACTGTGCAAGGAGGTGAACAACCACATACACAAACATAACACCTCTTTCTGTTCTAAACAGATCCCCTCCTGATGCTCTTGAGACCAGATTTCTTGATTGATCAAAGGCAAGGCAGGATAAAAGAAACCATGTTGGATTGCTCACCACCTGTATGCAAACACACAGAAGTCAATCAACAGAGGTATTTACCGGGATACAGAATATTCCTTCAGCTGAATGGATCCACACGCTTATTTAATACTCCATGCCAGCTCTCTGCTTCCTAACTAAACCATTTCTCTCACTGCAGGTCTCAGGGCTGGCAGGCTTCTTAGGCATAAGATGATGCCCAGTCCTGCACAGAAATATCTGACTTCTGGGCAGGCAGTGGCTAGCCATAAGCATTTGGCAGAAACACGGTTCAGAGTAATTTGGGTTTCTTGTTGGAAGTGGACAGCACTGGACCTTCTCGATCCATTTTGCTCCCCCAATTCTGCTATACGTAGAGCTGATTCCCTCCCCAGCCTGATGTCTATAGGCATCTCAGCATATGCAGTACATCAATTCTCTAAAAGGCTGTAAGCAATGTCCTTTTCAGAAGTGGGTCTTTCAGGGAAAAGGGGATGGACAGTGCCACTGAGGTACTGCCGGGGTGGTAAGGTGAACTGGCTCAACACTGAGCTCATACTGGAAACATGTTCCTGCCTACTCCATAGCCAATGCCACTTGGTGGAGTTGTGACCAGCTGTGTGACACCTTGCTACGAGTATCCTAGGGGCAGTCCAGAAAAATAGCACAAGCCAAAACAAGAGGGCATGCCCCAAATAGTCCACCATTCCTGTGTGCATGTGTTGGTGGGAGATTGGTCTAAGGTATTGAGGACTTTTTAAAACACATAGGTCTGCCCAGACCTGGAGTTGCTGTGAAAAGAACAAGATCATTTAATGTAGAATATTTAGAATATATAGAATATGTAGAATATTACGCAATACTGTGCATGTAACAAACAAGATTGCGCTTACCCACACACTTCAAATTTGCATTTCGAGGCATGCACAGACAAACAGGTGCCAGGAACAATTACTGCTAAGTAGCAGGTTTCCAGGCACAAACTTGAACTCTTAAGAAAGTTTTTGACACCCTAAGGACAGCCTGGTTTTTGTCTTTTAACATTTCTCAACATGCGATTTAGATATTTTTTAATAACATGCTCCAAATCTTCACTGAAATTCTTGGAAGTCCATGTATGAACAAGGAACGCATCATCACAATTGATATGTTGGGTATCAACATCTGCAAGCTACCTGAAAGAGTGTGCTCTGAGCTCCCTGTCATCTCTGTGCAACAGGAATGACATCTCCCCTGGGGGAGTGGGAAACATTATAAAATGCCTCTGCTGAAGATGTGATCAATACATTTTTAAAATCCTCAAAGGCATGCTTATGCGATTTATCCCAGATGGACACAAAGTCTGTTTTATGTAGCTCATAAAGAACTTGGCCTTCTGAGGAAACAGAAGGTCTGAATTTGCTACACAATATTATCTTATCAAAGATCCACAGAAATTCTGATGTGCTAGTAAACAGCAGCATTTCATCTATGTGTTTTGTCTTATTTTGTCTCTGCTATCACATTTATCAATCACATGTCCTAACGAGCATGACAAGATTTCTCACAGCACATATTTTGCTGCCTTTAATTTTAGATTTGTAGCTGCACTTGTTTCAAAGCTTCTTTTAATATTGCATTACATTTTTTCAATCTCCTGTGTTTGTAAAATATAAATATGTGGTGGATGAAAAGCTGGACATGAGCTGGAAATGTGCACTCAGAGCCCAGAAAGCCAGCTGCATCCCGGGCTGCATCAAAAGAAGCGTGGCCAGCAGGTCGAGGGAGGTGATTCTGCCCCTCTACTCTTCTCTGGTGAGACCCCACCTGGAGTACTGTGTCCAGCTCTGGGGCCCTCAGCACAAGAAGGACACGGACCTGTTGGAGCAGGTCCAGAGGAGGGCCACAAAAATGACCAGAGGAATGGAACACCTGTCCTATGAGGACAAGCTGAGATAGTTGGTGTTGTTCAGTCTGGAGAAGAGAAAACTCCAGGGACACCGTATATCAGCTTTCCAGTACTTAAAGGGGGCCTACAGGAAAGATGGGAAGAGACATTTTAGCAGGGCCTGTAGCAATAGGACAGGGGGTAATGGTTTTGAACTAAAAGCGGGTAGATTTAGACTAGATATAAGGAAGAAAATTTTTACTGTGAGGGTGGTGAAACACTGGAACAGGTGAAGGTCAAGTTGGACAGGCCTCTGAGCAACCTGATCTAGTTGAAGATGTCCCTGGTCCTTGCAGGGGGGTTGGACTAGATGACCTTTAAAGGTGCCTTCCCACCCAAACAATGCTATGATTCTATGTTTCCATGAAATATCACGGGTACTGAATTGCAGTCCTACCAGGATTTCAGAAGTCTCATACATTTTATGTTAACCACTTCTGTTCTTGTGATGACAAATGGAAAGTAACAAAGAAATCACTGGATTAAAAACTTGTTACTTTGATGTGATCAGGGCAGGGTAAAATTTGGAAGAATATGCCATGTGCATCTATTCAGGAACTATCTATTGTCAACCTACTCACTTACCATCTATCATCCAGATGATGTCTCCTCCCCTGAGATGCAAGCTTTCCCGCTTTCTTATTTTCATTGCACACTACCACACAACATTCAAACACTGGTTTGTCAGGTCTTATTCATCTTATGCCATGCTTGGTCTCCACAGCAGTAGGGTTTTCCTTGCTTTTGAAAATCTTTGACTGTGACCCCTTGGCATACTTTTTCCAAAAAAATCTTTGTTAGCTATACTTGAAAAGGGCATTTGTGATTGTCATCCTCTCATCCCCCTCTTGCATTTTGGGAGGTTTCATTTCTGCATCTCTCTTTCTCTTCTGTCCTTGTTAATAGTTTCCATATAAGTCTAAACCTCTTTGTAGGACAAAGGATGTGGAGCAGATTTCAAGACACCTCCTTTCAGATGAGGTTTTGATCTAGGTTATTTGCATTTGGTATTACAAATCACACAGAACTGAATAAACCTTTGATACATGAATTGGTTCATAAAAACAATGACAAAGCATTATCAGGATTTTTGCTTTCTCTCCTGTTGTCTGAAGAAGACAGGTATGCACCCTATATATAATGTTTCAGGTTTATGCATCCTCAGAAGTCATAAAAATAATCTGCTGGCTAGTCACTTACAGATCTTGTCTGCCCATTCCAGGAATGAGACTGTCTATGCTAACAGCGTTAAAGCAAAAATGACAACAGCATCATTAAAATGGATTGGGGAAAAACAAAAGAGTAAAATTTCACAAAAAAATTTCCTCTCTGACACTCTCATTTTTTACTCTCCAGTATTGACTCTAATATAATTTTATTCTTCCATCTGTCTACATACACAGTATGTGAAGCTGGGGAGAACTTACACCAAATCAGTCAGTGTTGAGTAGCACAGATGCATCTGTTGGTGACAGAGCACTAACGTTTTCACCTATCTAAGGCTTCCCAAGAAGTGGGTTTATTACTTTATCCGTGCTTCAAGAGCCCTTATTGAATATGGGGTGGTATTCCAAAATCCTGTCACCAAAAATGTTTTATTCTACTTCAGAAAACCGCAAACATGAAAAGGCTATTTGAAAGACATGAAGATTTCAAAGCCTGGTACTATTTCATGTTGTCAGCAAAATTAAGCTAAACATTTCTTTTATAAAGTCCTTACCTCGGTTAAAACGGCAGCTTATAATTGTGGGGGTTTGACATAGAAAAGACAAAACATGACCCAGCTCATTTAACAATAAAAGCACAACATACAGAGGTAAAATGACTGCTATATTGAATGTATTTGTCCGTCACTGTTCATTCAATAAGGTTTGATTCATTTTCCTGGCTATAAATGGGACTTATTATTCCTCTGTTATGTGCAAATGTTATAATTTGGAGGATAACATATTGCAAACCTCAGTATCTCAGTGTTCCCTTGGAGACATCCCAGGCAAACTAATGATTTTCATTTCAGGCTCTCATTTCACTCTGCACTTTTCATTGCTATGAGGGCTTTGTGGCGATCACAAAATGCTTACCCAAGCAAAATAAAACTAAAATTCATCTAAGGTACCCAGAAGCCTACTATACAACCCTTGGAAAATGTGCGTTATTCTTTTCAGTATTGTTGGCTTAATGAACTGTGAATGTATAACCCTTTTTTCTTTTTTTTTTTCCTTTTTTGCTTTCATCCAAGTTCACATTACCAATAGCAACACAAAAGCAACGTATTTTCAGGTCCAGAAGCAAAACATTCCTCTTTCTCTAGGTAGTCAAAGTCAGCTTAATGTCCCTTTTTAAGCCAAAATCTGTAATATGATGTCCTGTAGAGCAAAATTTTTCATATGTTTCATTATACATACCTGCCATTCGTATTTCATCTCAAAATGGGAATTAGCATAAAATTTCTAATTTTTGCTTTATTTACCAAATGATGACTTCTGATTTCCTAATGCTTTTGAGGCAAAGCTTTCTTTTACATTTTAACCAGCCTCTTCTCATTCAAATCCTTCCATAAATTCATTTTATACCTGCATATTTAATTTTTTCTTTTTTTTAAATTGTTTTAAATTTTTTAATTTTAACGTTAAAAAAGGTTGTCTCTTATGCATTACAATCAATGGAGACAAGTATACATTTCTTAACCCTGAAAGTGTTTTTTCATATGACTTCAAGTTTAGATCAGGAGTAAATCACACAGAACTGAATAAACCTTTGATACATGAACTGGTTCATAAAAACAATGACAAAGAAGTAATCTAAGTCAAAAAAATTAACCTGCTCAAGACATAAGGGACCATCCTCTCATCCTCTGCACCTTTAAAGAAACCTGTTAGCATAGCAGTTAATGACTGCTCAGTTAAAAAAAAAACAACTCAGTTAATGAGTTTCTTAGGTATGTATTATTTCCAGGTTTGTTACTTAAAACGATAGCAATAATTCACAGACAAGCGATACCCGAAAAGGTATTGCAGTTGTTAGACTAAATTGCTTCCAGTCCTTATCAGAGGCAATTCAACACATGCTCAATACAAAAATGGGTATCAGACCCTAATACTGTTATAAAGTTAAGGTCCATAACCAGAAAATTACTTACAAACGTGTTGCAAAAACTGTTTTAATGAGTGTTGCCCCAGTATAGAAAAGCCAAATTAAGCCATTGAATATTGCACAGCAAATGTTTATGAAGATGTCAGTGACAAAAGATGAGGCCGTAATTTAAGTGTCCAAGCTATCTCTGCACGTATCACAAATAAAGATATGAAAATAAGCATAAGGAAGAGTAATTCCCTTATATGGCATACGTGAATATTCCTTTCTAGAAAGCAATTTATCTGTATCCTTTTTAGTGTTGATAACTTCAGAAATAAAATTTATAGTTGAAAAATAATATAAGAATAGTAATAAAATGGTCTTCTTACTAACTTCACCATGTATATGGCAGAAGGGAGAGTCACTTAAGTGAATACTGAGCAAAGGAAGGAGAGAGCAGCAAGTAAGTATTCTGAACAAAATCAGCCATTAAAACCACTACAGAAAATGCTGTTGTTTTGTTTTTCCTCCAGTGTAAAATTTCACTCCTGAAATATGCTGTCTTCTGGTAGCACAATTTGTAAAGCCCATACACAATAATTTGCTTGGCAGTCACAATTTAGTGATCCATTAAAGACTTATCTTTAGGCTCCAGTTCCCTGAACCCATCAATCAGAGCTAAAGCAATAAAAGCTTGCTGAGGGCAGAAGCTTTGGGGCTTATTTTCAGAACAGCTGAACACCCTCAGCTGTCAAAGTCATAGCTACAGGTACCCAGCACAATAAAAAAAAAAAAAAAAAAAGACGACCTATATTCTGTCTGTTGGTTTCTTTCACCTGCACTGCCACTGAGCAGGGAAAATCTGCTTTTCTGTGTTTCCCAGTAAATCAACTTTCACTTTTCCACAAGTAATCTGTATGCCAGTTTATTAAGATCAGAATCAGTCATTCAGCAGAAGCAACATATTTTTCTTGCTCACAGTAAAGAACTTCTAAAAACTAAAGTAGACAAAGAAACAGCTAGGAGTAGACAATAAAGTTGTGCCGACATGAACAGGAGAGTTCAGGAGGAGCTGGACAGTCACCTTGTCTTGCCGCCGAACCAACATCCTTCTACGGGAATAGTTGCCGATGATTCATGAAGAAACTGTCTTCCTCAGCACTGAAACTTTGGGTTTTTACCGCAGGGGCTGAATTTGCATTAGGGGGAGTTAGAATGACAGTATTTGCATTTGCATTTCAAATATGTCTTTCTCTTCCCCATAGATTTAGAATTGTTTATTCCTAGGATTATGACTTAAACCAGTTTGGACATACGAATCATGCCTGAAATTCAGATTCAGAACTAAGAACTGCAGTTCAGAGTTTGAAAATGTCTGGATTTAGTATTTTCATTTGGAGCACATGCATGGTTCCAGACCATCCCAGCTAAGAACTTACCCCGCTGGATACATTTTGCCAGGCCACGAGGTGCTATGCTGAGGTTGAAGATCTGTTCTGGTCTACCAGTAAACTTCTCTGCACAAGGAGTTGTGATGTGAATGACAAAACTCCTAAGATGCACGCAAGATTACAGTGTTGCCAGCTCCCCCATTGTCACGATTTTTCTCATCTTCAACTTCCAGCTCCTGTAAGGAGAGTCTCAGTTTTTGTTACATAAAAACAAGATTTCTAGCTCTTTCTGTTGCAAAGGAAAGATTGAAAATGAGACATCAGAACACTCAAACATTTTAGAAACCCCAAAGCAAATATTATTATTACTAGGGGCTTTTTTTATTTTGATTTTTTAAACTTATTAAAAATTAACCTGGAGAATCCAATTCACTGTTTGTTAATGCACAAGAATGGTAATTATGAGAAATATATAGAGCGTCCTTCATGCAGGTGTATGGGACACCAGGAGAGATACAGAAGATATTTATAGAAGGTATTTTGGTCTTTTCTCTGCAAGGATAGCTCTAAACTAGTCAGTATAAATTGCTCCTGGGGCAATGTGACCTGCCTCCTCTATGTTTTATTTCAGAGCAGAAAAGAAACCCCACACAATAGACCCATATGAACGACACAGCTTGCGTCATATATGTGAGCAGTCCAGTCCTAGCTGGAGGAGAGTGGGAAGAGAGCTAACACACGGGCAGAGGGCTGCAAAGGGACATAAACTCCTTTTTGGTAGGTAAGCAAATTGGTTTTCACCAATTTTACCAAACCAAACAAATTTGGATTGGTAACAACAATCAATTTGTTACCAACCAACAGAACCATAAGGACAACAAAGTCAAACAAGAAATTGTTCAGTCTCTTAGATACCAAATACCAGGGTAACAAGAAGGGTGAAGTGGAAATTCCTGTGGATAAGAGGAAATGTGACTTAATTGGCAACACTAAATCCAAGAAGAATAATTCATATGATTGGAATGCTTAAATCACTGGGCTAGGCCTGGAAAAAGAGAGAGGAGTGGATGGAATAGTGTGCCACATCGAAGAGAAAACATTTCTCATGGAGAAATTTCTCTGAGCAGAAGGTTCTGCACGTGTCAGTACACAGATCTACATGATAATGAAGGTCAAGAGAGTCTAATAACAGGGTGTGCTAAGACCACTAGAACAACCTGGTGCAGAGTATAAGTCAATCCTCTGTAACGAGAAAAAATAACAGCTGTATATAGAGGAGCTTTGGTTGGGCAGGAGGCCATGAGCAGCTAGTGGCAAACAAGATTAGAGCTGCTGACAGGTACAGATGATAATAGCCCGGCACAAACTCCACCACCGAAGTTACACAAGTTGGGTTTGTTTTGGGTGAAGTGGTGGGATAAAAGGGTGAATGAATCACTAGTCTGTGACAGGGGCAGTCGCCTATTGCTAGCTGTCAAACTGAATTAGGATTACTTAGGGCCCCACTGTCGCTTTGCTAGATGCTACACCGAGTCCTGAAATTTTTACAGAAGATCATTGGTTTGTTTCAACAGTAATCAAGAGGCAGTACATTCACTTTTGGTGAAATCAAAGCAGTTCCTTATTTTATCTTTACCCACTGTGGCAAAAGATTGTTGCCTTTCAGGAACATGGTCTTTAAAGAATCACTTCATAAAGTGCGTACTATGTGCCCCGACGTGAGTTGTGTCCTTGCTAAAATTTTTCAATATCACATGGAGCACGTGGGTGGTACGCATGCCCCCACACAAAGCATGTGAAGACAGAAATATAAAAAACTCTATTTAAAAAATGTAATTGCTTATGATGAAGCCAGACAAAAGACAAAAGAAAAGAAAGAAGAAAAAGAGGCAGAGGCAGAGTGCAAAAATTCTCAGCATCGGATAACACCCAGGGATACTCCTGGGAGAAATACTTTGATGATGATAGATCTGACAAACCTGTGACACTTCCCAAAATCCATATATGCTGTTGCTGTCAATGTGAGGTGAACAGGACTTGAATCTCACCCCATCACCCCCATACGCTCCTTCCTGGTACCGGCGTGAGAGCCTGAGAGAGGCTGTTGGGACATGGCTCTTTGTCAATAAGACAAGAAGGACCCACACAAAATCACCAGCAGTCACACTTTGTTGGGATGAGCGCATAGTTCTCAGTTGTTTTGGTTTATGCAAAGTTAAAAGCATCATTCCCAAACATTTTTAAGGGGATAATTACATGAACAGGATTTTTCTGGGTATATATAGTTCTATAATAGCTGCACATGGCAATTTTTTTCTGCTATTCAGATTGCAATAAGAAATGGCTATGCAAACTGTAGAAGCCATAAACCAGATAGTCCTAAACCATTTGGTGTTTTATTTTGCCAATTTGTACTCTTCAGAACCACCTCCAGGCAGGAATTTGAGAAGAATTCTCTATGTTTGGTTTATTCTGTCACAAGGTAGATATGGCCTGAGTTTTGAAAACATACTTAGCTTATTTTCATAATGCCTTTTCCTTTAATGTACCCAAGCCGGAGTGGCACCATATGAAGTATGAAAGTCAAAACCCACCAGTAAACAGGCAGAGATGGGGAAAAAAAATCATCTACCCATTGCGAGGTTCTGGAGGACACTGGAGAATTCACACAATGAGCCACAGTCATTAACTCCTTCCTCTTGCGATGAGTGCATTTGAGGAAGCTGCAAGAAGTATGTCAAGGTCACATTTATCCAATTCTAATGAAGCAAAGCATAAATCACAATTTGTTAACCATCCACTGGGGATAAAATTGTGATTTTTTTTTTAACAGCTAAGTAATTAAAAAGGCAAATGTGCTCCAGATTGAATGAATGTTACTATATTAGATAAGGGAATGGTTCATGACCATGTGACACTATTAATATGACCAAAAATTATCTGGTCTCTTAAATTACTTTATTTCCCTTAGCAGAATGTTAATTTCAGGTTAGTAATTTTAATTGCATTAGTATCTGACTGCTTAAAAGTGGCATTTCATTTCATTTTCTAAGTTGCTCCACTTTTAATTTCTTCTCCTCCTACCCACAGGGTTCTGTTTATTTTAATTGGGAGTTACTTATGCCAGATTGTGTACTGACTACCCGTGATATTTTTTTTAAATAAGCAGTTATTTTCAAACCCACCATACTGTGGAAACACACACTATAAATAACAGAGAATTTAAAATCCGATCTCACTCGAATGGAGAGTCACTCTCTTCAAGATGCAAAATGACCTAATAGTTACATGGGCACTATAGGTTTTTGCTTGATTCTGTCACCCTCTCTCACACTGATTAGCAATGGTTTTTGTAAGCAGTGCCACTGAAATCAGTGCGGGAGGCAAATAATCCATATTACTTAAAGTCATCTATTTTACAGAAAAGAAACATAACATGGCCGCTTTCTCCAATGTGGAAATACAATATCAGACAATAATTAATAATATATTAAAATAAATAAATAAGTATCTGCTCCTATTCTATTAGCTTCATCACAAAATTAGAAAATAGCTTTACCTCTTCCCCGGTAAAGGCAATATTTGCATTTTAATTTAATTTTTCCTTTGCCACAGTGTGTTTCCTTGGTAACCAAAAACTTCACCACAAACTTCAATGAAGGACCAGTGAAGCAACCAATTAGTTTACAGTGATGTTTGCTCAACAAGCAGCACTTACCAGCAGTAGCCACACAATGGTATCTAAGATACCATAGAATTTGTTAATCAAGTGGTACGTGCTGATCAGGTAAAAAATAGGGTGGAGGGGTAGAGAAAGAGAGGAAACTGACAGGGAGTTGTAATTAGTGACAAATGGGAAAAAATTCGCTACCGTATGGCTAAAACAAAATGTGTCTTGAATGCCTAGGAAAGCTGAACTGGAAGGGGAAAATATCGAGGAGTTTTTGCCAAAGAGGTTACTTTATCTCTTATTTATCGTTGTATAATGAGGTGCTTACTTGGTACCCAACAGGTGTGTGTGCATGGGTGGGAAACAGCAAAAGTGACAGCAATGTACCTTTCTAGCTGGTGAAATGGGACCTGCAGTTTTGTACGCTTAGCATTTTGACATCTCAGTTAACTGAGTATTGCCAGCCTGCCTTAATAAAACAGAAAGCCGAAGGGTTAGCACCCACTGTAACCACCTCCTTGCCTTGCTATAGCATGCTCTAATGCATGCTGTACAAAGTGCTTTACCAATCACAAGAAGCGGTTGAGATGGCCCCCTTCATCTATGTCAATGTCTTCTGACAGAGATTTCCTCAGGGTATAAGATCTCACTTCAGTAAAGATGAATTAAAATCACTGAAGACAGAAGTCCGTAGGTAAATGGTCATAAATTGATCTTGTGTGTTTCACCAGGAGCAGTAATGACTGAAATCCCATGTATGATGTCTTTGTTACTCAGACCTTGGTTTCAACAGGCACAAGAAGTGAGAATGCAAGTTAGAGCCAAGATGGAGAAAAAATTGTTCTCTTCCAGGAGGAAGATGACAGATGACTTTTCATTGTGGTTGAACTCTTATGGATTCGTAAGAGTATCCAGGCCAGGAGCAAAGAGGATTCTTTAACTTTAAAGTATTTGCATTTTGAGTTTGTTCGTTTGCTTGTTTTCAAGACAAAATACATAAGAGCTCTTTAAAAATAATAAAGATAAACTTTACAAAATAGCACTTTGATACCCCTTTGTTATTCAATTCTAATTCATAGAGGAAACCGATGAATTCAAAGATTTTGTTGAAACTTAACGTGTTCAAATACCCTCAGTTTAGTACGTGAGCTGAATAGCTCCATACTTCCAGCTAATTTTATCAGTCATTCTGATACCAGTAACTGAAATAGCTAAGGGCAATTGCAGTATAACCCCTACTAGTCTTTGTTGTAGACAGATGTAGGTTCCATAGAACCAAGGAAAAGATAAAGGTGTTGCATTTTCAACAGGACACCAGGTGTAGTGTTTCCAGTTAGATGATAGTCTCAGTGACACTTGTCTTATTGCAGCGTTACTTAAAAAAAATTAATGAAAATTTTTACTGGCATATAATAGAATAGGTAATAAAGAATACATACTGATTTTAAAAATTAGAAGACGCAGGTGAAATCAATTCTCCTCGTGAATGGCAGGATCTGCCAGTGCAGCTTTTGTTAGAGTTCTGAGAGGCAGTGATAATGGCAAGATTTAGCTAACTGGAAAAGACAGAAAAGAATCCCATAATCAGCTTACCATGATTAAGTACCCGTATAAGAAGTAAACAAATTCTCCTCTTTAAGAACAACTTTAAATTGGATACACTACAGAACTCACATCATCTGGAATTCTTCATTGATAAATGAAGCACTAAGCATACCCATAAAACATGCTCTTTTGATTAATTCAGATGCACTTAATGCATCTCAGTACTCTGCTTTTATTTGAAGGAACAGACTGGCAGAAACCTGTCGCTATATCATGTGCACATTACACAGCCCTGAACAGACTTAAAATAGAATATACAGAACTGCAGAACAAACCACCCAACACATCACATCTGGGCAACTTGTACAAAGACTATGAGCAAGAATAAATTTGCTTTGCAGCCCCATATGTGAGGAAGCTACAATACCTCCAGCGCTACCTACCTACATTTTCCTACTTCACTAGAAAAAGAAAGGTCTGATATTATGGCAAGGACAGGATTGTGAGGACTTTTTTTCATTTTAGCTGCTGTTAAAAATGTGAATGAACCAGTAGGTGAAACATGGTGCTGAATGGTCAGATCTGGAGGCTCCATGAAGTATTTGCATGTTTAAAATTTTTCCTTCTAACAATGGATGGGGAACTGATGCAGTAACCCTTCATAGGCTTTGAATATCACGCATTATGGAGCTTTTGAAGACACAGCTCTATTTTCTAGCTGGTTTGTTGCAAGACAGATCCTAGCATCTTAAAGGAAGTGTCTTTGGTATTTTGTCCACACAAAATTACACAGAGCTCTTGATTGGGTGCTTTTAAAGGCCCCTGAAAAAGTGGTTAATCTTAGTCAAAGCTCTCAAGCATTAGTGGCTATTAGAGGCTGGTGCGTATTGCGGAGAGTAGTTATTAGTTTCCTTGTGATCCAGTAACAAGTTTTTCACAGTGGCTGGCTTCTTTTAGTGAGTTCTTCTGTGAGAAAGTGTATTATTTATAGGCAGAAACTCTACAAAGCATCTGAAGGCTGGAGTGGGCCGGCATCACCCGGTCCTGACGACTGACAAGGAGAATTCCAACACCATATGCTTTCATCTGCAAAACACCTACTTCTGAGTACAAGTGCTCCATAAAATTAAAATTATCTTCCTGCTGAATTCAAAGTTATTTGCAAATCTGCTTCTGTTAAACAAGCTCAGAAATGAGATTAATGGAGTAATGAAATTAATTCTGCATCAAACCAGTTTTATTTTCTGATTCTTTCTGAATTTCTGTGACTCCTTTGCAAGCATATATTCACGGGGCTCTAGTCAAAACTGTTTATTGTCTTTCCTGTAGCAAACACAAGTTCTTTCTTGCTATAGCAGCATCGTTCTTTTTGTGACATCTGGAGATTAGACAAAGTCAAACATCATTTTAAAAAACCATACAATGCTTAGCTTCATTCTTTTTCCACTGCTTCTTTAATTACTTCATGACAACCAGTTTGAAGATTTGAAACACGTCCTAAAAAATTTGCAATACCTTGGAAAAGTGATGCTTTCAGGTTGTATCACCAGGTTTTGCTATTAGCATCATTCTTGTTCTAATTACCAAATGTACATGGTGCAGACAGGTTGAGATCCTCTGCGGTGTCTAGAGGTGATACTACAGCTCGCTTGTACAGTGTACTCACGTGATCTTTTATCGCTCCTCTGGTAATGAAGAGTCAGTGGTAAATCAATTAAAAGTGTTAAAGCTATTGGCAGGCTAACAAGTAAATACTGACAGCGTGGCAAATTGAGAACCTCGTTCCAGTACCAAAGCAAGAAGGGTGGTTTAATGGAGGCATAACAGAGGGCTGGGAGCTACCGTGGAGATAGCCAAGGACAAAGCCACCCTGGGAGTGCAGCCCACGGGGATGTTAATTCTCACCGTTGTGAGAATCCAAAAAGGGAAGCACACCGAGAATGTGCTGCATTTCTTTAGCTGAGGAATGAACAGTGCAAATGCAGAATTCTGAATGTGTCATTTTTATATATAAATATGTGTATATATATATGTTTCTTACTGTATTTTTCATTGCAGGGAGGTTAGAACATCAATTACATAGTTGTTTTTGTTTTTTTTTAAAGTAGGTTTGGATTAAAAGCTCACAGTATCTGGAAAAGCTATGAAAACTTTTCTTTCAAGCTGTACTCAAGCTACATTTTGTTGCTCTCCAAAATGGTCTAAACAGGACAATACAAACCCAGGGATAGATTGCTATTCCTTTTCTCTGACTGACACGAAAGACTTGCATTGAGAAAGAAATTGTGCTGTGACTCACCCACCATCAAATGACTGTTTGGGGCACACAATGGGCTCAATATATCACCAGGGGAAAAAAAAGAATTGCAGTATTTAAAACAAACAAATTTCATGGCATTATCAGCCCATTAAGAAGTGATTCAACTTCAGGAAGTCTTCATTTTTGTTTTGAAATCATAATTCCTCTCTGCCAAAGCCTGGTCAGGTTCCTCTTTCTTTTCCGTTGCAGCAGACTCAGATGCCTGCAATGTGTTACACAAGTCTTTACCTTAAACCCAACGACTGAGCTTTGTTATCACAGCTATATTCAGAAACACTACTTCAGCCTAAAATTGAATGAAAATCTATTTTCACCTTTTATATTGAGTACATTTTCTTCTCCACTCGGGTAAGAATACTATCCGAGGCACATAGTGCTTAAAAGTATTATTGATTTTTAGAAATTAAAGCCAGTTTCACACAGCTCTGGGCTTCAATGAGTCATAAAACCCCATCAACAGTTAGTTCAGATGTTTTTTGTTCCTGGAAGACAGTGATAGGTTCCTGTGAACTGACAGGTGCAAATGTATTCAGTGTGAAAACTTCAGAAGGAATTTTTGAAGTGGGACTCTTAGCAGAAAGAGGCTGATTTTAACTAACCCACAACGAGCTGAGTACAGAGACCAATTTGTAGTGAAATGGGGTCATCGCATTAGGGAAGTCTGAGATTCAAACCTGCGGATGTTCGTGCTGGATGCTTATCTGAACCTCTGGAGTCTTCAAAGCTGTGCTTTAAAAAATGTATTTCATGAGAACAGGGATTTTTCTTTTCTTATGACACTTCCACCTCGTAGTAATGCAAAAAATTCCCAGAGCACAGTCTCCACATCAGCACTTTTTCATCTTGCTTGTTTCAGGATATGTAAAGATGGCTAAGGCAGAAACATGGTTTAAAAATGAAAGAAAAACTGACTTAGAGAAATAAAACCGTACATTTCTTAAGAACTAAAATCACAAATTTCTTAAAAAGAGATATCTTAAATTTTCTCATGCTATTTCTATCACATGATGACTCAGTGCCTTCCTTTAGCAGATATTCCACTACATACAACTATCTAGAAAAAAAAACATTAGTTTTCTCACCTAAAACATGTATCAGACCCTGCTTGAACTCAGACACATTCAGATATGGAAAATGTTTTCATAATATATCATCAGTAAGCAAAATGCTATAATTACTACCACCAAAATAATGACGTTATTACTCAGACATGGGCCACCGATTCTCAGTGTCGCACTGTATAACAGCTGTACAAACATTCTGAAAACCGTGAAATGCACAAAGCTACCCAGCAAAGAGTGAGGAAGAACCCCACAAATATTTCCTTCTAGAATTCCTTATGGATGTTTACCTCCTGCCACCAACAGGCAGTACGCCACGTGGCGTCTCACGAGAGTGGAGTAGAGGGATAGAATCACCTCCCTCAACCTGCTGGCCACGATCTAGGATCATCTATAAAATGGTACTCAAGGCACAGCAGATCCAGGTTACACACGCTCTTCTCAAAAGGTCTCTTTCAAACCATATGAGTGATTTAAACACCAGTGTAAATCATTGCTTTCTCAGCAAGTGCATTCCTGTAAACTGGTATTAATGTCAAATTTATACTCATAAAAGAATGCAGACTGAAAGAATAAGTGACAGGCATTGATTTAATTTCTTGCCATGCATATATTTGCATAGGATTTACAGATTAATAAATGAGACATACCTTGTGTAAATCAATAGCTACCCGCCCCGTATAGTGTAAACTTCATTATTCATGGTCTTACACTATGTTGAATGAAACATTAAAGATACAAGTAAAATGACTATGGATTTCTTTGAAGGACATAGGGAAGGTCATTGTCTTAGAAAGATAGAACAGGGACGTACAGGCTTTCACAAATCTCACTCTCTGTCCTTTGCTCCATTCTTTCATATTCTCTTACCTGTTCCCCATTCTGTCAAACACAGATGAGGGCATCTCAAAGAGTCATTGTGAGGTGTTTATAAATGTCTGAGAAAAGGATAATTATTTTACAGGCATGGATGGCTTCTAGTTTACAGTGTCATTAGGCCATTTCCTAACCTTGTAGATCCATATGAAGTTAGGAGAGGTCATAGAACCTTTCGGGAACTCGTCTTTCACCTGAAAACGTGAGCTGGGAAACAAAAGAAGGATGCTGAAAGGGTAGGCTGGTCTACTCCTGGAGAGAATGAAATGGAAGCTGTGAGTCCTTATTGTTCAAGCCAGAAAGCTGATACTATGAATTTATGAAGATAAAATGTGACCAGAAAAACCCTCACCATGCCCTGCCTGATCCTATAAACCCTGGCATATTGCACCACAAGATCTAATCTTTTATAGTTGACAGCGCTATTGGTGCTTCATAATATGAAAGAAAATAAATCCGCAAGGAAAAAAAATAAAGCTCACATAAAAGCATGGTTTAACTTTTGTTTTACTTCTCAAACACCTTTTTCTCACCCTGACTGATCTTAGCCTGATCAAATGGAAAACAAATCTCCACAGAAATAACACAGCTGTCTTTCTGGGCTCTCAGATCCTTTGGAGGGGTGGAGAGGGCACTCAGAATTTAAAAGTGTTGTTTTCTGCTTCTCTCTTCCCTCCTTCTCAATATCCAAAAGAACACAGCGTTGAAATGAGGTTGAAACCCTTAAAGCTGGGAAGGGCAAAACTTCCAAGTTTCTTAGCAAAACAGAGAAGAAAAAGGAAGGTTAAAGAATACTATGGTAATGACAGCAGGAAAATTCAAACACAGAGCTTTCTAAAAGGGCTTAAATATAAACTTGCAAGCATGCCCAGTCTTAATATTCTGTCCTCAAAGGAGATTCTGAGGACATGAGAGGGGGAATAAACAATAAGAGAGTTCAGAGGAGAGAAACAAGGATGAAAAATGAATGGAATGGGATAGGCTGTCTGGCAACCGTAAGCATCTACAGCTGCACTAATGTAGGAGGTTGCGCAAGGGATGGGGAATCAGGACGGCAAGACTCCTCCCACTGGATCTGACTGCATTTGTCACACAGTGTGAATGAAAACAGCAAAAGCAAATGGAAAATCTCTCTTCTGGGGGAAACGCTAGACTGTGCATTGACAGAAACCTAATACAAGAACTTGAAAACATATCGCTAGAAAACAAGGAGTTGAGGACAATCGTACAGCACCGCAGGTGCCAAACTAAAAGCAAAATCAGAACCTAGGCATCGGAAGGAATAAAAAACATTAACTCACTACTGCCTATATACATGCAAAACCACTCTTGCAGGAACGCACCAGCACTCAAATAAACCATAATTGCAACAGAGAGATGAATAGTCAGGTCCACAGCCTGGCTGATCCTATTCCAGGTGAGGCATGATAAGGCTCTCGGGGCGGGGGGGAAGATTTCTTTTCATCCGGTGTTTCTAATGCCTATTTTTGTTATTGTTCTTCAGCTACAACAACAAAAACACTGGAAAACTGTACCGAACAGCAAACTAAAACATGCCTAAGGCAAGAGACAGCTTTTTAAACTTCCATCTCGCTAGTGTCTGTCTATATGAATAATGTCACCATGTCACTGCCTTTCCTGCATTCTATTACAGTATATTCTTCCTCCGCTTTTATTATGCTATTCTATTTCAACCTGATGAATTATCTATATTACATTTTTTGAGAAACATTCCCTCTAGGGATGGACACACTTAGTTTAGAAAGTTTCCAACAGAAAGAGGAAAAGGGAAAGAGAAAAAGGAACTTCCATGGCTCCACTTTTTTTAAGCTACCCTTGGGAGTGGAACATAATTATCCACATTCTGTGGTTGCCAGCTAACTCTTAGCAGAAGTAATGTATTTAGGGCAATGGAAATGAGTGGTACTAAGAAGCAATGCTCAGGGAAGACCAGACAGAAGGAAAAAGGAGTCTGTTAGCAGAGAGAAAGAATGGAAAGTTGAAGACACAAGATGGGTGAATAGTATCATTGACACTGAGTTTGTTTTTCTACTCTTTTCTCCACTATGCCACGAGTGATACGCTTACTCATTCAACCAAAGATAACAGGCTCAGTAACGTTCTCTTTGATAGCGGCACAAAATATCAAAATAACTTGCCGTATAGCAGCCATTAGCAGGAAAATCGGTGAGTATGCTCTGGGTTATGTAGTAAAGCAGATTTCATGTCTGATAGACACCAATTTCAGGAGAAAATCTGTGACCCTAAGGATATAGTTTTCACTTTGTCTTCTTCAACATGAGACAAAAAGGAAGAAAAAAAGCCACACCAAGTCCTTTTCTCTTTGTGGGCATAACTATTAATAGATTTTGCTACATTTCTGTGTTCCAGTGGACTTTAACGAGCATTGGTGGTAAGACCTTTTCTCCCTTCTGCCACACTAAGGACTGAGGACTCCACAGGCCAGGCATGAATGGTTTAGCTTGTTTGCTGCTCTTACAGCAGCCTATACTTTCCTGTGAATACGGAAATTCATTCCCATATTGTCAGTCTTCAATAGAAATTCAATGCAGAACATGTAAGCTTCTGTTCTGTTGGGTTACTGAAGACATGCTTTTGTGCTCAGAGACCTGTTTTGTCACCGTAGTAATTTTGGGCAAGGAGACCCTATAGACATTTTTTATTAATAAAAAAAAATAATCATTTTGGGAAAATAAGTTCCACCAGCTGAGCTGAGTCAAATAAATCTGTAACTAATAATATGTGTGTTCTGCTACTGTGAAAAACTTTATAGGACTAATCAGTCCTTGAGGAACCGTAAGCCAACTTTGCCATGTAGGATGATTGCAGTACAAAACCTCCTACTTACCCTTTCTTCACACTTGCTTGTTTTAATTCAGTTTACCACTAACGGTTTTTAATAATTGTTAATACTTAAAATTCAGGAGTGGCTATTTGTTTAGAATTAGAAAATGCCTTCCTATGCATTCAGATAGAATGTAAAACATTCTGCAAACATTCTTCAAAATTCAGCATATATCACATAATCTTTACTTGTTTAGTGTCTTTTTTTTTTTTTTCCTTTTCAAAGATGTGTCTCATTGCTATGTTTCCTTACCTAAAGGGAACGATCCACCTAGAGAGCCTGGTAGCTTCCCATTTCTAAACAAGTGTCTGAGGTTTAAACTGGAATGAGGCACTATGAATGGTCCTGCATGCTGCAACAACAGTCCTTACTGAAGACCCAATATGACAAGTTCTAGACTCATAGTTTAGCTATAATTTTGTCTCATCATTTGCTTTAGGCCTGTGCACCTTTCTGTTATAGGGAAATTGTATGGGTCTGAGTTGTCCACGGATTTGGGACATTCACAGCTGTGTTTCTGCAGTGGCCTTATGTTCTTGTTGCCCAGTTGCAACTTTGCTGCAATAAGGCTGAGACAAACACCATTTCTCCAATGATTTTTCCCTAAAAAGCAGGGACCATGGAGGTTTACTATTGCCTCATTGAGAAAAGTTGCATGTGAGTTTCTAAGCTGCATATATTGCTTCTCTCAAATTATAGATGTAGATCACTTGTAGGACATTATCATGGACACCAGAGAGCTCTAAGAGTCGGGGAAAATAGTCTTCGTCTTCCAAAACTTCCTCTCCAGGAGACATGACCTCAATTTTCACTGCCCAGCATGCTACATTTCAACATGGGACAGCAGAATGATGCTCATCAGCAATTTGACCCTTGTCTTCCAAGGCTCCAAAAATTGATACTCTCTCATGATCAGAAAACAAGATTTAGAAGTTAATTTAGCAAAAGTGTCTCTTTAGTCTATGCTATTTATCAACACTCATGACCTTGAAAAGCCATTTGCATTTAAAAGGACTTCACAGTTTCACTCGGTAATTTCTTTGATGTAAATCCATTCATTTCACACTCTACTCCTACATCCCCCCAAACATTTCTGTTTTTCTTTTCTGTTTCTTTAGAGAAGCCTTGATTTTATCTCAACACTGAGTTCATTGCCTCCAAATCTCTGCCTCCTTTCTTTCAAAGTCACATTTTGAACTCCTTTTTCTGGTCTTTATCTACATCAGCTAGACACAGGACATCAAGGCACAGGAGCCCTTTTGCCCACACAAGAACTCTGCTCAGGGCTCTCCGCGAAATTCAGTAAACGGTGCAGTAATCCCCACTATGTACAGCCGTCTCACTGCGAAAAGGAGCTCAGTCACTTTAGGTAAATTCAACAGGAGTCCTTACTGTATTCATTACTCTTAATAAGATGTCTCATAGTTTGAGAGCCAAGACCTATTTGATAGTGGCCATTAGCACCTTCCAGCTTAAAACAGTATGAAATACCATCCTTAGTGGTATTTCACAGTCACTGGAGGATGTCCCACTATTCTTTGCACCATGTTACTTAGTCCTTGTTTAAAAGTGGTTTCTATTAAACAACAATTTTTGCCATTACCTTGAACAGTAGTTTCAGACAGACTTTTACAAGATA